>NC_064920.1:1205647318-1206954455 GCF_023897955.1 Schistocerca gregaria | reverse complement strand
AGTAGCGTATATTTTAGGTTGAGACCGTCGACCGTCTTCCTGATTTACCGAAAGGTGTTAAACACGACATCGTAGGCTACTAACTGATATACAACCATATGGAGTATGTATGGAAATATGTGATTCGCCTCAGGAACATATTAGTAGGAGCACCCAGTAGGCTGTAGTGGAACAGCGAATATTCCCCAGGGGAAGGTAACGGGGTCTATATACTTCTTCATAACCACTCTACAGTTCACAGTCAAGTGAACCATTTGTCCACCGTTCTACTCACCAACAGCGCGCGAGAGACACGAACATCCTACCGTGCTCTTATTTTATTACGATGATCATTTCTCCGTGTGTAGGTGGCAGGTAAGATATTTTCGCATTCGGAGGAAAAAAATGGTGATAGAAATTTCGCGAAAAGGCCTCGCTGCAAAGGAAAACGCCTTTGTTTTAATGATTGCTACCCCAACTCGCGTGTTATATCCATGTTAGTAAATCCACTGTTTTACGATACTGCAAAACTAGGTTCCCTTCCTTTACGTTTTTCGATGTCCTCCTATTCTGTCTGTTACGGATCCCAAAATACGCACAAATACTCCGGCAGAGGGCGGACAAGCGTAGGCAGTTTCTTTAGAAGATTTAAACGAGCTGACAGCCTTTATATTTGTGTGATTTATCGGATAATCGAAATTTGATTGATTAATTTTAGCACACCACACTTCTCTTTATTTAGGGTCAATTGGTACTTTTCGGAGCATTCCTCAATCATTTTTCAATAGGTTTTGATTTTCTGGTAGCTTTAGTAGACGGTAAATGAGAGCAACATCTGCAAACACTCTAACAGGGTTGCTCAAACTGTCTCCTAAATCGTTTATATAGCTTAGGAACTTCCGTCAGTTACTACGAGCTTCGGCCTTAAAGAACGAATCCATTCGCACAACTGACGCTGTTCTGGCGTAACAGCAAACGCCGTTACGAAGATGCGAAACTAAAGACCGGAGAAGGCCGTGAAGACACGGCGGCCAATGGTGAGCGCAATGGGACCGCGCTGTCAGTGTCAAGTGCTTCCTTGGACTCTGTGTGTAGCAAGAACTGTTCTGTTTTCACGTCGACCCTCGCTGGCGACACTTGCTGTAAAGAAAGTTAAGTATTGTCAGTTTTTTTCTGAAAATAAAACTACTAACGTTATTTGTTTGAAATTGTTGTATAGCATTCCTAGAACGCTGCATCCCGTAGGCAGTGTGTTAGTGACGGGTGGGCAAGACCTCACAGCCGTGATACTCCACAGGCACGCAGTTTGATCAGAAGAAATATCGACAGATGATTCATAAACAAATGATTTACCGGAAAAGATCAACAGCATTATGAGAGTGTTCGTTGACGATGTTGTCTGCAGAAATTATGTTTTATCGACGATCGTAAGATAATGCAGCAGAGCTTGACTGAGTTCCCCCTTAATGTAATGCATGGCGTTCATCCTTAAATGTGGATAAAAGTGAGTAATTAACTACCCTGTTGATGCCTTCTGACACGGTAACCACCTGCTGCAAGAAAACAACAAAAACATTGCAGTGAGTATCACTATTTTGAAAGCCATAATTCGGAAACAAAGCCTTTCAGGACACATGCGATCATGAACGCTTTTGCTGTCTATCTAAGTGGAATACGTAGGGGTAATCTACCTGAAATTTTGCTCTGTATTTTAGAAACACCATCTGGAAGACTCTTCGTTGATTTGAGGAAGAAATTTCTGAGAAAATGCGTTTGAAGCACGGAATTGTATGGATTCGAAACATGAACTGTGGGATAACCGGAACAGAAGAGAACTGAAGCATTTGTGATGCGGTATTGCAGAATAATGTTGAAAAGTACGTGGATTGATCAGGTAAGGCATAAGGTGGTCTCCGCAGAATCGGAAAATGTTGACAAGAAGAAGGGACAGAATGATAGAAGATCTGTTAAGACATAAGGGAATAACGTCCACGGTACTACAGGGAACTGTAGAGGGCAAAAACTGTAGTGGAAGACAGAGACTGGAAAACATGAAGCAGATAACTGAGCGTGTTGGTTGTAAGTGCTACTCTGAGATGAGAAGGGTGGCACAGGAGAGGAATTCGTGGCGGGTCGCATCCAAGCAGTCGAAGGGTTGATGGCTCAGCAACTGTTTGACAGTGGGTGTTTCCTACTTATTTACTATGTTTTACTTTTTTTCGTAAAACTGCCTTGTAATTGAAATGTTATTTTATTTTCCTTAGTTTCGGCAGTTTATTATGCCATCTTCAGGCCCCGTACGCACCTCTCAAAAATAACCGATATTGGCATACTACGGCCATATGTTTCTGGATGTCGTGAATCCGTAGCTCAAGTGCTTCCTTCGAAGACTTGACTGCTTAGAAGGAAGCACTTGAGGTACGAATGCACAGCATCCAGAAATAGAATATATGGCCCCAGTACTCCAATATCGATTATTTTCTAGGGCTGCGTATGCGGCCTGACGACGGCATAATGAAATGCCGAAACTGGTACTCAATATAAAATGAAGTAACATCTCAATTGCACGGCTGCTTGGCGAATTTCATTGCTAAATATTTGACCAGCCGTTGTCCCATGTCCACAATGGATTAACATAGATTTTTGATCGTGGCTAATGGCATATTAATATTAAGGACTTGATAATAGGACCACCTCGTCCCGAAGCACGTTATATTAAATAAATTATATATTTCGGCAACTGGTGCATCTCACTTCGTACTGATGTTCCTATGTACTTACGTGTATAATTTGACGTTGATATCTGCATCAGAATATTTGATGATCCGAAGATGACAGTCGCCGAAACCGCTAACAGTAAAATTTAACAGTTTGTTTAATCAAGGCGGACATTTAAAATTGCCACAACAGTATCACGGACTCATTTTCAGACTTTACGTCTTCAATTGTAACAAAAATGTTGCAATCTCGTAACTGGCAGATGGTCGAAAACATTTTCCGTAGATCATACAATAAACTGCTTGGAAAGGTTCAAGAAACGTTTCTCACGTGAAAAAACTATAAGTATTCCTCTCGTTAGTGATGTAGTTCCCTCGTAGGAGCCTCGAGAAGGTGACCGCGCTCTAACAGCGTTACTGCCGGAGCCAACGGCAAATAAATTATATGGGCTGCTGAGATGATTTAAGTGTCGAAACCGGTTTAGCTCATCAACAGTATATTCGACCACCGAGTGACAGCCTCTGTAGTCGAGCATATACAATCAGGCAAAAAACAGCTCACTGAAAGATCTCCTTCTATCCACATTCCATTCACCGAAGAAACCGAAAAACATGCTACAGTAAAAAATACCTCCCACCATTTAATTCGTTGTGATTTGCAGAGTAGTAAGTAAAGGAAGGAAGGCTCTGAAGACCAGGCTGTAAAGTCCAGCCGACGTTGGCTCAGGTCTTGCTTGAAAACCGCCCTGAAATTCACGTCAGCCTGTTTCCTGATACGGCTTCAGTGTGTTACGCCTCGGCCCTTTGAGACTGCTTTGGCAATTAAAAGCGACAGCGGCAGAACAGCTGGTGTCCCACGAGGCACGAGCGTCTCTCTGATGCCCCGCGGCGCATCTGGCTTCTCACAGAAAAAAGGCCGGCGCCCTGGAAGGCAGAGGTCTGGAGGCTAGGCCTCTCCAGACAGCGCACTGGAGGGGGCGCCAGTGTTTTGTTATCGGATAACAGAGCCCAGAAATACGCGGCGTGTCCGCGCCGGGTCAGTGGCCTCCGCGTCGCCGACGGCTGCAGCCGCTGTCCGCGGTGAGTGGCGGAGGGTGCTGCCAGCAGTACGTGGGAGACATCTGCTGGCTTCGGTTTGGCTTCCCTGTGGACAGACACAGGCGTCCGTTAGTATCGGATACACGCCATAACTTCAGAAGGTCTGACAAGGTACGCCTGTATAGAAATGTAGGAAAATCAGAAAACAAGACAAGCTACACCTTTGGGATGCGGTATTACAAAAGGGTGCTGAAAATGAAGTTGGCTCATAATATGTGAAACGGCTCTCCGAAAGGGAAAGCGGAAACAAGATAAATGAATGTGTGTTATGAAGTCAGAGAATAACTTCGTTTGTGCAGTACTGAGTCATAAACGGAGTAGACCAGGGTGCTGCTCGAGTTTGGAACCGAAAAAAAAAAAATGGTTCAAATGGCTCTGAGCACTATGGGACTCAACTGCTGAGGTCATAAGTCCCCTAGAACTTAGAACTACTTAAACCTAACTAACCTAAGGACATCACACACATCCATGCCCGAGGCAGGATTCGAACCTGTGACCGTAGCAGTCTCGCGGCTCCGGACTGAGCGCCTAGAACCGCTAGACCACCGCGGCCGGCTTTGGAACCGATATTCATGATTTTTTCAATAAAATAAGAAATTACGTAACGGACTCGAGACCTTTATTATTCACCCTTACCGAATTACGTATTTTTAAGTAAAAAACTTGCACCCAGACAACGCTACACGACACTCCTTCGCGGAGTGCGATGGCGGTTGGTGGGAGCTCTGAAGGCCACCATTTTCAGCCAAGAACAAAATTTAAAAAACTGATTTGATAATGATGATATTGTCTAACGTAATAGGTGGGGACATTCAAGAAATTGTTTTAAAAAGAAATGGCGGCACTCTGAAATAAACATCAATTTTTTCGACAAAAAAGTTGTTATAAAAAAGTACAACAACAGTCGAAACTAAAAAATATCGCAAAAATCCTATGTACTGCAGTGGGAAAGAGGCCAGTGTTACAAAAAGGTATAATGTAGTTACTTGCATATTTCATGAGTTACAGCTGAAAAACGTCGGTTTGGGAAACAAACGTTTAAAATTTCAACTTGTGTGGTTTTTTTTTTTTTCCATCGGCAATGCCAGCACCGAACAGTTGGTCTATTTTTCGCCGGTTTCGAAACACTATCATGTTGGCGAAATTATATCGATTAATTGGCTTCCGCATACCAGTCGATGCGCTTTTTGCACGGTTAGGATTAGTTTTCGAAACTTTTCTACGCGTATAAATACGACCGTTTGTCGTTTTCAAACACTCACGTTTTATTACGAATAAAAAACTAGCAGACGCGAGACAAGCCCGTGTTTCAGACTGCTTACGATGAAAAAATCATGTTCCGAAGAGGTAGCTTGTTGAGAATAGTATTTTAGTTGATACTATGCGAAACTAACAGGACCCCTATTCCATCGGTAAGTATTACAGTGTTACATCGGTTGCATTCGTGTGGTCGAATGCGCTAAACCTCCATGCAGTAAACCGCGGTTTTCACATATATGGCACACTTTATATGAACGAATCTTAGGAATAGACTATCTAAGGAACATTTTTAGCGAATAAAAAAATTAGGTTCAGAAACAAAATTTGTACCCAGGTGTACCCCCTTAAGGGGTAAAGAAAGAAAGAGTCGTGAACGATAGTGCTCGGAGGCCCCGAGCGGTAAGTTTTGATGCCTAATTGGAAAGCATTTCTTTTCGCCGCTCACAATGGCCAACTTCTTCGCGGTGTCAGTTGTGAGTTGTGCGTAACTGTTGCGTGTGAGTGAGTGTAATGGGTGTTTGAGCAGTGTGGCGTCATGTCGGTGTCATGAGAGAAGCAAGAAGGGCGAACCCTGGTGCTAGCACACATTCTACTCGAATAGCAGCAATAGTGTGCCGAGCTTAACGTCCACATCCGATGGACTGACCAATATCAACGGTGTCATATGCCAGCAGGCCAAGAGACATCGTGTAGAGGTTTGAAATTTGATCCAGCTCACTGGCACAAGGTTTGGTGGTCAGGAACTTTAAGCTACCAGCTCCCTTTTCCGTATAAGTACGGGTAGTGAAAATTTGGTTCACAACCAAGGTTCGAACCCGCTGCCTCTGAGTCAAACGACACCGCACAAGCATGCGGCTGTGCCCTCGGCCACCCAGGCCGATAGGACGCGAAAATGTTAGGGATTTACAAAGATTGGAGGCTGTACAACAGAAAACTAGAAAGAAACTGTGCATAAAAGTTTTCTGCGTATCGTACGTCGCCGTAATGTAAAACAAAAGTCCGTCTTTGACGAAACACAACATCAGAAAAGCCATAGAAATACACTACTGGCCATTAAAAATGCTACACCACGAAGATGCTGTGATATGCAAATGATTAGCTTTTCAGAGCATTCACACAACGTTGGCGCCGGTCGCGACATCTACAACGTGCTGACACAAGGGATGTTTCCAACCGATTTCTCATACAAAAACAGGAGTTGACAGCCGTTGCAGGGTGAAACGTTGTTGTGATGCCTCGTGCAAGGAGTAGAAATGCGTACTATCACGTTTCCGACTTTGATAAAGGTCGGATTGTAGCCTATCGCGATTGCGGTTTATCGTATCGCGACATTGCTGCTCGCGTTGGTCGAGATCCAATGACTGTTAGCACAATATGGAATCGGTGGGTTCAGGAGGGTAATACGGAACGCCGTGCTGGATCCCAACGGCCTCGTATCACTAGCAGTCGAGATGGTAGGCATCTTATCCGCATGGGTGTAACGGATCATGCAGGCGAGTCTCGATCCCTGAGCCAACAGATGGGGACGTTTGGAAAACAACAACCATCTGCACGAACAGTTATACGACGTTTGCAGCAGCACGGAGTATCAGCTCGGAGACCATGGAAGCAGTTACCCTTGACGCTGCATCAGAAACAGGAGTGCCTGCGATGGTGTACTCAACGACGAACCTGGGTGCACGAATAGCAAAACGTCATTTTTTCGGATGAATCCAGGTTTTGTTTACAGCATCATGATGGTCGCATCCGTGTTTGGCGACATCGCGGTGAATGCACATTGGAAGTGTGCATTCGTCATCGCCATACTGGCGTGTCACCCGGCGTGACGGTATGGGGTTCCTTTGGTTACACGTCTCGGTCACCTCTTGTTCGCATTGACCGTACTTTGAACAGTGGACTACATTTTAGATTTGTTACGACCCGTGGCTCTACCCTTCATTCGATCTCCGCGAAACCCCACATTTCAGGAGGATAATGCACGACAGCATGTTGCAGGTCCTGTACGGGACTTTCTGGATACAGAAAATGTTCGACTTCTGCCCCGGCCAGCACATTCTCCAGATCTCTCACCAATTGAAAACGTCGGGTCAATAGTGGCCGACCAACTGGCTCGTCACAATACGCCAGTCACTACTCTTGATGAACTGTGGTATCGTGTTGAAGCTGCACGGGCAGTGGACCTGTATACACCATCCAAGGTCTTTTGACTCAATGCCCAGGCGTGTCAAGGCCGTTAGTATGGTCAGAGGTGGTTGTTCTGGGTACTGATTTCTCAGCATCTATGCACCCAAATTTCGTGAAAATGTAATCACATGTCAGTTCCAATATAATATATTTGTCCAATGAATAACCGTTTTTATCTGCAGTTCTTCTTAGTGCAGCAATTTTAATGGCCAATAGAGTAATAAAACTGCGTAACAAGATGAACAGAGAGGACGCGGGCTTGCCCCATCCCGGCTGCCAGTCCTCAGAGACGCTGCCGGCTAGTAACCGCCACCATGCTGCCTGCCTCCAGCAGCAGGAAAACTGGAGCCCACGCCTCATTCGCCAATCAGCACCAGTAACAGCAAACAATGCAGGCAGCAATAGGAAACAGTAGACCTCCAACTCCTTCCGCCGTAGGAACCTATTATGATAAATTTCGCCCACCTTCCGCCTCAAGTGACCAAATTATAATATCCTTTCTAAAACTGTGACGTAACGTCATGGTCAGTGAGCAGCAGCGACGAAACATAAGCGACTCCTCACAGCTAAGGCACATCAGTACACCCACTGTAACCGTGGCCAAAACGTTGGTTTCCCCAGTAGCCTATGCTGTTTCTTTTTTTATACGCGGTACGATACGCAGAAAACTTTTCTGGCAATTAACTGGCCGCGGAAGCCTACGCGATTAGATTAGAAAGAAACTCGTTTTAAATCCTGCTGGCTAGCGACATCTTTCGTTAAGTACTATTATCGAGAGCAGGGAACTGTCAATGGAAACGCCTGGAGTTTGTTATTGCAGATTACTGGCTGGAAAGCCTAAATATTAAATAATTTCGCGGAGCGGTAGCTTGCGAAATGCATCAGTCGGTCTAATAAATCACTAAGCTACACACACACACACACACACACACACACACACACACAAGCACACCATTCACAGAGTTACGGGAATTAGTTGTTGCGTTACAATTTCAGCTCAGGCGGCCTCTGTGACCGAGCGGTTCTGGGCGCTTCGGTCCGGGATCGCGATGCTGTTAAGGTCGCAGGTTCGAATCCTGCCTCGGGCATGGATGTGTGTGATGCCCTTATGTTAGTTAGGTTTAAGTAGTTCTAAGTTCTAGGGGACTGATTACCTCAGATGTTAAGTCCCATAGTGCTTAGAGCCCTTTGAACCATTTTTAAACAAATTCAGTTGGGTCACCATTATAAGAAATAAATACTGATTCGTATAGCACGGTTCTATTTCGAACACATACTTCGCGATAATATCTGCGCCATCTCCGTCATCTCACTCGTCAGACTAGATGCTTGCGCGACGTTTCTTCATGCGTCAGAAGCCCACGCCACTTCTTAGATGGAGCGCCATCTCCGTGCCACCTGTGATTTTCGATCCATGGAGATTTGAAGAGATTCGATTCATAGTAACGGTATCGATATCTGTACCGTTACACATATTTCACTCCAGTTGTCGGGTCTCTCAAATTTCCTACAAGGCTTTCATTTGTTGGCTTTAGAATAATGACAAGCTTAAGCTGTTTCGCGGGTCAAAGCGAGACTGGCGACCGTTATTTAGAATGATGTTACGTGTGAGGTAATTAATCTGGGTCTGCAATTAAACGTCTCTGGCTACATCCATGGGACAATGCGTCGTGCAAATCGTCTGACCAAGCGTGCGTAGATTCTGCCACGTCACGAGGAGCGGGCCAAAGGGTCGTTTCAGAGATTCTGCTCGGTAACTGAGTTTTTGCAGCGTGGACCAGCTCCTTTTTTCACGTAAACAGTGCAGACGTGACTAAGACAGTGTGACGTGACGCGTTTCGCACGACCGAACAAACAGACTTTAAGCTGTTGGGGAACCGCGGTGTGAGCAGACAGACGCTGCGTAGTCTACGAACAGTGGAGCGGGCGCCGGCGTCCCACTGCGCTTGCCTGCTGACGTATCGGCCGCCGAACCCACCACCGTGCTTTCCTGTCCGCCGCGACCTGTGTACTGACGTCTCAGCCGTCACTCATAGGCTGCACTGCTGAAGTATTTAGAAAGAAGTCAGGTTACGCATTACACGACATCAAAACTTGAAAACAGCAGTGTACATTTTGCACAAACAACTTATCCTGCGACCTTCAAAAGAACAGATGGTTCAAATGGCTCGAGCTCTATGGGACTTAACTTCTGAGGTCATCAGTCCCCCAGAACTTAGAACTACTTAAGGCTAACTAACCTAAGGACATCACACACATTCAAAAGAACACTGTCGTCGTAATTCTTGTAACTTTTATACTTGCTCTGTTTTGTCGCAGAAGTTGGTAAATTGCAGTAACGAAACAATTTTGCAAACAAGAAAAAACAAATCTTGCATGACTTTCTTTTACTTTGAAGCGGATTTGGAAAATAAAAAAAGGGTATGAGCTGAAAATTTAGTGGGGCTCTTCGGATCCTCAGATCCGAAACTGAAATAGCACGTGCGTACCAGTATATGGCAAATCACTTGCACTGTTTAAGCGAATAGTGTTTAGGACAATATGCAGGAGTTACTTCTTATTCTACATTCGTATAAATTTTCCCCGACTCTGGTGGTAAGCGTGCATGCGCGCACTGCAAATCCGCAGCCTGTGTGGAAGTGAATACCAGCCTCTGATACCCGCGTGGCCATGAGCAAGCGCTCAAGCGACTTCCATTGGTCGAAATGGCTTCGGTAATCTTCGAGAATTTCCTGCAGAGTATCCGAAGTGTATTAGCGCTGACAGGACGCGCGCTCACTGTGCTGTAGTTGTCGGTACATGCATACTGGTGCATCAGCACACTTCCGTGCAGCTGCTTGGAAACACGTAGCACGAATATTCGACAAGTGCAGCACAAATACCATGGCCTTCCAGATTTCCCGGCTTCAATCCTTTGGATTTTCTGGGGTGGAGATAATGAAAGCTTCGATCCATTCCAGCGCTGTTCTTACCGTCGATTAATTCCGGGAACGCAGTTTATCCACTAAACCAGGACCTGTGTTTATTAGTGTTATTCGCTTCTTTCTTTGTTCTCTACTCGCTACTTTCGTTTGTATCTATAGTAGTCAAACATTCTGTATATCATTTTTGTACATAGGATATCAAAAAATAATGTTAGTCTTTGTAGCACACAATCGGAAGTTTTGTTCGTTCCTGATACGCTGATCAACATTACGCTCCCGGTAATTACAATTCGTTCCAGGTTGTGAAGTGTAAGGTTTTCTCGGCGTTTATTCCTGGATGGTCCCAAGATGTAACATGCCAAGCGAGGTGTCGCACAGCGAAGACATTGATCAGAAGACCCGGAGGAACTGTGTGCAAAACCCATGCAGCAGAATTCAGACCTTCTTTGTCTTACTTGTACCGTTCTTGGAAGTTGGTTCGTTAGTCACTTTCTTTTCCGCCTTCTTCATTTGAACAAGTGGCATTCTTAGTCACAGGAGTGGATATTTTGACGTTCGTAATTTTAAAGGAGCATTACCCGGAATGCATTTTTGAAGAAGAAATTATGACTCTGTGATTCATCACTTCATCATCATCATCAGTAGCAGCAGCAGCACTGCAGTTGATGGATTTCCCATCATTACGATGGTCATTGATGTCCGCCCTACTTGTTAACTAGTGATATCTACCCTTCTGTTTAGGTTTTCGTCTCTGTGTTTTCGTACCTTAAGGAATCTATCAAATGAACCTCCATGTCTCGTCAACCATCCATTCACCTTGCTACATATTCCAGCCATTTCCTCGTCGTTTATATTGTAGTCATAATTGTGTCGCACATTGAACTTCTTTGATCCATTTACATATTTCTTTCCTGTCTTTCCTTCTAGTACCCATTATACTTTTCTTCACAGCTTGCAGAGTTCGCTTTTATTTTAGTTTTGCATTCAAAGTCTATGTCTCACTGCCATCATTAAAAATCGTAACACAAATGACTGTAAGCTTTGCTTTCTAGCGATATCGAGGACTGACCTTGATACAGATAACCTGAAGATGGTCATAAAGTGACCAAAACCTGTTTTTGAAGTGTGTAAACACGCAGTGAATTTTCTGAAGTACCTTAAGGTTGCCAGTGGCCACCTATACAGAAGGCTAGTTTGCATGTCATAATTTCCATTTCGGATTAGGTGCTTACATATGCTACCTTTTCGCTGGAATCTTATAATTCAGCACAAGACAAAGTGTAAAGAAATACCTCTTGCTGGTGAAGCTGGCGGGAGGGCATCGGTTTACATTCTTGTCGAGAGGCTCAGCACGGCGGGAAGAGGAGGGTGACAGCAGTCGAGAGCTGGTCAGACACGCATCGTGCGTACAAACACCACCCCCACCCCCACTCATTACGCACTCAGGGCGTGATTTACGCATGTTTTAGAAATGAGTCAGTCTGCCTCCACGCGGCACACAGAGCTGACTCACACCCGAGCGCCAGCGGCGTCTTGCCTAGTGGTAGGCGTCACACAGTAAACCTGCCAGCGTCACTGCCGAGACAACAGTAATTGCCCTTCACTCGTAGGCGGCTCTGGCCTATCTCGGTAACCTTCAAATTCCTCACCCCTGCCCGTGTCCCTTCCCTGTTTTACATTTTTTTCTGCAATTCCAGCCACTGATCACAAAAAAGTTGTTCTCAGAGTGTAGAATTCGGTCTGTGATGACTACCTTCAGATCTGCAAGGAAAAGGAAAACCAAATACAACTGCTGGGCTGTATACGTCTTGCGAACAATGAATCATAAAATAATGAAAAATTACTAATTTCCTATTTTCTATATGAGTTTAAAAATGTGATGAAACACAATTACAACAGAAGCTTTTCATTATTCTAATAAGAGTATCCCGAAGCGGCATCATCAAATATATAAGCAATACTAGTGTGGCATGATTGAACTGAAGCGTCACACTAATGTAGTGTAAAACAGGCCACACTGCTGGGAGAACAGTTGCTCGGCATCACAAAGTATCACTCAACTACCTCCTCCTACAACTTGAAGCAATTAATTTCATTTACCTATTTTGATGTGTTTCAGTTTTTATATTTGCTTCTAAATCTACATCTACATCCGGTAAGCCACATTTCGGTGTGGGTCCGAGGGCATCTCTAGTACAATTGCCTCTCTCCCTCCACACGCTACCTTCTTTCCTGTTTCAGTAGCGAATGGTCCGCAGGAAGAACGATTTTTGGAAAGCCTCCATGTGAGCTCAAATGTGTGTAATTTTATCTTACTGGGAATTATAACCGTAGACCATACTGTGATGCGCCGGCCGGAGTGGACGAGCGGTTCTAGGCGCTACAGTCTGGAACCGCGCAACTGCTTCGGTCGCAGCAGTCCTTAGATTAGTTAGGTTTAATTAGTTCTAAGTTCCAGGGGACTGATGACCTCAGCACTTAAGTCCCACAGTGCTCAGAGCCATTTGAACCTTACTGTGACGCAGCGTCTGCTCCTGCAGTTCACTAAGCATCTGCGTGGCGCTTTCGCACTTACTAAATGAACCTGTAACGAATTGCGCATCTCTTCTTGGATCTTTTCTAATTTCTCTATCAGTGCTACCCAATACGGATCTGATTACCGAGCAGTGTTCAGCTCTTGTTCGAACGAATGTCTTGTAAAATTCCGCCTTTGTGGCTGTGCTAAATTTCCTGAGTGCCTGTTTGGCATCTGTCTTACTCGAGATCAGTTTTACGGTGACGTTCCGTACACGTACACATTTCATTTCCAGAATAATCTTCTTACGCTAATTGCAAGTTTTTGCTTAATTGTTTGCCAGATATGTGTACGTTAGCTGCACCTGACGAATATACGTCACAACCTGTTTTCTTTCTTTTTTTCCAACCGCGTTGACATAATGATTCTCCGCGCCCACGCGATGTTAGTACACCTATCCGACAATACGAAGCCTGTTTTGTTCATCTTATGACGATTCCACTTTAAGCGTATTTAGATAATATAAGGCTATGTCGGTTTCGTTACTTATTGAAACTCACCTGCTTTTGATTTCCCTTTTCCTGAAAGATCTGAAGATGATCGTTGCGGACCGACATAGATACTATGACAATTTGTTTGTGACAGTTGATTGGAATTAAAGAGATCCACCTGGATAACTTTCTTAATTCTCCACTGTGTCGCAGCTTGTGAAATTAGATTACTTTTAGGATCGTTTGATGCGAACAGCCGCGATTGCCCCTCCTGTGGCGACCTCTTCATCTCAGAGCAGCAACCACAACTAACGCCTTCAGTTAGTTGCTGTCTCTATCTTCTCTGAATTTTTGGCTCTCTTAAGTTTCTATATACGCATTAACTCTGAATGTCTTAGTGCGCACGTCTTACCATCCTTTCTCTTAGTATTCAGTGTCTTCACATAAGGTCTTCCTTTCCTCTCCGATTCAACGTATCCCTTCCTCATATGGTATTTCATCCGCTCACCTAATTTTTCAGATCCTTCTGCAAAACCACATCTCAAACGCTTCGCTTCCCTTTATTTTCCAGTTTTCCCATTTTACATAAAATTCTTTTCAACTGGCTTGCTGCTAATTTCCCCCCTCAGTTCCACGTACCAACACCTGTATCACCCAACTGTACGCACCAGTGCAATATGGTTCTCAGTCTCTCCTGTTGCATTAGCAGTTGATACACTAGAAAAAATAATCCATATAAGACAGCAGTTCGCTGATCATTGACTTGTGTTCAGAATGAGATTTTCACTCTGCAGCGGAGTGTGCGCTGATATGAATCTTATTGGCAGATTAAAACTGTGTGCCGGACTGAGTCTCAAACTCGAGACCTTTGCTTTTCGCGGGCAAGTGCTTCACCATCTGAGCTACCGAAGCACACAGTTTTAATGTCCCAGGAAGTTTCATATCAGCGCGCACCCCGCTGCAGAGTGAAAATCTCATACTGGAAACATTCCCCAGACAGTGGCTAAGCCATGACTCCGCAATATTCTTTCTCCCAGGAGTGCTAGTGCTTGAAGGTTCGCAGAAGAGCTTCTGTGAAGTTTGGAAGGCAGGAGACGAGGTACTGGCAGAATTGAAGCTGTGTGGACGGGTCGTGAGTCGTGCTTCGGTAGCTCAGATGGTCAAGCACTTATCCTCGAAAGACAAAGGCCCCGAGTTCGAGTCTTGGTCCGGCACACAGTTTTAATCTTCCAGAAAGTTGATAGACTTGTGAAGTCCACGTTAAACTAGTAGCTTCCTTTATAACTGGTCAGGAAAGTCAAATCACAGGCCAGAACAAGGTAAGGCGTACTTCCTTACACGGGACCATGCCCTGTTAAGCACAGTGTTGCTCAAACCGGCTTTCCTGTTGAGGACGTCTTTACCTTACTCTCAAGATCCAGCAAAGGAAGGAACGTGTTTCTTCATTTGCCTTCAGCCGGTTGCTGTCTGAAATCAGTGGTAAACCTTTCCATAGCCACACCCATGGACGGAAAGCGCGTGGTATTTTGCCTCAACGAACTTTACATAGTCACGAAGGATTAGGAAGACAATGGTTCAACGTCCCGTTGACATCAACGGTCATTACAGGTGGAGTCCAGGGAATTTGCCTGGAGCGGTTTAGGGAAATCACGGAAAACATAAATCGGGATGGCCGGATGCTGATTTGAGCTCTCGTCCTCGCGAATGCGAATCTATTACGCCAACCTTTGCACCACGTAGCTTGGTCTACAGTCAGATGCGCCAAGATCTCGACGGTACGTACGGCCGTTGGTACATGATCTTACGTACTCAAGTATCTTCACCATAATCCTTATATCATTGATTACTAGAAAACTTCCCTATGCAGAAGTTTTCTGTGTAGATTGGGCTTTGCTTATTAAGTGCAGACATGTTCGGAGCTTCATCTTAACTGATTTATTTGCCGATGGATACCATCGAGTCCGCAGCTCGTGGTCGTGCGGTAGTGTTCTCGCTTCCCACGCCCGGGTTCCTGGGTTCGATTCCCGGCGGGGTCAGGGATTTTCTCTGCCTCGTGATGGCTGGGTGTTGTGTGATGTCCTTAGGTTAGTTAGGTTTACGTAGTTCTAAGTTCTAAGGGACTGATGACCATAGATGTTAAGTCCCATAGTGCTCACAGCCATTTGAACCACTTTGATGCCGTCGAACTTCAGCGAGGAAGGAAGGAAGGCCGTGTCATCAGTGCTGGCAGATCACTTCGGACTCTCCTGCCATTGGCTCTGCTGTCTACGCGCGCCGCTAATCATTACGAGTTTCTACAAACAACTAACTAGTCGATAAGCAGCAGTGGCTCGCCGCGCTGACTTCTGGGAACTGGCAGAGACCACCTCCCCCCCCCCCCCCCCTCTCTCTCTCTCTAGCGAGAGCAGTTTTAATGTTTCTTGTTATCGCGACGCGCCTGAGATGCCGGAAGCTAGCCGGCGCAAGGAATTGCGGTCGTAACGCCTCGTCAGATTAGATAGTGCGGCACTCTAAATGGTCAGCCTCTGCGGAGTGGTGACGATGACGGCACACGGAGGGGACGAAACGTCGACACTCTGCCATCTTGACCCCGCACTCCATTCTCCTGTCGCTTTAATATGGCAACACGCCCCCGCCATATATCTGCAACCGGACTGATTTATGGTTGAACGCCCAGAGTTATCGTGCTGTGAAGAATCGTGTACAGTTGGTCAGTGCAGACCCTTGCCAAACTGCGGTAAAGACATGTGACACTGTCGGCCGGAAGATGCCGACCTATTTCAAAGAATTCCTTCCTTCAGGTACGTTGAGAATTCCTTCCTTCACGTACGTTGACACCTTTCCTTTTCATGTATAGTAAGTGTCATGTTAACTTTTATTGTTAAGTTTTTGTTTTTGATAAGATACAGACTTAAGTTCTTGCCGGCACGCAGCCCACATTAAAACTTCCTGGCAGATTAATTTCCTGATGGGGACTCAAACTTGGTACCTTTGTCTTTCGCAGGCAAGTGTTCCACTGACGAAGCTATCCAAGCACTGCCCACGACCCGCTCTCACAGCTCTGCCTCCGCCAATACCGCATCTCTAAAACATCACTGTTCTCCTGCATACGACACGGGACAAGCATTCCTGGAAGAAAGGATACTGCGGAGACATAGAGTTGCCACAGCCGGCAAAGGACGAATTTTCACTCTGTGGTCAGCGCAAACTCCTCAGCAGAGTATTAATTCATTCCGGAAACAGTCCCCAGTGAAAGACATTACCAGAAAGGTGTGGTTCAAGGAATGAAATGTCAGAATGGGGAAAGATGTCGGTAGCTTCCTTTCCAAAGGAACCATCCCGGCATATACATTTTTGGGGAAACCATGGAGAACATAAACCTGGACAGAAAATGCCGTGGTAGCACGAAGCAACAACACGTAAAGTATAGTACGTAGTGTAAGATGGCTGTTGTGTGATGTTCTTAGGTTAGTTAGGTTTAAGTAGTTCTAAGTTCTAGGGGACTGATGACCATAGATGTTAAGTCCCATAGTGCTCAGAGCCATTTGAACCATTTTGTAAGATGGGTGGTCATTAAGTTTTATCACCTCGAAAATATAAAGTAAAATAGTTAATTTTTTCTTTAATTCCCTCTCATCAATATACACACATCTGACAGTAGTGGGTGGGGTCTATCGTATATCGTTGATACCACTGTGCCTTACTGATACAGTTATGAGTGATATGTAAGAGCTTTGTAATTGACAAATCCGATGATCTGAAATTGGTTATATAACTCTGCTGAAGCTAGTAATCTGGGTTTGTTTCAACTGTGACCTGACCAGTGTAACTTTTATTTTGGGAGCTTTTTTTTACAGTGATTTTCTTTTTGCTTGCAGGTAAAGGTATGGAGTCCTGGAAAGCATAAAAATTCCGTCGCCAAAATACCGTAGCGCGCCGCTAGAGGTTCCGTAACTGCAGACCATTAGCTACAAATGAACAAAAAATTACTTACTTTTTTTTTTAATTTTCCGAGGTGATAGCTAAAACTTTACTTCTACAGTGTCGCATGCTCTTAAAAATTTATTGACGAGTGATTTTGGATGGCAAGAATGCTTCAAGTTTCAAATAGTGACGAGCCTGGACCATGTTTATCAGTGCGCCATCTTCTTATGTAAATATTTAAACGATATGACGAACTCTAGCTGTTCACAACTAATCTTGTAATCGGATAGTGCCTTGTCCTTTCTCTTTGTATTGGGCGTTGTATTTATCTACAGTCGTAAAAGTCTCCCACTCATTGCATTAAGTGCAAATTTTGTCAGTGCTTCGAGAATTCGGTAAGATCATCCAAAGACTATACTTTCCTGCAGGTAGCACTATCTTTTAGCAAACAGTCTGATACTGCTGCTGCTCGTACTTGAGCAATCGTTTACGTACAGTACACTGGAAAAATCGATCATGTTGGACATCACACTGACAGCTCTTAATAAGTAATAAAAACCACCTCAGCTCTACAGCTACGCATTTATTGTGCTATGACCGGTTTCGTTGTCAGAGCACTTGCAGGTTGCCTACAGTTCAAAACAGGAAATTAGACCAAAGCTGTAGAATCTTAAGAAAGCAACTCACACTGACAACAGTCGTATACTAAATCACCGAGCTGCGTTAAAAACTTGATATACATCGTCTTATTGTTGTATGTAATGTAGGAGACCAAATCCAAAAACGCAGACGGTAAACATTGTGCCAACCTCGTGGAGCAAGTGTGGCAGACACACACGTTAAGCCTGTCCACACGGGCCACTGAACTAGAGAGATAAACATAGTATTTAGCCTCAGTCGAGGCCGATAGTTAATTGTGCGATCCTAATCATTACAGCCAATGACAAAACGTTAAGTACAGAACTGATATTAAAGAGTAAAAATCACTACACAATTAAAACAATTGAAAAATAGATACGAAGAAATATTAAAAACACAATTAAGAATAATAACAAGGAAACAGGTGACAGTACTTACGCGAAACACAATTATCTGACAAGTCTAAGAATAAGTGAATAATTTTAAAATACAGTTGCAAAGTTATTATGTAAGAAACTTTAATTAAACTCTCACAGAACCATCATAAGTCATGAATAACGTATCTACAGAAAAAATCACTGAAAATGTGTAAGTGTACCTGTTGAACTTGCTTCTGGAGCACCACAACCACGTTCCCGGTAACTGACTCTCCCGGAATTGTTCTCTCTATTGAGCCATCGGTGTACCGTGACATAAACATCTCATACTCGTAAGAGGTGGTGGTTCGATCTGTTTTTATTGCCGAGTGCTCGGGTTCCGCCGCGTCTCGCCCTCGGCAGGTGCTGCCCGCTGTTGCCGTTCGCAGCCAGCCTCCAAATAAGGACCCGCGTCTGGTCTGGTCTGGTCTTGTCCTGTCCTGTCCTGTCCTTGTCCGTGCCCTGTCTCGTCTCGCTCTTCTTGCCCCCACTCCACTCGCAGGCTCACTCGCTGCCAGCCGCAAAAGATGGCTGGCCTCCCTAACGACACGACGCGTCGATCCCGGCCTGTCCTAACGATCCATCGATAGCGGCGTGTTGCGCCCCATTAGACTGCGGGTGTCCCTTTACACCGCAGCCTGGCTTGCGGCCGCCGCATTATACTGAAGACTGTAGACAGTCTACACATCAGCCGCAGACTCGTCGCTGCACGGACCTCGGCGAAACTCGAGACGCGGCCTCCGATTAGAGTTTCACCCGCCTAACGAGTCCCGCCTCGTCAATAATAACGCCTCCTCCGGCCGGGCGGCCTTGATCTTGTAAAGCGCCGAGCGAGCTGCTCACTCGACGCCAAAACAGTCGCTGCCAGCTCCGGACTTATACACACGCATACAGTCCAGATAAACAAATCCATTAAAAACACGGCAACTTTTTTAATTTTCTTTATTTCGATTCTTTCGATGCACACCCCCTTGCCGTGCACCCGCGAATCCCCTCCTCTAGGTTTTTTAAGTATCCCATGCTGTTCTCGTGACCTCTGCACAGATACTCGTACCCCTTGATGACCTCTGCAGTTCTTGACACCGATGGTTGTATAAAACGAAACCTTTCGCGAGTAACGACGGGTATGTGGGTTGGTTGGTTTGGGGACAGAGAATCAAACAACGAGGTCATAGATCCCATCGGATTAGGGAAGGATGGCCGGACTCCGGTTTGAACCGTCGTCCTCCCGAATGCGAGTCCAGTGTGCTAACCACTGCGCCACCTCGCTCGGTGACGGATATGTACGGTATTCCGACGTCAAACCGAGACACCATGGAGTGATCTGATTTGCCCAATTACTGACGCTCCGTTTGTACCCGTGCACACATGTTACCGTGCGTGGTACCGTAGAATACCACTTACATGAAATTTCTTCATTTTGTTGATAAGTAATGGTCGGTTGGTTGATTCGGGGAAGGGGACCAAACAGCGAGGTCATCGGTCCCATTGGATTAGAGAAGGATGGGGTAGGAAGTCGGCCGTGCCCTTTCAAAGAAACTATCCCGGCATTTGCCTGAAGCGATGTAGAGAAATCACAGAAAACCTAAATCAGGATAAATTTCCTTTAATTTACGTCTATGGTCCCAAACGTTTTGTTCACAGATTACCGGTTTCGATCTATAATGACCATCTTCAGATAAGTGATTTATAAAAACAGTGTCCTAATGTCCTGCGGCCATAGTGGCATCGTCAAATGTTTTTATAAAACACACTTCTGAAGAAGTCATTATAGACGGAAACCGGTAATCTGTGAAGAACAAGTCTGTGACCATAGACGTAAATTTAAGAAAATTTATTCTATACACGGGTCACTGTTTTATTCGCGACAATATCGCAGCTTCTGAAGCTAAATCAGGATGGCCGGACGTGGGTTTTGAACCGTCGTCCTCCCGAATGAGAGTCCAGTGTGCTAACCATTGCGCCACTTCGCTCGGTACGAACGAGTTGTAATACAGGACTACTTTAAATCAGAAATAATGCACAGCAAAAGCCTGAAACAACGTGGGTTACGGGGAACATGCTTTACCCCCGCTAACTATCAATCTACGCATGGAAAGTTTGCAAACACTATAGTGCAATGCCATACCGTAATATTTATTCTACAGTAAATTTAACGAACATTTCAGAGCAAAACATTTTAAAAATTCTACATACAGCAATTAGATAAATTTCACTCACACGGCATCTAAACACTAAAGCTACAGTGGTTCCAAATATAATATTGAGCTGCCCTAAGGTACACTAAAAAATAGACTACAAAATACACGACTACTTACAACACTATTTGCAAGATTCTAAAGTTTAATTTTTCCACTGCTTCAGAAAAGTCAGCGTTTCTTTCTTTTTTTTATGGGCAATTTCACACATTTTTGATTGCGAGCAATTGTTCTATATTCATGAGCTGCAACAACTGAATGTGGTTTCATTCAATTTATCTGTTCATCCACTTAATGAGTTTGTTTACATTATCGTCCTAGAGAGCCCTGCAGTGCTTCACAATTGATAAATATGTATGGGAGTGAGACATGAGACGTAGTCTATGGTATCTCCGGGACGCAGATTTCAGCACTTGGCCTACTTTTTGCTTGCGGAACTGACAAATTATGATAAACCACAATCGTTTTCATTGTTTCTAAGTTTTTTTTTATACGGCGTGGTAAGAGGACGAACTGGTTTCTTGAACTGTCAATTCGTGAAAGGGTAAGGTACAATTGAGCATAGGGAAAAATTTGTCTACTCCTTCAAATGCCCTTTTATTCGAGCAGTAGTTCAAACAGATTGTTAGGAAAAACAGCAAATGTATACTATTACATTGTTGTGCAACTATTGTTTTAAAAATATATGTAGCAGCTCTTCTATTTCATACACTGTGTGGCAAGAGTTAGTGAAAGGGAAATATTATTGACTATGATGAAAACAATTTGGTCCTAAATTAATTCCAGAGTATCTGAATGTCCGACCTCGAGCCTTCGTTAATTTTACTGCAAGCGAAACCGCGGTCCGTTTAAACTTGATCAATGTGGACGGCCATTCAGCGATATTATTTCGCGTTGTTGTAATATGCTATAGGTAGAATTACAAAGTTTCGGGCGATTCGGATTGCGTAGTGGTATTCTGATCATAAATTTATAAGCCATGAATACAGCTTCCCTAGTCCACAGGTTTTGTGTTAAAATCGACTTCGAAGAAGAAAGCAAAACAGCACAATGTTAAGTGACATTGTTAATTAAATGTTATAAATAGGGAGAAAGAGTATATAAATAGCAGAAAGAATTCAATGACGAAAGAGAAATTCCAACATCAGCTGAATCGGTCAGTGAAATAAATCCAATGGCGACAAGCGAAAATTTGTGCCGGACGAGGACGAGGACCGGGATTTCCGGCGTATCGAAAGCGGTCGCCTTGTCCACTCGGGCTATCTGAGCACGCTTCCAGTCCAACTCTTATGTCTCACGCTACGTACGACCTGTCCATTACCCTCGTTGCTCTCGACCTCATTTGATTCCTGCGCACTGAAGGTGTCATTGTTTGCCGCCAAGGCGCATATATTTGTGTGTGCGGCGTCTGTCACGTTCTGTACACTGAAAGGCTCAAGAAAAAGTGACTTTTATTACAAACGATGTGTTTTCGAACAAGAGCTTCATACAATGCGTTACAGCTTTGGAGCACCGCCTGTACTCAGGAAGTATTCTTGTGGGATTATACTATGTAAACAAGTACTTAGACGGAACCACGGTACTTCCGTTGTTGGAAGAGTCGGCAAGTCGGAGCGCACCCGACCCTATTGTGTTTGACACGACACATAAACACCTCTCCCCCCCCCCCCCTCGCTTCCACCAAAGTGGCGGTGGTGATGGTAGCCTGGTGTGTGTGTGTGTGTAGCAGTCACAGTCGGGCAGCGGAGCGCGCAGTAATTGGCGCAATTACCGCCAGGTGGCAGCACGGCTCACGGCACGCCCTCATTAACAGCTCTCGGGTCGTGTCGACTTGCAGTCCCCCGCTGTTAAACGCAGGCCACGGCGGAATACTTTGCAGTGCTGGGGAACGGTAAAAGCAAACAGTGCAGGCGCCTGTAGTGGGGAGAGGAAAACGCCGAACCGCTTACACCGCAGAGGAGACGGGCCTTAAAAAAGGCCATGTCAGCTGTCCAAGGAAGCGGCTGAAATGGTGGAAGAGCGTAATGAGACGATGCGATGCGTCGCGGAATTCTTTCACGGAGGAAGAAAGTGTTGAAGACCCTGTCGACGAAGCCACCACGACAGATGGAAGAAATGCTCCTATTACGCAAGTATGGAAAATATGGGACAAGAAATCGATTTTGAACATTTGAAAAGAACTTGTGGTTTTTCACTAAAGAGTAAGGAAATTTCAATACAATAGTAGATCCAAAATACAAGGGCACTTCGCTGTGTAGAAGTGCAAGCACTGAATAATCGAATAGGTTATTAATTAAAAACTCCTGTAAATTGAGAAACTATTCTGTCGCGTCCAAGAGATAAGTGTGATCATGTTACTGAATTTCTTTGGATGCTTTTAATTTTGATGTGGCTCCTTCCAGTTTGTAATTATTAATTTCATCAAATGACGGTTAACGTCAAATACATTCGTTTGTTTAAATGAGGATTTAATGAAAGCAAGGGTATCTCCGCCAGCGATTAGGACCAGCCAAATAATGGTTTCACAACTGTCCCGTAGACAACTAACTGGCTTGTTCGAGTTTTTTCGCAATCTCCTCCAGCAGATCGGCTGTTCTCTTACAAATCCACAGTTCCATCTGTACGTACATTAAAAAAGAAAAGTTAACACTAGACGCTGCACACCGTTTGCGAGTACGGGCAGCATTCAGTATAGATGCCCTCAACACAGTACTGTAGGCCAAAGGGCACACAAGCTGCACTTAAACACATCTGACTGCCCTAAAAGCTGTAGAGGACGAGGAGTGTACCAGGTGTTGCGACAGGATAGGGTAGTTTAAGTTCCTGCCAAGTTCTGAGGGAGAATAGTGTCCTGATCGTAATGTAGGTTCAGGAATTAAATTATCGAGTAATGACTACTCAAACACTCGACGACTATCTGAAACGTCCCCCTAGAAAACTTATTGAATTACTGTGCTGATAAACCTCTTACATTATTTGATTTTCAGAACTGAACGTACTCAGACATTTCGCTGTTTGCCTATTCTGATCAACACTAAACTAGCACAATATGTTTAGCGCAACGCAATCTGACTTTCAATAATCTCTACAAAAGAATGGCCCCGACTAACATTAACCTATACCCTTTCACAAATCACTTACCTCACAAAAATCTTCCTTACTCGAGCTACTGCAATACAGCGAGCGCCACTACTGCCAGCTAAATAAAAGATTCTAGCTACTGAAGGCAGTAACTACTGATAGCAATAGTTATAAAATGAAAGATTTTAATGTATTCACCTTAATAGTGTTCAAAAGTCATAATATATATATCAGTTCTTGACATCCAGTCCTACAAATTTACTGTCTCTGATGGACACAGGTCCAAATCATCCTCTCTCAAAAATCCACCATCTCACTTCCCCACATCCACCACTGCTGGCGGCTCACCTCCAACTGCCCAACACTACAATAGCAAATTCCAACAATGCAAACCAGCCACAGACTGCACACAGCACAGCCAGTGATTTTCATACAGAGCGCTACGTGGCGTTACCAATACAAAACCCTAAACAACCTACTTACAGATCAATAAGAACAGAAGTCCATGTGTCTTTAAGTAGTCGATATAAAGCTTACGAATTTAAATTCTCAGCTAATAAAACGAAAATTGTGGTGTTTAGAGGAAAACAACATTTTAGAGCAAATATAAAATTTTAAGTAGCTCTTCTCTCACAAAAGTTTTTATAATGATAAGGACATTGAACAAGTGGGCCATTTTCAAGCTGTATGCGGAGCCATTCAAAGAACTGTTAAAAAAATTCGTGAGAAAATGAAAATGAAATCTTTTGATGTGACAACTTTACCCATATTGCTTTACGGCAGCGAAACCTGGGTGCCGACTCAACACCAATTCTGAAACAAATATGCAAAAATAAGGTTTTTAAGGAGCGTTAAAGGATGAACGAGGATGGTTTGGATACAAAATGAAGTTACTAAGAAAGAATGAAATGTAGAAGCAGTACGTAATGAAATATTGAATAGGAGACAGAATTGGAGCATGGTGTTACATGCTAAAGTGAAGTGGAGAGAACTTGTATACCGGTACCCGTAAAGGGCAAGAATACCTAATCCATGAAGTGGAGATGAAGAGTAAGTAAATGTAGATGGGTTCAGCTTCTGCAGAAGATCATATTCACTCTGTGAGTGCTTTGCGTCTCTTTTCACTCATTTTCTATCCTTCATTATGCTAGTTATGACACAGTTGGAAAGGAGCAGAATATTAATCATACGAGGCATATGTGTGACTCGCAAATCACTTTTCGCAACTCAGTTCCTGTGAACTAGAAACTGATTGCTTCCAGTACATTGCCTGCACTGAAACTGTAACAGACACGGAGCCCTCTAACACACTCTGGAAATGAGGACTAAAACTGGTCCCAGAACGACGCCCCTCGTAGCCGCCCACGCAGCACCACGCCCTCGCCTGCGGCCACCACCAGGGCACCTGCCTCTGGCCCTGCAAACGCCCCCACGTCACGAGCGGTGGAGCGTGCCACGCTGCTATTAAAAGCCGCGCAGCGTGCAGTCACAAATCCAAGGCGAAAAATCGGTGGAGTCCAAACCGTTACTGGCAAATGTAATTCCCTAGCGAGTCCGTAATGATACAGTGCGAACACGCAGAAATCGGGGAGGGAAGTTGTAATCTCCCCCTCCAAAATATGGTTCAAATGGCTCTATGTACTATGGGACTTCACATCGAGGTCATTAGTCCCGTAGACTTAGAACTACTTAAGCCTAACTAACCTAAGCATATCAAACACATCCATGCCCGAGGCAGGATTCGAACCTGCGACCGTAGCAGTAGCGCGGTTCCAGACTGAACGGCCTAGAGCCGCTCGGTCACAGCGGCTGGCAATCTCCCCCTCCGTCCTTTGTTGTTGTCACTTCTACTGTCGATGGTAAAGTGTTCTCATAAAAATACGAGAGGATTAAGACAGAATAAATTTTATACTTATCTTCTTTCCCAGTTCTAGGGGTCTGATTCTTTAAGATGAAATTTTCACATTTTAGGTTCTCCTGTTCCAGTTGACGTAAATAAAGTTGATGAATGCCTGTGCAGATTTTTTAAATGTTTATTTGCATCACATTTTACTGTATCGCACTGTCTTTTGAATTTTCATATTAACTAAGTCGACATTACATTGTTCTTCCAAAATACTAAAACACGTCCTATCACATCAGAGCAATGCCCACTACTACTTTCTCAGCCTGCAGTAATAACAACATTCCAAGCGTTCACAAATTTTCTTGACAAATGAATTTCTATTAATTTATAAATAAATCCAAAAATAAACATAATAAACAGTAGCTGATAGCATAATTAATAATAGAAGTTTGAAGTGTGCCAAATTTTTCGTAATTTCAAATTTTTAAAGTTATTTTAACTGTACATCAGAGCTAGTACATATCGATTGTAATAACGGAAATAAAGTAATTCTATTTCATAGTTTTTAGGTTGAAATACATTTTGTATAAAATTCCATGAAATTTATTAGATGAACGGCTGAGATAATATTAGTTCTGGTAGCGACTACTTCTATTGAGGAAAATTAATGCTAGAGGAGGGTGTCCCTTTACAAAGTCGACCTGTGGTGCTTTGCGTACGCCAGCTCGCCCAAATCTGCGCTAGTTCCCTGTCCACAGAAACCGATTTGTTTGCACAGCTATGATGTACGTGTACACGTTCCAGCGATTCTGCACAATCTTCGTACTCCGTACGTGACGCAGTTATTAGATCCGCGCAGGTTTGCGGTTCCCGCTCAGCGATTGGTCTGTACTGCGGCGAGCTGCGCAGACAAATCACAGCTTATGGATCGATCTACGGAGTGGAACACTGCTGGGTGACGTCATCGTTTCGACCTACCTCCTGTCATTCCTGGACGGAACCCGGACGTAGCAGGAAGTGCGCTCTACTGTGTCTGTGTCTGCCTGTTGCTGACACCCACGCCTCACTTCCCTTTCGATGACTCACAGGCCTTCCCGAGAGGAAAGTCGCGGCCCAACTCGTTTACTTGCGGTCGCGAACAGTTTACCGCAAACAGCAGAGTACATTCGTTTTCGCCGCCTGGTAGAGCTCTGTTTGCGTCCCGTAAATATGAGTGACTGCTCATCACATTAGCGCCCGGGATCCATTTCTGGACGTACACGTTTGAGAATGCCAACATAGACACTTCGGACAGCTATACTTATCCATCATAGCAGTGTTGGAAGATCCATTACAGGAGATTCGGACGCACAGTCCTTCACGTATCCCTAAAGAACATAAATACTACATTGTTATGCCATGAGGACACGATTGCAATGCAGAGGGGCCACCAAAGCATATTGAAGTGTGGTGTAAATGTCTGACGAAAAGCTCTCCCTTGTTTTTGGACATCATGTGCTTTGCTCGGTATCCTTAATTTAAAAGGCGTGACCTTACTATACATTCCTTTGGAATCACGTTTCATTGTTTATATTTAACTTACAACGTAATTCTTCACAGCTCTAAACTAATATTTTGACGTCTCAGCATACGGAAACTTCAAAACACGTTAGCAGGCAAACTTGTAAGCGCTGCTACAGTTACATGCGGTCATCGAAGGTTAGTAAAAGCTAGGTAGCTCCCGTTATTTTAATGATAGCAGTCTCGCTTATGTAGATTAGTTCAACTTCTTACATGGCAGCCTCAGGGAATGGCTTCTTTCATTGGATGCCTTTTACTTTTATGTAGCCGAGCGGTCTCAGGCGCTGCAGTCCTGGATTGTGCAGCTGGTCCCGGCGGAGGTTCGAGTCATCCCTCGGGCATGCGTGTGTGTGTGTTTGGTTCAAATGGCTCTGAGTACTATGGCACTTAACTGCTGTGGTCATCAGTCCCCTAGAACTTAGAACTACTTAAACCTAACCAACCTAAGGACATCACACACACCCATGGCCGAGGCAGGATTCGAACCTGCGACCGTAGCGGTCGCGCGGTTCCAGACTGGGCGCTAGAACCGCTCGGCCACCCAGGCCGGCGTGTGTGTTTGTCCTTAGCATAATTTAGGTTAAGTAGTGTGTAAACTTAGGGACTGATGACCTTAGCAGTTAAGTGCCATAAGATTTCACACACATTTGAATAAATTGTTCAAATGGCTCTGAGCACTATGGGACTTAACATCTGTGGTCATCAGTCCCCTAGAACTTAGAACTACTTAAATCTAACTAACCTAAGGACATTACACACATCCATGCCCGAGGCAGGATTCGAACCTGCACCCTTAGTTGTCGCGCGGTTCCGGACTGAGCGCCTAGAACCGCTAGACCACCGCGGCCGGCACACGCATTTGAACATTTTACTTTTATGTACTTCAACCATGTATTTGTGTTGTGTATTACATTCATAAAAAATACACTCGCAGACAGTTGGTAGGTGAATTGCTTTTATTTTGCAATCAGTTTCACTGTTTCAAAAATGTGACCACAGAGTAAACCTGTTCACATTATGAACATCCACACATTTTTATCAATTTAATCTGTGTCAGAAGTTACTTAGGGTCCCATTTGAGCAATGGGAAGCCTCAGACTGAATATTTATAAACTTTTGTTCAAATGCTGTTTGCAGGGGCTTTTGTCATAGGAAGGCTTCATTAAATGGTCGTAAATTGTAACGGGCACACGAGTGCACCTTGATGATGTTTCTATACCTGAAAATAATACGAAACACTAGAGGTGGTTGTAAAGTAAAAGCTGCCACTGTGTCTGCATACGTTAAAGAGTTTCGTACAGCGCTTACCTGCTGTGGAGAACCACTTGCCAAACATATTTCTGTAGTTTGTCTATGTAGTGTCTTCGTATGTCTACACGTTATATAGATACTCCCAATGATATGTTCGTCCTCAGTCATCTTCAGTGCTCCACGTTTCGATCCCTCTGCTACGATCTTCCACAGATATTCATTGGTGTCGCTCGATGGGCGAATCGATACGATTGGACGTGAATGTATGCGTATAGGCCCGTGGCGCACACACCACGTTACAGTTACTTCGCCGGCCGGAGTGGCCGAGCGATTCTAGGCGCTTCAGTCTGGAACCGCGCGACCGCTAAGGTAGCAGGTTCGAATCCTGCCTCGGGCATGGATGTGTGTGATGTCCTTAGGGTAGTTAGGTTTAAGTAATTCTAAGTTCTAGGGGACTGATGACCTCAGATGTTAAGTCCCATAGTTCTCAGAGCCATTTATGTTGTTATGCCTCCTCCGTCATTCCCTGATACATGTTTTTTGTTCCTTACCAATGACGGCTGCCATAGAAGCCTGCAGACTTATTTTTAATACCACTAAAAAGGCCATGAAAACCATTTAGTCACAAAAGTATTTATTCTAGTTTCGCCTGTAATAACGTTTACGGTATGTGACGGCAGTAGCACTCGGTAAGTCCGATGTTGTTTATACAGCAGACAAATCTCCATACAAACCGGGTAATGCCGAAACATTATGCAGAGCAGCGGCGTGCTGCGATGCGCTGCCGTTACGCCGACGCTCAGCAGCAGACAGGAGGCTGCACACACGCGGCCCTTTGTCGTCTGGTTGGCATGGGGCGCGGGGCGCGCCGGCCGCGGCTGGCCTTTCACATTTTCCGTCCCTGCGGCGCTCATCTCCGGCCGCTGACCTCGCAGTACAATCGGAACTGCCCGTCGGCTTTAATAGCGAGGGTGAGTCCCAGTTGATGCGTCGCGGACCACAGCAGGAACGTTTGCAACCTTTGAATTGTTCTCCTTTCGTTCGTTTGCAGCAGGTAACACTTACTGTGTACACATAGTGAAAGATCCGCCGTGTAGCGGAATCCGTTTAAACAACGATGCAGTGCTGAAATGTCCAAACTGCCTTCTGAGCCTCTACTTATTGAGCTTTGTCAAGGCTGTAGACAACAGCAGGGAGCCGTGCAGAGACCTCAAGTCGTGAAATTACCAGCATTTCTCGGGTTCCGTCGTAACAGGTTTTAGCTCTTCTTACCATTCTGCATTAGTTAAAAACGGGACTGCAATAAAATAACTTATAAGTACGACGAGAAGAAAGATCGGCAGCTGTCGAGTTACAATAGGGAGACGAACACAGTGGGCGCGTGAAGGGCTCAGAAGGGCGAGCGCCACACATTCTGTGTCTGGCGGCCATCAGAGTAACGCCTGTTGTACGGCATAGTAAGCTATAGGTTTCAATGAATACTTTCACTGCAAGTGGCACCTCTATTTCAGCCTATCACGACAAAAAATCCGCTACTTAAATCTATTTTCCAGACAATCACCTCTAAAACTGTGATAGGATATTCATACAGCTACGTCTTCCTCGAAGCAGATCCGTTGCGCCGGCCTCTGTGACCGATTGCTTCTAGGCGCTTCAGTCAGGAACCGCGCTGCTGCTACGGTGGCAGGTTCGAATCCTGACTCGGGCATGGATGTGTGTGGTGTCCTTAGGTTAAGTTAGGTTTAAGTAGTTCTAAGTCTAGGGGATTGATGACCTCACATGTTAAATCCCACAGTGCTTACAGCCATTTGAACATTTTTTAGATCATTTGCATCAGTCACTTTACCTACACATTGCAGTATGGGATGCTACTGTAGAACCGTTGAGTAATCGAATTTACTCTGAGCAGATATATGCCGTTCCAAATTTGACAGGTAACACAATAGGTCAAGTCTTTAAGAGTTTAGTATTATAACAAGAAAGAGACAAACCGTAAAACTATCGAGCAGTTGCACGTTATCTCGATTCCGTTATTATGATATCGGTTAATAGCCACTTACAGGTTGACAAGCATTCAAATATAGGAAAAAAGTAAATTAGTTATAAACTGCCGGCCGCGGTGGTCTACCGGTTCTAGGTGCTGTAGTCCGGAACCGTGCGACTGCTACGGTCGCAGGTTCGAATCCTGCCTCGGGCATGGATGTGTGTGATGTCCTTAGGTTAGTTAGGTTTAAGTAGTTCTAAGTTCTAGGGGACTGATGACCTCAGATGTTAAGTCCCATAGTGCTCAGAGCCATTTGAACCATTTTTAGTTATAAACTGCGGCGTGCATACTCTTTATTGAACATGTAAACGTCCCTAGAGATATTCGGATTTAGTTTATGACATGTTCGATGTGCCTGCCATCATTGGCGCAGACGAATAGCGAAATTCTGCATGACCCGCTGAAGTGTCGGAACACCGGTGTGGCCGATGACCTCCTGACTGGCTGTTTTGGCCTCAGCGGTGGTTTTGGGCTTAGTGCTGTACCTCTTATCTTTAATACAGCCCAACAAAAAGGAGTCGCATGTCCTTAGGTCAGGAGAATATGGCGGTGAATGGAGGCCCACGCCGGTGGCCTCTGGGTACCTCGGAGCCAGAATGCGTCCTCCAGGACATGAAACACTCTCCCGCTTCGATGAGACCGACCTCCGCCTTGCGTGATGAAATCACCTTCCAAAGCCGTCGCGTACCGTTCGGAAGTCACCGTGCCAGCGAGGAGTGTTGCATCGGTTATTCGGCGACTACAAGTTGCACACTACACAGCCACCCGTTGAGAGCGAAGAGACTTCCCGGTCGCGAGATGCAGGTGCTCGGCCCCCAGAGTTTGCTTATTGACGAACCCATCGAAGTGGAGGCGCGCTTCGTCGCTAAGCCAAGGCGCGTGCGCTTGCTGATTCCCGCGGTGGGTCGCGGCCAGCCGCGCAGTTGAACGTCCTAACGCAAACGGTTATGGCGACTGCATTCCACATAGTTCAGTAGCTGTCAGCCTGCAGTTTCTAAGTGGCGCCATCAAGCGGAGCTTTCGAAACAGCAGGCGGGAGACATTGTAAAATATTACAAGCAAGTGCACCGCTACTGTTTACAATGTGTACAAATGATCTAATAACGTCGAAGGCTCCTTAAGACTGATGCGGATGTCGGTAACAAAATAGCAACGCCAGAAGACAGTATCGATTTGCCGAATGACCTTCAGAGGACTGGTGAAAGGTGCAGGCTGTGGCAGTTGACCCTGAACGTAAATAAATGTATCATATTCCGCATTCATAGGAAAAGAAAGACACTACTTTACAGCTACACTGTCAGTGCGAAACTGCTGGAAATAGTATCTACCTTAAAATATCTAGGAGTATCTGTACAGAGCGACCGTAAGTGGAATGACCACATAAAAGAAATAGTAGGAAAGGCAGATGCCAGACAAAGGTTTCTTAAGGAAAAGTAACTCACCATGAAGGAAGTGGCTTATAAGGCGCTTTTTTCGGCCGATTCTTCGCCATTGCTCATCAATATCGTATCCCTACCAGATAGGACTGATAGAAGAGGTGCAAAAGATGTAACGAAGAGCGCCACTTTTCGTCACTGGATCGTTTAGTCAGCGAGAAAGCATTATCTAGGTGCTCAAGAAACTCCGCTGCCAGACATTACAAGAGAAGCGTTGTGCGTCACGGCGAGGTTTACTGTTGAAATTTACGAGAAAAGTCGGGCAACTCATTGCTTCCTCCAACATAGATCTCGCGTAATGGCCACGACGAGAAAATTTGAGAAATTAGTGTTATTACAGACGCTTACTGAGAATCATTTTTCCCACACACTATTCGCTGGGGGATAAGTCAGTGGTGCTAGAAGTATCCTCCGACACACATAATTGATGTAGACGTAAATGTAAAATACTACAAAGGGATGGCAGTGTCAACATGACCTTCCGGAAGGGAATTTTGGGACGCAAATGAAACTGTAAACCAGAAGAGTAAAAAGGAAGAAAATGAGGCCTCTCAGAGGGATGGTTGGCTCTACCTTTATATATGTACTCCGCAAACCACTTTGCAGTGCACGGCGCGCATTGAATGAGGTCGAAATGAATGACTATATGGCTCTATACCTGCCCAAATTTCTAAGTTATGCTCATTGTCCACGCACGAGATACATTATGGTGGAAGCGTGGTGGGCCAAAAGCATTCTTCAAATACACGTTCTCTAAATTTTCCCAACACGGTTCCGCCAGAACTACGTCGTCTGTCATTTCAGTTCTCCGACTGTTTCTGTTACACTTTTTTACGGGCTAAACCTACCTGTTACGATCCTCACGGGCTATCTCTCGTTCCATCATATCTACTTGAGAAGGATTCCAAACCCTGTGGACTCTGCGGCTGGTGCCCGCATCTCGCGGTCGTGCGGTAGCGTTCTCGCTTCCCACGCCCGGGTTCCCGGGTTGGATTCCCGGCGGGGTCAGGGATTATCTCTGCCTCGTGATGGCTGGGTGATGTGTGATGTCCTTAGGTTAGTTAGGTTTACGTAGTTCTAAATTCTAGGGGACTAATGACCTAAGATGTTAAGTCCCATAGTGCCCAGAGCCATTTGAACCATTTTTTTTCTGCGGCTGGTCCCGGCGGAGGTTCGAGTCCTCCCTCGGGCATGGGTGTGTGTGTTTTCCTTAGGATAATTTTTGTTAAGTAGTGTGTAAGCTTACGGATTTATGACCTTAGCCGTTAAGTCCCATAACATTTCACACACATTAGAACTTTTTTTTCCAAACACTGGAACGGTAATTCAGAAATTGTGGCACAGCGTTCTGTACGATATTTCCTTTACAAATTCATCGCCCTTTTCCAGAACCCTTTCCAACAAATCATAGTATTCCATTCGTCTTCGGTAGTACTTGATTTTACGTGACTCATTTCAAATTGCTTCGTAGTGCTACTCGTCAATATTGCACGATGTGACACGCTAAAGATGGTCAGAACTAGTCTTACAGTCGGATACTATCGGGTTCTTTCTCTGTATTGTGGGCATTATCTTACATTCAACCATATTTATAGAAATTTGTCATTTATTACAGCAAATGGAAATTCTGTCCCACTCTTTCTGAAGTTTCTCACGATCGTCTTATGCCGACACTCTCCTATCCACAAACAAACCGTGGTGCTACTGATGCTGTCTGATAAAACTTAGAAACATTAGGGACCAAATTTCGTTTCATTGAGGCACCTCCGATGTAATTTTTATTTCTGTGGAACGTATGTTGTCCAGTATAAGGCACTGGTTTTAGTACAAGAGGCAGTCTAGATCGCACGGAACAGAAAAAAATTCAGCCTTTCGGCTTTCAAGAAGCCTCCGACTGGTACTTGCCACGAACAGGTGATGTACATATATAAAGTTGCGAAACTGTGTTATCACTCACGTACCTGCGTAGATACTCCGTATGGCTGCGTCATTCGAAAATGTAGAGATCGTGATCTACCTCTTCAATGGCATCTTCTGTTTGTAAAACGTCTAGGGGAAAAAAAGTTGTCTCAATAGTAATGGATTTTCCTAAGGCAGTTTTGGTTATCCGAGAGCACTTCTTTTCTTCCACGAACGTCACAGTATTTGAATTTAGCATTTTCTAGGATGCTGGAATGGAGTGGTGTGGAATTCTGCGCACCTGATGTACCGGCACGGTCACCATTACATGGACTGTGAATTACAAATTCCGTGTGCAATGTCGAGATGTAAACCAGAGTCCGGAGGGCAGATTAGCTTTTGGCCGCTGAGAGAGACAGCGGCGGCTGCAAGCCGGCCGCGCAGCTGGAGCGCCCATTACGCGTCGTGGGGCGCTGCGCTGCTCTGTGTTTTTTTACACCTCTCGCCAGCGGCGCCAGCGCTCTTTTATTGCAGGCTGGACCCCAGGGAGCGCTTCCAGGTGAGCCCGTCGTTATCAGTGGCGCCACATCTGAGGAAGTCTCTTTCCCCGACGCAGCACAGATTAACAGTACCTCAGCGGTTACTGAAGGAGTTTGGACCTTTTTTAGCGACGCTCCGTAATGGATCAAAAATCCGAAGTTTACATCGAACGTCAGTATGCCGAACGTGCGGTCGCAGGTTCGAATCCTGCCTCGAGCATGGATGTGTGTGATGTCCTTAGGTTAGTTAGGTTTAAGTAGTTCTAAGTCCTAGGGGACTGATGACCTCCAATGTTAAGTCCCATAGTGCTCGGAGCCATTTTAACCATTTTGAACGTTAGTAGGGAGTCTTAACAACCCCCAGTAGAAGACACTAAGAGAGAGTCGCTGTGCGTGAAGGGAAAGTACCGTATTGGGAGCGTGCTTCCCAAGCCCAGTCGGGCAACATCTTACTTCTCTTCCTCTTACTTCTCCTCATCCTCCCTCTTCCTCTTCTTCTTCTTCTTTTTCTTGCGGATTCTAGGCGGCTGCCGCCGCTCCTTCGCCCCCAAGCGCCATCTTATTTTGTCCCAACTTTCCTCAAAGTTTATGTCCCTTGCTTCCATTGACTCCTCCACATCCTCTTCCATTGTACTATCCTATTTAGCATTTTGTCTTCATTCATCCTATTCACGTGGCCAAACCACCTCAGCTGTTTTTTGCCGGATGTCGTCACATATATACGGACCAATTTTCATCCCTTGTCAGATTGCGTCATTTTTATGCAATCCTCCCCAGTACAGCTTCAGGTTTGTCTTAAGTAATCCATGTCACAAATAGTTTATTATTTCTTCTAACGTACCAGGATTTTCTGTTCCATACAAAACTGCACTCTTAACCATAGCCTTATACATCCTCTTCTTCGTTGCCTTTGTTATCTTTTCGTTCCAAGGACTACAGTTCATTGCCCTCGTTACAGCTCGCTCTTCATTAACCCTACTAGTGATTTCATCATTACTTGCGCCCTGTCAATTAAACAATGCCTCATGATATTTTGCCTTTTCCACTCCTTCAATTACTTCTCAATTTGTCTACGAATTATTAAATCATCCCATTCCAATGGCCAAGTATTCAGACCTCTTCATCTTCAGGCCAACCTTATTGTATTCCTCTTTCATCTTTCTTTTCATATTGCTCAGATCATTACCGTCTTCTGCTTGTACAATCTCATCATCTGCAAAATACAGGCTAAGTACCTAGCTGTCCTCCGCTGCCACTCCCGTAACCTGGTATTTTCTGTGCCAAGCCTTCTGGATTTGCTCCTAGGTACAGCTTAGAGAGGTTCGGTGACAGCCCACATTCCTGCCGCAGACCCTTATTAACCTCGAATTCTTCTGCCCAACTGTTCCCTGTTGATACTCTCGCCGCGTTATCTTCACATAATTTCATAACAAACTTTGCAATTAATAAAATGTTCCGAGCTATTATGCCGTGGTCGAATGGATTTCACCTTAAATGGATCAAATGGCTCTGAGCACTATGGGACTTAACATCTATGGTCATTAGTCCCCTAGAATTTAGAACTACGTAAACCTAAGGACATCACACAACACCCAGTCATCACGAGGCAGAGAAAATTCCTGACCCCACCGGGAATAGAACCCGACGTTTCGTCCCCATCTGCAGAGGACATTTTCAAGGGGGGGGGGGGGGACGTCTTAGCTTTGTTGAACGTCCGATTCACACCCTCACTCGCTACTGACTACAACAAAATTCCGCTTCCACGTCGTGGAGTGACGTCACGTTTTTTGAATCCGTCGGCGCAGTTGGCCGTTGTCGACCAAGGATGTTCGCCAACCCCTGCAAAAAGCTGCAATTTGTAAGATTTCGTGTAGTTGTGGGAAGGTGTACGTAGGTACTACAAAAAGAACTGCCAAAAAACTACTCGAAGAGCACAGGAAGAGGGGTGACTGACAGATCAGCTGTTGCGGAACATGCTTTGCAGCCAGGAGAGCACTGCATTCGTTTTGGTAGGACTCAAGTACTCTCAGCCACAAGCGGATTACATGAAAGGCTGTACAGAGAGGCCATAAAGATTGTGAAACACCCCAGGAATTTCAGTAGGACGGAGAAGGGCGTGAGACTGAACGACATTTGGCTTCTGGTGCCGAAGAAGACGTGTACCAGTCCACCGCCAAGGGATGACAGCAACAGCGGACGGCTTGAAAACAAGTGACGTCACGCCACTGCTTGAAAGCCGAATTTTGCTGCAGTCACTAGCGAGCCAGGGCGTGAATCGGACATTCAAAAAAGCTACGATTCTTGTTGAAAATGTCCTCCGTAGATGAGGACGAAACGTCGGGTTTTAAGGTGAAATCCATTCGACCACGGCATAATAGCTCGGAACATTTTATTATTTATGACATTTGCGGCTGTGAAAGTTTACACTTTACATAAAAAATTTTATCAATCTTTGTTCCATTTCTGTTTGTTTCAACGGTTCCCACAGTTTGTTGATGGTTACATATTCATATGCTTTTTCTTGGTCAGTCTCTGCAACCGGTCTCCAGTCCAACTTTTGTGCATTTTTCACATATTAGTTTCAGTCTGAGATGTCCAATACCGACCATCCGTCTTGCTCTTCTTGCTGCTTGTGACTTGTCTCTTTCTCCACCAGATGTTTAAGCACCTCCGAGTACAGTCTTCCAACGAAAGGGATCGCTGCCAATACCCTATAATTATTTACGTCATTGGAACTTCCTGGCTGATTAAAACTGTATGCCAAACAGTGATCAGGACTCGAACCCGGGACCTGTGTCCCACGACCTGCCCTGTAGCTTCACATGTGGCAGTGCGTTTGCATTTCTATCGGAAGACGAAGTTGCAGGTTCAAACCCATAGTTTTAATCTGCCACGACATTCGCAAAAAGTGCACACTTCACTATGAACTGAGAAATTGATTCATAAATCAGTCCTGTAGCCTGAGGATACGCCATTTCACGGGGGTATCTTTTCTTTCAGGAGTGACAGCTCAGCAAGGTGTGCGAGAGAACTTCTCTGAACTGTGCAGAACTGAAAGTCTGAAATCGGATCGTGAATTTTGCCTGCATTACTCAATCGGTAACAGCAGTGCCCGCTAAATTTTACGTCCTGGGTTCGAGCCCTAGTGGGGCACAGTTTACATTCTGGCGCAGACTGATCCTGGAAACATCGTGGACACACATATCGTGGAACGGTCGCGAGGAGAAAATTGGAAAAATTAGAAATCATACGGGAAAGGGGGGAAATGATAGTGGTAGAAGTATCCTCCGTCAAACACCTTAATGTGGTTGTCTGTGAGTAAATGTAGTTGCCTTACAGTCAGAAAAAAAGGCTGCTGAAGGAGTTTTACGAGATTTGCCTGTGCTGCCTCCCAACTCATTTACCAATCTCATAACACGTGGAATTCCTAAAACTCCTTACCTACAAGTAGACTGAAATTTTATAAGACCCTTCTGATTCCCATTTACCTGCCTAAGGATTTCCATCATCATCTTCAAATCTCCGAAATACAAGGTCGCAAGAAGATACCGCACAGACGGGAGCACACAGAAACATGAATGAATGTAAACAAACTAGTGACGAATCTTAGGGGGGCCAGAAACCACGAACTGAGGACTCCATGAGAGGAAATTGCGTGCACAGTGTTGATCTCGTGCGGCACGCTGTATCAGACCGTGGGTTGAACAGTTTACTACTGCTTTGGAATCTCATTTGCGACTCTTCCGTCTGTTTTCCAGAGACACTCGGCGTGTGTGGCCATAAGGATGAGCTCGGGCTGGGACTCTTTTTGGGTGCAGGAGGAGCCGGACGTACCGTGTGTGTCTGCGGGTGACTCACGGCGCGCATTTCCAAACAATGGGCTGCCTGCGCGACGCTCGTGAGCGACCGCTACCGGCAGCAGTCACGGAGCAAGGCGGCGTCCCATGCGGCTGCAGGCAGCGGGAATGCCGGGGTGGTTGCTTGCGAAGGCCACGGCCGCTCTCCTTCCAGTCCGTCGGCGTTCATAGCTGGTGTCGCAGGCGAGGGCGTCGAGACAAATGTGAAACGTATTTGATATTTAAACCCCAAAGTTATAGATTGCTAGTCATGTATTGCGCAGGTACACCTGATCTGAAATAGAATAGGGTTTGTTTTTAGTATCCATCCCCTGACGTCGTCGTATTACAGCTCAGGAGGCCAACTTGTAAAAAGAAAGAAAAAAAAAAAGAACCATACGGAATGGAACGGTACACGCAGGATAAGCAAAATCTGAATACATCATGCAATTTAATAGAAATCGAATATGTGCCATGATACAAGTCTGTAAAAATATGTGGTTGAGGGCAACCACGAACCTGACTCCATACACGCACGTTTCGTGCAAAGAACTACTTCGTTACCGTCAATAGGAGACGCTGATTCCAGTCACATGATATCAATTTCCGTCAGGACCACAGGTTCCCACGCACAGCAGCTATTCGTATCAGTTTGTGCTTCTGTGCTCTCTCGTAATAGTACTGCGTAGTACTAATACTGATAATTACTATTACGGGACACAGTTACTTATCTACTGACCGCATTTTCTGTAGAGAAACTTGTACGAAAAAGGGCAACAGGATCTACCAGTCAGTGGGTGGAGTAAGAAACGTTGGTAAAGATTAGACAGTGATAGACGTGAAACCCCTATCTAAAGGTAAACGAAATGAAACGAATTCTCGTATACTGATACGAAGCTATGGGAAACACTGCTTTCTAGAGGTCGCAGCAAGATGCGCAAGAGCGGTAGTCTCTTTAGAAACGCGGGTGGACCACTGTGAAACTCTTTTCATAACCATTTGCTCAACACAGAGGTGAAGGGAATTGACTGTGATTGTTTAGGAGATGCTTCTGCATTGTACGTTTAAGTGTAACAGTTACCTCAAAGAAACGTTCTGATAACATGTAATATTATCGTTACATCATTGCTCTGTTACGGTATACGAAGCAACAATGAAATCAGAACTTTCGGTAAAACGATTAATGTCAACATTACAGTTGCCAATTTAGAATTATTTCCATGATATCACGTACAAAATTGTTTCAGATGCGGGCATAGCAAGCATTGTGCAATGAGATGTCAGTTATTTTCAACGAACAAGAAATTTGCTTTTGAAAATAATTCAAAACGGAACATGTCCAAATGGATCAGCCAAATGAGTACATGTCCATATTCAAATGTACTTTTTAAAGAAACAGTGTCAATATAGATTTTAGTTACAGATATGAACAGCATTTTGACGCAAAAGTAAAGGCGTTCGCATTGCAATATGTTACTTACATTTATATGTCTGCCTGAAATAAGTTTTATGTTGACTCAGAAAAACTGCATTTAGTGGACATGTTCGTCTTTGTGTATCACCTTCTCAAATGTTGTGAAATTTCACTGCTCCGCGAAGAACAGCCTTCGCCGCTTGACGAATCCCCGTGAAGTACATACAACAAAATAAACACAAAAAACACTTTGTATTGTTTCATTAAATAAGTTTTTGTGATAAAATCATTAACTTCATGAAATAACGTACTATGCGTCGCGCTTTGATATCTGACTTATAGACGATGAAGTCCATGGTGGTACAGCGTAAATTCTGTATGGCTACACCCGATGACATCTTTTTGACGGCAAGCTAAACAATAACATTTGTTGCTGCGTCTTTAGACCTCACGATATGTAAGTGAGTCTACAGAACATGGTTACAAAAATACACTCTGAGAGAAAAAAAAGGAATCATCCGAATCGGACGGAAATAGGTAGATGTGATCTACATATACAGACAAACAAATGATGTCAATGATGATGAGTCTGATTTCCCCGGATATTGTTCTCATGTTCCGGTACAATTCTTCCCTAGGTCTTCGCATCCACCTCTCTCCACCTCTTTTGGGACCTAGTATTTTTCTCAGTATTTTCCTCCCTTCTCTGCCCCATTTCTTCCTAGAGTCATCGTCTCAGCAGCATGTAATACTCATTGTTGCCTTGTAGTGGCTTATCTTTGCCTCTGTGGATATAGTCTTCTTATTGTATACCTCTCTCGTCATGCAGAAGGCTGACCTCATATTCTTCATACTCTCTGTTATTCCCTCCTTGCTCCTGTTCCTTCCTCTTATAAATTCTCCCAGGTATTTAAATTTGTCCACCATTTGCACAGTGCCTTCCGGTGTTTCCCAGTTTGCAGTGGTGTTTAATGTCTTTATCTTGTTATAGGCGATGCTCAGTCCCACCTTTCTGACTACCTTACTTAATTTGTAAAGTTGTGTCTTTGCGTCTTCTTCCGTCTCACTTACTATTGCTATGTCATCTGCAAAGGCTAGGCAGTCCACTTGAGCCCTGTTATCCTTTTTGTCCCCCACATGGGTCTTTGGTATTCCCATTTCCTCGTTCATTGCTCTCCACTGCCCGATCACTTCGTCCAGTGCTATATTGAACAACAATAGTGACAATCCCTCTCCCTGTTTAACACCAGTCTTGATCTCAAATTCTTCTGACAGTGCTCCTCTGAATCTCACCCTAGCTTTTGTGTCTGTCAGAATTTTTTTTATGAGTTCTTGCGTAGTTCCATCAAGTCCTCTGTTCCGTGCAGCTATCGTGTTTACTGGGCGGCTGTATTGGAGAGTTGGTGTAGACAGACCACTGTCCCAGCTTGCCTGCACACTCGCGGACAGCTGGCTGTCCCGGCGCCGCCTCTGCAGAGGCGAGTTTCCGCCTCCCACGCGGCCGGGGCCGATATCTGCCCAGTATGGGCCGGCTGGCGCGTGGGATCGCCCGCGAGATCCGCCGACACTGCCCGCGCAATAGCGGCAGCTGCAGGGCCCCACGTGTAAAGCGGGCGGGGTTCCACAGCTGGCCGTCTGTGTCGCTACTTGCGTTTCCAGCGAACCGTCACCAACGACACAAACTTCCAAGCGGGGGAAACGTCTCACCGTGCAGCAGGTACGGAGCCAGCATCTCGTGGTCGTGCGGTAGCGTTCTCGCTTCCCACGCCCGGGTTCCCGGATTTTCTCTGCCTCGTGATGGCTGGGTGTTGTGTGCTGTCCTTAGGTTAGTTAGGTTTAAGTAGTTCTAAGTTCTAGGGGACTGATGACCATAGATGTTAAGTCCCATAGTGCTCAGAGCCATTTGAACCATTTTTTTGCAGGTACGGAAGTGGTGCAAACAGGACCGCCATCCGGAAGTATACTCGTTCAAATCTCCGTCCTACCACGCAGTTTGTAAAAAGTGAAACTGTGTATGGCTTGCACAAGCACTCATTACCCTCCTTCCTGCTTTGACCTTGACTAAAGCATAGATTTCGACTCCTGCTAGAGGCGTAATTTGACCTTGCCTTCACAATAACAGTGGACAGATTAAGGGCGGAAGGGGGATCATAACTCTACTCAAATAGTTTTATGTATGACTGAAGTGGCGAATGAAAATTTGCACCAAGACCGGGAATCGAACCTGGTTCTCCTGCTTATTAGGCAGGTGCGTTAGCCACGAGGCCACCTTGGTGCAGAGGTCCACACACTACCCTGGCGGGCCTCCCTCCTACATCCAAATTCTCGCTGCCGTCACAGTGTACCTCAATTCCAACTTACACTCGGTTCCCGGTCTTGGTACAAATTTTCGCTCGCCACTTCAATCGATAAATACGTACAATCGTATCTGTGTGAGACCAGTAAAGGCTCTGAAATTATGTAATTTCATTTGTGTAGATACTGACAGGTTTCAGATCAATTATATAATGGTAAGACAGAGATTTAGGAACCAGGTTTTAAATTGTAAGACATTTCCAGGGGCAGATGTGGACTCTGACCACAATCTATTGGTAATGAACTGTAGATTTAAAACTGAAGAAACTGCAAAAATGCGGGATTTTAAGGAGATGGGACCTGGATAAACTGAAAGAACCAGAGGTTGTACAGAGTTTCAGGGAGAGCATAAGGGAACAATTGACAGGAATGGGGAAAGAAATACAGTAGAAGAAGAATGGGTAGCTTTGAGGGATAAAGTGGTGAAGGCAGCAGAGGAGCAAGTAGGTATAAAAACGAGGGCTAGTAGAAATTCTTGGGTAATAGAAGAAATATCGAATTTAATTGATGAAAGGAGAAAATATAAAAATGCGTTAAATGAAGTAGGCAAAAATGAATACAAACGTCTCAAAAATGAGATTGACAGGAAGTGCAAATGGCTAAGCAGGCATGGCTACAGGACAAATGTAAGGATGTGGAGGCTTATCTCACTAGGGGTAAGATAGATACTGCCTACAGGAAAATTAAAGAGATCTCTGGAGAAGAGAGAGTCACTTGTATGAACATCAAGAGCTCAGATGGAAACCCATTTCAAAGCAAATAAGGGAAAGCAGAAAGGTGGAAGGAGTATATAGAGGTTCTGTACAAGGGCGATGTTCTTGAGGACAATATTATGGAAATGGCAGAGGATGTAGATGAAGATGAAATGGGAGATATGATACTGCGTGAAGAGTTTGACAGAGCACTGAAAGACCTGACACGCAACAAAGCTCCGGGAGTAGAAAACATTCCATTAGAACCACTGACAGCCTTGGGAGAGCCAGTCCTGACAAAACTCTACCATGTGGTGAGCAAGACGTATGAGACAGGCGAAATACCCTCAGACTTCAAGAAGAATATAATAATTCCAGTCCCAAAGAAAGCAGGTGTTGACAGATGTGAAAATTACCGAACTATCAGTTTAATAAGCCACAGCTGCAAGATACTAACACGAATTCTTTACAGACGAATGGAAAAACTAGTAGAAGCCGACCTCGTGGAAGATCAGTTGGGTTTCCGTAGAAATGTTGGAACACGTGAGGAAATACTGTCCCTACGACTTATCTTAGGAGCTAGATTAAGGAAGGGCAAACCTACGTTTCTAGCATTTGTAGAGTTAGTGAAAGCTTTTGACAATGTTGACTGGAATACTCTCTTTCGAATTCTGAAGGTGGCAGGTGTAAAATACAGGGAGCGAAAAGCTATTTACAATTTGTACAGAAACCAGATGGCAGTTATAGGAGTCGAGGTACATGAAAGGGAAGCAGTGGTTGGGAAGGGAGTGAGGCAGGGTTGTAGCCTCTCCCCAATGTTGTTCAATCTGTATATTGAGCAAGCCGTAAAGGAAACAAAAGAAAAATTCGGAGTAGGTATTAAAATCCATGGAGAAGATATAAAAACTTTAAGGTTCGCCGATGACATTGTAATACTGTCAGAGACAGCAAAGGACTTGGAAGAGCAGTTGAACGGAATGGATACTGTCTTGAAAGGAGGATATAAGATGAACATCAATAAAAGCAAAACAAGGATAATGGAATGTAGTCGAATTAAGTCGGGTGATGCTGAGGGTATTAGATTGGAAAATGAGACACTTAAAGTAGTAAAGGAGTTTTGCTATTTGGGGACCAAAATAACTGATGATGGTCGAAGTAGAGAGGATATAAAATTTAGACTGACAATGGCAAGGAAAGCATTTCTGAAGAAGAGAAATTTGTTAACATCGAGTATAGATTTAAGTGTCAGGAAGTCCTTTCTGAAAGTATTTGTATGGTAGTGAAAAATGGACGATAAATAGTTCGGACAAGAAGAGAATAGAAGCTTTCGAAATGTGATGCTACAGAAGAATGCTGAAGATTAGATGGGTATATCACATAAGTAATGAGGAAGTACTGAAGAGGATTGGGGAGACGAGGAGTTTGTGGCACAACTTGGCCAGAAGAAGGGATCGGTTGATAGGGCATGTTCTGAGGCATCAAGGGATCACCAATTTAGTATTGGAGGGCAGCGTGGAGGGTAAAAATCGTAGAGGGAGACCAAGAGATGAATACACTAAGCAGATTCAGAAGGATGTAGATTGCACTAGCTACTGTGAGATGAAGAAGCTTGCACAGGATAGAGTATCATGGAGAGCTGCATCAAACCAGTCTCAGGACTGAAGACCACAACAACAACAACAACAACAACAACAAGTTACTGTTCAAACCAAGTAAGATTTTTTTCTTAATTGTGTAGCACTTGACTATCTCACCCGAGTATCAGGGTTAGAAGGCCAGAGAAAACATTATGTAAAAATGGTGTTGTACAAAGAGAAAATACAACTTGAAAATGGGAAGCATTTCCCAAAACAAATCTACTGTTTTCATAGTCGCAGATTTAAAAAAAAAAACATTTATAATGGACAAAATTGGACAATCTTGATAACGTACTTAGGTGGCATCTGCCAAAAAAAGTCAGATTGAAAAAAATAGAAAAAAAATTGCGCGGTGGCTAACTATATAAAGATTGTATGGCCATCTCTCCCAATCGGCAGATAGAAATGGGTTCAGGACGTCGCTAAACATAGTGCACGAGAACGCAAAATAGAAAAACATGAAGGTAGACATATACAGCTACACGCAGTCTAACTTACGGGAAAACGGAAAAGAACTGACATGCTATGTAGTGTTAAGATGTATTAAAAACTGTTGTTGTTGTCTTCAGTCCAAACACTGGTTTGAAGCAACTCTCCATGCTCTGCATGCCCTCGGGAAAAATTACGGCTGTAGTTTCCCCTTGCTTTCAGCCGTTCGCAGTACCACAACAGCAAGGCCGTTTTGGTTAGCGTTACAAGGCCAGATCAGTCAATCATAAAGACTGTTGCCCCTGCAACTACTGAAAAGGCTGCTGCCCCTCTTCAGGAACCACACGTTTGTCTGGCCTCACAACAGATGCCCCTCCGTTGTGGTTGCACCTACGGTACGGCCTCCTGTATCGCTGAGGCACGCAAATCTCCCCACAAACGGCAAGCCTTGCACACCATGAAGGCTGTGATGGGACCAGTGTGTCGTGGGCGAATACGCTCTGCGGTAGGCAGCTCGCTACATCGACGCCATAAACGGGTACTCCCCTTACTCGCATACAAACGGAGTATACTCTCATCACTGAGGAAAAGCCGCGTGGGGTGGCCGCGCGTTTAGAGGCGCCATGTCACGGATTGCGCGGCCCTTCCTGCCGGAGGTTCGAGTCCTCCCTCGGACATGGGTGTGTGTCTTGTTCTTAGCATAAGTTAGTTTAAGTCAGTTTAAGTAGTGTGTAAGTATAGGGACCGATGCCCTCGATAGTTTGGTCCCTTAGGAATTGACACACATTTGAACATTTTTGAAGACAAGAGGGCGCGAGTCCACTCTTCGGTCCACTGTTTCGCGACACGAGAAAGACATCCTTGCCAGGGGCACAAACGGCCTCAGTCTTGCTGCAAGCAGAATGGAGCCGAATGGTCCCTGATGATACAGCAAGTGCAACATGTGTCCGGATTTAGTACGTAAATGATGTTCGGTCGGCCACCGCTGCTCGCAAGATGCGTCGATCTTGACGTACTTAAATACTAAGAGGACGTCCAGAATGTGATCTACAGGTATGGGAATGTTCCACAGACCACTGTTGAAAGCAGCAACTCACCAAAGGTACATGATGCCCAACCTGTGCAGCAACCTGTCGATATATCCACCCAGCTTCCAGCAGACACACAGTGCGATCTACTTCAAATGGCTGAAGCTATTCGACAGGAGTACGTACTCGTCTGTGGGGCATGGCTGTACCCCAGGATGAAAGTTGTAAACACTGTTAACCTCTTAAACTCAGCGCAGTTACTGCTTGCAGAGTCAAAACAGAGGACGTACAGACAGGTCTCCGGAGCGCCATACGATCGCCAAGAACCATGACAAGTGAATCACTAACATTAAAACCCCTTAGTAAGCATCATACATTGTGCCACAGAACACAGTACTTGAGGATGTTGCATTTTTTTCCGGCAGGGTAGATTAAAAGATGTTTCTCCTTAACAGCTCCTTCTTTACTACACACGAATTGCTGAATAGAAAAAGTCAGTCATTTTTACAGAAAAAAATTTATATAGCCAGCATATAGCCATATAAAATTGTTTTCGTTTTGTGTGTGTGTGTGTGTGTGTGTGTGTGTGTGTGTGTGTGTGTGTGTTTGTTTGTTTTTACGTTTTTTCTGATGACACGTTCGACATCACAACGTTTATCCACCACAGCGTGCCCGAAGTAGGAGCCACTTATACGTTACGTTGGAAAAATAGATTCTGAGCTCTGGAAGGTGAAAGGAGATTAATTTTCCCCATCAAAGATCATAAGCATACCTAAGAAATTGCGTGAAAAAAGTGAAAATAAATTACGTACAGACATCAACGTATCATACTTTTTTTTTCCGCACGAGAAGTCGCAGTGCTTCATGTGCTCCATTTGCTTTCGGCAGTATGGCAGTACTATGCTGATGTTTTTTGTGGCTTCCCTAATGTTGATGCATTAATTTCTTCTGAAAGCAGTGCTGATATTCAAGACAATAAAAGCGGGTTAAAAGCTGTGAGCTATCTGGGGAAGTTAACCTTGCATTATTGAGCAACTGTTTCAGCAGGTATCCAGTCTAGCTTACCAAATTCCCAACCAGACTAACATTAATTATAATCTTTTAGTAGTCATCTTAAGATAACCGGTGATATATATAAAGACAATTGAAATAAAAAGAAATAAATCCGTTTATATTTGGACATTTATTTTAACATTGAACATTGTTCCGTTAAAATTTCAGCATATTAAACTTGATTCATAACTAAACTGGTGCCTTATTTAGGATTGTGAAAATGTGAGTTTGTAATCTTACGGAACGGATCAAATATGGAGCCAAGATTGGGAGACTGCATACAACACTACATTCATAAAATAACACACGATGAACGTTGAAACATATGCATGAGGAAATTAACCACAACCAACCGATTCAATTTTCACCCAAAGAAGTTACGTTCGTAGCGCAATCCTGTCCGTCATGAAATTACCGCAAACTAGTATACTAAATTCATACTAACTCTGTGTGAAATCTTTCCGAAAAGAATAGCTGAGGGATACTTTGATGATTACACTACATGCTTCACGTGGCCAACTTGGTTACACAAAGAGTGTAACTCCACAATAATTTTGATAGTTAAAATAAATTACATCGAAACACAAACTACAAAATAAAAACCTCGAACTGGTTACTATCGTCTTACTATTAACCTAATGGGTCAAACAATTGTGTAAGCACGTGGTACTGGTCTCACAAAGTACACCCAACGTGGGTTGAACATAAAGAAAAGTTGCTATATTGAAAAATATTGTCAAGACGAGACGTTATAATCTCACGCACATTCGCATTTAAGGTTGACGATCTTAGTTAGAGTTACGGATCATCCACACGTGGTTCCACTTTACTCACAAATTAATGACAAAGCAACTACTGGAAGATATTCTGTTCTTCACACTCGAATTACACTGCGTTGCAATTTAAAATAACATTAGATATTTTAGATCTAAACCTGAAATAAAGGTGATTAAATTTTCAGTCTTAGCAGAGACGCGCTTAACCGGAGATCTTACAACTTCAGTCGCTCGCCGCGGACAGACTGCCGTGGTCCCTACGAAGGGTGCTTCCAGATACAAAACGGAAGTGACCAGAGAGGCAGCTTCCTATACCAAAATGACAAGTGACGGCAGCACCATACTCAGAATAGAAACCTCTTTGGTTTTAGAAAGCGTAGCTACCTGTTCCGACGTTGGTCCTACTGTTCCGTAGCAGACAGGCTTGTCTGCTACCATCAAGCATGCAACTAAAAATACATTTGCTCATTCATCCTCTCTCACAGAAGGGAAGGGAGATGACAGTATCTTATAATATACAGCATATAAAAGAAAGCGTTTGTAGGTTCCATATGAGACTGTGTGACACGAATTACATATAAACTGTGCTTTAAAGTGTAGAAGTGTGACAGATCGTTGTTGATTATGTGTAAAAGTAGCACGTTCCACTGCTCAGTCTCCTCCCAGATAGTCAGAAACACCACAGTAAATTTAGAAGTGGAATGTATGCCGTAAATGACAACAGTTTTAAAAAATTAACATGAAAGGAAGCCAACAGAGACCTTTCAATCTTTAAAGGAGAATGCAGAGTTGTTCCTTTGTAAAGGACACGCCGTATTCCCTTTCTTCTTTCTACCCCTATTCGAGTTTGTGCTCCGGCTCTAATGACCTCGTCGTTGACGGTACGTTGCCCAAATCAAGAAGCTTCGTTACGTTTCTGGCACCCCTTTGTCTTGTCGCTACGCACTGCTGTAATTGTTACTGAGAAGCGACCCCAAACATCTGACCCTCCCACCCCGACATGGAGAAGAATGTTGCTGGTACTAAGTACCCTGCGCTCTGCACCGAACCGCTCTGGCAAGAACGTGAGAGCAGACGAGGGTGAACGCTTGTCAGAAAGCGGCTGGCCGTCACCGCGACCGTTGTTTGGTCGCAGTAGCGGCTCGCAGGAAATAGGCGGAGCAGCCGAGAAAAGGGAGAAGCGATTAGCCAGCAAGTTTGTCCGGAAATAGCCCCCTACTGGCCTCCAGTGGACGGACAAGTGCTGCCGCCACCCTCGCTCCAGCAGGGCCATCCGTAGAGGTTTGTCGTCCCACCAGCGGCCCTCACTCATCCCCTTCTGGGTAATTTACTTGTACACGAGGACTTTCCGGTATTACTGATACGAGTTTCCATGCCAATCAGTATGTATTCCGAAAACATCGATGAAGTGAAACCAGGCCAACGCTTTCCTCACGTGACATCCAGAAAACTACGGATCAATGACATCTGGTAAATGCAGTATTTCTCGATTTCCTAAAAGCATTTCACGCAGTACCAAACCTTAAGCCTGTTATCAAAAGTACTATCCGTGAGGTATCAAGCGAAATTTATGACCAGATTGAGGATATATGAGTAGTGAGAACGAAGCATGTCGATGAAGCGTTATCGGCAGATGTAGGAGTAACTTCCTTTTGCTCCCTAGGGAAGTGTTTGAGAACCTAGCTGTTCATGTTGTACAGTGAGTTCGAAAATTACAGTATTCATTTGTCACTTAAGCACATTTGATTGTACCAGTACTTAAACATTACTTTCTGTACGTACAGTATGGTATGCTCTTTTTTGTTTTGGGACTAAGTAGACACACAGTGTTTAAGTTCCAATACAGACAAATGCAGTGTTTAAGTGCTAATACAGACAAATGCACTAAAGTGATAAATGAACGTTTTGTTGTGTTTCCTTTCGAACTGTTACTCAATAATTGAACTGCATCGCGCCTAATTCAGTTCCTCAAGCAGAAGTGGATGAGTTAAACGTCCAAACTGAAACCGTCGTAGAACGGAAACGGTGCGTTTCCGGACATGAGTTCCTATTCAAAATATTGTGTACTAACTTCCCTCTGTAAGTGCTAGAAGTTTGTAACGGGGATTTCCTGTATATTAATGACATCGCAGACAGTATACGACGGTTGGAACATTAATAGTGGCAACTATTTATTTACAGCTTGTACAAAATAGATAGTGCTCAGAGCCATTTGAACGATTTTTTTTAACCTTCAAAGTATTCACCAACATTGTGTATAACCCGTTGCCAGCTATGTGGAGGTCGTAGGATACTCTTAGCAGTGCCAGTTGTGTTGACAGGTCGAGAGGCGCGGTCTCTTGCCCGACGAATTTGTAGCAGTTCTAAAGCGAATGCCGTGAAGTGCGAATGCCGTGAAGTGTTTCCTTCAGTTTATAGAAATCGAGTCTAACTAAAAAAAAAAAATGTTCGAATGTGTATGAAATGTGAGGGGACTTAACTGCTAAGGTGATCAGTCCCTAAGCTTGCACACTACTTAACCTAAACCATCCTAAGGACAAACACACACACCCATGCCCGAGGGAGGACTCGAACCTCCGCCGAGACCAGCCACGCAGTCCATGACTGCAGCGCCCTAGACCGCTCGGCTAATCCCATGCGGCCGAGTCAAACTCACGAGGGCTTAAGTCAGAGGAGTGTTGTTGGTGGTATAGCACTAAGCAGCCCCATCATTCACACATATCAGTCATAGCTTGCATTGTACGTGCTTGAGAATTGTCCTGCAAAATGATTGTCCTGCAGAACGTGTAATCACTTCTGTCTCTATGTTGTTCATTTGTAACACAACCTACGACCAGCTCAGAGACAGAAGTGATGGCACTTTCTGCAGGACCTGACCATCATTTTGCAGGACAATGCTCAAGCACGTACAGTGCAAGCTGCTAATGATTTGTTTGACTAATGGGGCTGCTAAGTGTTTACCACCCACTGCACTTCCCGGACTTAAGCCCTCGTGAGTTCAACTCGATTTCTGAACTGAAGGGAACACTTCGCGGCATTCGCTTCAGAACTGCTACTAATTCGTCGGGCCACAGACCGCGCCGCTCGAACTGTCAACACAGCTGGCACTGCTAAGAGTATCCTAGACTTCCACATCTCTGGCAACGGGTTATACACAATGCTGGTGACTACTTTGAAGGTCAGTAAAACTTTGAAACACGTATCTATTTTGTACGAGCTGTAAATAAATAGTTGCCACTATTAAAGTTCCAACCCTCGTAAATAGTAAGAATTTTCGGTGATGACACAGTTATCTCCGATGGGATACTATCTGAAAAAAATTGCTGCACTGATTTTCAGTCGGATCTTGCTTAGATTTGAGCGTGGTGCTGGCAACTTGCTTTAAATGTTCACAAATTTAAAATTATACACTTCACAAAACTAAAAAAAATAACTACAGTTTCAACGAGCCGTAAGTGGATGTCTTAGTGTAATAATTTGTAGGAATATGAAATGGAACGAACATACGGTCTCAGTTGTACGGGAAGCCGCTCGAATATGTGAGGACAAGGTAAGATTAATTAGACAGCGTATAGACTCGTTTAATGGGACGGAAAGAACCGTGAATAATTGGTACGAGTAACGTCTGTCATGCATCTGAAAGTGGTTTGCAGAGTATGGATGTATTTGCAGATAGCTGTTACATCATTAACGATGCCAAGAATGTGTTGGTTTCATAGTGCCGCACGAAATATCGAAGTATCGGTAGCGGAAGCACCGAATAGTTTTGGCGAAATTAGTAACCTGCCATTACCAGTTACTGAGAATTCAAATGTATGCAGTATCCATATAATTACTATAGAGACAAGTGTACTATTAAAAGTTGTATACCACTCGCCGTCTTTAATTAATATAACAGACTGCAGCAACGTTTACCATTAATGTCATGTGTGTAGCTACTGTCTTGAGAAGGTGGCTTGGCCGTTTCCTTTACGTTCAGGTTGGTTAACGCAAATTTTCGCCTTGTATTGAAAATGATCTGTGGTTAATAAGTGATTTTGTTAAATAGATTATGCTAAATGAATTCTTTTAAAGAAATGCTCGTAATAGTGCTGTATAACAGAAGCATATATGTTTAGATGTCAAGGGTTATTATTTACGTTTGTTCTTGTTCCATGAAAAGGTAACATAATTATCATATTTTACCTTGTATTCCTTTCGTTTTCAACGAAAGCTTAAACATGCGTAACCGATCAGAATATACCTATACTTCCAGTATAAATGCTTCTAGTACGCTATTATAGAAACAACTAAAAAAATGGTATCGATAACAAATATCATGTGGAGTCTGACACTGAAACGTCCCTACTCGTTTGCCATTGATTTATTCCTGTGTGAGTCCACAGCCTCGACGAACTTTGTTGCATTATTTTTACATCCCTGGCCAGTATCGGCTGTTATGCCGTCATGTGTTCATGACGTTCTTCATTATTCTGTACTGAAAATAAGCTCGTGTAAAGAACATTATTTTAATCAACATATTCCAGAGTAATGGAACTACTGTAGTGCTATACATATATCATTTGCTGAAAGTGCGGTATGTCACACCCAATTTCCGTCAGCGCGGTTTTTCTCTGTGACGATAATATTGTTTTGTCGCACTGATAAGAAATTTTTTTAAAGGCTACTCGTAAACGACTAATATTTACGGGAGTTAATGACCTAAGTATTAAGCACCCCAAACCCAAAGACGACAACAAGAAGCTTTTTTTCAAATCTGAAAGTATTACTGAGAAGGAGCGACAGGGTATTGGATGAAATACTTACTTAATTTTGCGATATATTTCAAATAGGAAGCTAATGATAACATTTAATAGTTATTCCGGCACTACTGGGGGCAGATTAAAAACGTTGCGAAAAAATGTTGTGGCACTGAAACTGAAGCACGCAACGAGAGCTGAAGTTGGAGCAGAGCAGAGCGGAGAGCACTTTCCTCCGTGGCCACAGGGCGGCTGTCCAGCCGCTAAGAAAGGCCGGGGCGCGCTCGGCTTACTTTGCTCTCCCGCCAGGGGACGACCAAACTTTCTCTAGCGTTCTGGCCGCCGCAAAAACTGCAGATGGCCATTCTAACAAAGGAGCCAGCACAATGGCGGAGCCGGCCCACCGCCTGCCGGAGCTGCTCTGCAGCCGCGCCACAACCAAGTTCACTTCATAAAAATAATGGCCGCCAGCGTTCTGCTCTTCCGCCGTCTGCTTTAGTCATTACAGTTTCAGCGACGGCGTATTACCAAACAGCGGACTTTGCTAATGACTACATAGCGACGATGTAGTCAGATACATCGGTTTTGAAAGCATCTTCATTACTGTTTTTTCACCGATCTTTTTGATTTATCATTGGGTCATTCAACACCAAGTACGCCTGACCGTCTGCAATCTGAATTAAAATTTTACTGAGATGACACTTACAGAATGAAACTAAGTATTAAAAATTTGAGCTCAAGGTATAATACATGTGTGATGTTATAAAGACAAAGAGTCGTGTCAGCTCTACAACAAATCGTTCAAATGGCTCTCAGCACTATGGGACTTAACTTCTGAGGTCATCAGTCGCCTAGAACTTAGAACTAATTAAACCTAACTAACCTAAGAACATCACACACATCCATGCCCGAGGCAGGATTCGAACCTTCGACCGTAGCGGTCTCTCGGCTCCAGACTATAGCGCCTAGAACCGCACGGCCACTCCGGCCGGCAGCTCTACAGCAGACTGACCAAATTGGAGACAGCGTAAGTTGAGGGTAGTTGTAATCAAAAAGTGACATATGTATCAGAATTACCACATGTTATGCGCAGCGCACTCTTAAAATTTCGACGTTTTGTCATTCACCACTAATACGCTACATTAGCTCAGAGAAAAAAATCAATCACGGCATTTCTCCGACCCTTTTTCCACTGTAATACTTGCTGGCTGAAATACACTTAGTATACTTCATTAGATCCGCAGAAAAGATTATCGAACTGAAGTGATTATTTTTTTAATATTCTGGAAGTTAGTAATATGTAAACATGCCAGAATGAAATTTTCACTCTGTAGCAAAGTGTGCGCTGGTATGAAACTTCCTGGCAGATTAAAACTGTGGGGCCGAGACTCGAACTCGGTACCTTTGCCTTTTTCGGCATATGCTTTACCGTCTGAGCTACCCAAGCATGGTTTACGGTCTCTTCTCACAATTTTACTTTTGCAGACATGCTGTCATTATCTTTATTTAATAATTTTTATTTTATTTTATTTTTTGTTTTTCTGGAGGCTACCTGAATAAGGCTAAAACTTTTAATGTTCAGTCAAAAATGGCATTCCACATGCAGTCGGACACTGTCTTGTCGGCTTGCAACTCAGTACTGAAACTTTGTCTCAGCTCTGTATAGTACTGTACCCAGAAAGCAGCTAGTATCAAACATCGGCAATGGAACTTGTAGTTGTGAGGAGGAGTTGGACGAGGGAGTCATTCACAGCGCGTACTAATGTTGCCCGGTTAGCAAAACATCCGGAAAGCTTGCTTGGAGGCATTAGGCCATATTTTCGTGAAAAATAAGTGTCAGACTCCGAAGAGAATAATAACACTGAAGCGCTTTGACTGTTGAAGGGAAAACATCTACCGGTATGTTTACTTGCTTGGGATTATTTTAGGTGAGGATTTTAGCTGACTTATTCGCTGTACATCTCTACTACTCACGTTGTCGTACGGTGTGAGGTGGAGGGTACATAGCGTCATTCCCCCCCCCCCCTCCCCCCCCTTCCAGTTTCTTTCGTGGAAGCTACACGGGAAGAAAGGCAGTCGACACTCTTCTACACAGACACGAATTTCCTCATTTCTAGCGTCGTGTCCATTATGCGATGAGTGTGTTTGGAGGAAGAAATCTTTTTGAAAACTGTCTTGTAATTTTGTGAGTAAGGCTGTATGCAGTGCACCTATTGCTCTCAATGCAGTTCATGGAACGCTTCTGTGAGACTTTCGCACCGACTAAACAAATCCTTTACAAGCTGCGCAACTCTTCTTTGATCCTTTTCAGTCTCTTCCGTTAACCCAAGTTGCTGAGTTCGGCGTGGATAGCAGATAGCCCCTCATTCCGATAGAGACCTACCGGTACTAGACATCTGGGTAGAGGCCTTAAGCACCTCCTCTTAACAGAGCCCCACTAGGCGGACAGCTTCCAAAATTACCACGGGCTTTCTTCGACAGTAGAAACACCTTCAGCTTCTTTTGTTGTTTGGTTGTGGTACTAAGGTTTCGATAATGTCCTGTTGAGCAGTGTGTGCCTAAAACATTTTACTTGCCAGGTAAGTTTCACTTTTATTTTCAGCCATAATGGCTAATGTTTGTATACCGTGACTGTGTGGGAAAATTATTTATTTCAAGTTTCTGCTACCAGTCACTTTTTTTATGTTTAATCTAACATAACGCAACGCGTTTCGAACATATTTTGTTCATTTTCAAGCGTTTGTACATACATATATACATCGAGAAATGTTACTTAAAATAAACAATTTCAAATTAGATTAATCTAGAACACTTTGTTTTTTACTGTAGCTGCTGGTGTGGCATTTGGGAGGAAGTAGGGGGGCAGTGTATGTATAGACATCGAAGTCAGTGATGTCTTCTGCTGGTTTTCTTCTCTGTTGTTGGTTATGTATCTCACAGCCTGTATCGGATGCAGATAGATTTCCATCAGTTATGTGTTACGAAAATAGTGTGAAAGGCTTTTATATGGCAGTTGATCACTTACAGTTACATCCTCTTGCTGCTTCACTTGTATCACTGGTGTAATGGCGGAGCTGTTGATAGACATCACACTATTGCACATTATTTTGTCACTGAATGTCACTGCACAAATTGCTTCGATGTTGTACACACAACACAAGATGGCGGACTGTAGCATGTGAGTCTGTATCGATTATCAAGGGTTTGTATCGATATTCTTGGTTCTGGTAGATTATTTACATCGACATTTTGTGAATCTACTGAGTTAGAATTGGCTTAAGACTGTTGAAGAATTTTGAGTTTTTGAATACGGTTATTTCATTAAGAATGTTATCTCCATGCTTTGTGTTATGTATGAAAATTTCCATTTCTTCCATGATATCCATTCTTTTACTTTTTCCTATTTTGTGTAAAATTTCGAGGTTGTCTTCTATTTTCAGAGGGTGGCCTGTGTCTTTAATGTGAGTTGCTACTGCTGATTTGTCACATTTATCAAGCCTGTAGCAGTCTAAATGTTCTTTGAGTCGGGTTCTGAAATTTCTGCATGTTTGGCCGATATAATATTTATTACATTGGCATTTACAAAATTACCTGCAGCCAATGTTATGTTAGATTAAACATAAAAAAGTGACTGGTAGCAGAAACTTGAAATAAATAAGTTCCACTTTTGTTGCAAGCAACTTTACTGTGGCATTAAATTATCTTTTTAAATCCTCTGTGGGGTAGGCCTATGAGGTGGACCTACCTTTAAATAGAAAGGTACCTCCGTTAACATTTATTCCTTTACAAGTAAATCCACCTCTTTTTTCCATTTGCCTCCGCAGTATACTTCCTCGCAAGTCGTCCCTTCGATTTTCTCCATTTCTGTTACTTTGAATACACCTCTATATTTGTAGATGGTGTAGTTATTCACAACTATTCTTCGGTTTCTTCTGTCACGGACTTGTTAATACGCACAATGAATCATTGACTATGAAACTTTCTTTGGAGTCATGTCCATACTCCAGTGATTGAAGGAAAGCGATTGCTGCGGCAATGAACATTTACGTGTCTTCTTGTATGGATCTTTTCTGCACTCTCCTGTAGGGATTCGTACGCAGCCTTTTTGAGACACCTATCAGATGCGAGATGCGGCACCTGGACTCAGCCCCGCAGCCTCAGACCCAAGTCCAGCCGCCAAAAGCTAGCTGTACTACTACTCAGTTACAAAGTGTACTCAGTTGCAGAATGTTTACAGTAGTTAAAGTAACTGTCGTTGTCTCAAGTATCATCATCGAACAAAGTCTTGTCTCTTCTGTCTTCACGAATTCGACTATCGACATAAAATTCTAACAAAAAAAAATGGTTTACATACGGCACACCACTTTTCGAGGACAACAAATTCAGATTTTCCTTTCATGTTTGTTGCAGATGCATTTAGTTTATCCCCGACTGCGGTGCGTCTTCTTCCTGGAACAGTTTTATCTTTGGAAAAGTTAGTGATTAATCATCATTCATTTAAAGCAAGACATGTTGCTGTACGTACATTTAGAATTTTAGCGGTATCCAATAAGTGGCGGCATCTTCATCGACCCTTGAATGCCGCCTCCTAGTTCGCCAAAGAAATCATGAAACTTAGCTTTCTTTCCAACTTTAGTTTGCACTTGATACAGAGTGAGATGTGGAGGCAGGTACAAAATCTGTCTCTGGTACCTGTGTCAGGCACCGTTGCACTTTGACGGTCTTCGACTGCTTTAACAGATTTGTTTAACCGCCTACTGCCGTCAGCATGTGAATATTTCTGTTTAGGATTGCTATATTCTGTTCAATGTATTTTACGAACCACGCACCATTTATTCCAGTCAAGTTGTTTTCAAAAGGTAAGTCACAAACCTTGTGCCATGTATTTTAGTCACAGCTTTGTAACAGTTTACTAGGAAATATAAATAATTACTTTTACTCCGCGCCTCTATTAAAATTGGCTTCGTCTACACTTTTAATTTTGTAATTACACGTATGCAGGTCCCTGCTACCAAACGTTACTCGCATGCGTTGTTCTTCATTGCCATAATGCAAGCTGATTCAGTTTTAGTTGCTCAAGACCCTGTCTACGCACGCAACCTACAACAACCGTGACGTGGATGTTTCCCGTACTGGTTCTCCATGTGTCGGAGCAAACACATATGACAGCAACTCTTTTACTTATTTATGGTTTTATGAAGGCGTCTCTGCAAAAAATAAAAAAAAGGGGGGGGGTTCCTTGGTAAGTAATGTTACTTTCACTTTTGTGGCATTTACCGTTGGTTTACCATAACAATCAGAAAGATACACTGCAAGTTTCTTCCCATAGGTTCACATTCAGTTTCATCGCAGGGAATCGCATAATTCAAGGTACCAAACTCGTGTTAATGTTCTCCAGTATAAGCCTCAAGTACACTACCACCAGTAACGAGGCCGTAGCAGTGGTGTAGCTAAAAGTCGTCGTTTTCACATCTGCTTAATAGTGAGTGATATGTAAATGCATCAGTACTTTGGTTAGGTTGCTGCTATTTACTTTCATAGAACCCGCAGATGTTGCATACCGCGATTGCTGTTAAAATGTTTCACACGTTTTAGGCACAAATTTTAATGGCTGTAATTATTTTTTATGCTACGTCCCATCACTCCTGTGTACAGTTCGACGTTCACTTACAGGTGCTTAATGCCAATTTTACCACTGATAAAAGCGTATAATGGATTAACATTTTCGATTTCCAATTAAACTACGGGACATCGTAGCTTCCCGATTGGATAATCATGTGAATGGTGTTTTAAAACAAAACTCCGTTTTTCAACTAACGCATATCGGGCAAATATTTTTAAGAATTACCTGTGTTATAAAAAAAATTTCCTTTCTTCTAAAATCCTATTCTAAAAAATTACATATTAGCTACGACTGCATCCTCTGAGGATGCACCTGTAACGGTGCGAAACCGGTAATGTGCCCGGACAAAGGACCACAAAGCAGCTAAAGCGGCTTCAACAGTATTCATTCACTGCGAATCCCATCAATTCACGAGACCGTTTTTTAGCAAAAAACGGTTCGGATAATCTTACATATTAACACACTTGAGATGGGGTACTTCAGAAGAACTAAAATTTGAAGACACGTCACAGTGCGATAGTGCAGCGAAAACTATTCGCAATAATTTAGCAGGCTACTTCGTCAGCGGTAGTACAGAAAGCGAATGTCAGTATTCTCGAATTTAAGGCTGAAACATTGTACAGATAAAGGAGCAAATTTTGCAACTTAATGTCCTCACTTAGCACGCGAAGACCTACAGTAGAATGTACAAGTTACGCATGTTGTATTGTTAATACCCTGCTGAAGATTAATAAAAAGTACTCAACTATCATCTCCTCCGGTGGTGCCAACTGGCCAGATCTCAGTTATATGTTCAACATGTCTGATTACACGCTTCAGTATTCAGTTTGTTTGCTTGGTTAGCTGTGGCCCCAACGAAAACAGCCGATGTTTTCACGGATCGTCAGACATGCACAGGAAAACGATTGCTTGTTGTATACCTCTGGATGCAGAGCCTCCCCGCGATAGGGCAGTACGGGTCTCTCGTACACGTCAGTAGTTTGTGGTGAGCGGCCAGCTGCATGCGACTATACATAGCGCAGCCGCCTGCCCAGGTATTTGGGGGCGGACACCCCTGCGGCCAGGTGTTGTGGGGCGGGGGTGGGTGGCTGGTGCGCTCGCCAGTGAGTCGCCTCGCCTGGAAGTAACGGCGGAATGCTCTGGAGGAAACGTGTCAGTTCCATATGCACAAACTTTGGGAGAAACAACTGAGGCTGTACAAAAGACACGCGACAAGTACTGCTCTGCAGAAAAATATTGCCTGGCTTACCAGCTGACAGCACTGCGTCACACCTGCGGAAATGACGCCCCTCATTTCAACGTCAGGAATTGTAGCGAAAGCAGAAGAGGTGCAGAGGTTTGATGCTTGTGCAGGGATTTGAATTTGAGCCTAACGTACTGATCAGCATATTTAGGAACAAACAGAAAATATTCGATTATAATATTTACGAAAATGATAGGCGAGTGTAAGATTCATTCGAAGACTCCTAAGGAAACGTGATTCATGCACGAAAGAAGTGTCCATAAAAACATCGATTGGCCCGATTTTGGAGCACTGATTGCCTGGGGTTCTTACCAGTTTAGGTTAACAGAGAGTGTCACGGGCATGATACGGGATTTTGGGTGGAAATCATTAAAATAAAATCGTTTCTCATTGCGGCGGGAGATTCTCACGAAATTTCGATCATCAACTGTCTCCTCCGAAAGCGAATCTGCATACGGAGAAACTACCTCCATAATAAAATAAGGGAAATCAGAGCTCTAGCGGAAATATGTAGGTGTTCGTTTCTGCCGCCCGCTTTCCGAGAGAGGAGTAGTAGAGAATTAGTGTGAAAGTTGTTCCAACTAACGAGTGATTAGCAGAGTAACCGAGTAGATGTAGACACACAGCGGGGACGTAGTCACGGATATCTTTAGTAAGAGAGAGAGAGCGTTTCGGAGAAGCTTATCAGAGTTCACTTCCCGATGCTACAGCCCAAGCAGTGTGTATTATGAGATGTATCTGTTGAAGTTACGAGTGAGTTCGTTCCTAGAAGAGAGAGAAGACACACTTCCTCCAACATGTGTCTCGTAGAATGAGTGTGACGGGATAAACAGAGAAGTTGATCGTCGGTAGTTGTTCCCCTTAAGCAGCATTCTTGGAACGGGAAAGGGGAGAGGGGGATAGTATTTGTACCAGGACTCCGTTAGGTGACTTGGGGTATATATATATATATATATATATATATATATATATATATATATATATATATATATATATATATACCAGCCAGAACATTACGAACGCCTACCTAATAGCCAGTATGTCCGTCAACCCACACTCCTGGTTTTCTGACACGGTGTATTATCTTGTTGAAAAATGTCGCTGCCGTCCAGAAACGTGATCGTCACGAAGGGGAGCACGTGGTGTGCTCGACTCTCCTTGGCCGTCATGGTGCTCCACTGGATCCATGGAGCCTCACGTGAATGTTCCCCAGAGCATAATGGAGCAGCCGCCAGCTTGTCTCCGTCCCGCAGTACAGGTGTGAGGGAGCTGTTTCCCCGAAGACCACGGATTCGCACCCTCCTCATCGGCATGATGAATGCGGTACGGGGATTCATCGGACCCTGTAACGCTCTGCGAGTGGACCATCGTCCAGGACCGACGGTCAGGTGCCCTTTCCAATCGTACGCGGTGACAACATTGCCACATGCAAGGGTCGTCGTCTGAGGAGGCCGATACTAAGGAAGGTTGAGTGCACTGTGTGTTGAGGCACACTTGTACTCTGCCCAGCATTAAAGTGTGATGTTAGATCCGCCACAGTTCGCCGCCGGCCCTCTTTCACCAGTCTGCCCAGCCTACGACGTCCGTCATCTGCTGTGAGGGGTGGCCGTCCAACCCATATCATCAGGAAGTGGTTTCACCTTGCTTTAGTCACGCATTGAACACACTCACCACAGCACTTCCCAACACACGACAAGTCGTGCAGTTTCTGAAACATCACAATCTGCCCTTGTTTAAACTCAGATAGATCGCCCGCCTCCCCATTCTACACACAGACAGCACGCTCGCTGATACCAAATGCACCGAGCTTGTGTCTGGCTAGCAAATGTTGAAATGCGTGTGAAATCTTATGGGACTTAACTGCTAAGGTCACCAGTCCCTAAGCTTACACACTACTTAACCTAAGGGCAAACACACTCAGCCAAGCCCGAGGGAGGACTCGAACCTCCGCCGGACCAGCCGCGCAGTCTGACTTGCAGTCATTCCTCGCCTGGAGAGGTTTATATCGATAAGAGGTCGGTCGCCATAATGTTCTGGGTGATCGTATGTCATTGAAGACAGTTCTCAGAAACTGTTTCACCAAAGAGTATTTAGCAAATATTCCAGAATATGAATGAAGAACAACCACGAACATGAGTTGTTCAGAACTTGATTTCCTTGGTATAGTCAAGCAAATGAAATCCTTCTATAAAAGAAAGTCTTGTGACCCATTTGGTGTACCAATTGAAGTGCATTGCTTGCAGTTTTAACGAAAGATGCGTGCCAGAAACAAGCACGGATAACATCGGAACAGGAACAAGGAAACAAAAATGGTTCAAATGGCTCTGAGCACTATGGGACTCAACATCTGAGGTCATCAGTCCCCTAGAACTTAGAACTACTTAAACCTAACTAACCTAAGGACATCACACAACACCCAGTCATCACGAGGCAGAGATAATCCCTGACGCCGCCAGGAATCGAACCAGGAAACCCGGGCGCGGGAAACGAGAACGCTACCGCACGACCACGAGATGCGTACCAACAAGGAAACAGACATAATCCGTAAAATTGTTGCCTTAGCACCTTAACATCATCTTTAGCGCGATTTTGAAACATATTTATGTTGATGCAAAATAGTGTTAAGGGGCTTAAGTATCCGAGAAATGTTGGCAACTGACAGATACTGATGAAACTAAGTACGGCGGATACGTAGAATGTAAATGTTAGGTTGGTGCGGGAGGGGAGACCGGTTGGTACCAGACAGACCCTCCGTCACTCTTCGTAAACAGTCTTACTGAACAGAGGCGTATTGTTTTGGGTGTCTGACACACAACCAGCACTGTACGATATCGCCCGTCGCCCGTTGCACAAGAAAGGACTGTATAAGTAGATCACTCTAAGCACGGGCGCGCCCAGCTGTTGGTGCAGGTGGTGGTGCGACGTGTTGGCAGATGGGGGCTGCTGGCCACGCCACGTGGCAACGGCGCCTCCTGCCGTGAAACCGCACCCTGCCCTACACAGCGCGGCGCGGCTCACCTATCTGCAGCGCGGGCCGCACCAGCTGCAGGCTGCAACTTGCTGCACCCACTGTGCACACACGCACAAAGAATGAGCCAATGACCACCTGCTACACAGAGTGTTGGCCCACATATGGAAACAATGCAGCAGTAATTCCACAGTAATATGCACATAGCTCACAGCTGTCGATGTGCCTTCGATCATGGGTAGCGTAGAAGCGCGGGTGAATGTACTCCGTGCATGACCCTAGCAGCTTTTAGCCTGGATGACGGACACGATAATCGACCTGGCGACACATTTTCATTGATCAACTGTCCAGTTTCGATATTACCGGGCCCACTGCAGTCGTGACTCACGATGTTGTTGGGTCAACATGAGAACACGTAGGAGTTATCTGTTGCTAAGCATCGTGCGAACGGAAATTTCAAAATTGTTACAGCTTACTGAAACCCCTTTTACTTCAAGCAATGCATTCGTTTTCATTCATTGCCAAACCGTGAAAATTCAAATATGAATTTAAGGTAGCTTTGCAGTGAAGCAAATGTCCAAAATTTTAAGTAAATTTTACAACAAATAGAAAAACACCGAACACTCAAAACTTTCATCTTTCAAAGACTTCCTAGCCGGTCGCGGTGGCCGAGCGGTTCTTGGCGCTTCAGTCCGAAACCGCGTGACTGCTATGGTCGCAGGTTCGAATCCTGCCGCGGGCATGGATGTGTGTGATGTCCTTAGGTTAGTTAGGTTTAAGTAGTTCTAAGTTCTAGGGGACTGATGACCTCAGATGTTGAGTCCCATAGTGCTCAGAGCCATTTGAACCGGTTTTTTCCAAAGACTTGATAAAACTAACAACGTCCGAACAGGCCTCGAAGACACAGCGGCCGCCATGTCATCCTCCGCCCTTAGACGTCACCGGGTGCGGATAGGGAGGCACACCGCTCTCCCAGTTTTCGTGGCCGCTGTCGCTACTCCTCAAGCAAGTAGCTCAATTGGCCTCACAAGGGCTGAGTGCACCCCGCTTGCCAACAGCACTCGGCAGGCGCGGATGGTGACACATCCGAGTGACAGGCAAGCCCGACAGCGCTTAACTTCGCTGATCTGCAGGGAACCGGTGTTACCATTGCGCCAAGGCCGTTTGCTTCAAAGACTTCATAGATCTTAAAGAATACCCTTTAGATATAAAAAGAAAAAGCAAGACATGAAAGATTTAAATCATTTGGAAAAGCCGCGCAGAGTGGCCGCTTGGTTAGAGGCGCCAAGCTTGTCACGGATACGCGGGCGCTCTCGCCGGAGGTTCGAGTCCTCCCTCGGGCATGGCTGTGTCTCTTGTTCTTAGCGTAAGTTAGATTAAGTTAGCTCCAGGGACAATGAGCTCTGCACTTTGTTCCCTTAGGAGTTCACACACACTTGAACTTTTGAACAAAAACAATGAAATGGCAGGTAGCCAATTCGTTTCACATTGTCTGGAAATTAGACACCTTGAAACATCCCCTTAGAAAATTTTTATAAATGACAGTGCTGGAAAACCTATACGTTATTTGATTTTCAAACAGCTGAGCAAAACTGAACGTACTCAGACATTTCTCTCTTTACTTACTCTGATCAACTGATACACAATATTTTTAGCGCAACGCAATCTGACTTTCAATAATCGCTACAAAAGAATGGCCCTGACTAACAATAACCTATACCTTTCATGAATGACCTACCTCACAAAAATCTTCGTTACTCGAACTACTTCAACACAACGAGCGCCAATACTGCCAGCTAAATAAAAGACCTGTCCAGATCGTCCGCTCATAGTAACCTCTCAAAACTCTGCCATCTCTCTCTCCACATCCACCACCTGCTGGCGGCTCACCTCCAACTGCGTAACGCTACGCGCTGTTCACATCCAACTGCCCAACACTACAATAGAGAATGTTCCAACAATGCATACCAGCCACAGGCTACACACAGCACAGTCAGTGATTTTCATGCGTTATGTGACGTTACCAACATAAAAACATAAACAGCCTACTTACAACCTTGTTTGGGAAAGGGACCCCGTTTGTGTGACGGCACTGACTACAGAATAGGCTCCTGGCTCATATCAGTTATACAAGACAGCTCTGGGGCTTCCATTTTGGCCTTACATCACTTTTAGTAATACAGGTTCAGCACAAAGTAATAGTTTCTGCAACGCAACTTTTCGAAACACGTACAAGAACCAGGCAACGTGAAACCACTAGTGATTGCCGTAATTACCAGGTTTCAAGCAAGGGATTTAAGTTACCAAGGCTGTTGATTGCCTAATAAGAGAAACAGCTGGATGGGATACATAAAAAAATTATATATGTCTGGTAACCAGGATAGCGAACTTCACTCAGTTTTACTTTAACACGTATATTCAGAATATGATACTGCTAACCGGTAAATAAACTGTCAATGCGTCCTTCATCGCTGGTGCTGTAATTCCGTTCGCCACACACTGTCCGTAATAACTTGTTCACAAGTTATATCTGAAGCGTTGGCTTCAATAAGAAGCAAACAGCAACGGCATTTGCCGAAAGCACTCTGGACATTTGTAACTCAGCCAAACTAACCTGCGCCCAGCGCAGACACTGAGCCTGGAGACGGCCCACACGGGGCACAGCGCAGCCCGCGAGGACGGCTACTTGCACAGTGGCTCCACCCCTTCTCTCCGACCACTCTCTCTTCTCGGCACCGCCTCGCTCCACCTTTTAAAACCAGCAGCGCCGGACTTCCTCTAGTAATCAGAGACTCAGTATAGTGCGAGATGCCGAACCAAGAGGACCACTGAAGCAAGCTCGACGGCGCCGCGTCTCAATTACTCTACTCCATAAAAATATTCATTTTCCGATTACAAATATAATATACTCGACAGACTTTTCCAAAAAGTCATTCAATACACAAAACTTCTTCGCACCACGACACCAGATGAAATTATCCAAATACGACGAGCATCGGCAGATGTGGTGAGAGGAGGGGCTCAGATTTACTAGAGCTTTTCGGGTTACCGCCAAGTAAGTCGCGGAGATCCGACTACTGCTTCTTGCCCCCCCCCCTCCCCCCCTCCCGCCCCTTCCTCCCTTCCCTCGAGGTATCTCAGTGCTATCGTGGGGCGCGATGTGGAAAGTCAGGGAACGCACGGGGCGATCAGTAGACGAAAAGGCAACAGACCAGACACTGCCACTGTGTGTTCTTATGTTCATTTTAAGACACAAAATAGACCCACCACGAAGGAATTATCCCAATGGAACGGAAATCGATAGATGTGATGTACATGTACAGAAAAATAAATGAGAACAATTTCAGAAAAATAGGATGATTTATTCGCGACTGATTTCGAAGCTGGACTCACCACTGAAGACAGTTTGAGCCCAGTCAGTGAGGCTCCAGGCCGAAGACGTGTCAGGAGACGTCCCGAGCAACGGCTGGGCACCAGCCTGACGGTGGACAGCCATACGGGCCGACAACGACGACTGGTGCTCTGGAGCGCCAGTGTGGTTCACAGAGCAGGACGCTTTTGGCTGTCATGCGCGGCGCCCTTACAGCAGAGCGGTACGTCGGCGATATTCTACGTCCCGTTTCCTTGCCCTTTGTGGCAAGTCACCCACGGCTTACATTTCAGCAAGACAATGCCCGGCCGCAAACGGCGAGTGTTTCTGTTGCTAGTTTCCGTGCTTGTTAAACTCCACCTCGCCGGAGCTGTCCCCAATTGAGAAGATTTGCAACATTATGGTTAAAATGGCTCTGAGCACTATGGGACTTAACATCTGAGGTCATCAGTTCGCTAGACTTAGAACTACTTAAACCCAACTAAGCTAAGGGCATGACACACTTCCATGCCCGAGGCAGGATTCGAACCTGCGACCGAAGCAGCAGCGCGGTCCCGGACTGAAGCGCCTAGAACCACTCGGCCTCGATATTAAGGGCAGGTCCTTCCAACGTCGGGAGTTTGACGATCAAAAGCACCAGTTGAATATAACTTGGCACGATGTCCCTCAGGACGACATCCAACAACTATCAATCGATGCCAAGTAACTGCTTGCATAAGGGCCACAGGACCAACACATTACTGACTTACTCAATTTGTGAAGCTCTTTCTCTTCAATAAATCATACAATTTGTATGAAATTGTAATCATTTGTTTCTCTGTAGATCTACATCAGAACATCACATCTACCGATTTCCCTGCCATTGGGATAATTCCTTCGTGGTGCTTTGTTTCTTCTTCTCTTTTTTTTAACCCGCTGTGTCAATGCCCGCATGCTAGATTTTTTTCTATTAATCGCCTCATCCATTTCCCTATCGCGTTCGGTGATACCAACGTAGATACCTTTACCTCTGGGGAAGGGTGAGAAGGGAGCTCCTCCAACATCGGTATCGCTACTGCAGTAAAAATGCATCATTATGGCGGCAGTCAAAATTGCTCGCCACATTTTAGATTTCTGTTTGAGGGGGGATAGGGGATAGGAAGGCACGGTCTACGATGAAGTGCTCGATATCAAGTCCATAATATTCTATCGCTTATCTGCATCAGTCCGATAGATCTAACCTGAATGTTCGCATGTAACAGTGTCCAGGTTACTGCACCGGCAGTTCTGTAAGCTGCGCTAGCGACGGCGGCGTTGTTTGGAGCGGCGGGACACGCCACTCGGCTGACTGGTGGCGACGCGCGGGGAACGGCCGCCGGTCCCGCCGGCTGAACGCCGTAAACACGTCTCCGTCTCCCTCTCTAGCGGGTCGCGTGTGACGGCCGCCGAGGGCGGGTGCTATCGCGAGGGCAGCTGCGTGCGTCGGGGCCGAGCTGGACTTCTGTCGTGCAAGACTGCTGTAGGAATGTGGAGGGGCGGTGCGGCCGAAACGGACGCCGCAAATGAGGCGGTTAAGGAAGCCCCGCAGTGCGAGCTACTGTCCCCCACTCAGCTGTCTGACAAATGTCACGAAGGGAGAAGGGCTGAGGCGAACGTAACGGGTGTGGAGGACTAACATACTACTGAGACACTCGCCAGAAAACTCTAAGCAATTGTCGTTCAGCCGCGTAGAAAGTCTCTTAAAACCTGTCTTTCGCCTGGTTCTTGATTGATGTTCTTCCCTTTTGTGCTGTTAGACGTTCCGCAGCTCCGGTCGATAAATGGTCGGCAAAGGGAGTAGAAGTAGTGGCGTAAAGTGTCTGCTTGCCAATCTTTGCACCAATGTCATGATTAAATTTCATATCCCTCCAAAATATCTCATGGAATTATGGCAAAAGACACTATTGGCAGTGGTTTGTCCGTGGGATGGCTGTATTAGTGTCGATGCCCTTACTGCTGTTCCAGAGGAGCGAGCGATGTTGTCCACAAAAGCGTTGAGAACGATTTAGATATCTGTATAGTGCGAAAAACGAGGATAATGGAATGTAGTCGAATTAAATCGGGTGATGCTGAGGGAGTTAGATTAGGAAATGAGGCACTTAAAGTAGTAAATGAGTTTTGCTATTTGGGGAGCAAAATAACAGATGATGGTCGAAGTAGGGAGGATATAAAATGTAGACTGGCAATGGCAAGGAAAGCGTTTCTGAAAAAAGAGAAATTTGTTAACATCGAGTATAGATTTGGGTGTCAGGAAGTCGTTCCTGAAAGTATATGTATGGAGTGTAACCATGTATGGAAGTGAAGCATGGACGATAAATAGTTTAGGCAAGAAGAGAATAGAACCTTTCGAAATGTGGTGCTACCGAAGAATGCTGAAGATTAGATGGGTAGATCACATAACTAATGAGGAGGTACTGAATAGGATTGGGGAGAAGAGAAGTTTGTGGCAGAACGTGACTAGAAGAAGGGATCGGTTGGTAGGACATGTTCTGAGGCATCATGGGATCACCAATTTAGTATTGGAGGGCAGCATGGAGGGTAAAAATCGTAGAGGGTGACCAAGAGATGAATACACCAAGCAGATTCAAAAGGATGTAGGTTGCAGTAGGTACTGGGAGATGCAGAAGCTTGCACAGGATAGAGTAGCACGGAGAGCTGCATCAAACCTGTCTCAGGATTGAAGACCACATCAACAACAACATACTGCGAAAACTGGCAAGTGGCCCTAAATAATGCAAAAGTGAGATCATCCGTATGAGTGGTAAAAGGGATCAAATAAACTTCGGCTACGCGATTAATCAATCAAATCTAAAGGCCGTCAATTCAACTAAATGCCTAGTAATTACAATTACGAAGAACTTAAATTGGAAAGAACAATAGGAAATGTTGTGGGCAAGGCGAACCAAAGACAGGTTTTTACTGGCAAAATACTTAGAAGACGCAACAGACCTACTGAAAAGGCTGCATACACTACACTTATCCGTCCTCTTTTGGAGAACTGCCGCACGGTGTGGGATCCTTCCTTAGCAGACAGGGTTAACGGAGTACACAGAGGAAGTTCGGGGAAGGCCAGCACGTTCTGTATTATCGAGAAATAGGGAAGTGTCACGGACATGACACAGGATTTGGGGTGGAAGTCACTGAAAAATGGTGTTTTTCGTCGCGACAGGATCTTACCACGAGATTTCAATCACCGGCCTCCTCCTCGAAATGCGAAAATATTTCCTTGACGCCGATCTTCATTGGGCGGTAAGTCACAGCTCGTTTTTTTCGCGCTTTGTTCCAGAGTGGAACAACAGAGAATTAGTGTGAAGGTGGTTCGATGAACCCTCACTTAAGTGTGATTTGCAGAGTAGGCATACAGGTGAAGAAAATCCTAGGATATTACTCAAGTGTGTGGGACCCACAAGAGCCGGCCGCTGTGGCCGAGCTGTTCTAGGCGCTTCAGTCTGGAACCACGCGACCGGTGCGGTCGCAGGTTCGAATCCTGCCTCGGGCATGGATGTGTGTGATGTCCTTAGGTTAGTTAGGTTTAAGTAGTCCTACGTTCTAGGGGACTGATGACCTCAGATGTTAAGTCCCGTAGTGCTCAGAGCCATTTGAATCATTTGAAACGAAACGCTTGCTTTCATTAACTTTTATGTAATTTGAGAGGCTTGTGGTATTGTGCGTAATGCTAGTAAATATGATAACTTACTGTTATTTCGGACACTTTTTTTTATCCACAAGGAATAAAAGTATTGGAGGACACTGGACTGTACAGCGAAGGGCAGCACGAATGGCGGGAGATTTGGCTGACCTTGGAGAGAGTCACAGAGCTGTTGCTGAACCCGAACTGGCAGAGTCCTGAAGAAAGGTGCCAGGCGCCTCGCGAAAGCGTGCTAAGAAAGTTTCAAAACACAAACACAACACTACACTGAACATGCACTCATCGGAATCATGCAACCACACGATGCTGGTACACAGCTGACGCTTGGTAACAGGTGTGAAGAAGACAACGGCAAACCACACCATCAGGACCTCACATGGGGCGTCAGTGTGAGATTCCGGTGTCCGAACCCAACCCTCATTTGTGATCCTGACTGCCTTTTGGCACTGTTGCCCAATTGGATTAACGAAAGAAGGAGACTAGTGCCTACTTGAACTTTCCTACAATGACGTCATTAGAGGCAGAGCACAGTACTCTGATAGAGAAGTTTTCTAGGAACCACAGATGACGCGTATCTAATAGGTCGGGTGGGATTGGAGCCCCACCCATTCTACTGCAAGTTCAGTATACATTGAAATGTAGTAATAGTATTTTGCTGTAGTGTATTTAGGCGGTAGAACAAACATCAGTTTTTCATACTAAATAACTGTCATTCATAACGTCTCGTCACATGCTAGGAATGCCATTTTCGATTAAATGCGTTCGGCCTCGAGGTCGATCATTAAGACGACTTTGCAACGACACGCAGACTTTTGCTATCGATTCTCGGCGTCTGTTTCTTTCAGATGATCCGTAACAAAACCTTAGAAGTTAAGTTAACACTCATTGGAAGAACCACGAACGTACTCTCTTTGTTGTCAAATGAGCCTGGAAGCGCAGGCGATACGACAGTCTCCGCTGTGGAGTGGTTACGTGTGGTGTGGAGCTCGCGAGCTGTTGTTGGACACGCAGGAGGCAGACGAAGGGCTTCTCGCTCTCTGTATGGCCACATTGCGTGCCCTGCGTGTCGCACAGAGTCTGTCAGACTATACTGTTGCATCGCAGTGGGTCTAAAAACGTTCTCTTATCGTAGCCTGTTGGCTCAAAAACTCTGTGTCTCGATAAGGTGGGGCTGTTTGTTATGAAAGTAACGGCTGCTCTGCCAGTCGCTGGACTTAAACGTCATTATTGTGGATTTGGTTTGCCGTGTTTTATTTCCATTGCTGAGCAGTAATGAAGACTTCGAGTCTTAATTACAAATCCTCTTCTCAGTCGTTGAGGAATAAGAGCGAATCATGGCAGTATACTGAATTTGAAGACTCGGTGTCAGGAATAACAGTAAGTCATATTTACTAGCATTACGCACAATACCACAAGCCTCTCAAATTACATAAAAGTTAATGAAAGCAAGCATTTCGTTTCAAATGATTCAAATGGCTCTGAGCCCTACGGGACTTTACATCTGAGGTCGTCAGTCGCCTAGAACTCAGAAGTACTTAAACCTAACTAACGTAAGGACATCACACACAGTCATGCCCGAGGCAGGATTCGAACCTGCGACCGTAGCAGTCGCGCGGTTCCAGACTGAAGCGCCTAGAACCGCTCGGCCACCCCGGCCGACGTTTCATTTCAAAGAGTTACAGCGACAGAGAGACAAAAAATGATTTTCAAGTAGAATTTTTAGAAAAAGCTACTAAATCTGAACTATAATTCCGTAGTAGACTAAAGTATAGTATTAAAAGACCAAATTATCAATTAAAATAGTACTACGTAGGTAACAGAAAGCGCGTAATTCGTCCCTGTCCTCTAAATGCTGTGAAAAGACGTTGCAAATAATTTTTCTGTGTTGCTGTCCACTTCATTCAAATGGCTCTGAGCACTATGGGATTGAACATCTTAGGTCATCAGTCCCCTAGAGCTTAGAACTACTTAAACCTAACTAACCTAAGGACATCACACACAGCCATGCCCGAGGCAGAAGGCGACCGGAGCAGTCCCGCAGTTCCGGACTGAAGAGAGTAGAACCGCACTGCCACCGCGGCCGGCTCCACTTCATTTCTTGATAATTTTGCTCGTGGTACCCCCTTAAGTTTATTTCACACAATATTTCTTTCTAACCGATTTACTGAACATTTTTTGTCTGTAATTTGCTCAGTAAGGATTCGTTTACTGGTAGTTCGTGATATTTCTTTGAAGAAATAATTTATTAGTTATTTGCTTTTTTAATGTCACAGTTGTGTGTACTGTGGAGAGTTAAATTAATTTTAGTAATTTCTTTAAATACTACTCGAAAAATATTTTTAATTATGATTTGCATCTTCCTAATGAGTACGATGATTTTAATTAAGGCCACTAATAGCGAAAGCTAGATTGGCTTTTGTGATATATTAAATATTACTTGAAAAGAGTTTTTTTTTATTTGTGATTTGAACTTCATACAAACCAGACGATAGCTTTAATCAAGGTACTATGTAAAACTGATATGATGATACACAAAGTATCTAATATTACAGATAATTCTACCTCCACCTACATTTTTTTCTAGCTTTAATCAAGGTTCTATGCAATACTGATATGATGATACACAAAGTATCTAATATTACAGATAATTCTACCTCCACCTACATTTTTTTCTAGCTTTAATCAAGGTTCTATGCAATACTGATATGATGATACACAAAGTATCTAATATTACAGATAATTCTAGCTCCACCTACATTTTTTTCACTACGTATTTATGCAGTTGTTGCCAGTTTCTTTGTACTAATAATGTCAAATCACCAGAATGTAGTATCGGTCCTGTAAAACGTTGCGATTTGCAGCGAACAATTTTTATCTTGATTACAGAAGAACAAGGAATGTCAACTATTTATTATCAAACAACTGTGACGCCATAATCGTATAACAATACACAGATCGCTAAACTCGATTTTCACACTGCAGATACTAGGCTACCAACGCTCTGTTGCAGATTAATGTCTTATGAAAACAAGTTAGGACCTGTCACAGTGTAAACTTTGTTGCTCTTTGTGTGTATGTATGAATGTCTGTATCTGTGTGTGCCCTTTGGTTGGTTTTCGTCACCTTTGACAACACATCCATATAAACACAGAAATGAATAAAACTCTTATTTTTCCACAGTTATAAATGTAAGTACAGAAAACTGACCTTATTCCCGCCACGAAAATCAAAAGGTCTTACAGCCACAACGATTCACGGAAAACACTTCGTGCGCGGACGGTAGGAGATTTTCAAGGTCTCGTGACATCACCGATCAGTATCCCGTCAGGAAAACGTTAAAATAGTTTCAGTTTCTCTGATATTAAACATAGGAAAGTTCGAAATTACCAATCGAAATATGTGATGAATCTTACACGAACTGTGCAGTTCGCCGCAGATGTACTACGCTCCAAGTGAGATTGTTTAATTTCCACTCAAACACACAACCATCCGTCAATGGCGTTTGCCTGTAGCTGCTCTCAGACAATGGAAGTGCTGCCTCTTACGACGTCCACGCGCTGTTACAGTCTGCAGGTAGCTGCATTTGCGCTCGCTACGTCTCCTGATTATGCACCTTGAACACACACTTTCTGCACAGGGAAAAGAGAAAATCGCGCAGTCGGACTTCACACCGTGATTCCTTGCCTACTAGCAGCACAAAAATGGCCCCTCCCTCGTTCCCTTCCTCAATTCTTTCACGTCCATTATCAGCATTCTCCCCTCCCGTTTTTAAAAACAAAAACCGCCTCTACTCATCTCTCTTTTTGGTGTACCTCTGTTTTCTGTGTCCTTCACTATTGAAACCGTAGTTCTCCTAGGTATTTTCCCTTCAGCAAATTGGCTAAGTGTACTGTTTAGCACTGCTTCATGTATTACATTCAAATTTGGTTTCCGGTACACCGTCCTACTATCGCCTGCACTTATTCGTGCAAACAGTCACGCTTGCCACTTTCGTGTCCGTTACATTTCTTTAAGACATTACGTCACCAGTAGCAACTCACTCAACAGTAAACGCCAGACGTGTAGTCTGCTCTTTTAGTAAGCATGACGACGCGTTATTATCGTCGCTGTCGATGTCAGCCTGAAGACTGAGTTGATGCCGCGATAGTTTATGCTATGCAAGTCTCTTCTTCTCTGAATAACTTGTGCGACCTACATGAATTTGAATCTGCTTCCTGCATTCATCTCTAGTTCTCCCTCTACATTTTCCTCCCCCCCACGCACACCCAGTTACATTTTCCATCATTACCAAAGTGATTTTTCCTTCACGTCTTAGGTTGTGTTCCTCTAACCTATCCCTTCTTTTTGCCAAGTTTTGCCGCTTTTTTCCCCCAATTCGATTCAGTACCGTCCCATCTACGCATCGAATTCTGCACATTCATAAGTACCATTTCATTTGAAACGCTTGTGTCCGTTTCTTGTATGAAGTCCTTATTGCCTACGTTTCCGTTTAAGGCTGCACAGCAAACAAATGCCTTCAGAAAAGATTTCCAAACAATTATTGTTATTGTTATTATTATTGTTCACGTTTGGGCCTTAAGGGACCAAGAAATGTACAACAAAGCGCATATTTAGAGTTCTGTTTCACTTTCCCTTTCTGCCCAAATCACTTTCATTCTCTCAGTATGGGCTCTTTACCGGTCTTTGGATCAACCTGTCTCGGTCTTCTTGCGCTTTTATGCCAGAAGAACTGTCCAGTCGTGAGTTTTCTGTCTAAAATTTTTTTTGGTCTGGTAGATCTTATTATTCCTGATTTCTTCGGGTGCCCTTTTACAGCTCTAATTCATTTTTTTATTATTTTTTTTTATTTGAGTGTTGGCTTCACTGCTACTTTCGTAAAAATTCCGCATGCTGTGTAGTTAATAATATTGCTCGAACAGTCCACGGGTATACTGCCGGTTCATAGTGTCCAACGTGCACAATATTTCGCCGATCAGACATGTCGCCAATATACCCTTGATCTGTTCGAGCAACAAATATGCCGGGAGAAACTGAAGAATCACAAATAATAATACTAATTATTATTATTGCTACTATTGCTAATACTATTTACTATTATTATTTACATCTAGGGGAACTTGGGAAGTCTTGATTATACCTGTAGATGAGATAGCTTTTCATGATTGGAAAAGCAGAGTACAATAATGATGAAATTTTAAAAAAAAGGTACACCTTGACCCAGAACTGAACTGTCTATCTTGGATATCCGGGCAGACAAATTGTCCGCCACATTAACTGGGCAGCAGTTAGTGCCGTACTGAATGAATATGTCCGTCGTTTGTACGATTGCAGTGTTGCCATGTTGGCATTCTTTGACGTCCATGTCGTGCTTAAACTATGCACACGACGCCAGTTTTGTTTGTATTGCTGATACACAGGGAGCCTTCCGTCTGTCCTGTACGGGAGGTCCTGCGCCGCCGGCGCGCAGTGTGTGCGTGTTGCTCCCCACGCATCGCAGTGCGTATCGGAAGGCGGCCATGTTTCATCCCCCGGCGCCCCGCAGGGGAGGGGCCGCAGCCGGACAAGTGAGCCGCTGAGTCACGGGCTGGAGGGGGAGGCGAATTAGGCAAATTAAAAACGGAACGCCGGCCGCCGCATCATCCCGTGCCGACCGCCACATCTGTCCTCCGCTAACTGCACCACGGCCCCCGTGCTGAGCCTCATAAAGCTCACCACGTTTTGCAGACGGCACAGTTTCGCGCTCCACTCTCGTTTCAGTATTGTTATTTACAGGGGATGGACCAAAATACGGAAACCGCGCCGAGAAATGCGTGCAATATTAATGCACATGCTGGCTAAGCCTGCAAGTTTCGCCGCTTTATTTGACAAGGAACGGCACCTGTGCAATGTCCTCAATTCTCTGGAAGTGTCAGCCGTGGTCAGACTATAGTGTACTGTGTAATTGCGAATGCATTATTTCGGAGCAGAGAGGATTCGAACGTCGGCAAATTGATGGTATTCGTATGCTGCGTGGTTCAGAAACCAAAGTTGCCGCGTTCTTTGGAGTTTCAAGAGGCACCGTGAAACATCCCCTTAGAAAAATTTATGAGTTACTGTGCTGGTAAACCCCTTACGTTATTTGATTTTCAAAGAGCTGAGCAGAACTGAACGTACTCAGACATTTCTCCCTTTACTTATTCTGATCAACACTAAACTGACACACGATATTTTCAGCACAACGCAGTCTCACTTTCAGTAATCCCTACAAAAGAATGGCCCTGACTAACATTAACCTATACCTTTCACGAATCACTTACCTCACTAAGTCTTCGTTACTTGAACTACTGCAATGCAGCGAGCGCCAATACTGCCAGCCAAATAAAAGATTCAACCTACTGAAGGCACTAACTACTGATAGGCATAGTCAGCAAATGGAAGGTTTTGATAGAGAACAAAGAATGCGTTTACCTTAATAATGTTCAAACGTCATAAGATATATATCAGTTAATGACATTCAGTCTTACAAATTTCGTTTTTCTGACGGACACACGCCCAGATTGTCCGCTCTCAAAACTCTGCCATCCTTCTTCCCACAACCTCCACTGCTGTCGGCTCACCTCCAACTGCGCAACGCTACGCGCTGTTCACATGCAACTGCCCAACACTACAGTAGTGAATATTCCAACAATGCCAACCAGCCACAGGCTGCGTACAGCACAGCCAGTGCTTTTCATACAGAGCGCTACGTGACGTTACCAACATAAAAACCTAAACAGCCTACTTACAACCGTATCGAACATTTATACTGCATACGGGGAAACCAGAGGAAAACTCCATCCGCTTATGCACAACGCAGTCGAACTTGCATGTTGACTGGTCGTGACACGCGATCATTGAAGAGGACTGTTACAGAAAATACGAGGACGACAACGGCGAAAGTCACTGCGGAACTGAATCTCGCACTCGCGAATATTTCAGCACCAAAAGAGACCTCCATAACGAGAGAACCACAGAGTAAACTGGAATTTCAAAACCACTCATCAATGACGCAAATGCCCATAACAGGATACCGCCGTGCCTAAGCGAAACTATGGAGCAATAGAAGAACGTTATTTGGTCGGATGAGTCCTGTTGCATACTGTTTCCAACTTCTGGTCTACTTTACGTCCAAACAAACAAACATGGCGGGGTTTCGGTGATGGTCTAGGCAGCCACACCGTAGTGATCGAGGGTACTCTGCAAGGCCGCAACACTTCCAAGGACTGTGGCTGATCAGGAGCATCCCACGGTGCATCGTTTGTTCCCTAATGTTTATGTTGTGTTGCACACAGCACGCATCGTACAGGACTGGTTTTGTGAGCATTTCCCCCGGGCGCGACCGTCACCAGGGCTCAACGTTATAGAGCTTTTGTGATCCACTGTGGAGAAAAGGGTGCGTGTGATCGCTATCCACCTGCATTAACGTTGACTGAATTTGCCCCTATTTTCCAGAAAGAATCATGCAGGATTCCCTTAAAAGCCATATAGGATCTGTATTGATCCATTACCAGACGCCGCATGGTCTAGGGCGCCTTGCCACGATTCGCGCCGCTTCCCCCGTCGGAGGTTACAGTCCTCCCTCGTGCATGGGTGTGTGTGTTGTCCTTAGCGTAAGTTAGTTTAAGTAAGATTAAGTAGTGTGCAAGCCTAGGGACCGACTACTTCAGCAGTTTGGTTTGCTCCCATAGGAAATTACCACAGATTTCCAAATTTTAATTTCCAGACGACTGGAAGCTGTTTTTAATGCAAACGAGTTTCCGACGCCGCATTCAAAATGATAATGTGTCGTGATTTTGTTGTTTCCATATTAACCCCTGTCCCCTTTCCTCCCTAGTTTGGCACGACACATCTGCCATTATCAACAGACCGCCTACAAACTGTAGATTAATTTGACTGATTACATTCGCTATAAGGAACGCTATCAGACGTCCGCATAATCCCGGACACCCAACATCATTTGCCTTCTAGCTGGCATTACACTTCTCTACTTTACGCTGTCAATTTATTGACATGCGTGACATTTTGTGCTCTTTCCTTTCTTGTCGTTTTCTCAGAATTTTTCCTTCCCTTTTTTGTCAAAAACTTAATTGCAACGCTGCAAAGAGACACTATTTTCGCTCCTATCTTGCGCAGTTTTCTTCGGCGCTCTGTTTCAGGTTCAAATGGTTCTGAACACTATGGGACTTAACTTCTGAGGTCATCAGTCCCCTAGAACTTAGAACTACTTTAACCTAACTAAGGTAAGGACATCATACACATCCATGTCCGAGGCAGGATTCGAACCTGCGGCCATAGCTGTCGCTCGGTTCCAAACTGTAGTGCCTAGAACCGCTCGGCCACCCCGACCGCCTTTGTTTCAGGATAGTAATTCTAAGAACGCAGTTCTTTCTCTTCTATTTTTGTTGGTTGCCAGGAGAAGCAATCTCTTTGGTACCTATGTTTGGTGAGGGGGACATCTCATAATGCTCATAAACACTCAAGTTTGCTGTGCAGGTGGATTTCCTAGCCGTCGAACCATAAATCGTTGTTACAAGACTTGATAGCGTGTATCTGATTGCCATTACTTTTGTGAGTTAGCTGATTAATGTGGCTAATTGTTTATTTTTTATCGGCTATTTCGTTACTCTGTATGTTCAGTGTGTTTAGGAACTAGTCATCCGATGTTCCCCAGCGGAACGTCGATCGTTTCTTTCGACGTAATGGCGCCCTTGAGATAGTGAAGGCTTGCGCCATCACTCTCTTTTATCTTCCATATTGTCTGCTCCCTGCCTTGGCTGTTTGGCTCCATTCACAGAGAACGTCATACCATTACTTTTCTTAGCCGTTTCTCTGTATCATTTGTACAACTGAGTGGGGTCATTACGTGGCAGTAGCAGGCTATCTACAGATAGGGTAGATAACTTGGGCTTTTGCGCATTCGGTTCGCCAGGAGAGATGGGCTGCCTGTAAACAAGGCGAAGTCCACGCCAGCGGCTGCGGAGTAATGTGGCGTCTGCCGGCCCCACGGGGGTGTCTACCCGTCTGCGGGGGTGGCGGCGGCGTCGGGGGTGGAGGCGGCGTCGGGGCCGGGGGCCGGCGGCGGGGACGGCGCCGGCGCCGGCGGCGGCCACCCCCGCCTCGCCCCGCCTCGTCTCGTCTGGCGCCGGGACAGCCGCTTCCAATCAATAGTGGAGCCGGCACCTCTCCATATACACATGACACCTGATCAGGTGCCGTCAGCAAACCATAGCCAAGGACATTTCGCACGAAGTTACTTGCACTGTAAATGTGACGGCTATGAATGTATGTTGTTATATTTGTCGACACCTGCTCTTGTTTCTGATTAGACATGTCAATTACAGTCGGATTGAAAACATACAGAAATAACAATGTCATTGTACAAACATGCACAACTGTTATTTCTGAAATTTTTCGCATATGATTGTTAATAACAGGTTTATCGAGAAAAATAGCCAGCTCTTTGTCGATAAAGTATTGGTGCAGGTGCACAGTTGACTACTAAAATTGGAGCACCGGAAAGAGTAGCGTCGTCGTCTCACATATAGGAGCTAGATGTCTGTTCCATCTTCACAAAGGTTATGTCCATAGTTTCCTTGGTCGACATTCAAAAAGTACTTGTTTGCTGCAAGGCATAAAATTCAGAAAATGGGGCCTCATGGGTAACAGTGTATCCTCAGTTTGTGTAGCTGTCCAATTAAAAGTAGGCATTACAAGTGATTACAAGCTCAATAATACATATGTATGGAGTGGAGCCATGGTCTGCTAATCTGAAACACGTAAAAAAAATTGCAAACATTATAAATGGACGTTTGGAGAAGATCAGCAAGAATTTCTAGAAAGAACGTAAGAAGCAACGAAATAATAAAGAGAATGGAAGTAAGAGAAAGTATACATGACGTGATGGATAGAAGGAAGATACAATCGTACTGGCATCTAAGACGAATGGAGGAAGCCAGAACACCGAAAATGATCTTGGAATGGGAACCGGAGGGGAAGAAAAGAAGCGGACGCCCTATGACCTCCTGGCTCCAAAATATACGATTGCCAATAAGAAGACTTGGCACAGTGGAAGAAGATATACAAGATCGAAACAGCTTATGTACCAGCTGCAATAACTTCCGGGTATTTGTTATGTTGGAGAAAAACCTTTGGATAGAGGAAAATCTCAATAAAGAAAAAAGTAAAAAAAGAAAGAAAGAGAAATGAATTTTTTTGTATAATGCACTGTAAACCACCAACTGTACCAACACCCCTTTATTCTTTGGAACAAACATGTGATGGTACAGCTGGTGGTTTACAGTGCATTATTTCAAGTACTTCACAGTTGTATATTGTTGCTTCGAGAAAACTGTAAAGAATAAATAAGTGTTGGGCCAGATGTTGAAATTCAAAGAAAAGGCTGAAAAATGGAGATGTTACACTATGGCAAATTAACTTCATTGGTGGAAATTGGAGGAAAGCCACGTAGATAGCTGAAGCAATGCAGGGTGATAAGGCGAGCACAGATTAGTCGTTGTCGCTGTTCCGTATCCTGGGTGCAGCCTCAAGCCGTCCCTTTCCACACGTCGCGATATCTGACTGACAAGATACACCTGGTAGTGGGACACGTTTTGTGGCGTCACAATATGCAGTTCACGTTGCGAAGTATTCTCGTTTGTGAACGACGCATTATGTCACGTGGAATTTCGGAAGTGTCCTACGAAATTTAACAAACACAGGCTGAGTGGGGAAGACGCCGTATTGGAGCACAGCTTAAAGACCCGAAGTGCCGCATTTGATTGCTTTTGTGTTAGAATGGTCGAAATTCAAAAATATGCTGTTCCAAAACATCAACATATTACGTGCAGATAAAAAATGTGCCCTTTTCTATTTACTTTCTTAAAAGTAATGTCGGGAAATGATATGTCAGTGGTTAAAAGCTCTACCTTACCTCTAAAAGAAACGGTGTAAAAGGTAGTTCAAACTTCATCAGTTGTTTCACTCAACCCATGTCTGTGTGCCCCTCCACTGATCACGTAGAAATATGAAAATTCTGCGATGGAACGGGATGCTACGGAGTTAAACAACATTGATAACATTCCTATTTTGTTGTTGTTGTTGTGGTCTCAAGTCCTGGGACTAGTTTGATGCAGCCTTCCATGCTACTTTATCCTGTGCAAGCTGCTTTATCCCCCAGTACGTACTGCAGCCTACATCCTTCTGAATGTGCTTAGTGTATTCATCTCTTGGTCTCCCTCTACGATTTTTACCTTCCACGTTGCCCTCCAATACTAAATATTCCTATTTTAAAGCATTTTAATTGTCGTTAAGATACGCTATTAATGATATTTTGTGTAAGAGGAAATACACTATTAAAAAAAAAAAAAACTTTTCAGCGTGTTGAGCAAGTGTGGATCCATTGACAATTCTGCAAAGTTCTTCGGCTTATTCTCTGTGCATTTTGATGAATCGAAGTAAACGCAAGTATTTCATACGTCTGCATTTTCAAAAGCAAAAATGTGTGTGATTTGTGCGCCAAATGAAGCCGACAGCTGCCTCAGCAGAGCGTTGCAGTCGAAGATGACGTGTGGAGGGCGACGCGAAGCCCCGTGTGTTAGTTCCCGGTGTTCAACAACCACGTGCGTGTAGTAGTTAGCTTTCACTGCCGTTTGAGGACGGGTTTATTGTAGAACTGATAGGTGTGGGGTGGCAGAGGAAGAGAGACAGGGGGTGGAAATTGTGACTCCGAAAGTGGCTGCGTTAGGGGAGGCGAGGCTAATTGTTACGGGATACTAAAAATTTATTAGCCCGACCATCGGCGCCATACGTGGTATTGAAAGAAGCAAGCTCCAGCGTTATTTTCGATTACAGGGATGAAATAATTTAATAAGGGTCGCACACAAAGGGGGCTCAATATGGAACCGCGACAAGTGAGAAAAATTTATGTTTCTCTTTTATTTCGTACATGAGGTGGGTTACGCGGGCTGTTGTAAAACCGTTGTTTCTTTCAGCGAGAGGTCGGACCTGCAACTACTTGTTTACAGCCACGACCAGTCACATAATGTGATTATTCGCGTGTTTTTAATGGACAAATGGGTGTTTCAGCAAGCGGTGCCCATCACCTCGTGCCTTAGCACACTGATGTTTAACGGTGCACTGACAAATAAAATAAAACATCCAGAATGAGATTTTCACCCTGCAGCGGATATGAAACTTCCTGGCAGATTAAAAGTGTGTGCCAGACCGGAGTCGAACTCGGGGCCTTTGCCTTTCGAGGGCAAGTGCTCTACCAACTGAGTTACCCAAGCACGACTCACACCCCGCCCTCACAGCTTTACTTTGTCAGTGCACAAACACGTTCTGTGCTAAGGCACCAGGTGATGAAACTCCCATATGTCCATTAAAACAAGTAGTTGCAGCTCCGAGCTCTCGCTGGAAGAAACGAAGGTTTTACAACAGCCCGTGTAACCCACCTTACTTCTCAGCTGGTAGACCACTTGCCCCCAAAAGGCAAAGTCTCGGTACGGCACACAGTTTTAGTCTGCCAGGAAGTTTCAAAATAAAACATGTCCTAATTCAATATGTTACGGCTGTCTGTTGTCGCTGAAGCCTATCTTTTGTTTGGCTGCATTTTGTTTATCAAACTATCCAGTTTGAATTCGGTGCAACGATACAGATGCTACCTCTTACGGCACTACCTCTTGTCGCCGACAATAAATCTGCAATTCGCCACAGCTCGTGAGGAACGGAGTTTTGCTCTGTAAGAGATACGCAGTAGTGAAGTTCTGCAGTAATATTTAATTTATGTTCCGTTGAGCGCGTATAACTCTACAAAGACTGTTATTTACAAAGGTGTGTGACATTTAAAGATTATGCATCTATACCAAAAACACAAAACTGGAATGATGGACTTTTACGTGGGTACAAAACGTTACGTAATGATCTGCTGGATGTTTTAGACTCTAAAGATATGAGTCTGTAAATTAAATGTTTGACTGACGTAAACATATTGCACTACACAAGTTATACAGTCATTTGTTAAAATCTATGCACCACACACAAGCTGAAATATAAACAAAGGAGATACGACCGATAAACCGTATATTACCGTGTACTCAAAAATTAAAAGTTAAAAGTGCATGAATGTAAACGGCAAAATAGTATACCAAGTTATGATTGTTCCGATTAATACGTAACTACTTGAGCCGAGCTAGTAGAATATTGATCTTGGGCTTCGTTTAGGTCCTGCCGTTGCTCACTGCGTGCATTACGACGCATATTTTCTTTGCGTTGAGGCGGAACGGAACTCGAGAGTTGGACGTAATTTTATTGACAGTTGTGGGATAGTGGATGGAAACAATGCGGGCGGGGGAGGTACAGCACGGTGTACACTGCCAGGACATTAGCACATTGTACGAAGCAGCATTTGAATGGGTCTGCCTGCGGCCTTCATTTTAATATCGAACAACTTGTGGCGTCGTTAGCAGACCGGTCTGGGAGCAGAGCGCCGGCTGGCTTAACGCGCGCTGCGAAAACGTGCCATATACACCTCAGGGCTACCCGCTGGAGAAATCGTTCTTCATTCGAGACTATAAAAAAAGCTTATACAATTCACTGTGTGTTTTCGTTTACTGATCGTGAACAAGGGAGTCAGATTTACACGTATAAGTACATTCTACAGTCACTGTAGAGAGAGTGGGAAAGGCCATATTTTATGTACCACTTTGGTTCCCTCTCGTTCGCTCCATGAACCCAGCGTGGGAAGAATGAGTGCTTGTACGCCTTTGTGTGAACTCTTATTCGCTAATTTTATCTGCACCATCTCTTCCGAATCACACGTGGTACGCTGAATAATATTTGTAGTTTCCGCTGCGAAAGATATTTTTGATGTATTTTAAACACGTTCTCGTGAGAACCAAGGCATTTTTCGTGCCTGCTAGTTAAATTTTACAGCTTTCCTGTTCCTCTCTCTCGCTTGTCAGACAAGGCTGTGACCATTCGTGCCGCTCTTCTTTGTATACTGTGTCTTCCCTGGTAGTCCGACCCCACGTGAATGCAACAGGCTTGAGAAGTATTCTTGTATGGGCCATACAACTGTTTCATGTACAGAGTCTCTGGTAGACAAACTGCGGTTTCACAGTCCACTTTCAATGAAGCCTAGCCTGCCGCTTGCGTTACCTGCAGTTAAGCCCCCGTCGTCGCTCCACTATGTATCTCTGCCCCCTGTTAGCCCCATAACTTGCTGATTCAGATTGTAACTCGTTATTCCTGAAGTCCAGACGGTGAATAATGATGACCTAAATTGACTGTTATATAAACAAGAAAGGGAATAGTGTGCATTATATCGCAAATGGAATGTAAAGTGTATACCCTCATTGCATTCTTGTTCTAATGAACACAAAAGTCTCTACATGTGGACATTCTGCTTCACTATAAAGTGCGGTGTTATGTAGAATTTATTAGGGTGACGTCGCCTTGCATTCAGGGATGCAGTGTAGGAATAATGAGTGATTAGAAACCTTTTGAAAGTCATGGTGGGTGTAATAAAATTTTTAATCATGTTCTTTAGGGAAGCATGCGATAATAACTGAATAATGTTGACATATTTCACTCTGGATATCCAGTATTATTTCGTACGTAGTTTTCACAAGACATTACTCACTTTTCTTCGCTTGTTTGCCATCTGTGATTCCTGTGACCTTCCTCGCAAAGTAAACGAGTAGTGGAAATTACGCTTTCCTTATTTGTATTCTCTCGGATTCCCAGCTATTACGACAACCTGAACTGGATCCCAAAGCCTTCAGCAGTATTACGAAAGGAAAGAAGGAAGACTGGGTTTAACGTCCCGTGGACACCGTGCTAGTCAGAGGCAGAGCACAAGTTCGGATTGTGTCAGCGGTGGGAAAAGAGTCTTTCCAAAGGAACTATCACGGCATTTCCCTGGAGCGAATTAGGGAAATCACTGAAAACCTAAATCTGAATGGCCGGACGGGTGTTTGAACCGTCGCCCTCCCGAATGCGAGTCCATTGTGCTCGCTCGGTGGCAGTATTCCGATACAGAACATTCAAATGTTTTGTAAGCAGTGTTTTTCGTAGAAAATCAGTAGTTTACCAGCAAACAAAACCAGGCCTCTTGATTTCCTTACTTCCTTACGCATTGTTATTTTCAGTATTATTTTAGGTTACGTTGTGCGGGATTCACTAATTATGTAGTTAGGCAATAATACATTTTTACGTTTCGTTAGGTGCGAAACTTCCCGTTTCCAAATATTAAGAGTTGTGTGTTCATACCAGATTAATATTTTGTTCGTATCCGGCGTGGGCTGTCACAGTTCTATACGATAATACTCAAATCATCTTCTAAAAGTTCCAGACTGTAACCGCTCCTATTAAATTCATTAAATTCGGCAGTTGAAGTTGGTTGTCCTTATAGTCATACAGGGACGCAGCAGTCTTTTGCAGAAGGCGCACTGCTGTACCTGCTGTTTATTAAATGCCTCTCACGCGCAGCAGCTAACAGATCGAAAAATTGCTCTGCACGGCATGGCGTGTTCTGCACTCTGGTACGTTGCTCTCTTGCCCTTATGCATTGTTCCATTAAAAGTTTTCTTTAGCTTTTGCGTTCCATTTTTCAGATTAAAATCTCATAAAAATAAATAATGGTCTCGCACTGTTTCTTTTTCTCATTTGTGTCTTGTGATGTATCTGCTCATCGCGTGACAAAACTACACTACATTGGGAAAAAAGAAAGAAGAAAGAGACAAAACTACACTACATTGGGAAAAAAGAAAGAAGAAAGAGGAAAAGGTGTAACAGGAGTTGGCTCTTAATCACATGCAGAGTCATGTCTCTCTATCACGCAATGTATACTTAACAGCTATACGTAAGTATTCGAGAGAAACACTGTAATGACACAATACTGCAATAGTCCATATGGATGATGACTTCTTTTCGGTGTTCAGATGGGTGCAAAACGTTGGACTGAAACTAAATACGAAAACATCCCAAGTAATTTTAGCATCTCATCAGAAGTTGATTAGTACTGAATTCCTCAAACAACTGTAGCCTTCCCTCCCTTCATCCCCCCTAATGTCATTCAAGTCATACTTTTGTCAAGTGTTTCTGTCCATCCAATCTTAAGTTCTGTATTTGTAGCTAAAGATTCTCATCTACTGTGTCCTCGGCACAGCAAGCTACTTAATTTCGAGATGTTGCCTATTCTGCTTGCTAATAAACTGCACCGCGAGTCTTTTCTCGGCTGCAGTTTTGGTACCTATTTTTGTGTGGCTCCATAGTGCAGGGGTTGAGTGCCAGATTAACCCTCTAAAGATTTAAAGCCTGATCCCTCAGGAGTTTCTCTGTCAATTGTCGCTTCACTCACCCCTGACAGTGTTACTGGTATCGTGAAAAACGCCAAATTGTAGTGCTTCGGAATCTACGTTATGCCTCCATACCTGGTTGGTTAAGTCATTCCAAAAGTCGGAGAAAGGCAAGGGTATCCATCTCCATTAGGTCAGCGTTAAGAAAAGCGTTCAAACCAACAGCTTTACCTTTAATGAAAGTTATATAAATGTCATTTCTAGCTTTTCTCTCTTCATCTGGAGTAAGCTGTCGATTACGGTGGGCTAGCAACCATCGTTTAGAGGAGCTGTCTTGAAAGTAAATAACTGCTGGTCAGAATCAGATGTCAGCTTACCAGATGGTGTACCAGAAAACAGAATATAGCGTATTCATAGGGAACTGGTTGCTCAGAAGCAGCTGGACGAAGAAGTCTGTGAAAGTGTCTTCGTTGTATGTGTTGTCCTGTTGGCTTTCTGCTCTGTTTTCCATGGTAATGTCGTCCTGAAGATTAGCTGCCTCTGGAAACGTACATTTCTTTATTGCGACTGTGATGAGACGGAGAGCAGCCGGCTGACTCCAGACCTGGCAGTGACAACTTGGCGGCCACCACGTCACATCATCTTACACCCCCTCCCCCCCCCCCCCCCCCACCTCTCCCTCCTGTCAGCGCCGGGTGTCGCTGACAAAAAAGCCCTCTGTCTGCCGCGACGCACCAAATGATCCTCAATTTAGCGTGAAACGCATCTGAGCTTCATTAGCAGCCACGACCACCGCATCCTGCACGCTGCATCTCCCAACACGAGACTTAAAGCAGACCCGCTCGTGCCTAATTAAACAGGGCGGGACACGGACCACGTGACATTCGTTTTATTTCGTCAACCATACCAGATATCGAAACGAGGAATTCGGAAAATAACAGTCCGCAAACGGTCACGTAATGTCCTTCGAAATAAGTGAAACAAAATATACCTTACGAAGCCAAGAGCTTCCATGGTTTTTGACCCACCATTACAAAGCCCAGGTATAAACTGCCTGGCAGTTGCACGGCTTAATATGATGTGGACAGTAAATTTCTGGGTATTTTTTGGCTGCGTGAAATGTGTCTTGTTTACGGTCATGGAGAAAAGTATTCCTACATCGTTGTACAATGTATTCATTCGAATTAAGGGTCACAACCCGAGATGTTATTTGGCAAGCTAGCATTATCGGCTTTCCTCCCTAATCTGCACATATAAAAGGATTAACTAAATTAGCCTGCTGCAGAAAGTAATAAAATATTCTGTACTGCCTTGCATTAAGTAATGGGGAAAAAACTATTCATGCACACAATGAAAATTGCAAAGTACGTAAATGTAATGGCAACGACAGTACTTTGCAAGCATTCCTCTTCTATGTATCACTTCTGTTAACGTCTTTGGCGTGGAGTCAATCTGTTTTGGTAGTCTGAGGTAATACTTTGGCATTCATCGTTAAAACATTGTTTCAGAGCCTACTTACTTTGTATTTCATGTTTCCTAATAATTGTTTCAAGCGCACGCCATAGATTTTCAATTCGGTTAAGGTCTGGACTCTGTGCTGGAAACGTGAGAACATGGTGAGTGTGGTGGGACAACCATAGACGAGCAATTTCCGTAGTATGCTAGTTTAAAGTAGTATTCCGTTCCTAAACCCCAACCAGCAACACTTTTTTTTGCAGTTTTGCCTTTACGATATTTAAATACTGACCTCCGTCCGTGTTACCTTCAATGAAAGCCGTTTGCCCACCACCAGATGTTGTCATACATGCCCATACGACAATTCCTCCCAAGCGTTACTGTAGGCTGGATGTGTGTGTTTGGTCGTTTTCACACCAAAAGTCTGCCGTCATTGACCAATAAGTAATAGTAAATGTCGTTGGTGACCGAAGGAACACTGCATCGCACTGAGCAAGACAGGCCCTGCAAGATCGCATTCACCCGCCAACATCGGCCAAGTGTGTGTCTGGCCGTCAGGCTTGCTCAGGTTGTCTAATGGTAAGGCAACCGCTCCTCGCCATAAACGCGAAATTCGGGTTCGAGCCCCAGTCCGGCATATTTTTTCACTGTCGACATTCAGTTATACAACTGATGGTTGTCCATAACCACAACTGATAATTATTTCATGTAAATACATTATATGCTTATGCAACTAGCTGTGTAACACAATTTGTAATACAATACGGTAACAGCTCCGTTTCTAAGTTCCACAGTGTTAACTCATATGCACTACATTGTATTTTCAGATCCGTAAAAAAAGAAATGAGCTAAAAGTTAAAGCATCTTTTACCGTTTCTTTGTTATAAATAATACATGCTCACTACAAAGTTAAAAAATAAGCGCTTTGCAGCCTCACTCTGTTGTTGGCCACGTATGTAACTTTGAAGGGACGTTAATGGAGTCTGCAACTCTATGGCTCCACGGTTTTCACAGTAGGCGCAGCTTCAGTTCTACTAAAACAAATATTGCGGGAAGAACTCATGATAAAAGCCGGCCGTTGGTGGCCGAGCGGTTCCAGGCGCTTCAGTCTGCAACCGCGCGACCGCTACGGTCGCAGATTCGAATCCTGCCTCGGGCATGGATGTGTGTGATGTCTTTAGGTTAGTTAGGTTTAAGTAGTTCTATGTTCTAGGGGATTGATGACCTGAGATGTTAAGTCCCATAGTGCTCAGAGCCAATTTGAGCCAGCCAATAATTAAAACGTTAAACAGATTCTAGCTATCTTGTCTATCTTTCTACAAGCTGGCGACCGCTCACTACAGGTAAGAATACCCTTGAAAACTTCTTCGATTTGGATTCACCTTCTTCGTGTATAGAGCGCAGATCACGAACTGTACGTGCCCCGTCGTGTTTCACTTGGGCAGATAGACGTTTTTAATTAGGGCCCAGATTTCCGCCATGAATATTTTCGCCGTTCATTCCGGTCCGTGAAAGCACAAGGACGTCTGTAGAGGGGCGGACTCTCCGCCGGATAGAATAGAGGGATGCTGACGGATTGCAGCAGGGGGGAAATAATGCGGGGTGCTCGTCGGGCATCGGCTGAAAAGAAGCGCTCAAGGGGATGTTCTGCCGAGCAACCCCCTCATCACGGCGCACCCTCGGGGAAATACCCGAGCACCCCCAAGTTTCCCGTATTCCGCCCATTGCTGCTGGCGTTTATATACAGGTCTAATACAATTGGTCTTGTCATACTCGGTACCGTATGCTCGTGTAAATAATTGCTGATGATATGGTGTACTTTGCAAATAAACAGCCCCCCCCTACCGTCATATTAGCAGTAGACAGGAATCATTTTAATTCAAAGTGTGGGTACATAATACTATCTCAGGTAAATAAATGCACAACCTGTATATAAGTTTAAGTAGAACTTGTAGTGATGGACCACCATAATGTACCGAATAGCACCACAACCACCACCACCACCACCACCACCATCATCATCATCAGCAGCAGCAGCAGCATCATCGGTACATGACTTGCAAAACCTGTCTCGGTAGCTGAGGTCGCTAATACACTTAAGATGGTCGATTAAACTAAATTGGTTAGAAGGCATTTTCATCCCCAGAATGTGGACAGCAAGAACGATAGAGGCTCGTCGGCGTACAGTTTCTGATGATGACTCAGTATTTCGAGCAGTTAACGATGGCATCAGTTCATCAGGGATGTACGCTAAACGCAGTAGCTCCGGTAGCGGTATTTGAGGGGCTGCACTGTTTGTTGACAAGGAGCTTCTCTCTCGCGTTTCCGTACCCACGACTCACATGCACTCTGCGCCACCAAGCACTACACTACACTACACTACACTACACTAACTCTCTTCGCAGCCGCCCACCTGTCGCTGGTATACGGGGTGTAACAAAAAGATATGTCCAAACTTTCAGAAAACGTTTTCCCATTGTAGAGGAAGAAAATATGTTGTATGGACATGGATGCGGAAGCGCTGTATTGCCACGTTAAAGCTCAAGTTCTACATCTTAATCCTAATTTTGAAACGAAGCCTTACCCGTGAACAGCACATTTGTACTAAAGCGGAGGTCTGCTACACTGTCGAATGGACCAGTAGAAGAAGTGAACCCGTGCAGGAAAATCAGTTTGTGACAGTGCACGCACACACTGTGCACAGTACGGACACATGACGTTCTCCTGTAGCACTCTCCAGGCAGTCACGCGATCGACATTACTTGTTGCAGCTAATTGTCTTGAATGTTACACTAGGATTGTCGTCCACTGCCGAAGGAGCCCCTGCTCCATGTGAGGTGTCCTCTTCCTTCCAGAGCTCCACTAGTCGTGAGTAGTAGGCTACGACCAGTGAGTAGCAGCCCGAAACGACCCGTGTTCCCTAAGACGACCATCAGTTGCTTCAAAGGTTCTACTGTGTGCGCGCTGTCGTTCTGGAAATCTCTCCCGATACAAACGTCGGGCGCCACGGACATGACCATCTACTAATCTGTACAGCAAATGGGGATCTGCCAACTCCGCATTTGAGTACACATCCATTGCTCTGTATGGGAAACCAAGTCCGCGAAGGACACCAAACAGTAGATGTTGCGTGCTTGATGGTAGTAATGCAGTAAAGTTTGTCGCATGACAGCACAAGCAATGGCGTGAATTACATGTCAACATTACGTCCGTTCAATTGGAACAACAAAAATTACCGTTGAACATAAGAATTGCAACTTACTGTGGATTCTAACAAAACGTAACCAAGAGGCTATTTTGGACATCCCATGTAAGAAAACGTTTCATACAATGCTGGTACGTTCAATTTCTGTGGTTACACACGATTAATGTGATTACGAAGACAAAGAGAACATAAGCTATAGCATGTCCGTAAAATGCAACATGTTATTTTTCTGGGCCAGTTTCCATTGTAAAATGCAGAATTTGCTGTGGGACATAGTGGAATATTCCCGCTTCAGCCCCTATAGTTTCACGAAGTTTCGATAGGTGGTGGCGCAATATGTGACCTGCAACTTGGCGCCTCGACCGGAGGTTCAAGCGGAGAGCTGTCATTGACTTTCTTTTGCCGGAAAACCAGAGCATCACATATATTCACAGGCTCTTGTAGAATGTCCACAGTGCTGTGAACAAAAGCACAGTGAGTCGTTGCGCGAGGCGTCTATCATCATCACGACAAGGTCGTGCAAAGCTGTCCTATCTCGCTCGTGCCGGCCGCTCGCACACAGTTGTGACACGTGCTGTGCTGGAACGTGCGGACACTCTCATTCTGTGTGCTCGATGGGTCACAATCAAACATCTCTCTGCTCAACTAAACGTTTCAGTTGGTACTGCTGCCACACTCGTCCGCCAGTTGGGGTTCTAAACGATGTGTGCCTGCTGGATTCGTCGCCGGCGAGCGGAAGACTCCCATCTGTTTTGCGCGGTCGAGGATGCGTTCCGCGGTAAGCAGTACGTTGTTATGGGGAGGTTATTGATGCAGAAAGACGTTGGCTCTGCCGACCAGTAGAGGGGTACCATGCGGGCATACAGCACTCCCAGTAAGGTGCCGTAAGGCCGCCGCATTGAGCGGAGATTATTTTGAAAAATAGGTTTTTGTAGCCAGAAGAGTGGAGAATAATATGGTGTATTTGAACCCTAAATGAAACCAACCTGCTTTCAAAAAAAAAAGTTTTTCATCTCTTAATGAACGGCTCTCGCATGTGTGTGAGGAATATTTACTGAAAGTATCTTTTTGTTACAGCTTCTACGATTGACACACTACGGTGAAAAAGGACCTGTGTCACTGTATGTGGCATTGCAACTGCTTTCCCAATAGATTGACTGTTGGCAGCGGTCGCTTGTGTAGACAGGTGTTCACAACCTGACAATCTCACGCGACACACGTGTTGTCCTCGGGCAGCGTTACGTGGCTGTAAACACACAGGCAGCGGCAGGCGAGATAATGGAGACAGCGCAGTGATTGGAGCGCGCCGCCCCGCCAGCTTTCACGTCTGTTCCGCCAATGCGCCGACCTCACGGAGCAGCAGTAGTCGCTGTGCACGTTAAAGTGATCTCCCCTGGGACTAATTTTACTACAGGAGCAGTGATGCGACAGTGTCCATTTGATTGAGCTCCAGCCGCTTCAAATGAGCCTTTGTACGTCGCGAACCGATTCACCGTTCAGTTTCCGAGATCGTACGTTCCAAGGAAAGTCTAGCAACACGTAATTTGATCCCACATATAATTCTCAAAATCACCATGACCGTTAAATCAGAGGTGTTTTTATCAGTCCAGTTAATATTCAGTGCCTTTCTGTATCAATATATTTCAAATGCTTCGACTCTTATTTTGGATCTTTCCGCTATCTAAGATTCAGTTCCATCCAAAGCTGTGCTCTAGGCTTCAGAAACTTTATCAAATTAATCTTTTTGTTTGATACCAGTACATGTCGCGTAGCTAGGAATGCTCTCCTTTCCTATGCTAGCCTGCATTTTATGTCTTCCTTGCTTCGTTTGTGGTGTGTTGGATTGCTTCCGTGGTAGCAAAATTTCGTCACTTCGACTCTGACACGATCCCCAGTTTTCATGACAAATTTGTCGCTAATATGAGTTCTGTTTCCGTATAATACTTCATAATTTTTATTTCTTTCCTGCCAATTGTTACACTGGTCACAATAGACTGTTAATCACATTCAATATATGAAGTATTTCTTCCAGCTTTCACCGGCGATAGCTAGTGTATGATCAGCGAATCTTATCATTGATGTTCTCTCATGCGCAATGTTAATCCCACTTCTGAACCTCCTTTATTTCGTTAATTGCTTCTTCGTTGCACAAGCTGGAACAATAGAGGAGGAAGACTTAGTTGTTATTTTTCGAACTTTTTATCCGTGCAGCGCTGCCTTGATCTTTAATTATTATTGCTCCCTTCTGGTTAACGTACATATTGCATATTACTTGCTTTCCCTACAGCGTACACCTAATTCCCCTAGAACTTCAAACATTTTGTTGTTGTTGTTGTTGTTGTTGTCTTCAGTCCTGAGACTGGTTTGATGCAGCTCTCCATGCTACTCTATCCTGTGCAAGCTTCTTCATCTCCCAGTACCTACTGCAACCTACATCCTTATGAATCTGCTTAGTGTATTCATCTCTTGGTCTCCCTCTACGATTTTTACCCTCTACGCTGCCCTCCAATGCTAAATTTGTGATCCCTTGATGCCTCAAAACATGTCCTACCAACCGATCCCTTCTTCTAGTCAAGTTGTGCCACAAACTTCTCTTCTCCCCAATCCTATTCAATACCTCCTCATTAGTTACGTGATCTATCCACCTTATGTTCAGCATTCTTCTGTAGCACCACATTTCGAAAGCTTCTATTCTCTTCTTGCCCAAACTAGTTATCGTCCATATTTCACTTCCATACATGGCTACACTCCAAACAAATACTTTCAGAAACGACTTCCTGATACGTAAATCTATATTCGATGTTAACAAATTTCTCTTCTTCAGAAACGCTTTCCTTGCCATTGCCAGTCTACATTTTATATCCTCTCTACTTCGACCATCATCAGTTATTTTACTTCCTAAACAGCAAAATTCCTTTACTACTTTAAGTGTCTCATTTCCTAATCTAATTCCCTCAGTATCACCCGATTTAATTTGACTACATTCCATTATCCTCGTTTTGCTTTTGTTGATGTTCATCTTATATTCTCCTTTCAAGACACTGTCCATTCCGTTCAATTGCTCTTCCAAGTCCTTTGCCGTCTCTGACAGAATTACAATGTCATCGGCGAACCTCAAAGTTTTTACTTCTTCTCCATGAATTATAATACCTACTCCAAATTTTTCTTTTGTTTCCTTTACTGCTTGCTCAATATACAGATTGAATAACATCGGGGAGAGGCTACAACCCTGTCTCACTCGTTTCCCAACCACTGCTTCCCTTTCATGCCCCTCGACTCTTATGACTGCCATCTGGTTCCTGTACAAATTGGAAATAGCCTTTCGCTCCCTGTATTTTACCCCTGCCACCTTCAGAATTGCCAAGAGAGTATTCCAGTCAACATTGTCAAAAGCTTTCTCCAAGTCTACAAATGCTAGAAACGTAGGTTTGCCTTTTCTTAATCTTTCTTCTAAGATAAGTCGTAAGGTCAGTACTGCCTCACGTGTTCCAACATTTCTACGGAATCCAAACTGATCCTCCCCGAGGTCTGCATCTACCAGTTTTTCCATTCGTCTGTAAAGAATTCGCGTTAGTATTTTGCAGCCGTGGCTTATTAAACTGATAGTTCGGTAATTTTCACATCTGTCAGCACCTGCTTTCTTTGGGATTGGAATTATTTTTACTCCACTTTTATCTTAAGTCACCAAATCGTTCGAACGTGTCCTGATTCATCTGAGCTCTTGCTTCCTTTGTCACGCGTAACGTCAGAGCTGCCTCTGTGGTGCTTTTACGTTTCCTAAAGCCAGAGTGATCGTTATCTTGAAACGTCTTTGTTTTCTTGTCATTTTTCTGCACATTACTGTGATCAGCAACTTTGAAGCATGAAGTATCAAGCTAATTTTGAGACGAGTCTCGCATTTATCTGTGTTGCTGCTGTCTGCGGGGTTGTGTGAATGGTGTTCTTATGAAAGTCCGATGATACTCGTCTACCGTCGCACATTATACCTACTGATTTTAATAATGTTTTGATTGCGTCTTGCGCTTCCTACCGCCGTCCCGTCGACTAGCTTCCAGATTGCCACAGGAATGTCAGGTCTTCCAAAACAATGTCACACGAACACGGGATCCCTAATATCATGCACATCGACACCCATTTCTCTGTTCTCGTGTTGGTAGAGTAGTGAACAGGAAATGAGGGATTCTGTTTACCACTTACTTTACTTTACTTTTTCGTGTCCAATGTTTCTCTCTTCTCAAGCCATAGTTCGTCAAGGGTACACCTTGTGGCGCGGATGGAACACTGTAGAAGGTGTTCCATATCCTGAACTTCACCATACTCGCATTTGTTGTCTCCTTCGTCCTTGAAGCCCCATTTGAATAGGTTTGCTTTACCTGGTGCTACGCCTTTTCTGATGCGGTTCAGTGTTCTCCAAATCTGCCAGCTTGATGTACTGCCGCTGGGTATTTCTCGTGAGGCAGGGTAGTCCTTCGGAGGCTTGTTCAATTCACTAGTGAGAAATCTCTTGCGGGATTTAAGTCTGCTACGTCCACATGAAGAACCATGCAGCGGGTGGCGCTCGTCGAAAATCTGTTTACATTTTTCTGTATGTTCGTGCGCAGTTCTTCGGGATTCAGGAGATGAGAATCGAGCTGCTGTGTGTATTTTGCCAAGTGGAGTGGAGTGTTGTTAGCCTGCATATTTCATTAAGGACTGTAGTGACTTTTTTGGCATGTGTGGAACGGGACCATACAGGGCATGCATATGTGCATATGTGGAGAAGCAAAGTGCTTGAGCAGTTGTTCGTAATACAGTCGGACTAGCTACCCATTTACTGTTTGTCAGTTTTCTTAAAATATTGTTCCTGGCAGCAACTATTTGGCAGGTTTTTTCACAGTGATATCTGTACGTCAGTGATCTATCCAACACGACACCAAGGTATGTTGCTTTGTCCGTATGGTCCAGTTTGTTGCCGTTCCAGGTGACGTTCAGCTTCCTGTTTGCCTGTTTTGTGCGGAGGTGGAAAGCGCTAACCTGTGTCTTAGATGAATTTAGTTTGAGGGAGTTCTCTTTGTAGTATTCAGACATTACGTGTAGCGAGCTTTCTAATTTCCCTTCTACTTCCTCGAAGCTATTTCCTTGCGCTGTAATGGCCAGATCATCGGCACACAAGGAATGGGTAGTGCGTTTCGGTTTTGGTTGATCATTGGTGTATAGGCTAAACAGTAGGGGGGGGGGGGGGGGAGGGGGAGCACACTGCCCTGGGCGAGACCGTTCTTTTGTCGACGCCGTCGGCTCTTTTTCCGTCCAGCATTGCATAGGAGTATCTGTCTTGCACCAGAGATTCAATGATTTTTGTGAACTGATGATCCTTAAATGTACAGTACAGTTTTGCCATGAGCTTTCTGTGGTTGACGGTGTCGTATCCAGAACTTAAGTCCACCAATGCTACACCTGTTCTTTGTTTGTTTTCAAACTCTTCCTCTATGTGTTCTGTGAGTGCTAGGGTTTGACTGGTGCATGATTTCCCGGGTCTGAATCCAGCCTGTTGTGGAATGAGCTTTTGGTCTGCGATATTTGCTATGCCGTTAAGGATTATACGTTCGTACAGTTTGTACAGACGACACAGGAGTGCTATTGGGCGGTAGTTCTTCGGTCGACCTGCGCCTTTCCCGGGTTTTAGTAGCGACACTACCTTTGATTTCCTCCACATCTTTGGGATCTTACACGTTTTTAAGCAGTGATTAAAGAGCTGCATGATCCATTGCTTGGCATTAGGTCCGAGCTGTTTGATCTGTTCCACGCATATATCGTCGACTCCCGCTGCTTTCCCGTTTTTCATTGAGTTCATTTTATCACTAATTCCGTCTTCAGATCACCGTCAGGTACATAATCGTCTTTTCGGAACGTTTGTCGCTCCTGGCACCAGTCCTTCGACGGTGTGTTTTACGCACGTGCCAGTGTAGGGGCGCTGCTAGCACGTCTAAGGCCCCTCGTGCTGAGGCGATGGACGCCCGGCGTCGCGACGCCGCTGCCCGCCCCTGGCCGCCTAACCGGCGCCTGGCGTCCGCGCACAAACACAAACAGATGCACAAATCACTGCGCGCACTCTGGCTCCACTCCGGGGGAGGAAGGTTTCGCGAGGAGTTTCACTATTTACATTAACAGACTTATTTTATCACTCTTGGCCAGATTCACGCGTTTTATACCCATCATTAAGAGGCACACATTTCGTTCATTACATAAAACTAATAAATTAAATATGTATCTTCCGCCGATAGCTGTAAAAATAGTGGAAACCAGCGCAGGATACTAAAATAAATCTGATAGACTAAATAGTGAACGATTGCTATAATCCTTCCACTAATATACGATTATACTGTTGGCATAAAATCACTGTAAACAGTAATTATCAATCAGTACCTAGGAGCAACTATCCGGAGCGACCTAAAGTGCACTGACTACATAAAATTAATTATGCGAAAAGCAGATACGGGGCTGAGATTCATTGGAAGAATCGTAAGGAAATGTAGTTTATCCACAAAAGAAGTCCCTTACAAAATGCTCATTACCGATTCTTGAGTATTGCTTATCAGTCTGATCCTTACCAGATTGGGTTAAGAGAAAAGATAGAGAAGAAGGAATGAAGTGGCTGACCCTGAAAGAGAGGTGTTGTGTATTACGGAGAGCTTTACTTCTCAAATTCCGAGAGAGTACGTTCCTGGCGGAGGCCACGTATTACTTCCCTCCACGCACGTCTCCCGATGTGATCAAAACGAGAAACTCAGAAATTCTCAGTTAATACGGAGGTTTACCAACTGTCATTCTTCCCGCGCGTTATTCGTGAAAGGAACGGGGAAGAGGGATCATTAGTGGTGCCAGAAGTACTCTCCGCCACACACCGCAAGGTGGCTTCCTGAATATACGTGTAGTTGTAATATACGACACAGTCGCGGCTTTCCCCATTCCTTACATTTGTACATTAAGTGCCGTCATGTACGAGTAGATGTAATTCAGGATTAAGTTGTTGCGGCACTGATAACAAGTTTCGCCCACCTTTTCTCAGGTAGTAGGTTCCGTCTGTCTCCTTGAGGGGCGTGGCCAACATACTCCGTAAAATAAAATAGAAACTACTTTTTTTAGTAACAGTAGCTAACCATAGCAAAATTTGGAGCACCTTATTGTACTTACATATGGGGTAATAATTATGTAAAAATCAAAAGTAACGAGAAATAGTTCCTTAATGCATTACTCGAGAAAAGTCATATTGGTACCGTCTTTGTGAGTCTGTCTGTGTGCTTGGGCTTTTACTGTCCCCAAAGACTGACTGAAAAATGTAGCTGAAGCATTCAGTACACAGCCATATTACACAACCTTGAAATCCCCATCATGAGCTGTTCCACAGTTATCCGCTACTTTTACACACATCCATGTCCCGCCTTTATTTTTTCTAAAGTCATTTGCGTGCCTTCCATTATCGTCTAGATCTGTTGTTAAGGTAAAAAAAAAGAAAGCGGCCGTTGTCTACGTTCGTACCTTGCAGCCGCTATTCATAAAAGAACTCCATCTATACCACCCACCACTTACCTAGCTACCACTTCCATCTCAATCTCATTATTTCCATTATTACGTCTTTCATTAAAGTCTCATCCCTGGCGCATTTCTGTGTTTTCCTGTCTCTCCCAATAATCCCTAACCGGTGCCTACTCATGATTGCAAACGATCCTTCTTTCAGTGCCGAACTTCACAACTTGTACTACACAAACATCAGTAACATTCCTTTAAAAATACATCGGAAGTTTAGTTTGAAAACCGTATTTTTACAGGAAAACCCTGCGGACCATTTTTTCTCTTCTTTTCTTTTCCCTCCAGTCACTGTCTGTATCTAGCCTGAATACACAAAAAGTTATCCACTGGTTTATTTGTTCGTTGTTAAATTGTGACATTTTCTTTTCGACATGCAGTTTGTGTAAGTATTGATTGTCATTTTAATTGGTTTTTGGGCTTAATTTCAAATTTGATCTGTTAAATCCTTTCGTTCGCTGCTGGAGGTAAACGATATAATGCGACTGCCAAAACGAAGGTGACGCAGTTGCCATAACACATATTCCTTCTTCTTATTCACACTTTACGGATCTGAAAACGTTCTCTAAAACTGCTGACAACAGTTTCGTTGGTGTATAATGTTCTTGTCTGATTTATCTTCGTATGCTGAATACTTGGCTATCCTGAGGTGCAGTGAAAGCTGCAGCCTCGGGTGTTTGTACTGTTGAGAGCACTAAGTTGAAAGAGTGCCACTAGCAGGCAGTTAATATTAGTATAGGGTATGTATAATGCCCTCAGTAGTTCGCGCTTTACATGAGAATACAGTTTCGTATTGCCGACCTCTGTTATTTCGATACAGCGAGTCTCAGGCGCATTACTTTGCATATGTCCTTTGAAGCACTCCTTCCTTGCACTCTACCGAGGGCGTTTTTTGTTCTCCTTTGTTACGCGCGCCGTCCGGCTGCACAGTGGCCTGGGAGCTCTCGAGGGTAGTGTTCTGGTGGATGCTGGTGAGCCAGCGTTTCGCTTCCAGTCCTTTTCGGCTGGCTGGAGCTGCGCTGCCGAGTTTTGCGGGGGAGGCCATTGTGCCCGGGCTGGGGGTGGGATGTGGTGAGGTGGGGTGGAATAGGGGTGTCCACCCCCGCACATTATTAGGCGCGCCAGTCTGGCGGGGGACAGCCGCGGCTGCTCGCAAAGTGTCCACCGTCTCTCCCCTGTCTGCGGCAGGCGCCTGCGCCGTCATGGCAGACACGCTACAGAGAAACAGTCGCCTTTTAAGTTTAACAGACGACGGTTATGTTTAAACAGAGAAAACGGTAAGCGGTCAGTTCTTACAAATATTTGTTTATTCCCCTTTACAGGTTCATCGGATTGTGCAGAAGGAAGGCACATGTTTATATACCTAGTGTATACACTTGGATACAAGATGATACAACAAACTGTGATATATCCCCGTGCGTGAAAATAAGCACCTCGGTTATACGATACTCATTAATTCAGATTTCTCGTTTTTCCATATACATTTTCTGTTTCCTTTTCGTTCTTTTTTTAATGCGAAAGTGTCTGGTATACGGTTGGTACAGTACTGTGTATGCCCATCAAACCTGTACACAGAAGACTGCTTCTGGATAAATTAAATGAAGAAGGCGGAGACGTTGGTGTGATTTGTGCACTGAAATTGATAAATATCAGAGGTGTGAGCTGTATAGTTGCATCTTCTTAACATCAAGTTTCTGAGCTGTCGATTCTGTAGTCATGGAAAACAGTAAAGCCTGCTGTTTGTGATACCGCCCTTGCACTTTGTGAAATTGTAAACTCCCCTCCCTTCAGCAATCAATCCATTTTCAGCAACTGTAGTTGAATTTATCCAAATAAACAGCAGCCAGTTGTACAAAGGAAATTTAATATCCTTAAGAGATTACTGTCAGTTACTTTACAACCATCGCATTATTTGTTAGTGTCAATAGGAGGCATCGAGCATATTGCTGTGATCTGAGAAAGGGTACTAAGTGCTTGTAGCCGGTCAAGGAAATGAGATTTATTACATTTTTTTAATGGAGCGAGTGGCTCGTGCCATATATACGTCTCACTTCCTTGAAATGTTAGCAAACATTCGTGGTTGTTTGAATAAGGACTGCCTGGTTGCAGAATCACGCTGGTGCTGGTTACGGCGTGACGACTGACGACCGAATCAGCGAGAGTGGTAGTGAAGAGGGCAACGAAAGGGCAGGAAAATGCTTCATGCAGAGGCAACGGCGCACCTGGAAAAACTAATGGTTTACCTAGAACTTCAGCCGGCCTAAACGTCTGCGAGATCGTGCTGCTGTCAAAAGTCACCCAAGTTACAGACTATTGCAGTAAACAAAACGTGAGTAGGCTGTAGGATCTGAGTGCCAAAATAAGTGGTTTCTTAGTTGGTTGAGTTGGAGGAGGGAACGGAACAGCGAAGTCATCGGTCCCGTCGGCTTAGGGAAGAATGAGGAAGGAAGTCGTCCGTGCCCTTTGAAAGGAACGATCTCGGAATTTGCCTGAAGCGATTTATGGAAATGACGGAAAGTGTAAATGAGCAGTGTGCTTGAAACGTGAGACTTAGGGAAAGCAGGAAAGGTGTAGCTACCGTTGGCTGCACCGCTCGAACACGACGGCCCACTCACCTGGAACTCGCTGGATGCGGCCGCCGACCACCCACCTCCTGCCGTCGCACAGTGCGCCCGTGTCGCCAGCAGTCCGCCGCTGCTGCCACTCACGGACAGAGAAGGTGAGCAAACGTAGTGGCGCCAGTGAACACACCAAGGCAACGAGACGACACTATCACTAAGACGCCAAGCTATGAACGCCATCGCGCGAGCCGCTCACGGCTCAGTGCTAACCACTGCGCCACCTCGCCCGGCAATGGTTTCTTGTTAATGCCAAAATAAAAGGCTTGTATACTGTAGTACATGTTAGGGTTTTGCGTTTAGACGAGTATTTCAAGATTATCCGCATTTTTGGTAACCCGGTTTTCATCCGGTCGGATAAACGAGGTTCTTGTATTGTTAAATGGCGAGGTGTCTAAATAATACTAATTCTTTTACTTACAGATACACACGCTTCCCTCTGATACCAGCCGGCCGGTGTGGCCGAGCGGTCCTAGGAGCTTCAGTCTGGAACCGCGACCGCTACGGTTGCAGGTTCGAGTCCTGCTTCGTGCATGGGTGTGAGTGATGTCCTTGGGTTAGTTAGGTTTAAGTAGTTCTAAGTTCTAGGGGACTGATGACTTCAGATATTAAGTCCCATAGTGCTCAGAACCATTTGAGCCCTGTGTTACCAAGTACTCTGTCATCCCTCGGATTGCGTCCTGTCATCTTCTCCCTTGTCTTAGTCGCTTTATACCACAAACGTCTTCCGAATTCGATTCAGTTCCTCTTCTCTACTTATCTACGCCGCCAACGTTCAGCATTCCAGAACCTTACGTTCCTACAGTCTACGCAAATAGTTTCATAAAACGATTTAAATTTGTAGTAGATATTAACATATAAATTAATTTACGTCTGTACCACAGGTTTCGTTAATGCCGATAATGGACGAAACAAATTAGCAGTTCAAAGTTCCTTCAGTGTGCGCAAATCGGAAATTCGTTGCAGGAGTTGCAAGGGTAAAAGCAAGTAGGCATGGGAGGAAGTAGAAACAGTAACAAGCGACATGTTAGGCTCGAGAGAGTGAGGAGTGAGAGGCTAGACTATGAAGTCAGAGAAGGTTGGGAAGTAGGCTCCTGGTGCGGTTGGGGGTCAGGAAGGCAGAAAAACAGAGGGGGGAGGAGAGGGTCAGCCGTCGCTAGCGGTTCCCCGGTTATTCGCGGGAGCTGCGTCTACTTTGCAGCCGCGTCTTGTGGCCGTTCACAGCGGCGGGCGTCTGCCTAATGGACGGCTGACAGGCCCGTGTCGAGAGCAGCGCAAACACCGAGCAGCTGATGGGGTTTTAATCACTGCCAGCTGTGATGTGCGTACAGGGTTCGGGACTTACTCCGAGAAACCTGCCTCCCTCTTGTCATTCAGTCTTCGCTCTTTCCCAAAATCGTCCAGCTGCGAACAGTATCGTAGTACTACAGTCAAAACATATTTGTTGAATCCTTCCGTCCAGTTTTGTAGTTCCTAGGAGCGTCTATAAAAAAGTGGTGTGGTTTGTAAATACTGAGGTCCGCGTAGTGTCAGTAGCGAGCTGTCGCGAACTAGGTAGCCAAGCAAGCACTTGGAACAGCCGGCCCGCTTTCTGCGGACAGCAGGCAGCGTGGGGACCCCGCAGTGAGCGGGCGCGATGTATCCAAGGCACAGCTAGAAAGCAGTATAGCGTTTGTCAGCATAGCGTTTCCTTACCGTCGTACACAGAGTTGACAAAAGACATGGGATAGCGATATCCAGATGGTGGTAGTATAGTAGGGTACAAAAGTGCAGTGCATTGGTGCCGCTGTCATTTGTGCTCAAGTGATTTATGTGGAAAGGTTTTCGAGGTGATTATGGCCACACGGCGGGAATTAACAGACTTTGAACGCGGAATGGTAGGTGGAGCTAGACGCACGAGACATTCCATTTCCGAAAAACGTTAGGAAATTCAGCATTTCGAGATCCACATAGTCGAAAGTGTACAGAAAATACCAAATTTCAGGCATCACCTCTCACCACGGACAACGACCCAGAGCAGCGGCGTTTCCGTAGAGTTGTCAGTGTTGACAGACAAGCCAGACTGCGAGAAATAGTGGCAGAAATCACTGCGGCACATACAACGAACGTATCCTTCAGGACAGGTCGGCGAAATTCGTCGTCAATGGGCTTGGTAACAGATGACCGACGCGAGTGTCTTTTGTAACAGCACGACATCGCCTGCAGCACCTCTCCTGGGATCGTGACCATATCGGTTGGACCATATGCTACTGAAGAACCGTAGCCCGCTCAGATGAGTCTCGATTTCAGTTGGTAAGAGCTGATGGCAGGGTACGAGTGTGGCCTGTGTTTAGACGGAATAGACAGGGTCCTCTGGTGTTTAGCACCTTGATGGTTCCACTTAGTCCTTAGTTTTGGAGGGTTAAGGTTATTTGCTACATCTGTTTGTTAATTGAAGATGTGGGGTGATTCATGGTTATCGGTGAAAATCGCTAATTGTTCGAGAAGGTCCATGTTTTTCGTCTAGTTCACAGTGTGTCTGATATGGTGGCCGTTTTTCATGTTGATAATGGAACGGCTATGTTTTGGTAGCTTTGGCAGTAGTACTGAGTTCTTTATAAAGGATTGTCAGAAAGAGTCTCAAAAGCTTGAAAGGTGTTGCAGGGTAGGCTGTAATGAGAAATAATTGTTAAGAAAAAATTCGACAAACTGCGCCGTTTTCTATTTAATTAGCAACGACGTAGCCAATCAGGTCGTTGAGAGAGAAAATTCAAGCAGTTTCACTGGCTAAAATGCAGTAATTCACAGACAAACGTAAGTCCGTAAGTTACCATTTGTTCAAAAGCTCATTACCATTTAACCCTTTTGTGACAATAAATTCAATTGCCTGATTTCAGAGGGATGTGAATGTTCTACGTCTATGTGGTGCTGCGATCGAACGTTCAATATATCTAATGTGTATGGATCGAGTAAACTCAGTGTCTGGCACTTAATGAGCGACGTTTCTCTTAGCTGACTCAGGTGTGCATTGTATGCCTTGTGTTTTGGCGGTTTATGTATTTTTTCCCTTTCGTTAAAAGATAAGGTCAGTAAAGCTATTTATTGACTTTTTTTACACTGTTTGCTAGAAATACACAGATTTATGCGCATATTTCTCGATAAAACACTTTCAAACTCGTTTAATGGTCTGCCTTATCGCCAATGTCTGTACATGGCCAGTTTGCTAGAGAACTTCTTTTGATGCCTTTTGTTCACATTGCCGTCTAAATTTTTACATATACATATGTTATTCGGTGCCGTAATCTTATTTTATATCCCTTGATTTGGTATGAAGCGGAAAACTCCACAAAGTCCTGGTTTGTATTTTGTGATGGGTGCTTTCATTCCCCCATCTTTGTATTTCTTTCAGTCGAAAACTGCGTTGCGAAACCACAGTGAAAAACAAGTTGTTGCCGCCGCGCTGTCTGAGGCGCCTTGTCACGGTCCGCACGGCTTCCCCCGTAGGAGGTTCGAGTCCTCCCTCGGGCGTGGCTGTGTGTGTTGTCCATAGTATAAGTTCCATTGAGTAGCGTGTAAGCTAAGGGACCGATGACCTAAGCAGTTTGGTCCCATAAGATCTGACCACAAATTTTTATAAGTTGGTCGCATTTTCCTCCATTATTACAGTTCCACATGATGCAACTGTTTACTATTGCAACGTCCAAAAGAAAATAAGAAAGACGATACCACCATTTGAGTGATCTACCACGATTAGCATATCTTCCTCTCCGCTGGTCGAACCAATCTACAGTTGTGTACTCGTCTATGGATGCAGGGCAGAATGTAGCTGAGGTTGTAGCATCTCTATTTTTCTTGTGGTTAATCTTTAGGTTGCGAGCTGTTGTCAAATCTGTAACTGGGGTATTATCGTGGAATTCGTTTGATATAAGAATGGTAATTACTTTTCTTCTTTTTACGGATCCTTATCCATGGTAAAAAATATTTAAAACGCGACGTATCATTCTCGCCAGACTCGAGGAGGAATAGATTTAGGGAACCTTTTGTTCCTCCTTGAATCCAATGCAACATATAACTGCCACTTAAAAATAATTATAAAACTAAAAACAATCGAAATTTAGAAACTTGGCGTCACTCAGTATTCATTACAAAAGCAGAAAACAAATTTTTCAATAATATGCGAAATTTTAATTAATTCGGTTACGAAAGAGTTAAACTAGGTGAGCAAAAGCTACCATTGTTCAATTTGAGCAAACCAAATGAGGATTACGTTTGGCGACACTGTCTCTGGGAGGGTGTATGAATTTGTGTGCACACGATCTGACGGCTAACTTCATAGCTAATTACATCGCAAACACCACAACTTATCGAGATTTTTTCTCAACAGTTATTTCTCAGTACAACCCTCTTTTCAAGTCAATAAAATTCTTCTGTGTCTGTGAGCGCATTGTAAATGAGTAAAACATCTGGCGTTTCGGCCAATATTGCAAGTGACTTTCCTCAGGGTACAATAGTGGCCGAAACGTCGGAAGTTGTACACGTTGACAGCGCGTTTACAGACCCAGAAAAATTTTACTGACTGTGACAATGGTCGCGGGAGCCTAGGCTTATCCTTACAAGCTTTCCAGGCTGTTTCTGTATAAATGTAAACAGTCGTAAGGCTCCAGCAGTAGGAGACGGCTACACAGCATGCGGGCGGTGCTGGGGAGGGGGCAGCCTTGCACAGTGGTTTGACTGAAGTCGCCGCCGCGGCTAGAGACTTATAAATATTCAGCAGGCGGCTCCAGATAGGCGGGCCTGCCCACAGCTACGGCAGTACTCTATCCCAGCCGGGCCGGGCCGGCCAGAAAGGCGGCTAATCTGCGCCGTAAATACCGGCGGAGGCCGCCTGCTCCCGTATCTCTCCCGGCACTCGCTCACCCGCTAATGTCGCCGAGCGGGCGCACGTTACGCTCGCTGCGTAAAAACAAACACACCAGCCACTTGCTGAGCTAGGTGCCACCTGAAACAGCGGAAGCCGTTAGTCACTCTCGCGGCCCTTGGCAGGTTCCCACACGACTCTATGAATGCTGAGATACAGTGTTAGTCAAAATTATGTTAACACTCAAATGGCAGAAACAGTTTACTAACTTTACATATACCTGTAAACGAAATACATCGAATGTGTTACGTGATATGCCGCAAGTGCTAAATAGCTGCGAACTTAACCTGTCCGTCATTACCTTTTACACAAAAAAGCAACGATTAACAGCGATATTTAAAGGCCGTACACTCTGGGAACGGATGATACCACATCTCCTACTCATTTAGGTCATCCATGTCGCGAACTTTCCTCCTGGAAACGTGTCCCTTTACCATGTCCCATAACCAGAAATCACATGCTGTTAAGTAGGTCGGTACAGTGGTCCATCACGTCCAATCCATCGAGAGTGCACCAATCATTCACTTTGGGTGAGTCACGTCCATGCTACCGAATAACTCGTGCGTTTTCGGTGGCCCAAAAAATCATGTTATGTCGGTTAAAAAGCCACTTGTGTGAAAAGTGGCTTCATCACCGAGTGCCATAACATTCAGAAAATCTTGACCGATTTTCGTCATTTCAGCTAAAATCTGACAGCGTTCCACCCCCGCAGTGGCCGAGCGGTTCTAGGCCCTTCAGTCCGGAACCACACTGCTTCTGCGGTCGTAAGTTCGAATCCTGCCTCGGGCATGGATGTGTGTGATGTCCTTAGGTTAGTGAGGTTTAATTAGTTTTACGTCTAGGGGACTGATGACCTCAGATGTTAAGTCCCATAGTGCTCAGAGCCATTTGAACCATTTTGAACTGCTGAAAGGAATAATATACAGAAGAATAGAAAGTGAAATGGAGGATCTGTTTGATGACGACTAGTTTGGATTTAGGAAAGGTAAAACCATATAAGTGGAATAACATCACAATCTTCTCATACATGTCATAATACTGGATAATTTTATATTACACAAGTAAACGTATGCGTTTATCGGCAACACTAGAATTCTTGCGTTGCCACTGTCTTTATTGTTACAGCGGATGAGGCAGTGTTGCTGTAGGGTGTCTGTTACTCTGAGAAAATATATATAAGGAAAAATCGCTCAACTTCCTGACTTTCAATTTTGAGTCTGGTGGAGTAGTGGATACTGCATTTTCATTAGATGTCCTGCCACCTGCTGTGCAAACACACACGCTGCAGTTAATGCGGGCATTCATTGTTTCGTAAAGCCTGACAGGGAACGTTTGTTGCGCAGACAGCACGGGGTGGAAGACAACCTTAGTTCTTTTACTTTTTATTTTATGCCAGAAGATAGAATTAAAGTGTACCGAAACAGAATTAAAATGTACCGAAACCGGCCGTAAACAATAAAATATTGAAATGACTCTGTACTATCATCTGTTTACTGTTGATGAGTCGGCCATAGTGCGCTCTGATCATCACTGCAGAGGCAGTTTTTGTACACAGGCTCTCGCCTATATTTGTTTCACTTAAGATGCGGATTGTTTGAAAATGGACACAGGCGTCCGAAACTAGTCACCATCAAGAAAGATAAATGGAAGATACTTCTCAATGCAATTTATGACGGAACTACAACTATTTATTTCAATTATAAAACAAATTGCGGCCCTATTTTTCACCTTCAGCGTGCTGTGAGTACGTAAGTAAGATGTTATTAGTTCAACAAGTGTTTTGGTTTCTTCATTTTGCGAAAATTGCTTTCTAAGATTTAATTATAAAAGGCTGTACCAGTTACATTTCTTTTTTCTCAATCATAGCACGTCGCATTTCAAGAATTTCTTCTCACTATCAAATGTAACTCAAGTTCAACCTGAAAAAAATAAAATATTTATATTTTCCGATATCAAATTGCAGCGAAACCAGAAAAAACGACTGCTGAGCAAGAAAGGCAGAATAACACGCACACAGACGTCACACAAAATACCAATGTAGACCTGATAAAGGGAATAAATTTGTGAAACGCACTGTACTGTGCTTGAGAAAAAAAGTAACTGGTGCGTTGTTTTATTATTAAATCTTTAATGACACAATTACAGGATTTCTGAAAACATCTGTTACGATGACTGAAATTAAATTCGCATTAGGTAGTGTTTTTCATCTCGCCATACGTATCTACCAAGGTGTTTTCGTGTAAAGAAAGCAGTGACAGACATCTTGCATTAACGTACGCCTTTCGCTATTACTCAACTGCGAATGGTTCAAATGGCTCTGAGCAGTATGGCACTTAACATCTGAGGTCATCAGTTCCCTAGTACTTAGAACTACTTAAACCTAACTAACCTAAGGACATCACACACATTCATCCCCGAGGCAGGATTCGAACCTGCGATCGTAGCAGTCGCGCGATTTCGGACTGAAGCGCCTAGAACCGCTCGGCCACCGAAGCCGGCTCACTATTACTGCGAACGGGATAACACTGCTTTCCACCAGATCGCCGAAATTAAGCGCTGTTGGGCTTGGCTAATAGTTGGATGGGTAATCATCCGGCTCTGCCGAAGGCTGTTGGCGAACAGGGTGCCCTCAGCCCTTGCAATTGAGGAGCTACATGACTCAGAAGTAGTGATTTCCGTCACGAAAACTGACAACGGTCAGGAAAGCGGTGCGCTGACCAAATGCCCCTCCACATCCGCTCAGTTACCCATGTCGGCTCAGGATGACATGGCGGTCGATCGGTAGTGTTGGCCCTTCCGAGGCCTATTTGGACGGGGTTTTCACTATTACTGCGTCTCTTGCTCCACTTAGCATTTTCTGTTACCTTCGGGACACGATAAGAGGGAGTGAACTGACGGTGATGCGTAGTGTGCGCCAGTGGCAGGTACGTACAGCAGGTAGCGGAGGCGGCGGGCAGAGGCAAAGCAGGCTGGAAGAGCGGAGGGCAGGCCGGCGGGTCGATGAGGTCGAACTGGGCCAGCGAGCAGGTAGGTGCCCGGCCGAGGCTCGCCAAGGGCAGGGAAGGGAGAGCGGCCGTGCCCTGCATGGCGAGCAGGCGACCAGCTGGCGGGGCACTGCCCTGGGCTGGTCTGCCAGCAGCCACTGTCCCAGCTAACAGTCCACTGGGTCAACTGTTGACACACCCTTCTTGACCGCACCGTGGGCTCGTCGTCTCGGCTGTTCCGGAAGCAAGAGCTAGGCATCCGGTAGTAGGGGACTCTGTCCAGCGTAGAACTGATCTTTCCAAAACCCCATCGAAAGTGTTTTGAGCTCAGAGGACTAGTGCCTTTACCTCAGCACCTGTTGGAAACAGACTTTCGAGAAATCCTGGTGGGAAACAGCATTTTGGTGACTAGAGCTAATAATGGGAGTGGCAACTGAACATTGTCCAAAAGGCCTGAAGATTAAAACAACGTTTGACGCTTCTAGGAGGACAACTTCCACCGGTTGGGCCAGTATCCATCGTGAAACTTCCTGGAAGATTAAAACTGTGTGGCGTACCGGAACTCAAACGTGGAAACTCTGCCTTTCTCAAAAAAATTGGTTCAAATGGCTCTGAGCACTATGGGACTTAACATTTGAGGTCATCAGTCCCCTAAAAGTGTCTCGTGGCTCAAGCGAAACTCTTCTTCTTCTTCTTCTTCCTTCCTTCCTTTCTTTCTTTCTTTCCTTCCTTTTCCGGTTTTTCTACGGTATCGGCGTTATTAGATGAGTTTTAGCAGTGTTAGTGACGGATGCCTTTGCGCACGCCAGCAGAGTCCCTGGGATGTTATTTGTATACCCCATGTGTAAATCCCATGTCAAGTGTGAGAACCTCTTAAATGTTGAGGTAGCGTGTACCTGAGGCAGGACGTGCGTGCCAGCCCGGTACTCACATAGCTGAATGTCGGAGACCACACCCAGACAGGTTGGCTCACCGCCGGCCGTTGTCAGATTCGATCCAGGGCAGGTCGGTCAACCGAGACCGACCATCGTTATGAACACTGCGTTATGAGATGATTCGGTTCCGCTAACGGACATTTCCTTCTCTGAGTCATCTGTCTTCTGACTGGCCTGATGCCGCCTGTCACGAATTCCTCTCCTGTGCCAACCTTTTAATCGCAGAGTAGGAACTGCAATGTACATCCTCAAGTATTTGTTGGAATTCCATTCTCTGCCTTCGACTACATTTTTTACTGTCCAGAACTCTCTCTAGGCCTGTGGAAGTTATTCTCTGATGTTTTAACATAAGTCCTATCACCCAGTCTCTTCTTCTTGTCAGTGTTTGCCATATTTTCTTTTCCTCGCCGATTCTTTTGAGAATCTACTTACTTTATCAGTCCATTAATTTTCAAAAAAATGTGTTCAAATGTTTGTGTGAGTTCCTGAGCGACCGAACTGCTGCGGTAATCGGTCTCTACACTTACACACTACTTAAACCAACTTAATCCAAGAACAACAGACACATCCATGTCCGAGGGAGGACTCGAACCTCCGGCGGAAGGGTTCGGGCAATCCGTGACATGGCGCCTCAAACCACGCGATCACTCCGCGCGGCCATTAATTTTCACGACATCTCAAATGCTTCGATTCTCTTCTGTTCCCATTTTCCAGTGGCCCACGTCTCACTACCATACAATGCTGTGCTTCATACGTTTCCACAGGTATCCTTTGAAGCAATAAATCACTTAATTTTTCTCGCTCTCCGAGACAATTAGATTCTAGGCGGAGGCACAAATCAGACATTTCGCCATACGGTAACTGATGAAGTGCACAGATTAATCGACATCTACCTGCGTATATAGTAATGCCTTCTACAAACGACAGATAAATGATGAGTACATTATATTCAGAAAGTAATATTTATCGAGTTTCTCGGAGTGGCCATCTTCCGCAGCAGCTCCATAATTTTTTGTCAGTTTAAACGCCTTTCACTTCATATGCTCCAACGTATTTAATCACCCAGACGCGTTTCACTTTTATTAACAAGACAGCGTCAGCGGGTGTACTCTAAAGTTACCTTAATCTTTATATTGATGTATTTATTTACTCGTATTACACTCACAAAATAGCCGTCGGTGACAGCACACTTTACTGCCCCTCATTAAGCCCTGCACTCTTGCCTGCTATTTGGCAGTCAGTCCGTAATTCCGTAATCGTATACCGGCCCAGGTGACCGGATTAGGCAATATAGGAAATACGCAGATGATCTAGTCTGGTATTACCGGGAAGTGTAAGAAGCTGTGTATCTCATTAGGGTACCTCTTACAGCGGCGCCGCTTCCTGAACTGAATGCCACACACGGAGAGTTTCTGGATCGTTAAATGAGTCGAAGGTCGCAGGCAGAGAGCAGAGCAGAGCAGGGCTGACGTCCTGGACGCACGGCTATGTAGGGCCGCTGCAGGGCTATGTAGGGCCGCGCAGCGCCTGCTCTTAAGTTCACGCCTTCTGCCAACCACGCGGGGCTTCCATTAACGTGACAACGCCGATCCGATACTAAAATCGTTTATGGTAATCTGGTAATCGTTGGAGATTCATTTACATAATCAACTTAGCGGCATTAATTAAAAGGATTAGAATTAACTTACGCGCTACGGGGAGATCGTCTGAGCCGTGTGTTTAAGCAGACAAACTCTGTTACTGTACGTAGCGCCTTCCTATTTTATAACGATAATCCCCGCGGGCTTCGCGAATACCTCGATAAAAGCGATTTGCAAAGAAGCGGAGCACAATGGCTGGAGTATTTAGAAGCTTCCAGGGTAGAAGAGAGAGTGTAGTCCGTGTGGATACTGACGGCTAAGTAGTGTCATTTCGTTACCTAGCGACCGCTGCAAGCCATCACACAATGGCGGCTGCGAAAGAAAACCCGCACGCATTTGAAACCGAACAGTGAGATTGGTCCGTGTAACTGGTATATCTGCTACAACCTACATAGTCTGCAAAGCACTTTAAATGATTCCATGCTCACTGTATGTAGTCTTGACGGAGACTAAGGGGTAGACGGTCATAACTGGAGTCTTCACTTAAGGTATTGTCGTTTCCCTTTCCTTCACTTGAAACCTAATTCGTAGTTAATTTAGTCTTTAGAGCTTTGATCACTTTCAGTTCATTTCAAACTACATAAAGGAGTGGCCGAGCTGTTCTAGGAGCTACAGTCCTGAGACCGCGACCGCCACGGTTGCAGGTTCGAATCCTGCCTCGGGCATGGATGTGTGTGATGTCCTTAGGTTAGTTAGGTTTAAATAGTTCTAAGTTCTAGGGGACTGATGACCTCAGAAGTTAAGTCCCATTGTGCTCAGAGCCATTTGAACCATATTTTGAAACTACAAAAAGGTGAAAGTAGAACGGCGAGTGCTTATTTCGTGTTGCTCAGGTCGTGAACGTGCGTGCAACAGCTTTTAAAATAATGGAATAGACTGCTGTAACGACAGTGAAAGATCAGTACAGTTTAGATTGCGGCAGTCCATCTCGCTGCGATTAGATTTGTCTGCTTATGATTGTTAATCTATTGATAGATTATTCTGTAACTCTTCAGTAATCAAAATATTTATCATTTGAAATAAAGACTGCAAATGTTCAATAATATTACAAAAATAGTTGGCATTTGGAGTGTTAAGTACAAGATACGTCTGAAAAGTGCTGTGAAGGGTCTCAAAAAAATAAAGTAAACGAGATCTAGAAACGAAATACCTTTACCACCTTACAAAATAATCGCCATTAGCTACAACACACTTCTGACATCGTTTGTAAAGCTTTTGAGTACTGTCAGCAAACGCTTCTTGTCGAAGCGCTCTGAGCGCCGTGTTCAGACGTTCTTGGATATCCGCATCATTAGAGGAGATGAGACCTGCTCCTACCAGTACGATATGGAGACCAAGCGACGCCAATGGCATGGTCTTCATCGTCCGCCCCGCTTTAAAAGAAAGTCGGCTGGCAGAATCCAACATTAAGACCATGTTGATCGTCCATTTCGACAGCAAGGGTTTTCTCGTCTCCGTGATGATGCGGATGTCCAACTACACGTGACCACAGTGCTTCCAGCGATTCCAGAAGAAGTGTTTGCAATGTTGAAATGTGTGTGAAATCTTATGGGACTTAACTGCTAAGGTCATCAGTCCCCAAGCTTACCCACTACTTCACCTAAATTATCCTAAGGACAAACTCACACACCCATGCCCGAGGGAGGACTCGAACCTCCGCCGGGACCAGCCGAACAGCCATGACTGCAGTGCCCTAGACCGCTCGGCTAATGCTGCTCGGCGGAGAAGAACTGTTTGCTGGTAGTTTCCAATAGCTTTACAACAGTCCTTAGAAGAAGTTGTAGACAATAGTGATTACTTTGAATGCCAGTAAAGGAATTTTGTTTGTATCTTTTGTTTCCTTTATTCTCTGAGACCATTCACCGAACACTTCAGACGATCCTTGTGTAACAACTAAAGCTATTTCAGCTTAATAGATATTGAAGGATACGTGTACCCGTGGTCTAGGGGAGCCGGCACGGTAGCTCAGCGTGTTCGGTCAGAGGGTTAGCTGCCCTCTGTAATAAAAAAAACGGAGTGAATGGATCAAACAACGAAATGAAACGAGCGTCTTGCGACGTCCGCACCGAGCAGATGAAACGAACGAAAACGAACAAAATGAGATTTTTTTTTTAAAAAAGGGGGTAGCGTCTTTGATTCATAATCAAAACGTCTTCGGTCCCGGGTTCGATCCCCGCCACTGCCTAAATTTTGATAAATAATCAGCATTGGCGGCCGAAGACTTCCGGCATAAGAAGTCAGCGTCATTCTGCCAACGGCCTTGTCAAAGAGGGCGGAGGAGCGGATAGAGGTTCAGGGCACTCTCTTGTCCTAGGGGTGGGAAATTGCCCCTAAAGGCGGAAGAATCAGCAATGATCAACGACATGAGGATGCAGAAGGCAATGGAAACCACTGCATTAAAGCCACGTAACGTGTATCCACAGGACATGTGGCCTGTAGTTGAAGAAGTGTCATGATCTCTCCATTGGCAAAAGATTCCGGAATAGTCCCCCATTCGGATCTCCGGGAGGGGACTGCCAAGGGGGAGGTTACCATAAGAAAAAGATTGAATAATCAACGAAAGGATAACGTTCTACGAGTCGGGACGTGGAATGTCAGAAGCTTGAACGTGGTAGGGAAACTAGAAAATCTGAAAAGGGAAATGCAAAGGCTCAATCTAGATATAGTAGGGGTCAGTGAAGTGAAGTGAAGTGGAAGGAAGACAAGGATTTCTGGTCAGATGAGTATCGGGTAATATCAACAGCAGCAGAAAACGGTATAACAGGTGTAGGATTCGTTATGAATAGGAAGGTAGGACAGAGGGTGTGTTACTGTGGACAGTTCAGTGACCGGGTTGTTCTAATCAGTACCGACAGCAGACCAACATCGACAACGATAGTTCAGGTATACATGCCGACGTCGCAAGCTGAAGATGAACAGATAGAGAAAGTGTATGAGGATATTGAAAGGGTAATGCAGTATGTAAAGCGGGACGAAAATCTAATAGTCATGGGCGACTGGAATGCAGTTGTAGGGGAAGGAGTAGAAGAAAACGTTACAGGAGAATATGGGCTTGGGACAAGGAAAGAAAGAGGAGAATGAATAATTGAGTTCTGTAACAAGTTTCAGCTAGTAATAGCGAATACCCTGTTCAAGAATCACAAGAGGAGGAGGTATACTTGGAAAAGGCCGGGAAATACGGGAAGATTTCAATTAGATTACATCATGGTCAGACAGAGATTCCGAAATCAGATATTGGATTGTAAGGCGTCCCCAGTAGCAGATATAGACTCAGATCATGATATGGTAGTGATGAAGAGTAGGCTGAAGTTCAAGACATTAGTCAGGAAGAATCAATACGCAAAGAAGTGGGATACGGAAGTTCTTTGGAATGACGAGATACGTCTGAATTTCTCTAACGCTATAGACACAGCAATAAGGAATAGCGCAGTAGGCAACACAGTTGAAGAGGAATGGACGTCTCTAAAAAGGGCCATCACAGAAGTTGGGAAGGAAAACATATGTACAAAGAAGGTAACTGCGAAGAAACCATGGGTAACAGAAGAAATACTTAAGTTGATTGATGAAAGGAGGAAGTACAAACATGTTCCGGGAAAGTCAGGAATACAGAAATACAAGTCGCTGAGGAATGAAATAAATAGGAAGTGCAGGGAAGCTAAGACGAAATGGCTGCAGGAAAAATGTCAAGACATCGATAAAGATATGATTGTCGGAAGGACAGACTCAGCATACAGGAAAGTCAAAACAACCTTTGGTGACATTAGAAGCAACGGTGGTAACATTAAGAGTGCAAGGGAATTCCACTGTTAAATGCAGAGGAGAGAGCAGATAGGTGGGAAGAATACATTGAAAGCCTCTATGAGGGTGAAGATTTGTCTGATGTGATAGAAGAAGAAACAGGAGTCGATTTAGAAGAGATTGGGGATCCAGTATTAGAATCGGAATTTGAAAGAGCTTAAGAGGACTTACGGTCAAATAAGGCAGAAGGGATAGATAACATTCCATCAGAACTTCTAAAATCATTAGGGGAAGTGGCAACAAAACGACTATTCACGTTGGTGTGTGGAATATATGAGTCTGGCGATATACCATCTGACTTTCGGAAAAGCATCAGCCACACAATTCCGAAGACAGCAAGAGCTTACAAGTGCGAGAATTATCGCACAGTCAGATTAACAGCTCTTGCATCGAAGATGCTTACAAAAATAATATACAGAAGAATGGAAAAGAAAATTGAGAATGCGCTAGGTGACGATCAATTTGGCTTTAGGAAAAGTAAAGGCACGAGAGAGGCAATTCTGACGTTACGGCTAATAATGGAAGCAAGGCTAAAGAAAAATTAAGACACGTTCATAGGATTTGTCGACCTGGAAAAAGCGTTCGACAATATAAAATGGTGCAAGCTGTTCGAGATACTGAAAAAGGTAGGGGTAAGCTATAGGGAGAGACGGGTCATATACAATATGTACAACAACCAAGAGGGAATAATAAGAGTGGACCATCAAGAACGAAGTGCTCGTATTAAGAAGGGAGTAAGGCAAGGCTGTAGCCTTTCGCCCATACTCATCAATCTGTAAATCGAGGAAGCAATGATGGAAATAAAAGAAAGGTTCAGGAGTGGAATTAAAATACAAGGTGAAAGGATATCAATGATACGATTCGCTGCTGACATTGCTATTCTGAGTGAACGTGAAGAAGAATTAAATGATCTGCTAAACGGAATGAACAGTCTAATGAGTGCACAGTATGGTTTGAGAGTAAATCGGAGAAAGACGAAGGTAATGAGAAGTAGTAGAAATGAGAACAGCGAGAAACTTAACATCAGGATTGATGGTCACGAAGTCAATGAAGTTAAGGAATTCTGCTACCTAGGCAGTAAAATAACCAATGACCGACGGAGCAAAGAAGACATCAAAAGCAGACTCGCTATGGCAAAAAAAGGCATTTCTGGCCAAGAGAAGTCCACTAATATCAAACACCGGCCTTAATTTGAGGAAGAAATTTCTGAGGGTGTGCGTCTGGAGTACAGCATTGTATGGTAGTGAAACATGGACTGTGGGAAAACCGGAACAGAAGAGAATCGAAGCATTTGAGATGTGGTGCTATAGACGAATGTTGAAAATTAGGTGGACGGATAAGGTAAGGAATGAGGAGGTTCTACGCAGAATCGGAGAGGAAAGGAATATGTGGAAAACACTGATAAGGAGAAGGGTCAGGATGATAGGACATTTGCTAAGACATGAGGGAATGACTTCCATGGTACTAGAGGGAGCTGTAGAGGGCAAAAACTGCAGAGGAAGAGAGAGATTGGAATACGTCTAGCAAATAATTGAGGACATAGGTTGCAAGTGCTACTCTGAGATGAAGAGGTTAGCACAGGAAAGGAATTCGTGGCGGGCCGCATCAAACCAGTCAGTACATCAAACCAGTCAGTAGACCGATGAAAAAAAAACAAAAAAAAACCTGGAGAATTCTTGAGCTTACACTGAGTTGACAAAAGTCGTGGGACGCGTCCTAATATAGTGCCGGACTTTTGACCTGCGTAATGCAGCAACTAAACATGGCACGGACTTAACATGTCGTTTGAAGACCCCTGCTGAAATACTTAACGGTGCAGCCGCCCGTAATTACGAAACTCTTGCCGGTGCAGGATTTTGTGCCCGAATGGCCGCTCGTGGATTATGTTCAAATGCTTCAGAGCACTATGGGGCTCAACTTCTGAGGTCATTAGTCCCCTAGAACTTAGACCTAACTAACCTAAGGACATCACACACATCCATGTCCGAGGCAGAAATCAAACCTGCGACCGTAGCGGTCTCGGGGTTCCAGACTGCAGCGCCTAGAACCGCACGGCCACTTCGGCCGCCTGGATTAAGTCCATGGGACAGGGAGAATCCTTGCCGGACATTGTGCGTGGCCAAATCTTTCGCTCGAATTCTCCAGAATGTTCTTCAAACCAATCGCAAACAATTGTGGGCCGGTGAGATCAGTATTTGAGAATGTTAAGTTCATGGATGCAAATGGTTTCCAAGCAACGGAACACAACCATTGCCAGTCAATGATCGGTTCGATGTAAACACACCCTACGCCATTACGGAACGGTTAGTAGATTGCACAGTGTCTTGGTGACTACTTGAGCCCATGGCTTCGTGGGGTGTTCACCACACTCGAACCCTACCGTCAGCTCTTGCCAACTGAAATCGGGACTCATCTGGCCAGACCACGGTTTCCCAGTCGTCTAGGATCCTAGTGATACGGTCATGAGACCGAGAGAGGAGCTGCCGGCGATGTCGTGATGTTAGCAAAGGCACTAGTGTACTGCCATAACCCATTAACGCCAAATTTCTCTGCCCTGTCGTAACGCATACGTTATTTCGTCGTATGTCCCACACTGATATCTGCGTTCATTTCTCGCAGTGTCGCTTGTCTGTCAGCACTGACAACTCTACGCCAACGCCGCTGCTCTCCGTCGTTAAGTAATGGCCCTCGGCCAGTGCATTGATTCAGTGATCTGGACACACTCCCTATTTCCGACATGGAATGTCCCAACCGTCCAGCTCCAACTACCGCTCTAAGTTCAACGTGTGTTAATTCTTGTCGTGCGGCCACGATCACGTGAGAGGTCTTCCCACATGAGTCACCCGACTACAAGTGTCAGCTCCGCCACCGCACTGCCCTGTTATACCTTGTACTCGCGGCACTTCCGCCTCCTATGTATTTGCGTATTGCTGTCCCGTGACTTTCATCTCAATAAAATGCTGTTGTTTTTGTGGTCTTCAGTCCTCAGAATGGTTTGATGGAGCTCTCCATGCTACTCTATACTGTGCAAGCTTCTTCATCTCCCAGTACCTACTGCAACCTACATCCTTCTGAATCTGCTTAGTGTATTCATTTCTTGGTCACCCTCTACGATTTTCACCCTCCACGCTGCACTCCAATGCTAAACTGGTGATCCCCTGATGCCTCAGAACATGTCCTACCAACCGATCCCTTCTTCTAGTCAAGTTGTGCCACAAACTCCTCTTCTCCCCAGTTCTGTTCAATACCTCCTCATTAGTTATGTGGTCTAACCACATTTCGAAAGCTTATATTCTCTTCTTGTCTAAACTATTTATCGTTCTTGTTTCACTTCCACACATAGCTACACTCCATACACATACTTTCAGAAACGAATTCCTTACACTTAAATCTATACTCGATGTTAACAAATTTCTCTTCTTCAGAAACGCTTTCCTTGACATTGACAGCCTACATTTTATATCCTTCCTACTTCGGCCATCATCAGTTTTTTGCTCCCCAAATAGCAAAACTGCTTTACTACTTTAAGCGTCTCATTTCCTAATCTGATTCCCTCAGCATCACCCGACTTAATCCGACTACATTCCATTATCCTCGTTTTGCTTTTGATGATGTTCATCTTATATTCTCCTTTCAAGACACTGTCCCCTCAAAGTTTTTATTTCTTCTCCATAGATTGTAATACCTAATCCGAATTTTTCTTTTGTTTCCTTTACTGTTTGCTCAATATACAGATTGAATGACATCGGGGAGAGGCTACAAACGTGTCTCACTCGCTTCCCAACCACTGCTTCCCTTTCGTGCCCCTCGACTCTTATAACTGCCATTTGGTTTCTGTACAAATTGTAAATAGCCATTCGCTCCCTGTACTTTACTCCTGCCAACTTTAGATTTTGAAATAGAGTATTCGAGTCAAAAATGATGATGAAATTGTAAATAAACTTGCGCTTACAGTTACGACCTGATATTTTTTTTTTTTTTTTTTTCCGCCGCTACAGTACGCGACTAATGCAGTCATCTGTGGTCTACTGGTAAGCAGCGTTACATAGGATCGTCGCTTGAACAATCCAACAGGCCCTACAGCGAAGCTGTGCACCTAGGAAATGCGTTCGGTGAATCAACAGAAAACTAACGGCAGTATGGCACTACAGATACTCGGGTCGGTCTCCCGAAAACGCGGATGTATTCGGGTCTTCACCAAACCCCGTGGGTAAAGCTGCGCCGCCTAAATGGGGACAAATGAAGCGACGGAATGAAATATTGATAAAATTTAATTTCCGGCCTTTCATTTTAATCTTTCGGGGTTATTGTTTGCGGATATTAAAACTTGGTGTGTCATCAATTCAAAACAGGATTGCGAAATTGCAATGTTGCTGATACTAAAAAAAAGAAGGGGGGAAAAATTGCCTCGCGAGCGAGCGGTGCAGACAATGCGGAGGTGGCGCCGTGTGGCTGGCAGGGACAATGCGTGCGCACGTGACGGCAGCCAACGCACGCGCCTCCAAGCGCTGCGTTACGCAACTGGCATTCTTGTCAGGGAGCGGTAATGGGTCCCAGCGACGAGCGCGATGGGAAAATCGCCCTGTCCCTGGCTCGGCAGCTCGGACGAGCAACTCCCAAACTACGCTGGTGCATAATGGAGAGACAATACGATCCTGAGACAACAGTTCTGTGCGAAAGAATGGATACCACATTCGTGTGATTGATTCGCCTCAATGGGCAATAAATCGACAACCTTCAGTGTGGATGCGCAGTTACGTTGGAACTCCAGCGGGAATCCAGAATTAGCGAACATGCAGGACTTGGCGCGTAGGTGATGCGTAGGTGGGAAGGCGCAGTAAGTCGGTCAGGTGCGGAGACAGTCCGCGCAACAGCAGTAAGCGCTGTGTCCGGGTGGCGCTGTGGTTAACGCAACGAACAGCCCAGCAACGGGGAGACAGCAGGCTCTAGTCGCGCTCTAGCACACAGCTTCACTCATCGCTGCTGATTCCGCATAAAGTCGCTACGTAATTGATATCATTAGCTCCTTCGTTTTCCTTTCCTTGACAGCGTGATGGCCGCTTTAGGCACAGTATTAAGAATAAGTACGATTTCGTAACTGATGCTTACATTTTCACGCAGTGAGAGAATTATTCTGACGACATGGTTCCCTTATGAAATCGTGTTTGTTTGAGTTTTAATTCGGGGCTTGTGACGACATCACTGGTCAAAAACGACGGGTGGTATCTATCGCTGTGGTTTATCCGTTATCTCTACACTTGTCGGTGACTCTCCATTCGATATAACATGCTGCGACATATGACTCGTGAAAAAATTCTGCCGGTATAGAATCTCTCGGCCCTTCTCCTTTCGGGTGTACTCACGAAAACATTGCGACATTTTCCAGACGTCCCGATGTACTCTTAGTAGTGTAACTGTTTGCAGCTCTACCTGAGTGTTGGTCACTACACTGGTCGCCGCCTTCCAGGGGTGCGCACAGCAGGGAGTGAGGAAAACCAAAACCGATACCGGCATTTTAGTTCTGAATGACCGGTATATTTCGGCATTTGTTTGGTCTCGGATACAGTGTTTCTTTTTCTAATAAAAAGCCAGTATACCGATTTGCTGTTTTAAAATTTTTGGTTTTTAAGTAAAACTTTTTTAGAGAATGAGTAATGTTCATTTGAAAAATTTCCATTGCTTTTAAGCATTGGATTATTATAGAAAGTGGGAAAGCCGGCCGGGGTGCCCGAGCGGTTCTAGGCGCTTCAGTCTGGAACCGCGCGACTGCTATGGTCGCAGGTTCGAATCCTGCCTCGGGCACGGATGTGTGTGATGTCCTTACGTTAGTTAGGTTTAACCAGTTCTAAGTCCTAGGGGACTGATGACCTCAGAAGTTAAGTCCCATAGTGCTCAGAGCCATTTGAACCATTTTTAGAAAATGGGAAAAGTTGTCAGTGCTATTTTAACGACAATCCGACGAAGCGATCAGTGCTATTTTGATAACAATCCGACAGTCAGAATATGTATGAAAGAACTGGTACAGCATTGTTGAGATGGTAATGCAGCTGTTGTCGTGTGACGTGACCTAATAGATTACATGTGCGCGCGTGCAGTGTGCAACACCTGCCCACAGCTGGTCTGTCATTGCTAGGACAATATTTCATTCATAGGTTAGAGTAAAAATAGAAAGTGACTCATCTGCTGTCTGTGACTAACCTGCTCTTACCTGCTTGGAGCCTTGGACCACTTTTCACCTTTTAGCACTGACAATTCACAATAACCAATAGGAGTATAGCAATGATGTTTTGTAGTATTCAACCCTTCGTTACTTTTCTAGAAAAAAAAGTGAACGGGGGACGGGTAGGCTTTTATTTATCTATTTCGTTTGAGAAAAAACTGAAGATCTGATGTTTCAGAAACCGGCTATTCTGAGTGGTTTAAACAGTCAGGTGAAACTGGTGTCACTGAAAACCACCGGTTTCAACGATAACACAGAGACTGGGATAGCGATTATCGTTGAAATAACCGGTTTTCGGTTGTAGCAGTTTGTTCACCTCTGGTGTATCCCGATTGTTAAAACCGCTTAATATAACTAGTTCCTGAAATAAAAGATTTTCTCTTTTTTTGCTAGTATTTCCAGCAGTAAACGTAGACGTAGAACAAAGATTTTTAAAAAAATGGTTTTGAGCACTATGAGACTTAACTTCGGCGGTCATTAGTCCCCTAGAACTTAGAACTACTTAAACCTAACTAACCTAATGACATCACACACACCCATGCCCGTGGCAGGATTCGAACCTGCGACCGTAGCGGCCGCCCGGTTGCAGACTGTAGCGCCTAGAACCGGTCGGCCACTTCGGCCGGCTCAAAGTTTTAAAAAGGTAAGACTCCCTCAGATTTTTGTATCATACGTTACAACATACATCTATTACGGTATCAAATAAAACTAATAAAACGTAATCGGTCCACTGTTGTCTCTTTTTCTTGAAACGTAATGAGGGTTTGAATAGGACATTCACCAGTATTCTGTTACTGATTCTAAAAATCATTTTACAGTATAGCATCATATCTCCATTTAACAATTACAAATAATAAGTGCTGAAGAGCGGAAACCGGTATTGGAGCACTATATTTTTCGCGATAATCTGTACATTTCCAAGGGCTACAAGCATATAAAGATGTGTTGTATAGACACAGGCACCAGATCAGCTATTTCCTGTTTTTGTTGTCTACCATTAATGAATTGTTATGACAGACAAATAATAAGTTGTCGTGTAAAATTTGTATCGTTCTTTTTCTTTAATTATTTCGAATGAGAAACGTGTTTTTAGTGAAATATATCCTTCCTTTTAATTGGAATTTGATTACATTTTTTTTACTGAGAGAAGCAGAAAAGCTCCTTTAAAAAATTCAAGCGAACAGTTTAAACAGTAGACAAAATATAGCGTTTACCATCCACAATGGCGTGACACTAAATACGGCTTCAGTAATGAATTAATCTACTGGCCAATATTTACTGCCCAATGTGCTCGTAACTACTCATTCTGTGATGTGCTGATCCGTAAGCGCCGGTCTGACTGGCCGAGCGGTTCTAGACGCTACAGTCTGGAACTGCGCAACCGCTACGGTCGCAGGTTCGAATCCTGCCTCGGGCATGGATGTGTGTGATGTCCTTAGGTTAGTTAGGTTTAAGTAGTTCTAAGTTTTAGGGGACTGATGATCGCAGCGGTTAAGTCCCATAGTGCTCAGAGCCATTTGAACCATTTTTTTGATCTGTAAGCTGACTTCTTTCATCAGCATCACAGAAAGACGATACGATTCTTAGAGGAGCCACAGAACTTCAGACGGAACCCAATTTTCTTAAAGTTTTGTTTGAAAACCAAAAATTTTAGCACCACTGCTATGTGAATTTGATATATTCGTTTTGCTTCTGGCTATTAGCGCAAATAAAAATAGCTATTACTAGCTGACTCGACGATTTTGGATGTTAAGTTCAATTTTTTATTAGGAAATACAAATGAAAAAATTAAGTATTGATTCTTTATTCTTTATGTTTTTTGGTGCATAGCTTCCGCTCTTCAATTAAGTACCTTGTGATATACGACATTTTTTTAATTGTCAGGCGCAAGAGCAAACAACGCAAATGGTCTTCCGACTCGTGAACATGCCACATATAACTGACCATGTGGAAAACATGGATATTCCAGATTTAAACGACGCACTTTCAAGGATTGGTGTTTTGATTTGTTAATGGTCATGGTGAATGGAGGACGGATCGGAAATTGAAGTCTTTTGAACTCAAACGGCATATCGGCTGGTATCATTGGGATCCTCGGAATGAGAACTTCTTCCCTCACCTTCGAATTTTCCGTTGAGTCTCGTCGCGTAAATAACACTGTTCATCAATTTACTTACCACCAAACGCGTACCGTTGCACAGTTTTCGTTGGTTTATGTTTCGAAGCACGATTACTGCGGAGCCAACTTGTAGGCGTAAATTGTGCGGTGGTAAGTCAGGCACATGGAAGGAGTTTAAAAATTCAATTGGATAGTTGGAGGCTTCATCGTCATATGTTATACAGTCAATAGATTTGAATGAATGCATTTTACAAATGATCTCATTCTGAATTATGTAGTTTAGGTCATCTACATCTTTATTGTTAGCCGCTAAAATTTCTCGCTCACTCAACCATTAATTAGTTTTGTAAAAGATGTCTGGAAGTACTTTGTTGATAGGTTCGTCTTTCGGTTACAGAAGTTATGACGAAGTGAAATGAGTCCGCTCGATTCTTCGACAGCTGCCTGACCATTGCCGATACTCAGCAGTTGCATGACGGCTTCGTCGACGAATATTCGATCGTCTTGGTCGCGGCATTGTTAACGATGGTTCAAAGAAAATACAAATTATTTCTTTAAATTTTTAATTAATGATATTTACTGATACTTAACCATAGACGTTTATCTGACATTTGCGTTTTGTTATTCCATGTCAGATGCGTTTTTGTTATACCACGTTTTATAGCGGTCGAAGGGGATAAAAAGTATCCTCTGCCCGTCTCCTGGTTCTAAGCTACCTCTCCACCAATTTTCAGCCAAATCGGTCCAGCCGTTCTTGAGTTATAAATAGTGTAACTAACACGACCTTCTTTTATATACAGGGTGTTACAAAAAGGTACGGCCAAACTTTCAGGAAACATTCCTCACACACAAATAAAGAAAAGATTTTATGTGGACATGTGTCCGGAAACGCTTAATTTCCATGTTAGAGCTCATTTTAGTTTCGTCAGTATGTACTTTACTTGCTCGATTCACCGCCAGTTGGCCCAATTGAAGGAAGGTAATGTTGACTTAGGAGCTTGTGTTGACATGCGACCCATTGCTCTACAGTGCTAACATCAAGCACATCAGTACGTAGCATCAACAGGTTAGTGTTCATCACGAACGTGGTTTTGCAGTCAGTGCAATGTTTACAAATGCGGAGTTGGCAGATGCCCATTGATGTATGGATTAGCACGGGGCAATAGCCGTGGCGCGGTACGTTTGTATCGAGACAGATTTTCAGGACGAAGGTTTCCCGACAGGAAGACGTTCGAAAAATTGATCGGCGTCTTAGGGAGCACCGAACATTCGAGCCTATGACTCGCAACTGGGGAAGACCTAGAACGACGAGGACACCTGCAATGGACGAGGCAATTCTTCGTGCAGTTGACGAAAACCCTAATGTCAGCGTCAGAGAAGTTGCTGCTGTACAAGGTAACGCTGACCACGTCACTGTATGGAGAGTGCTACGGGAGAACCAGTTGTTTCCGTACCGTGTACAACGTGTGCAGGCACGGTCAGCAGCTGGTTGGCCTCCACGGGTACACTTCTGCGAATGGTTCATCCAACAAGGTGTCAATCCTCATTTCAGTGCAAATGTTCTCTTTACGGATGAGGCTTCATTCCAACGTGATCAAATTGTAAATTTTCACAATCAACATGTGTGGGCTGACGAGAATCCTCACGCAATTGTGCAATCATGTCATCACCACAGATTTTCTGTGAACGTTTGGGCAGGCATTGTTGGTGATGTTTTGATTCGGCCTCACGTTCTTCCACCTATGCTCAGTGGAGCACGTTATCATGATTTTATACGGGATACTCTACCTATGCTGCTAGAACATGTGCCTTTACAAGTAAGACACAACTTGTGGCTCATGCACGATGGAGCTCCTGCACATTTCAGTCGAAGTGTTCGTACGCTTGTCAACGACAGATTCGGTGATCTATGGATTGGTAGAGGCGGACCAATTCCATGACCTCCACGCTCTCCTCACCTCAACCCTCTTGTCTTTCAAAATAGGGGCATTTGAAAGCTCTCGTCTACCCAGCCCCGGTACCAAATGTAGAGACTCTTCGTGCTCGTATTGTGGACGGCTGTGATACAATACGCTAGTCTCCAAGACTGCATCAGCGCATCAGGACGGAGGGTGGTTGCAGGTATCCTCGTTAATGGAGGACATTTTGAACATTTCCTGAAACAAAGTGTTTGAAGTCACGCTGGTACGTTCTGTTGCTGTGTGTTTCCATTCCAAGATTAATGTGATTTGAAGAGAAGTAATAAAATGAGCTCTAACATGGAAAGTAAGCGTTTCCGGACACATGTCCACATAACATATTTTCTTTGTTTGTGTGTGAGGAATGTTTCCTGAAAGTTTGGCCGTACCCTTTTGTAACATCCTGTATAAATAAGCAAGACTAAAGAAGCACCGGAAAGTACCGGTTATTGAGAACTAAGATGCCGGTGTGAGTTTGAGCCGGTACGGGTTTTGCTCACCCCTAGAGCGGAGCCTGGACGGTGCAGTTGCTAAGCAGCGGCGGCGGCTGTGCCCGCGTGTCCTTGGCCAGCGCGCCGCCGGTCGATACCGGGGCAGGGCTCGGCCACGGCGGTCGGGTCGGGTCGCTGCCCCACAGCCGACACCTGGTGTCCCACCGCCCACTGGGCGCCGGAACTGCTCACCCCTGCCGGTGTCTCACCTCCGAACAGCCGCTATTTTTCCCCGTCTCTAGTCCGCACATTGTCGTAACAGAACGACCAGCACTTGGTGTCGCGGAAACGCTCCAGTTCTTGCTCGTTGTACGGGGAAATTCGTGTAGTTTCTCTTTGCTCGATTCCACAGCCTCCAAAAATCTTTCGAACGGTAAATCCTTTTCTTGTCCCAACTTTGCTGCTTCGTGCTGGAATTTTTTATCCTGCAAAAGAAGGCAGTACTGACAGGTGTGAATATTAACTAAGCAACAGTTTAGTAAGTCATTCTTTAAGAAACAATGATACGAATTATATACAGAAGAACTGTAAATCTGGTACAACCCTTCAGCGTCTGGCACCTGTCAAACATTCGTAACTCCAGTACGCTACCAGATGACTCGGTGTACAGTATTCAGTGACAACAAGGACATAGAATGTCCTTTATAGAATAAAAGTTATTCTATAAAACCCATTAATCATATGAAAATGGCTGAGGAATATGGTAACCATTGTAAGAGCTACTGCGATTTGTGATCTGCTGTAAACCTTTTTGTGTCCTTTCGTATTTTATTTATAGTGATAGCGGAAACTATTCAGCACTTATTCAAATGTGAAAGTGACCGAGACAGAAAATTGAAGATCCAATAACATTACATTAAGTTGTCAATTTTTCTGCTTAAGCAGTGATCCAAGTCCATAACTTTAAATGTCAGGAGGTCATCTCTGAGGGAATTAATTTGCATGCATGCTTGTACGGTAATGAAACGCGAGGTATAAACAATTCAGAAGAGGAGAGAATAGAGGTAATTTGTAATGTCCTGTTACACGAGAAAATTGAAGAATAGATGGGTAGTTCGAATAACTAATCATGAGGTACTGAATCGAATTAGGAAAATAAAAATTTATAGCTTTTCTTGGCTAGAAGATAGGACACATGCCGAGGCATTAAGGAATCGTCAATTTGCTACTGGAGACAAGAGTAATAGGTATATAGGGAGACCAAGGTTTGAATACGGTAAGGAATATTTATGGATGCAGGTTGCGGCAGTTATTGCATTGATGAGTACACTTGCACTGGGTAACCTATCATGGAGAGCTGCATCAGACCCTTCCTCGGACTGAAGACTGCAACAACAACAACAACAAGTCAGTCTATTATTAGTTGCCAACAAGGTACGAGGGGACTTCAAAAAGTAAGGTACACATTTCTGAGGCACCCGCAGCAACCTTTTACTGCTGCTCCCCACTTCAAAGAGACACGGACACAAACACATTATTTCATGACACATTCACCAGGTCTTTGTAAATAACAGTCTGAACATTCTATCATTCCTTCTATTCCTCGATGGTAGAAATCTGCTACTTTCTCACGGAGTCATTCGTGGACCTTTGTGTGAACTTAGTCATCATTGTGAATTCTCTTTCCCCGCAAATATTCTTTCAGCTTGTCGAAAAGAGGGAAATCGTGTGTAGCGGGATCTGGTCACCCAAGTCTGTGCGGCCTTGGTCAAACTGTTGGCACCATTTCAATATTTCTGGACACTGCCTGCATTTGGTCTATACTTCGCCAGATCTTCACGGTGAATCTGTGTGAAATTTAGACGTTTTGCGCACAAGAATCACACTGTCTCGCTTTTTCAACTTCGGACCGTGTTTCCCATTCCCACGTCATTTCATTCCCGTACTGTGATGTATTTGTTATCCGTACAGCAGCAGAACTATCTGTGCAGGGAAACAGGAACGTTGTCGCTTGCGACAATACGCAGTGGTCTCCGCGTGGGACGACTTGCTTTCCGAGGTCACTACGCAGTTTCAGCTTTCCGGCTATTTTCAGATGGTACAGTGTCACGTGCATGCATCAATTTTACAACAAGCAAAACAGCCGAATGACTATATGTCGAAGTCAGACAGAAAAAGCGGACGAATCCATTATGACAAGTCATATCACGAGAGGCGTTTAGTAAGCAATGCAATACATTTTTTCCTCTCGGCCAGTTTCGGCAGGAGAAATACTGAACTTGTGGGACATCGTAGAATATTACCCCCTTCATCCCTTACATAGGTGCACGAAGTTCTGATATGCGGCGGCGCTAAACGTAACTTTGAAAATGGCGTCTGTAACAGAGGTGCGGTACAAGCAGAGCTGAGCTTCTTTGGATGGAAACAAGAACATCCAAGATATTTATACGCGCTTGCAGAATATGTACAGAGATCTAGCAGTGAACAAAAGCACGATGAGTCTTAGGGCGAGGTGACTGCCATCATCACAACAGGGTCGCGCAAACCTTTCGGATCCCCGACGTGCCGACTGGTCGCACACAGCTTTTACTCCTGCAATGCTGGAACGTGCGGACACACTCATCTGAGATGATCGACGGATCACAATGAAACACCTCGCTGCTCAACTGGAAGTGTCTGTTGGTAGCGCTGACGCATTCGTCCACCTGTTGGGGTACTCAAAGTTGTGTTCTTACTGGGTTCCTCGTCGCCTAATAGAAGACCATAAAGAGCAACAAAGGATCATGTGTGCAGAAATGCTAGCGCATTGCTAGTCTGATAGTGGCAATTTTGTGTCGAACATCGTCACAGGCGATAAAACTCTATTCTAACCAGATACAAAACGGCATTCCATGGTGTGGAGCCGCAACTCCTGTCTTCCGAAGAAAATGTGCAAAGCCGTACCCTGAGCCACTGAAGTCGTGGCGACGGCGTTATTGTGTTTGATGACCCCCTGTACGGTGCAATAATCAACTCTAAAGTGTACTTTCATAAAAACGTCAGTGTGTTTGTCGTCACAAAAATGCAAACGAACTTCACCATGACAACCCAAGGCCTCACACAAGTGTGTACACCCGAGAGGAGCTCACAAAACTTCAGTAGACTGTTCTTCCTCAGCCACCCTACGGCCCGGATCTCGCACTTTCCGACTTTCATCTCGGTGGCCCAATGAAGGATGAAGGATGCGTTCCGCAGGAAGCATACGTGAATGATGGGAAGGTTATTGATGCAGAGAGACGTTGCCTCGGAGTTCGATGAGTGGGGTACTACAAGGTAGTACTATGCGAGGACACAGGACGTGCCACTAAGGTGACGTAAGGCCGTCGCCTTGAACGGAGATTATGTTGAAAAATATGGTTTTGTAGCCAAATGATGAGGTATTAGAATCCTGAATATAACCAACCTGCTTTCTGAAAAAAAGTGCTGCGTTGCTTACTGAACGCCCCTCATGTGATCACACCGCCTGACATATTGGATAAGTGACAGTGTAAGGGCGTAGACTTTAGCAGCTGGAGTCAGTTAATAAAGAAGTTTTTTGGATGTTAAAGCAACTGTGCTGGCGTCACTGATGGAAAATTTGTTTCATAAGTAGACCCAAAGGAGCCACTGCAACGTGGCTGAACCATTTGTGTTATTCAGTGACATTTGTTTCAAAATATGTCTCGGTGCTTCACCCAGAAAAACTTCTGTCAGCTAACCCCAGCCGCGGAGGGCAACGTACATATTTTGCCTATTTCAGAGCTGCATTGGGAAAGTCATAGTCACCTCTGTTAGGTAATGGTTTATTGCTAGTGTCATTCAAAGTCAGCATCAATCCCACCTCAGAAAGCGGGCACTTGTAGCAAGACAGGAGCCTCACAATTTCTCACGGATTAAGGCGCTCAGTCCGGAACCGCGCGACTGCTACGTCGCAGGTTCGAATCCTGCCTCGGGCATGGATGTGCGTGGTGTGCTTAGGTTAGTTAGGTTTAAGTAGTTGTACGTTCTAGGGGAGTGATGACCATAGATGTTAAGTCCGATAGTGCTCAGAGCCATTTGAACCATTTGTCACGGGAATGGCGCTGCCGTAGATGGCTTCCCCTCTGACCTGTTGTCAACAACAGTGTGCAGGGGAGCACTGCTGTGAGCGGGTCTCCCGCTGCACCCCGTGTGGACAGCGGCGGCCTGGAGCAGAGGCCGCCACGCGATTAGCGCACAGGCGCCAACCGCAGCTAACCACTTGGGAAAGTCGGCCTGCGGACAGCGGCGGTTTCTGTCCGCTCTAGGCCGCCGGAACTCGCTCTTCCTGCCTTTTAAACCGGGCTGCCTAATGTCGGCGTCCTACCTTTCTTTTGTAATTGGCACCTACTTCGAATTACAACCGGGCACTTTATGCACGTCATACTACAACGTAATGCCTGTTTGCAGTGCGTGCTTGTGTTTCTCTTTTGCTCCCGTACAGTCACTCGTTGACCAGTCTGGTGTGTCAGCACAGAAAAGTAAAACGAAAGCCGAAGTTTTAAATTTCGCGTTTCACAAATCTTTTGAGCAGGAGAATCGTCGTTTCAGCACGCACGCAGACCCGTATGACGACTTAGTAATAAGCGTCCCCGGTGAAGAGAAACAACTGAAATAGTCGAGAAGAAATAAGTCGCCAGGTCCGGGTGGAATCCCTGTCGGGTTTTACAACGCGCACTCCACGGTACTGGTTCCTTACTCCGCCTGTATTTGTCACGAATCTCCTGCCCAGCGCCAAGTCCCAAGCGACTAGAAAAATGCGCAGGTGACTCCCATATGTAAGAGGGATAAAAGAACGGTCACGAAAAATTACAGACCCTTAACATCGTTGCCTAAGAATTCAAGAACATGTTCTGAGTACGGATATAATAAACTGCATAGAGGGCGAAAAGTTTATGTCCACGAATCAGTACGGGTTTAGACAGCATCGCTAGTGCAGAATGCCATATTGCTCTAAATGCAGAAAAATATAAGGTAATGTGGATAAGAAGTAAAAACCCGTCGTATGTTCGGATACAACATTAGTAGTGTCCTGTTTGACACAACCATGTCGTTTAAATATTTGGGTGTAAAGTTACAAAGCGATATGAAATGAAACGAGCATGTGAGAGTTATGGTAGGAAAGGCGAATTTTGGGAAAGTGTCGTTCATGTGTGAAAGAGACCCCATTTAGGACGCTAGTGCGACCTATCCTTGAGTACTGTTCGATTGTTTGTGAACCGCACTATCGATTAAAGGAAGACATTGAAGTAATTAGGAGGTAGGCTGCTAGATTTTTTACCCACAGGTTCGAAAAACATGCAAGTATTGCGGAGATGATTCGGGAACTGAAAATCGCAGGAGGGAAGGCGACGTTCTTTTCGAGGAACACGCCGGCCAGAGTGGCTGTGCGGTTCTAGGCGCTTCAGTCCGGCACCGCGCGACCGCTACGGTCGCAGGTTCGAATCCTGCCTCGGATATGTGTGGTGTCCTTGGGTTAGTTGGGTTTAAGTAGTTGTAAGTTCTAGGGGACTGATGACCTCAGCTGTTAAGTCCCATAGTGCTCAGAACCTCGAGGAACACTAGTGAGGAATACTTTAAGAATGGATTGCGAACAGTCTCGACCTAAACAGCATTTATTTCGACGGTTGATGTTCGTAGACTGACACCCTCTCCATTCACCGTCACCGCCTACCGTCATGCTGCGAAAGTCTGAGGATAAATTACTGTGGAGGAAATTTAGAGAAGCAGCATTTGAAGCGGACTGCAGAACGATTCCGATGCCGCCAACGTACGTTTCGCGCAAAGATCGCGAAGATAAGAAAGTAGGGAACCTACGGAGTCGTTTGTTCCTCGCCTCTTTGCTAGTGGAACAGGAGAGGAAACGACTTGTAGTGGAAGAAGGTACCCTCTAATACGGACCGTACGGTGGCTGGCAGAGTATGTATGTAGCAGACATGTATAGATTTAATAAACTAGGCATGTATAGATTTAATAAACCTCGATGAGTCTGTAGTCCGGTGTCTGAGAAGAGATACCATCGGCCTTGCTTCGATCCCAGTCGTCACGGGATTCTATTATATCGTTTATCACGTATTTCTCCACTCGCAATGATCTATTGTCGTGAACTGTGGACTTGCACCGTGGTTCGGAATTTACTTTAAACCATACGCTGAGGAACCAAAAAATTATCACCACTGACTGGCGGCGTTGCGAGCGTGACACGCGGTAGGGAAAGTATATAAGCAAATGAGAGGAGAATGAAAAAATGTTTCAAATGACTCTCAGCACTATGGGAACTTAACATAACTTATAACCACTTAAACCTAATAACGTGAGGACATCACACACACCCATGTCCGAGGCAGGATTCGAGCCTGCGACCGTAGCAGTCAGGCGGTTCCAGACCGAAGCGCCTAGACCCGCATCGGCAGTGGCGTCCTGAGGTAAAGATGCGAGCTCGGCTTACAGAGCCTCGTTGTCGGGTGTGCGCAGTTCTCATCGCCTTGTCTGTCGATCGAAATTGTCACTCAGTGGTGTGTGACGTCCCACAACGCGAGCTGGGACGTAAGTAGTATGCACCGCGTTGTGTGTGCGAGAACAACACTGGCGTCTGGTCGTAGGCGGGAAGGGTTCTCAGGGTATTCTCCACAACGAGGGCGACTCATGTGCCGCGGCAGCTGCTACGTTTGTAAACAAGCTAGTGAAGTGATGATCCTTAACTGCTGTTGTACTAGCGCTGCGGTAAGTTGGCCGAGGAGATTCTAAACACGGCAAAGTCATTATAGTTGATGTGTATCGTGGCAATGTCGGCTGTGGCAGCATTAGTCAGCCTCTTACAGATGCACTAATTTCCAGTCGTAAACCACCCTACGCCGCGTGGCGGAGGGTGCTTCTGGTATTACTACCATTTATCCTCCTCGAAAAAGCAGCTATTAGCTATAATGGAGGCGTCTGTGATTGATAAAATTCTTTTTGAAATGGTTTCTTGTGCGGCTCAATCAAGCAAACCTTCGAATGGAAATGACCAGCTTCCGCCGTCAGTCGACTGATTTCTAACTGAAGATAGCTTGTGACGACCGAAACTCGTACTTTCCTTTTGAAGGAAGCCATTTTAAAACAAATACCTCCCCATCCGATTCGCGAATGGCGCGTCGTGGCAACGAGTGTCGGAAAGCTTCCGTATGAGTTCTCATGTTTGTCTGATTTTACCGCCATTGTCATTTCGCAAGGTATCTGTAGCAGGAAGTAACGTGTCACATAACTCTTCTTGCACCGCACGTTCCTGGAACTTCAACAGTCAACTTCTGCGCGGTGCTAAATGCCTCTCTCGTAGTGTGTACTATTAATGTTTAATTAGTTTACTTGTAACACCCTCGCGCTTGCTACAAGAAGCCATGACGAATCGTACTGATCGTCTGAGTTTTCTCATATCTGCTTTATTAATGTTGTATGGTAAGAGCTCATGACTGACGAACAATATTCACCAGTAGATGGAACAATTGTTTCGTCCCTTCCCTCGCGAATTAATTACAGTTCCTTCGGATTCTGGATTCTTCAAATGATTGACGGCAGACATCTTTTTTTTCACATAGACACAGTGAATCAATATCGCTCTCTCTCTCACAGCATCTGCAGGACGGAGTAACTGAATTTTGGTGTGTTTGTACCGTTTGTACAATTACTAATAAGTTTTCTTAAATGCACAAAACCCATGAATGAGAGACGTTCGTAGACTATGGTAATGTGCAAGCCGTCTGTGATCGTGTGGTAGAAGTATGCGTGTGGGAGCATGCAGGATGCAGTGGGTGTTGAGATGCGGTGTTTGCCGCCGTGTCCTGGGTCAGTGCCCTGCTCTCCCATGGTGTGGGTGCCGCCCTCCGTGGGCGGCGCCGCCCACAGCGTGCCAGGTGTGCCCCCTGTGTGCCGAGCGCGCGCCACCGCCGTGTCCTGGGTCAGTGCTCTGCTCTCCCATGGTGTGGGTGCCGCCCTCCGTGGGCGGCGCCGCCCACAGCGTGCCAGGTGTGCCCCCTGTGTGCCGAGCGCGCGCCACCGCCGTGTCCTGGGTCAGTGCTCTGCTCTCCCATGGTGTGGGTGCCGCCCTCCGTGGGCGGCGCCGCCCACAGCCTGCCAGGTGTGCCCCCTGTGTGCCACCGCCGTGTTTGGTTGCACTCTGTGAGGTGGCTCAGCTGGGCTGCCCTAAGGTGCTGACTAGTTACGCTGATTCAAGTAACCAGGCAAATTTCGGAATGGTTCCTATAGAAACTTCGTGGCTAATGCCTACATTAACTGCACTCCATCTCAGAGACACCCGTGTTGATGTGGCGTCACATGCGGAGGATGTGCGTAGCATCCATTTTTCCTGTCTCTATTCCTTCCGAATCATTTTCTTCCCCTGCTGCCTGTCATGCTTCGCTTCCTCTAATTTATTGTTCCTCTTCCTCTTCAACGTTTCCTTCGCCTGTCCCTTCCCGTTCCCCGTTTCCCCTCCCCATCCTTCATTCAGCTTCCTTACCTCCTCAACTTCCGTATCCTCCATCTCTTCCTTTTTCTCTATGTCTCCTTCTTCCCCCTTCCCCTCTCTACTGCTGGCATCTTTAACCTTACAATCACTTTTGACCTGTACCACACCACCCTAACATCCTCCCCTCCTCCCCTAATCTTTTCCTCCTTTCTCATTCCGCAACTCACTTGCTCCCCATTTCATGTCACATTCTTCTACTTTTCCCCCCATTTTTCACTTCCCATATCCTTCCTTATCTCTCTACCCTTCATTCCCATAAGTATCTATCATTTCGTCCATTACCATCGATTTTCCCCCTCTTTGCTCTGTATCTGTATACACACTGCATTAGCGACCATATGGTGCATGGCAGAGGGTGCTCAGTACCACTGTTAGTAATTCCTTCCCTATTCCACTCGCAATGAAACGAGGGAAAACTGACTGTCTTTACGCCTCTGTCCAAACCCTGACTTCTTTTATCATGTCTTCGCAGTTCTTACGTGAAATGCATGTTCATGGCAGTACGATCGCTAAACTTTCTCAACGGTTTCGCAATAAGAACGTCTTCTTCTCTCCAGAGATCCCATTTGAGGGCATTCTGTTTCGAAGTCGTCTGCATTAACTTACATTTTCCCGCATTAAGAGCAAGCAGCCATCCATTAAACAAAATAGAAATTGTATCAAAGGCATCCTGTATCCTCATATAGTTACTTAAAGGCGGCATTGTACCGTACATTGCATCGTCATCAGAAAACAGACTTGGATTGCTGCTCACGTTATCTGTCAGATTTTTAATGTTCCTGTTCATCTACCTCTTCCTCTAATTACCTTTCTCTTCTTGTTATCCTTCTCTACGTCTTCCTCTACTGCTTCTTTCTCTTGTTCTTCTCCTTATAATGATACTTCTTCTTCTACTACTTCTCCTTCTTGTACTTCTCATTGTACTAACACTTCTTCTTCTACTACTTCTCTTTCTTGTTCTTCTTCTAGTATTTCTGTTCTACATTTTCCTCTTGCTCCACCACATTCTCTTTGTCCACCTATTTATTTTTGCCTTCCTCTTCAACTACTACTTCCTCGTCGTCTGTCGTTTCTTCTTCATTTACCTCATATTCTTTACTTATCTTGTCCTGTTCAGTTGCCTGAGGTGTCGTGGCGTCAGTTGTCTGAGGCATGTCACGGTTCGCACTGCTCCCCCCGTCGGAGGTTCGAGTCCTTCCTCGGGCATGGGTGTGTGTGTGTTGTCCTTAGGGTAAGTTAGGTTAAGTCAGATTAATTATTGTGTAAGCCTAAGGACCGATGGCCTCAGCAGTTTCGTCCCATACTCCTAACCACAAATTTCTAAATTTCCTTTTCAGTTACCTCTAGCTCTTCATCTACCTCTTCTCTTTTCCTTCTGTTCCCTCTTATTCACCATAACTCACTGGTTTTCCATGACCCACTTGTTTTATTGTGAGGAAGATTTCAAAATATCCGTTATTTTAAAGTTTCTTGTGCTCATAGTCAGATTTGTTTATAATATCCAGGAATCACTTCTTTCATAAAGAATGTACTACAATGTATATATGCAGACTGACATCTTTTACGTCATAGTTATTTCAGACGTGGAAAGGTCTGCCGGCCGCGGTGGTCTCGCGGTTCTTGGCGCGCAGTCCGGAACCGTGCGACTGCTACGGTCGCAGGTTCGAATCCTGCCTCGGGCATGGATGTGTGTGATGTCCTTAGGTTAGTTAGGTTTAAGTAGTTCTAAGTTCTAGGGGACTGATGACCACAGCAGTTGAGTCCCATAGTGCTCAGAGCCATTTGAACCATTTTGAAAGGTCTCTGGAACGAAGTAGTTTCGTTTGACACTAAAAGACAGACAGTTTGTACGAGAGGATGTGGAAATGGAAAGTGGACAGCAGTTTGTCATTGGAAGAAACGCCATTTGCAAATGACACAAAATGCTACCTGCTCCTCTCATCTAGTCTATTGCATGTGCGCTATAGAAATTTCCACGTGTAGCAAGTGGTCGACATTATGGAAACGCCACAAACACAACACATTAACATGCGTCATGTGGTGTAGGAAAACCATTAGCAATCCATAGTGCTGCTAGTCTTCTCGGACTACACTGTACGGTTGTCAAGGGAATCTTCCAACATTCTTCCTATAAAATAGTGGCAAGTTGAGGTAACGATGACGGGCAGCGATGACGTAGCCTCGTGTCGAAGGTACACCAAAAAGGTTCAGTGTGGTAACTGTGTTGGTAACGAGAAATGCAAAAATGATCCTCATACTCACAAAGCCATTCCTGGACGATGCGAGCTTTGTGAACATGGGTCCTGGAACGCAACATTACCATTGGTGAACACACATTGTACCAAAGGAAGGGCCTGATCAGACAAAATGAGCGCAAACTCTTAGGAAAAATGCGACCTTGCAGAGTAAATTTGGAGCCCATGGAATACCGCGATATGTCTACTCAAATCATCACCGAAGCCGCGGCACGTTTCATTCTTGGGGCGCAAACTGGAAACAGTGTGAAGCATGACTAATCCGACGACGTGACGTCCACCCATTGCTCCACAGTCAGGTTTAATGCCTTCGGCACTACGTTCTCCTGATGAGTGGTTTTGTAATTCCGTGCTTATGAGCTCCCTCCGTGTTACTTTCGAATGCCAGCGTTCGTTAAGTTCTGCAGTCACTTGTGGAAGTCCAGTCCTAGTTTTCGTCACGATCCTCGTCTATGATCGTCTGCCACGATGACTCAACACACACTTTCGACAGTACTACGACTAAGCTGATGATGCTTTTTTCCGGTTTCTGTGTATGCGAGCTTGGCGGGATAGGCCAAGCGGTCTGAGGCGCTGTAGTCATGGACTGTGCGGCTGGTCCCGGCGGAGGTTCGAGTCCTCCCTCGGGCACGGGTGTATGTGTTTGTCCTTGGGATAAGTAGTGTCTAAGCTTAGGGACTGATGACCTTAGCAGTTAAGTCCCATGAGATTTCACACACATTTGACCATTTTTGATTCTGTACGCAATATAAATTTCGATACGGTGCCTCTTGAAACACCAAACACTTAGGCTATCTCGATTGAGGAAGCACCCACCATAGGATCACCAAAAATTTGCCGACGTGGGAATGCACTGAGCTCCGACATAATACACTGCTCTGACCACGAATGACACTGCACGCGTGCCGTCCGTGGTCAAATGTACAGCGCAACCTGCAGGCTTCCCTGGAGTCGACCCATATTTTTGTACAGTCCCTGTACTTCAGTAAATGAAACACAGGAGTTGCGCGGACGGACGTACAGAAACTGTAAGTCACGTAGTACATCTGCAGACTAATGGCAGAGAGCGGTGGCACGGAGACGAGGCCCAAATGTCGACATGGCAGACGGCGGCAGTCGGCGTCTGCTGTGCGTGCAGAGTGCTGGCGCGGCTTATAAACAGAGCCGGGCGCGACCTTGCCGCTGCTGGCCGAGTTTCGCAACGCGCCTTCTCACGCGCCTCTCTTCCTGGTCGACGCCGCACTGGAAGTACAGTGTGTTACTGTGAGATGGCTGGGCTGTGAGGGGAGCGCGGGGGGAGGTGGAAGCAAGCACTGGCTGGCGAGGGGGGGCGGGGCAAGGCACGCCTACCAGCTGCAGTCTACTATGCGCTCACAAACCATTCATCCGATTGCAATGAAACTTTGGTGAATTGTTCTCCGAACGTCAGGAAACAGTAATGGACAATGTTTCAACAGTTGGGTACTGTAGCATGCCTAGCGCAATTGAGTAGGTATAGGCTTGTCATGTAGCGGACCCGTGCTCGATTGCCAAAGCTCATTTCATTTCATTCCCCGCAATGTTTAACTATTAATTCTAAGAAATTTAAAAAAACAGGTCATATAGTATAACGTAACTGTCAATCTCTATATATAAAAATGAATGTATGTATGTCTGCCCTTTGTGCGTTCCCAAACCATTCATCCGATTGCGGTGAAATTTTAGTGATTTGTTCTCCGTATGCCTACGAAGGTTCCTAGCCGAAAAAAAAAAAGAAATATGACACATTCTTGTGGAGATATGACGTCATAAACAATGAGATGCCACCGTGGGAAAATACCCAGATTTATGCATCCACTATTTGAGAATGAGAGCATGTGTTTCGAAATAATACAGTAACCAGTGGTGTTTCCATACAAAGCAATACGGTAGCAAGGAAAAATGAAATATAAGGTACTTCGGGCGAAATGGGGGGCTCCTTCAAAGCGATCGCGAAAAAAATATCTGAAATGAAAACTCACCTTTTGTTGCCAGGCGTTTGTGGTTATCTGCCAGGATGATTCTTGGAAAACTGAATCTCCCAATGCTACGCATGCTTTGTCCTCTGTATGTAGCAGCTCTGACTGAAGATTTGTAAATGGAGTGAAGCATTTTGTTTCTGCTCCGTTTCCCTTCTGCAGCATTCAGTCACACGCAATATAATTTTGCGAGCATCGCTACGTAATACTGGTTTCCTTCTAACCGTAGGCCTGCCGGTAGGGGTTGTTGGCGACTCCCGAGATCCGAGATGGGACAGCAGCTGCCTCTCCACTCATTGTGATAATGTTTAGTACAACTGCACAATAAAAACAAGCAGAATAGTACAGCGCGAAACAATAACGAAGCAGACGACAATGGCTACCTTGTACAATACAGTCAGCTACGTAATGTTGGCACCAGTCGAAACTGCGTGCCTACCGAAGCCTCCCGACGTTTACCGACTTCTACCGATTCAGGTCTAGGGTGAGGTCTGCCATCTAAAAGCTCACACACACTTTGACAGAGCCAGCCGTCAGAGGCGCATGAGCAAGGCGGACCACGGCGCGTATGTCACAGCAAGTGAGATCCGGCACACGGGCCGTCCTTTCGGACTTTTAACACTGAGCGTGCCACGTTCGATGTGCTACTGAACGCTCAGAAATTAAGCAGCTTGAGCATACGGTGTATGTTCTTAGTATGGTATACGCCACGGTTCCCAACCTGGGGGTAATTACCCCCCGAGAGGTAAAATGAAATTTTCTGAGGGATAAAAACCAAAGGGTTCGATTCTATTTCAGTCACGAAACAAAATTATTTTCAAAACATCATTACTATTAGCACAATGTTGTAATACTCTAATACTGATTACTCCGCTGCTCGTGGTCTCGCGGTAGCGTTCTTGCTTCCCGAGCATGAGGCGCCGGGTTTGATTCCCGGCGGGGTCAGGGATTTTCACCTGCCTTGAGATGACTGGGTGTTGTTGTGTCGTCGTCATCATCATCATCATCATCATCATTCATGCCCATTACGGTCGGAGGAATGCAACGGCAAGCCACCTCCATTAGGTCCTCGCCTAGTACGGCGGTGCGGGTCTTCTGCATCGTTCTCCCACGCTCTGTCAGGAAGTCCCATGGACTTCGTCATCATCAATATTGATTGTATAAGTTGTGAGTAATTACTTTCTCTTAATTAGTAGCATTAATGCGATGGAGATTACAGGTTCCTGACATAGCCCACTCACTGCACAGATATGTTGTGCTTTGTCCCGCACGTCGCTGTAACAAGTAATAAATATCTGAAGTAAATGTCTTCTCCAAATTATGGGTAGCTCCTGCAGTAGTCGAGAAATTGCTACATTACTCGCTTCCAAACAGACACATGAATTGTTTGACAGGGCTACACAGTGGGAAGTACACAAGGGCTACTGTAGTGTAGTGCACAGGATTGTCATTATGTGGATGTGCTCGGACACACAGCATTAACAGCCAGAAGTCCTCCAACTTGGGCCAGTTGGGAAGTGAGGAGTGCGCCAATCAAGCGATACACGAACAGTAAATACAGTGCACACATTTTATCTTGGTAGATTGTAAATGGGGTTGCACTGTGCAGAACAAGTGACTGCTACAATGGGGGCGAGTTATGCAGAAGTAAATTTTGTAACACGTGTCTACCATCACTGTGGATACTTAGCTTTGCCGGCCGCTGTGGCCGAGCAGTTCTACGCGCTACAGTCCGGAACCGCGCGACCTCTCCGGTCCCAGGTTCGAATCCTGCCTCGGGCATGGATGCGTGTGATGTCCTTAGGTTAGCTAGGTTTAAGTAGTTCTAAGTTGTAGGGGACTGATGACCTCAAAAGGTAAGTCCCATAGTGCTCAGAGCCATTTGAACCAAAATGGCGACTCCCGACTCTACGGGAGAGAGATGGCAGTGGCGTCGAGGCTCACGAGAGAGAGAGGCCGCGGCGCGCAGGTCAAGAACACGAGCCGGAACTCGCTCGCTCGCTCGCTCAGCTCACCAGACAAAATGCCTCTGTGCAACTGTTAACTCGCAGCTGGGCGTGTACGTACAAACGAGAAGTGCATCTTCTACTGGAATCTGCTGTTATGAAGTCTTACAGATCAATTTAAGATCAATACTGGATATAAATGGTGTAACGTCTCGAGTTGGATTGATTTGGTGGGAGAGACCAAACAGCGAGGTCGTCGGTCTTATTTGATCGGGTGAGGACGGGAAAGGAAGTTGGGCGTGCTCTTTCAAAGGAACCATCCCGGCATTTGCTTGAACCAACTTAGGGAAATCACGGAAAATTAAATCAGGATGGCCGGATGCGGGATTGAACCGTCGTCATCTCGAATGCGAGTCCAGTGTGCTAATCAATGCGCCACTTCGCTCGGTATAATTACTTGTTTATAACATTTACTCTCTTCTGCTTAACAGTCCTCATTTAATACAATAAATGGTACCTTATGCAACCGATAATCATTTTGGAACGATTTAATTTTATTGTACCCCAGGACAGGCGTAACAAATTCTTGGTAGGCCTACGGACTTCCGATCATTGTAGAACTAATAACAGTAAGACTCAGTAATACGGTATTCCAGTAGAAGATGCAGTTCTCGTTTGTACGTACACATCTAGCTACGAGTTAACAGCTGCAGAAACGCAGTTCGTCTGCTGAGTTGAGCGAGCGCGGGCCAGCCTTCGTGACGCACGCGCCGCGCCCTGTCTTCCTCGTAGGCCTCGGATGACGCCATGTGACGTAGGCGGCATTCTTCCATCTCATTGGTCTACGTTCGAAGGTACGTTCAGAATATCTGTCATGATAGATACTGGCAGAAGTAAAGTTGTGAGGACAGGGCGTGAGTCGTGCTTGAGTAGCTCAGTTGATAGAGTACTTGCCCACGAAAGGCAAAGGTCCCGAGTTCGAGTCTCGGTCCTGCACACAGTTTTAATCTGCCAGCAAGTTTCATATGAGCGCACACTCCGCTGCAGGGTGAAAATCTCATTCTGATGATAGATATTGCTCCGCACGTTCGCAAAGACTCCCAAACGTGCTGTTTCCACGCTATGACGTCAGAAACACATCACGCTCAGCGCACTCCGGGTGCCGACGTGTTTACGAGTGGCGGCAGCCTTCTCCGGCGGGGAGCCACTAACTGTTCCACACGAATTTAATCATTGTTACCTGCGTCTTAGCTCACGACAGCACCTTTAGACGATACCTTTTCATTGACGTATTGATTTCCCGTGGGCGCTGCACGGAGCTGGTGGACAAGGCGAATACTGTGACGCCATACGCTCGATGCCGGAAGGGGTGGGGAGGGAGGGGGGGGGGCATATTTCTCGTGGCCCCCGAGAGTTATCCTGCTGACGTCACACATGGCGCCGTAGAGTGCGTCATCGAGCCTGATGAGAAACGCAGCCACATCTCCAGATGGGAGCTAGCTTCGGCCGTCAGTGCGACGAAGGCGAAGGTACCGTATCCTATCGCACTGGCTGTTATTCCACCGTGTGACTGCTTGTTGGTTTTCCAGGGACACGCGACCACACACACTTGCTGGTCCCGCAATTTTGAAAACCTAAATTCAAACAAAGCTTTAAACAGCAAGTGTAAATTATTGTTGACCAAACGGCAAGTTCCAGGCTCGCGGACTGGGAGACGTGCTGGGACAAGTAATGTTTAACCACAAACTTAAAAGAACTTATTTATTATGCTAAACAAAGAGTCTGCTAATTTCAAAATGACAACTTGCCATAATGTCATGTATTTTAAGCATTTCGTCTAGTAATGTGAAATACACTTCGCCCAAGAGTGTAGAAGAGGTTATAAAGTGAGAGGTAGCACCATGATCGAAAAACCGATAATGAATTCGAACCAAGCTTTGTTTCGAGTGCTACTTTGTTTCAAGTGTTGGTGATTATTTATTTATTTATAACATGGTAGCCTTGTACCCACAGTATAATTACTGACTGTACTGATTCTCCCAAAAGTTATTTTAGATAAACCTCGACCAGTTGTTGATTACAGTGTGTAATGTCTTGTGTTTTACATAGTCTGTAAACAGAAATGCGGATATAGAATGATACCTTAATCGTTTTCGCTCCGTGCTGCACTCACGGCCAGATCCAAAATTCCGTATGTCATCGTTCCTGCATCACAACACGTTATCACATAGCTGCTGGTAAACCTTTCGGAATGTGAGGTCGTGGTCCAAGAAACTTCTGTTCCTGACGTTTCGTCCAGGACTGTGCTCGACATCCTCAGAGGCGCTCCTTCGCTGAGTCGGCATTTTCCCCCGCCGTTACCGGGCAGCGACTTTCAGTTAAAATGCGCTCCCCTAATATACACATAATGTGTGTGCAGGTAAAGGTCGTGATGCAGGCACGATGATCTGGGAAGTTTGGGTCCGGCCGTGAGTCGCGCACGGAGCCAAAGGGGTTGCTAAAGTGGGAAATTCGAGTTCGAATCCCGATCCCGTGCAAATTTTCAGCGTCGTCAGTCCGTTCTACAAGTGATGGTTGTTCGTGTTTGCAACTGCGGGAACATTTCATGTGCTTCCATTAATAATAACGGGCTTCAGGCCGTAGTACATTTTTCGTAAGACAAATTTTAGTTTGTGACTCTAGGATGTACTACAGCAGCAGAAAACGAGGACGTGAGATGAAGTAGTTTATAAGGTACTCCACGACGGGTAAGTGTAGGCGCTCGCTGCGTCTCATCATACGTGGCGACGGCTTGCCTGCGCAGTCTTGTCGCGGCGTGTGGACCAGGGTCTGCAGACAGTGTCGCCAGCGTGTGCAGACTCTCTCATAGGCGTTTACTCTGGAATGAAGTAAACAGAAAACCCCTCTCTGCTTCTACACCGGATGTGTGGTGCAGTGTGGTCCAGGAGGAGCCTGGAGAAACAGCCAGCTGCGGCTCTGAAGGAGGGACGGTAATCTGGCAGCCTTTATGCCCGCCGTCTGGACACACAAAGGCCGGTCGCGGGAGGAAGCGGGGCTGTGTTTGCCTCGCTTTTGTCGCGCCAAATTGCAGGAAACTCCGCCAAAGGAGTCGCCATCAGTGGTGATGCTCTGGTGCGATAGCCGGACGAAGGGGGGGGGGGGGGGGGGGGTATTCGTCGCTTTCCCTGCCCGGCTCTCGGAAGTCTGCCCTGCGCCGAAAAATAAGGAAAAAGCGGAGATAACGTTCTGTCTGCAGACAAACAGGAGACGAAAGAGCACAGGCGAATAAGGCCACTGGTGGTTATTTCCACGGCAACTCCGAGAACGAAATTTTAGTTGAACTAAATGGTTGTAGCTCTGTCATAAGAGGCATTAACAAGTGTCTTTAACATTTCTTGATAATGCCTTTTTTCGAACACCTATGTCCAATTTCAAACCAACCTTACTGTAAGTGTAACAAATACAGGCGATAGCCTATGTACAAAAATTGCCTCTGCAGTGGGGCAGTTTCTGTACATTGGCTACCGCCAGTATTTGTCACACAATACGGTTGGTTTGAAAATGGACGTAGGTGTCCGAAACTAGTCACCATCAAGAAATAAGAAAGATGATTCTTGGCGCAACGTAGGACGGAGCGACAACCATTTATTTCAATTATAAACCAAGTTGCGGAAGTAATTTTCACCTGCAACATGCTAGAGGTTCGTGAAATTTTACTGGTTCGTAAACAATGTAGTAGCAAGAATGCATGATTACGTTCATAGATTGAGTTAATTTATACACTATACGTAATTTAGTACACAGAGCTATCACCCCGAAGCAGCAACAGCCTATCTCGGCTGGACATCACGCCGAAAAAAAAGGAAATTCGTATGGCATGAATGTCTGCCAGGCACCGAAGATAAGGTTGAGCCGCCTAATTGGAAACGGTTTCTCCTGTCTTTCGCGTCCACAGGTACCTTTCCATCGCCAAGTATGAGAGGCGACTTTGGAAGTATATTTAAGCGTGGACGACAGTAATGTGTGCGTGTGTGCAGTCTAACGTCATATTCGTTTTGGGGATGATAGCCGGCCGGAGTGGCCGAGCGGTTCTAGGCGCTACAGTCTGGAACCGCGAGACCGCTACGTTCGCAGGTTCGAATCCTGCCTCGGGCACGAATGTGTGTGATGCCCTTAGGTTAGTTAGGTTTAAATAGTTCTAAGTTCTAGGGGACTAATAACGTCAGAAGTCAAGTCCCAAAGTGCTCAGAGCCATTTGAACCATTTTTTGGGGATGATACAGAGGGGAGAAGGGGAAACACGGTGCACGCAGTGGACTGCCTAGCTTAACGTCCCCATTCGACGGGCAGATCAGCATCAGCTGTTATAGGAACGAGTGGTATCTCTTCTTTCGGACATTTCAGAAAGAACAGACACCAAGCATTCGTATGATTGATTCGCCTCGATGGGCAATGACTGCACAACCTTCAGTGCAGATGCACATCAACGTTCGACTTTCGGCGGGAAACTGAAATTAGCGAGCTTGGAAGGCATGGACGGGGGCTGTGGACGGTTGTTGCCGACATGATCCGCTCATTTCCGATAATCTGTCTAGTTAGCAGGTGAACCCGGGTTCGAGTCCCGCTGATTCCGCATGAAGTCCTGATGCAGCTGATGTCGTTAGTTGCTTCCCTTCCCTTTCCTTTCCTTTTTCTCCCCTCCACCATCAACATCCACAATAACAGTGAGCAGTGTCGCATGCCCACCACTCTTCGTGATACACTGCAGAGAGGTTTGGAATTTGATCCAACACATTGTTGCAGCGACTGGAGATGAGAGACATCAAGTCGCAGTCGCACAGAACTTACATCCTGGACACTGGTGCGTTATTCCGAGCTCGAGTTGTGTGCCAGAGTCCATTATCCACAGTGGCTCGCGAAGTACGGCCTGCCAGGCTCTCGGCAACCCACGACCAGATTTTTCCAGTGGGCAGACGTGCGGAGAAAGTACTGGCCAGGAGAACTGCCGAACGTCTTGTCTGTCGAGGTAGGTCAGTACAGAAGGAGCTTGTTGAAAGACAACTTCACGGAGGCCCTGGAGATAAGGCACAGCCACCGGCCTCAGCACGACGGAAGTGTGACGGCTGCCAGGAGAGCCTGAGTTGTCTGCCCAGTGGCACACCAGGCCATAACGCCAGCTGCTGTGACCGTATTACGATAACGGAAGCAATGTGGCAACGTTCGCTGTTCTCCGAAGCTCTGTGTGCGACGCCGTGAATCGTGACGCTGTGCACAGATCGGGGACTCGTCTGAGGAAACGACTTGGTGCCAGTGCTGTGTCTAGTATTTTCGTTGGGCTCAACCCTGTCGGCGCGCCGCTCTCTGCTGTCGCGCCAAGCGAAGCCGCAACAATGGCGGCCCTGCAGACAGTCCGTGCTACTCTAGATGACGTCACACTGTCCGTGTGGATACTTATCTTGCTGCAGTGAAGCGCGTTACGTCATACGTGGACTCGCGTAATGCGGGTGTACCATCCTGCACATCCGCGCTAACAATATTACTGTCCTCTCTGGCGCTAGTCGCGTGCGGCCGCTAAGACACTGCACGTCATTTAGTGTGTCACTCTCGAAGCCACGGTTCCATAGTCACACTTCCATACTCACGGCTTTCGTGCGACCGCTACCAACACAGGGGGCAAAATTGTGAAACGATAAACCCGCTGTCGACAGGACACGATCCCGCGGCTGTCGCCATCTCATAAGTGCTGGTACTCGTTCTTCCTTCTTACACAAGAAATAACACGATCTGACCACAAACAAACGAGCTTTCGTTATACATTGTGGTGATGAGATACCAAAATTGATATACACAGCTGGTTGTAGCATCGCGTACACAGGGTATAAAAGGACAGCGCATTGGTGGATCTGTCATATTTACTCAGATGATTCACGTGAAAAGGTTTCCGACGTGATATGGCCACGCGACGGAAATTAACAGACTTTGAAAGCAGAATGGTAGTTGGAGATAGGCGCATGGGACGTTCCATTTCGGAAGTCGTTAGGTAATTCAATATTCCGAGATTCACAGAGACAAGAGTATGCACAGGATAGCAAATTTCAGGTACTGCCTGTCACCGTGGGTAACGCAGTAGCTGACGGTCTTCACCTAACAACCGAAAGCCGCGGCGTTCGCGTAGCGCTGTCAGTGCTAACAGAGAAGCAACACTGAGTGGAATAAGCGCAGAAACCACAGTGGGACATACGACGAACGGATCCGTGAGGACACTGCGGCGAAATTTGGCTTCAATGGGCTGTGGCAGCAGACGACCGAGACGAGGGCCTTTTGCTAACAGCGCGGTATGTACTATGGCGCCCCTCCGGGTCTCGTGGCGCTATGGGTTGGACGCTAGACAACTGGAAGACAGTTGGCTGGTGAGATGAGTCTCAATTTCAGTTGGTGAGAGCTGACGCTGAGGTTCGAGTGTGCCGCAGACCCCACGAAGCCAAGTGGTCGACAAGGCACCGTGCAGCCTGGTGGTGGCTCCATAATGGTGTCGGCTGCATTTACTGGGAACGGTCTGAGTCCTCTGGTCAACTGAACCGATCATCCACTGGAAATGGTTACGTACGGCTATTTGGGGGTCACTTGCAGCCATTCACGGACTTTATGGTCCCCAACAACGACAGAGTTTTAAGGCTTGACAATGCCCCATATCACCGGACCACAATTGTTCGCAATTGATTTGAAGAACATCCTGGATAATTCGAGCGAATAATTTGACCACCCAGATAGCCCGACACGATTCCCATCGAACATTTATGGGACGTAATCGAGAGGTCAGTTCGCGCACAAAATCCCGCACCAGCAACACTTTTGCAATTACGGCAGTGTATCTCAATATTTCAGCAGGGAGCTTCGGAGCTTCTGACTTGTTGAGTCCATGTCGCGTCTAGTTGCTGTGTTACACCGGGAAAAAGAAGATCCGACACGATATTAGGAGATATCCCATGACTTGGCACCTCAGTCTGTACAGAATGTCGACGGCCTTACTCTTAACTAATTTGTGCCGTTGAAATGAAATGCTAATCGTTTGTGCTTTCAAACAGTATTACTTCATACCCAACAGAAATGTAGTGCTTTGTGTTGCAATTTTAATGGCCAACCACGCGTGTGCCAATACTTTATTTCCGTTTACTAAATAAAGTAAAGGAAAGTGTGAATCTCGAACCCCCCCATGCCACCTCCCTTTAGTATGAGGAATAGTAGAGCGCGTACTGATATATGCGGTGAGCATAAAGTCTCTCAAAGCAAAAGTTTATTTCTAAACAATTACGCCAGGTACAGCTACGCGGTTTGTTGCAAAAGTTGCCGTAACTCGTAAAGTTTTTGTTAATATGCTTTTACAGAACGAATCCGTGATGATTTACGATCATTCAGGGACGAGGGTTAGGGCAAATATATCAGTTTGAGGTGAGAGGCCCTCCTGGGAAACGGACCGAGGCGAAAGACAGAAGCGGAAGTCGTTCTGATGCTGCTCACAGTGAACTACTTCTACCGCAAGCTTTTTTTTCGTGTTTTGGGAGGAGATTTTATGGACCAAAATAAGAAAAAGTTGTCTAGTAAACTTGGGCTCTAAATGCATACCTGACGACTTAAGAGCTCCTGTTCAGTAGAAGAGATGTGGTCCAGAATCGAACAAGGGCTCATAGCTCTTAAGCTATGCATTTTAAATCCCTAGTTTACCGAACATGTTTTTTCTTGATTTGGTCCACATTACTGAATCTCAAAATATGGAAAGCAAAGAGCTCGCAGTATGGGAGGTCCATTGTTAGACGTATAAGAACGATTTTCGCTTCTAATTTTCGACTCGGTCGTTTCCGGACCAGAGTCCCTCACCTCAAATTGTTACACATACCCCTTCACTACAGTCCACGGAAGTTTGTCACATCGTAAGGGAATCGCCCTGTATATGCGCTGTGAAGCCTCAGTTAACAGCAATTTCAGACACGGCTAATGTACAACAAGGTGGCGTCACCGCCACGCCGGGGCTATTTTTTTTTCTACGTTAAGTCTATTGTAAGATGCCAATACGGACAACTATCAGCTGTATAATGGAATGGTGACAGTGAAAACTTGTTCTGGACAGCGACTCGAACCAGCATTGGCTGTCCGGCACAAAGTATCGTTGCTGCCATTCCATTATACTGCTGGTGGTTGTCCGTATTGGCAACTGCGCATACGTTCCATGCACTTCGTAACGGGTCCAGTGGGCGGACGTGTGTCCGAGGGGCCGTCGCGTCGTGCCTCCCAATAACACGGACACTGCACTGTCCTAGTTACTCGGGACATTTCGGTGTTTACTGCCACATTTTGTTGTAATTTGATGCAAAATCACTATGTGATTTTCAGTGTTGTAACAAGCATGTACATCTAATAATGTTACAAGATCCGATGACGACAGCGTATATCTACCGAAACCGTGGTCAGACAGATTCCAAAGCCAGATACTGGATTTTGAGGAGTACTCAGGAGCAGATATAGACTCAGATCGCAATGAAGTAGTGATGAAGGGTTGGCTGAAGTTTAAGATCTTCATTGATCCTTTATGGATCGTGGGACGACGGCTGGAATTAACTTTTTGATGCAATAATTCACCAACAGCCGTATGATTTGTAGAAATTTATTTTATTTTATGAACTTGTATGTGCTGCCAGTTTCGGCATTACTCTGATGCCATCTTCAGACCCCGCTCGTCATAGTCGTAAAATCGCTACACACGGAAGGAGCCAAATAACTGGATCCGTGAATCAATCATCCATAGAGACTGAGATTAAAACAGTGAAATGTGATATTAGTAGCGGAAATGAGAAAAGCGAGAGACTTAACATCACGATTGGTGATGACGAAGTAGATGAATTCAAGGAATTCTGCTTCCTAGACAGCAAAATTACCTATGACGGGCGGAGCGAGAAGGACATAAAAAGCAGACTAGCACTGGCCAAAAGAGCGTTTGTGGCCAAGAGAAGTCTACAAGTATCGAACATGCGCCTTAATTTGAGGAAGAAATTTCTTTGATTGTACTTTTGGAGCACGTAATTTAACGGTAGTGAAACATGGGCTGGGGGAAAATCGGAAAAGAAGAGACAGAAGCATTTGAGACGTGGTGCTACATAAAAATGTTGAAATTAGGTGGACTGATAAGGTAAGGAATGATGAGTCATAGATGTTAAGTCCCATAGTGCTCAGAGCCATTTGAACCAATCAGTGCGCCAGTAAATTGTGGATCTCCCGAAAACCCGTCTGTAATCGTACGATTTGTTGTAACAAGTAACGGGAACCGTCATTGCTGCTTAAAGAATTATTTCAACTTGTGTATTATGTAAGTATGCCGTTTCAAGGCAACGGGATATTGAGGATTTATTACAAATGCGTTGTTTTTGGTACAATTTGTTACAGTTAAACCTCAGGTAATGATATATCTACGATTAAAGTTCGAGGAGATGGCGAGACGCCGAGTACGGGCACTATCATGTATACAGACGGTAGTGGAGACACAGATTAGTAGTGAAACAGATGATTTGTTGATGGTTTGCGTCTCATTGGATCCAATTTTTTCCCCTAATCATCGTATTTTCTTATAGCTTCTGATACTTCCTTATCACTTTAGTGGAAGAATAGTCTTATAACATTCGATGTTATGTTATTGTAAGTGCGCTCTTTCGGAGGAGTGAGTTGTTTGATTGGCTTTATCTACCAGACAACTTTCACTAAGACGTTTTGCATTTTCTTGTTTCAAGTTTTGTGTTTCACATGGTGCAAAGGCTCTGCTACTGAATGGGAACGGTAATCAATAATAAAGACGTTAAGATTTTACTAAACCGTAACAATGAGGAAATGATTTCTGACTTACGTGGAGAACTATGGTATATTTGCAACGCACTAGCTGTAATGGAACTTTTACAAGCCGATGTCCTTATTGACTAGAAATGGTGCTTTCCTTTTTCCATTACACCCTGTTAACGAATACTGAAATTCTTATTTTCGTTATTACACACAAATGAACATGGCTAGCATATGACAAGGGAGGACATGGGCCTTGTAATACACATAACGTAGGAAATTTACGTCCGTCTGTTTTGTAAACAGTGTGATCCGCGAGCGACCTACAGCCGACAATTGTCGCTGAAGGGCACTGCAATCGCGTATACCACGTTGAGGCACACGTGCCGTGTGCATAAGTGGCGTCGTTTCTGTGCGTCCACCTGCACGCTGAAGTCGGCACGATCAACATTGACCTTCGGAAGAAAGGTCCGCGTGGCGACGGCGCTAGCAGTGGCAGTAAAGCAGTGCGTATGCCCCAGTCGGTTGTACGGAGTCACCGCAGTAAGACGGTCGTCGTGGAGATACGAGAGAGTGGCAGAAAAATCTTTCGTATTTGGAACACTCTGTACATAAGGTGTCGGGTACGTTGATGCATCAAAGCAGACCGTTCAACGTGTGTACAAGAAATGAGGTACCAATCGCGGTTGTATGAAAACTCCGCCCTGTGTAATTTGCACTCAAACATAAATCTATGAAAATTTCACCCAGTATTCGTAGAAACTTCCTGCTCGCTACGTCATTGCGTTTGTGCACTCCGAGAGTTCTCGTCCACCAGAAATGCCCGGAATCAGTTGCTGTGTCGCCCTGTCCGAGCTGTGCTGACTTCGCCAAGTAAATTACTTGTTTCCGGATGCAGGGTGTCAGCAATGGTCGATATAATATTCTACAATACTCACTTTTACGTACGCACTGGTTCTAGTTGTTATAACGCTTAGACCCTGCTTTTCCTTCTTTTATGGTGCATATTCTGTCCCAATGCGAAACATCGTTATGGACTGTCACCTTAAAAAAATTTCGTTACTACCTTTTAAAATATCTCTTACCTAATACACAAATGGTAGCCGGTCGTTGTAGCCGAGTGGTTCTAGGCGCTTCAGTCCGGAACCGCGCTGCTGCTACCATCGCAGGTTCGAATCCTGCCTCAGGCATGGATGTGTATGATGTCCTTAGGTTAGTTAGGTTTAAGTAGTTTTAAGTCTAGGGGACTGATGACCTCAGATGTTAAGACCCATAGTGGTTGGAGCCATTTGAACAACTGATGGCAACAGTGATGTGGATACGAATTACATTAATAAAGAAAATTATTTTCGTGTTTTGAAGTCACATGTAGAGGACGCGCATGTAGCGCTAGAAATGTACAGCTTACGTCGTCTATTTAGGTGTATAATGCCGATCTTTTAAGTTTCTACGACAACGCATGTTACTTACATCATGATTGCTATAAGCTGGTCCGCAGGTGTAGATCATATTTTACTTCGAAGTATGCTTAGTCAATAAGAAGAGATGTAGTTTTTAAATCCCAATTTTGTAATTTATTTGTACGTTTTCCATCGTAGTTTCTGAAGATGCAACCATAAGTAAAAGTTTAGTGACGTCATTGGAAGACCTGAGAAAGGTCCCATTCTGTCAATGTTCTGGAGACGCACTACGGAGTTATTCCTGTGTTATGGTGTGTGGAATCATCGGGTATGACTTTGTAATTGCTGGTTGTGATTTAAGGAACAGTCATGGACATCCTGCATCCTCATTTGCTAGCTGTCATGCGACAACATTGTGTTGCCAGTTTTCAAGAGGACAATGATCGTCCGCAAAGGGCACGTATATATAGATGAAGGGTCCACGTGATGTTGAGGTACCCATGTGGTCTGCAAGATCCATCGATCTGTCACTAGAGAACATATTTGGGTTCAGCTCGGACCTCAAATTCGCCCCAGTACCAGTATCCAGCATATCGGAGACTGGGGGACATCTTGACTTAGGAGAGGACGCAATGACTTGGCTCTGTGACACCCTTCCCAACACAGTCATTGTGTGTAACCAGGCCAGAGAGGGGTTCAACGTGATACTGATAAGTCGTCTCATACTGTCAAATTATTTGTAAATTTGTTTCGCTTTTCATGTCACTGAAACACCATCTCATACCCTTTCAACCCGTGAAGTTCCATTTCGTGACCGCCCACCTACTTACTTGTTGCTTGTCATGCAGTGTTTTAGCCTCCTAAGTCGTTAGCACTGCCAGATTTTTATCCAGCTAAACTGTTTTCTACAAAAAACGACATGTCGGACAGTCGTAAGGCAATCGAGAAAGATTGGGATAAACTTTGTGTAATGAACGGCAGCTCTCTTTAAAATAGAAGTTGATTTAAATGACACAGAGAAAGAGCACAGTGATATCCGATTACTAGAAGAGTACGAGCACGTCGCATTTATAGCTAATACTCACTTGCGATGGGAAATGAGACGAGTGGAAAGAACGTGAACCAGGGTATCTGAGGTATGTCGGAAGAGCTTTGGGAAAGTGCAGTGTATGTTGAAAACACAACGCGTACAAAAACGTAGTGCGACCGATTCTGGAGTACTGCTCCAACTCTGGAGTTACCATCAAGTTGGTATGAGAGTAGACAAGAAACGAATTCAGGGACTCTGTCAGACAGTAACCGGTCGATATATCCCACACGCAAGTGTGACATACATCGTAAATGAGAACCTTTGGAAGAACGACGACGCTCTTCTGGGAAAACTTTGTTGAATAAATTCAGAAAACCAATGTTCGAGAAGACGGTGCGACAGTTCTGCAGCCAACAACGAACATTTCGCGCAGAAATCAGAATAGACTGTCATTTTTCCGTTGTTCAGTATGAGAACGTAATCAACACGCACTGGCCTCTGGTTGAAGAGTGTATTCGCTTGGAGAGTTGCATCAAACTAGTTTTCTTCTAGATCGCCATAAACTGAACTTTAATTTTAGTATTGTGCGCATCATCGAGGTGTTACGAAATTCGTCGCACAATATGTAGAAAAATAGGATAAAACCTTACGGCCTACATATGCTCCCACTTGCAGATTTAGCGATTGGTGAGACGTCACGACGGCAACTTGGCGAGTGCAGGGAGATGCAATAACACAGCTGCTGACGCGGCGCCAGAGCGAGCGCGCACGTGCGGCCACGGCGAAACAGCGTTTCGGCACGTCTGCGCACGTCTTCAGGCGCAACTGCAATTAGGCGGAAGTGCGCCGCCAGTCCAAGGCCGCGACTCCTCCGCCTGACTGTGGCGCCGCGAGCGTTAAACAACACGTTACACCGCTAGACTTCTGCTCTGTCGTTCCGCTGTTGTCTCTCCAGGAGACTGATAACTTACAGTAGAATCACGTCTTACGTCAAATAATTTTCCGAAATAATCGAAACTGACTAAATCGTTTAGTGTAAGGAACTTAAGTAGTCCAGTAACATATTACCGACTAATTTAATGTTATTTGGTTACACATCAACGCTATCGCGATAGAACTGTTCTGACTACGAAGTGCATCTGTAACTAATAACTGTGATCTCCTGTGAGCCGTAGAACGCGGAAATTGCGCCAAGTTCAATGTCTTTTTGCAACCTGTCAGTAAGTGAGAGTATATGAATCTAGTAAAATAGTTTTATTTTTAGTCGTACTTTGTACAAAGTGCTATACTTCTCTTAACGTGGTCTCTAGTATATACAAAGTTATACATTTATAGATAAAAATGGATAATACTGTGCGGACGTGAGCTTCATCAAGTCCAGTTTCAGATACGGTGTAAAACTAATGGTCTAGTTAGTTTCCAAATGTTTCTCAAGTATGTAGACATGTAAAGAAGTGTATAAACATAGCCATTGAAAGTGATACTGTGTTATAAATCAGTCCAAAATACGTGAGCTGGTTTTCTGGCTTTCCTGTAAAAAGAAATTTCAAACACTGCTGAAAACAGTATTTCGGGAAAGAACGTTGTCATTGGTCTTCAGCCAGAGATTACTGCTCCATTAGTGGGCACGGATTTAAACCAACGAGGCCGCATTTCGCCTCTTTTTTTTGTATTTGTGGATTCTAGAGTAATGACAACCTGTTAAATTCTCATCCGATGGGGCAAAAATAACGTTTTCGTTTTTGGTGGAAATCGACCGTTATTGGTACCATATTGGCGACAGGCTGAATTACTGCCAGAGCTTTCTGTTCAGCAACTCTACAGCCGATAGCATATGAAAAGTATTTTTTAGCGTTTTCTTTGGGCGGGGGATAACAGGGTATACAAAATTATTGAAGGACAACTTTTTCCCTTCAATATTTTGCAATCGTTAGGCAAAAGTCTGTAGACCTAACACAGCTAATTTCACCCACTATGGCCGTTTCAAATTATCGATGCGTACATGTAACTCGGAAAAAATGCTAGCTGCATCTGGATCTGTACACACACACACACTCTAGCGCCATCTTGGAACACAACTCCACCTCACAAAGGCTGCAGTAGTCTCAGCCTTGTGTTTAAAATACTTACACACTGTTGGCCAAGCAGTGACTGTTGCTTTACATATTGAGTGCTGCTGATTACGCAGATGTTAAAATGACAGTGTTCAGATAACGACGAGAAATTTGTGCTGTTAACAGGAAACACGATTCCGCGAAATAAAACTCAAACAAAAAAATGTCAGACTATAAAAAATACGATGTCCACCTCCGAAGCTGAGAGGTCAGAGTGATGCCTATCAAGCAGAGGAACCGAGTTCGATTCCCGGTGGTGCCAAATACTTTCCTCTGTTGGAAGACATAAGGGATGCACTCAGTCTCGTGATGAGCTACTTGAGTAAGTACCTACCCCGAGGTCTGGAAAGCCGGCGAAACGACCGGGAAAGGGATGTGCTGACCGCACGCCCTTCCATACCGCATCCTAATGACGTCCTGCGGTAGAGGATGACACGGTGGCCGGTCGATACTCCTACGGCCTGCACCAGGAGCTCATAGTCTCCGGCGTCTGTTGTCACCCTGAGCCGTTTGATTCCACAGGGACGGTGATACGCCCGGAGAGGGCAGCTCACACGCCGTGATCCACACTACTGGACGCAATGGCCGACAAGGTGTTGCGTGAAAAGACGTATATGTTCGTTTATGTTTGCAAGCAAAGTTTTCGCAACACTATATCTGAGAAAATGTGCTCTGAAAGAGACCGACCCCGGCCGTTTTGACCCAGTATCGGTACGGTTAATCGATTTACGTAATGTAAAAGTAAAGCAGTCCTGAAATCGAACGCTCTACATTTGCGTACATACAGTATAGGATGAAAGCTATCTGGACACCCTTATGTATCGCGGAACTGATCACCAGTTGTCACGAGAGGCGGACCCGTCAGTGTAAAAGAGAGGCGAGGAGTGTCTTCGACAAGAATATGATAAGGCCGAATCAGTTCACATTTAGTCCTCGGCTTTCGGCGGAATTGTACAGTATGGTGGTGTTCTTCGAGATCAAGGGGTGGTCCCGTTATTGCTCTTAAGAAACCGCTGAAGGCTGAAGAACATGGGCTCATTTTACAGCGCCGTGTGCATCATACAGTAGAGAAACAGTTCGGAGAGGGTGATCGATTGTTAGCAGCATGTCAGTGAACCCTGTCATAAACCAGAACCTCTGCGACAGTAGTTTGTGGGCAGTAACATTCCTGAAATGGACTGGTCTCCCCACAGCAACGGCCTGCACCAGTGGAACACATTTGGGATGAATTCGAACGTCGACTTGACTCCAGACCCTAGAGTCCAACACCGTTACCTTCTTTGGTTTCGACTGTTGAGAAAGAGTGGGCTGCTACTCCTCCACAGACTTTCAGACACCTGATGGACGCCATCCTCAGCTGAATCCGAGCCGTCATAAGACGAAGGCCGGACACGGTCGAGGTGTCCGGACACTTTTGACCAAGTGGTGTACTCCGCAAGCCACTGCACAGTGCTTGGCGGGTGGCCCTTGGCATCAGTGTTCCAACATTTTCGTCTCTATTGAATTCGCATAGGCCACTGATCGGGTGGATAATGGCTGTCCTCATACCTCTTTTACGCTCCCTAATCTCCCCCCATTTTAAATTATTTTGGTTCCCGTGCGATGTATACGATCTGCCCGTCTTCCTGCAACACCGCTTCTCTGTATTAACCGAACACGGTTTCCGTGGCTAAATCTACTTGTTCCACGCCTTTGAACTCGATAGATGTCTACTCTCACGTATGGCACATAATTGTAGACGAATCGTCGATAGAAAATAAAATAAATTAATTTAAAAAAAAATGTGAATTGGCCTCTTACCTACGCTTCCTGACCGATTTCTGTTAAACGACAGTATTCAGACCAGAACGGCCATGGTTAAAAGGCAGCGTTGGTAGCATCAGCGAAGTGACCAGGAACCAGTCAACCGTCCAAAGTAAACAAGTTGTTAACCTTGGAGTTGTTTATAAGGTGTTCACGCTACACGGTTGATCGGTACCACGTATAAGGCATTACTTCGCCCGTGCTGCCTACTCCGCCTTCTCATCATGGTCGTTTTGGTCTGAAGGCTGTATTTCACCGAAAAGAAACTTCGTGTTTTTTAAAGATTATTTTATGGTAATCCGTCGCCATAAATCCATCGACGCTATGTCTTACGTTTCATTAATGACTTCCGTGATGGGTCTTAGGTTAAGCAAGTAATTTTTGCAGATTCAGAAAACAAATGAATCGTGTCGCGGACTTATCAGCTGCACTTGGTTTTATAGGTTTACCATCCCTCATCTTTAGGTGTGTAGTTTTTGTTTTTCGCATATAATGCGTCACAAAAACATTTCGACTGCAACAACCTTTTCCTCGTATTCATACGAGTAAAGAACTGATACATGCTACAGATGCTATAAACACTGATTAGCTTTAATATATTCCATACGTAAGTGCCTGTGCTTGCGATAGCCAATGTAAAATGAACTGCGGTAGTTACAATAACATTGAAAAAAATTGAAAATGTATTATGTACTTTATACATAGTACTTATGTAAGGCTGATTGTACCTGCACCAAAAGAGAGGTAGCGGCGTTGGAATTTTTTTGTCGTATGCAGACGTTACATTCAGTGATGTGTAAGTAAACAACAAACGATATTACGATGCGCATCGATCAGCCAAAACATGACCACCGGCCACCGCGGCGTTGTATGCCGTCTGGTGGCGTTGTGGACACGTTCGAAAAAATGGTTCAAATGGCTCTGAGCCATCAGTCCCCTAGACTTAGAACTACTTAAACCTAACTAACCTAAGGACAGCACACACATCCATGCCCGAGGCAGGATTCGAACCTGCGACCGTAGCGGTCGCGCGGTTCCAGACTGTAGCGCCTAGAACCGCTCGGCCACTCCGAACGGCCTAGTGTAAATATCGTTACTAACGGATAATTGATACGTGCCGCGACTCTGAACACAACTTAATGCTTTCTGTGAGCAGTCCTCTGTCTGAGGACGCCTTTACACCTCACTCAAACTTTCACTCTTAATGATGTTTTCGTACGTGATTGAATTAATTTCACAGTTTTGTCGCAAATTTAATTTGTCGTGACATAAGATTACAAGTGCAGCGTGTCTGAGAGGTTTTATTTAACATCGTTGCATGTCGTTGCGTCTGAATTAATTTTACGGTTTTGTGACAAACTTTAATTTTTTAATTTCATCGGCATGCCTCGATTTACTTCAATGGTTTTCTCTAGTAGGTGCAAGTCTTATTCGTTACAAGCAATAATTGTTCTGCGTAATACTTGTAATGTCAAACAGCCAACACTTCGTAGAAATGGTCTTAAGTAGATCATCGTTCTTATAGTCCAGCATGTCTGTCTACGTGAAGATCTAGGAGTAAAATCCTTGGTAGGCTTCGTGATGCTAACAAACAACAATACAGAGTGTGTGAAGCACGATAACGAAATGCAGGCTTTTACGGCGAGTGTTTACATCCTCCGTGCTTTCAGTTTTATGGGCACGAGGTCGCGATCCAAGGCATGTTTCTTTGACCAGCCCTTCATCCCCCATTGCGAGAGCCATCTTCAAAGGCTATAAAGACCAAAACTGCCGAACTGCTCATGTCTGATAGCAAACTTCGTCCTCATAGGATGTCTCCCGCAGTGGGGGACGCAATTTTAGCAAAAGAAGCGAATATTAGATGGTGGTCTGATGTCCATAAAAAACAGTGTCGCCAAGGACGATTGGAACAGATTTTATTTCTCAACTGAATTTTTAACAGTCGCATTCGTGTCAGTAGCGTAGAATATATCGTTTCGACATCCTTAACAATGCATAAGAAGTTGAAGGCACCGAACGACGCCCTTCGACACTTATTGGTATCAGATCGGCAAGAATTAATATATTGCAGTACAGTTTATACTCATTGTATGATCCTCTTCCACAGCATCTGTTACAATGATTTCTCCGTCTTAAGTCAACTTTAATTTAAAAGTATGTAGCTTTTATTTTCAGCTCATATTCTGTGATCAATTTGTAAACATTACGAAACAGTTTCGCATCCTGCCAATATGCAATGACATCAGCTGCAAGCGAAACATGATAATTTGTGTCGGATCGGGACTCGAACCCCTATTTCTCGCTTATGGCGAGCGGTCACATTAACAACTTCGCTCTCCGAGCCAGTCTCTAGGACCGATGGACATTGCCGTATTTGTCATAGTCACAATCCTTGTGCTGCCATAATTTGCGATTCCCGCACAGGAGACGAATATTATATGACGCTCATCGAAGACAGATCCGCCACAGATGTCAAATACTTTTATTGACCTAAGTCTTACACGGCACAAGTCGCTGTACTCCACCACGACTTCGTAGTCCCATCATCAGATGTACCTGAATTCTAGCAGTAGAACGTTATGTCCATGCACAAACATCTACCGTAGGTGCACCATCGAATAACATTCCAAATTCTGGCTGCAAAGAAACCGTACTTTCAGCCGCAACCACAATCTGAGACGTTATCTGACAGTCCACGCCGACCGTGGTGGCCGAGCGGTTGTAGGCGTATCAGTCTGGAACCGCGCGACTGACGCGGTCGCAGGTTAGAATCCTGCCTCGGACATGGATGTGTGTGATGTCCTTAGGTTAGTTAGGTTTAAGAAGTCCTAAGTTCTAGGGGACTGATGACCTGAAATGTTAAGTCTCATAGTGCTCAGAGCCATTTTTGGAGGTTCGAGTCCTCTCTCGGGCATGGGTGTATGTGTTTGTCCTTAGGATAAGTAGTGTGTAAGCTTAGGGGCTGATGACCCTAGCAGTTTAGTCCCGTAAGATTTCATACACATTTAAACATTTGAACCTGATGATGGGGCTTAGTCCCTGAAACCGTGGTAGTGTATAGCGACTTCTTTTGTGTAAGACTTCGGTCAATAAACTATTTTACAGCTGAGGGGGACTTGTTTACCACGAACAAGTTGCAGAACAGTTGTGGGTGTCACAAAAATAAAAATTATATCGGCATTTTAGACATGGATAAGTCATAGATGAATACAATGTCTGTGATTGGACACAGATCCGAAGGACATTCTATTGTGAATATACAGTCACCGAATAGACCGAGAAAGGTGGCGCGCTGTTTAGCACCCTGGACTCACATTCGGGATGACGACGCTTCAAACCCGTGTCCGGCCATCCTATTTAGGTTTTCCGTGACTTCCCTAAATCTCTTCAGGCAAATGCCTGGGTGGTTCCTTGGAAAGGGCACGGCCGACTTCCATCCCCGTCGTTTCCTAGTGCGATGGGGCCGATCACCTCACTGTTTACGCCCCTCCCACAAATGAGCCACCCAACACATTGTAACCATCAATGATTTCGTAAATACACCATCGTACACATAATGTGTCGCCAAACTATGTTATTTATAGATTAAAAACAGTACTGTGCGCCTTTTGGTAAAGAAATACTGCTTTAATCTATAACTACCAATACGTGGAGAGATGCTGTGCATGCGCTACTATATTTACAAAATGACCTTCTCAGAAGATGCTACGTAAAGAAAAGCAAATCGCGTCTCGTGAGAAAGACCCTTAAACTGGAGTAAGGTTAAGACGGAAAAACCAATAATGATTGGTGAAACTAGTGTATTCATGTTACTGTGTTTTTCCTAACAGATTTGTTTTTGAGCAATTTTTGCAAATTCCAAAGACGGAATGAAGCGACACAACTGTTGCTGGAATCTGCCGTCTGCAGCAGTGGCAGTGGCCAGCTGCTGCTGTGAGCGCCGGCTTGGCCAGCGGCCAGACGTCGTGACAAGTATGCCGTCGGCCGGGTTAAACAGCCGCTGTGTAAACACACGCACACCAAGTCTTCCCCCACGACGCGCTCTGTCCAGCTGAAGCGTCACGCGAAAGCCACTTCCCTCGCTTCGTGTGACGCTTCAGTACAGCTCTGTGACTCGGTGGCGGTGTTTCTGTTGACAGTCGTGGTGAGAACTTTTGCGAGAGTTCTCCGCAGACTTCTCTGTCGCCGACGTCCTTACTACTGCCTCGTGTCTGCACACCTGATGTGCTGCCTGTTATCTTGTTCTCGCTCCACGTGTCCTGCAGAGGCACTAAAATCCTTCCATAATCTTAAATGCTGCAGAGTACTTCTCAGCACGTGTTGGCAGCCCCATGCGAGCAAGACACGTGTGCACCATCCGCAACCGCAAGGAACGTGGAGGCTATTTCGGCGGGACGCACACGAAGCAAGGACACGTTTGACTCAGCGAAACGCACGTGGGCTGACTGCTTCGCCGACACAATTTCCCACTTCTTCCACTCCCATAAATAAATGTTAGTTCACATCTATTAGATCTTACGGAAGATAAAGCGCAGGTAGAGACAATATTATGATCCTGGTGCACCACAACAATGAGAGAACTAGAAGGGAGAGAGAGACAGAGAGAGAGAGAGAGAGAGAGAGAGAGAGAGAGAGAGAGAGAGAGAGAGAGAGTATGAGTTTGGGACGGGTCAGAGACATCGTCCATCAGACAATTCAAGAGCAGTCTTTCGCATTTGTCTTCTCCTCTTTTCCTTAGCGTTTATCGGGTCAAATACGGGGTCCGCTTTTTCAAATGAAAATCGTATGCCACACCTGTCAATGAACTTTGTTCTCTGTGTCATCGTATTTTAACGTTGATGTAAAGTATTCCCTAAGACGGAATTTGGGGACCATACCAGCATTTACCTAATCGAGCTTGAGAAACCACCAAAAAGCGGCACTCAGCGTGGCGCGTGTATCAGTCCACGTTCGCTAACCCGCGGCGCCGACTCTGTCGGGGTCTAGCTCCCCCCCCCCCCCCCCCCCCCCCCTCTCTCTCTCTCTCTCTCTCTCTCTCTCTCTCTCGCAAGCTAGCACGCTGTGCGTCACAGTATATGAAAAAGTTCAATTCAAAATCAGTCTAAAGATTCGCTTACTGCCATTTTTTGTGTGCTAATTTTCATTGGGCACGTTAAATACGTATACGTAAAGTGTACCCTGCTAGCACACCGATTGTGTCTTTTTCCTCTGTGTGTTTTGTAGTGGGATTCCAATATCGTCACTGGTGACCTCCTTTGGGTGTGTATTTATGCACCTCACTACATCTAATTATGCGAGCTAGCCTTCTGAAAAATTTAGTGCGGTAGGGGTTCAATATCGATTTTAATGCTGCACATGCTAAACATATCACATAGGAACGTCATCAATGGCAGCTCAGTTGACCTACAATGTTCCAATTAAATAGACACAAACGAGACTATGTTCGGAGAGAATTGGAACTTTGAAAGAAAAAGGTGAGAGTGCTTGACAAACATAAGCTGTAGCTGGCGAATTGAGTAACGCCTCTACACCTTGGTTTGCTGCTAAAGCAAATATCTTTACAACAGTTACAAAATAAGGTCATTATAGCCCTTCAGAATTTTTCCATCAATAAATAAGCATAATTTTCTTGCTCGAGCTGCTCTTCAGTGTTGCTGAATAGTAAATATGGATGCACCGTGAAATGCACTTGGTCGCCCGTAATATAATAACGCGCCGAATCAGCCTAATGTCGTATACACGTTTACATCACCTGTCACTTTCAAATAGAGCGCACGCTGCAGTTTTCGAACAGTCAGAACGAAGCACGTTTTTGATAGGTAGGCGCTCACTCCGTATAATGGCGTTTCAACATTGTTCACTTCAGAAAGTTATTTATTTAGTACACGAGAAATCAGAATTTGCGAAACATGGCAAGTAGACTGAGTGAATAGGAACATATGTGACAACTATTGTACAAATTAAGAAAAGATTATTGTAAGGAGGGAAGTGAAATAGACTACATTTATAAGTTAGTACTGTTGCAGTGGCAGTGCTGTAAATCTAAGAGAATATTACAAGTCGAACAACATTTTATTTTTAAAGAAAAAATGCATAATAGATGACTATTGCAGCTGACAGCGTGATTCCATTTAGCCGCCTGTTTCCAAATACCCCATCTCGGGTGCTCCTCGCCTCGTTCCACGGTTTGAGAGACCGCGGCACCGGTAACGCGCGATGTTGGCATTCGACAGTTCTGGATCGAAAATGATGTCTGCAGATCCATTATATATCTGTAAGTATAAAAACTACTGTCGCAGTTGACATCGACAGCTTGGTGCCGTGGGATTGCTATTCCAGAGCGTGTACAATTTGAAGTACGCGGCAGTGATATATATACGGAGTATATTTTTCTATCTAGCGTCGTACTTCGTGGCACCCACGAAACAGTTACGCTTTAATGGGTAGGTACTACACAGATCAAGGTCTGTTCTCACCGAATCACAGTCATCGCAAAGTTCACGCTTGATATCGGGCACGGGCACAGCTTCACCAATGACCCACCCAACTGCGTCCATTGCAGCATTATCTCAGTTTATCCACGAAGAAAAGCGCAGCGCACACTTCACAGCTCACTCAAAATGGATCACTGCCTTTGTAGACTCCACATTGAAAAGATGCACATACTAATTTAAATGCTTCATTCGTGCCCTCGCTTAAAAAAAAAAAAATCATTGTCTTCACTTCACTGAGTGTACCACTCGATTCTCGAGTTTCGGCAGTTACGAACTGGCTCTCATATAGCAGAGATTCGTGGGGATGCATTACAGCACTTGTCATGTTACTTGAATGTGCTGAGATATGTATTACTAAACGTAATGAATGAACAAAATAATAAAGGGAAAACAGTATTTAGGCTCCTGATACGTATGTATATATTTACAAATGGCACAAAACAACTATGTTGAGACTAGGGTGGGTGGGGGGGGGGGGGGGGGTTAATGGGAGTTACATAAGCAAAGTGTTGTCCGTATACTTTTAGGGCTGTAGCAGTCACCTTTCACGGCGCCTTCGGGCGTGCGTGTTGGCGAGGCTCACGTGTTGATGAGGCAGCTACAACTACTTGCCGACGATAGAAAATAGCCCCCACACGGTACCACGTTTCCAACGCAACACAAAATAGTTCAAATGGCTCTGAGCGCTATGGGACTCAACATTTGTGGTCACAAGTCCCCTAGAACTTAGAACTACTTAAACCTAACTAACCTAAGGACATCACACACATCCATGCCCGAGGCAGGATTCGAACCGGCGACCGCAGCAGTCGCGCAGTTCCTGACTGAGCGCCTAGAACCGCTAGACCACCGCGGCTGGCTCAACGCAACACAGATCGGCCTGTTATTCCGAAGTGATGTTCTCGATGAGGCGGAAACACTACCAGTTTCCTAGAATAAAGTTAAGCCACTCCATGTAACAAAACATGGCCCCGAAACTAGAAGCGACCTGCTAAGCAGTTTTAGCTGCATGGAACATCAGGGGCTAGAACTGTGCGCTCAACAAAAATTATAGGCCCAATTCTTTTCACTCTTAACTTCTCTGTCTCGAAATTCTCACCTGCACAGCAAAAATTATCAAACGAACTGTCTTGGATGTGAAACGCGCCGGCCGAAGTGGCCGTGCCGTTCTAGGCGCTTCAGTCTGGAACCGCGTGACCGCTACGGTCGCAGGTTCGAATCCTGCCTCTGGCATGGATGTGTGTGATGTCCTTAGGTTAGTTAGGTTTAAGTAGTTCTAAGTTCTAGGGGACTGATGACCATAGATGTTAAGTCCCATAGTACTCAGAGCCATTTGAACCATTTTGAAGTCAAACACCTACACTCTACACCGGAGTGTTCGATCTGTTGAAACTTTCTGGCAAAGTATAAATGCTTGCCGGGTCGACTCCCGAACCCAAAACTTTGCTTTACACGTCTAGACCTTCATGCCACCCTACGGTGTGTGGCGGAGGCTACTTTCTGTAATACTGTTACTTTCCCTTTCCCCTGTCACAGTTGTGAATGGTTCGCAGGAAGATCGAAGCTTCTGTGTGAGCTTCAGTGTTTCTAATATTACGTTCACATGCCTTTCCCGTGACATACGAGCATGTAGGAAGAAGATATATTATACTTGACTATTCTGGGAATGTACGCTCTCGGAATTTTAATAGTAAACCACACCGAGATGCAGAAAGTTTCCCATGCAGCGTCTTACAGTGAAGTTGGCTGAGCACCTTGACATTTCCGGCGCTTACCAATTGATAACGCGCTGCTCTTCTTTGGCTGTCTAATATTTTCTTTATTAGTCTCATCTTGTACGGGTTCCAAACGCTTTATTCAAGTATTGGTCGAACCAAGGTTTTTGACCTACGTCCTTTGTGGATGAGACTGAATGTCAGACTGGTATCTGTCTGAGCCTTGATTAGTTTTATGTGGTCGTTCTACTTTAAATCGTTCTGTCAGCATACTCCTGGATATTTTATGGAAATAACTGCTTCCAGCGATTATTCTGCAAACGTATAATAGTACAGTAACGGGTCTTCCTGCCAATTTCCGAGCGCAGATCCTCCATAAGCCTTCGTGCATTTCGCTACAATTTTCTACCGCTGCGAATTCTCTGTACTCAAAAGCATCAACCGCGAGAAGCGTCATGGAACTTCAGACGTTATCCACTAGGTCATTTAAATATATCGTAAAAAGCCATGGTGCAACGTTACTCCTGTTGGGTACGCTAAAAGTGACTTTTACGTGTGAAGGCTTCTCTCCGTTGAGAATGACATACTGTGTTCCATTTACTAAAACTCTTCAGTCCAGTCTGACATTCCGTTGGCTTGTATGTTGTTCAATAGGCAACAGTGCGGAACTGCCTCTGACGCCGTCTGGCAATCACAGAACACGGCGTCCACCTGGGCGTCTATATCTATGCAGTCTGAGACTCGTGGACGAAGAGAGCGAGCTGGATTTTACACGGTCGTCGTTTTCGGTACCCAAGTCGATTCCTACAGACAGGATTTTCGATCTAAAGAAAAGTCGTAATATGCACGCAAAAACATGTTCTAAAATTCTAAGACAGGCGGACACGAGACGGAATTTTGTTAGCGACTGAGGTATCCAGGCGAGACTTAGCACTTTCTCCCGCAGCTTCGCTTCTCCCTTACTTTTCAGGCTTCGCAAAAGCTCTGCAGCATATCTTCCCCGAACTAGTACTCGTGAATGAAAGGGTGTCGCATGCAGGGAAAGTGTGAGGGATGTTAGCGAGGGTGGATCGTAAGTGTGGATAGCTCAGCCGATAAGAGCATTGTTGACGGATGCCAGGTTTTGGGCGAGAGTTCCGGTGCGGCACAAAAATCTGGCGATAAGTTGAAATCCATCCGCAAGTTGTTTAGCTTCGTTGCATTTGAAACCTGTTGAACAAATTTCGCTATGTTCTACATAGCTGTCTCTTTACGAAGTAGGCGTCTTAAATCGAAGCGAAGGAACAGCTGCAGCATTCACTCGGCGTATCAAAAGACCCGCCGGCTCTGCCGGCCAGCGCCGGTGCGAGCAGAGCCGGCCGCGCGCACACCACACCACTCCACACCACACCGCACCACAACACTGGCCGTGTTTGGCCGCGAGACAAGGCGCTCTGTGCTCGCGCCTCTAATAAGGATGTGTTTGTTTGGCCGACACTCCGCGAGTCCAGTTCCATCTTCGCGGCTGGCGGGGCCAACGCCTTCGCTATCTCGGCTCGATGGTGACGCGTCCGCCAGAAAAGGACAATCAAGTTGGAGCGGACCCCGTCACCTTCTACGGACGTAATGACGGTTTTTACAGTCACACCGTTTCTAGTACGCAATGAATAAATTAGCCGGTTTATTATCAATTTTTGGTCATGTCCGTTATGTGCACCACTGTTTTTTTTCCCAGGTATGTTTTACTTTGGTCCCTGGTGAGAACCCTTTCACCAATACTCAGTCTATAATAACAGTTTAAAACGTATTCTGTTGTTTGAACTGGTTCTGTACAAATACTGCTTTCTTGTGTAATTGCCACGGTGCCTGCTTTTAGCTGCCTACTGGTAGCCTTCCAATCTGATACGGCTTCGCGATCACTACTGCGAATTAGCCGTATGTGGATTAAAACGATTTCCGACGCTGCTAGCACGCGCAGCTGTTACTCGCTCTTAGTGAGTACGCCAACTGTTTTAGGAGTGTGGCAGCACCATCAACAGAGACGCCCAGTTGTGCAGCAAGGTGTTTGACTGCAATCCGCCCATCGCCTCGAATGAGAGTGACCGCGTGTTACAGCGCTGTAAGAGTCATGGCTACGTGTGCACAGGTGGTACACGTGACACCGGACAAGTTTGCGTGATCTTGTCACGGTGATGACAGATACCTCGCCCAACGACTCACCGCGCTTTTGTTCACTGCGAATGGGAGCGTCCGCACGTTGCAGCACTACAGGAGTCAAAGATGTGTGTGGACGGCCGGCACACGAGAGATAGGACAGGTTTGCACGACCGCGTTGCGGTGATGACAGACGCCCCGCCCAACGACTCGGTGTGCTTTTATTCACTGCCAGGTCTCAGCAGACATTCTGCAATCTCCTGTTCGTATGTGCAATGCTCTGGTTTTCCACCAAAAGAAACTCTGTGAAAGTTCTGTGCTTGTAACGCATATCCGTTACAGTCGACATTTCGAAGGCTACGAATATTGCCGCCATATATAGGGACTGAAGCGAGAATAATCCACGATGCACCACAGAAAATTCCCATTTTATCCATCTAAATCGAACAAGAAAAAAATGTCTTGCATTAATTATTAAACGCCCCTCGTAGTTACTTTTACACTCATGGACTGACGCTTCTGGTCTACCAGTAAAGAGATGTTGCACAACTCTACTGGTACGGCTCCTCATTTTGCGACATCGTGTTGTGGTACTTGACGTTGTAGGAAATGTGAGTACGTTTGTGTCATCTAAGAAACACACTCTAATTTGTCTAATCAAAATGCCATCATTATGACTTTAATGGGACGCCTCTGTAATAACGCGAGCAGAACGAGTTTCGTGTTGTTGTTGTTGTTGCTGGCTGCGGGTTAATGCGTGGCACCGGCTGACAGGCCGTCGCATTCTGTCGTTTGATTAATGCGTGCTGACGACCGAGGGCAGCGAGTGTCGCCGAAGCCGGCGCCTGTTTCATCTCGGAAGGCTGCCCTCTGGAAACAGACGCGTTTGCTTCGAGCTTCCATTTCGTCGAACAATGTCCCATTCGAAGCCGCGGCCGGTATTCACACACAGTTATCGAAGTATAGCACGAGTGCTGCTCCGAAGACTAATTGGGAAACGTTTTTTGGTAGACCCGGATCAATTTTCTTATCCGACACACTATCAAAATCTCTTTAAATGTGTGTCATCAGCCTCGCTTTGACCTGCGAGGCACTGTTAAATTTGACATTACTCCAAAACCACAGACTCATATCGAACGACTGTATTCCGAAACATTGCCAGATGCTCCCACTGGATTGTTTCCCAGCTGCTTACGACAACTTACAATCACAAAGACAGCACAGGATATTGGGTCAGAGAAAATACGCAAAGTTCACACAAAAACATTTGCACAGAAACAAATATGAGTTACTGACGTCAATCAAATCTCGAGAAAAAGTTCATCTTTTTTTATTAAACGGCACATCCTGTTAACTAATTCCTTCAAACTCTGACATGAATCTTCGTCCGTCACACACTTAGGAGAGCATTCCTTTTGCCTGCTTCATTTACTGCGTTTTTATTTTTTCTCCTTTCATCAATTAAATCCAATGTTTCTTCTGTTACTCAAGGATTTCTACTAACCCTCGTCTTTTTACCTACTTGATCCTCTGCTGCCTTCACTACTGCATCCCCAGAGCTACCCATTCTTCTTCTACTATATTTCTTTCCCCCATTCCTGTCAATTGTTCCCTTATGCTCTCCCTGAAACTCTGTACAACATCTGGTTTAGTCAGTTTATCCAGGTCCCATTCCCTTCAATTCCCACCTTTTTGCAGTTTCTTTCCTAAGTTTAATTGAAACCACCCGGTAGATAAGGGACAGCAGAGAACTTAAACACGTCTTTGCGAAACGCCAGATATCACTTCCGTTTTTCTTCGACATTATGTTGAAATATCTTTCGCCTGTTTTTGGATGTAGCTTGGGACTTTAGCAATTTCGACACCAGGCGTCGCTTGCAGAGCGGACGAGCAGTCGGAAGTGGAGGCGGAACCGCGGCGATCACACGGCACGCAGCGCCCCGTACCGTATGTACTGGCCACCTGGCCGCCGCGGTTTGCGCAGCGGAACACAATTTCCGGCGTCGCGTCCCGCCCGCCCGCTTCCATTCAGCAGACGCCAATTTCCGGGCGGCGCCATCACCGCTGCCTGCGCTGCCCTCAGGGAGTCCGCCGCCGCCTGCAGGCTGCGTCCATCCCGCGCAGATCCACAGATCCGCCTTTCCGCTGCGGAGGCCACTCACGTTATCCTTAATCCCCAACAGTTCAGATTATTCTTCGTGTAGAAAATAGCAAACAGACCATCAGTTGTTCAAATAACTTACGGGTTTGCTGCCGGGTGACGTCGTCGAACAACGCCGATATTTCGACAGGAGCACACCCTGCCTTTGTCAAGGCATAAATGCAAGGAAGAAAAAATGTGCAAGCAAATTTAATACCTCGGTTCACAGAGGAGAAACAAGGAAGACACCACACACAGAACAAGTGCCAACGCAAACAAAGATAACCAACATCAGAAATATCGATAGTTACTATTCATCAACAGGTGAGGTAGCACTAATTCTGTCCCTCTGTTTTTTATGAGAGAGCCGGATTCCAAGCAGCATTACACTAAATGATGGTGGATTTTGTTTAAATGCTGCTTGGAATCCGGCTCTGTCTCTCATCAAAAAACAGAGGGACAGAATTAGTGCTACCAGTTCATGATATCCAGTATTACAAATTTACTCTCTCTGATGGACACACGTCCACATCGTCCGCTCTCAAAATTCTGTCATCTCTCTCCCCACATCCACCACTGCGCAATGCTACGCGCTATTCACATCCAACTGCCCAACACTACAATAATGCCAACCAGCCACAGGCTGCACACGGCACAGCCAGTGATTTTCATACAGAGCGCTACACGACGTTACCAACATAAAAACCTAAACAGGCTACTTACACATTGATGAGGAAATACCATATGACAACAACCGTGTTGAGCGTGTTCAAATTATTATGGAGGTGAAGTTTTATATTTGACAGACGCCTTTCGGCTATAGTTTAACGTGCCTCTGCAACAACAGTTAATTCAGCTGCCTATATTTTCTTCCGAAGAAGACGTTTTAATAAATATTGAAATCGTGTTAAAGGGGTCTTAGCAACCCTGACTGGCTGTTTACTATTTCTACAAGAAGATCTCATTCTACGGTTGCTACTCCAGTCATGGAAAAATTTTAAAATTTCAGCTTATGTTTCCTATGACTGTCGCTGATGTCGGCTCAAATTAGTAGTTTCCTATTACCAGTTACCACTGCAGGGTTCAGAGATTTAAACCTCCACTATGGGGTGGATTTGTTTTGATTAATAACACACCTATTGATAAGGAAACAAAGTGAAATACAAGATAAAAATAAATGTATGAACAAGAGAAAACGAAATTGAATGGATCATATGGAAAGGATGGACGCTACAAGAATAATTAAAATTTGTAAACATGGACGACCCCAAGCGGGAGCACTGGATCAGCAACAAGAGATGAACAGTAGCTGATCCAGTGCTTGCACGGTCTCAGGCAGACGAACAGGGAAACAAAATATGGGCATTGACTTAGAAGCCTCCAAGGGACCGCAGAGTTTTGTATTTGACGTAAATTTCGACTTGATAGCTGCTGTATTCTTAACAGACGGACTGGTAGACGGACAACAAAGTCATCCTAAGGGATCCATTTTTACCGTTTCAGGTTCGGACCCCTAAAAAACACATTTACGTGTTGTGTTTACGAATTAGGCGTAACGTGTGGCACCTTCTAGAAGTAGAAGAAAACAGCCAAGCACTGTTTCAGTACACGGCTCAGTTTTATGGCGGTCTTCGATTGCAAAGATAAATAAAAAGTAAATGTGGAAATAAAAGAACCTCTAGTGAGCACAGGCTCCTTTTTCGGTCGCGTGCATCACGTACAATATCGCATGCGCTTTGTAAAGGTGGCGTCTAGACTCCAATAAGTGCAAAGAACATATAAAATAATAATGAAGTTGCCAACAGTGGAGAAAACAAAAATGAATAATTATTTAGAAACAAGCCTCGAATCATTGTGGAGGGTTTTGGCTGCTTAGGCGAACAGAAATTACTGTTAGTCACATGCCGTCAACTGGCTTGCGGAGTATCATATTTTTATATGGGGTATCTTAATGCTCACACACATCGGTGTCTTGGTTGTTCTTCTCTGTATCGAACAGTCTTCCCACTAACACGTCACAAACTTTACATCCTGATGTTTTCTGCGAGGTTGTACTGGACCACTAGTTGACCTGCGTCTGTCAGTATAGACTAACCGTTTTGCGCCCATACGTCCATACTGCCGCACCAGACCTGCTGCCCTTAGAGCTGGCCTGCTCGCGCCACACATACGTAGTGATACTAACCAACCTAAAAACATAGACTTGTAATGGCTCTAATTATTAGTGCGAAAATAATGTAAACAATGTCTTCAGTCACTAACAGAAATGTATCCACTACACCCTGTGTGTAAATATCTCCACTCGTGTTTGCATAATTTCATACCGTTTGTACGTTGAAGTAAGCAAGGATTGCGTATAAGGAACATTAACTGTAAAGACCAACAGTGGAAAAATGATATATAACCGTTTCACGCACGTTCTTAATCGCCTCACGTTACTGGCAGCAGGTGCACGGCATCTGAACGAGTGGTCTAGTGACCGCAATAGCGAACAGGTTGAGTACTCAGGTGCGTCTGGGACGTGTGTTGGGGACTCGTTTCCGTGAATTCGTATTTAGACTTTCCACGGATTCTCCAGATCGTTTGAGGAAAATGCCGCAATGGTTTCTGCCAAAAAGACAAGGCGTAATTCCTTGCTCTTCTCGAGTTCGTGCTCCGTTTCTAATGATACCGTCGTCGACGGGCCGTGAAATTCTGAACCTCCTTCCTGGGTCGTTACACGCTTCTCAGCACTGCGTTGTAAGTCTCAATAACTGACCCTTCACCCTACCCCCGCCCTTTCCACATCGTGTTCTGCGCCTCCAGTCTTCTGCGCTGGAACACACTGCCGCCGCCGTCAGATTAGCGCTGAGTGCTTCGCTCCCCCAGCTGGGGTGGAAGGGGCCACGACTGCTGAATGGATGGCGCACTCACCGGTGGTGGAGGGGGGAAAGGGCGCGAGGGTGGGAGGGGAACACACCCTGCACTACGCACGTGGACGTGGAATTTTCCGTCCGCTGCACCCTCACCACGTGCTGCGACCCAATCCTTGCGCGTTAGGGATGGCTGTTATCGCTGAAACAACCGTTCTTCGGTTTCGCCGCTTCTTTTCGTCTCCAATTTAACCTGACTGTTAATAGCGCTCAAAATAATCGGTTTCTGCTGCAACCGAATTTAGTTTTTTTTAAATTGCTATTACTACATAAAATAAGCGTAAACTTCGAATAAATATTAAAAATATCTAATAAATAATGAGAATTCTTCATTTTTGTGGCCATATTGTCCGTAGTTGCTTCACAATTCCTGAGAGTATTTTCGTTCCGTCTTTACAAATACCAGAAAACGCGTGATTTTCTCACCAGACGATTTTCGTTTTATTGAGGTAAAGCATCATCAATGGTCTGCAATTGAAGATATTTGCAATTTTATTTGATTTTAAGATCGAAAAACATTTCATGATTTGGCTTTAGAATTGAGTTATAGTTACGTGAAACTGTTTGAAAGATGTAACCGCCATTTGACTGTACAACAGATTTTCTTCCACAATCTAGACTTCGACCCGACTTTAACCCATTAAGACGTGTTAGAATCACAAAAAAAAGAGTCTTGACTGGAACACAAACAATCTAACAAAACATCTTTCTTCGGTTACATACACCAATTTTGTCAAAAGTAAATGCAAAAAAACATTTGTGTAATAGACTAATTTACTGTCAATTAGCATGACTTCTTCACTTTATGTGATTGTGGAATAAAATAGATGAACAAATCACAGGTTTTAAACTTCGTTACATTCTATCTGAGCAGCCATTGTCTTAGACACAGTGTTGCGAAGTTTAACACCCATGATTTTGTCATCTATTTTACTCCTGAACCATATCAAATGAACGAGTCATGTTAATTGGCAGTAAATTAGCCTATTACACAAATGTTCTCGCATTTACCTTTGACAAAACTGATGTACATAACCGACGATACATATTTTGGGGATGACCGTGTTCTGCTGAAGCTTAATGATGTTTGATCCTTGTAACACTTGAAAATAGCCTAAGGCTGAAATCTAAATTGTGGAATAAAACCTGTTGTACAGTCAAATGGCGGTTACATCTTCCAAAAAAAAAATAATTCGTTAACAGTTTGTTGGTTCTTACTTACGGTGATTGCTGCTACATCAGGAAATGCGTTTTGCTTTATTGAGATAAATTGAGACACAAAGAAGTGCGTTTCCTCATGTAGGCGAGAAACCAAGCAGAAATCGCTGTAACTAAAAAGCAACAAATTGTTAACGTACTGTTTTTTCGATCTTAAAAATAAATCAAATAGTAAATTAAAAGGAAGGTCAGCGTTGGTCATAATATTGATGTGTTATTGATAGCAGAATCGATTTTCGATCACAATGATCGCTTCTCGGTTTTGATTATTGGTACCTTGATACCAGTGTCTGAGTTTAATGTGTACAGCACCGAAGATGATCACTATGTGATCGAAAATCGATTCTGCTATCAATGAAAGATCAATATTGACCAACGCTGACCTTCCTTTTAATTTAACATATATGTTCGTTGTGCACAAAGCACTCCATGGAGTAGCCAATCAAATCAAATAGTAAATAACTTCAGTCGCAGAGGACTGCTAATACTTTACCTCAACAAAGTGAAACGCGTCTAGTGTGAAAAATACGCATTTTCCTGTAGCTTTAACGAAGGAACGAAAGTATCCTCAGGAATGTGAAGAAATAGATCACGATCGAAATGGGCTTGAGGAAATTGGTCTCATTGTCTCCAGCAAAGGTGGCGAAGGGAATCATCCGGATTCTACGACAGCCAGAGCGAAAGGTCTGACGAGTTCGCTAGGTTCTCACTTTTGGATGGTGTCAATTTTTCACCCTAAAGAAACCACAAAATGAAGCGTTCAGTTGTTATACCATGTTTATAGCACGTTAATAAAGTTGTACGTTAATCAACCAAATTGATCTTCTCTTCCAAGGAACAATGTGGATATTTTCTCTGTATCTAAGTTCGTTGTGCCTCCTCCCGTTTCTAATGTGTTAAACCAATCGAGCACTGCGCTTCCAATACAGCTGATGCCCGAGGACAACAACGAGAATATATTGTATAGGCCACGTGGGGGCAAGTCTTGCTCACTACACGTTCACGCGTACCGTCCAGTACCACACACTACACGGCAGCAGATACTTCGTTGTTTCTGGAATGTTGCTCCGATTCTTACGTCATCTGTTTGTTGCTAGTTTCTAACTGCAAGCTTGTTATTACACAATAGTGCTGATCGCTTTTCCTAGTTCCAGTAACAAACCAATATTTCAAAGCAATGGAAATATTCTGAATAAAAATTAGTCGTTTAAAAAGAAAAAGTTTCATTTACAACCAAAAATTTTAGCACTGTTGCTATGGCAAACTGATATGCTGGTTTTGCACCTGGTTAATGTTAAATATGGAAAAAGGCCTGTTATAAGCGGGACTAAACAAATAACGACGAATACTGATTATTCACAACTAAAATATCGGTATCGGTTTTAAGCGGTGATTCTTTCCGTCCTTTCTGCGCAGGTGGCATTTACACGTGGCATCGCTTGTTACGTGTGCTGTAAATTTCCCGGTCAAGTGACAGCCCCTCTTCTGCCCCAGTATCATCTAGACAGGTATTTTGCTGAATATTCTAGGCTCTAAGAAGGACCATTACTCGAAACAGCCCTCTCTCCCGTTACTGACAGCAACTAAAAAGCACTAAAAAAGGGAATACCCGCGCGTGCCGAGTAAGCCTTCGACTGTACTCTGGTATCCACAAACAATTGCCCCTTCACAAATACTCGTACTATGTTTTCATTATTTTTGTCTGGTGGATATGGACGCTTCAGGAAAAAGGGGTCAGTCATGAATTATTCCAATTTCCATTTAAACGTTGCCTCGTGTAGGCGAGACAGATCTGTCAGGGAGAAAACGAACCATGTCTCGTAGTGTCTTACGTCAACTCCAATTTTAGCTTTTCAGCTGCGCCATTTCACTCGCACAGACTGCAGAAAACCCAGAACACTTGCTCTCCTCCGACAATAAGCCACTCTCGTTGTGTGACGGCCTTACCGTGGCACGACAAGTGTAACTCATTTTCTGAAGTCGCAGCGTATGTTACAAATCTGCTTATTTTCAGTTTTTTTCTTTTTTCATTTACGTATTTGTTTACGTTTTTGGACGTAACAACAAAAATGTTACAAGGCAATTTGAACTTAACGCGGTTTACTCAGCAAACACAGATTCTGTCTGTCGTGTACTGTCCTAGAAAGAAGGTAGAGATGGTGTTATCTCTTACAGCTTCCTCGGCGTAACCGACAACTGTAAAGTTTTCGCGTTTGCGAATGAGTTTGGCATTTTCTGTTTTCATGATATTTCGACACTTTCTCCAGTTTTACTTGTCACACGTGAAGCGTAGATTTCATTGGTCGTCGTTTGGACTCTAACGAAGCGTCTGTGTACCCCCCGCCAGCCCCTAGCCGTTGGTTCCAACCGCCGTTAACCAGTGAAGCATTTTCTCGATACAGCTCGACGCAGTGGAACAGCTACAATTTTTTACAGACGTTAATTTTACCGACTGGTTTTCAATGAAATTTGTTTCCATTCACAGTGCCGCGAGATGTCTTAGGGTCATCATGGCGTCTCATGTAGTGGAAACTAACTTTCCGTGAGAGGCCCGCAAATAAAGTTGGGAGAAATTTGTAGGTTTTTAGTAGATTCTTTCCCCCTGAAAGAAAAATTAGAAAATAAAATTAGAAAAAATAAAAGTCAGTCAAATGATACGCAAATCCATTTCAAGAGAAGTGAATTTTTTAAAGCAATTGTCTTAACCGAAAAACTCTTAAGGGAGGATTATATAAGAGCGGACAGAATCAGAGACAGAGTTAGATAGAGAGAGAGAGAGAGACAGACAGACAGAGAGAGAGTGTGAGTGAGTGCACAGATCACAGAGTTTCACAGGCGACAGTAGTGATTGTTTCGAGAATCTTCCGCAAACACACTTTTTGTTTACTAACTGGAGCACCTTATTTCGTCTGAGACATTCTCTGGCGCAGTTTTATCCAGGTCACCATATAGACCACTAACGCTATCTTCCAGTTGGCATTTGTACTGTTGACAGAAATATGGCTGGTGAGGGTATTCTGGGAAGCACGGAGTGTTTACGTGTAAAATAACAGCGACACGTGTTGGTACGTCTAGCATATGAATCTGGGCGTTTTCTTTGGCTGTGTGTTGCCGTAGTCTGCGGGAGGCCGACAATAGACCTCAACGAATGACGTCATGCTGCAGCTCTGACACGGCTGAAGTCGTGAAGTAGCTGGCGGCACGCTGGTTTCGCAGTGCGGTAACTTCATTCTGACCACACCAGAAGAGAAAAGCACGCATCAGCCACTCCTTGTGCGAAGGCGGCCAACTTTCGCAGAGCACAACCACACTACAGTATGCACTGTCCGAGTTAAAGTAGTTTGCGTTAATGGGGAGCGGGCTGAAATGCTGCCTCCAACAATACAATGCGCCAGTGGCAGCTGTAGATTACTGCCATTGTCGGCCTCGACTGTGTCCTTAGAAAAAAGCGAAGGGCCAACTTGTTCTCAAGTAGGGCACTTTTAGAAAAAATGCATGTCTCCAGTCCTAATGGAAATTAAAAACAGATTTGGCACATGTCTCGCGACTTTAGTACATGCCTAGAGATATGAGGGACATATTACCCATACGAAAATTTCAGAAAGTTTACGTGGTTTATGCACGAGGTAGAGGCATTAAACTTTATGATTATTAAGAGTCAAATGTTGAAGAAGGTGCAAAGAAATGCAGTTTTCCCAAACTTATACACAGTTAACGCAATAGAATACGAAATGTTACAAATATTTTCGTTGTTGTCCTGAGACTGGTTTGATGCCCCTCTCCAAGCTGCTCTATCCTGTGCAAGCTTCTTCATCTCCAAGTAACTACTGCAACCTACATACTTATGAATCTGTTTAGTGTATTCATCTCTTGGTTTCCCTCTACAATTTTTACTCTCCAGTATCACATTGGTGATCCCTTGATACCTCAGAACGTGTCCTACCAACCGATCCCTTCTTCTAGTCAAGTTGTGCCAAAAACTCCTCTTCTCCCCAATTCTATTCAGTACCTCTTCATTAGTTACGTGATCTACCCATCTGATATTCAGCATTCTTCTGCAAGACCACATTTGAAAATATTCTATTCTCTTCCTGTCTAAACTGTTTATGGTCCATGTTTCAGTTCCATACATGGCTACACTCCATAGAAATACTTTCAGAAAAGACTCCCTGACAGATGTACACTCGATGTTAACAAATTTTTCTTCTTCAGAAACGCTTTCCTTGCCATCGCCAGTCTGCATTATATCCTCCCTACTTCGACCATCATCACTTACTTTGTTGCCCAAATAGCGAAATTCATCCACTACTTTAAATGTTTCATTTCCTAATCTCCTCAGCATCACGTGAGTAAATTCGACTAATCCATTATGCTCGTCTGCTTTTTATATCCTCGTTTCAAAACATTGTCCACTCCGTTCAACTGATCTTCCAAGTCCTTTGCTGTCTTTGACAGAATTAAGATGTCATCGGCAAACCTCAAGTTCTTTATTTCTTCTCCCTGCATTTTTTCTACTCCAATTTTTTTTATTTTTTCCCTTTACTGCTTGCTAAATATACAGATTGAATAACATCTACAACCCTGACTCACTCCCTTCCCAACCACTGCTTCCCTTTCATGCCCCTCGACTCTTATAACTGCCATCTGGTTTCTGTACAAATTGTAAATAGCCTTTCGCCTCCTGTATTTCACCTCTGCCATCTTTAGAATTTGAACGAGAATATTCCAGTGAAAATTGTCATAAGCTTTCTCTAAGTATACAAATTCTATAAACGCCGATTTGACTTTGCTTCACCTAGCTTCTAAGATAAGTCGTAGGGTCAGTATTGCCTCGCGTGTTCCTACATTTCTATGGAACCCATACTGATCTTCTCCGAGGTCGGCTTCTACCTGCTTTACATTCCTCTGTAACGAATTCGTGCTAGTATTTTGCAACCATGGCATATTAAACTGTAAACTGACAGTTCGGTAATTTTTCACACCTTTCGGCACCGGTTTTCTTTGACATTGGAATTATTATATTCTTTTTGAAGTCTGAAAGTGTTTCGATTGTCTCATACATCTTGCTCACCAGATGAAAGAGTTTTGTCATGGCTGGGTCTCCGAAGGCTTTCAGTAGCTCTACCTGAATGTTTCCAGAATGACATTTTCACTCTGCAGCGGAGTGTGCGCTGATATGAAACTTCCTGGCAGATTAAAACTGTGTGCCCGACCGAGACTCGAACTCGGGACCTTTGCCTTTCGCGGGCAAGTGCTCTACCAACTGAGCTACCGAAGCACGACTCACGTCCGGTACTCACAGCTTTACTTCTGCCAGTATCCGTCTCCTACCTTCCAAACTTTACAGAAGCTCTTCTGCGAGCCTTGCAGAACTAGCACTCCTGAAAGAAAGGATACTGCGGAGACATGGCTTAGCCACAGCCTGGGGGATGTTTCCAGAATGAGATTTTCACTCTGCAGCGGAGTGTGCGCTGATATGAAACTTCCTGGCAGATTAAAACTGTGTGCCCGACCGAGACTCGAACTCGGGACCAGTGGAGAACGCGCGCCCGTCCCACAGCGAGAAACACGCTTCTGGGCGTCAGCGTGAACGCGGTAAACGTCACACGCCAAGTCGGTTAGATCAAACTGTAAGTGAACGATTAGATACTATTACGGTGCCGGCCGGGGTGGCCGAGCGATTCTAGGCGCTACAGTCTGGAACCGCGCGACCGCTGCGGTCGCAGGTTCGAATCCTGCCTCGGGCATGCATGTGTGTGATGTCCTTAGGTTAGTTAGGTTTAAGTAGTTCTAAGTTCTAAGGGACTGATGACCTCAGAAGTTAAGTCTCGTAGTGCTCAGAGCCATTTGAACCTATTACGGTGCCGGCGCACAGCACGTTCGCTACGAGTATGTTGCCAACTCTGACAGTTGCTAACAGCAAACGTAAAAATATTGGTATTAATAAAGTCTATTAGCTTACATTGATCGCGAATATTTCTTGACGTGTACAATTCCATTCCAAAGGGAAGGTTAAAAAGAAAGAGAATGCTGAAAATGGTGGACGAATAACGTCTCTTAGTTTGTGTGCATGATAGTGAAGCGATTATAAAAATGGCGACTGTAAGAAGCAAAGTATGAGACTACGAAATGATTTACATAAGTATCTTTGTGAGTACTTCTCCACAGATTAATATCGACATTTCTACTCCGCAAGCCACTATGTGGTGTGAGACGGAGGGTACCTCGAGGTCCAGTATAATGTCACTCCGTTGCTAGCCCATTAGGATCTGTCGTGCGGGGAATGGTCTGTTTGGTACTGCTGTTCTCTAGCTTTGCTGTAGAGGCCGTTACGCGAGGTGTATGTTGGAGGAAGTGATTTCTGTCTCCAAACATACAGAGTGCCACTTATTTTCCCCAGGAGGTAGTATTGGTTAAAACTAGAAGAAAAGTTTCTGCAGTGCTACGTCCAGAAACCAGTACCTGTTGAACTCTATTCCCTCATTCCCATGTGTCTGTTGTGTAGGATTGGACACCACAGGCGGTGCTGACACATCCTTCTGTCTTTCTTCTCAGAGTTCCCATAGCCAGAAATCCAACGGATTCGGGTCTGGCGAAAAGGGAGAACACATTTCCGGATTTCCACGACCAATCCAGCCCACTTTGAAGCGTTGCGGTCAAGTACTGTCGCACGATCCGTAGGAAATAGGGTGCTGCTCCGTCGTGCATACGGTATTTTACGGAATATAAGACGCTGTGGACTGTAAGACGCATCTTAATATTTAAGCAATTTAAAAAACGACCTTATTAACCATTTTTATTTTTAGGTTTCAAAGTCAGACTGAAAAAAATAATTCTTTGTTTATAAAACCGCACTGACCTTTAAAATCCTTGAAAATCGCCATCTTCTAGTTTTGGAAATTTTACATTCAGTCCTCTATCTGCACATTTAGTCTTTCTCAACATTTTCAGTTATTCTTTTTTTTTCAGCCCACCAACGCGTTTTTTTTGTTGCGAGCCTAGGCACCGCTCAGCTGTTCTGTTTTCACTTTCTTCGGCATGTGCTGTTATTTACAATTTAAAGCCGACATCATATCAGTATCTTTTATTTTTTTTCCATTACGAAACTACTTACTAACAGAAATATTGTGGTGCTACCTATAACACAAATCGGTTTCTATTCAAGTTCAGTGGCACCTTCGCCTGCAATGACGCATCGTAGACTAGACGGAGTTCTGGCTTTGTGATGGTTGGACAGGGGGCACAGAGTTAGCTAGCTTGTGAATCCCCGCAAGTCATGTTCGTCGCATCGGCGCACTGCTGCCGCCGGTTGAATCCAATGTTGCCAGACAGAGGTAGGTTTCCCGCGGCATCGAATATACGGTCATTTTGAAGATTGGTGGGAATTTTAAAGCAAACACTGGCTATTTTTTATATTAATTTCGGGTATAAGACGCTCCTGAATTTTGGAGGCAGTTCTTCAAAGAAGAAAATGTGCCTTATAGTCAATAAAACGGTAAACCACAAATGGTTCAAATGGCTCTGAGCACTGTGGGACTTATCATCTGAGGTCATCTGTCCTCTAGAACTTAGAAATACTTAAACCTAACTAACCTAAGGACATCACACACATCCATGCCCGAGGCAGGATTCGAACCTGCGACCGTAGTGGTCGCGCGGTTCCAGACTGAAGCGCCCAGAACCGCTCGGCCACAACGGCCAGGAAAACCACAGCCGTTGTCTTTGTGTAAAGATGACACTCTCCGTAGCACTGGTAATGCGTCGCACAGAAATCGGTGATGCACAACATCTGTTTGGTTAAGTGCGGTCCTACGAGTCTCTCAGCGACAACTCCTGCCCTGCGTGATGCCCCACCTGCGTGTTCGAGGACTTGAATTTGCTCACACTTGTGTATTGTGGTAATTTACTGTGTCATCTCTTGTGAAAACGTCCTCCTGTCTCGACAGGAACTTCACTTCTAGTTGTGACCGACAGCAATATCTAATACTTTTTTTAAGCACCCTGCATAACAACGTGGGTGTCAGTTACTGGAAAGCGAATTTTACTAGTTTGCAGAACCAGTGTGACAGTGTCTGAAATGAATCATCGTACATGTAGCGGAAGGAATTCTTAGCAGTCTTACGGAGTATCCTTGTTGTTCATGCTGTATGTTAACTATTTCGCAGATAGTGTTAAATGCAGTCACAGAGTGTTGTGTGGAGGCAGGAAGTGGGTCAACACAGAGGCTCAGTTACAAATAAAGCGAATGGCAGTCTACCAGCCATTGACAGTGTGCTGTGAGACTGTCTTTTCTACAAAGAAGAATACGTACATGAAACTTATACAGTTCATGATGGAATACTGCTCAACTGCACGAAATCTATATCAGGCCAGACTGTCAGAGAGATTGAATGTGTACGAAGAAGGGCGGAGAAAATGATCGCGAAATTGTTGACAGCTAGAGAGTCTAATACAAGTATAAATGTTGAAATATCTCATCTAGCGGAATCTCCGAGACAGACCCCGTGTATTTCGCGCGAACCTGCCGAGTCTACGAGTGTTCGGCCCACTACGTATCCGTGACGTAGACGTCATGCAGGAAAAGTGCAGCAAGCCGTGGGTCACAGTGAGGTTTACAAGCCGTCATTCTCCCGACGCTCTACCTTTGAACAGAATGAGTCAAATAAATAATTTGTGTGAGATACGAAGTACCCTCTGCCACGTACTTCACAACGTTGCACAAAGTATACACACAGTTGCTGTCATCATTTTTCGACGCGCTTCTTTGTACAGTGGAACAACTGCAGGTAAAGACAAATAACAGTGGTAAGATTCCTAAACCAATCACTCTACATTGGGTTGCTAATTATATGTGCAGGCATTTCGGACCAACGGCGGAGAAGTCCGTAACTTCAAATAAATTCGACAAAACCTTCAATGACTGCCATTCAGAATACGTGTTAATATGGTTCAAATGGCTCTGAGCACTATGGGACTTAACATCTATGGTCATCAGTCCCCTAGAACTTACAACTACTTAAACCTAACTAACCTAAGGACATCACACAACACCCAGCCATCACGAGGCAGAGAAAATCCCTGACCCTACCTGACGCTACCACACGACCACGCGCTGCGGACGTGTCAATAACAAATATAAATTTTAGAGTAAGACACTCTTAAAAGTGGAAACACAGACACAGTATTTTCAAAACCACCTCATGTGATAGAATCACCACCCAGCTGGAGTAAAACACCATAAATCATCAATAATAAGTCTCATACAGCTCATGCCCATCTTCCACAACATAAAAAAGTATCAAAATGAACATACGCTTCCTTTCTCACTTGAGCAAATTAATTTTTGAGGTTATAATTTAGCCTAAAATTACTGGAAAAGATTTTGCCTGTTTGTGGTTACCAAAAGCGCTGCGATATCAGTCCATTGATTCCGAGCTATACCTCGATTATGCTCTACTTCTACATCTACATGGATACTCTGCCTGGCAAAGTGTTCATCCAACCGCCTTCACATTTCGATATTATTCCAATCTCGTATAGCGCGTGGCGAGCTCTGATTTCCCTTATTTTATTATGGTGATCGTTTCTTTCCTTTTAGGTCGGCGTCATCAAAGAATTTTCGCATTCGGAGGAGAAAGTTGGTGATTGAAATTTCGTGAGAAGTTTCCGCCGCAACGAAAAACGTCTTTGTTTTAATGATGTCCTCCCCAAACCCTGCACCATGTCAGTGACACTCTCTCGCCCCTATTTCGCGATAATACAAAACGTGCTGCCCTTCTTTGAGCGCTTTCGGTGTGCTCCGTGAATCCTGTCTGGTAAGGATCCCAGAAGAGGACGGACCAGCGTAGTGTAGGCAGTCTCCTTTAGTAGGTCTGCTACATTTTCCAAGTGTACTGCCAATGAAACGCAGTCTTTGGTTACAATTCCCCACAACATTTTGTGTGTGTTCTTTCCAATGTAAGTTGTTCGTAATTGTAATTTCTATGTACTTAGTTAAATTTACGGCCTTTAGATTTGATTTATCGTGTAATCTAAGTCTGACGGATTCCTTTTAGCACTCATGTGGATGACCTCACACATTTAGTTATTTAGGGTCAATTGCCAATTCTCGCACCGTACAGATATCTTTTCTAAATCGTTTTGCAATTTGTTTTGATCTTCTGATGACTTTACTAGTCGATAAACAACAGCGTCGTGTACAAACTACATAAGACGGCTCCTCAGATTGTCTCCCAAATCGTCTATGTACATAAGGAACAACAAAGGGTCTATAATATTACCTTGCGGAACGCCAGAAATCACTCCTGTTTTATTCGGCGACTTTCCGTCACTTGCTACGAACTGTGACCTCACTGACAGGAAATCTCGAATCCAGTCACATAACTGAGACGATAATCCATAAGCAGGCAATTTTACTACAAGCTGCTGAAATACGAAATCAATTTGTAATTGCTTGCAGAAGCAACCTTGGGGAAGGTCAGTTTGGATTCTGTAGAAATATTGGAACACGTGAGGCAATACTGACCCTACGACTTATCTTAGAAGCTAGATTAAGGAAAGGCAAACCTATGTTTCTAGTATTTGTTGACTTAGAGAAAGCTTTTGACAATGTTGACTGGATACCCTCTTTCAAATTCTGAAGGTGGCAGGGGTAAAATATAGGGAGGGAAAGGCTATTTCCAATTTGTATAGAAACCAAATGGCAGTTATAAGAGTCGAGGGGCACGAAAGGGAAGCAGTGGTTGGGAAGGGAGTGAGACACGTTTGTAGCCTCTCCCCGATGTCATTCAATCTGTATATTGAGCAAGCAGTGAAGGAAACAAAAGAAAAATTCGGAGTAGGTATTAAAATCCATGGAGAAGAAATAAAAACTTTGAGGTTCGCCGATGACATCGTAATGCTGTCAGAGACAGCAAAGGACTTGGGAGAGCAGTTGAATGGAATGGATAGTGTCTTGATAGGGGGATATAAGATGAACATCAACAAAAGCAAAACGAGGATAATGGAATGTAGTCGAATTAAGTCCTGTGGTGCTGAGGGTATTAGATTAAGAAATGAGACACTTAAAGTAGTAAAGGAGTTTTGCTATTTGTGGAGCAAAATAATTGATGATGGTCGAAGTTGAGAGGATATAAAATGTAGGCTGGTAATGGCAAGGAAAGCGTTTCTGAAGAAGAGAAATTTGTTAACATCGAGTACAGATTTAAGTGTCAGGAAGTCGTTTCTGAAAGTATTTGTATGGAGTGTAGGCATGTATGGAAGTGAAACATGGATGATAAATAGTTTGGACAAGAAGAGAATAGAAGCTTTCGAAATTTGGTGCCACAGAAGAATGCTGAAGATTAGATGGGTAGATCACTCAACTAATGAGGAGGTGTTGAATAGGATTGGGGAGAAGAGAAGTTTGTGGCACAACTTGACTAGGAGAAGGGATCGGTCGGCAGGACATGTTCTGAGGCATCAAGGGATCACCAATTTAGTATTGGAGGGCAGCGTGGAGGGTAAAAATCGTAGAGGGAGACCAAGAGATGAATACACTAAGCAGATTCAGAAGGATGTAGGTTGCAGTAGGTACTGGGAGATGAAGCAGCTTGCGCAGGGTAGAGTAGCATGGAGAGCTGCATCAAACCAGTCTCAGGACTGAAGACCACAACAACAACCTGTCATCAGCACTCAACACTTCTTGCGAGTAAAGAGCGAATTGTGTTTCACAAGAACGGTGATATTTTTCATCATCAGGGTGCCACAAGCTCGTCCTTTCTTGAAATAAACTTATTAGTATCTCGCAGTCCGGGTTTCGTGTGGAAGAAAGTCGGCCGACTCGACCGAAGTAAACTGATTTGTATTTCACGGATTGTCTTCTACGTCTGTGCGTTCGAGCGATGAGATCGGGTGCACTCTAACCGCGCACATAGTGACGTACTGATTTGAAAAGATCGGCGGTCGGCGGAACGCCCCGACGGCGGTGCCAGTTGTGACCGCACTCTGAAACTGGGTGTGTGGGGCTGAGGGTATGTCACTGCACGGCTGGTCGCCATGGGAAGGGGGTTTCACTGGCAGAGTTGATGCCAGCGGGAGAGAGAGAAGAGAGAGAGAGCGAGCTGTGACGCCAGCTGGCGTTTCTCCACTGTTCAGCACAGCTGTCGCGCGTCCGGGACCCGACGCTGCTGGAGACGCGCTCTTTCCTCCCCTCAGTCCTGGAACACTTCCTGCGGGGATCTTCCTAGTCTTCCCGGCCACAGAGCACAAGGGGGCCTCGAACGGTGTGTTACCTATTGCTCTGCTGTGCTTAAATTCCTGAGTCGAACGACGTGAAAGGGACGCAAAACATCTACGTCTACAGTTACATATTCCGCAAGTCACAATACGGTGCACGACGGAGGGTACATTGTACTGCTCTTAGTCGTCAACTTTCCTGGTCAGTTGCCCTACGGACAATAAGATGCACCTTAAATTTTAAACCTTTTATTTAAAATAACATTTTTTACCACATGTACTATCAGATTGCAAATCCAGACTAAAAAATCTGACCTTTTAAACCCCTTGAAAACCTTCATCTGAACTTCCTTCTTGTTCTCCTTCTTCTTCCTGTTCGTCATCATCGTTGTTTTCGTATATAAGATGGTCTTCACTGCCATCGAGAGCGTTGCATATGTCGCACTTTTTAAAAGAACTCTCAATGTTGTCTTCTCTTACTGTAGACCACGCCTTTTTTGTCCATTGACACACTAGTTTCCTTGCGGGTCGTTTTAAAGCTCCCTACTGCACGAATTCATGTTTGGTTTTATCCATCATCCATTTGTTTCATTCTTCTCTCATATACACTTTACATGGTTTCTTTATCGAGACATCAAGAGGTTGCATTTGTGAAGTAAGCTCTCCCGGAATAACATCAAGCTCTGTATTCCCCTGTCTCATTTTTTCTTTCTTAGAATTTTTCAAATGACTACTTAACTGATTCAGCGCAAGAAGAGAACTCTTCTTCAGTAAATCACCTTTCCTTCTCTCTAACACTCTATTAATCCATAATATCATACCAGTCTCGTTCATCCAACCCTTGTCATGTACGTGAACAACACCTGGCGGCATTTCAGAAGGTTTAGATATTGTTTTGCGCTTGAAAATGATTATTCGATTGAGTTTAGTAACGTTAACACAACATGAAAGGACAGCAGTGAAGTGCGTTTTTTCATGTCCACTCGTTTTTATAGTTATAGTTTTAGCACCTTTCATGCCAGCAGTTTTGTTGCTCGGCATATCAAGTGTCAGAGGAGTTTCGTCCATACTCGCTATTTGCCTTATTTCCACATTGGTTTTCTTTCGATGCTGAATAATAAAGCGATGGTAAGATAATATTTTCTCGACATACTATTGAGGCATTTTCTGAAATATTTTGGTTTTGGTTCGCTTGCTAAGTCAATGATCCTTTATAAAAGTTAGCACCAACCAGCTCCACCCTTAAAGTCTTTTAAGTTCCACTGTAGCGCCAGCTTACGAGCGTGTGTTCGAATCAATGTATTAATTCCAGTGCCATTTTGACGGTGTCCTTGAATCTATTTCAATACATCATCTTCTATTTTTGGCCATTTGGCATTCAGTCTTCGACTTGCACATCTAGTCTTCCTAATTTTTCCAGTTCTTCTTTATTAGCCCGTCAGTTGCGAATGCCTTTTGTGTTGGTGGAGGAGCGAAATGATGCTGTCCTGTTTCCATGTTCTTCTGCACGAGCTATTTACTTCAATGGTAGCTTGCGTCATAAGAATACCTTTTATTCTTTTCCGTTAAGAAACTAGCTACTAACAAAGGTAAGTGTGCCCGCGCGGTTCTAGGCGCTTCAGTCTGGAATCGCGCGATCGCTACGGTCGCAGGTTCGAATCCTGCATCGGGCATGGATGTGTGTGATGTCCTTAGGTTAGTTATGTTTAAGTAGTTCCAAGTTCTAGGAGACTGATGACCTCAGATGTGTTCTGCGATAGTGTTCTAGGTTTGTGACGGCGGGGCAGGGGGAAGACATGCGAATCCTCGTCATCTTCGTCTCATCTGTGCACTGCTGCTGCCAGTTGAATCCAGTGCTGCCAGATAGAGATACGTTTCCCACGGCATCGAATATATGGTAATTTTTAAGACTGGCGGGAATTTTAAATCAAACACTGGCCATTTTTATATCAAATTATTTGTGTGGCCACATTGTCCGTAGCTACTTTACAATTCCTGACGGCATTTTCGTTCTGTCGACGCGACTACAAGAAAATTTTATATTAATTTCGAGTAGAAAATGCACCTGGAATCTGGAGCCAATTTTTCGAAGGGAAAAGCACGTCTTGTAGTCCGTAAAATACGGTACATGCTTTCATAAGAACCCAAATTTGTTTTGTCGTCGAGGCGCTTACGCGAAATTTTTTCTACGCCGGTGACAGTACGATCGTTCTGCAGTCTTTCGCTGTTTCTAGTTCCCCAAATCTACTCAATAGAGTTTCGTGGAAAGAACGTCTTCGACCTCAGTTTGCATTTCACGAAGCTGTTCCGTAACACTCGCCTGTTGATCGAACCTACCGTTAACAAATCACCACGCTTCTGAATTACTTCGATATCTTCCTGTAATCCGAATTGGTGGGGGTCCTAGACACTGGAGCATTAGTTAAGAATGCTTCTCCTGTATTGAGGAGCTAAAATTTCTAAGGCGGCTCCCGGTAAAACGCAGTCGACCATTTGCCTTCCCTACAACCCATCGTTTCATGTCGCTTTGCAACGTTATGCGTAGATATCTCATCGATGTGTACTAATCAGTATAATTAGTATGTTTGGTTTTAAAAGTTGTGTTTGTGATACTGAAGTTCATGGCATGCTCTACATATGAGACGTGGCCATTATTTTAGTAATTAAACTTCCTTCCTTATTTCTCCGGTTTTCCGAGACTGACGCTGACGTATGTTGAGATGGCTATCCACACAGTAGTCGCGCCGTTCAAATGAACCACATGCTGTTAGGAAAGCCAAAGTTTTCGTGAGCCATGTGCTGCTGTTTCAAACAACCCTACCACAACAGAGGTCAAAAATTAATTATGATTGTAGTGTTGCTCACGTTGCTAAATATTGCATTTTCGGGCAACAACAAAGTTATATTATGTGGCAGGTGTCATTAGAGCAGAGTTAATAAAGTCATTTCTTGAAATAATGGATAAACTAGGGACTCATCTTTTCGTGTTTCCCATGCTGGTCTCGTTGTGAACTCATGGCTCAATCGTCGAAAATCTAGGTAGTGATGATTCCAAGCTCGGATGCAAAGAGGCCTAGGTGTTATTCTGCGATATTCAAAAGTTTTATAGATGTGTTTTATAAACCATTCTTGAAGATTAAACTTTTGCAAGTTAAGACAATGGTGATGTAAAAAAGTAAGCAGCAGTCCGAATTTAAGTGACACTTCTTTTTTATTACTTTTGTTGCCATATCACGTAACTCGTTCCAAAACATCACTTCACAATATAAAACATACTTGCAAATATCTTCCTCACTGCTGAAGTTCACATTTCATAAACTGACTACAATTTGTGTCTTTTCAACATGACGACCAGGACTTGACTCTCTAATAACCGCTTACGCGCCCAAAAATTAGCCGGCCGCGGTGGTCTCGCAGTTCTAAGCGCGCAGTCAGGAACCGTGCGACTGCTACGGTCGCAGGTTCGAATCCTGCCTCGGGCATGGATGTGTGTGATGTCCTTAGGTTGGTTAGGTTTAAGTAGTTCTAAGTTCTAGGGGACTGATGACCACAGCAGTTGAGTCCCATAGTGCTCAGAGCCATTTGAATCATTTGAACCCAAAAATTAGAGTTAACAAGTACGTCAAAGATCATAGTGACAAAAGAAAGAATACACATATGAATAATACCATTGCCATATAAACATATCGATGTATCAAAGTACCTCTACATGAATGAAATCAAATCTGAATGCTGTCACAGAAATATGTTAACTATTTTACAGAAACACAGTAGAATATTGCTGGTATCGAGAGGTTGAGGTGAGGTGCCGCAATGGTTAAGTAATTCAAGTACCATTACATGTTCCACTAGCTGCAGGGTAACCACCCACCCAGCCACCACCTGCGTGTGGCTGCATGGCCCCCTGACCTGGCATTTGGAGGCAGCGCCCCCGCCGCCCCCGCCGCCCCCTGACCTCACAACACGGCCAGCAGGTGTCTGCGTTCCAATCCCGATGCTCCACCGGCCGTAAGTGCATTACGGAGCCGGGAGGTGAACTCAAAGGGCAAGGGCGGATTCGCTGCGTTGCATTTGCTGCGAAACAAACTTGCTACGTTTGAATTTATCCACAATGGACATGAGATCGTAGTTGTAAGAATCAGTGTTAAAACGTCGGCTTAATGACCTGTTTCGAGCGTAAAAAATATTAGAATTTACGCCTTTCGAAGGTCAAGCCTTTGTCTTCGGAATAACGTAAAACATAAACAGGAAGTCTTTTTCAGAGATTCCTGCGCGGTGATCGTGAGAATGAAGGCTCGACGTTCGATGAATAGTTAACTACTTCTTAGCAACCTGTTACTTCTTTGGTAAAGATTGTTATACACTTATGTCCCCGGCTGTAGCTTTAGTATCTAGAACACTCACAGCAATTTCAGCGCCAGGCTTACAAATTACTGGGTTACGAAACCTACTCGACAACAAAACCATTAGGTACCATTTCGTAGCCATCTAGGAAGTTTTGTCCGCAAGAGTGATTTGCATTTTGCTAGTCGTGTATGTAATGATAATTAAATCGACACCCCAGCTGCAAACAGGCGTTGATATACATCACTGGAAACATGTTGAAAATGTTTGACCCGGCCGGGATTCGAACCCGGGGTCTCCTGCTTACATGGCAGACGCTCTATCCATCTGAGCCTCAATGATTTATATCAACGCCTGTTTGTAGCTAGGGTGTCGATTGAATTATCATTTCATTCTAGAGAAGCTGCACGGTCATCAGTGGTATCTATTCTTTCGGGAACAGATACTACCTTCATGTATAGCCCTGTACGTGCTTTACATTACTGAACTTTGTCGCAGATTCAAGAAGCAGCAGATACTCGTATAATGATATTGCTGAGAAGCTATAGTTCTTTACTTATAAGCCGACCGAGGTGGTCGAGCGGTTCTAGACGCTACAGTCTGGAACCGAGCGACCGCTGCGGTCGCAGGTTCGAATCCTGCCTCGGGTATGGATGTATGTGATGTCCTTAGGTTAGTTAGGTTTAAGTAGTTCTAAGTTCTAGGGGACTGATGACCTCAGCAGTGAAGTCCCATAGTGCTCATAGCCATTTGAACCATTCTTTACTTATACAACTGCGAATTAATTCCGGCCTCAATTTTATTCTCTGTCAATATTGTATCACCACGATTCCCTTTTCTAGTAAGAGATGTATTTGTGATGGATTGAAACCATATCAATGATATATCGAATGTTAATAAATCGAAGAGCTTTGGAGAGGAAGAGAAAAGGGGGAAGCACAAGAGAAAATATTGTCCGAGAAGCAAACACAGTGTTTCATAGGCGTCATTTAGAACCACGACAGCCCAAACGAAGTACACTCCTGGAAATGGAAAAAAGAACACATTGACACCGGTGTGTCAGACCCACCATACTTGCTCCGGACACTGCGAGAGGGCTGTACAAGCAATGGTCACACGCACGGCACAGCGGACACACCAGGAACCGCGGTGTTGGCCGTCGAATGGCGCTAGCTGCGCAGCATTTGTGCACCGCCGCCGTCAGTGTCAGCCAGTTTGCCGTGGCATACGGAGCTCCATCGCAGTCTTTAACACTGGTAGCATGCCGCGACAGCGTGGACGTGAACCGTATGTGCAGTTGACGGACTTTGAGCGAGGGCGTATAGTGGGCATGCGGGAGGCCGGGTGGATGTACCGCCGAATTGCTCAACACGTGGGGCGTGAGGTCTCCACAGCACATCGATGTTGTCGCCAGTGGTCGGCGGAAGGTGCACGTGCCCGTCGACCTGGGACCGGACCGCAGCGACGCACGGATGCACGCCAAGACCGTAGGATCCTACGCAGTGCCGTAGGGGACCGCACCGCCACTTCCCAGCAAATTAGGGACACTGTTGCTCCTGGGGTATCGGCGAGGACCATTCGCAACCGTCTCCATGAAGCTAGGCTACGGTCCCGCACACCGTTAGGCCGTCTTCCGCTCACGCCCCAACATCGTGCAGCCCGCCTCCAGTGGTGTCGCGACAGGCGTGAATGGAGGGACGAATGGAGACGTGTCGTCTTCAGCGATGAGAGTCGCTTCTGCCTTGGTGCCAATGATGGTCGTATGCGTGTTTGGCGCCGTGCAGGTGAGCGCCACAATCAGGACTGCATACGACCGAGGCACACAGGGACAACACCCGGCATCATGGTGTGGGGAGCGATCTCCTACACTGGCCGTACACCTCTGGTGATCGTCGAGGGGACACTGAATAGTGCACGGTACATCCAAACCGTCATCGAACCCATCGTTCTACCATTCCTAGACCGGCAAGGGAACTTGTTGTTCGAACAGGACAATGCACGTCCGCATGTATCCCGTGCCACCCAACGTGCTCTAGAAGGTGTAAGTCAACTACCCTGGCCAGCAAGATCTCCGGATCTGTCCCCCATTGAGCATGTTTGGGACTGGATGAAGCGTCGTCTCACGCGGTCTGCACGTCCAGCACGAACGCTGGTCCAACTGAGGCGCCAGGTGGAAATGGCATGGCAAGCCGTTCCACAGGACTACATCGAGCATCACTACGATCGTCTCCATGGGAGAATAGCAGCCTGCATTGCTGCGAAAGGTGGATATACACTGTACTAGTGCCGACATTGTGCATGCTCTGTTGCCTGTGTCTATGTGCCTGTGGTTCTGTCAGTGTGATCATGTGGTGTATCTGACCCCATGAATGTGTCAATAAAGTTTCCCCTTCCTGGGACAATGAATTCACGGTGTTCTTATTTCAATTTCCAGGAGTGTAGTTGTGGTGTCTCTCATCCAATGGCGATCGGTGGTCGGAGCGATTCTGGTGAAGTGTTGGCCATTGATCGAGGCGTCGGCAACCGTAGCTTGGGAAACATGTGCCAAAACTGAAAACGTTAATATAAAATTGGTTTTGGGGACTAGAGAGCAGTGTACCTACAAACTGTGTTGTAGGTTTTTGGGGAGGCTACAGAGAACTGTAATGAGTAACTTCTACAATCGCACCCAGGTTCGGAGAGTACAATTACAGACAGCTGCTGTACAACTGACTCACGTTGTCTGCACGCCATGGGCGGACGGTACGGCACGGCAATTTGGCAGCCGCAGCTGTGACGTCACGCAGCTTCTGGCACCGTCTGTTTCGAGCACGTTTTACGCCAGCGACTTCCTTGTCAAAATCGACTGCACGAAATGCTTGCACCCTTCGTGCCTGCGCGTAAACCAGCAGCCAGGCACGTCGCGAGTGTGTGTATGACGTCAATGATCTATAGATTGTGCCGAGTACAGCGTTGTAAATTTCGGAGTATGCTGCACACTGCGGATGCCCACAAACAGGACATAGGCAGAGTCTGCTTACATCGGAAGTTAACATATTTTGTACGTGCTCACTCCTGTTATATAAATGGATTTTGTGCCTTCGTGCCTTATTAATCTTTATCGTATTGTTTCCTTTGTTTTCGTGCCACGTTGCACGATATTCTGGTATTTTGCCTACTTTTGTTACCCCACAAGAAAGACGAAATATTTACGTTCAGTTTTCAGCAAGGATGAGAATTTACGAGACGGCCTTTGACAAGAACATCTACTATGAATTTTGCTTTGTTCATTAATAAACTCTGTTATCATTGCTTGTTCGTACATCTTGTTACGATATTTCGAATTTTTCGTAAAAAGATAATACCCGATGACCTCAGTTTCCACGTTCAAGTGGTAAACTATAGATGAGACAACTGTCACAAAACACGCCGTTTTGGTGCTGACGTGTAAACGGAAAATGAGATTTGAGATTCAAGAAGAAACTGCCAGGAGCGCTGCAGTAGTCTCACTTTTCTCGAGTGGTCAATTGAGACAAAAAGTCGATCATGTAAAAGAGTTTTAAGGGCCTGTGATCCGCCGCCTGGGCGAGCGATCTGTCCGAAGTTCTCATGGGTGCGGGAAAATCGCATAGCGCAGCGATCGATGGGGGAAATGCTCGGAATTTTCATGCCATCTTGTGAATCGTAAACGATGCACGGCAGTATGGCTACCTGGCTTCGACTCGTTTCTCCAATTAATTTTGGTGCTTGTGTAGTTTTGTTTCCTTCGCTATGTTCACGAGAAGTAACAACTTACTCGGCAATTGCAGTTGTCCAGGGAGCAGGAGCCACTCATAACAGTGAAGTTGAAGGCCGGATTACCACTAATATTAAGAAAAAATACGAATTTAAAAACACGGATACTCTTAAGTTTTGCAGTGAGCAGCATCTTGAAGCTTTTACTGTAGAAGTAGGGAAACAAAGGCCTAAGCAGTTATTTTTCAAACAGCCACATGCGTTGTCAAAGTTTTTAACACCCAAATTAATTAAAGTTTTTGTACATACCTAATCCGGAGCCATACTTAAGTCCTCATTTTATGTAGTCTAACTTTTCTGCATACAAATTAAAATAAATGTCATGGAAACCATCAGAGATGCCATTGATAACTTCTACAGACACATAGAGATAGCAAATTTATTGTCTAAATGCTTTTAGTTAAACTAAAAGGCTAATAACTCAAAAACGAAATTATCACTTTAAAATCTATTTGCGAAATACAACCTGGGAAGTTATACACGGCGCACCTTGTGACAAAAATGTAGTGGTTTTTTTTTCTTTTTTTTTTTTTTAATACAGGCTATAGCTCCCCCTACTTAAGTTTGATAAGGTTGGAGTGTCACACTATTTATTTTAGTTTCTGAGTGCGACCGACCGTTTGAATTTTTTGCATCTTAAGTTTCTGTGAATACAAATTGTGTACGGTCACTGACATCTATAAAGGAAGCTGAACTCCAATAGTCTCTGCGCTGTCAGGTCTGGCTTAATTGGGAACTTGCCTAATGGCTTTCTTGCCGTGACCGTGACGTAGGAACCAGTTTTCAGTCCCTATTGGCAAGCGTTATTCACTCCAGACTTTTCCTGAGTGACAGTTAAAATGATTGCAGCCATGTATGCAAACTCAAATAAACTGATAAACTACGTCACCAATTAGATACATGCAGAAGCTCAGTCTTTGACAGATGTAATTACACGGAAATAGCTGCCAAAGACTGCTTAAGTTGTCCAACATGAACTTACAGTAAATTCTTCGTCTGTGTCTGTACTCTGCAAACCACATTTAAATGGATGGCAGGGGGTACATCCTATTGTATCAGTTATTAAGGCTTTGTCCCATTCCATTCATGTATGAAGTGAGGGAAGAATGATCGACTAAATAGCTCTGCGTGTGCTGTAATATCTTTAATCTTGTGTTCGCAGTACCTGTGGTAACGATTCGTAAGGGGTTGTGATATAACATTCATAGATTCATCACTTGAAGTTGGCTCTAGAAACCTTATAAGTAGGTTTTCACGGGATGGTTTGCGTCTCTTCAAACGTTTGGCCATTTCATTTCTTCAGCATCTTCGTGACTCTCTCCCATGGGTCAAACAAACCTGTGACCATTCGTGCTGCCCTTATTTGTATCCGTTTAATGTTCCTTGTTAGTCATGTTTTGGTACTCTAGGATGGGTCACACGTTTGTATTGCATTCTGTCCTTGAATGATTACTTTCCTCCAGTATTCTACCAATGAACTGAAGTGTGTCACCTGCTTTTTCTGTGTGCTCATTCCATTTTATATACCTATAAAATGTTAGACCTAGTTATTCGTACGTTGGCCGATTGCAACTGTGACTCAGTGATATTATAGTCGTAGGATAGTTACTACGTGTTTTTACTTTGTGAAATGCAAAATTTTACATTTTTGAACATTCAAAGCAAGCTGCCAATATTTGCACCACTTATTAAATAATTCGGCAGTCATTGTCGAATTGATTGGAAAATACAAACCACATTAATGAAAGATACAAGATAAAGAGCGAACGCTAAAGATATTGTCAAATAACGGTAAAGTGACAGTAGAAATTTAATGTTACATGAATGGCGGCGCAGATGACCTTGTGGGTTGTTGACGGCCGTGCTTTCTTGTCGGTACTATTTAGCTAAACGAGGTTTCAGGGCTAGTGCGCAGTAAGGTGAATAAAGTGGTTACTTACTGGAAACTTGTTGCCTTCAGCACGTTGGGAAATTGCTACAGCTGCAGCTTGATGTGGTTCAGACAAGTGTTTTGTTCTGGCAGAGAGCAGCTAAACAGTTGCGAGCGTTCTTCTCGGGCCCTACTTAAAACAACTTGCCCCCAAGTAAAAATGGTCCAATGAATAAACTGGCACTAATTTTTATGGCCAACCTAACTGGGTCTTTGTGGCAAGTTATGAGATGTTAAGTTTACAATGTCTGCAATGTGTTCTTGTCCGTGAAGGCATACTTTTACCCCAGGACGGGTTTATGTAAATCGCCATCTTGTAGATAAATTGTAATGTACAAACGCCGTTATGTATCGATTCATATGAACCAAGGAAAAATATTCGCGTACCTGCGGAATATCATTACATTCCATAATCTCTCGGTACCTCTCGAAACACACACAAAATTAATAAGCAGATTTTCACGGTCATTAATTAAGCTGTATTTTGCACTTATTGTTAGCCTCAGTGGCTTCTCTTAGTTAATTTTACGTTATTACGGATATCGATACCACCACCCCTTGGGGATGTGCACCGTTCTCTCACTCGCGTCAAACTACTGAATGAATAGTGCCACTGCTGAGAACGACTGGAGTTCGCAGCTGTGCATGCTGGTGTGACGTGATGCGGCACTTGCCGGGGCAGTTCCCTGCAGGGCGCTGCCGCGCCGGGTCCCCGGCGAGCCAGGGCAGCCACCAAGTTCTCACTCCCCCTCGCGCCCAGTATCGCTATCCGGCATGCCTGCCCGACGCTCACATTTCACAGCCTTCCACGTAAATGCCACCACGGTGCGTGATCCAGCCATCTTCCCCCTCCCTTCCCCCCCCCCCCCCCCCCTTCGCCATTTCGCCACAAACCCTGCCCCATCCCTCAGCAGTGCTGGTGGAAATTCTGGTACTCCGGTACCTTAAGCCGCCGATATTGAGGCGCTCGGCTGTTGGTAACGACTGTTAATACCAGCCATATCCTCACGAGAAGTTTCGCTCTTCAGCCTTGACCAGCTCCCAGAATTTCCGTCTCTGTGCTTCATATCAAAAGCCCGATTGCGTACACAGAGTTTAGACACAGAAAAGCCGTGAAATATTAGGCATTATGAGGACACTTATCTTGCTCCCGGGACACGGAAGTCTTCGCGCAGTTATTCGCTGCTGATTACTTTTATGTTTAAATGTGAACTGCACCTTTAGTCCATGCCAGAGAGCTTCTATATTAATCAGAAGACAATGATAAATAAATCTCTGATAGGTGGAGAGGACCTGCCTTGAAATTACTTTTAAAAAAAACCATGAGGCGTAAACGTGTGATTTATGTACAACTAGTGGACCAAACTATTAACAATGAAAACTACAGGTATATTACACCGAAGAGCCAAAGAAACTGGTACACTTTCCTAATATCGTGTAGCGCCCCCCGCGAGCAGCAACATGACGTGACACGGACTCGAGTAATATCTGGAATAGTGCTGGAGGGAACTGACACCATAGATCCTGCACGGCTGTCCATAAATCCATAAAAAGTACGAGGTCGTGGAGATATCTTGTGAACAGCACGTTGCGAGGCGTCCAAGATTTGCTCAATAACGTTCATGTCTGAGGATTTTGGTGGCCAGCGGAAGCGTTTATAAACTCAGAACAGTGCCACTCTGTGGCAATTCCGGTCGTGTGGGGTGTCTCATTGTCTTCCTGGAATTGCCCAACTCCGTCGGAATTCAGAATGGGCACGAATGGATGCACGTGATCACTCGGGATGCTTATGTGCGTGTCACCTGTCAGAGTCTTATCTAGACGTATCAGGCGTCCCACATCAGTCCAACTGCACACGCCCCACACCATTCCAGAGCCTCTACCAGCTTGAACAGTCCCCTGCCGACTTGCAGGGTCCATCGACTCGTGAGGTTACCTCCATACAAGTGCACGTCCATCCGCTCAGATACAATCTGAAACGGGACTCGTCCTCCCAGGCAGCATGTTTCCAGTCACTAACAGTCCAATGTCGGCGTTGACGTGCCCAGGCGAGGCGTGACACTTTGCGTCGTGCAGTCATCAAGGCACGCGAGTCGGCCTGCAGCTCCGAAAGCCCTCATCGATGATGTTTTGTTGAATGGTTCGCACCCTGACACTTGTTGATGGCCCAGACTGATGTCTGCAGCAAACTGCGCGCACTTCTGTCACGTTTAACGATTCTCATCTGTCTTTATTGGTCCCTTTCTTGCAGGATCGTTTTCCAGCCGCAGCGATGAAGGAGATTTGGTGTTTTACCGGATTCCTGATATTCACGGTACACTCGTGAAATAGCCGTACGAGAAAATCCGCACCTCTTCACTACCTCCGAGATGCTGTCCCATCGCTCGTACGCCGACTATAAAGCCAGCTATAAACTCACTTAAATCTTGATAACCTGCCATTGTAACTGCAGTAAGCGATGCAACAACTGCGCCAGACACTTGTTGCCTTACGTTGGCGCTGCCGATCGCAGCTGCCTATTCTGCCTGTTTAGATATCTCTGTATTTGAATACGCGTGCCTATACCAGTTTCTTTGGCGCTTCAGGGTAATAAGAGTTAATTCGAGTTATTAATGTTTTATGTTTTCACTGTGTAGCTTGTATACCCGTCAGTAGGTTGTGCGAGATGGCAGTCAGCGGTTAACGCGTTAGATAATCAAACCGCTGCCGAGTGTTTGATTCCTGGTCGTGGTTTCCTTTTTTTATTCGATATTTTTTTCGATGTATCTGCTAATAGTCTGATAATCGAATAACTTTTCTTTGCATTTTTTTTGAAGTAAAACATCGGGAGGTGTGATTAATAAGCAAATAAGTATATAAAAAGCAATTGCAGTTATCATCATTGTGATACATAGTACAAATATACCGAAATTCTGTTATTGCGTAGTCCTAACTGATCCTCCATTCGTGAGCGTTTTCACAATCTCTGAGGTGAAGCTTGCCATAGAAACATACAAAACATAAATATTTGTCGTAACTTGCGCTAGACACGGACGAAATCTCGCCGCGTTGACATGATTTCAGGTACATAGTTCGTGGAAAACATAGCTGTTTCACGTTGCTAAAACCAGATCTATATGATATCAACTTCGATGCTTTCCAAGCGTGTAAAAACATATCAAAAAAATCGTGTAATACTCTGCGCTGCTGTAATGACGCATATTTTTACGGTGGTCTGATGAAATTGTTTACATGTCGAAAAAGAGTGAATGTTAGGCGATCGACAAAGAGAGGTACACTTGGCTGGGATCAGTTGGTCAGCATCACCACCACGGCAGTGCGGTCGTCGTGCACCTTGTACGACGATGAAGACACCTGCCAGTACATTGTGTACACTATTTGGATTAGTAATCGCACCTCTCGATGTTAAAAAAATAGAAGCAGGGTATTCCTCTTATCAGAATATTTACCACATACACCGAAAAAATAACGAACCAAAAAAAAAAAAAAGCCACGACCAAGAATCGAGCACGGACCATCGGTTTGGTAGCCTTGACCGCTCGATTACCGAATCGGCTCAGCTTTGAACGTGAATAAAGGATGCCCCAACTACAAGAATAAAACATAAAAACGTTAATAACAGAAACATTATTAAGATCGTAAACCATAATATATCAATAAAGAATGTTTGTTTTTAGACGATCTTTCGATATACAGCTTTAAAATACGAGTTACTGTCATCAACTTTGTCCTCGATTTTTTCAAAAGCTAGGGAATGCCTAACAAAAAGCCGAAACACGCGCCTCTGTATTTTCTGTATAGAAGGTCCTGCAAAACTTGATCAAAGTCGGTGATCCACATGTGAGTCCCTCCACTGGCAGATGGAGAACCAGTGTGGTTGCTGGTGGTGGCTACATGTAGGCGGTCCCTGGCTGGCGCCACACGTGTGTGTATCGAACCGGACGGTGGCAGCTTGAGAGCCGGCGATGAATATTGATGTGGCGCGGCGTGGAGTGTACAAAGAGAGAGAGAGAGAGAGAGAGAGGGAGAATAGAACGGCCTTTTGTTGCGGGCGCGTGGCGACGCTTCCATTAGCGCTGTGATTGCTACCCGGTGGCGGCGGCTGCTGCCACTCGCCAGAGTAACGCGGCGGCAGCGGTCCGAAAGCCGACGGCCCGTGGGGCGCCGAAGCCACCCACAGCCGCGCACTGCGGTCCTCCGGTCGAGCTAGCCAGTCTGCAGGGCAGGAGTCGCGGCTGTCGCTTTTCGGTTATACAGGTTGTTTTTCAACGCCAGTTTAACCGGAAAACCACTCGAAATAACCGATTTTCGCCTTTTTGTTCTTATTATGTCTTGTAATAAACGCAGAAATCGAACAAAGGTTGAACAATGTTGACTTCCGCAGATTCAAGACACATGGAATCAAAATATTAAATTAAATAGGCAAATAAAAGAAAGTCATAGCCCAGGCATCGTTCGCTGTTTTTGTCGAGAAGTGATGAGTGTTTGACTGCTACAAAAATATCACCAGTGTTCTCCTGTTGACAAGAGTTTCTTAAAACTGTGCTCGATAATCATGTTGTAATCGGGGGTCAGACCACTGTTTGGCAGTTACGAATAGTCAATGGGAAGGATGAAAACTGAGGTTGAAGAAATCTATTTCTTCGCGTTAATTTGTCCACTTTCAAGGTCGAAAGGCAGATAACTGGATGTTTTATAGACGAAGGTAACATATTAGCTGCTTTCTGTTTTTATTGTAAACGACGAATGAACTGTTAAGTTTCAAGTTTTCTCTTTATATGATGTCGCAAGTTTGTTGTGGCTCCTCCCGCTTTTAATCATTTAAAGCAAATGGAGCACTGTACTTTATTGATTAAATACTTCCAGACTAGGCATGGCTCCATTCTGCAATACAACCGATGTCCGACGACGGTAACGAGAAACTGGAACACGGACCAGGTGGACGAAGTCGTGCACACCGCATGTACACGTGTACCATCTAACAGGCCGCACCACAGATACATTCTTGTCTCGGCAGTGCTTTACCATTTATTATGCCATTTGTCTATTGCTCCTTTGCTTTTCCCATTTTATACTATAACACATATTTCAAAGTGCTTCAAATTTAACGAATAAAAATTGCCTTACACAAGATTTATTAAAAAACGTAAACTTTTAACACTCTTCCAATGTCTTACTGATATTTCGCTCTGTTACCCGGTAATAAGTAAAAAATAAACACACCTGTTATAACCGAGACGAAACAAATACTGAAAAGTACCAACCATTCGGGAGTGAAATACCGGTGTCTGTTTTAACCGGTCGGTTTTTTCCGTCACTGTCTTCTGGTGGACTGACAGTGAGAGGAACAAGGCAGTCCGCAGCACACTGTCGGCTCTCATTGGTTACCAGCTCGAGCTGGGAACGGTACTCGTGGGAATTGAAGCGATCTCGGCGAATTGCACTGATGAAATCTTCTCGGGTTATCAGCCGATCGCAGCGTTGTGTTGTCGCCATGTTTCGCCTGCTCGTCAGCTTCAGGCGATGTGCCGAGTTCATGTCCAGTCCGATTCCTTCCCCCCCATTCTCCCCGCCACGTCCGTTGGCCGCGACATCTCTTCCGGAGGCAAGCGGCTGGCTCAACCGTTCGGCTTTAGGCACTGGATTCTGCTCTGCAGCTACAAAGGTACGAACTGTACATGAACCCAGCGCTTAGTCTGAAGATGAGAAGTAGGAAACTCGTCGAAACGTTGCGACAACACGACGCCGGCTCGGCTGATACGTGCGAAGATTTCATCAACTGTACTCACGTCATAACTCGCGGGGTTAACGACAGCTACGAAACAACGTAGCGCCTCAATAAGTCCATGAGACAGGCCCAAGAAACAATGTGGCCCGATGTAGCGCAAAGTAACAAACACATTGCTACTCTCGTATTCTAGCGGCAAAATAGGTGGCAACATACTGCTCCAGTCTTTATGCGTAAATTTATTTACTATTACTGGTTCGTATACGGGGTGCACATTAATAAAACCGAAAGGTGTAGGGACGAATTCCTGACTGAAAGTGGAGGAAAAAAGGCCCAATGAATATGTGCCCGGAAATGCATCAAATGGTTCAAATGGCTCTGAGCACTATGGGACTCAACATCTCAGGTCATCAGTCCCCTAGAACTTAGAACTACTTAAACCTAACTAACTTAAGGACATCACACACATCCATGGCCGAGGCAGGATTCGAACCTGCGACCGTAGCGGTCGCGCGTTTCCAGACTATAGCGGCTAGAACCGCTCGGCCCCAACGGCCGGGCAAAGGCATCGCTGCCACGGTAAAGGGCGCTGACGAATGAAAGTTCATCTGACCTTGTGTGTTGCAGGCCGTGTGATTGACGCAGCCTACTGTAAACTGCAGAACGGTCCGGAGTTCATGCCTGGAACAAGCCGATATGGGTGGAACGCGCGAAGCAGACTTGGAATGTTGTGCGGCGTCGTCGGTGTCTGTGAGGGTACTCGCCTTGGTGTAGCCCTGCTGCCGTACACGAGCACCAGCTCAGCTTGTTACCGACGTGAATACCGGACCAATCTGCTGCTCACAGTACGTTGCGTCAGTCACTCAGTAACGCACGGCACGTGGCCAGAGGAACTTTCATTCGTCAGCGCTCTTTACCGTGCAAACGATGCTTTTCCGGACACTTGTTCATTGGACCACTTTTTCCTCCATTTTCAGTCAAGAAACAGCCCCTGCAGTTTATCAGTTTTATTAATTGTCACCCAGTACGTAAGGTCAAAAGAAGAAAATAACTATTTGCTATTTAATATATTCAAATATCTTGAAGTTTCGTATTGCAATACCTTTTTATTAGAGTCTGTCTTCAGAAAGTTAACCGATGACGATCATATTCGGAGTATCTCCAGATCCATCACAGCAACCCTTCTTTCTAATGCACTGTGTGGAGCTTCCATACGTCTTTAATCACTCAACTTACGTAGGCATCGGTTACGCGCTAGAAATTTACTATCCCGTTTCGCACGCGCGCAGGTTAGTTCCCTCGAGCGGCGAGCCTCGTTGGCTGGGTTTCTGCGGTCCCTCAGCAATGGAACGGCGGTAGTCAACTGTCAGTACCGGAGACTCGTCACACAGGATAGTACAGGCGTCCTGGCTACATAGTGACTTATAATATACGCTGCGTTATTCACGAGGGAGTGATTAAGTTGACACTCCAAGAAACCGCCGCTGTTCTTGTGCAACTGTTGGTTGCGTGTGTATTGTGGTACCGCACAATTTTCCTCCTTTCTCTGCTCCGTGACTGGATGGAAAGCAGAATGAAGCAGCCTTCGTATGAATCATAATTCCTCTGATTGTCTCTTCTTGGTTATTTGACGAGTTATGCGTGGGAGGAAGTAATACATCGCTTTTGACTCGCACAAATTCTGCTCTTGGAGTGAACTTTTTCCGTCCATTGAATTTGTGTTGAAGTTTTACCTGGCACAATCGGTTTAGGGTCAATTGCGAGTCATTGTAAAGTGTGTTTACTTGTACGCCAAGGACAGCATATTCACATAAGAAAACGTGTCAGCTCGTGTGAAGCGCCATTTTCAGTTAAAGTATAATATTTTGTATGCAGTTTATTCTTTGCTTATTGTGATTCCATTTGGTTTTCCAGATTACAGTACAAAAGTATCATCCAAAATTATATCTACATGGATATAGCGCCTGTCTGCAACTACAACGTAAATCAGAGCAGTCTCCAGTGATTCAAAATCCTGTTTCCTGTTGCTAAAATTTATTTTCTTCAAGATCTTTAGGAAACTGAACGTGAGGCAACTACTTCTGACAAATACTTGAACAAAAACTGAAATTACCATCACCCGCAACGGCTACAAAAATGTTCTTTTATCATTTTAATGACAGTTCTGTGTAACAAACGAAATGATGCTGTTGCCGGCTGGTATTCCTTTTTTAAAAATTTTTTCACTTGGTGGTTCAAACAACTTCCTGTAATGAATTATTTACGTTAAGCACAGTTAACATAGTTTATTTACGCAAAATAACGCAAATGTTCATTTATCATCCAGCGCAAGGATTGATTTATCGTCTAGCGTTCTTGTTTGTTTTGACCAGCGTGCGACTTTCATGTGTTGAGATTTTTGATTGCGAGTTTTTGTATGTGTGTGGAAATTCTAGGATGCTCAAAAGCATTCTCGAAACACACTGGGACCGTGTTACGTTTACAGTAAGCAACTGGAGTCGATGGTCGCACTGTCGCCTTCTGTCGGGCTGCTGGCGATTACAGACTTTTTTTGGGTAAGATCAACCTCTGCCTGTTCCATACGATAGAATCTAAGTCGTGCTGTGCGGGAAGTCGCGACTTCCGCTGACACGGCCACAGCAGCAGGCGTTAGAGACAGACATTCAGCGACATTTCTAGACTCCGAATTTATACAAACGTTCTGTTTTCAAAAATCGTGCTAGCGAAACAGATACCGCCCAGCCTGCAACAGTTTGTGCCGTGAGTGACGTCATGCTACCGGCTTTCCTGAATTGCTGCTGAAAGCAACTTGTTAAGAATTATCCAGAGAGCGTGGAGTGTGCAGAAGGGCTACAAAATATTGGAACCGCAAAAAAAAAAAAAAAAAAAAAAAAAGCGCTGTCTCGTTTCTCCAGGAGGCGGGAGTTGGGGATAAGCAGTCGCAGTTCAGAGGTGAGTGTCAAATAATGTTTGTCGTATTAATAATAATTTAATATATACTAGTAATTTTAGACCTAGTGTCAAACTAACAATAGCGATTGATTATTAAACTGATCTTAAAATCTGTCCAAACCACAATCCATTTATAATTTCTGTTGGTCTGAGGATGGTTGAAAAACAGAAACGATTACCAAATGCAAATGAAATCGTGATTTGGTCTATTTTTTAAAGTCAGATTTCAAATTATATCCTATCCGTTAAGTTTTTTTATAGTATTTACTATGTTTAGAGCAGCAAAATGGCCATGCTTGTGTTGTGTAATACATTTATCACTTCTTAGTATTATTTCCGTGAGATTTAATGGAAGTATGGTACACGACCCTATCTAAGACAGAGTTTTAATGTTTGTACCCCAGTCCAAGTCACGGTACGGTAATTTTTGTTTGCTTGTGTCGTCAGTCTCCTGCCTGATCCAAAGCGACCCGCGCCGAGCGAGGTGGCAACACTGTATTCGCATTGAGGATTCTGGCGCTTCAAATACCCCTCCGGTCATCCAGCTTTAGGTCTTCCGTGATATCCCGGTCGTTTCAGGATAGTGCCGGGAAGGTTCCGTTGACAGGTGGTGGCCCGTTTCCTTCCGCCATTCTTCGTCTCCAATGACCTCGTTGTTGACGGGACGTTACAGACTACTCTTCTTTCTTCTTGAAGCGACTTGTTACGATTTCCTCTTGTGTGGCAGCCTCTTCGTCTCAGAGTATTAGTTACAGCCGAACGTTGTCAAGTGCGTGTTGTATACTTTCCAATATTTGTCTTCCCCTACGGTTGTTACCGTCTATGGTTTCGTGTAGTATCAAGGAAGCTATTCTTAAAATACAGGATGTCAAATTAAACAACTTTCAGCAGCCAAGTTTCCAGACTTGTTTTATTTGGCTGCCAGTTTCAGTGTTTTAGTGCGCCATCTTCAGGGCCCTGATCGAAAGCAGGGGCCAGCAAGACTGGTGTCAGTGGATTTCTCCTACGACGATCACTTCAACCATCATCTCCCGAACAGCACCAGGTCTCAGAAGCTTTCTTGTTTTCTTGTTTTTCCGCACTGTTATGTTCCAATTCTCGGGATTTTTTTTTCCTAAAATTGAGGCCTATGTTTCATACTAATAGATTTCATTGTTTTACATTAGTCTCCTACTTCTGTCTTTTATCTTTCTTGTATCGTGCGTTTTTCGCTTTTCAGCAGTATACTGTCTGGCAAAAAATCTGAAGCACCCAGCAGGGGACAGGAAACGAAATGAAACTTCACTGGTTGATATTTCCGCAGTGATTCGAAAACCGAGTCATATTTATAAAGAATCCTCTGCCAGGCATTTGAATGTGATTTGCAGAGTATCCATGTAGATGTAGATGCAGAACTTGGCAGTGTGAGCGCACATCTCAATATGACGTTGCATCCCTTCCCTGGCGTGAATGCATGCAGTGATTCGGTTGGGAAGGCTGTCGTGTAAAGAGGTGTCCCCTCCCGAGGCAAGTCTGCCCACAGCTGCTGGTGCCTGGACAGTGGCACTGGTAGACGTTAACGCCGGAGCGGGTCCGACACACGTTCTAGCGACTACATACCTGGACGTCATGCTGGCCTCGGAACTACCTCAACATCACGCGTGCTGCTCAGACACACTGCCATGTGTGAACGAGCATTGTCCTACTGAACACTGGCACAACGCTACTGTCGCATGTGAGGTTTCGACGTCCTTAACATACCGTTGTGACGTCACAGTTCCGCCAGCCGTGACCAGAAGTCGTAGCTGCCCACACCATGGCGCTAGAAGTTGCACCCCTCTGGCTCTCCAAAACATTGGCAGAATCGGATCTCCTCCCACATTGCCGCCATACTCACCATTGGGTTTCATTGATAAACACAGCTCGGCCCCATTCGTCAGCACTCCGTGCTTTTCGGTCAAAGCACCCTTGCAACAGTAGCCGTCTTGTGTTGTGTAATTAACAATAGCCTTGGCACGGGACGGTAACTCACCGGTCCGGCTACAGCCTGTGTACGACCAGCGGAGCGAGATGACCAAGGAAAGTTGCACGGATTTCGTCACTCTTTCTCGGATGGCAGGTGGAGATGTCAACTGTTTGCGATGTGCTTGGCGCACAATACGGGAGTCCTCCGTTGTGGTGAGCAGACTTGGTCAGCCGCAACCTTCACGACGAATGTGTCCACACCCACGTTCCCATACAAGCCAACACTGGGCCACTGTCACAACCGAATGCACACAAATCTTGATGTTCCACGATTTAACCAGCCGGTCCACTGGAGACCCTTTAGAGTTCTGTCATTTGCTGTCTCATCGAGTACACGGCGACTCTGCGCCCCTCACAGTGATGTCTTAACATCTTAGTTATTCGCTTTGATTACAATCCCTGTCCGCCCCAGGTAGCTGAGTGGTCAGCGCCACAGACTGCCGCTCCTAAGGGTCCGGGTTCTATCGCGGCTGGGTCGAAGATTTTCTCCGGTCGGGGCTGGGTATTATGTTGTCTTAATCATCATCATTTCATCCACATCGACGCGCAAGTTGCCAAAGTGGCGTCAAATCGAGAGACTTGCACCCGGCGAACGTTCTAGACGACGGGAGGCCCTCCCAGAGCCGGTAACAGCACAGAACATGAGCAACACGAGCGGACTTGACGATTTCGCAGGGCCTGCGCTACTCTGGACTACGACGTTCCTTCGGACAAGCATGTGGCCCGGGACTGGAGCCGGAACTGCAGCGAGCGGTGGCCTCACCGCTTAGCTGTCCACAACTGTGAACACATTTTATGTACTTCATAGCGGCTGTAGTGCCTCTTCCTTCGGACACACGTGCTTGTCCTACGCAGTTATGCATCGTAACTCGGAATAACGCAGGCACTCCGATGTATTTATCCACCGACTCCGGGCAGGCGACTCTCAAGTAAAGTGTCTCTCCTGTACGGGAACATACGTAATGTATGTACACGTATGGTTGACGACAAATGGAAGTTTGGGTCTGGCCCTGGGATTTTTACTGTCGTCCTTCCATTGTACATCTGATGGTTATCCATATTCGCAGTTGCGAATGCATTTAATTTATCAATGTACTGTGGTAGACGTTTTACCTGCGCAGAGAAGGGTAACTCTGTTCATTTACATATCCTCCAGTGGTGTATACATGTACGAAATTACATTGACATTCGACAACGTCTTACGGGTGTTTCATTTCCTCATCAGAAAGCGTAGAAAAATCCCTTCTCCATTTTTTGATACTGCAGATCTGTGCCCTTGCTGGTGTTCGTAAACAGCAACTGTAAGGTGGAATAAGACGCTGACAATCCTTTGAAGAACGCGAAGTGCAGTACAGAGACAGACTAACATTTCTGCAACGCCTACAAACCCGAAGTCGCAGGAATAAAAGTGAAGAGTCAGGAAAGACAAATGAGAGCTAACCAGGCAGAGTTTCAGTTCATCGCCGCTATTGTTCAACTTATGTGTCGAACAAGCAAAGAAAGGAGTGACAGAAAATTTCGGTTTTATGGTTTTCTCACTACTGTGTCGTTCCCCGTGTTCACGTGGGTCGCTATTCCCCTTTACAGCACTCTTCGTCGCCTTGGGGTAATCAGATATGATTTTTTGGTAACTTGAGTGTCAGAGTTGCCAGTAGGTGGGTGCTGGTTTCGCGGATCACACGTGCGACAACCCCTCCACTGCCCCGCTGGAGGCCGGCGCGTTTACTGGCTTTGCTGTTTCGTGTGTGCCGTGTTTGTGGCGACCGGCTCGTGTCTCACGCTGAAAGCTCCAGAAGCGCCAGGACGCCGCAGTAGTTACGTCGCAGCCAGTGGAAATGCTGACCGCTGTGCAGTGGCGGGAAACTGCAGCATGCTGGCTGCGGTCCAGGTGGCAGGGCCAAGGACAGCGCTCCGGGAGTCACACACACTTCCATTACTTTAGCAGAGTTCCAATACAACGGCACTAATAACACAGCCAACCGCTTCAAACTTGCATACGGTTTCTGAAAGACGGCCATATTCTTAACTAAAAGTTTCTTTCATCGAAGTGCTACAGGGAGAAAGGACGAGATTACGTGCAAGCTACAAACTCGATCTCAAAATATTCAAACCAACCATCTCAGTCAGATACTTTTGATTGGTTGTTAGAAGAGATGTTAGCTTTGATACTACGCGAACCAGTCGGACGCTGTGGCCGAGCGGTTCTGGGCGCTGCAGTCTGGAACCACGAGACCGCTTCGGTCGCAGGTTCGAATCCTGCCTCGGGCATGGATGTGTGTGATGTCCTTATGTTAGTTAGGTTTAAGTACTTCTAAGTTGTAGGGGACTGATGACCTCAGAAGTTGAGTCCCATTGTGCTCGGAGCCATTTGAACCAACTACGCGAACCTCTTTGAGTATCAGATGAGTCTTTACTTGACATGAATTCGGAGCAAGGCGTACTCGGGAAGATTTACGTTGTTAGCAACTCGCGGAAGGATTGTAATGAGAGTGAATAACTAAGATGCTAAGTCATCACTGTGAAGGGCGCAGAGTCGCCGTGTGCTCGTATGAAACAGCTAACGACACAACTTCAAAGGGTCGTATTGTGGGTCTCCAGTGGACCGGCTGGTCAAGTCGTGGAACATCTATCGTGAATCCCCAGAAATTCGAAAGGACTGAAGAGACGATAAGTGAATATCTTAATAATGCTCGACGTACTACAGTGCGCCAAGCGCTAAAGGAAATACCTCGCGCGTAATGTGGCCATATTGAAACGCAGTTACGTAGATTTCGCAGCTCGTAATCTAGCGGCTAGCGTTGCTGCCTTCTAAATCACGGGGTCCCGGGTTCGATTCCCAGCCGCGTTGGGGATATCCTCTGCCCGGGGAATGGGTGTTTGTGTTTACCTCATTATTGCATCATCATCCTTTGTGACAGCCCCTAGATTGGAAACAGAGAAGAATAGAGATGTAATATAAAAACGAAAAAGTTTACCTCTTTAATAATAAGAAAAATGCTCTACGTTAATTCAAACGTGTAGAATATGAGTACTTAAGAATGAGATTACAGTTTTTGTTATTATGTATTTATGTCATGTTATTTACACGAGGTGTGATCAAAAAGTAACGGGAATTTTTGTTTTTCTTAAAGAACCTTTATTTATTCATCAACATGAACGTTGTTCCCTTCAAATTAATAAAAAAAAATGTTCAAATGTGTGTGAAATATTGTGGGACCTCACTGCTAAGGTCATCATTCCCTAAGCCTACACACTACTGAACGTAAATTATCCTAAGGACAGACAGACACACTCGAACCTCCGCCGGGACCAGCTGCACAGTCCATGACTGCAGCGCCTCAATCCGCTCGGGTAATCCCGCGCGGCTTCAAATTAATCCACCTCAGATATACTACACGAGTGCCAGAGCTTTTTCCAATCTCGGAAGCACTTCTGGAAATCAATTTTCCTTGTGGTGTTCACGTTCTTGAGCGTTTACGTTTGCATCTGATTACTTGTCACATAACGACGTCCTTTCGACGTTCTTTTCAGCCTCAGGAATAGAAAAAAATCGCAGGCGGCCAAGTCTGGCGATTACAGTGGCTGGGGCAACATGTAGGTTACATTTTGTCGTCGAAAAATCGCAAAAAGGCATTGAGGTGTGAGCGGGAATATTATCGTCAGTCCACGAGTGGTTTTGTCACAATTCTGGTCATTTCCGTAGGAGTGCTTCAAGCAAACGGCGCTTAACTTCCAGGCAGTATTACGTATTGGCAACAAGACCGTAAGGCAGGAACTCATGAGGCATTACCCCGTGCTTAACAGTAAGAAGAACCTTCACATGTGGTTCAACTTGTCGAATTTTTTTCAGCCTTGGCTCTTCATTTAGTGTCCATTGGGACGATTGGGCGTTGCTTTCGACTTCATACCTGTATAGCCATATTTCGTCACTTTTTATAACCTTTCTTGAGAAGTTCTTGATCGTCGTCGACTTCATTCAGCAATTTCTGAGCTAAGTCTATGACACCTTTTTTCCGTTTGAAATTCGACAATTTCGAAACAGAATTTGCTCCTACTTGTTTCATGCCTAAAACATAAAAAAAAAAATCGCTTGGCGTGAGGCAAAGGATGTGCCGAAATCATCAGGAACCTCTCTGATGGTGATTGGTGATTCGTCAACTTTTCAGAACGATTTTGTTTCCTTTTTACTCATTTTCGCCAGTAATTGATGTGCTAGAGGGTCCAGGGTGGTCGTCGTCTTCAACCTGTTCTTGACCCTGTTTGAAACGTTTTTACATTTCGTAAACTGTAACCGTACTCATCGTAGATTTTCCGAAAGCCACAGTCAGTATTTCGAACGCTGCGCTGCACCCTATTCCATTTTTCCAGCAAAGTTTAATGCACATTTTTTGGTCCATATTTTTCAAAAGTAAAAATTCGCCTTGCACTCGGGGACGTTTGTAAACTTTTCGAGTGAGAATAATAAACTAAATGTTGGAACAAAGAAGCCCTCGGTCACAAATATTAAGTCAAAATTGACCTGGTTTCGACGCTACTATGACCGTCGTCTTCAGAATTAGACTAACTGTTCTAAAACATATTAGGTATGTAGTACATTAATAAAATTAAAGTTTGTACTGACTGGATAAGATGCAGTACTTACAAGTCACATATTTAAAAAGATATGAGCCGGAAAGGCGACGTCACGAACAGTTGTGAGATGGCGAGCCGCTAAGGACTGCTCGTACTGTGAACAAGGGTTGGAACGAGACTGAAAAAATAAACTAAATATTCAAAACGGCTGAAAATGCAAACATACAGGAAGAACAAGTGTACGGAGAAGATAAAAAAAATTTGAAAATCGGAAGTATAATGGCCGCGGAATTAAAGAATTTCGTGAAGTTTTGATCGCGCCTCGTGTATAATGGAAGATACCGATACCCTCCGGTCTAGTAAGATGTAACATAGGCCTAAGTAGACGAGAATGGGCGCGGTAGGTGAAGGCGCGTGGCGGCCGCTTGCAGATGGACGAGGAGCTGCAGGAGACGGTGGAGTCGCTGCTGGGGAAGGGCGCGACCGTGGTGGACTGCGAGAAGCGGTCGTGCGTGCGCGAGGAGGAGGTGCTGCTGGTGAACGGCGTGCCGGTGGCGCTGGAGGGCGCCGAGGGCGCTGCCATCCGCGAGGCGCTGCTGCGGCGCGCCGTGCCGCACTCGGACCTGCTGGGCCGGCTGCTGCTGCGCGCCGGTGTGCTGCGCGCGCCCGTCCGCCTCGACGCGCAGCTCAGCGTCAAGTCGACGGTGGTGACGCGCGAGGAGGTGACGGTGGCGCGCGCCGGCCGCGTCGTCGACGAGCGCTCGCGCGAGACCAAGGAGGACTCGTTCTACACGTCGTCCACGTCCGAGGTGTGGGAGCCGGCGTCCGCCGGCGCCGCCGCCCCCGGGCCGCCGCCGGCGCCCACCAGCGACGCGGCCACGTCGCCGCCCCCGCAGCAGGCGCGCGCCTGCTTCTTCCCGCCCACGGCGCTGCGCGGGGGCGGCGCCGGCGGACCCGACGACTCGTCCGCAGAGTCGGTGTCCAGCGCCGGGGACTCCCCGCTGCGCGCCGCCGTGCGAGGGCTCGCGCTCTGCGAGGCGCTGCCGGCCGTGCCCGGCGTGCAGGCCACCACGTCGGCAGTGAGTACACACGCCACACAGCCCGCCTACTCCCCACATGTCACACGTGAACCGTCTGTAAGCAGGTGCCCACGTGGTCAGCGACCGATTACAGATCAAACAAATAGCAACCCTCCGTCGCTAAAAAGAAGTCTTTTGACCCAAGCTTCCGCACTGCTACGAGTGCCTTCGTCAGAAGTAATAAACACAAACTGGCCAGTAGCACAATTGCAAAACTATACGAAAAATTTTTAAGTGTCAGTATTAACTAGTAGTACAAAAAAGAAACAATACTTACGTGTCACGTATAATACTTCATATCAAGCGGTAAAGCTGTAGTTACAACATTTTTAAATCAGAAAACATACAAGGGCAAGTCACTACGGGCTGCTCACACGTCTCGATCTACTGTAGCTATGGCCGCCTCAATCTGATTCTACAGTAGATCGACACGTGTGAGCAGCCCATAGTGACTTGCCCTTGTATGTTTTCTGTTTTAAAAATGTTGTAACTACAGCTTTACCGCTTGATATGAAGTTTTATACGTGACACGTAAGTACTGTTTCTTTTTTGTACTACTAGTTAGTACTAACACTTAAAATTTTTTCCTACCATTTTGTAATTATGTTATTACTTCTCACGAAGGCACTCCTAGCACTGCCAAAACCTCGCTCAAAACACTTCTTTTTTGCGACCGAGGGCTGCTACGGTTTATTTTAAAAATAACGTCAAATTTCCACTCCTTAGCGACACATTGATATGACGCGACTTGTTGACACTCGCCTTAAAGGGTAAACCTACGATTTAAGTTCCAACGGCCTGTATCGAAAATGTAAACACTGCCGCCCGGTTTTCGAGACATTGCAAGATTCAATAAATCTGGTTCAGTTTTCTTAAGCTGATAGTAAGTAATTAGAACGTATTGTAATTATTGTGTTAGAAATGCCACGAAAGATTTATTATCAATCCAGACAATATAATTTAAATCAATACCAGTGATCTCCACTTTCCCAATACGTTCACTTTTACAAAATCCAAAAACACAAGTCACTTATCTTCAAGGATCTGTATCGTTCTAAAAATAAGGCTACTTTTTATGCAACTTTGAATTTCTTGCACTCACACGTCGTTTCGCTGTATTTCCTATTTTTCTTGCAAACTTTACGCAGTCTGGATTGCGTTGCGTTTGATGCTGTTGGGTAACTATGCATAGGAAAATGGGCCTAATATTTTCCGTGCTGCCTTTCTGGTAAATCTCAATACATTACTCGTCCTCTACCTTTACAACCTGGTTTTGGAATTCTTCACCAATGATTCGGCTATTTCAATCGTACAATCTACGTAACTCTGTTTTTCCCATTATTTGTTTTCTTGCAAAAAACGTAAGAGTTAAAGAAACCACTATCAAGTAGATAAGAATCGATCGCGAACCCGTAATATGCTGTATTTGGGCGGCACAACACAAGTTGCGACCGGTGTACCATGTGCAAGGCCCGTGATAATCACATTTCGCCTGATTACCGGACCACGATTCTCTCACGCGGCCGTAAGTTAAGGGGTTCAAAATTCGAAATCTCATTTATTAATATGACTCAAAAAGAAATGAGCCGGAAGCTGCAAAATGGAAACCACTGAAGGGATCGTTAATGTCATTGCTTGCGGAAGTAGATGTGGCCCCTAATCGCGCTGTGGTCCCAGACTCGCCGCTTGAGGGAGACGGACGCAGACCCATGTGACAGTAGAGCGGCAAGTGCATGGTTCGACCGTCCACTGCAACGTCGCCAGGTTGACCCGCTATTTTAAGCAGAAAAAACCACGCTTGCAAATTGCCAGCCCCAGCAGTCGATTTGGGTCACAATTCTGATAGTAAGAGGGCTATTCGGAAAGCAGGTCCAATAGATAGCGAAATGATAACGACAGTAAAAGTCCTATTGAAGGTTTGTGCATATGTGTTGTGCGTAGCCTCTGGTATGCTGTCTCCCGCTAAGTGTGAGTGCCTGCTGAGAGGTTTCGCCTGATTTCACGCATTCCACATAACGCAACTTCCATGACCTCTCCTTCTTGGTCGCAATTCTTGGCCTCACACTGCGAGGGCAACTCATGCAGAATGTCCTTTGGGAATTGTTTGAGCACGCACCATTCAGCCCTCTGATTTTCGTGTGTTCACTCACAAACCACTCTTACAGAAAATGGGCTGCAGAACATAGTAGGCAATTAGCGGAAATCGTAAATCACAGGCGGCTTCCTTCTGTCACGAAGGTATTGGAAAATTAGTAGCTCCCTACGATAAATGTTCTAAGTCACAGCGGCGACTGTATAGAGAAGCAGCCGAAAGGTGTAGCTAAATGTTGCAAACAAAGCATTTCTTGTTTTCACTGTGATTCCCGCCGGAGACGGTGATTGACTTGTTGTAAATACTGTTTTTTTTTTATTTTTGAGTCCTTTACGAAGCAGTTATAACCGCTTTCGGCCTTCAAAGACCATCTTCAGATGACATGATGGCATTTGGTGAACAAGTGTTCAAGCGTTCATGAAATGCCGCCCATAGCGTCTGAAGATGGCCTCTGAAGGCTGAAACTGTTTACAATTGTATCGAAAAAAAAAATTGTTGAGTAAAAAATAAAGAAATCCCGTTTATTAGGCTAATTAAAAAAGAAACGAACGGGAGGCTGAAAAATGAGCAACGGCGAAGGGATCGCTGAAGAAGATGTGGCCCCTACAAGATCGCTGAGGTCACAAACTGGCGACTGGAGGAAGGTGGGCGAGTCGGCCGACCTTTGCACTCAGTCGTGCTGAAGACAGAGGATCGGCGGATTCAGAAGAAGACTCGAGTGCCTTTCCTGACAGCGGAAAGATCTCTGGTAACAGAAATTCATCAAAGAATGTCACCAGTGCAAGGAGGTCCATTGCAGTTCTGACGCTTAGTCCGATAGCTGGGCTATACTCGCCAGTCCTCAATAACGGGGGTCTCCACCAGCTGAACAGTGTCATCGGTAATGCGATGTAGCGTTCCATATCGTGCGTCATCATCAACGACATCCGCCCTGCCTTGCATCGTTATGTGCCATTATGTGATGGATTTCCGTTCCCACACGCCATCCGCTGCCAGGAGACCCACTAGACCCCATCGCTCATACTCTGAAGCTTCATTTTTCTGTTTTCAGCACGACCGGTGCTCGCCCTGCCCTCACGTGGATGTTGCTCCATATCCCCTAAGCGGCGAGTTTTGGGCCTCAGCGGTCATACAGGGGCCACACCTTCCTCCGTAGACAACGCAATTACGATCCCTCCAGCGGTTTTCATTTTACATACTCCGGCTCGCTTCTTTTTATATGACCCTCACATAAAACAGGTCAAACGTCTCATTACCTGACCAATGAGTTACAGTGTTAAACATTTAGTAAGCTATAAACCTTTTTCCTTTTATTATTTTGCGGAGCTGTGAGACAGAAAAGGTATAGAAATGATTTTAAGTTATGTTTAAAGTTTGTCGCAAGCAGCTAAGTACTCTAATTCTCAAATAATAGACGAATATACTCTAGGAAATTTTCTTGCCGTGAGACACATAAACATAGTTTCGAAGCTCCTTATTTGCCTCGTTTGGCTGAACCATCTCTCTCTCTCTCTCTCTCTCTCTCTCTCTCTCTCTCTCTCTCTCTCTCTCTCTCTCCCTCCCCCCCCCCCCCCTCTCTCTCACATACATTCAATATAGTTGACAACTCTAGTTTGCGAAACCTTCGATATATTAAAGCGACCCTCACACAGTCAGTAGTATTCTAAATTATACGAACATGTGGCGTCTGTTCCTTCTGACTTGTCCGAAAGAACAGCTACCACGCGAAATCCGCAGCTGTGACATGTATTATGTAAAATGAAGGTGGAGCGATTACAACATGAATGAGTGCGCTGCCTACCACAGTTTTTACACACTGTCAACATGATTTATCCACGATATGATAACAGCATCTAATTCATAGTTTTATCACTTGACATTAATAACTCTATATTTCGCCTAACATGATGCTGTGAATACTTTTATGAACCTGATGATGGTCAGCCGACCGAAACTGGTTGTGTAATTAAACAATTTTCCCAATATCTCAAGGCGGTAACATAAGCCCAGTGCGCTCATAATGAGACAAAAATTCTCTTTCTGTAGCAAAATTAAGGTGTTCACGCCAAAGAAAACGCTTTGAACAGCAATCGGGAAAAATCAAACATTTTGAAACAATTGCGCGGTAATAACTGAAATTAGTACTCAGACGAAACCTCTTCACACACATTAAAGCTTGTCTTTACAGACTGCACTACCGTACTCTCACCAAAATTGCTTTCAGTCCACTAATCAGATACAAAAGATGAGGCAACACGGGAATACTGTATACAAACCCAACTCACACACTCCAAATGTGGATTGTGCTTATAGCAGCCATAATACCGATAGAGATCACTAAACGTAAAAATCAAAAGAATATCAACAACGAAAATAAGTAAATACCAACATCATAGGGGCATCCAAGCATTAGAATGAAAATTATACACACGGTGGAGGGTACTCTAGTTTATCCGTAGATACAATAAATGTGGAGCCACAACACCGTATTTACATTAGGATACAAGCACAATTTTTACGCCTACATGCCGTTTAACTTGTTTTTAATTTAATCCGGCGTTCGATTGGAGCCACAAACGCAGCTGTGTACGTTGTCAGTCATTCGGCACTAGTTCTAACAATTTATGTTGTTACGACAGAGCGACAATATCTGAAATTGAATCAGCCTGGATGCAAAACATCTTGTTATTCATTTATTTTTCCAAACTAGTTCCGGCGACAAATATCACCGTCATCAGTGGGTTTTGTAATCTAAAACATGCAGAAAAGATCATGGTTATACAGACACAGTGGCACATTATTACATTTTTACTATTCTCAAAAACATGCTGTAACAAACAATAAATAAGGTAGTATGAAAGTATCCGTAGAAAACTATATTTCAAAAAACCGAATAGCAAAAATGTAATAATATGCCGCTGTGCATGTATTAGATTAAAAAACCACAGATGATAGTGATATTTGTCGCCGAAACTAATTTGGAAAAATAAACGAATAACAAGGTGTTTTGCATCAGGGCGGACTCAATTTCTGATACAAACACGGACCAAATGGAAGAGTTCCGTTATTGTGAGGACAGAAGTAAAGAATGTCAGAATGGCATCTCCTGAGACGTTTCTGTGACTGAAGGCCCAGAAAAGATCAGTCGATGATGTCACACCCGCGAGCTCTAGACGAGTAGTAAACACGCATAATAAAGAGCCTTTTGGGTGGCTGGCGCTTAGCAAAAGCTGTGCAAGGCACGTGGCTGAAATGCTTATTGGAGCTCGCTCTCGTCTGAGTCATCTTTCATTCACTACTCGCGCGGTTATCTCGCCGCCGTAGGGGAAGCGCTGCGCTCTAGCGGCGAAACTCTGAAGCATTTGCAGTTTCCTGCCTTGCTGCCAGGCATCGCTGCAGGCGGGATGTAGTTGAAGCCAGCGGCGCTAGATGGCAGACGGGCTGCGTACGTCTTCATATCCGAGAGACGCCGCGCACAGACATATGGAACATTTTATTCTGTTACGTAAAACGTTTCTACCCCAGTCACTTCTCACTGCAGCTTTCTGTCTGCGAGCTGTCATTGGTGTAATGAGAAGTAATATCCCAGAGGCCGAGGAATGTACGCAATATCCGCCTGCAAGAAATTATTCCTTATATTTCGTGGTAGATAAAATATTTCAAGCAAGTGTTTCCCACTTTACTTTTACCCACCACTTACGCTATCGTACATATATATTTTTGTCCGACTTCCAGCGTTTGTTAATGCTCTGAGGCAGATACACTTTGCTATATTTCAGTAAGAGCTTGTCATGAGTTGAAGCTTCTCTTTACTAACAATTATTAGAACAACATAGTCAGCATGTGAAAGCCGATTTATTGTGATATTATTATTATATTTTTTTATTCTCTGACTGTTTTTTATAAAATTAAATTAAAAAGTGTCGGAGATAATGAGTCTTGTTATGTAAGACCATTTCCGCCTTCAGAATGCTCTGACATTCCTGTACCGATCTTTACTGTGCAGTAGATTTTCTCTAAAAATATGCGTACTAGACGAATGAATATTTGTGGAAACTGAAGGTCTTTCAAAACACTGGTGATTGTGCCCCTATGTATGCTGTCATAAGTTTCTTTGAAGCCAACGGAACACGTGTGAATGTCAGTACGTTTCCAACATTTCTCGCTTACCTATCTGAGAGTAAAAAACTGGTCTGTAGTTGATCTATTCTTTCTAAAACCGCACTGATAGTCCCTTACAATTTCTTCAGCAATTGGGATCATTCTCTTCTGTAGATATTGCGATAGAATTTTCCAGCTTATATTAAGGAATGCAATCCCTCTATATTCATTATTCATCAGGGGTGATTACGGCCACTTTCCAGCCGACAGGCAATATTCAGAAAAATTCCTTAAGAGCTTCGTAATTATTTTTATCTATACCTCCCGTAATCTGAACTTCGCAGAAAGCCTTATTATTATTATTATTATTATTATTATTTAACTTCGTGATTACCTGTCGTGTTTCTCTACTTTGCTGTCCACTTTGTGTGATAGCTCACATGGAAGAGACTCAGCACTGTCGCCACAGTTTAGTAATTTTGCGAAGCATTCTCCCCAACGACGTTCTACTGCAGTGTCATTCGTGAGGATGTCCACCAATGTGCCTTTAGTAAATGTTTCCTTTTTCTTATATTCCTGTGTTGCTTTATTTACTTCTTGGTATATTTTCCTTGTACTGTGACACAAGCAACTCTTTGTCTCCTTACAGTACTGTGTTTGCGCTGCTCTGGCTTAGTATGGTCGCCGTTTCCTTAATTACTCTGGTATACCTGTCTGTTAGCTCCTCGTGCCCCAAACGTTCTAGCCAAATTATCCTGCCCAAGCTTCTGTCTTCATGTTATTTGCTGGTACGCTACCCACACCTTATGTGACCTCTGCAGTGTGGCTACCCTGTTTACTGTTTCCTTGAGAACAGTGGCTACCTCTTCCTTACATTTACTACAGTTTTCTGCTTGTGTTGTCTCGTATTTTATATTCATGTCTGTCTCTTTTACCCTTAGTATATAATAATGTGTAGTCTGCGTATCTTTTCTATTTCGTTAAATTATATGTTCACTCATCTTTGGTGCTGTTTGTATAACGCTTCTGGATGCATAGTTGGTCTGTACGGTTTTCACCTATGGTGCCATCCATGTCCTTTTGTGTGTGCTTGTATGTTAAAGCAGTGAGCTATTATTGTGAATTAAGAAATTGATGAAAAGATTGCAGTTGTTACTACTCTAACAATACGGACTTGAATTACCTTTCACCGGTTTATAAATGTCTTCTTGATTCTCTTTGGCGTTGAGATCACCCAATACTATTTTAACGTTCCAGTTTAGCGTAAAATTTCACCTTTTCTCTGCATGTTGTTAAAACCCCGAGACGCAGCAGGACAAAGCTGGGAGCCCATAGGTACCAAAATCAGGGCAGTATTACTCTACACATTACTGTGCCCGCAGAGATTAGGAAGTGAAATGAGTAGCGGAAAAGCGGCTGAAAAATATACTATTCCGCTTAGAACCACTGAGAATGAAGTACTGTGATTCCATTCAAAAGCAAATTAATTTCTCTGATGGATTTATCCCAACAATTTAAAAATAATATTTGGTCAGTTATTGCAGAAAACTGAAATAAAACTTTTATCCGTTCTGGATTTGGAACACTGCGACTGTCTTGTTAAAGGGTTGCAGGAGTTACCGCAACCAATCGCCGTTTTTTCTTCAATTTTGATTTATTTATGACCAGTTTCGAATCGCCTGGCGATTCATCATCAGATGGTACAATTTAGTTTGGAGTATTGTGGGGGTCGTGCATCTGTGACAAATACACAGACGAAAAAGAGAGCACTGTATGTGGAAAGAATATTGCGAGTGTGAGAATAATTTGATGGTATTACTCACTGTTTTTATTCTTGTGGCAGGCACTGCTCCGGAAAAAATAAAGTGTGCTTACCAGTATCGTTAAATATCAAGTGTAACAGGCACTTTCCATCAGTGGTGACTCCCACATACTTTATAAAATGTAAACAAACCGAAGAGTGTGGCTGTTGTTGTCTCCAAGAGTTTTGTGGAAGCAGAGATTTTCTTTGCTCATTTTTCGTTTTGTGTGGCATTCGTAATAAAATATATATTTATTACATTACTTACTTTATAAAAATTATTATTATTATGTTTTTACATTTTTATAAGTAAGTACGATACTGGTAAGCACACATTATTTTTTTCCGGAGCAGTGCCTGCCACAAGAATAAAAAGAGTGAGTAATACCATCAAATTATTCTCACACTCGTAATATTCTTTCCACATTTAGTGCTCACTTTTTCGTCTGTGTATTTGCCACAGATCCTCGACCCTCACAATACTCCAAACTAAATTGTACCATCTGATGATGAATCGCCAGGTGATTCGAAACTGGTCATAAATAAATAAAAATTGAAGAAAAAACGGCGATTGGTTGTAGTAATTCCTGAAACCTTAAACTGAAATAATGTTTCGTTGTTAGTTGCTAATGAATCTTTTGTAGCCAACGGGATCGCTGTCCTCCAGTGTTTAGCTTAGTACTATACTTCCAAGTCACAAATTTCTGATAGTTCGTTGCTAGAAACTTTTGTATTATTTGTGCTTATAAACATTCACAACATTGACGACAACCGGTGGTACTTTCTCAAGAACCACTGTAATATCTCTAGTATGAGTCGCTTAAAAATTACAGTCATTGAGCAATCTCTAACAGTTCTCAAATGTGTATAGGAAAGCTCACTCCCCACCGTTCGCAGTTCTGTAAAACTCTTCTGCACGCTTGCTGCAGCTGTAGATTCTGCTGAAACGCACTGTGTGCTGCTATCATCGACGATAGCGCTGAAAAAACGTCGTCTATACACAGCCTATTATACAGGGAGTAAGCGGTAATTGTCAACAGCGTACTACAATGGAGTAGGGGAAGCCAGGGCGAACAGAGTCATATCGAACACGTGTGGTCCACCAAGCCGGGAAACGGCCTCAAATTGGCCTAAAAACTCCAGCTAAGCTACAGCGCATGCGCGACGGGAAAGGTTTTTGACTAGATCGTCTTTAAGTGTCAAAGACTCCTTGTTCACGCACGTACAGAGGTAAAATTGGCGATTGTACATGTTATCTCAAGATATTGTGCATTTTAACAGCATAAAGTTAACAGTGAAATAGTTTGTCTGTCCGGACGTACTACTACGAAACTATCGTACTTTTAGGTGTTAAGCTCAGATCGAATTTTAAATATATTTAGTTTTTGCACAACGTTTACAAAAGTTTTTTCTTTCATTCCCATCACGAGAAAGTTTAATGTTAACGAAACAGCCGAGAAGCCGGTGGAGTAAGACAACCAACTACTCAAAAATCTCCCGAGGCGAGGATGGACTGTTTTGATGCGGCCCGCCACGAATTCCTCTCCTGTGCCAACCTCTTGATCTCAGAGTAGCACCTGCAACCCACGTCCTCAGTTATTTGCTGGATGTATTGCATTCTCTGCCTTCCTCTACAGTTTTTTCCCTCTGTAGCTCTCTCTAGTACCGTGGAAGTTATTCCGCGATGTCTTAATAGATGTCCCGTCATCCTGTCCATACTTCTTGTCAGTGTTTTCCACATATTCATTTCCTCATCTATTCTCCGAAGAACTTCCTCATTCCTTACCTTTTCAGTCCACATAATTTTCAACATTCTTCTCTCGCGTCATATCTCAAATGCTTCGATTCTCTTCTGTTCCGGTTTTCCCACAGTCCATGTTCCATTACCATACAGTGCTGTGCCCCTAACGTACATTCTCAGAAATTTCTTCCTCAGATTAACGCCTATGTTTGACACTAGTCGACTTTTGTTGGCCAGGAATGATGTTTTTGCCAGTGATAGTCTGCTTTTTATGCCATCCTAGCTCCGACCATTATGGGTTGCTTTGCTGCCTAGGTAGCAGAATTCCTTGATTTTATCTGCTTTGTGGCCACCAATCCTGTTGCTAAGTTTCTCATTGTTCTCATTTCTGCTACTTTCGCCTTTCTTCGATTTACTTTCAGTCCATATTCAGTATTCATTAGGCTGTTCATTCCATTCACCAGATGCTATAATTCTTCTTCACTCTCACTGAGGACAGCAGTGTTATCACTGATATCCTTCCACCTTGGTTTCTAATTGCAAACTTGAACCTTTCTTTTATTTCCATCATTGTTTCTTCGATGTATCAATTGGACAGTAAGGGTGAAAGACTACATCCAAGCTGTACTCCCTTTTTTAATCTGAGCACTTACTTCTTGGTCTTCCATTCTTTATTATTCCCTCTTAGTTCTTGTAGAAAACTAAAAACTAAACTCCTCGCCAACAGGACGTGAAGATGAAACGGCATCGACCGGCCGCCATGTCATCCTCAGACCATATGCGTGACAGAATGCAGATATGGAGGGGCATGAGGTCAGCACACCGCGCTCCCGGCCGTATGTGAGTTTCCGAGACGGGAGCCGCTACTTCTCAATCAAGTAGCTGCTCAGTTTGTCTCACAAGAGCTGAGTGCACCCCGCTTGTCGGCAGACCGGATGGTCACCCACCCAATGCTAGCCCAGCGCGACAGCGCTTAACTTCGGTGATCTGACGGGAACCGCCGTTACCAGAGCGGCAAGGCCGCCCAAGCCCGTTGGCCTTACCGATTGTACATCTTGTATATTACCTGTCTGTCCCTACAGATTACTCCTATTTTCTTCAGAATTTCGAACATCTTACACTATTTTACACTGTCTAACGCTTTTTCCAGGTCGACAAATCCTAGGAACTTGTCTTTATTTTTCTTTATCTTTGCTTCCATTATAAACCGCAACATCAGAACTACCTCTCTGGTGCCTTTACCTTTCTTACAGGCAAACTGATTGTCATTTAGCATACCCTCAATTTTCTTTCCCATTATTATACAGATTGTTCTTGTCAGCAACTTGGATGTATGTGCTGTTAAGCTGATTGTGCAACAATTCTCGCATTTGTCAGCTCTTGCAGTCTTAGGAATTGTGTGTGGATCATGTTTTTCCTAAAGTAAGATGGTATATCGCCAGCCTCGTATATTCTACACACCTACGTGAATAGTCGTTTTGTTGCAGCTTTCGCCAATGCTTTTAGAAATTCTGATGGACTGTTATATATCCCGTCTGTCTTATTTGATCTTAAGTCTTCCTAACATCTTTCCAATTCTGAATCTGACGCTGGATCCCCTATCTCTTCTATATGGACTCATGTTTCTTCTTCTATCAGTCAGACAAGTGTTATCACTCGCAGAGGCATTCAGTACTTTCTTTCACCTATTCGCTCTCTCCTCTGCGATGAACAGTGGATTCCCTATTGCACTCTTAATTGTGCCACTATAGCTTCAAATTTCGCCGAAGGTTCTTTTGACTAATCTACATGTTGAGTCAGTCCTTCCGACAATCATTTGGTTTTCGATTTTTCACATGTTTCCTGCAGGCAGTTCTCCCGTAGCTTCCCTGGACTTCCTATTTATTTAATTCCTAAGTGAATTGTATTTCTGAATTTCGCTGAACATTTCTGTACTTCTTTCGTCGATCTACAGCAGAATATTTCTATTACCCAGGGGTTCTTCGCAGTTATCTTCTTTTTACCTAGTTTTTCTTTCCAACTTCTGTCACCGTTCGCACCCTGCTCTCTACGGCGACGTTTCGTCGCCATCTTCGCAGCAGCTGATGGCGCTGGCGGCAACACACGAGGAGTTTCAGCAGAATTTGCAGCGCCGCGTTGTTTGTATTTTCGGAGCTCTGAAGAAAGACACCTGTGTCGGTCGTGGAGCTGCTCACTTGGGTGAGTTCATCGTTCCGTAGGCACCGTAATCATTTTTCCACGAGTCTTGTTTCACAGTGGGACAAGTATATTAAAAGTTATGGCGATTACTTTTGAAATAAACAGTTTACGTAGCTTTTTCATTTTTCTTTTCATTGGACTGACCCTTATTAATTACGTATCCTACTTAGTTTTTATGGCGTAACAAATTTGAACAGTAGAAGTTGTCAGCTGCTATGATTCTAGAACGAAGAAAAAATAAATAGAATGCACAGATAATGATCTGCAGTTGTGTCATGCCATTTCCTCCGTTTTGGAGAATGGTTCATAATGTATGACAGCAAGGAGAACAGAATAAGATATAATTTGAACACAAGAAACAACCGCGAGAGCGCTACGGTCGCAGGTTCGAATCCTGCCTCGGGCATGGATGTGTGTGATGTCTTTAGGTTAGTTAGGTTTAAGTAGTTCTAAGTTCTAGGGGACTGATGACCTCGGAAGTTAAGTCCCATAGTGCTCAGAGCCATTTGAACCATTTTGAACAAGAAACAAAAATAAGAACTAGAACATCGGATTACCAGTGAAGTACATGTACTGGAAAAGATATCGCAGTATTGTGGGGAAAACAAAAATTTCCATTCCCTCGCAAACTAGGATCTGGGGGAATATTAAATTTGTTCAGAAAGATTATACGAAGAGTTTTAGCTGCGCACTCAGTTGTTTTTGGCACCTCTGACCTGAAGACAGCCTATTCGCTAATTAGGCTATTCATGTGAATATTTTCATTTGTTGTAAATGTATCGAGCAGTATTTCTTTGGTGTACTTGGCACATTAAATCTTCTTTTTTTTCCGCTTCGACACACTTCTTGAGCGATGCCCTGTTAACCTATTCTGTATCGAGATGTTACTCGTGATATTTGATGTCTTCTCCGACCTAGCATTAAATCAGGATAAATAAATTCCAGTAAACTCACAAAACCAATGAAAACTTTTGTAATGAACGCATATGTCTGATTGAGCAGCATTTATTGCTCTTCATTATCAAAAGCCGTAATTGCAAACTGCATCGGAAGAAAACAGGAAAAATTCTCCATGTAGAACGATAAACCATGGTAGTATCAACAAGCACGGTTTGAAGTTTACACTGAGAATAATTTTTCAGAGCAGAGCATTCAGAAAGCAACCGAACGCAAATTGGCTCTTGGGAAGTTCATCACTTTGGAAGACCGCCTTTGATCGTGAAACCGTCTGTAGTAACTAACACTCAACGTAAAAGCAAAATTTAACAACTTCAGTTTCACTTTTGCCAACATTCTCAAAATTTTTAGAAAAAGTAATCTACAGGCAGCTTTTCAACGATCTGAACGCAAATAACATATTATCAAGAACACAGTTTGGATTTCTGAAGGGTTCTGATATCGAAAAGGCTATTTACACCTACAGTGAAAATGTACTTAATTCAATAAATAACAAGTTACAAGCAGCAGATATTTTCTGTGATTTGTCAAAGGCATTCGAGTGTGTAAACCACAACATCCTTTTAAATAAATTAGAATTCTATGGTGTCACGGGCAGTGCTGCAGAATGGTTCAAGTCATACCTCACTAAGAGGAAACAAAGGGTGTCACTGCAAGGGACTAGTGAATTAAGTCATTAGTCATCATCAGAAAGGGAAGAAATTACATGTGGTGTCCCACAAGGATCCATCTTAGGGCCAGTGCTTTTTCTTGTGTACATTAATGATCTCTCATCAGTTACACTGTCAGAAGCAGAGTTAGTTTTGTTTGCAGATGATACAAGTATTGCAATAAATAGTATGTCGATTGTAGTTCTAGAGAGATCTGCTAACGATATTTTCATGGATATTAATAAATGGTTTAAAGCCAACTCACTGACATTAAACTTCGAAAAGACTCACTATATGCAATTTAGAACCTGTAAGAGCTTTCCACCCAGCATATGCATAAAGTACGAAGAAGAGCAGATAGAAGAGGTTGACAGTCTTAAATTCTTGGGATTACAACTTGATAATAAATTCAGTTGGGAGGAGCACACCACAGAACTGCAGAAACGCCGTAACGAATCTGTATTTGCAATTCGAGTGTTAGCGGACATAGGCGACATAAAAGTGAAAAAGCTTGCATACTTTGCCTACTTTCATTCCATAATGTCATATGGTATAATATTTTGGGGTAACTCTTCAAGTCAAACAAAAGTTTTCAGAGTCCAAAAGCGTATAATACGTATTATTTGTGGAGTAAACTCACGGACGTCTTGTAGAAACCTCTTCAAAGAACTGGGTATACTAACTACTGCCTCTCAGTATATTTACTCCTTAATGAAATTTGTCCTAAATAATATATTTCTTTTTCCAACAAACAGCTCAGTTCATACATACGATACCAGGAACAAAAATGATCTGCACAAGGACTTCAAAGCTCTTACTTTAGTTCAAAAAGGGGTCCACTACTCAGGAACACTTATCTTCAATAATTTGCCAGCAGACATAAAAAATCTACTTACAAATAGAGATCACTTTAAAAGGAGCCTGAAAGACTTACTAGTAGCCAACTCCTTCTACTCCATTGATGAATTTTTTAATAGAAACAAATGATGTGTTGTATATATTTATACTATTAGTATTGTTATTTCAGCTTAAAAAAATAATAAAAAGGTGGCATGTTCCACATCCACGAGGATCTTCTCAACACGGATCTATGGAACGAAAAGTAATCTAATCTAATCTAGTGCTCGAGACAGTGAAGGAGTTTTGCCAAAGACCACGGGTGTTTCCATGCTTGAAGATACAGCTGCTGGTGCAGGTTCCTACCAACCTTCACAGATGGCAGATCCGTCGCCTGCAGCGCCAGCGCAGGCAGGATGCGCTTCGCTTTCTGTCCGCCAGATGGTAGCTAAGCGCACCGTTGCCAATATAGCAGGACACAAATCAAGATACACAGTTTTCTGTTGCAGCATTTGTTGTATCATAGTACTTATGTCTGAGCTCGCATGCAGTTCTCAGGAACAATGATTTCTTTCCAGCACTGAATATAAGCTGTAGTTTAACATTTCGAAGATTAATAACACCGTTTGCTACCGGTTGCATCCGCGATTGTTTCTTTTCTGTTTTTAATTTTTCAGCGAATGTATTTAGTTTTTGGGAACACCTCGTCTTTCTGACATTTATCACATCTTTTTTTTTTGTTCGAGTGCTGTTTATGTCCGATAGCGTGTTTGAATCGGATTTTGCTGTTTACGGGTTGCACATGAAACGAATGTGCAAGTTTTTGATTGCTATCTAACGCTCAATGTTACGACAGCTGACGACGAAGTACTTCCAGATATGGTTTCTTGTGCCAATACTTCCAAATAAATTGTAAAATATAATGAACTGCAGCTATGTTACTACCAAATCTCTTCATAACTACAACTGTAGGTATTAGCTTATAATAAAGGCGACGAGGAAATCATGGCTGATCACAGTTTCATGTTTTTTCAGTGTCTTACAGCTCGGTTCGAAACTTTTATGTTCCGCCCTCACCTGGTCTGCAGGCTATGAAAGTCCTGTGCGTCAGTTACTGTCACTATAAACCACAGTTTTTTTGCAAATGTTCGAAAACGGGACTCCCTTTGAAATTACACATAGAATTTTTTTCCCAAACGAAGAGTGCGAAATGGACAGATGCATCAAATTGAACAGTGTGAGATCTAGTTTCGCAAAAGGAAGAGAGAGAGACTGAATTGCTTGAAAGTAATCAGAGTGATTTGAGAGACAACTGAGCTGCTGCTAGCTATGCAAAGGAATTGTGAAAAAGCTCATGTCTTTAACGCCAAGCTATTTTGCGCTTAAAATGTCACATTGCTTTGATGTTTAACTACCCATAAAAATAACTGAACTGCAGAATTTTGAAAAGGAAACACGTCAGATTTTTTGTGAAATGATCTGTTTAAAAGTATGAAGTGAAACAGATTAGAGGACCATTTGACATGCATTTGAATTACGTCGAACTTATTTACAGCTAAAGACGTGCCGCTTGAGAATTTAAAGTTCAATGTTTAACCTATAATCTTAGAATTTTAAAGAGTTCTAGAAGATACGTGTCTGGTAGATTATGTAAACTGCCCAGTCTGATTTGCTGGACATGATTTCGAGCATTATTCGAAGGCCTGTGTAATGTTTCATCTGTTTTATTTGGTATTTTTAGACAAATCATCTCACAAAAAATTTGGCCTTTTTTTCAATTTTTTTAAATTCTTACTGTTCGACATGTAAAATCACCCCCTTTTTTTATAGTGAATCCCACAGAGGCACTTACGAGGGTTTCCTGAAAAACAATGTCTCCGATTTTTTTATGTAAAAACTCTTAAAGCTTTTTAAATAAAACAAACTTTGATAACATTTCACGCTTTCATTCTTCATGTCTACAAATTTATTGTTCAACGTTGTTAACCTAGCAACTAGCACATTTCTCTCAACGAGAGACCGGTTTGTTGGTACCGACACAGTAAAATGTCTGACTTGGTTGACGAAGCCACAACCTCACCTCTGCTTGCACCGCTGCATCGCTATCAAATTGTTGGAAATGTGATGGGGCCACGTCGGTACTGTGTGGGGACCCCAAGGCTCCGGATTGTGTGGTCTGACACCGTCATGCTAAAGGACAGGTTGCTCTGTGTGGAAGCTTAGAAATTCGACCTCAACACTTTGTCGCTCGTGCACCACCATAGTCACGTTATACGATACAATTTGCGTCCCTGTAGCCCTATATGGTTACAACTTGTGCCAGCTAAGTAGGAAAGCCGACCGAGTTATATGCGTGACTGTTATAACTCAACTGACAGTGAGAACAGACTAAAAAAAAAAGAATCGAAAGCATTACTTTTCAGCACGTCCTTGTAGAGCTATGTGAGGCGGCCTTTCGCAGATGACGTTGTTATCTGTGTGGGAAATTATGTGCTCTGAAAATTGCAGTAATGGACAGTCAGATCTTTACAATACGGAGAAAAAACACTCAGCTAGCGCATAATGTTGAAAATACAAAAGCTGTGCACTTCACAAGACGTAACACAGAGCCGTCCACTGGCTACCACATTAATTACAACTGAAGGAGGTGACGTACTTGCGGTTGGCAATACATCGTGTGGGACGTCCACATAGACTTAGTTGTGGGCGAAAGAAGTGGAATGCTACGAACTATTGGCAAGACACTGTGAAATTGTCACAGTTTCACACGAACCTGTACAAGGAGGGACGCTGTGAATGGCCACAGGCAAGAGTTCGCCGTAGTGGGAAGTTTGGAAAATTCTAACTTGCAGACACACGAAGGAGAACGCCGTACACCTTGCGAGAGCGTACTTAGGGACTTTCAGCACTGTCTTTTTTCAGTCGCCTACTTACCTATATCGCAGAGATCGCGCTGGCAGCCTGGGGCAAATAAGAGGCGGCACACAGGCGCACCAGCAGTGTGTCGTCGCACGCGCCACGGGAAGACTGACAGAACCACGAGCCGCTGACACGTGCTCAGTGAGGCAGATTGCTTACCGAATGGGTCCGGGTTCGATTCTCGGGCCGGTTGGACATTTCCTCCGTTCGGGGACTGGATGTACGTTGCCTCTACATTCGTATCGTCATTACTGATGCGAAAGTCGGGTCAAACCCACTGTCGTATCGTCTCACCACTATCGGCAGAGCTGCATGGGCAAATCCTTGTGCTTACGTTCATCACCCTCTTGGCTCACAGAGTTCCGCGGACAGCCAGTCAGTGCCTACCTCTCCTGCCTCTGCTGACAGCACGGAATACTTTGTGCTTGAGGGTGCAGTCTACCTGTTCGTGTCTTTTCCTGCCATGTCTCCAGCACCGCTACCGTGATCCATACACGTCGCTCGCAAAGCCAGACACTCTCTAACTGGCCCTATTAAGTCCAGCGAGGGAACTTTACGCCGGCGAGGTAACGTAATAATTGTAAAGAGGAATGAAGAAGATAGGCACCGAATGAGGCCCTAAAACAGCTACGGCGCCTCGCTTTCTACCGGAGAACTGCCCCTCTCTGTTAAAGCTCGAGATGGCGGGGACTCCAGCTCTCGGAAATCACAGGAGGCTCCCAAAGGGCTACAAACACAGTATAGCCTGCACGATTAACAGAATGCTTGACCGGCCGGAGCAGTGATTTCTCCCGCAGTGGGCAGAGTTCCGATTCCCACTACTGTACTCCAACTGAAAGCTGCCACATAACTCTGTACAGAAGCGAGCAAGCCCGTGTCTTGAGAATTTGTCGTGCGTCCTTAACGCCTAACGCCTGACAGCAAGTCTGTCAAACTCAAAGCCTTACTCGCGTGAGACGAAAAAAAGTGACTTTAATGGGAATGAAGATTCACAACTAAAATACTCTACTTACCACTTTCGTTGGAAATTTCGATGATTGTCAAGAATCTTTATATTAACTAATACCATATGGTTGAGACAGAAACGTACTGAATTGAAAAGGCTGAAATATATTTCTTACTTGTCATTGCTAGTATGCGGTTTATATCCTCTCTACTTCCACCATCATCAATTATTTGCTGAGCGGATGACAAAACTCATCTACTATTTTTACTGCACGATTCGTAACCGATTTCCCTCAGCATCATCTCATGTAATTCGACTGCATACCATCACCTTTGTTTTACTTTCATCTTGTCTTTGTTTGAAGATTCCTTCATTCCCTTCAGCTGCTCTTCCAAGTCCTTTGCCATCTCTGAACAACAGTGTCACTGATAAACATTAAACTTTAATTTCCTTTCGCAAATTATTTTGCTTGCCTTCACTCTTTACTCAATATACATGCTGAATAACATGAGGGACAGGCTACAACCCTGCCTTATTCCCTTCTGTCTCGTCCTCCGGCTGTTATACCTGCAGTGTGGCTCTACTACAAGCTGTAAATAACCTTTCAGTTTTATCGGTGCTACCTCTAAAATTTGAAAAAACTGTTTTCCACTCAACTTTCCCAATAGCTATCTCTCAATGTTCTAATGTGTTACCGTAAGTCGACAGGAAGTGCTAAACGGCTAAGCAAGGATGGCTAGAGAACAATGTAAGGATGTGGACGCATATATCACTAGGTGTAAGATAGATATTTCCTTCAGCTAAATTAAAGAGACTTTTGGAGAAAAGAGAACCACGTGTTTGAGTATCAAGAACTCAGATGGAAAACCAGCTCTAAGCAATGAAGGGAAGGCATAAAGATGGAAGGAGTATATAGAGGGTCTATACAAGGGCGATGTACTTGACAGCAATATTATGGAAATGGAAGAGGACGTAGACGAAGATGAGATGGGAGATACGATACTGTACGAAGAATTTGACAGAGCACTGAAAGACCTGAGACGAAACAAGGCCCCGGGAGTAGACAACATTCCATTAGAACTTGGGAGAGCCAGCCATGACAAAACTGTATCATATGGTGAGCAAGATATATGATACAGGCGAAATACCCTCAGCTTTCAAGAAGAATATAATAATTTCAATCCCAAAGAAAGCAGGTGCTGACACGTGTGAAAATTACCGAACTATTAGTTTAATCGTAAGTCACGGATGCACAATATTAACATGAATTCTTTACAGGCGAATGGAAATACTGGTAGAAGCTAGCCTTGGGGAGGAACAGTTTGGGTTCTATAGAAATGCTGGAGCACGTCTGGCAATACTGACCATACGACTTATCTTAGAAGATAGATTAAGGAAAGGCAAACTTACGTTTCTAGCATTTGTAGACTTGGAGAAAGCTTTTGACAATGTTGACTGGAATACTCTCTTGGCAATTCTGAAGGTCGCAGGGGTAAAATACATGGAGCGAAAGGCTATTTACAATTTGTACAGAAACCAGTTGGAAGTTATGATTGTCGAGGGGCATGAAAGGCAAGCACTGGTTGGGAAGGAAGTGAGGCAGGGTTGTAGCCTATCCCTCATGTTATTCAATCTATATATTGAGCAAGCAGTAAAGGAAATAAAAGAAAGATTTGGAGGAGGAATTAAAATTCATGGAGAAGAAATAAAAACTTTGAGGTTTGCCGATGACATTGTAATTCTGTCAGAGACAGGAAGGGACTTGGAAGAGCAGTTGAACGGAATGGATAGTGTCTTGAAAGGAGGATATAAGGTGAATATCAACAAAAGCAAAACGAGGATAATGGAATAATGATCTTTCCCGACTCAGTCCCATTATTTTCATTACTCTATAAATAATTCGTGTAATTGTTACGTAACAAAAATGGATTTTTTAATAAAAATTAATATTTACTTTGATAATAACGTACTGTATATTAAGTAACTGCACAAATTAATAAGTCAAAAGCAGTGAAACATATTATTCTTGTCCACGGAAAGCACAGTATTTCCTGATAACAGACATCAAACCAATGAAACAGTGGATACGATTACATCAAGAAAATCTTGAGTACTGTTCGTGAGAGAATGATGTTGAAAGCAAATATCCTAGCCGATCATTTCACGTAATTTGATTAGTAACGTGAGTTCGCAGCGCAACTGCCACTGTCAGATTTTTGGAACTGTCATTTTCTATTTATTCTACGGCATGACACCTGTAAACTTAGTACCATTTGTTTTGATAAAAGCATGTAAGCCTTCTGATGGTGAACATGTAAATTTGAAACGAGTACTGCGCTTTATCAGCACAGTGAACCAAAACCAAATTGAGATTTGTTGCTGCTGTGCGAGTTTAAATATACTGGACCACGTAACAGTCACGATAATGCCATTGTTTGACGAAATAGAATCAAACGTTGTCCTGTTTTTCGGCATCTGCATGCTTCATTAACAGTGGCCCTACACGCAGTAAGTTCAAAGAAAAATGTGCAGAATGTTTTCTGTTAGTTGTACAGATGGGGCGCCAGACAGTGTTCACTGAATATTGAACGGTCAGTTTTACAACATATGCGCATATCTACACGTGTACAAAAAACACGTTCTTCCGCGATCGATGGCTGGTGCGCGAAAGTATTCGCGAGTTTGACACTCGTGCCTTAGAAGATGTGGTTCGTAAAACTTCACATTGTAAGTCTTTCTTAACACGCGTTGTTTTGGAAATTGGACGAGACACATGTTGAGTCATACGCATTACAGCCGGAAAAGAAGAGAATCGAAGCTTCTTAGATGTGGTGCTGTTGGAGTAACGTTGAAAATTAAGCGAGTAGATAAGATATTAAATAAGGAAATTGTCCGCAGAATCGTCGAGGAGAGGAATCCGTGTAAAAACATTTGCAGGAAGAAGGGGCAAGATCACAAGACACGAATAACTTCCATGAGAGTTGTAGAGGGCAGAACACTGATGACAGAAAAACGTACACTTTGAAGCTGTTTTGTTAGGCGATAAATGAAATAAGTTTTCTGGACCAGTCACTTAAATATTTTAGGTGATTATGTTGCAATTTAACTTCTTTTAACAAAACCCGTCTCTCTTTTTCGGTTTATTGTGCGTATGCATTAATCTGCCGAATTATCTGAACCAGCATTTCATTACTGAACACATTTGAAATGAGTAAGAGATGTACGGCAGGTTTCAGCTGACGAAGCTGAAGGTTCCATGCAAAATCCCAACAATAACGATATGAAAACTTTGCCCCAGATTGGAGACGTACGAAGAACAGGAGCTCTTGGGGTCCATCCGTTCTCACGTGACCTAGCTGAGACCACTCAGCTTGCAAAAGGGTGAGCATCGGAAAGGTTAGTTGTAGTCTGAGAGTTGTTGTCCGCTGCTCCAGAAAGATACGGACAATGTAATTCTACACTGTAGACTTCGATTCCGGAAGTTGTCCAAAAAAATGGCTCTGTGCACTATGGGACTTAACATCTGCGGTCATCAGTCCCCTAGAACTTAGAACTATTTAAACCTAACTAACCTAAGGACATCACACACACACACACACACACACACACACACATATATATGCCAGAGGTAGGATTCGAACCTGCGTCCGTAGCGGTCGCGCGGTTTCTGACTGTAGCGCCTAGAACCTCTCGGCCACTCTGGCCGGCCGGAAGTTCTTACCTCAAAACCAAGGCCAGAGGGAAAATCTTCTGACAAAGGATGTCTTCAATCTGTTTCTCTTGTAATTTTTTCAGGGTCACATACATGCAAGAAGGAAATAAATCTGTGACTCCCAGAACTATTAGAAATTTGTTATATTGCTCTTCCATAAACATACAGCTACTCTCAATGCAAATGTTAAACGAGTTTTGCAAACTATGAGCAATTTCGGATCGCTTTCGAGAAAATATGGAGCAGTACTGTAAAGTTGGTTTATGTGGCAACAGTTTCAGGAAAGACTGACTCTACTTCTGCAGGGTCCCACAAAAAAAATGTCGAAGTACAAAATAAAAGTCTGGTACAAATTACTCAGGTGTTTGCTGGAAAAGTTCCGCAGTGAAATGGAACGGGACGAATTGTAAAGCAACGCACTACCACCAATGTTGCCGGGTCCAACGAATCTGTAAATATTTTACTTCCATTTCCGTAAGCAGAATTTTGAACTACATCTATTGGAGATTATGTTATCGTGTTGGGAAGACCTCGTAATTGAGGTATTTTTTTTAAAAGACGATGGGGAAGATAAGTGACAGGTAACGAAAATAAGGGTGGACCTAATATGGATCCGTGCGGAAGAGCAGTGGTGACTGGTCGCCCCGGCGGAGGCCGCGGGAGGCTAACCCTCCCTGTGCACTCGCCGGCGTGGCGTCCCGCCGTCAATAACGGAGGCCCATTTGCGGTCGCCATTTTCTGCCAAAACCGCGCCACTTAGCCCTGCCCCAAATTGCCGCTAATGGCACCTCCTTCCCCGCTGCATGTGCCGAGTGCCGCTATGTGCTCGCCGCTCTATATCCACATCTTCACTTCCCAAATTATCTCTAGTCACGTGGGATGCGGGACCTTTTACGGTAATAGTGCCGCTACCGTACGAATTATTTCATATGCCGTGCACTGATTGCTTCGACAAGCTGTGATTTATTTAATCTTGTCTGAAAATTTGTACTGGCCTGGACGTAACAGACAGCCGAGTGTTCACAATTTCGTCTCTGGCAGATGGTTTTTACAGTCCTTCTTCTTCCAACTGGGCCATCGTCAGCGACAGCAGCAGCCTTATCGTCATCTTCGTCGCCGTCACTGTTGTTGTTGTCGTCGCCATCACATCGTAATGATCATCGTCAGATTTTTGTCACCCAGTGTTAGATAAATTCCGGGTGGTTATAATTAAATTGTAGCCCAGTCTGGACTGTAATAATTATCGTATGGCAGCGGAACTTGGTAGATATGCTAATGCGTTAATGACGAACCGATTTACGCTGGAAAAAAATTAGTTCTAATTTTGTCCGCCAGGTGCACGTCTGGCGTTGCACAACGTCTCGATGACGTCTCCGGTGCTCGTATTGAACAAACTGTGTAAGCGGCGGTCAATAATAAAATCAATATTACGCCTGTATCACTTGTTCGACCTTTTCTACCCAAGGCCCGCTCCTGACCCAGTACATATGGAAACATTTCTACACATCTTTCTTCCATTCAATATTCCAGATCTGCGCCTGGTGGCCAAAATTGGAACTAATTTCTTTCCAGCATAAATCGGTTTCGCATTAGGGCATTAAATTATCCACCACGTCTCGCTGCCATTTGATAATTACAGCTCATTATGGACCTTTATGGTTAGCCGCACCTTAATTATAACAACACGCTATATGATAACCCGAGTATTTAAAAGTGAATATCCGTGTCTACCCCGTAGAGATCACGCTGATAAATTAGAGCATTAACTGTTACCAAAGGTTGACACGTGAAAGGATAGGGAACAACCTTAATGTCAGCGTCATTCAAACATAAACCGGAATATCGTAAAACAGCTTCTTTTCGGTAATACGTACCACTAGAAATTTAATGCCCTACTTTGCTAAGTAGTTTTCATCAAGAGAGTAACATTTTCTCCATGGGATAGGAAACTTTCTGATTCCTCCACAGAAGAAAGAAGTTGAATACCCCAGTAGCCAATTTTGCACACAGTGTTCGATCGCAGCGTTGTCTTCAAATTGTTCCCCTTCGAACGTCTTCTTCAGGAGACCAAACATGTTGTGGTAACATGGGGCGAATCAGGACTGTGAAGGTGAGTATTCGGGAGACGGTCATTGTAGCTTACTGACTTGAATTCGGGCATGTGTATGCGGCCGTGCGTTATCGTGCTGGAGGCGGCCATTGTGTATGAAGTCGCTTGTTTCAATAAGCAGTGTTTGGATGGTCCAGCGTCTAGTGCTAGAAGGTCGCGTCCACCGGAGTTCGCCTGTGCACTTAGTCAGTCAGCAGTGGCCCTCTTTCTCGGGGACACATCTGTCACCTGGCCTGGCCTGGCCTGGTGCTCCCCTTCACTCCAGTCCGTACTGCTCCTCGTGCTGTCTTGTGCTTACTGATGGAATCACTTTTCGTCGCAGGTCACGACACGGTCCAGAAAAGCCTGCCTTTCTTCTCCTCCTACTCTTCCTCCTGAGCGATTCAGAAGTCGTTGTCACATGTCTTCCTCAAGTCCTTTTGTTTCTCAGTGAGAAGACTTGGAACCGTCTTGCTAACATTTTTTTGTATCGTAGTGCGTCAGATAAAATGGTATGGACACTTCCAACACGTCTCCACCCGTGATGCAATCTCGGCAAGCTTGGCTTGCATCGAATGTTGCATTCATTAACGTTGATTGCCGTACGCCATCTATGGCTTTGAATTTCCAGTTTATCACGCCCAATTCGGCACTGAAAATTTTTTACTCATGAGTAGCATCGCCGAACTGCGCTTCGAGTCTCTTCAGAATGAGACACGATTTCACGTCTTAATTGGTTGGCACTTCTTATTTATCCACAGCGATAATGTAATGGCGAACATGAGGTGCGTGCCGTGTACTTGGATGTCGCATTTACCTCTCCATTCCCTTGCAAGCGACTCCCTAGGGCGACAGAGTGCTTACGTTACACTCCGAGTGAAGTTATTTTTTGTGTCTGAACGACGCTTGTACATGGTGCAGTTGGAAGTAGTCTCTGATTCTCGTTTCACAGTGATTCTCATATTATAGTACAGATATAAAAGCTGTCTGTACGCTTTTCCGCCACCCCAACATCCATTAGTTGGTCTTCTCTTAGCCTCCAGCGGGCAAGTTTATGCTCCATCTTCAACCCATTGTCCTGTCCCACCCACCTGTATTTCCTTTTAATTACGATAATGACTACGTTTTCCGCTCTAGTCTGCTCGGTGACGCATTGGTTGTTATTCCTCCTTTTTAAGTTGTTCCCAACCAGCATCCGGCAATTGCTCGCTGCACTGCCATTTTTTTTGATTGGTTTTCGCATTAAACATTCATACCTCGCCTTAAACGGGAAACGGTAGCGCACGCTGACAGTATACTTTCCGTTTGAGACACAGTTGCGGATTTGTATGCGTTGCTCAGCGCGGCTAGTCGTTCAAATAATGCTCTCTCACTTTTCTTCTTCGCTTCTCTTTGAGCTCCTTACTCTTCATCATTTCCTTGTTTTCCTGTAATCGAACTGTGAGCGAACGCAGTGAAATGATTTCGAATGGTATTTGCTCATACGTGTTATGGAATGTAGACGAAGAGACGCTACGCGTCACGTATGATAGACCTACGAAAATAATTTTTTGACATCCACCTACACAGGGAGAAATGATAATCGTCATAAATTACGAGAAATCAGAGCTTACGTGGAAAAATGTAAGTGTGTGTTTTTCCTGCGCGCTTCTCGGGAGTGGAACGATAGAAATAATGTGAAGATGCTTTGATGAACCCTCTGCCAGGCACTACAGTGTAAATCGCAGAGTAGTCATGCAGGTGTAGACATAATCTTGATGCATTAAAATTATTTTTCGTTTATTTTTTACTGGTGTAATTTGAATAACGGTATTATTAAGATCAAGAACGGAACGAAGGTCATACGAAATGCAGCGAATTTGGCGAGCGCGAGTAGCTGTAACTGATATGTGGTGTATGACTCGTGGGGTCGTTAGCGGCATACAGAGTGATTAGAAAGATTGCACACAAATTGAAGAGGCTGAGAAGGGAATTAACATCCTGCTTTCGAATAGGAACTTACGGCCACGGAAATAATCCTGGGCCAATGAAATCTTTAGAATGCTAGGAAGAACAAGGAGAAGCAACGCCCGCGTGACCTAAGTCCAGCAAAGATAATTTACTGTGAACGCAGCTAGATGGAGAACTTGTACACAATTCTGCGCAAGTACGTGACGTAATGAGTGCCACATATTCCAGGCACTGCAGCGGAAGTGGAGATGCAATTACGTTGCCGCCTCGCGTACACGACACTAGCTCCCGACGAAGAAACAGCTTTCGTGAGGGTACTTGCAGCTCTGATGAGGTTCGTGCGCGGTGTGTGGTGTACTTGGTAGCACCGGTATTTTCTACGGTCATGCTAATACTGAATATGACTGCCTCCATTTTGAACAACCCCTGTAAATTATCTTTGAAGGCATTGATCGTCCTCGGTGTTCCTGACATTTTAAAGCCTTGACTGGCTCTCGATTCCTTCCAAGGTCGTAAGTTCCTATTGCAAAGTAGTTGTACCTCGGCTCCTGTATCAGCTCCTTCGACTTGTGTGCAACCTTTTGAGTCACCCTGTGATACGACGAGCAGATTTGATTTTGACGAAACTTTCTTCTGTCCTCTGACGACAGTAGAGAGAAGCAACCGCCACGCTGCCGAGGTAGTGAGAGAGGCCATTCCCACTGCCATCGCCCGCTGCGTACCTTCGTGGGAGATGTGACTGTACGAGGGGCGTGTCCCAAGGGAATAAGAGGGGGGAAAGCTCACTCGGCAGGCAGCAGGTGCGCCTCACAAAAGCGAGACAGCCGAGTCGCGCCACTGGTGGGGGGACAGCGGCGGCGGCACGAGGAGCTGTCGGAACGTGAGACGCTGTCAGCTGTAGTATGGCGCACAGCCTGCGTGCCGTGCCGGTGCGTCGCCTTACGCACCCCCCCTTCCCCCCTATCCCCCCTCCTTTTTCGCTGGCACGTAATTACGCCCCCCGCCTGCGCGGCTCATCCTTAATTAAAGATGTTATCTGCCGTAATGGAGGCGCAGGCGCGCTTCTTGGCTGGAGTCTCGCCGCTCGCTCGCCGCCGAGCGGGCAACACGACAGATTCCTCCGCAAGCAGCAGCTGCTGCTCTGTTACCGTGCGCCCGCATACGTAACTAGTGACCGAGTGCAGACTCTACCCACATCACCTTGCGCACATTTCCCTTCACGGGAACAGGAAACAGGAAGACACACTCTATCCTGTGTCGTGCACTGACGAAGACTGTGACGACCACTTAATGCGAACACGAGTGGAAATCTGGAAAATTCCATAAAGTGAAGCTCAAAAGAGCTGTAATCCCAGGTAGATGCTATTTTCCTTGACTTCCGGAAGGCGTTAGACACAGTTCCGCACTGTCACCTGATAAACAAAGTAACAGCCTACGGAATATCAGACCAGCTGTGTGCCTGGTTTGAAGAGTTTTTAGCAAACAGAACACAGCATGTTGTTCTCAATGGAGACACGTCTACAGACGTTAAAGTAACCTCTGGCGTACCACAGGAGAGTGACATGAGACCAATGCTTTTCACAATATATATAAATGACCTAGAACATAGTGTCGAAAGTTACATGCGGCTTTTCGCGGATGATGCTGTAGTATACAGAGAAGTTACAGCATTAGAAAATTGCAGCGAAATGCAGGAAGATCTGCAGCGGATAGGCAATGGTGCAGGGAGTGGCAACTGACCCTTACCATAGACAAATGTAATGTATTGCGAATACATAGAAAGAAGGATCCTTTATTGTATGATTATATGATAGCGGAACAAGCTCTGGTAGCAGTTACTTCTGTAAAATATCTGGGAGTATGCGTGCGGAACGATTTGAAGTGGAATGATCATATAAAATTAATTGTTGGTAAGGCGGGTACCAGGTTGAAATTCATTGGGAGAGTCCTTAGAAAATGTAGTCCATCAACAAAGGAGTTGGCTTACAAAACATTAGTTCGACCTATACTTGAGAATTGCTCATCAGTGTGGGATCCGTACCAGATCGGGTTGACGGAGGAGATAGAGAAGATCCAAAGAAGAGCGGCACGTTTCGTCACATGGTTATTTGGTAACCGCGATAGCGTTACGGAGATGTTTAGAAAACACAAGTGGCGGACTCTGCAAGAGAGGCGCTCTGCATCACGGTGTAGCTTGCTCGCCAGGTTTCGAGAGGGTGCGTTTCTGGATGAGGTATCGAATATACTACTTTCCCCTACTTATACCTCCAGAGGGGTTCACGAATGTAAAATCAGAGAGATTCGAGCGCGCACGGAGGCTTTCCGGCAGTTGTTCTTCCCGCGAACCATACGCGAGTGGAACAGGAAAGGGAGGTAATGACAGTGGCACGTAAAGTGCCCTCCGCCACGCACCGTTGGGTGGCATGAGGAGTATAAATGTAGATGTAGATGTAATGAGGGCGTGTGGCGGAGGGTACATTGAGTACCTCTATCGGTTCTCCCTTCTATTGCAGTCTCGTATTGTTCGTGTAATAAAAAGATTGTCGGTATGCCTGTGTGTGGGCTCTTATCTCTCTGATTTTATCCTCGTGGTCTCTTCGTGAGATATACGTAGGAGGGAGAAATATACCGCTTGACTCCTCAGTGAAGGTATGTTCTTGAAACTTCAACAAAATCCCGTACCGAGCTACTGAGCGTCTCTCTTGGAGAATCTTCCACTGGAGTTTATCATCTCCTTAACACTTTCGCGATTACTAAATGATCCTGTAACGAAGCGCGCTGCTCTCCGTTGGATCTTCTCTATCTAATCTATCAACCATATGTGGTACGGATCCCACACCGGTGAGCAAGATTCAAGCGAGCAAGTGTACGTAACCCACTTCCTTTGTTTTCGGATTGCATTTCCTTAGGATTCTTCCAATGAATCTTAGTCTGGCATCTGCTTTACCGACGATTAATTTTATGTGCTCATTCCATTTTAAATCATTCCTAATGCCTATTCCCGGATAATTTATGGAATTAACTGCTTCCAGCTGCTTACCTGCTATTTTATAGCTAAATGATAAGGGATCATTCTTTCTATCTAATCGCAGCACATTACACTTGTCTACATTGAGATTCAATTGCTATTCCCTGCACAATGCGTCGTCAATTCGTTTCAGATCCTACTGCATTTCAGTGCAATTTTCCATTGTTGCAATCTCTCATCATCTTGTAACAAATCGTTTGGGAACAATTTGATGTATGAACTACAACTTTTTATCTCATAGTTTTTTCTTAATTGTATTTTGATTTGACAGTGACATAAAACGTTTTAATTATTTATATACAGCACAGGCACACTCATCTCGAAATAAATGCAAAGTATAAGCTTGATATTTTTGCTGAAAGTCCTTTACACTGTTACGTTTAAAGTACACTTAAAATGGAAGTTGCCGTCATAAATATTTTTAATAATGATTATCAAAAATTACACTAATTAACTTATAATTTTTCTTTAAAAAGTCTTTAATTTTCAAGTTTAAGTCATGAGAATAGTCTCCATTTCAGTTAAGTATGTTTTAAGACAGTATGCAAAATTTCAGCTGTCTACCTTAATAGTTCTTAACCATTATCTACCAGAACATCAAGACAGTGAACGTCCGGGAAATTCAAGTTAAAGGTTGTCTCTCTACCTACGCTTCATAACACTAACGTATGCCAGGACCATATTCATCTTGTTTCTGGTGCTGTTCTCTCACCCTTTTCTTTTTCAGACTACCCTTTCTTATTCTTGCTTCTTCGGTGGTCTCCAACACTGATTTCTCTGCTTCGTAGAGTCTCCTACGGTCAATGGTAATTAAAGTTTGTCGCATATTTAGTCCACCAGCAACTCCTATCAATTGCAAAACCTTAAACCTTGACACTGCTCTATCAGTGAAACGTAGCACACCCTGTAGAACATCGATTTTCAGAGTATTTGTTCTTTCCAGAACAGATTTTGATATCCACTTTGTTTTTAGTTATTAAAACTCTCATTCGGGATTTGAGTCTTACCATCCAGTTACGTCTCTAATAATCTTGTGCCACTAAGACGTTAAAGACCAAAAAGTCTTACAAAACAAACAACTGAGAACTAAATTCTGTTTTTAACCGAGCTGTTAGCGTGACAAGGGCGCGTCTTCATGTGTGCAGGCACTTTCAAATTCCTCAAGTTTTAGGGCTTTCTTCGGTACATTTTCTGCAAGTAAACTTTTCATTGTTCAGAAAACTACAGAGAATTTTTGAAGACAAAAAATTAAGAAGTTGGATTTTTTTACACTTATACACGTACTGTCCTTAAGACAGGAAACGAAAGAAAAGATCAGAAGTGGGACTAAAATTAAAGCTGAAGGAATATCAGCCATAAGCCGATGACATTTCTGTACTCGGTGAGAGTGAGGAACATTTTCAGGACCTTTACAATAGAATGAGCACAGAATAACGATTGAGAGTTTAGGAGTTCGGCCATGTTTTGTAACCTTTGTTTTAATTGCACGCATCTGCTTGATGGTTCAAGGTAGCATTTAAGTATACTTTTATTACAACATCACATTATAGCTACGCTCAACATAACAACTCAGACGATAGCAGTTGATCAGGCACGCTTAACAGGATAAAAATCGGTAGTGACGTCGGTCACTATGATCACACTAACACAAGTCCGCAGTCAAAGTTCCACTGCAGTAGCACGAGTCCCGTTGTGGTGCATCGTCCGTGGTGGGGAGAGGAGCGGCGGAGACGCTGCGGTGCTGTGTCAGGGAGCTCCACGCGGTACACGGCCAACTCTTGGCTCGGAACTAAGCTCCATGCTTCCTGCTGGAGGCTTGAGCCACACGGTAAGCGGAGGCACTTGATGTCCACGTGACCCGCGGATGAAAGCTAGTTCCATCGCCGTTGCTGCTGTGCCCTCTGCGAGTGAACAATGATGCTGCCCCCGGTGGCGCCCGCTAGCATCTGGCATGCCAGCAAGTTGTTCGTAATCAGTACCGTGTCCACCACATATTAGTACACCATAATATTATTTGGCTTGGGCTTATCGTGAGTTTTTATCGTGGTATTTCACGAAGACGCACTGAACCGCTTGTTACCACAGGGTGTACTGTTTATCTGACGTCCGCTCGCGTGGCGTTGTGTTTGGCTGCACCGGAGCCGCGCAGGCAAGTCGAGTGGGCCCTGTGACTCCCTGTTAACGCCGCAATACGCGACTTTTCAGGCAGTGTCATTCGACCTATAAAACAAACGTCATCAGTATAACAGGAATGTCAGCGAATCGAATAATGCCAAGAGAAAATTATTCCATGTCACTACGAGTGTTTATTTACTATTCACGTCAGTGTGCAGAGTCCGCTCGTATTCTTAGGAGATTGTTTGAAGAGAAGTTCCCTGGTGTTCGCTCTCAGAGTCGCGACGCAGTTCACAAATTAGTGAGCGAATTTCCTGAAACGGGAAGTGTTCATGAGAAGAAGCCTAAATGGCGACGTACAGTGCTCATTTAGAAGCTCATCTCGATGGCGCTGCGTACCGCCTGGAAATTTCCTGTAGAAAGTCTCTTAGTCGTCTTACACAGAAAACGCAAATTTCTTGTACCTCTATTCAAAGGGCAGCTGAGTTACTTGGACAAAGACCCTATAAAGTAACGTAGTGGAACAACTTAAACCTGGTGATCCCATGCACAGGGTTAGGTTTTGCGAAAGGCTTCTGAAGCAGATGTGTGACTCTGAAATGGAGCCTTACCTCACTCTGTTTTCAGATGAGGCTTGGTTCAAATAACACTGGTATCTTAATTCCCAAAACTGTCGACGCTAGAGCGGCGATAGACCTATTCTGCTTCACGAGGAACCTCCTCACGATCAGAAAATTATGGTCTGGTGAGCAGTTAATGGTTACAGAATAAGAGGCCCAATTTTTTTTAATGACACAGTTAACAGTAAAAGATATGTGCAAACATTCTGCAACCGTTGTTTAATGAATTGGGTAAAAGAGAACGAAGCTTTGCGTTTTTTCAAAGGACTGGGGAAGGGATCTTACCTTCAATGTTTCTTTCCACGCAACTCACGATGTGTTCCATGACTGAATCATTAGCAACAATAACTAGCCCGCTCCAAGTTCCAATGTAACCGTATGAGATTTCTATTTGTGGGGAACTCAACGATACTAACTGCAAATCAATTCATTTATTTTCTCATATAGATTACACTGTGTGATGAGTAGTGTCTTGAGTAGATGTGACAAATATGTGGAAAACAATTGCAGGAAGTTCCAGTATCGACTTGCACAACATGGATGAACACAAAATTTATTTGCGTGTACTTTAAATTTAGTGGACAGGCGACATGGCAGCTGACTCGACGGGGCTCGCATACACTGCGCCATGCGTGCGGTCATCAGATAAATGGAACGCCTTGGGCATGCAATACTGTCTTGAAATCATTCACAGTATGATGCGTTTTCCTTAGTCACCACTGTGTTTCTTTACTTGAACTTCACAGCATGTTTGCAATAATGGCCAGGTGCAACAATATAGTGGTCGGGTAGTGCGATGCACTAGAGAAGAACGATCTCCGGAGGATGAGCGCCTGCGAGCCAAGAGCTGGCTTCCCGCAGGACGCGGAAGTTGAGCGGGAAGCTGCAATGGTAGGAGACGGATGGATACTTCTCCTGTAGTGGTCAATCCAAGGATTGGTTTGCAACAGCTACAATGGCAGTTGTCTCCATTCTGTGCGTCTTTCAGCTTTTCTCTTCATTTCTTTATAGGTGTTACATCCCACATCTTTCACGATTTGATCCATGTACCTGAGCCGTGGTATTCCTCGTGGTCTTTTTTCCTCGACATATCCCTCTATGATTGTGTTCAGGAGTCCTTTATGTCTTAATAGATGGCCTGTAAATTGCACTCTTCTTTTAGCAATAAAACTCCAGAAGCTTCTCTTCTCACCTGGTCTTTCCAGAACCACTTCGTTTGTGACCTTGTCGATTCATTTTATTTTGAGCATGCGTCTATAGCTCCACATTTCAAAAGAATTTAGCTTCTGGTCTTCCTCTTTTCCGAGAGTCCATATTTCACACACATAGCATGCCACACTCCACACATATGATTTCAAAAATCTTTTCCTGATTTCAAGGCTGATGCTGTTAGATGTTAATATGTTTTTCTTCTTGTTAAAATCAGCCTTTGCTTGAGCTATTCTACTTCTCACTTCTGCCTTGCTCCTTCCATCCCTGGTAATATTACTGCCCAGATAAGTAAATTTATCAACTTGTTCAAGCAGTTCATTGCCTACATGAACTTGGACTTTCGCTTGATCTTCTTTGTCGCATGTCATTACTTTTGTTTTTGCTTTATTAATTTTCATATTATATTCTTCACCCATAACTTTATCCATTCTATTCAGTAGAACTAAAAGATCTTCACTTTACGCCAGGACAGCTATATCATCGGCATATCTTATCATATCTATTCGTTGGCCAAGAATTACTATACCTTTCTGTGAATTTTCCCGTACTTTTTTCAGCGCCTCTTCAATGTATACGTTAAAGATAACAGGGAATAGTGCGCAAACTTGTCGGACACCTTGTTTTGTCCGTCCACGGATAACTGCTGTCTCGTTTTTGTACAGGTTTTATATCATTTTTCTATCTTTATCGTCTATTCCTACTTTTTTGAGTACCTCAAACATATTATCCCATTTAACATTATCAAAGGCTTTCTCTACATCTACGAAAGCTATGTATGTTTTCAGGTTCTTATCCAGTCGTTTCTCTATTATTAGTTTTAGAGCAAATGTTGCTTCTCTGGTTCCTCTATCTTTCCGGAATCCAAACTGGTCGTCGGAGAGTATAGCTTCGACTTTTTGTTTTATGCGTTTTAGGATTATTGAGGTTAATATTTTAGAGGCGTGAGTAACTAGGCTGAGCGTCCTATAATTTTCACATCTTGTAGCATTTGTCTTCTTTGGAATGGGGATCATAATGTTTTTCTCAAAGTCTGTAGGAATTTTACCCTGCTCGTACATGTTGAAAACAAGACTATACAACTCTTGATTCAGTTTTGCTCCTCCAGATTCAAGAAGTTCGGCTGGGATATTGTCTACATCAGACGATTTGTTGTTTTTCAATTTTTTCAGAGCTAGTTCAAACTCTTCCTTTAATATAGGTTCACCTATGTTGTGTGCATCTACTTCTGTTTCTTCTTCCATGATGTTTTCAGACAGATCTGGTCCGCTGTACAGTTTTCCTATATATTGTTTTCATCTTCTTGCAACTTCATCATCGTCATCCAACATATTGCCATTTTCATCCATCACAGCCCTACACTTTTTTTTTCTGTCTCCAAAGCAATGTCTCACACATTTATAGGCCTTGTCGATATTTCCCTTGCTCATGTTGTCTCAACTGAAATACAGAGATCATCAAGGTATTTTCCTCTTGCTTGTTTTGCCTCTCTGTTGATTCTATTTTTCAGACTCTTGTATTTCTCTTGGTCTTCCTTCTTCACAGAATTTTTTAATTTCCTTCTTTCTTCCATCATATTTAGTAGGTCATTAGTGACCCATTCCTTCCTTTTCTCTGTCCTTTCTTTTCCTATTACTTCTTCTGCTGCTTCTAGAATACCAGTTTTTATTTTTTCCCAGCTGCTTTGGATGTCATTACAGCCCTGTGTATTTGTTTTCTTGTCTGTTCCTAGTTGATAGTGCTTCGCTGTATTTTCGTTTTCCAGGTTTGTCAAATCCCATTTACATGTACTTCTTTTTTTAATGTTCTTGAATTTTAGTTCAGTCTTCATCATAACGAGTATGTGGTCACTTTATACATCACAGCCTGGATGTGATCTGCTGTCCTTAACTTGGTTTTTAAATCTTTGCTTCACTACTATGAAGTCAATTTGATATCTGTTAATGTCACCAGGCATTTTCCAAGTGTATCTTCTTCTTGGATGATGATTAAAGAAGGTACTTGTAATACAAAGTTTATTTCTTTGGCAGAATTCTACAAGTTTATGCCCTCTTTCATTTCTTAATCCTAATCCAAAATTCCCTGCCACATCCTCTTCTTTACCTTCCCCAACAACGGCATTCATATCTCCCATGAAGACAAGGTTTTCAGCTCCTTTAATTCTGCCAATTACTTCTTCAAGGTGGTCATACATCACGTCGATTTCATCATCGTCGCGCCTCGTAGTTGGCACGTATACTTGGATTATGATTGTGTCTCTTGGTTTAGTTTCCAATCGGACATAAATTATCCTCTCACTATGTTGAACAAATCCTTTTACTCTTAACCCCATCTCTTTATTGAGGATAATTCCCACTCCTGCAATCCCGGGATTGTCTTGTGCTGTTCCAGTGTGTATGATTCTGTAATCCCCTGACCACAAGTCGCCAGCGTTTGGCCATCTCATTTCTGAGACTCCCAGTACATCAATATCCATTCGTTTCATTTCCATTTTCAAGTTTCCCAGTTTACCACATTTAAGAAGTGAGTTGACGTTTCATGTTACTACACAGAGTAAAAGAAAGAAGACGAAAGCGTTGAGAAGTGTCACGAAACGCAGGGTCATGGTGAGAGAAACTCCGATTCAGGCCTTGGTGAAAACACATCGAAAGACTCATCAGTTAGATATGAAGAGAACAAGGAGTGCATTTACTGTGGTCAGCTGATACTGCTAAAGGGATTAAGGGCATCGGTCGCTTTCGCAGCTTTGTGCAGCTACCAGCGATGATGCTTAGGAAGACTTTAAGTGTGACTTCTGTATCAACAAACACGAAGATTCAACATTTTTCTTGTCATGTCTGAAAAGTCTATAGATTAACCGTCAATTAAAGAGCACCCTTTACTTTTGGAACAAACATTTATTACGAATGAAGTCCATTTAATGCAATAAATTTTATTGTTTATTTGCAACGCGTAAATAGGGAACTCGAAAACCCAGAATTAGCCATCATATTTTCCGGAGGTAAGAACTACGCGTTTTAATTCTTTGACGTGCTTTTGTAGGGCGAGAAAGTATTTTTTTTTTCCAAGGGTGGTATTGAAATATTCCCGAGTAGTAGCAGAGCACATTTTTTCATAATTTAAAAAGCATTAGTTTGCTGATAATCCCAAATTAAAAAACAATAGATAGTGATAGGGCACGTTCCCCTACTTTTTACCGCTGACTAGCGGGTGTTCCACAATTACTTATTTATTATTATAAACTAGGTGTGCAAAGGTCTCGTTGAGGGTTGTCACACTGGAAGATGTGCACTGTATTACGCCAGAATCTTGTGGCTGATTGCGGGAAGTGGCGCGAGTGTGTAACGACACGATATTTGAGCAATCTGTTACTGACGTGGGGCCGGCCGGTGTGGCCGAGCGGTTCTAGGCGCTTCAGTCTGGAACCGCGCGACCTCTACGGTCGCAAGTTCGAATCCTGCCTCGGGCATGGATGTGTGTGGTGTCCTTAGGTTAGTTAGGTTTAAGTAGTTCTAAGTTCTAGGGGACTGATGACCTCAGACATTAAGCCCCATAGTACTCAGAGCCATTTGTTACTAACATGGGTGCAGTGTACATGGCAGCATTTCCCGAATTTACAGCTTCTGAACCAGAAATGATAGTCGGCATTCGCTCGCAGCGTCTCGGAAGTTACATAGTTTCGTGTTTACCTGGTCAGCAGAGTCTTGGACAGAGCAACACTAACGCTGAGACAGTTCCGTCACACACTTAAATCGTGGCATAGGATGTCCGCAAGCATTTGAGTAAAAGCAGTTACGTCGCCTCCGCAGAGCATTACGTGCCGATCGACGATCTACCCTGAGTCAGATGACTGTCTTCCCAAAACGATTCCTGCACCTCCAGAGACTGTGCCTCGGCGTGCTTCTGTAGTTTTGAGGGCTCGTGCAGGAGTGACTAGCTATCGACATCATTTCCAGTACTTTTCCGTGATTTTTAATCACTCAGTGTGTTAGATATGAAAGTAAATGAAATCTTATGAATGAAACACAGACAACGCTGGTGTAGTGTTCTACGATATTTATTATTTGTAACAGGAACCGGTTTTCGGCTGTTAGCCCATCATCAGGTATATCTTTGTGCCTGATGATGGCGTAACAGGCGAAAACCGGTTCTTATAACAAGTAATAAATATGGTAGAATACTACACCAATGGTGTTTGTTTCATTCATAGTGTATGAAACGTTATACCAAGAACGGACAGAACTGTCAGTCAATGCAAGTAAATGAAATCTGTTTGTAGTGAAACAAAGTTTATTGACACCTTTTTAAATTGTAAATATTACATACAAATTGTTACAGGTGTTCCAGAGAAGCGCATACACATCACCAGTTTCTCAATCCTTCCTTCATAAATAGGAAACCTAGAAGATCTCAGACCCACAGTATATTTTCCTAGATATTAAGTCATATGCGTGCTAACTTCGGGTGAAACCTCAGCGCGAATTCTAACATTATGGTTACATGTTACCTGATTCCCTCTGTTCCACTAACACCTTTACAAGTCACAATGTGCCATGTTTAATTGGAATTGCTCCAGGCGTTCCAGATCTGGGCTGAAAAAAATTAATTCATTTCCTTATATATTTATGGTGTTATGTTCCAGTTTGACTTCGCGAACTATTTTCATCAGATGTGGCCGACTACAGCTCCGTTAAAGTTGCTTCATGTTGTTTCACTAAGCGTCCTATTACACTGTCCCATCTTCTGATTTGTGTTTTACACACATTCATCCCGTCGCTACTTCTACGGAGAACGCTTCCATCAAACGCTTCTTGTTTGCCGATCATGATTCGGTACGATTCACTTCCGTACAATGCAGTGCTTCAGACGTACATTCTCACAAATTACTTTCTCGAGTTAAGATCTATGTTTCATGATAGTAGAATTCTTTGGGCGACAGATGCTGTTTACTTGTGCTAAAATATGATAAGATTCTCTGATGACGTTGCTACCCTCAGTGAAAGCGAGGAAGAATTACACGACTCACTGTAGGAAATGAATAGTTTGTCGAACATTGAAATGGCTTGGAGTGAACCAAAGAAAGAAGAAAGTAACGAGGAGTAGCACATACGATATGTGATTAGCTGACCATCAAAACTGGGTACCACGAATAGACAAGGTGAAGGGTTCTGCTACGTTGAAAGCAAAATTACGTATTATGGACGGAGGAACGAGTGGACAAAAATCAGCCTACCTCACGGACAGGGGGCATTCATAGCCAAAAGACGCACACTGTATCAAACATCGGCCTTAATTTGTGTAAGACATATCTGAAGATGGAGAACTACATGCAAGTGAATTATGGAAAACCCGAAAAAGAAGAAATCGAAGCTTTGAGATGTGGTACTATAGAAGGATGTTGAAAATTGGATGGTCTGATGAGATAAGAAAGGTTCTCCGCAGAATCGACGACGAAATGAAAATATGTAGAACGCTAAAACGAAGAAAGAACTGGATGATAGAACAATAGTTAACAAATCAGGGGATAATTTCGATAGCGGTACATAAGTGTCACAGTCGTATCAGAACGATTTTCTCTTATATTTTTTGATGCGGTCGTTTCCGGACAAGGGTCCCTTACCAAAAAACTGATAATTTGTCGTTCACTGTTTTCCTTGAAAGTTTGTTGCATCATCACGAAATCACCCTGCACATATTGGAAGCAATAATGACCCTATAACGTACTCTTGGGGTTTATACGATAATTTGTACCGATTCAGTCACTTTTTTACTAATATTTAATTAGCACGAAGCGTTTCGGCAGTATGCTTCCATCATCACGTGCATTTTAATTATTTGTTCGTTATATTAATCTGAAATGTGAACAGTTTCATTTTGCTTCGTGTACCAGAGCATTTGTGTGTCGAAATAGAATACTGTACACAAAGATACATATATTAAAAGTGTGTTCAGGATTCTATTTCGGCACGTTACCTCACTGGTACACAATGTGTATGATACTAATCACATTACCACATTTCAGATTAATATAATGCACATATAACCGGAATGGCAGTATGTTTCCGAAACGTGTCGTGCTAACTAAATATTAGTAAAACTACGACTGAAGCAATAGAAATTACTTTACAAATATGCAATACAATCGCAGTATTCAAAATATTCCACATGACATGGACAAATTGAAATTTTCTTGGTGCACTCCGGAACTTACCGTTACATGTGTCGATTTCGCCCTGTTAAGAATAAAGTATTCGGTTTCTTAGAAGTCCTGAGTCCAATCACAAATATGGTCAGATACTGGGAAAGCTCGTATTTTATTCACTAAATAACAGTGTGGAGCTGTGTCGAATATATTTCGGAAGTCAAGGACGTTTTTGTGTACGATGCTCTAGATTTCGTGAACGAACTCGGCGAACAGTATTTCCGAATATCTCTGTTTACGGAATCCGTGGTGGTTTTTACATAGATTTTCTTTCTTCATAGAACAGGTTCTATAATTTTACAACAGATCTACGCCAGCAATACAGGCCCGTAATTATGTGCCTGAATTCGACAAGCAGGCGCCTCAGTAGTTTCCTGGTCTTCCTTTCCAAGTTTAATGGAAATACAGTTCATTGGCAAGCTCCAGGAGAAACGCTGATGAGTAGAAGGTAGCACTAGTTAAGTTTCACGGGGTCAGACGTTCAAAGTTCACAGCGTACGGTGGGAGCAATTGCATACCGCAGCGGGGCATTCCGAGTCCACAACTACTTTGCTTTGCAGATCTCTTTCCCTGCAACTCGTGAATATAGCTGCACAAAGACCTATTTTAGCGCACTCAGTTTAAGACCCAGAGAATGAGGAAAATGTGGAAAGTCCGCTCATCTAAATGCACGGTGATGGGTGTGTTTTGCTCCGGCTACCGCCCAGTCCGTTTACATTCTTCGGTGGATCTGGGACAATCGCCTGCGAAGTATTGTTCTAATTTCCTCGAAGCATTGTGGTCTAGTCATGGGCCTCAGAGCAATGGATGTAATTCGTGCTGTCAGCCAACTTGCTGATAGAACAACACTGAAAAAGGAACCAAACTTTACACCAGGCATTTCTAGACCAAGGGAAAGCTTTTGAAACGGCTTTGAAAAGTAACTGAAAGGGTTAAAAACAATTAATTTGCCAGGTCCAGAAGGAGTACCAGTTCGATTTTACAGAGAGTGTCCCTGACACTGGCAGCTTCCTTAGATTGCGTTTATCGTGAGCCTCTCGCACAGCGGAATGTCCCAAGTGACTGGAAAAAAGTAAGAAGGCTGTGAGAACAGACCCGTTACACCGAAGACCAATGTCCTTAACGTCGGTTTGATACAGAATTGTTGTGCATATTCTAAATTCGAGTATAACAAGTTTCCTTGCGAGAGAAAAACTTTTATCCATCCACAATGAACGGAGAGTCAGAAACCATCGCTCGTCGAAAACCAAATTGTCCTTTTTTTTCGCACGATATCCTGCGATTCATGGACGAAGGATAACAGGCAGAGTTCATACTCGTAGATTTTCGTAAAGTATTTCACACAGTACCACACTGCAGACTATTAATGAAGGTTCGAATACACATGATAGGTTGTGAGTGACTCCGGCACACCTACATCAGCACAGGCACTCCACGAGCCACCGTACGATGCCCGTCGGAGCGCACCCTGTACTACTGCTCGCCATTTCCCCTCCTGCTCCACTCGCACACAGACCCAGGGAAACACCACTGTGTGAACGCCCCCGTATAAGCCCTAATTTCTCTTATCTTCGTGAGGCTTGCGTGCGATGTATGTTAGTGGCGGTAGAGTCGTTCGGCAGTCAGCTTCAGATGTCGGTTCTCTAAATTTTCTCGATAGTGTTTCCCGCAAAGAACGTCCCCTTCCCTCCATGGATTCTCATCTGAGTTCCCGAAGCGTCTCTTTAACATGTTTTGTTCGAATGTACCGGTAACAAATCTAGTAGCTCGCGTCTCAACTGATTCTGTGTCTTCCTTCAATCCGACCTGGTACGAGTCCCAAACACTCCAGCAGTATTCGAGAGTAGGCTGGACCAGCGTCCTGTATGCGTTGTCCTTTATAGGTGAACCTCTCTCCCATAAACGGAAGTCGACCATTTGCCTTCCGCACCACATTTGTCACATTCTCGTTCCGCCTCACATCGCTTTGCAACGTTACGCCCAGATACGCGGCTTGACTGTGTCAAGCAGGGCACCAGTAATAGTGAACGCAAACATTGCAGGTTTGTTCTTCCTATTCATCCGCATTACTTTGACATTTTCCACATTTATGGCTAGCTACCATTCATCACACCAACTGGAAATGTTGTCCAAGTCGTCCTGTATGTTCCTACCGTCACTCAACTTCGACACCCTCCCCATATACCACGGCATCATCACCAAACAACCGCAGGCTGCTGCCTACCCTGTCCGCCAAATCATTTATGTATATAGAGAACAATAGCCGCCCTATAACATTTCCCTGGAGCACTTCTGACGATGCTGTCTTCTCTGACGAACTGTTGCCGTCGAAGACAACATACTGTGTTTTATTATTTAAGAAGTCTTCGAGCCACACGCGTACTTGTGAACTTATTCCATATGATTGTACCTTCGTTAACAGCCTGCAGACGGGCACCGTGTCAAATGCTTTCCGGAAGTCTAGAAATGCAGAATCTGCCTGCTGCCCTTCACCCATAGTTCTCAGCATATCATGTGAGAAAAGGGCGAGCATCGATTACGTTATCCTGGAGGTGGTGTGTTCATCGGAGACAGAGGTATCATCAGGAGCGCCCCAGAGGTGTGTACTGAAAAGTGCCGTCGTTGAATGACTGTAGGAGGATACATGCTGGCTTGGAGAGGATTTCTTTTTGTGTCTGAACATCAGTTTGCTGAAACATACGTCTGAGAAACTGTAGTTATCTGGCATTATCGGTGTAAAGACGCGGTCTATTTACAGGGCGGGCATTTTCCTTACATCTTACATAAGGACAGCGAAGACATGATGAGATAAATCAGTGTTTGTACTAAGGCGTAGCGCTTTTCTTCCCTTTGTTGTTACTTTCAAACCTTTACAGAAAAAGGAAGGACGGCAGTGGCCTATCTATGCCGCTCTTCGGCCATAGAGAAACATACATAAAAGAGGAAAGCATAAAAACAAACATACATGGAGGATGAAAGCAGGAGACATACATATTAAAATAAAGGAAGGCGTTCACAGACGCACTGGTTACATTAAATAAAGAAAGAAGTTCAGGACCGTATACAAACGGAGACACAGAGTTGCACACGTGAACGTAGGAGCACTGAAGGAAAGACACTGATGGGAAGAAAAACACGAACACAATGGCGACGAACTACGGCGTACTACAAACATACTGTTTACATGAAAAATGCGGGGACCTGCCATAAGGAAGAGGGAAGGAATGAGGGAGGGGAGGAGGATGCCAGTGGGAGAGAAGAAGGGCAGGGGGAAGCGAGAGGGTACGGGGGTGAGGGGGTGGAAGCCTGTGGAGGGGGGAGGAGAGAGAGGTGAGGGAGGAAGTGAGGAGGGAGAGAAAGGAAAAGAGGGTGCCCTCGAGGAAAAACACAGGAGGATAAAGGGGAGGATTAAATCTGGTAGGAGGGGTAGACAGGAGGGACAAGGGCACCATCCGGGAGGGTGGAGAGATGGAGAGCGGGTGGGATGCAGGTGTACAGCGGACGCTGGTGGGAAAGGATGGGCGAGACAAGAGGTGAGGGGGGTCCAGTTCACAGGAGGTGTAAAGGGTCCGTATCCGTTCAAGGAAGAGGAGGTGGTGTGGGATGCGGCAGGCGAGGCAGAGCGAATGGCGTTCCAGGGTTTGAAGGGACATGTTGAAGGTAGGATGGGCGGAGATCCAGGCGGGATGGGCATATCAGAGGATGGGGCGGATGAGGGATATATAGGTGTGGAGGGGCCCAGACCACACGTGCGACCAGAAAGGAGCTTGAGGAGGCGGAGTCGGGGGCGTGCCTTGGCTTGGATCGTCCAGTGATTGGGGGTCCAGGAGAGGCGACGGTCAAGGATGAGGGCGGGGAGGGGAGGGGGTGAGGTTGATAGGACAGCTGTAGACACAGATAAAAATCTAGGAGACGGACGTAGCGCTTCATATCGCGCCTGTGTTAAATGCGCCTTGTGACAATTCTCTGTGCGGCTGTGCATGCCCCAACAAGCAAGCAGAGGTCCGGGTGTAGGCCGCAAGCCTCTTCCTCAGCATGTGTGCGCGAACGATTCCATTCGCCGATTAGCCGCAAGGCACCCAGGTTGTGTAAACTCACATTAAGAAGTAGGTTCCGAGAATAGGCCGTGGTTATGGTTATCGCATGACAGATGCGCTCTGATCCAGTTGTAAATAGTTACAACTGTGGCCGATAGGTGTCAGCTCAATACCGACCACGAAATTATCAAGTAGGTAAAAGATATTTTGGAAACAAAACTGTAGCCTTTGTCATTACTACGACCGCAATTAATTATTGCAAATTTATTAATTAATGTGAATGATGGTGTGGATTGAAAGAAAGGTTTTAAATGAGTAGTGTTGTATCTTTTAACTGAGTACACGTTAGCGTGTGAACTGTTATTGTACAGAGAAAGTGAATTACAATCTCATGCGCGGCTTAATAATAATATCGGATTGTCTATGATGTGTGTCATCCCATCAGAGTACAGTACGTTCGCACGTATTTTCTGGCCTAAAGAACTGCTTTGTGATGTCTAAAGAGACTGTTTGGAGCGCAGCCATTATCATGTTCGGATGCGGATGAAGGAGCTCTCAATAGTTGGGATAATTTTGCAGAATAATGATTCAAATTTGACCATGGAGTGACGCATAGTGGACGTGAATGTGTGAGAAAAACGAACACGTGAAATTCCGGTTTTTAAAATGCAAACCGTGGCTTTGGATTAACGAAAACCCACGTGGCATATTATACAAGCCGTGACTGCAAACTTAGCGTTCATAGTGGTCGAACTGTGTAACATTTGAAAGAGCTATATGTCACAGATAATGCGTTTGGTAATCCTTTTAATAACGGGTTCGGTTGATTACCATAGGCTGGCTATGATGAATGACTGTGATTGCGTGTGCGTGTGATGAAATTGTAACTTCAGACTGGCACGGACTTGGTGGTGTTTTGTATCAAACAACTGACAATTTATTGAAGTTTTCACTCGCAAACTATCCGTCGTGTAATGGGTTAACTAATCTGATGCTAACAAAAAATTTGTTGCACCCGTTGACCTCGTGTAATGCTACTGGTTTTACTACAGCCTTACCAGTAGACACATTATTCTTTATTCTTTTTTAACAGGGGAGGTGTATGGAATGGACTGCTGAAGAACAAATCGCAGCAAGGTGAGTGAACATTATCTCTGTAAGACGACTTCACAGTAACCACGATGTGGCAGCACGGAAGCATATAGACAGTCGTTCTCCCCTCGCTCCATACGTACCCCACGGCATGCACCGTATCGGGGATTACGCTGTATGTATGTAGGCGAAGATGTAGATGGTCCCTAGGAAGCTCAGCTGGAAAGCGCGTCTTCTTCATAATGTTCCAGAAGCAGTGGTTCCCAAATGGGTTGCAGGGGGAGGGGTTTTGCGTGCGATGTCTGACCTCTTGGGGGCAGGGAAGGGTGATGAAACTTTCTGTGAGATGAAAGAAAGGATCCTGTCCTAGACGGTGGAGGATTTCATCGAAAGCTCGGGAGCTTTGACGCGGCATGTAAATCGAGAATGTTGTTTGCAAGAATGTCGTCGCGACCAATCTAGATCTCGTATGTTTTGTTGTTGTTATTTTTTATGGTTTTAGGGCGCAAAACTGCTACACTCATTAGCGCCCGGTATGTGACTTAGGAAAAGGTAAAAAAAAATGAAACTGGAAACCAGCAACAATGGGAACGAAACGCAAAAAATTGGGGAAACTAAAAACAGAAGGAAAGCTTTATAGAAGGGGGGTTGTTTGTCCCCAGAAAGAGCTTCAAATGACTGAGGTCATCTCACTGGCACTAATAAACACGAGAACGCGATGGGCTGAGCGCGTGTCATCTGCTAAAATGGAAGATATATCAGGCGACAGCTGTAGACGGACGCGTAACGGAGCAAAGTAGGGGCACTCAAGTAAAAGGTGTCTCGCCGTCCACAGCTGAGAGCAGTGGGGACAGAGTGGGGGAGGATCGCCACTTAAAAGTTGTCGATGGCTAAAAAGACAAGTGTCCTATCCGCGACGACGAGTCCAGGAGGAAGAGGTCCAAGCACAGGGAGGAGCTTTCACGTCCCGCAATTTGTTATTGGGAAGAGTCGACCAATGTGCGTGCCATAAAAGAGCAACACGACGACGTAAAACACTCCGCAGATCGGCGAAGGGAATCGTGTGAATGGCTGGCTGAAGAAGAGAGATTGCAGCCTTGGCCGCTATATCTGCCGCCTCATTTCCACAGATACCAACATGTCCTGGGATCCAGAGGAACGCCACAGAGACGCCGCCCAAGTGGAGCAAGTGGAGAGCGTGGTGTTGCCTGATCATAACGAAACAGATATACAGAAACTAATTGTCCTTGAACAGATGGTTGGTCCATTTTTCAAAATAGGGAGTACGAAAGTGACAAAATGGGACACTGTGCTGATGGAAGGACACAGAAGCAGCCAGAGGGTACGTACGCTGCTCTGGGCAACTCCAAACGCGTTCGGCTCCGCCTTTCATTAAATGTCCAGCGGCGGCGGCGGCGGCCCACGGCGCGGGATTGCAATTTCACGGCGGAGGATCAGAGGACGTTTGAAGCGGTGTGATCAAACCCGCCAGCCGGGCCAAATGGAGCGTGCGCCGCAGGCGCGCGACAAGTGACGTGGCCAGCAGGAAATTACCTCGCGAGCCCGCTCCTGCCGTGTTCCCGTTCCCCACGAAACACGTTTTGGTTTTTTGAAATTTTTATCATCAGCGCGCGCTTAACATTGCATTTTGACGATACAGTAAAACGAGCATTTATCTGAATAAGGCAGTTTCTGCTGTAGTGCTGACGCAAATATACTACATATTCAGAATAAGAAAATTCGTCTCAACAGCTAGCCAAGACAGCCAGTCCTGTTAGTATGTTATTTTTATTAGGAAATTACTTTGCTCAAATGGCTCTGAGCACTATGCGACTTAGCATCTGAGGTCATCAGTCCCCTAGAACTTAGAACTACTTAAACCTAACTAACCTAAGGACGTGACACACATCCATGCCCGAGGCAGGATTCGAACCTGTGACCGTAGCGGTCGCACGGTTCCAGACTGAAGCGCGTAGAACCGCTCGGCCACTGCGGCCGGCAGAAAATTACTAAGTATTTTATTATTATTAGGTTGGTGTAAAAGTTCGCCGCGTTTTTCCACAAGTTTAGTTAACACAACAGACAAACGTGACAGACTTTGGTCATCAATAATGCACTGTTCTTCACTGTTTACAACAGCCTGCTAATGCTGCGGTAACTTTTCGATTCCGCAACTGTACAAATCACGTAGTTTTTGAGGAAGAGAACTCGTGGAGCCATATTCGGACCGCATTTCCATCCAGAAAGGAAATTCCTTGCAGGCTGACCGATAGAGAGCGCTAAAGGTGAAAGTCTGAGGACGAAAGATCAGGTGAAGAAGATGAGTGCGGAATGACCTCCCAACCCAACTCTTGTATAGTGCTTTTTGTCATTCTAGCAGAGGGCGAGCGGGCATTATCTTGGAGTACCATCACTTCATGGAGTCTTCGTGGTCGTTGGTCTTGGAGCGCGCCTGCAGGACATCTCAGTTGTGACAGTAAATGCCAGCAGTGATGGTCACACCTCGGGGAAACAATCCGTAGTACACCACACCGTCACTGTTCTACTAGGTGAATAACGTTATCTTTCGTAGATGTTCAGGTCTTTGTACGGGGATTTGGTGCTCTGTTTCAGGTCAGCCATTCCTTTCCTTATGTCAGCATAAATACTCATTTCTCATCACCGGTAAAGGTACAGAATAGGAATGGTCAGTGTTGTTCATGAATCAATTGCTGAGTGCTTTGTGATCTTCGTTTCGAGCATACGGTACAAATGCAACCGATTTTTGAACCTTCCTCCTTACATCCAATTGTCGCACCATGATGGAACGATCACAGTTCATCACATTCACCAGTTCTAGAGTACACTAACGTAGATAGTAGTGGATTAATGCGCTTAAACGATCTTCTTCAAACAGCGAAGGGCGTCCTGAATGTGGGGAGTGATTAACGTTGAAACGATTCTCCTTAAAACGAGAAAAGTACTTTCTTACCGTGGCCTGTCCAATGAAATTATCGTCATAAACGATCCAAATGTTTCTGGCTACCTCTTCCGAATTTTCATAGGAAAACGAAATGGGCCAGCAAATTGACTAGCGTGAGGTCTAGTTGTGTAATTTAAAAAAAATTGAAGTAAAAAATATTTTCGATAAAGACAGTCAGATATTTCGTTAAATGGATTTGTATCAACGTAAGAAATAAAACAGATTAGAGAAAAATTTGACGCTCCTTTGAACGATAGTCGAAATCATATACAGAAAATGACATACCGTTTGAGAATTTCCACTTCCACCTAAAAATAACATGTAGTACGCCACCTCTATAAAATTACAAGATTATAATTTGAACATTAAATACTCGACTGACACCTCAGTTGCTATACATGATTTCGAGCGTGATTCAAAGGTATGTCAAATTTTTTTTCTAATCTACTTTATTTTTTATTTCTAGACAAATATTTTTAGAAACACTTGACCTTTTTCTGAAAAATTCTTCACTGTACTGCAACTTGAGTGACATTTTATATATAATTCCAGTCCAGGCAGAACATGGTGTCTTTTGTAAAATACTGTAAGGCTGTCGACCCCAGTAAGAGAAAATAATCCTCAATTATTTGTTGGATGCCTCCTGATCTATGTCTTGTCTTACAGTTTTTGTGCTATACGGCTTTCTCTAGCAACATGAAAGATGATGATGATGATGATGATGGTTTGTGAGATGCTCAACATTGTGGTCATCAGTGCCCGTACAAGTTCCAAATCTTTCCGTATCCAGTTTCGACGCTTCCCGAATGATGATGAAAGAATGAAGACAACACAAACACTCAGTCTCTAGGCGGAGAAAATCCCCGACCCAGCCGGGGATGTAACCCGGGACCCTTTGATTCAGAGGCAGCAACAGTAACATGGAAGTTATTCCCCAAAGTCTTAACACATATCCTACCATCCTGTCCCTCCTCCTACTCAGTAGTTTCCTTTTGTTCAGTTCCTCGGCTCTTCTGAGAAGAACTTTCTCATGTCTTTATCACTTTACTTACATTTCTGATTTCTTCTGCAACACCTCAAACATTTCTGTTTTCTTCTTTTTCTGATTTAGACGTACTGCTATATAGTAGAAAAAACAGTGGTGTGGATGTAATTGTTGATGACTCCTTTGATCGGCCCCCAATATCTGCTGTGGAAATACTTGCCCCCTCCAATGGCAGCTGTAAAGAGGAAGAGGCTGCAGCAGGAGCTGCGGTTGTTGTTGACTCCAGAAAGCGATGAACATGATTGTTGTGAAGACTGCACCCCACAAAATGCTCTTATATGTCAGTTGCCTTTCTGTTTGCAGGTTGTTTAGATGATGAGACTTATTTCACTTATAATTGGTCTCTTACTTATTCGTTTTCAGGTATTCGTGTGTGGAATGATTTGAGTCCTGCGCTTCACGAAAGGAACCATGTATCAAGTTATATGCTTACTTGACTATATGCTGTAATTTTATATTTTTGTAAATGTTTTTACAATGACAATTTGTTTATTACTGTTTGCGGCCCATATTACAGTCAGCTTTCTTTGACAGAGATCCATGATCAAAGTTCTTCCGTTAAATCTTCGACAGTGCACTAGGGAAGCTTTTATAAAACATATCTTTGATCATCTTAGTTCAAAATTAAAACATAGTCGTAGCTTCGATCAAAGTTCGCCATATTGTCTACGTGTTTGAGTCGCTTCGTTTCTCTTCTAACTAGTTGAGTGGAATCAAAGGTTACCTGGTGTAAGGCTACCACTACATGATAATTTCCAAGTATGAAGAACACGAAATTCTTAATAGCGCCAAGCACACTGATAATAAAACCGTAATAAGCGATTAGACCCTCATAATAAAATGGTTGCAGCCATCAAATGTATTCGAAAGGAGTGTGCTGTTGATGACGCGAGAAAGAAACTGAATGGACCAAAGACGCGGTGGACCCTGTTCATCTTTAAGTGGTCCACACAATGCGTCACATTTTCTGGAACACTGTGTCATTGGTGTACTATATTGTGCTGTATTGTAAGCACGAATACTTTTCGCCTGTTCCTAATAATCTTAACGCAAACTTGAGACGATTCTTAGCAAGAATCGCATATCTTAATGGCTGTCTTGTATGCAGATAATAGTGTCTGCTTTCATAAGAACAGGCTGAAATGTTTGTCCCTCCATTTTCGTAGCTCTTGTGTCCTCGCACTGTAGCTCACGAAGCATATCCTGGAGAACTTTTTCAGCTTCTCTTCTCGTTATCCAGGGTTTCACACACTACAGTTTCCGTTTCTCTTTCTCTTTAGGCAATGCGTTCGTGGCCAAAATTACGTTATATGCTGTTGCATAGACGATTAACTGTGCGGCATCGTACAACTGTAACGAATAATTTGACGATAGTGTAATAGCTCCCACAGAAGTCCTTTGGTCAAACAAGCCCGATAAAATCTTTGACAAAGAACTTTGGCACAGCAATACAGCCAGCCGAAGTGGCCGAGCGGTTCTGGGCGCTTCAGTCTGGAGCCGCGCGTCCGCTACGGTCACAGGTTCGAATCCTGCCTCGGGCATTGATGTTTGTGATGTCCTTAGGTTAGTTAGGTTTAAGTAGTTCTAAGTTCTAGGAGACTGATGACCTCAGAAGTTAAGTCCCATAGTGCTCAGAGCCATTTGAACCATTTTCACTGCAATACGGGCCTTGGCTAAAGTTAGCATAATGACGAATAACGACGTTTTTGTTCTGCGTGCAGTTTTGCGAGATGGTCGAAGAAATATCAGCTCTCGGTAATGCCGTAGAGGTCTTTCGCCAGTTACATCAACTTGCTACAAATCTGCATTTTCAACAGATTGGAACTTTTCAGGCACCCGTTACCAATCGTATCGGCGTGCTTTCGTTTTCTTCCACGATGGCTGTCAGGCGTTGTGTAATCCAGTTTGCTGTCTTAACGAACTTGACAGTCCCGTCGAGCAGAACGTTTTCAGACGCCGCTGGCTCGATCTGCGGCAACTTTGCGTCCGGTCTGGGTGCAGTGGCGCCTGGCGCGTGCGGGCACAAGTTATTCGTTCATAATTAATGCAACAGGTGCGCGGGGTGGCCAAGTTGGTGGCGGCAGCGGACACGTATGCAAACAGAGCGGCTTTCCTTTTTCATTAGGCGTGCTGAGTTATGGCCAGCCCTGGGTAAACGTCGCCGCGGGTCGAGTGCGACCGGAATTTAAATTGGAAAAGTTGGGCTGCAGCCGCGGCGGCGGCGGCGGCAACGCCACGGCGGATATTGATTCCTCGCCGGCCGGGAACAGCACGCGGCGCTCTGCTTGTCTTACAGTCGCACCTCTCCTATCCTCTCCTTCACAACTCCTCTCCTTTATAACGCCTCGCCTCCCACATTCCTCTCACTCAGATGGACTGTGGTCCTTGCATTTCAGTAACTGCCTCACCCTCCATGAAGTAGGTGTTCTTTTTTCTTACGATATTCTGTAGCTACACACGTGCTAATTAAAATACGAAGTGTACTCGTTACACCTTGCACTGTTTTCGTCCGCATCTACGTCTGCATTCCATAAGCTACCTTACGGTGAGTGGTGGAGAGTGCTTATCAATTCTTCCATTCGTTGTTCCATTCGCAAGTGCTACGTGGGAACAATTATTGTCGAGAAACGTCCACATCAGTTCCACTTCCTCTGATTTTCTCGTCGTGATCGCTTCGCGGTGTATACCGACTCTTTCAGATATTTTACTCTGGGCCTTACAAAATAATACGTGGCTGCAATATTTATGTAATAAAACCCAGTTTTCTGCTATAATAGTTTAGTGTTTTTATTGTGACTGATACATTTCGGCTAGATTACCATCTTTACACCATCTGCGACAGTTACATAATATTTTTTATTACATTATAATTTTGGTTAATCTTATTTTCAGATCTACAAATTTGGCACTTACGTCCAATATAATTAGCAGTTGCTGTCACTCTTTATTGTATTACAACCTGGTGTAGGTTTACCACTCTTACGTTAAAAGCACTTTTGTGGTTTGCTTTTGTTAAACGTCGTTTTTGTAATATTTATAATTTTACGTTTTATCGTCAGATTTTATTGAATTCCTATCAAAAGATAATGGGTAGACAAAAATAACGATTACGAAGGCCATGCGTACGGCCCAAAATGACAACACACCACAGCGACTGTAGCCATATAGCATCTCTGGCCAAATCTGTCAAATCTGACGATAAAACGGTAACTTATAAAAATTACGAAAGAGACGATTAACAACAGCAGCTAACCACTAAACAGATTTTAGCATAAGAGTCCTAAATCTGCACCAGGTTGTGATACAATAAAGAGTGACCACTGAGTGGCCACTGATGATGTATCGATGCAAGTACCAAATTTGTGTATCTGAAAACACGATTAACCAAAATTATGGTTCAAATGGCTCTGAGCACTATGGGACTTAACTTCTGAGGTCATCAGTTCCCCTAGACTTAGAACTGCTTAAACCTAACTAACCTAAGGACATCACACACATCCCATGTCCGAGGCAGGATTCGAACCTGCGACTGTAGCGGTCGCGCGGCTCCAGACTGAAGCGCCTAGAACCGCTCGGCCACAGACGCTGGCAACAAAATTATAATAATTTAAAAATATTGTGTTACTTTCGCCTGCAATGTGCTGAAATGAATCAATCACAATAAAAACATTATTTCATAATGTCTATAAGAGACATCTCCAACGCCGTGGGCCCTGGGCCCGTTGGATCGTAAAGGAAATATTTATCTAGATACAGCATTCATCTTCAGGTTGGAGCTCTTGTATCTGTGTTTGATTACAGATAAATTTGTGTATGAATGGGATCGGCCTTCACCAACAATAATTTTTCTTCTTTTACCCACACATATTTGGCTGAGGTTACAGTTTAATAACTCGCTTTTCTTTAATTTTCTTTCTATTGAATAACATGTAAAATGCTCTTTTCGATCTGTGCATATATAAACATGTTGCTTTCAAGAAAGGTTTCACAAATTTCAAAAGAGAGAAGATTTTTTGCATATACCTTTTTACCAAATGCTGTAGTTTTTGTGGTTTTCTGTATTTTGGGGTACGGTTGTTTTTCTTTCACAGTCTGTCATCTGAACCATAGAGACATAAACACAATGCACCCCAAAATAAAATTCAACCGAGGAACACATAATGACAAAAAATTAAATTTCCTTGACCTCAAAATGGTTCAAATGGCTCTGAGCACTATGCGACTTAACTTCTGAGGTCATCAGTAGCCTAGAACGTAGAAATAATTAAACCTAAATAACCTAAGGACATCACACACATCCATGCCCGAGGCAGGATTCGAGCCTGCGACCGTAGACCTTGACCTCACAATACACATATACAATAACCAACAATGTGGCTCCGCAAACTTTCCCGGCGTAATAATTCGTTGTTTTCATATCGGGTCTCCAGCCGGAACTCCTCGTCATCTGGACACAATATTACTACGGTTCACCTGTGCGCCATGTTCAGGTGAGTAGGCCGTCGCACTATCTCGCTGGAAACTGAAAGGAGCCGCCGCGGCGTGTTTGACCTCAGTTTCGGACGAGATAGTGCGACGACCTACTCACCTGAAGATGGCGGACGGGTCGACCGCCGAAATATTGCTTCCAGATGACGAGATGTTCCGGCTGGAGACCCGATATGAATACAATAACCAACACCATTCCACTTTATTCAGGAAAGTCACCACCACCTTCCGGCCTGAGAGGCCGAGCGGTTCTAGGCGCTTGAGTCTGGAACCGCGCTACTGCTACGGTCGGAGGTTCGAATCCTGCCTCGGACATGGATGTGTGTGATGTCCTTAGGTTAGTTAGGTTTAAGGAGATCTAAGTTGTAAGGGACTGATGACCTCACAAGTTAAGTCCCATAGTGCTCAGACCCATTTGAACCATTTTTTTCACCAGCACCACCGCCACCACCACCACCACCACCACTACAACCACAACCACAACCACCACAAAGCCTCAAACCACCTAATTACACACAAGACCATTTCCAATGAACAGACTGATAAACAAGTAGCTGTGGAGAATGGATACGACACAAACACTATAGGCAAACTGAATCAAAAAATTAAATCAAAAACGAAAGCGCTAGCACACAAAAGCAAACAGATTATCACCAACGTACAAGCACACACACACACACACACACACACACACACACACACACACACACACACAGAGAGAGAGAGAGAGAGAGAGAGAGAGAGAGAGAGAACGCAAACGCACACAGCGCACACACAAGCATACAGGAACAGTAAACGCCCACAGCAACGTTCAGTTGGTGTGTGAGTTTCTAAGGGTCCAAACTGCTGAGGATATCGGTCCCTAGACTTAAACAAACTTATACTAAGAACACACTCACCCATGGCCGAGGGAGGACTCGAACCTCCGCGGCAGGCGCCGCTCCGTCCGAGACATGGCGCCTCAAACCACCTTGCCACTCCGCGCGGCTCACAGCAACAAAGCAACCCACAAGATATGCATCTCCAGACACGTCTTCGGCCTGGAATCTTTTGACTGTGGTAGAATTGTCTTCATTGATGAGTCCAGCCTCGAACTGAGCTCCGAATACGAGCGAAGGCGTGTCTGGGGACGCTCCGGGCAGCGGTGGCATATATCAACCTGGCTGGCCCGTCATACGGCCCGACAAACAGGTACAGTGGTCCGACGTGCCTCTCTTTTGACAGCAGGACCCACCTGTTTGTCATCCGCCACATCCTTACGCCACAGCGCTACGTCGAGGGTATTCTACGCCCGGTTTGTCGCCCTTCATGACAACCCAGCATGGGCTTACATTTCAGCAAGATAACGTCCGCCTCCACACGGCAAGTGTTTCTACTGCTTGTGTTGGCGCTTGCCAGACCCTGCATTGGCTAGCAAAGTCGCCGAATCTCTCCCCAATTGAGAACGTTTGGAGCGTTATCGGCAGGGCTCTCCAACAAGCACGGAATTTCTACGACGTAACGCGCCAATTGACTGTGAAGCGATGCCCCTCAGGTGCACATCCAACAACCCTGTCAATCAGTGTGAAGTCGAATAACTGCTTTCATAAGGGCCAGAGATGACTCAGTGCATTACTGACGTGCTGAATTTGTCAAGGTCTTTCTCCTGAAGACTTCATCGAATTTTTCCCGAAATAATTATCATCTGTTTTTCAGTAGATGTACATCACATCCAAAGATTTCCATTCCATTCGGATAACTCCTTCCGTTTTGGGCTGTTTTAGTATTGCATTTTCTGAGGTGGGCATCGGAAACCAATCCAGAATTTGCCTAAAGTAGCGTGGAGAACCGACTAAAAACCACACTCAGCCTGGCCACTGTACCAGGTCAACGCATGTTAACCCTCTGCACAGATTCGATCGTGGTTTGACTCACCTCCCTGCCTCGGAATTTAACGCCTGTGTGGTTACCAGTACAGGAAAGTCACCACGTATAAAAGACATGTTTCTCTATAGAACCGACGAGGAGAGAATTTTGTGGAAGCACTGAGTAGGGAAAGGGACGGGACGATAAGAAATGTGTTGAGGTATTAGGCAATAGCATGTTACTAGAGAGAAGAACAGGGGGCAAAAATCGTCGCTGTGCACCAAGATGGGAATGTATATACTTGGGTTTTTATGTTTCTTTAACATGAAGAAGATGGGGTGAGAAAAGATTCCGTGATGGGTCGCATTAAGGCGGTCAAAAGGCTGACGGAAAAATAGGCTGGGAGGGCTAACAGGGGTAACGTCTACCAACGGTAAGAATACTTCTACTTTTGGAGTCCTTGTCCACTGTTTCTTTCTTCTTTGAGTAGTTGCATTCAGAGTGTATATCGGGAAACAACTGATTGAAAATGTACCGTAGATAGCAAGTCATTAGCGAGGGAGCTGTAATGTTTTCCTGGTGTACCGTCGAAATATTTTCGTGTGCTCGTGTCTTGCAGGCGGTAAGGCGTACAAACAACGGCGCAGCGCTCACTCCGAGCTGGGGGGGGGGGGGGGGGGGGCTGCAGCGGGGCCGGCCTTTTGAAGCGACACGGAGGCGGGAGGCGGCAGATTACGCGCGATGTGGGCTGCGCAGCGCCTCGCAGCGGGATTAGCGGAGGCGGGAGGCACTTGATTAAACTGGCCGCTAATGGCAGCGCGCGCCGCCCCTGGCCTGCACGCCGCCTCCACCGCCCCCGCCGCTGCTGCATTAACGCGATACGCGGAGGGCGCGTCTGCTTCCCGGTAGCAGCTTGGAATTCCTTCAGACCCACAACCGCGCGCGCTTTTCCAGCTCATGAGAAGAGAACAAACATTACCTGAGAGCCATGCCATGCAGTCAACATATATCTCTTGAAGGTCATCATCTTCACAAACACCATATGCGTACAGCAATATATTTTTATTATAATTCACATTTGGTACCTATAGATCGTGAAATGTGCGTTACAGGGCGTTTGAGAATAGTTTTTAGCCTTCCTTTGTGTCCATATTACTTCTTCTTTTTCTTCTTTCATTATGGCGTTTGTAGAACTACGATTAGACACCTTATGGGTTGCGTTTTCTTTTTCTCCACGCAGTATCTAATCATCTGTTCCCTTCTTCCCTCTCACTCTTCTTCCGAGCCGGCCGCTGTGACCGACCGGTTTCAGGTGTTTCAGTCTGGAATCGCGTGACCGCTACGGTCGCAGGTTCGAATCCTGCCTCGGCCATGGATGTGTGTGATGTCCTTAAGTTAGTTAGGTTTAAGTAGTTCTAAGTTCCAGGGGACTGATGACCTCAGATTTTCCATAGTGCTCAGAGCCATTTGAACGATCTTCTTCCGACATCTTCTGTATCATCTTCTTTTCCCCTGTGGTGAGTGACACTCTACAAATAACCTGCGTCCTTATGTGTCGTTGACATCTGGCATATTGGTCGGCGCGTGTTCCTTCTCCAGATTTCCATCCGTACCCCATTGACACCCAGTTCTTTCCGAGCTCAATAGCCCACTTCCGTCCTGTTTTTCCTGTTTTGCTACGTGTTTTCTATCATACTCCGTCAATCATTCTGCTCATATTCATCCGTATCACGTATCCCGCCTCTTTCAGTATGGTTTCTCCTGATATTGACCTAATGCTGCAGTGAAGTTCTTCCCATTGATTCTCACAAAATGGGCCCTTCATCCGACCCTCGGGCCACCTGGTTCCTGTCTTTCGGCCTAGCCAACTGGCCAGTAGAGGATTCTTTCGCAACATTTTTTCTACCTTGTATTTCATGTTACCCATACTTCTTTCAGCTCCTCTTTTACTAATTTGGTCCACAGTATCTTATTAATTTTACAGCCAATGCGAATTTCGCAGAGCTACACTGCTTCTCTACTTAACCTGTGTGGTTTCGTTCTTTTAAGGTGCAGTACAAAGTTAAATACCGCTTTTTATTTCGATTTTCTTATTTTGTTTTAATCTCTATGCTCTTTCTGTGTATTTTGTAACTCATATTATCCTGTTTATTTTTTGTTATCTGTTTTGGATTGCTTTAATGCATCTCTTTTTGATAAGTTTATGTATAAATTTACGTTCAGAAACAAAATAACTTCATTGCGGTACTCCACTTTGCCATTTCACATCCTGTGTATCCATTTTCGAGTGCTTCTTTTCCGGAACTCACACTTTCGTCTGAATTACCACAGTCTCTTTTATTCCAATCTTAATGGATGAAATCAAGAGTCTTTTTCTGTAAAAATGTTTTTCAAGCTCATGAAGAAGTACTGGTTTTGTGACCATGTTGTCTTTATTCCTTGTGTTGTAAACGTCTTTTTATTTATTGATAGGAGGCATATTTCATAATAAACGCAATCTCAGCCGATAGGACTGTCGCAGAGTGAAAACAGGTTCATGAAAAGCGCTGTAAATACGTCACAGCTAAGTTCAAAAACACGAGTTCTGAAAAAGTTCTCCATATGAGCAGAATTATCAGTCTTCACATGCAGAGATCATAATACTGTCGTTCAGCGGAATCGAACGTTGTCGTATTGCACGAAACACAATCTGCCACACTGAGGTGCTTTCCATTGTGAGCAAGACACCACTTTCGATCTGTTTGTCTACCGATCCGCATTCGAATAGTGCATGGCAACAATCAAAACATAAATCTTTCAGAACGATCTCTGATTTCTCTCACTTCATCGCTATGGCCGGGAAGCAACAAATCCTGGGATATTGAGGAGAAAGCAGTTGATAGAAATTTCGTGAAAAGATAAAAAAAAGTCATTACTGTTATTATTCTCAGCTGCTATCACTATCGTGACACCCTGTCCCCTGTTTATTGAGAATGCTTCTCCTGTAGTAAGAATTAGTAAATGCACGTACGGTTTTAAAATGCGTAAATTTTCCGTATATAACAGTTAAGAAGTACTCGTTCTATGATGTTTGTACGTAAACACTGTTAATTCCCTTAAAACATAACCAGAAACAGAAAAAAATAAAATACTGATACGGTTACTTAGTGCTCCCATACTATGTAAAAATTGTCTTGTTGAATCTGTAGCATGCATTCTTTGTGATTGCCGAAATAAGAATGCCTCTCACATAGCATTCGTAGACGACTTGTACGATTTCAGGGAAATGACATTCTTTGCACGGAAAACGGATTAGAAAATGGTTTAATAATGCTTTAAAACCGGATATACAAATACGCAAAATTTCGTTAAGTGCATGATTAGCTTTTCTCTCTTTATACAGTGACTATGTTGGGGGCATAGCGCGTTCCATTAATGGCGAAAATCCTCAGGTTAAAAATAGAAGAGAATAACAAACAAAACAGAAGATTCATTTTGCCTTGAGAAGATAAAAGCACTAAAGAGGCATACGCCTCATAATAAAAGCGATGGGAGTAATTATGAAATATCGTGATTTTCAAAGGATGTTTTAACCAGGAAAAAGCGTTTGAGAACGTAAAATGCTGAAATTCGCAAAAACAGTAGTTATAGGTTATAGGGAAAGACGTGTAATATACGATGTGTACAAGAACCAAGAGGGGATCATTAAGAATGGAAGACAAGTTTCCAGGTCATAAAAGGCATAAACCACGGATGCGGTCTTTTTCCTCTGTGGCTCAACCTGTACATCGAAGCAATGAAGGAAATGGAATAAGGGTGAAAGGATATCACTGTTAAGGTTCGCTGATGACACTGCTATCCTCAGTAAAACAGGAAGAATTACGGGACCGGTTGAATGGAATGAACGGCCTAATGAGCACTGAGAGAAAACAAAAAAGACCAAAGGAATGAGAAGCAGCAGAAACGAGCTTAGCGAGAAAATTATCCACATGTACATCTGTACTCCGCAAGCCGTGTCACGGTAGGTGGCGGAGGGTACTTTGGGTACCACTGTCGTTTCCCCATTTTCCTGTTCCATTCGCGAATGGTTCGCGTGAAGAAAAATTACTGGTAAGTGTCCGTGTGGGCTTGAATCTCTCTGATTTTATCTTCATGACCTTTTCGCAAGATTTATATTGGAGAAAGCAATATATTGGTTGACTCTTCCATGAACGTACGCTCTCGGAACTTTAATAGTGAACCACACCGTGACGAAGAAAGCCTCTTTTCCAATGCGTCCCACTGGAGTTGGCTGACCATGTCCGTGACGCGATCACGAAACGAGCTTCTCTTCTCAGGATCTTCTCTGTTTCGTCTGTCAGTCCTATCTGATACGGTTCCCAGACTGAGAAGAAATACTGAAGGAACGAGTGTTTTTTTAAGCTATTTACTTCGTTGGTGGACTTCATTCCCTGAGGCTTCTTCCAATGAATCTCACTGTGGCTTCTTCTTGACCCACAGTTAATTTTTGGTGTAGTTTCCACTCCAAATCGCTCCTTAAGCATATTGATGTATGGATGTTTTATGGGAGTAACTGCTGCCTGTGATTCTTCCGCGATCGTTAAATCTCACAGTATGGGCCTTTTTGTCTACGTACACGGAATACGTTACATTTGTTTATGTTGAGGGCCAGTTTCCAGACTGTGGGACAAACAATGAACCTCAGCAGGTCTTCCTGCATTTCGCTACTATTTGCTAGCGTTGCAACTTCTCTATATACGCCATCATACGCGAAAAGGCTCGTAGAAATTCCGATATTGTTTACTGTGTCATTTATGTATATTGCGAAAAGTAATGGTTCTCGGTTGGGACTCGGCTGAAATTCCTTTTACGTCTGAGGACTTCTCTCCGTTGAGAACGGCATACTTTATTCTGTTATCTAGAAACTCTTCAAGACAATCACACAGTTTATCTGAAATTCCGTACGCTCGCATGTTGTCCATTAGGCACCACCGCGGAACTGTGACGGACGCTTTCCAGAAGCAAGGAACACAATATCTACCTGTGCACCTATATCTACTGCTGTCTGGATCTCGAGGAGTAACAGAGAAAGCTGGGTTTCACCCGGTCGTCGGGGACGAAGTGGTAAAGGAAATGAAAGCGTTCTTCTCCAGTGAAGAAGAAGTGAAGCTTCACGGACGAGACAAGAAGGCTGTAAGAATTAGACGAGTAGAGTCAAAGAGCGCATTAGTCGCCAAAAATGTCTGCTAATCTCAAACATAGGCCTTAATTTGGGGAAGAAATTTCAGAGAATGTACGTTTCGAGAAGTGAATCACGGTTTGCAAGGAAACTGGAAAAGAATCGATGCCTTTGTGATGTAATCGTACAGAAGAGAATAAGGTAGACTGACAAGAAATGGGAAGGTCCTCGGCAGAAGCACCGGGGAAAGGAATTTGTGCCGGCCTGGGTGGTCGAGCGGTTCTAGGCACTACAGTCTGGAACCGCGCGACCGCTATGGTCGCAGGATGTTGTTAGGTTAGTTAGGTTTAAGTAGTTCTAAGTTCTAGGGGACCGATGACCTCAGAAGTTAAGTCCCACAGTGCTCAGAGCCATTTGAACCAAAGGAATTTGTGGAAAACACTTAACTAGAAGAAAAGAGAGGATCTGTTTTAAGGCATCACGGACTAACTTCCACGGTGCAGAAGGGAGTCTCAGAGGACAGTAACTAAAGGGGACGACAGCGTTTAGGAATTATTGAATACGTAATTTAGGATATCGGCAGCAACTTAAGTGCTTACTCTGAAATGAAGAGATTGGCACAGGAGAGGAAGACATGACGGTCCACATCAAATGGAGGAGAAGTCAGATGATCCTAGTAAGTGCGGAAGTAGACGTTCGCCGATTCATCTACCTGATATTAGCTGGAAGATTCGCCACTGACCTCCCTCACGGTATACATTTCTCAGTGAGATGGTGCGGCTCTTCAGCTTCCCCTGGCTTTCTCGTTCATTATCAGTAGACGAATACCTAGACTGCTCTACAGGAGTGCTGACCACCCTCGTCGAACAGCTCCCCACTCGGGTGATCCCACCCCCGCTAAGGCCGCCGCCAGCGCTCCGTGTGGCTTAACTTTGAGCGGTCCACAACAACAAGGGCGGGGCGTTCGGCCCTAGGTGGCCCGGAAGGCAGGGAAGCCTTAGCCGTACTCGAGGTAATTAGGGGGGAGGTCTGTTTTGCCTGGAGCGGTACAAGCCGGGCCGTTACTCACCCTCGCCCATTCTCCTCCGACAGGCGGCCAACATTAGCCGCGCCATCCATCTCGCCAAGTTGGCAGCCCTGCTGTCCCGAGGACAGCTCAGGAACAGCCGCAACTTCCGCGCAGGTCTGGGCTCTCAGCTGACGCGGGAGGGCACCGCTAAAAGGCCCGCTCTGGCCGCACTCTCGACCCGTGTCTGCGGCCCAAGTACCAAAACACTCACTCAGCTTGTGGGGCGGCGAAGAAGTTGTCGAATGAGTTGTTTGAATGTTCATTTCACGTAACATACTATTGCCGATGCAACATATGTGGGACGGCGAAGAAGTCGTTGTTTAATGTTGAATGAAAGTTGAACATTGCCACCTTAAATCACGCGAGCCTGGCAACTAATTTGGTGGCCAGTCAGAAAGCGAAGGGAAACTTACTGACCTTAGTTCCCAGTCTGCACGGCCACATTCCTGTACAGCCCAGCTAAACGAAAAATATCCATAGTTCTTCACGGGATTAGGGCTGCTTCAATAAAATTTAAAGTTCCAAACAAGATTTTATTATCTTAAAGGCTCACACAAATTACTCGAAACTTCTGAAAATGCTAAAGACATTAAATATTGTTAATTCAGCCAATCGTTTAATAGTTCAGAGGCGACTTCTACAGCAAGTTCCTCCCGAATAGTTCATTACTCTAACTAACGGTGCTCTATTAATAGTTCGCAATAATGTTAAAAAAAAAGATTAATGCTCGCCTTAAAAGTGGAGTTAGTCACCACTTGCCACGCGGAATTATACTTCACACGGACGGCACAATAACAGTTTGTTACCGAAGTCTAAACGATCCAGGACGGTGTACAGTCCTCGCGATTTTCAATGTCCGTTTACATTGCTAAGTACGCGCATGTCACAGCCCGCTATGACGTCACCCGAGGCGAGGCGCGATCGGACGTTAAGCTCGCGTGGACTAGGCGTTGGTCTAATGCGGAGTGAGCTTACTACTGCCTCTGCCGCTCTTTTTATATAGCTCCGGCGCGTACCGCCAAGAGAGCATCTGTTCTTTCCGTTCCTATGCAGATGCCTGCAGCCTCCAAATGATCGCTATCTCAGGCACATAATCTTAAATATCACATTTAATAATAGCTTTACAAACTTCTCAATTTTTGTATACATACATCTGAGCAGTACAGAAGCACGTAGAAAATCTCAGCCCGCTAAAATTAAAACTTTACTCTCTAGAATTTTTACAATGGAACTAACGGTAGATTGTTACCTCTGAACCATAGCTTTATCAAGACTTGTATCAGCTGTTAATTATGCTACAAGACTAAAACTTGGTGTAGCTTTGTTAATTGTCCTATCTGATCATTGGTCTTAAAGAATTTGTTTTATCATTAAAATTTAAAGTACTTAATCTATAATGCTTATGTACATTTTACTCACAAAAGTAGTTTTTACTAAATTACTAAAAAACTAGAAGAGGTAACTGATTGTGGTATTTCCATTATTATTATTAGGGTGAACTGAAGCATCCTACCAATTTTCAATATTGTAGCTCTATTATTTCGCGCCTCTGATTTTTCCGAAAAACGTGGATTCTGGAGTCAATTTTAGTTTTATGGTTTTGGAAACCAGCACCATTCATTAATGACTTCTTACTGCACCTTCTCACCAAATTTTGGCTTCCTAGCGTCATTATTTAGCGCCTCCTATTTTTCTTTCAAAACGTGAATTTTACGTAAACTACTAATTTTATAACATTAAGATTTGTTACCTGAAACATTATTACATAGAACTATACTTTAACAAAGTTTTACACACAAATCTTAATTTTTACTTTTATGTTAAATGTGGTGCAATACTATATGCAGGCGCGTTACGATGACGTGACGCTACTAGCAGTGAACTAGGGTAAGTCCCGTGCACTCGCTCGCCTCTGTATCTTATACATGATACAGCGCTTGCTTTGCTTCATCACCCCCTTTTTAATTTTCGTGAAAATCTATTTTTGAACAAAAGCACTAAGTCGTATCTGATACAATAGCTCCTACTTTCTTCTTTCATAAATAATCTTTTAGGTTCCTAAATAGTGAAAATTCTTTTAGCAAATTAATATATTAAGATCTTGCTTCAACTTAGAAAATTGAGTAACCTTTTAGTTTTAATGTACTCTGGCTTAATTATCGTATGGATTAGTTCATCAAAGAAGTCATTTGCTGACCAGCACTTTGCTTTATTGTATGAATTACTAAAGAAATTAGTTATTTTCAGTATACCGATTCCAAATTTCTGCATTTTCCAATATTTGTGTGTTTCTGTTGTCTGTTTAACTATTTATTTGCCTCAAGCAAGATTTAGCGTTTTTCACCATTTCACGAGACGTGAGGGAATTATTCTTTAATCCTACATCATTTACTTCAATTTACTTACTTCACTTCTTCACCTTATTCATTTTCTCCCTTTTCTTCCAGATTCAAAATACTTCATTTCTCCACTTCTTTCTCCCTTTTCCTTTTGTCAGCCTATTGACGTCCTGTTTCTATATATTTGGTGCGATCCTCACACCACTTCCACACATCTCCATTTATTTAATTCTAAAACGCCATCGCTTGCCTCTATGAGCATTACCTTCTTACGCTGTTTTCCTTCAGACAACCTTATTTCTAGCAACATACTACCTTCTGCATAATCTCATGGATTATTCATATTCATACCGTACTTCGTATACTGCAAAGTGTCTCTCTTAGTTGTAGTTTCTAACCCATTACAATTACATGAAATATTTTAATTTATTTATTTTAGCCATGTTTGCCTCTTATTGGTACTCAGACTTTTGTTTTGCCATTCACTAGGTAGATCCTTACTAAGAATACTTAAAACCTAATAGCATATATACAACATGAAGACATATGTGATTCTTACCTGTTATGATAGACCAGAAGAAGGGAATGAAACTTGAAAAGGAAATAAAGTTTCACCCAGCTGGGACTGCACGGTACGCCAAACCGTGTATCCGCCAAAGAGTGGCAGACTCCCTACAGTAATTAATTACTGTTAATTTTAAATTCCTTTAGATCCACAATATTTCTTAGACCTAGTTCTCTCTTACTCTTTGGATATTCCAAACGATAGGCATTTGCATGAGGTTTACTTACTATTCTAAATGGTCCATGATATACATGCATAAACTTTTTAGTTTCTGCAGAAATTTTCTTTGATTTTTCTTTTGTTTTGACCAGCACTAGCTCACCAATTTTAAAACTAGTGGGGGAAGCCCTTGCATCATGCCTCTTTTTCCTATCTAAAGCTCTTTTGCGTATATTTGCCCTGGCCTGTGCTTTCTTCTCATCCAATGTACTCTGACTTAGAACTGGAAAGTCAATCATACTCGGAATGATATTATGTGGTTCCTGATTGAACATCAGCTCACATGGAGCAAAACCTGTGGCATCGTGTTTCAGATTATTAATTATCTCTTCAAAATACTTAATATGATCAGCCCATGTTGAATGCTTCCTAGCACAGTAGGTTCTACATAGTCTATTCAGTTCTCGCATAACCCTTTCACTCATATTTCCTTGCGGAAAGTATGCGGAAATCCTTATATGCCGAGTTCCGCTCCTTTCAAGACACAACTTAAATTTTTCTGATACAAATTGAGGACCATTATCTGACAATAGGTTCTTTGGCTTGCCAATTTTCACAAAATAATCTTTCTCCAATTTATCTACCAGTGTTTTGGCATTGGCTCTCTTAATCGGATACAGTTTAACATATTTACTAAACCCATCAATCACCACAAAAACATGCGTACATCCTCCTTTAGATGTCGGGAGAGGTCCAAAAAGATCAACTGCACATAACTCTAAGGGTTCACTTGGGTCTACGTGATGCATATCCCCTTGCACTATTTTATTTACTGCTCTTACCTTTTGACAAATAACACAGGATGCTAACCTTTCTGCAACTCTACGATGCATGTTATCAAAGATGACTTTCTCATTTAGTTTAGCAATGCACTTTTTTGTACCATAATGACCATACCTTAGATGTACATAATCTATTAGCAGATCTACGTGCTGTGAAGGAAAACACACTTTCCATTCTGCTAAAGTTACCTTCCTCCTACGGAACAAAATTCCTTTGTGTAGACAGTAATATTGTGCTACCTTTGGATAATTAGGGTCCCCTAAATAGCTTTTAACTAGCTTCAATTGATCATCCTCATTCTGTTCTCGTCTTAAATTCTTAAATACTTTCTTTAAGGCACTCTCCTCTCTGAGCTCATGTACTGTCAACATACTTACCTCATTCCTTTCTGCCAAAGGAAGTTCTGATTCATTCCATAATTCAGCACTTCTTGATAGCCCATCTGCTACCAAATTGCTCTTTCCCTGTATATAATTAATTTCAAGATCAAACTGCTGAAGGTACATGGCCCACCTTGTCAACCTTGGATGCCTTAGTTTACAAGTCTTCAAAAATGTAAGTGCTTTGTGATCACTATAGATAATTACCTTCTGTCCTAACAAATAGTGCTCAAACTTCTGCATACCAAATACTATGGCTAGTGCCTCTAATTCTGAGATAGCATAATTTCGCTCAGCAGATTGTAATGAACGACTTGCAAAAGCAATAGTTTTATGAACCTCCTGGTCGCCTTCTGTTTCTAGCTGAAACAATTCTACAGCAATCCCATAACCACTTGCATCCACTGACATGCAAAAGGGTCTTGTAAAATCGGGATGGTGCAAGAGCGGACTATTAATCAAACAATCTTTTAATCCCTCAAAAGCAGACTGGCATTCTGGAGTCCAAACCCATGGGGTATTCTTTTTTAGCAGGTTGAGTAAACATGGATCATTAAATAAATGATCTTTAACAAAACGTCGGTAGAATCCAAACAAACCGAACATTGACCTGAGTTGCTTTTTATTTCGGGGCGCTTCAAACTTTTCAATACATGATAATTTGGATGGATCAGGTAATATACCCTCTCTGCTAATTTCATGGCCCAGGAATTTTATTCTGTCCTTAACACATTCAGTCTTTTCTAACTTTAATTTCATACCTCCATTTTCAAGAGCTTCTAGTACCCTGTCCAACAGACTGATATGTTCTTCCCATGTGGGAGTTGCCAACAGAATATCGTCTACGTAAATGGTTACTTGATCTAATAATTCCTGTCCTAATACATGAGCCATAACTTTTACAAAGGCACACACTGAAATATTCAATCCAAACGGAACTACTTTATACTGGTAGCATACTCCTTCATACAAAAATGCTGTATACTTACGTGATTCCTTAGCCAGCGGCAAATTCCAGTAACCACATGTTATGTCCATGGAAGTAAAGTACTTAACCCCTCGGAACTTTTGAATTAACTCATCCATATTTTGAGGACGATCACTTTCTCTGATGACAATTTCATTTAACCAGCGTGCATCCAATACTAATCTAACACTTCCATCACGCTTAGGCACTACAACAAGAGGACTATTGTATTCACTAATTGCTTGCTCTATGACACCCCATGCCAACATACGTTTAATTTCATTTCGCACTGCTTGTTTCCTTGCAACATGTATTGGATAAGGCTTCTTAAAAAATACCTTCCCAGGCTTGATATTCAAATGGCATTCATAACCTTTAACTTCACCAGGTGCGTTTGAGAATACATTACTATGCTTAGTTAACACACTCTTTAACTCTGATCTTTGTTCGTCAGCAATTTGCTTTGTTGATTGTACCTTTTCCTCTATTTCCTTTAGGATGTGTCTCTCTTCAACCTTAGCACTTTCCTCATTCTCACTGAAAACCAAATTTTCCTGCAAGTATCCTTTATTCTTTATTACTCTAATAGGCAGTTCCCAAGTTTCATTACTACCGCCTATATGACTTCCTATAAAAGACTCTCTTATCACTTTAGAGTCAGGTAAAGTTAAAATTAAGTTGTTCTGATCAAAATTGATCTTTCCCTGGTACTTTGATAAGAAATCAGTACCAATCAACATATCAACACTTAAGCCTAGCACAATCAAACAAGGATGATCTATTACTACGTCATTTATACCAATGGGGATCAAAGCTTCGTGTTGAACTGGTCTAGAGACTTTTCCAGTAGCACCTATAATCTTTAAGCCACTTACTTTCATAACTGTTAACTTCTCTTTATTGGGTATGGTGTCAAAAAATGTTTGTGATAAAGCACTTGCTTCACTGCCACTGTCAAGCAGACAACGCACAGTGACTCCTGATATGTTTACTTTGATAACAGGGTGAGTTATTTTACATTGAACAGGTTGCTCACACACCTCGTCTAATAAATCTCGTTCTATGTTCTTCCAGCTAAAGTAATTCTGATCAGTTGCAATTACATTTACATTTACATCCTGGGGCTCATCATGCTCTATAATCTTAGCTGCTTTCTCTAATCTGTCCACTAACTTTAAATCGAAGCATCTGACGACTTTTTCTACTTTTGTTTGCTGCACATCAGCCAAACTATCCTCTACCTCTGAGCAACTGCGTCCCTGCGCAATATTGCTGTTCATAAGAATGTCGTCACCTTCAACCATTTGTGGCACGTTTACACAGCTACTAGATTCTTTCACCTCGTTACTATTTCTACCCCCTTCATTCATCATTTCCTCCTCTCTAAAGTTTTGCAGTACTGATTCTGCTTCTGCTACTTCAGCTTTTAGATTGCCATTTTCATCGAAGATGTAAGCTTTTACTTCATCATTATTCCCATCAGACTCAAACCCATTATCTATTTCTTCCCCATTATCTACCTTGAGTTCCTGTTCTTCCTTGACCCATTTTTCTAGTGTATCCAAAATACAATCCACTATTTTGTGAGAGTGGCTTAACACATCACTGGTATTATCTGTATTTATTTCGTCATCCATGTTGTCTGTCTGTGTATGTTGGCTGATTGTCTGTGTTTCCGTTACTGGCTGTGTTACTGTTACCGCCTGGTGAGCGCCAGTTTCCTCATAGACGGGATTTAGTTTCCCACACGCGGCCTGTTGTGTTCATCTGTGACACCACTAGATATAGTAGCATCATGACTCCCTTCTTGTCTTAATGGCATAGTATTTACTTCTCCACTTTCGTCATAGTAGTTGTTACGAAAGCGTGGTGAGTATCTACCCCCTCTTCCTCTGCCACGGCTTTGGTTTCGATAGTTTGTTCTGGTGTGCCTAACTTCCATATTTCTAACCTTCACGTTTCCATTATTTTGTACGTGATTGTTAGAAGATTTGTTATTCTGCTGCACCTGCTCCTCAGCAGCAGCTACTCTTTCCACTCTTTCCAGATATTCAATAAATTTGTCTATATTATCTCTAGGGGCGGAAATGATCCTCTTCTGCCAGTACCACGGCAGCTTACCTTCTAAACCCATAATGATCATATCTGGCTTCATCTTTTCTGTCAAATGTGACAGTCTTGAAACCCACTTCCTAGCGAAATCCTTTACTGATTCACGCCCTGGGAAAAACTTCTTACCACTCCAGAATTCCCTTAACACATCATTTTGTTTGTTATGTGACCAGTATTCGTTGAGAAATGCAGACTTAAATTCAGATACAGTTTTACATTTGATCATTACATCCGCTGACCATCGCAAAGCATCACCTGACAAATGACTTCTTATAAATGAAATTTTTTCTCTTTCTGACCACGTGTTGGGGAGAACATCCTCAAAGTCATTCCAAAATTCAAGAGGGTGAATGTACTTATCAGGATCAAAGCGCAAAAACTGTCGACACCCTATAAAAGCGGCGTCAACTGAAGTCACATGCTGTACAGTAGAATGACTAGAATTAACAGAGGTTACTCTATTTTCTAGGTTAGCAATGTTAGTATTTAATTCCTCTACTTGTGACTCTACTGCTTCTATCCTGGCAGAACATCTTTGTTCCACTGCACCACGAATTTCGGTACAGGTTTCTTTTACTTTCTCAATGTTTTTCTGACAAGTATCTACTTTAATTTGTACCTCTTTAACTTTGTCAGAGCAAAGTTTGGACTCGTTGCTCAATCTTTCGGACAACCTCACTTCCAAAAGTTCATCTGCCTCTTGATAATTTTTTTGAATTTGATCTATTTCACATTTGAAAGTACTATGCATTTTAGTTAACTGTTGCCCTACTTTTACTTGAATGTCATGATGAATAGCATCTATCTTATAATTCAAACTATTCCATTTTGATTGCAGTTCTTCTTTTAGTTCTTTATTACTATCCTCAATTTTAGCCTCAATTTTATTTTCCAACCCTTTATTACTAACCTCAATTTTATTCTCCAACTCTTTATTACTATTTTCAATTTTAGCCTCAATTTTATTTTGGTTTGATTCGAGTTTGGCAAACAGTATTTGCATCCAATCCGGAGCTTCTACCTTGATACTTTGTATCTCTTGACTTGACTGAGCTGGAGATATATTGAGCTCAGTTTCACTACCTGACAAAGTTAGCAACTCTACTGGCTCCCTTTTGACTTCTATTTCACTTATTGATTGCATCCCTGCACTCTCATTTAAATTAAAGTCATAATTTACTGGTGACAAATTACGTTCTAGTTCAATATTTGAGGGATTAATGGAACCATCCTCATTAAACTCAATTCCTGATCCTGAGGATTCTTGGTCAGAGACCGGTTCCCTTCTGAAATGTACACTACTTTCCATATCTTTTAGTTTGTTAGCAGCAGTTAATAAATATTTTAAAAGTCTTTGACTTAACTTAAATGCTTGATTTCGACGAATGATGTCGTCGCGGTGTACCAGCAATCGTGATGCGACGCGTCGCGACGTATTGAAGGCAGCAGCAGCAGCTGTAGCGTCGAGTACCGCCACGGGAATCGCCTACTGCAATAGCTCCAGGGGGGGGGGGGGGGGGGGCAGCAAGGCACCGTTGACCGCTCGGCGCAGCCGGCAGCTGTCTCGCAGATCAGCGCAGCTCCGCGATGACGCACCGTCTTCCTTTAGTCTCAGCGCCGTCGGCAGCCGCGATCCAGCATCGTCGCCTTCCTCACCATCGTCACTAACCAACGTACAGCGGTAGACACTTATTGTTTATACACTACACCCGCCTTTACTGGTAACACTGTTCCCACACTAGTTCAATTCAGTGTCCTGTTATTGCCTACCGAGTTCGTTAATTTATACCAATCGCTTTCACACATCGAGCACTTTTATTTGCTTTTAATTCAGTTTTCCCGGCCGATAAGCACCATATGTGGGGCGGCGAAGAAGTCGTCGTCTGAGTTGTTTGAATGTTCATTTCACGTAACAGACTATTGCCGATGCAACATATGTGGGACGGCGAAGAAGTCGTTGTTTAATGTTGAATGAAAGTTGAACATTGCCACCTTAAATCACGCGAGCCTGGCAACTAATTTGGTGGCCAGTCAGAAAGCGAAGGGAAACTTACTGACCTTAGTTCCCAGTCTGCACGGCCACATTCCTGTACAGCCCAGCTAAACGAAAAATATCCATAGTTCTTCACGGGATTAGGGCTGCTTCAATAAAATTTAAAGTTCCAAACAAGATTTTATTATCTTAAAGGCTCACACAAATTACTCGAAACTTCTGAAAATGCTAAAGACATTAAATATTGTTAATTCAGCCAATCGTTTAATAGTTCAGAGGCGACTTCTACAGCAAGTTCCTCCCGAATAGTTCATTACTCTAACTAACGGTGCTCTATTAATAGTTCGCAATAATGTTAAAAAAAAAGATTAATGCTCGCCTTAAAAGTGGAGTTAGTCACCACTTGCCACGCGGAATTATACTTCACACGGACGGCACAATAACAGTTTGTTACCGAAGTCTAAACGATCCAGGACGGTGTACAGTCCTCGCGATTTTCAATGTCCGTTTACATTGCTAAGTACGCGCATGTCACAGCCCGCTATGACGTCACCCGAGGCGAGGCGCGATCGGACGTTAAGCTCGCGTGGACTAGGCGTTGGTCTAATGCGGAGTGAGCTTACTACTGCCTCTGCCGCTCTTTTTATATAGCTCCGGCGCGTACCGCCAAGAGAGCATCTGTTCTTTCCGTTCCTATGCAGATGCCTGCAGCCTCCAAATGATCGCTATCTCAGGCACATAATCTTAAATATCACATTTAATAATAGCTTTACAAACTTCTCAATTTTTGTATACATACATCTGAGCAGTACAGAAGCACGTAGAAAATCTCAGCCCGCTAAAATTAAAACTTTACTCTCTAGAATTTTTACAATGGAACTAACGGTAGATTGTTACCTCTGAACCATAGCTTTATCAAGACTTGTATCAGCTGTTAATTATGCTACAAGACTAAAACTTGGTGTAGCTTTGTTAATTGTCCTATCTGATCATTGGTCTTAAAGAATTTGTTTTATCATTAAAATTTAAAGTACTTAATCTATAATGCTTATGTACATTTTACTCACAAAAGTAGTTTTTACTAAATTACTAAAAAACTAGAAGAGGTAACTGATTGTGGTATTTCCATTATTATTATTAGGGTGAACTGAAGCATCCTACCAATTTTCAATATTGTAGCGCTATTATTTCGCGCCTCTGATTTTTCCGAAAAACGCGGATTCTGGAGTCAATTTTAGTTTTATGGTTTTGGAAACCAGCACCATTCATTAATGACTTCTTACTGCACCTTCTCACCAAATTTTGGCTTCCTAGCGTCATTATTTAGCGCCTCCTATTTTTCTTTCAAAACGTGAATTTTACGTAAACTACTAATTTTATAACATTAAGATTTGTTACCTGAAACATTATTACATAGAACTATACTTTAACAAAGTTTTACACACAAATCTTAATTTTTACTTTTATGTTAAATGTGGTGCAATACTATATGCAGGCGCGTTACGATGAAGTGACGCTACTAGCAGTGAACTAGGGTAAGTCCCGTGCACTCGCTCGCCTCTGTATCTTATACATGATACAGCGCTTGCTTTGCTTCAAGCTCCATCTTCACTTATCACCACCCGTTTCAGCAGAACGGCGTTATCGTCTCGATCTGTCACACGAACATAGAACTAAGATGATTTCATTCATGCTGGACTGCAACTTAAAATTGCGACTTCGTCTTTCAAACTATAATTCCGAAGCGTAGTTGATTAACGCCATTTCGAGCACCTTTTGTGAGATGTACACGGCTCTCTGTTAAACAAATATACCAAGCAACTTGCACGCCTCACATATTTCCTAGACGTTTCTAGGAATTTTCAGTTTTCCGACATTAGTCCATACAAACGAATAAAAAATTCAGAAAGCATGAGGCAGAATCAAAGAAACGAAGTCTTCGACAAATGATAGTATACAAAGGAACCAATAATATTCTATATTTGTGTGGTGTGGTTTTTTGAGTTCTGTACCTCTACTGGTAAAAACAGAACCATTGTAGAATGAATTTATTGTCCGCTTTTTAACAACCCTTAAACCAAAAAAGTCAAAAATTAATTATGATTGTACTGTTGCTCACACTGCTAAATATTGTATTTTCGGGCAACACCAAAGTTATATTATGTGGCAGGTGTCATTAGAGCACAATTAAAAAAAGTCATTTCTTGAAATGATGGATAAGCGAGGCACTCATCTTTTCGTGTTTCCCACGCTGCTCTCGTTGTGAACTCATGGCTCAATCGTCGAAAATCGTGGTAGTGATAATTCCAAGGTCGGTTGCAAAGAGGCCTAGGTGTTATTCTGCGATATTCAAAAGTTTTATAGATGTGTTTCATAAACCATTCTTGAAGATTAAACTTTTGCAAGTTAGGACAATGGTGATGTAAAAAAAGTAATCAGCACTCCGAATTTAAGTGACACTTCTTTTTTATTACTTTTGTTGCCATGTCACGTAACTCGTTCCAAAACATCACTTCACAATATAAAACATACTTCAAAATATCTTCCACACTGTTGAAGTTCACATTTCATAAACTGACTACAATTTGCCTCTTTTTAACATGAAGACCAAAGATTGACACTCTAATAACCACTTACGCGCCCAAATTCAGAGTTACAAGTACGTCAGTGATAATAGCGACAAAAGAAAGAATACACATAAGAATAATATCACTGCAGTATATACTTATCGATGTATCGAAGTACCTCTACATTAATGAAATCAAATCTGAATGTTGTCACAGAAATATGTTAACTATTTTACGGAAACACAGTAGAGTATTGCTGGTATCGAGAGGTTGAGGTGAGGTGCCGTAATGGTTACGTAATTCAAGTACCATTACAGTCTGTACAGACCCCTTATTCTTAGGAACAAGGAAAGGTAGCACGTGAAATTTATGTTAGATACCAGAATCTACAGTACCTTGACGGTATGAAAATTTTTAGCTCTAACGCAGTTAAAATACTTGGCCTTTTATGTCACACATTTTGACACAAACTTAGTCATCATAACCTGTAGATGAACTATCTATACACGTGATTAAGTTTGTTCGGAGACCTCAGAATGCGTATGAACTCAGATAGTTAGGTAACGTTCTAAATACAGACCTTTTTGGCCAGAATATTTGGGGACCCAACTCACAATACAGGACGAGTATGTCTCATTTTGCTCTGGGATTTGAGTCTTGACTAAAATCATGCGCACATTGTTGTTGTGTATATCGAGACAGTTGTGGCGTCTGTCCTTACTCAATTTCATCGAGTTCTCGCTTTCGCTAACGCTGACGTAAGGCACTGGTTCGTGCTGTTCAGCTATGTTCACGCCTCCAGTGTCCTGCCGCCCACCGTGGCATTTGTATTTACAAAGTCGCAGATGGTGAAAATGTCTCACCTCTTTAAAAATAGTTGGGTCAGTAGAGCCAATAAAGAAAATTATTACTTGTCCGTCTGCGCACAATCATTTATTGGAAACTTCGTTTCATACCTAGAGCTGCTTACGATGTATTGAGGATGACCAATGCTAAGTGTTTTACTCTTTCTATACCTAGAAATCATTGTATTATCTTGTCTGTTTCACGTACATGAAAGTATGCTGTAGGTACTAATTTAATAAATCAGTAAAACAATGAACTTGCATGGTGACCGATTAGTTGTGCTGCATGATCTTAAACTCGTTACAGAGACAATGTTCCAATAGGCAGCTGAGCATCAAGTTTGTGTGGCTTGCATCTTGGCCCGTGCAGATATTTTGGTTCGTTGACATTCTTTGTGCTTCTCTGTCAATTAACTGAGTGGCCACTAGAAACAGTTTTATATTTTTTGTCCCCGATGTCGCCTATGTATAAATTTAATTACGAGGAAGCACAGCAAATAGACACAGTTTTGTTGATTGAACACATTATTTTTCCTAAACTAGTTTCGCGCCTGATCACGGCCTCAGATGGCGGCAAACATTTCTCGCAGTGTTGCATATGTACCTCTAATGAATAGGAAACATTATTTAAAATAAAACGGCGCAGTATGCCGCAAGTAAAACCAGTATGTGCTTTGTGTTATTTCAGATAAAATACGTTCCCTTTGCGAGAAAGATCTGAAATTGCAAAATAGAAACACATACATATGCCACCATTAGATGATGGAATTTGGAGCTGTGACCATCGTGTCTGTCCCACTTGGAAATGTTGCCGATTCGCAGTCGCCGCGCCGCAAGTGAACGGGTGTGCCAACACCATCGCTCCGTGGGCGCACTGCTGACTGATGAAGTGCATCAAAAGCCAAGTGAAAGTGTGTCTGCGCGTGTTCGATAGTAGCTGACACGCCAGGAAGCAGCCCTGACACCTCCATTTACGTAATGGCTCATACTTTTGTTGTCCTTTTAATCTCAGTATTTACTGAAAGTATGTCAACTGATTTAGAACAACTTCAGTAAATGGTAATGACAGTCAGTTTAGCTGTATTTCAAATGCGATATGTATTAGGTGAAATGTTTTATGTCTTCAGTATTTTCACTAGTTAGATGTCGCCTTTCATCGTTTCCCGCATTACCCAATTATTTTCGCCTCTTCGAGGGGTGACTGAAAATTTCTCGGCCCGCAAAGTAAAGGTGGTCAGTAGCCCAAATGTTTACAGCTATTTTTCGACATAGTCTGTATGTAGCTACCATAGCAACACGTCATGTAATCTGGTATAGTATACATAGTATGTATGTAGCTACCATAGCAACACGTCATGTAATCTGGTCTTTCTAACTTAGTCTTATGTGCTCCCTCCTTCTACTGTTCGTCTCTGCAGGTGCTTCGAGTATCAGGTTAACTGTTTCTGAATGCCATACAAGACGCCCCTCTTACTTCTTCCTTCTTCTGGTAAAGAGTTTGCACAGATGCCACCTCTAACTTGTTTATTCAAAATAAATTTTAATTCTATTCATGCACGGTGCACACCTAATTCCCTTATTTTTTTACTGGCTACAAAACTCTGGTACAATTTCTGTAATTAACGAAATTTTTAATTAACCTAATAACATAATAAATGCGCCAGTACAAAAAGTAGCTTTAAAGAGTGCTGCTGTCTTTGATGTCGTAACGTATCGATATTTTACTCCTTACTTATTGTTGCTGGCTTCTGGCACTTTCAAAGCCGAGCGCGCTTGTTCTCTGAGGGAGCATAATGACAACAATGCAGCGTCGTGGTGTGTGAAAGAGAGTTGTTGTTCAGTTTCAGTGGAGAGCAATCGCGGATAAATAGTATGGAGTATTGGGTAGAAAGAAATTAAGAATTTAAAGTGTTATGTCGCATCGTTGAAGAAAAGTGTTTAAGTAATTCAGTTATTTCGCAGATACGCGCTGTGTCAAATATGAGATTTATGGTTGAATCAGTATCGTTGAGAAACATATTGATAGTAGAACGTAAATGTAAAGGTTTCCTTGGTTAGTGATTTTCTATTTAATTAATGTGGGAACGGAACCTAGCCATGGTTACTTTAGTGTGAATGTGAAACAAGCGTAACTCTTTAACACGAGACTAGACGAGCGCCAGCATTGTTTGGGAAGTGCGTTACCTGCTAAAGGGACAATAAAGCAAAGTAATTTGACTTGTGCTATTATCAATTCAGTGTGACATTTTCCGTTTTTCAACTGAGTCAGTTTAACACTTGAGAAGTATAAGAGACAAGCATTCCATAAAGTTTCGGGACTGCAGCCGGATGAAGTCCACTTGTTGTCACGATATTTCGGCTCGCATCCAGTCATCTTCAGGTGAGTACTCGAGCACTCGGGATTGGTAATTGTTATTGTTATTATTATTTAGTTTGCAGTACAGCGTCACAGGTGTAGAGCGGTCTAACAATCTTAGTGTAGGAATCCTATCTTACAATGGAAAAAATGGAAACTAGTGTTTGGCGTCATTGGCCGGGAGGCCCCTTAAGGGGCAATCTTACAATGGTATCATCGCAGTGGCGGTGTATTGTACGTTGAAGGTGTGGCGTCGAAATTGCTAGTTCACGTCACTGCCGAAAAATGTCGCTACATGATAGACTTCTGTCGAGTTTCCCTCCTTCTTCGGATATTGCTCCAGCTACGGCGCGCTGGCTCATGGGTAATGGTGTTACCAATTGGTGCGCTGTCTGCCGGAACGAGGGACAGCGGGGTTAAAATTCGGAAGTAAAATTAGCTGCCGCTAGACGTGTTACTATTCGTGAAACGTTTCCTTTCTGTACATATTTAAGAAACTCACCGGGTCCCATGCGTTGTCCTGTTGAAAGCCGCCATCAAGATTAATAAAATCATCCGCCAAACGTATTTCCACAGATTCGTTATTAAGTGAATCACAGAAGTATCTCGTCGAGGCTAAGGTTTCCATGGCAGAATAATCCACGGAATGTCCTGAGGAGATATAATGCTCGCCTATGGCCATGAACTATGGACCTTGCCGTTGGTGGGGAGGCTTGCGTGCCTCAGCGATACAGATGGCCGTACCGTAGGTGCAACCACAACGGAGGGGTATCTGTTGAGAGGCCAGACAAACGTATGGTTCCTGAAGAGGGGCAGCAGCCTTTTCAGTAGTTGCAGGTGCAACAATCTGGATGATTGACTGATCTGGCCTTACAACATTAACCAAAACGGCCTTGCTGTGCTGGTACTGCGAACGGCTGAAAGCAAGGGGAAACTACAGCCGTGATTTTTCCCGAGGACATGCAGCTTTACTGTATGATTAAATGATGACGGCATCCTCTTGGGTAAAATATTCCGGAGGTAAAATAGTCCCCCTTTCGGATCTCCGGGCGGGGACTACTCAGGAGGATGTCCTTATCAGGAGAAAGAAAACTGGCGTTCTACGGATCGGAGCGTGGAATGTCAGATCCCTTAATCGGGCAGGTAGGTTAGAAAATTTAAAAACGGAAATGGATAAGTTAAAGTTGGATATAGTGGGAATTAGTGAAGTTCGGTGGCAGGAGGAACAAGACTTCTGGTCAGGTGACTACAGGGTTATAAACACAAAATCAAATAGGGGTAATGCAGGAGTATGTTTAATAATGAATAGGAAAATAGGGATGCGGGTAAGCTACTACAAACAGCATAGTGAACGCATTATTGTGGCCAAGATAGATACGAAGCCCACACCTACTACAGTAGTACAAGTTTATACGCCAACTAGCTCTGCAGATGACGAAGAAATTGAAGAAATGTATGATGAAATAAAAGAAATTATTCAGATTGTGAAGGGAGACGAAAATTTAATAGTAATGGGTGACTGGAATTCGAGTGTAGGAAAAGGGAGAGAAGGAAACATAGTAGGTGAATATGGATTGGCGCTAAGAAATGAAAGAGGAAGCCGCCTAGTAGAATTTTGTACAGAGCACAACTTAATCATAGGTAACACTTGGTTTAAGAATCATGAAAGAAGGTTGTATACGTGGAAGAACCCTGGAGATACTAAAAGGTATCAGATAGATTATAGAATGGTAATACAGAGATTTAGGAACCAGGTTTTAAGTTGTAAGACATTTCCAGGGGCAGATGTGGACTCTGACCACAATCTATTGGTTATGACCTCTAGATTAAAACTGAAGAAACTGCAAAAATGTGGGAAATTAAGGAGATGGGACCTGGATAAACTGAAAGAACCAGAGGTTGTACAGAGTTTCAGAGAGAGCATAAGGGAACAATTGACAGGAATAGGGGAAAGAAATACAGTAGAAGAAGAATGGGTAGCTCTGAGGGATGTAGTAGTGAAGGCAGCAGAGGATAAAGTAGGTACAAAGACGAGGGCTGCTAGAAATCCTTGGGTAACAGAAGAAATATTGAATTTAATTGATGAAAGGAGAAAATATAAAAATGCAGTAAATGAAGCAGGCAAAAAGGAATACAGACGTCTCAAAAATGAGATCGACAGGAAGTGCAAAATGGCTAAGCAGGGATGGCTAGAGGACAAATGTAAGGATGTAGAAGCTTATCTCAGTAGGGGTAAGATAGATACGGCCTACAGGAAAATTAAAGAGACCTTTGGAGAGAAGAGAACCACGTGTATGAATATCAAGAGCTCAGATGGCAACCCAGTTCTAAGCAAAGAAGGGAAGGCAGAAAGGTGGAAGGAGTATATAGAAGGTTTATACAAGGGTGATGTATTTGAGGACAATATTATGGAAATGGAAGAGGATGTAGATGAAGACGAAATGGGAGATACGATACTGCGTGAAGAGTTTGACAGAGCACTGAAAGACCTGAGTCGAAACAAGGCCCCCGGAGTAGACAACATTCCATTAGAAGTACTGACGGCCTTGGGAGAGCCAGTCATGACAAAACTCTACCAGCTGGTGAGCAAGATGTATGAGACAGGCGAAATACCCTCAGACTTCAAGAAGAATATAATAATTCCAATCCCAAAGAAAGCAGGTGCTGACAGATGTGAAAATTACCGAACTATCAGTTTAATAAGTCACAGCTGCAAAATACTAACAAGAATTCTTTACAGACGAATGGAAAAACTGGTAGATGCGGACCTCGGGGAGGATCAGTTTGGATTCCGTCGAAATGTTGGAACACGTGAGGCAATACTGACCTTACGACTTATCTTAGAAGAAAGATTAAGAAAAGGCAAACCTACGTTTCTAGCATTAGTAGACTTAGAGAAAGCTTTTGACAATGTTGACTGGAATACTCTTTTTCAAATTCTAAAGGTGGCAGGGGTAAAATACAGGGAGCGAAAGGCTATTTACAATTTGAACAGAAACCAGATGGCAGTCATAAGAGTCGAGGGGCATGAAAGGGAAGCAGTGGTTGGTAAAGGAGTGAGACAGGGTTGTAGCCTCTCCCCGATGTTATTCAATCTGTATATTGAGCAAGCAGTAAAGGAAACAAAAGAAAAATTTGGAGTAGGTATTAAAATTCATGGAGACGAAGTAAAAACTTTGAGGTTCGCCGATGACATTGTAATTCTGTCAGAGACGGCAAAGGACTTGGAAGAGCAGTTGAACGGAATGGACAGTGTCTTGAAAGGAGGATATAAGATGAACATCAACAAAAGCAAAACGAGGATAATGTGATGTAGTCAAATTAAATCGGGTGATGCTGAGGGAATTAGATTAGGAAATGAGACACTTAAAGTAGTAAAGGAGTTTTGCTATTTGGAGGGAAAGGAACTGATGATGGTCGAAGTAGAGAGGATATAAAATGTAGACTGGCAATGGCAAGGAAAGCGTTTCTGAAGAAGAGAAATTTGTTAACATCGAATATAGATTTAAGTGTCAGGAAGTCATTTCTGAAAATATTTGTTTGGAGTGTAGCCACGTATGGAAGTGAAACATGGACGATAACTAGTTTGGACAAGAAGAGAATAGAAGCTTTCGAAATGTGGTGCTACAGAAGAATACTGAAGATAAGGTGGATAGATCACGCAACTAATGAGGAGGTATTGAATAGGATTGGGGAGAAGAGAAGTTTGTGGCACAACTTGACTAGAAGAAGGGATCGGTTGGTAGGACATGTTTTGAGGCATCAAGGGATCACAAATTTAGCATTGGAGGGCAGTGTGGTGGGTAAAAATCGTAGAGGGAGACCGAGAGATGAGTACACAAGCAGATTCAGAAGGATGTAGGTTGCAGTAGGTACTGGGAGATGAAGAAGCTTGCACAGGATAGAGTAGCATGGAGAGCTGCATCAAACCAGTCTCAGGACTGAAGACCACAACAGCAACATGGCTGACTTACTAGAATGCGAAAGGCGAGTGTGGCGATCATGTTATTAAACGTTAATTTGATCAATTTGATGTCTGAATTTTAACTCCACAATGATTCTGACAGAGAGGGCACCTGTGGTATCGCCATTACGCATGCGTCTGCACACACGGGTGGGACAATATTCCAAGAGGCCGCGAAACTCGACAAAAGTCCCACGTCGCACGTGTAGCGGCTGCCTTTATTAATGCGCCTGTGCGCCAAGTTTTTTGGTATAAAGTTAGCGACGAGAACCACCAGTCTCCTGATACGGCCACTAATAATGTGTGTTTTAATACGGCCACTCATTCTGTGCAATTCTTGGTGCGTCACCACTGTAATTACCTCTGGAGTTGTATCACATCTTATCAGCAACCTTGAAGCCACACCGTCGTTGGGCGGTATGGAACTCGAAGTCCCACCGCTACACCTTCAACGTGCAGTACAATGATTTCATTGTGATGTCGTCATTGTCAGATGGAAAAGCATTACTCCGCCGACAGCACAGTTTCCGGCCGCTGTGGTCGAGCGATTCTAGGCGCTTCAGTACGCAACCGCGCTGCTGCTACGGTCGCAGGTCAGAATCCGGCATCGGGCATGGATGTGTGTGATGTCCTTAGGTTAGTTAGGTTTAAGTAGTTCTACGTCTAGGCAACTGATGGCTTCAGATGTTAAGTCCCATAGTGCTTAGAGCCATTTGAACCATTTGACAGCACTGTTAGAGGCTGAACCAGAACCGTAAAAAGAGCAATCTCCAGTGCTAAACACTCGCTTGAAGATAGCTGAATGGCTGTCAGTCGAAATATCGTGCCAAGAAGTCGACGTCATCCGGCTGTAATTCCGAAACCTCATGGAGTACGCTTAACGCCGTGAAAATGTCAAGAATCGTATGAGACACACTTGTTCGTATTAGGTACATGGTCACGTTTATTTTGTAACGAAATATATCCTCGGTATAAAGCTTTCATACTCGTGAACCATGGACCGTGCCGTTGGTGGGGAGGCTTGCGTGCCTCAGCGATACAGATAGGCGTACCGTAGGTGCAACCACAACAGAGGGGTATCTGTTGAGAGGCCAGACAAACGTGTGGTTCCTGAAGAGGGGCAGCAGCCTTTTCAGTAGTTGCAAGGGCAACAGTCTGGATGATTGACTGATCTGGCCTTGTAGCAATAACCAAAACGGCCTTGCTGTGCTGGTATTGCGAACGGCTGAAAGCAAGGGGAAACTACGGCCATAATTTTTCCCGATGGCATGCAGCTTTACTATACTATTAAATGATGATGGCGTCCTCTTGGGTAAAATATTCGGGAGGTAAAATAGTCCCCCTTTCGGATCTCCGGGCGGGGACTACTCAAGAGGATGTCCTTATCAGGAGAAAGAAAACTGGCGTTCTGCGGATCGGAGCGTGGAATGTCAGATCCCTTAATCGGGCAGGTAGGTTAGAAAATTTAAAAACGGAAATGGATAGGTTAAAGTTAGATATAGTGGGAATTAGTGAAGTTCGGTGGCAGGAGGAACAAGACTTCTGGTCAGGTGACTACAGGGTTATAAACACAAAATCAAATAGGGGTAATGCAGGAGTAGGTTTAATAATGAATAGAAAAATAGGAATGCGGATAAGCTACTACAAACAGCATAGTGAACGCATTATTGTGGCCAAGATAGATACCAAGCCCACACCTACTACAGTAGTACAAGTTTATATGCCAAATGGCTCTGCAAATGGCGAAGAAATTGAAGAAATGTATGATGAAATAAAAGAAATTATTCAGATAGTGAAGGGAGACGAAAATTTAATAGTCATGGGTGACTGGAATTCGGCAGTAGGAAAAGGGAGAGAAGGAAACGTAGTAGGTGAATATGGATTAGGGCTAAGAAATGAAAGAGGAAGCCGCCTGGTAGAATTTTGCACAGAGCACAACTTAATCATAGCTAACACTTGGTTTAAGAATCATGAAAGGAGGTTGTATACATGGAAGAACCCTGGAGATACTAAAAGGTATCAGGTAGATTATGTAATGGTAAGATAGAGATTTAGGAACCAGGTATAAATTGTATGACATTTCCAGGGGCAGATGTGGACTCTGACCACAATCTATTCGTTATGACCTGTAGATTAAAACTGAAGAAACTGCAAAAAGGTGGGAAATTAAGGAGATGGGACCTGGATAAACTGAAAGAAACAGAGGTTGTACAGAGTTTCAGGGAGAGGATAAGGGAACAATTGACAGGAATGGGGGAAAGAAATACAGTAGAAGAAGAATGGGTAGCTTTGAGGGATGAAGTAGTGAAGGCAGCAGAGGATAAAGTAGGTAAAAAGACGAGGACTAGTAGAAATCATTGGGTAACAGAAGAAATATTGAATTTAATTGATGAAAGGAGAAAATATAAAAATGCAGTAAATGAAGCAGACAAAAAGGAATACAAACGTCTCAAAAATGCGATCGACAGGAAGTGCAAAATGGCTAAGCAGGGATGGCTAGAGGACAAATGTAAGGATGTAGAGGCTTATCTCACTAGGGGTAAGATAGATACTGCCTACAGGAATATTAAAGAGACCTTTGGAGAAAGGAGAACCACTTGTATGAACATCAAGAGCTCAGATGGAAACCCAGTTCTAAGCAAAGAAGGAAAAGCAGAAAGGTGGAAAGAGTATATAGAGGGTTTATACAAGGGCGATGTACTTGAGGACAATATTATGGAAATGGAAGAGGATGTAGATGAAGATGAAATCGGAGATATGATATTTGCGTGAAGAATTTGACAGAGCACTGAAGGACCTGAGTCGAAACAAGGCCCCGGGAGTAGACAACGTTCCATTGGAACTACTGACGGCCTTGGGAGAGCCAGTCCTGACAAAACTCTACCATCTGGTGAGCAAGATGTATGAGACAGGCGAAATACCCTCAGACTTCAAGAAGAATTTAATAATTCCAATCCCAAAGAAAGCAGATGTTGACAGATGTGAAAATTACCGAACAATCAGTTTAATAAGCCACAGCTGCAAAATACTAACAAGAATTCTTTACAGACGAATGGAAAAACTAGTAGAAGCCGACCTCGGGGAAGATCAGTTTGCATTCCGTAGAAACACTGGAACACATGAGGCAATACTGACCTTACGACTCATCTTAGAAGAAAGATTAAGGAAAGGCAAACCTACGTTTCTAGCATTTGTAGACTTGGAGAAAGCTTTTGACAATGTTGACTGGAATACTCTCTTTCAAATTCTGAAGGTGGCAGGGGTAAAATATAGGGAGCGAAAGGCTATTTACAATTTGTACAGAAACCAGATGGCAGTTATAAGAGTCGAGGGAGATGAAAGAGAAGCAGTGGTTGGGAAGAGAGTGAGACAGGGTTGTAACCTCTCCTCGATGTTATTCAATCTGTATATTGAGCAAGCAGTAAAGGAAACAAAAGAAAAATTCGGAGTAGGTATTAAAATCCATGGAGGCGAAGTAAAAACTTTGTGGTTCGCCGATGACATTGTAATTCTGTCAGAGACAGCAAAGGAGTTGGAAGAGCAGTTGAACGGAATGGACAGTGTCTTGAAAGGAGGATATAAGATGAACATCAACAAAAGCAAAACGAGGATAATGGAATGTAGTCGAATTAAGTCGGGTGATGTTGAGGGAATTAGATTAGGAAATGAGACACTTAAAGTAGTAAAGGAGTTTTGCTATTTGGAGGGAAAGGAACTGATGATGGTCGAAGTAGAGAGGATATAAAATGTAGACTGGCAATGGCAAGGAAAGCGTTTCTGAAGAAGAGAAATTTGTTAACATCGAGTATAGATTTAAGTGTCAGGAAGTCATTTCTGAAAGTATTTGTATGGAGTGTAGCCATGTATGGAAGGGAAACGTGGACGAGAAATAGTTTGGACAAGAAGAGAATAGAAGCTTTTGAAATGTGGTGCTACAGAAGAATGCTGAAGATTAGATGGGTAGACCACATAACTAATGAGGAGGTATTGAATAGGATTGGGGAGAAGAGGAGCTTGTGGCACAACTTGACCAGAAGAAGGGATCGGTTGGTAGGACATGTTTTGAGGCATCAAGGGATCACCAATTTAGCATTGGAGGGCAGTGTGGAGGGTAAAAATCGTAGAGGAAGACTAAGAGATGAATACACTAAGCAGATTCAGAAGGATGTAGGTTGCAGTAGGTACTGGGAGATGAAGGTTGCACAGGATAGAGTAGCATGGAGAGCTGCATCAAACCGGTCTCAGGACTGAAGACCACAACAACAACACTCGAGTTTGAGAGCCCGACAGCAGGAAGATAAGTCAAAAATTAATAGAAAAGGGGTTTGCAGGGGCTTGGCAAGATGGCGACGTGAGCGTAACAGTCAGCATCACCGTGACTGCAGTAACCGGAATATCTGACGTAGTCATCGCGAGAGTACAGGAGAGAAAAGGGCGCGTACGTTTTAGGATAAGCAGTGGCTCGGAAAGGTGAATGGTCGATTTCGGTGTATTTGGAGAATTTTAGGAAAGTGTGGTTCATCTGCAAAGAGATCGCACTTGGGACGCTAGTACGACCTATTCTTGATTACTGCTGGAGTGTTTGGGATCCGGAACAGGTCAGATTAAAGGAAGACATCGAAGCAGTTCAGAGGCGGGCTGCTAGGTTCGTTTCCGGTAGCTTCGAACAACACGTGTTACGGAGATGGGTCGAGAACTCAAATAGGTATTCCTGGGGGGAAGCCGATGATCTTTTCGAGGAACGCTGTTGAGAAAACCTCGGGAACCGGTATTCGAAGCTGACTGCAGAACGATCCTAGTGCCGCTGAGGACGACGAAGATACGACGTGAGAAATTTAGGCTCATACGGAGGCACGCAGGAAAGGAAAAGACTGTTAGTGATGCAGGTTATCCTCCGCCACGCACCGTAAGGTGGCCTGCTGATTCTGTATATAGATGTAGATGCGATGTGGGTGGAAAGTACACTGCAGAGTACGTCGCGGAGTGCAGCTGTGGTGCAGAGGTGTGGCGACCTGACGAGTCCGGCACCCCTCGTCATGGCGGCCATCCAGCCACCCTTCCATCTGGCGCCTGAAGAGCCAGCTTGCAGGTGGAGGCAATTAAATTTTCATTTAGGCGGCGCGCCTGTCAGATGAATCCCGAGGGGACAGCACAGCAGATCAATCTTCCTGTGGCGGCAGCTGGCGAGCGTTCCGCTGGATATATCCAGGGGAGACCACAGCCTGCTGGAAGCTCTCACTCCCACTCACACACCTGCGCTATACACTCCGGACGGTACTCCATACGATAGGCGATCGCTTCATTCCGTGTCTCTGGTGACGACAAAACGTGTAAATCCGTCTTCTGAGTACTCCATTACCTTATTCTTAACGCATCTGCCTGAAATACACTACAGATACATTGGAAACGTTCACAATCCATCGTAATTTACCAGACAACATTTAGCAGGTAGGGAGCAACTTTCTTCCTGCGATTTAATAGCATTAAGTAACTACGACGGTCGAAAGTCACTTTTTACATCAGATCCAGTTGTTGTAAATCCCAAACACTAAATCTGTGTTAAAAAAAGTGATAGGCAGGATTTCAGCTTGACACCATCGTTGTTCAACTCGTACGCCGAAGAAGTAATGAATAACGTGGAGGAAGATTTCGGAAGATGGGGAGAAGTGCGAAGGGGACACACAACAATGGTAACGTTGCCGAACGACGCAGCAGTTTTTCCAGAAGTAAGGAATAAGCGCCAACGGCCTTGCCGCAGTGGGAACAACGGTCCCCGTCACATCATCGGAGTCAAGCGCTGCCAGGCTGAGTTAGTTCTTTGGACGCGTGACTGTCCTGACCGCTGAGTGCTGTTGGCAAGCGCTCGTGCACTGAGCCCTTGTGAGGCAAACTGGGGAGCTCCTGGAATGTGAAGTGGCGACTCCAGTGTTGTAATGTGAGAGCGCTGTGCTGACCACATGCCGCTCCAGAGACGCCCATAGGCTGAGGAGGACATGGTGGTCGGCCAGTAATGCTGCGGCTTCCGAGGCAAGACGTGTGTAGCAGAGAAGAAGAAAAATCTGCTTACTACGGAATATGACATAAGGATAAACAAATAAAAGGTGGAAATGATTAACAGTAGCAGAAAAGTGAATAAAGAAATGTTTACCTTTAGAACTGGGAAATAGAGGGATTTCCTCTTCTAGGAAGCAAGATTACACAGGATGCTGAAGGCATGAACATTCCGGAAACAGACTGAAACGGGCAAAGAAATCTTTCTGCAGTACAGTATCAGAAAACGCGGATGAAGTTTCAGTAACTTTACCTCCGGAGAACGGCATTGTGCGGAAGTGAAACATTGTAAGCACCTCCTCTATTTTATCACTAGACCTCGGTGCTGTTTTTTTTGTGATTGTTCGACCACGGTCCCTATACGTGTAAGTGACGCATTATGAAACAGTGTATCCAAACAGATTACGACTCATGTTATATCAGCCACTCACCTTTCGACGGTACATCGGCTGCAGCTGTTCACTCTCCACGCAGCAACAGACGGTAACTGAGTGTTTTAATTACGTAGTTAGCAAGGCGTGTTTCTTATAACGTGTCACATACACGAAAATACGATAACGTATATTCTTCAGCGCAATTGCACTTTACATTTGATTGCGGTTAGTCATACGTGAATGGTAAGAACTAATTCTTGATTGTTCATTAGCGTACGCGTAATTTCGAAATATTTTTGTGCACTGCAATAAAATTTGTAAATACTGGCGGCGCACTGCCGGTAAATACGTTTATAAACAAGAAGTACAGTTCAGTTTAATAATGTTACTGAAGTGCCTCACTTTTTTGTACAGTCGCAAATATGTTGGTTCGTATGTACGCTAACATTGGGAGCAACAACGCTTCCCAGTAGCTAGTGAATACAGGACACATACTTTCGTTCGATTCTTTACATTATTCAAATCGCATTGCAATAAAACGTTCGTATGAACCTTGACGCTTTCCGCATAGCGTGGTTTAAACGAACGACACCGTCCACTCCAGCCGCAGACGCGTTTCCCGGACACAAGCTGCTTGCTTCGCGCCCGCGTTGGCGACGATGGCAAGCTAGGACGGCACTGCCTCAAATCAAATTACAAGCGCCGGCGCGCTGTTTGAATGTTCAGGTACTGCATAAGATGCGACGACAGTACGCTCGAAATGTGGATCAAGGGGTGTAAGGAAAGGAAGCAACTTCGGTGCTTTGGAAGTGTGAACGTTAAAAATGAAGAAGCACTGAAACGAAAAAGAGAAGGAACAGTTTAGTGGGACATTTGAAAAGTTTATCATTTATTATCTGGAGCTGCAGAGGCGGAAAGACGGTAGAGACAGACGAAGACTGGAATATGCTAAACAGATGTGTTGTGCGTAGTAATCACGTGGAGATGAAAAGATCAGCTCAGAACGTCCAGCACACTTTAGGAAGAGATGGACAGCAGTCAAAGCAGTCCGACTGATGACGGCTTTAAGAAAGTGGCGGCTAGCACGACTCCATCACTTGTGCAGGGCATCCTGGCCTTACCAAACTGTCATAAGATAACGGTTCATTCGTCTCGATTCTGTAACTGAAAGTAGATAAAGTTCTAGAATATCTACTTTACAAAAACGAGTTTGCAATAAGGTTCAATACTAGTATCACCGCCGGCCGTTGTGGCCAAGCGGCTCTAGGCGCTTCAGACTGGAACCGCGCGACCGCTGCGGTCGCAGGTTCGAATCCTGCCTCGTGCATGGATGAGTGGTGTCCTTAGGTTAGTTAGGTGTAAGTAGTTCTAAGTTCTAGGGGACTGATGACCTCAGCTGTAAGTCCCATAGTGCTCAGAGCCATTTGGACAAGTATCACCGTATTAACGTGACCTCTCCTTTAATAGTTGCCAGTAGTATGTTGATAACGTTGGTGTAGGTGAACTGGTTGAGCACGGGGGTGATGTGGCTCCAGACGGCCCTAGCGTCACATCAGGGCTGTCCCTCAGGGGCTGCTCCCCCTCACTTGGAGCGATCACTACAGAATGTGAGTCGCACGACACCACAGCAAGCCGATTAGACACTATCGATTCTTGCGGCGTCGATAAATTAACCAGTGCCTCGGTACGACATGCTGTGACAGCCTTCGCCGGCTCATATAAATGCAAATGGAAGAAGCTCACAGCACACAAGGCAGGACTACCTCTCCTCCACCCACCCACCCACCCACCCACACACACACACACACACACACACACACACACACACACACACACGCACACACGAGCTGGATGGTGTCTAGAGGGCGCCAATCTACGGGTTTGTTTTCTATGGTTTTCCAGGAAAACCACTCCTCGGTTGCATTACGAATGGCCACACATCTTTTCTGTTATTCGTCCAGGCTTAGTCAAATTTTTATCTTAGATTGTGTTGAAAGTAATTTCGTGTGGCTCAATGTCCTAGTGCGAGTCTTTCAGTTGGACACCAGTTCTGTCACTTGCATGTCTTTAAAATATGTATTTATCCAACTGGGGATAGGGGACCTACAGTTTAAAGTGGAATCCGAACCGCACCTTGTTTCTGGCGAATTTCCACATCCTTGACAGATGACTCCTTCTTTAAAAGGCAAACGAAGAACCCCGTGGTCCGACCTTTCGGTTTCCAGGTCCTACATAGATTCTGCTAAACCTTCGCTGCTCCATGAAGCTGTTTTACCTTACTGATTTTTCCACCAGAAACCTCCTCGTCTGTGTTCAATCGACTCGTAGCTCCTGTCATTGGCACAAGACGTCACTTCAAACGTCAGCTAAATATGAAACAGGTAACAATCACACTCAATCGTTAGTTAGCGGTTATAAATCGTGTACACAAACCTACCTGGTGACTCACTGTATTAGTGAACGTCGTATCAAGATCCCTACAGTAGTTCCTGATATTATCCCGAACATACAGACAGAAACCTAGCCGAATGATATTAATTTATTATATGTGTAGAAGAACTGCAGCAATTCTCCAGATAGTACTTCGCTATTTTGTATGGTCGCTGGTTAACATCGAATGCCAGTCATTTTATACCTAAGTCTCGACTCCGCAAGTCACGTTGTGGTGTGTGGCCAAGGGGTCTCATTTTACCGCCTTCCTATCCCATTCGAAAATGGTACACGCTGAGAAAGACTGTTGGTATCCAATCTGTCTGTGCCAGAATTTCTCTCATTTTAACATCGTGGCCAACTTACTCGAGGTGTATGTTATAGTAAGTAGTATATCTGGAATTAAATAACAACACCAGCTACACTTTTATTTTCACATGATATTATTAGACATTACTTTACTAATATAAGAAAATGGCACTAAGGTAAAACGGGTAAACAAAGAGTGCGATATGGAGTGCAAGACTTTTTGAAAACGGCGTTGGGCATTGCGGGCAGCCTTATATACAAAAATCCAAGAAGTCACCTTCCAAAACGAAGCAATAAATATCCTGCTATCTTGTCCAACTTGTAGAACATGATGCTGCAACTTCCAGATCTTGGAATCACATAACAGCACCAGTGGCACTATTAGTATCTGTCGCTACGAGCGGTGTTGGCCACCAAGCCCATCATCCAGTGGAAATGAGTCTAGAGCCGTTCGAGTACACAAAAGACCTCCGCCTGTGAACTCCGACGAGAACAGACTCATTACTGCTGGATGATGGACGTGAGGGCCACAACTGGTTGTCGTGATCGATAGTAAAAGTGTCATTGGTCCTCTATTTGATCCCAAGTTCGAGAGATGCACCATCATGTTCCACATGCTCGACAAAACGTAGTACATTTCTTGCTTCGCTCTGGAGTATGGTATCTTGGATTTCTGTAAGCAAGGCTGTTCACAGCGTGGACCGTTGTTTCTGAAAAGTCTTGCATTCCATTCACATGCTTCGTTTGATCTATTTCACGTTAGTGGCATTGTCTAATACCAAAGTGTCCCCACTATGCAAAATAAATAATAACAATAAGACAACATGTGGAGGCAACTCGTAGACCTGGGATGGAGCCCTGATATCTCTTTGCTGATGTGGTCGCATCCCTCGTGCCGTGTGGTTATATACATGGTGTTTCACAAGTGATGGTCAATATTCACGGATATGACAGGAATGATCATTGGAAACAAAAAAGTCAAATAAAAATGGCTATAAAACGCATATTTTAAGAGCTGTGAGCAATCCTTGATCTTCGGTACAGTGAAAGTGATCACTTCTAATCCAAGCTCTTTGCCTTCCATATTTTGGGAAGAGGTGGTATAGACCAAAACTAGACACAGTAGTCAGTAAACATGTGCTCTAAAATTCGTACCTTAAGAGCTATTGATGGCTGGCTAGAACTCGTCTTCTGGCAGAGAAGTTGTTTTCCTGAGGCTGAGTACTTTGCGACATGAGCAGTTGTTTTAATGCAGTTGGAGAGGCAGGATTGATCTTGGAGGTCGTGCAGTCTTACGCGCCACCTCCGTCCTCCACAGACACTCCTCCCTAAAGCGTCTAGCGGAACTGCGGACCAAAGCGAGTGCACCTCCATTCCAGTGCGGCCTTGCTGCCCTGTCATAACCGACGGAGGCGACCCAGCAGCCATTTTTGAAGCGCAGCCGGCAGCCGCACTCTGCCGCTAATGGTTTACGTTGCGGATATTTGTCGCCGGGCTATAAAAATGGCTGCGCTGTTTTACGTCCGCCAGCAGCACTGAGAGCCCTCCAGAGCTGAACCGTGAAAAATGCGGTGGCCGTGGCTGGAGCTGCCGGAGTGGCTGGAAATTGCGGCGCTGAGTGACTGCCCCTCCCCCCTCCCTCTCAGCCACTCCACGTTTCGTCACTTCCGCAAACTGATCTCCCTGGTCGTCGCAGCGCGACCTCAGTGTCATCTGTAGCTGGCAACCCGGACCACGGCTTCAGACTTACTGCAGCATCGAGTTTATTGCTTATTTATCTTCTGCTCTTCAGGCTTTACACAAAATTGCCTGTTGCCGTACGCATCCTCTATGTAATGAAGGTGTGACTTCAATGATCACAAAGACGCGTCTCGGAATTATTTCCATCTACAGAAATCCGAGTACGAATATGCATACTTCAGGAAAGTCATTCTTTACCTACTGTTTAACTTTTTGTGCTACCTAGTCAGGTTAACTACAGACCCACGCATATTTACTTCCTCTATGTCTTCTTCCTTGTCACCTATAATTTCTAGCTTTTCAAGGGAATCTCTTATTCTCCATTCTTTCTAGGAGTTCGCTCCATTTTCTTCTATAACCTAGAAATTTATCATTTCAACTAAACATCTTTAGTTCTCTCAAACCTTGATACCTTAGTCCGTGTTCTATTGTGCAGCCCTTAACTCTTTATCAAGAATTTCATTTCTTGGGCCTGACTACAACTGTCTCGCTTTGTGGTAATCACCTGGGTCTCGCTTCCATAGAGCAGTGTGGGGACGACTCAACAGTCTGGTATCTTTCTTGTTTTCTTTCCTAACGTTCCTGTTAATTGTTTCACACACACACACGGCTGAATTTACTTAGCTTAATTTCTATATCTTTGCTGTACACTTGCCACCTCACATCATAGGCAATCAAACTGGTTTACTTGTTCTAAAAATATTCTGATCTGTCACTATTTTGGTTCTAATGCGTTCTTCTCTTGTGAAGGACGTTCTCGTAGTTTTTACTGTTGAGATCTCCATGTCAAATTTCGCACTATTTGTTTCAATAACTAAATTCCTTTCTGAAGCACCTCTTCTTTATCTGCTAGTGTCACTGCATCGTCAACATATAGTAAATTATTTAAATCAGTTCTGTCAAGGTATATAACTTTTAGAAATTCTGTTCTCCGTATAGGCATTATTTAGCGTGTGCAAATGCTGCACGGGGTTGGGCAGATACAGGAACTTTGTCGTACTCCCTTTTTAGCTGCTATCTCATGAATAATTTTCCGGTTAAGTGATAGTCGTGTGCTGATATAAACTTTCTATCGTATTTATTAGATATTTTGGATATTCGTCATTATCTTGTGAAGCCTCTTTTTTTAAAATCATTAAAAGCAATGTGTGTTTATTTATTGATGTGTTTATTCAGTCACCTTAAAGCATGCTATATGTTAGAAGAATGTTATAAAAGTGTACGTCATTACAATTGTTTAATTACTTCTGAAAAAGTGCAACTAACAGTACTTTAAAAACTTGAAATGCAGCGGATGATAAAAACAGAAATTGACAGTACTTTAAAAACTTGAAATGTAGGGACAGACAAAAACAAAATCAGGAACTAACAACTGCAAACCAAAGTTGAGAACAGAGAAATGTTCTACTCTTTGAGTAGCAAATGAAAGCAGGAGAAGCTGTTCATATGAGTGTTCTGCAAAAGTAGACAATGATTATGCCGACACCAGAACATTACTTCGGATCTTTTTTACTTGTCAGCGGCTCTGGGACATCCGGCTAATTAATTTCTCCAGTGATCGTGAGCCCTGCACAAAATCTACACGTCTCCAATTCTTTCATCTCGCCAGCATATTTCGGGCTTTCTCAGCGGTCGTGTTTGGCAAATATTTTTTTAAACAAAGCGCTGCGAGCATTGCTTTACGGATTTCAAGTAGTGTCTTGTCCGCTGTAGCGCTTTGCTCAACGGAATTCGACTTAAGGTCAATGCTTTCTAGAGTTTGTAAGAGCTCGCTGTTCTTTCTGATCTTCCATAATTCACTGCCAAATACTCATTGATCCCAGACTGATCTCTTAGAAAATACTGTATTTGACTTTTGTCACTATGTAACTATCGGTTTCCGACCGTTGTACTACCGTCGGGTTGCTGATCGCAGTAATCGTAATACAGAGTGGCCCAGGAGGAATGCTCAGCATTCAGGGGTATGACAGCAATGATCATTCGATGCGAAAAAGAATAGTAAACATGGCCTCTGAAACGCACTGTAGGCACTTCCTCATCTTCAATAGTGTGAAACACATCTCCTCTACTCAAAATGTTCTCATAGCTCTTAAGTTATGCATGTCTGAGTCCAAGTTTATTAGACATTTTTTTCGTGCTATGGTTCATACTGCCTCCTCCAAAAACATGGAAAGCAAAGACCTAGCAGTACAAGACAACTGTTTCAGGGCATCTAAAATGAAGAAGTGCTCATAGCTGTTAATGGACGCATTTTAGATCCCATGTTTAACTAGTCTGTTTTGCTTCGAATGATCGTTCCTATCATACACCTGAATAATGACCATTCCTGTTGGGGCGCTGTTATGTCCTCTTATTAGCGGCAACCTTGATTGCTTAGCTTCAACTGTACCGTGAAGAGTAGAAAGGCGATCTTGTCATGTAGCAATACCTGAAATTCGTTTCTTCAATTTTTTACTAAACCTTGTGCCAAATGTTTGGTCCATCTTCGGCTTCATAGTTGGCGAATCTCTCAGTGCGTCTCAGTTTTGTACAGTCATCAAATTTCCGACACTTGACCAGTGTCTCTCCCCTTGTGATGTTTAAAATATTCTATTTTTTTCATTGTAGATAACCAGCCCACTCTTTCTGGCCGAATATCCGTTTCGCAAAGGCGCTAAACCAGAACACTACATGAAAATCTGCGTCTGGTCTGATATGCGCAAATCTCTCTATAGCGAGAAATAAAACGGAAAGGCTAACTGAAAATGAATTACACACTAAGGTAAGCGCTTAAAGGGGGCTGCAGTTACTTAACACTAATAAAAACTTGACATCGTAAATGATTAACAAAATTGTACTTTGAATCAGTGGAATGCTGGCTGTCATAGTATTTGAAATACTGAAAGCAGAACTTTGGAACGTTTAAAGAAAATTGATTCAATTTGTTACTTAAAACAAGAACTTATTTACGCAACATGTTATAAGAATGCAATAAAACTTATACACCCATGTCGGACACCTATTTATTTACGAAGATTCCGGTGCAAAGCTACCTTTATCTGGAACCATTAACTCTCTCCAACTATAAAATTTTTGTGCAACAGGCAGTCAACGTCGCCTTAAACAACTGCGCTTTGCCTCGGTACCTTCTACGGCAACATTTTCGCTGCCACGCGCCGTGTTTTCTGCTGCCCCTTGAACTATGCAACCCTTTGGTGGCGCCTGGCCGCCAGCTTGCCTCACCGCGCCTAGCGGCTGTCTGTCTGACGTGGGGGTTTTCTTGTGTGTTCCAGCCCACCATCTTCGGCACCGTCGCCTCGGACCAGACGCCAAAGGACGGCTCCAGCAGAAGGGTGAGTACCTCAAGCTTTTATCACGACACTTCGCGCCTGCATCATTACAAGAAAGGCTTCGTATTTGGAGCTCCAGCTAAATGAAATGTCTTGTGGCTAGGGCCTCCCGTCAGGTAGACCTGTACCTCGGGACTTCGGCTACCCAGATTTTCGGTTGAAACTCTGGCTCCAGGGCATGTTTTCTCGGGTAGCTGCAAAGGCGGCGCTGTTGTTGAGTTTCACTAAATAACGAAGAAACAAATCGTTTCATATGAAATGAAACGGCTTTGTTTTAAAGGAGCTTTTCTTCACAGAAAAACCACTAATACGTCAAAATTTTCCAATTTCGGGTAGAAACTTCCTGCCAAGTTGAAACTGTATGGCGGGTCGGATCCCGAACGCGGTACTTTGCCTTTCGCGGACAGTGATCTTACCGACTAAGCTATCCAGGCACGATATTTGATCCTCCGTCACGGTCTCAATTCTTTCCCTAACTCTCTCGTAATCTATAGATTTCACAGAAATATTATTCAATTAGACAGTTAGCTCTCCAAGAATAAAATATATCGTTGAGTAATGGCTCAGACACGAAGTGTAGGACTGCACCTACACAAAAGGAGGCAAGCTCCCGGTTTCGAGTCCCAATCTCGCAGACAGTTCTAATCTGCAGTGAGTTTCGAAACAGTGACCACCCTGATGGAGAATGAAAGATTATTTCTGACAATTTCGACTAGTTTATTAGTTTCAAATACGCTTATGTAAAATAACAATAGAAATACAGCTGAGAATATGGATCTTAAAGCAATATCAAGTATTTACTCGTCTTACAAATGGCATAATTAAATCATGATTTTGGGGTTCAACCCCAAAACACGAGTAACTGAAGATCATTCTCACTGGTGTACAATCAAGCATCTGCTTGTAACAGGTTAAGATAAAGGATCTAGAAGGGAAGAGGAAACCAGATGAAACTTCAGAGGTTGAGGCGGTATGTGATGTTATTGAGTGATTACTAAATCGTGTCAAATTTAAAAATAACTAGGTTTCTTGAGCCCAATTTTCAGTACGACGTTGCATCCACCTCTGGCCTGGATGCTTGCACCTTTTCGGTTGGGAAGGGTGTTATAAAACCTTCGAATCCTCTCCTGACGTAACCTAACCCACAATTTTTATAACTGATCTTCGACGTCAAGGATATTGGCACTGCAATAGACTTGATGTCCAAGCTGATCCCACAAATCTGCTGTCGGGGCCAGATCGGGGGATCTTGTCGGCCGCGGGAATACCTCAACATCACGAAGACATTTCGTAGAGAGACGTGCCATTTGTGGACGAGTAATGTCATATTGACAACTGTCAACACAGAAGTGTCACACGAGAGGTGACACACGTGGAGGCAGGTCGTTTGTGACGTGCCATTGTTCTCTCAGTCACTACCAGCCGCTCAGTTAAGTCATATCCGATGACTCCCCACACCAGGAAACAATAACACCCCAGCAACGGAAGAAAGGAACCTCTCCCTAAGCCTTAGGCACACTAGCCGATGATGATCATCTGGAATATTGGGGAAAGGCGATTCATTTCTGAGCACAGTACGACACCGTCCAGCAGCAGTTCAAGCTTCCCTGTCACTCTGCCATTGAAGAAGGGCCGTCGAGCAGATGCGCAAAGGTATAGACCCATATCTCTGACGTCCATCTGTTGTACAATTTTAGAACATGTCTTTTGTTCGGGTATCATATCATTTCTGGAAACCCAGAATCTACTCTGTAGGAATCAACATGGATTCCGGAAACAGCGATCGTGTGAGACCCAACTCGCGTTATTTCTTCATGAGACCCAGAAAATATTAGATGCAGGCTCCCAGGTAGATGCCATTTTCCTTGACTTCCGGAAGGCGTTCTCTACAGTTCAGTACTGTAGCCTGATAAACAAAGTAAGAGCCTACGGAATATCAGACCAGCTGTGTGCCTGGATTGAAGAGTTTTTAGCAAACAGAGCACATCATGTTGTTCTCCATGGAGACGTCTACGGACGTTAAAGTAACCTCTGGCGTGCCACAGGGTAGTGTTATGAGACCATTGCTTTTCACAATATATAAAAATGACCTAGTAGATAATGTCGGAAGTTCTATTCGGCTTTTCGCGGATGATGCTGTAGTATTCAGAGAAGTTGCAGCATTAGAAAATTGCAGCGAAATGCAGGAAGATCTGCAGCGGATAGGCACTTGGTGCAGGGAGTGGCAACTGACCCTTACCATAGACAAATGTAATGTATTGCGAATACATAGAAAGAAGGATCCTTTATTGTATGATTATATGATAGCGGAACAAGCTCTGGTAGCAGTTACTTCTGTAAAATATCTGGGAGTATGCGTATAGAACGATTTGAAGTGGAATGATCACATAAAATTAATTGTTGGTAAGGCGGGTACCAGGTTGAGATTCAGTGGGAGAGTCCTTAAAAATGTAGTCCATCAACAAAGGAGTTGGCTTACAAAACACTCGTCCGACCTATACTTGAGTATTGCTCATCAGTGTGGGATCCGTACCAGGTCGGGTTGACGGAGGAGATAGAGAAGATCCAAAGAAGAGCGGCGCGTTTCGTCACAGTGTTATCTTGTAAGCGTGATAGCGTTACGGAGATGTTTGGCAAACTCAAGCGGCAGACTCTGCAAGAGAGGCGCTCTGCATCACGGTGTAGCTAGCTGTCCAGCTTTCGAGATGGTGCGTTTCTGGATGAGGTATAGAATATATTGCTTCCCCCTACTTATACCTCCCGAGGAGATCACGAATGTAAAATTAGAGAGATTCGAGCGCGCACGAAGACTTTCCGGCAGTCGTTCTTCCCGCGAACCATACGCGACTACTGGAACAGGAAAGGGAGGTAATGATAGTGGCACGTAAAGTGCCCTCCGCCACACACCGTTGGGTGGCTTGGGAGTATAAAGGTAGATGTAGAAGAGGGAGCCATTTGTGTTGCGTCGTTAGCGTCTGCTGCTAGCCTCCGACCAATTGAGCAGGAAGACGCAGAGTGTTGCAGGGAGTGTATTTGTTCTCGGGTGGCAGGAGAAGATGTTAAGGGGTTCCGACAGGGTGAAGAGTGTGGCGGTCATTCCTTGTGATCTAAAATGCCCTGGCCATTTATAAGGTGGCGCCGATGCCCAAGATAAAAGCCTGGACAAATGCCTAAAATTCATGAATGTCCGGGCATTTACGCATTTAAAAGACTGATAATCGGCACTTGCAAAAAAAAAAAAAATAAATTAAGTTGACATTCTGTATTGGAAAAGCTGTTTTGCAACACTGCGTCTGTAGTGGTTGAGTAACCAAGTTGAAAAAGCTGCTTGAGAGTAAGGGAAGAGTTATCAGGGGAAATAAATTGGACTCTAAACGTAACTACACATTTTTAATGAGGTCAGTTCTTTGCGTAGTACGTAGTAAAAAGACTCAAGCTTAAAAGTAATTCTTGAAATAAAACGTAGTAGGTAGTACTTTTACTTATACCATACTACTGCCAAAAATGAGATAAAAAGCGTATTGATTTTAATTAGTGATGATTCCCCGAGTCCAAGAATCGCTGATTCTATGGGAATCGATTGGTACTGGACTCGAACGATTCCAGAGTCTTGGGCATCGATTGTTTGTTATTATATCTTTTCTACGTTAGTGTCCACATTTTATCTTCACAGCAGTGCAGATATACGAAAGTAGATATAGGAACAGAGTAGAAAACCATGTCTCAAATGTCGCTACATCTGACAATAAAGCACTTTTTTCACTGAAAACAGTTTAAAATTTAAGCCTGCAATTGTTAACAAGAAACACATGCCAGATGTTTAATACATTAGGTAGTAATTTTTCTATCAATAACCATTCTTCGGCAATATTCAGAGATTTGATACGCCTAATAAAATGTATTAAATTACAAAGCGATGACCTAAGGACAACTTTTTTTTATATTGGTTTATCACTACACAGCTGCTCAACATGGTGTGTGAGTGTGTGTGTGTGTGTGTGTGTGTGTGTGTGTGTGTGTGTGTGTGAGCGCGCGCTCACGCAAGAGGGAAGAGGAAGAGAGAGAGAGAGAGAGAGAGAGAGAGAGAGAGAGAGAGAGAGAGAGAGAGAGAGGAAGAGAAGAAATGGTAAAAGTAAAATTAAAAAGCACATTGCAAATGATAAACAGCTGTCAGTAGCACACGTCGTTCCGTGGTACAGCAAGTTTGAAAGCTAGCTGGAAAAAAATGCTTCTCTCTTCTTTCCTTTCGTTCTTTGTAATGAAGGCAATGAATGACATACGTGTAAGTGTAAACATTTACCAACTCCTGATATTGGTAGTATCGTCCCATCCCTTATTTTAAATGGTAAATTGTACATTCCATCAGTAAAAACTTTTTAAAAAAACACTTTTTTTAATAAATTCCCAAATTTTGTGCATTTAAAACTGCTTTGGGCAAACTCCCGGGAAAATGCCCATTTATAAATGTCCTGCCTAGTGGGAATCTGCCCGGCCCACGTCACTAATCGGGTGTATTGTAATAATACCTTGACGGCGAGTGTGCCTGGCGTCACATTCCCACGCAACTCAGCGTCGGGCCACTGTCACCTCCGAATGCCCCTCAGATCTGGATGTTGTACGATTGGACGAGCCGGCCCCACTCGAACTTTGCCAGTTTCTGTCTGACTCTAGTTCACAGCATCTCAGTGTCCTTCACAGTAATTTCTCAGCATCTGACAGTTCACGCCCCTTAAATAACCTTAGAGACCTGTGTACATGTACGAAGTTTCATTGATATCCGACCTTGCCTTCCAGGTGCTTCACTATTTTTGTCGTGCGATGTATAAAACATTGGTATTGTTTTCAGTTCGAGTTTCACAGTTTTGTTTTTATCGTTATTTTACGTATGTTAATTTGAGAATGACAAAGTAGCCGAACTTGGCCCAGCACGTCTCAGAAGAACTTTGTTTGCTGAATATTGTTGAATTTAACATGTCGCTGAACGCAATCACAACGAATAATTATTTCATCGAGCGAAGGACTGAAAGACTTGGGTTTGCAAGTAGTAATTAGGTGAGAGTAAGGGTATTAAGAAGAATAAAGAAGATCCCCACGTGAGGTAAATTTCAATTCTTAGGAACCGCCGCTAATTTTAGAATAGAGCTTCAACCGACTTCACGAAGACCGCACAGATATTCGTGACGCATGCTTTATGGTTTCGAATATTTCGGTACTTTGAGGAACAGGAAATTACTGTTAAAATGGTGACTATTTTATTGGCAGTACTGTTAAGCCACGATAGGAAACTGTCTCATTTAATTGTTACAGAACAGACTTGGCGTTTGCGATTCTTCGGTACGACAAAGTACCAACAGTCATCTGGTTAAGGATGATTAACAGTCGTCGTACATAAAATAATGATTAATCTCGGGCAATTAAATACATTTATCAAAATTAGTTGCACCTGGCCAACGATTATCCCGAGATCAATGTACTGTAAAAGAAGGTCCGTGCGATGCCACAGAGTTGGCGACGATGCACGATCGACCTTTGCAGCAAATTGGTCTGAGGGTGACCGTTGGACACGGTCGAAGTTGTCGATTGTGTCTGAAAATAAAAATAGTATTAACTTGACAGTTTTAGAAATAGATGCGTTTAAGGGAAGAACTATGTACCTACCTGTGATAAAATGATAGAATGTGTAAAATTCGTTGATGAGGTGGTGCATTTGGTTGAATATGAACTATGGCTGAGCATTGTGGTGGAAGATATAAGTACAGCATGCCAATGTATGGGATGAGAATTAATGGTAAGATAACGAAGAGAACAGTTGATGTGGAAAGGAAAGGAAGACGACCATAGGATTAGGAAGGGAAACGATTATAATATTTCAAACATTTAGTTACTTTTATAAAAGAGGATATGAAATGCACCCGAGAAATAGTGGAAGAAAACGAAGAGTCTTGCTGTGACTAAGCAAGGAGTCAATAGAAAGGAGGAGGTAGAGTATAAAAAACTAGAGACGGCCGATGAAAAATATTGGTTAAACTCTTTGTTTGCAGTGAACCTGAGTGGCGTGGAAATGTGGAAGATGAGAAATGAGTTGAAGGAGTTTGAAATGTGGATATGGAGGAGGATGGATGAGATAAGTTGAACAGAAATAATTAAGAATGAAGAAGTGTTATGAGGTGTTATTGAAAAAAGGGTAACTATTACTGGAAATTTTAAAGAGAAAGAAGAAAGAATGGTCAGGACCCTGTCTAAGGGGAAAATTTGCTTATTTACGGATGTTTTACAAGGAATGGTGGAAAGAAAAAGAGGAAGAATGAGGTAAAGATGTCAGGTGACAGATAATGGAAACTGAAACTCAGTTATATATATTGATAAAAATATTGGCAAGAGGACAGTGATAGATGGAGAGCCAGTATTATGCAACGACCTACGTAACGAGCAGAACACTAAAATTCTAAATAAAGTAAACAAATATATCTGAAGGTTTGTAAGAGTTTTTTGTGCACAACGGCTGGGCAGAGGCGGACGACGTTCGTGGTTGGGAAGCGGCGTTACAGCTGCGGACTCCGGAGGACTGCACTGCAGCAGCACGGTGTCGCCGCCCATTAAAACGCCACCTGCGGGGGCGGCACGCAATGTGCGGGGGTGGGCTTGCAGTGCGTGACGCGCGTGCTGAGGAGCGCACGCGCTGCGCTCTCCCGACGTACCGGCACCCCAGACCTGTCGAATACAGAACACCTCCCTCCACCAGGGCACTTTCATAACGGAATTCCGGATATTAAAATGTACGCATCCGATACCCCCAGCTCTCTCTTAGACAGCCATCTTCATCATAGTTATCGTTAGCAGCAGCAACAGCCATTCCTATAATTAGATGATTTCCTTCTCGCACGACCTAGACACATTTCGGAATAAAGTTAGTACTAAATGACAAAAAAGCCGCAGTATGAAAACAAGTTCGTGAAAACCACTGTGTTGAAATGTTCGTGGTGAAGCATTTGTATGTCCATTCTTTTGATTAAAATGGTTCAAATGGCTCTGAGCACTATGGGACTTAATATATGAGGTCATCAGTCCCCTAGAACTTAGAACTACTTAAAGCTAACTAACCTAAGGACATGACACACATCCATGCCCGAGGCAGGATTCGAAACTGCGACCGTAGCAGTCGCACGGTTCCGGACTGCGCGCCTAGAACCGCGAGACCACCGCGGCCAGTAGTCAAGCATAAGGCACCCAAAGACTCGAGGAAATCATTTTACTCAATCTCAATGTCGCCAGTCCAAAGTAATCGACAATCGGTTTTCGTAATTATTCTTAAAAGTAATTTTATTGTACTTTTATTCTAAGCAAAGAATGTTATTGAGCCGACTTTGGTGTACGTAAAGTCATGTTAACCGACAGCGATAATTGCTTTAATGGCACTATACAGAAATTTTCAGAGAAACAAAATATTCTTCAGTTAATTTTTAAATGCATAATTTTATAAGTGCAATGTCATGATGAAACTAAACATTTTAATCAATTCAACGATACCTCACAGTAATCTATACTGTTTGCAGAGAGCCTATACATCCATTTGTTTGAAGAAGCACATAGAGAAATGTTTATTTTCATTCTATACTATTGACAAGAACACAATACGTCGACAGAATACCACTTTACTCCAACCCAGACAGACATAATAAACATACACTTACATACAGAGAGTACAAAATAGTAGTCTCTGTGAGTGTTAGCTTGTTAGATATTCTCTTTTTTATTTACAAGAAGGTCGAATTCCTCTATACCAGTTATTTCTATTATTAATTTGTTTGAAATATGTCTCTCTTGTCGAAAACGTTAATATGATACTCAGTACATATGATTGCTTTAAAAACTGATTTGCAAAAGTTCATTTAATTAGTACATTAATACAGAAATAAATCCACTGGTCTTATCCTTTTACAAAAGTAATGAAGTCACAGTAGCGTTCGCTGCTGTGACGTGCGTGCGGTGTGCGGCTGTAAGTTTTCTGTGACGGCGAGGTGTGTTTAAAGCGTCTGCCGCCCGCTGGCAACAGGAACATCTACATCTACATCTACATCTACATCTACATCTACATGACTACTCTGCAATTCACATTTAAGTGCTTGGCAGAGGGTTCATCGAACCACAATCATACTATCTCTCTACTATTCCACTCCCGAACAGCGAGCGGGAAAAACGAACACCTAAACCTTTCTGTTCGAGCTCTGATTTCTCTTATTTTATTTTGATGATCATTCCTACCTATGTAGGTTGGGCTCAACAAAATATTTTCGCATTCGGAAGAGAAAGTTGGTGACAGAAATTTCGTAAAAAGGTCTCGCCGCGACGAAAAACGTCTATGCTGTAATGACTTCCATCCCAACTCGTGTATCATATCTGCCACACTCTCTCCCCTATAACGCGAAAATACAAAACGAGCTGCCCTTCTTTGCACCCTCTCGATGTCCTCCGTCAATCCCACCTGGTAAGGATCCCACACCGCGCAGCAATATTCTAACAGAGGACAAACGAGTGTAGTGTAAGCTGTCTCTTTAGTGGACTTGTTGCATCTTCTAAGTGTCCTGCCAATGAAACGCAACCTTTGGCTCGCCTTCCCGACAATATTATCTATGTGGTCCTTCCAACTGAAGTTGTTTGTAATTTTAACACCCCAGTTGGCGACGTTAACGACACTTTGTAATGGCCGCACTCTTCCATCTACTGCGCCTCTGCATCGCTTGAATGCTGAGACCTTCCACCAGTTCCGTGATAAGGAAGCAGCCAGGGAGCAGTAAGAATAATTAGTGGTGGTCACCCGAGGACGTCATGTACGTACCTTTTCGAGGAGTTAGGTATTTTAACTGCACCATCGAAGTGCTAATAAAATTCGTTACAAATAATGCATCTCAATTCGCGAAGAACAATGACGTTCATACGTACAACACTATAGGGTCAAATTACCTTTCCTATCCGTTATTGAAGGTGTCAGTTGCTCAAAAAGGAGTACATTATCCAGCAACAAAAATCTTTGATCATTTTCCCAACAACATAAAGTGTCTGGCAGGTGCAGATCAAGTTTTAAATCTAGCTTAAAATCATTTCTTTTGGACAACTTTTACTCCATGGACGAGTTTCTGTTTCAGAAATGGTAAAAAAAATGTACCTCTTAATGTATTTGCATGTGTAGAACTAAAAATTTCTGTAATATTAATATTAGCACTATTCAAGTGTGTATATATATCTTATAATCTGACTTGTTCCACATCATATCGATAAAATAATCTGGAAAATGATCTACGGAACATGATATACAACTAAAACTAAAACAAAAGATTTTGGCGATCTTGGGAGAGCCACGCACCCAACCCAACCCAACTATATATCTTTCATTTGCTAACTATGCCTGTCAGTAGTTAGTGCCTTCAGTAGTTTGAATCTTTTATTTAGCTGGGAGTAGTGGCGCTCGCTGTATTGCAGTCGTTCGAGTAATGAAGATTTTTGTGAGGTAACCGATTCATGAAACGTATAGGTTATTGTTAGTCAGGGACATTCTTTTGTAAGGATTATTAAAAGTCAGATTGCGCTGCGCTAAAAATATTGTGTGTCAGTTTAGTGTTGATCAGAATAGGTAAAGAGCGAAATGTCTGAGTACGTTCAGTTCTGCTCATCTGTTTGAAAATCAGATAACGTAAGAGGTTTATCAGCACAGTCATTCATTAATTTTTCTAAGGGGACGTTTCAAAGTATGCAACTTTTATTTGTGTTACAACCTGAGCAGCAGGCCACTGTGAGAGCAAGACGGTTTACTTTGCGGAAGGATAAGCACGCGTTAGTGGCGGCGTGGATGGAGACCACCCGCGAGGCACTCAGATAAAGTAAGGAACTGACGCAGGTGGAATAGCGAGAATGTGCTACTCGTCGGCGTAGTGAGGCAGAGTGAGTAGTTTGAGTGGGGCGCACCGGGCCGTTGCTCCAGCCGCCCCAGTGTGGGCTGCGCTAATTGATGCTCAGCGCGACCTAATCGCATGCGCCGCTCCGTCGCGCGGAATAACCCGACTCATCTGCGGAACAGCCCGCTCTGAGCGGCGTCAGCCTGCTGCTTCTACTGTGCTTCTTTATTCTGATTGTTGTTCTCGTCTGTCTCTCTTCAAAACAAGAGCTACACTCCCACTCGGTTGACGGGCTCTCTATTAACTGCACTGCCAGTTTATCTGGCACCAGCCTCAGTCAACTATGTGCCTCACGCTGGTAAGCGTAGTGTAATGATTCGTGCCTGCTACGTTCTGGTACGTAAAGATGATCTCATATGATGACTGTCAACGACGAGGTGACTAGAAACCTGATACTAAACCAGAATACAGACAAAGATTGGCTATGAGTCGTTTCATGGCGACGTTCGTCCTAAAGTGATTCATGAAAACTTTTTGAAGTTCGACATAACTGTCATAAAAGAGTGTGACTGAATGAAATTGGAAATGTTTATTTGACACTATACACGTTCGTTATGCCACAGTGAATGGTTGCATGCATTTAGTCGTCATTTGGCAAATGTAATAACAAACCTGGAAAATTGCATTAATAATTGTAACCACACTTCTTTCAAATATTACAAAAAATACACTTAAACCAGTAATTAGAGCAAAGGTAGCAGAAACGGGTCGCTAGACGTCTTGAAAATGTTTGGTTGATCAGTCTTTTTCACACTTTATCGCAGTGTAGATGAAAACTGCATCGGAATGAAAGATATTATGTTCTCTTCCGCTACGTCCTCAAGTGATGCAAATAATGGCTGACACGTCTGAAAATTATTATTTATTTTCCCTTTATTGAGTTTCGATTCCCCCCCAGACGGGGGGCGGGCTGGCAGCAGCTTAGTACGCCGCTCTTCAGCCTACAGGATAGTTGAAAGCATAATAAGAAGATAATGAACAATATAAAAGGCGATAAAAATTGTGATAAGTTCTATGGGTCCAAACTGCTGAGGTCATCGGTGCCTAGGTTTACACACTACTTAATCTAACTTAAGCTAACTCACGGCTACCCCGCGCGGAAGGCGATAAAAACGGTGACTTTTAAAAACTGTAAAATGGCTGAAAGTTGTAGAAGTTAAAATATAAAATCAAAGGGTTGGTTATGCTAATTAAGACACACAATGAGTTGACAGGTACAATAGTAGAGAGACAATTAAAAAACACGGCGACAGTCTGGTTTCTGTTCGCAAGAGATAAAAAAATCACACTTAGCGACAGTATAGTTTCTGTTCGTAACACTTAAAAAAGCACAACACTTAAAACTCACTTAAACGCTGCACTGAATAGTAGACACGAAGATGACACACTACAGCCTAAAGCAGATTGGGGGGGGGGGGAGGAGGGGAGGAACCGAACAGATGAGCGGAAAGAAGGGGAGAGGAGAGGAAAAAGCAAAAGACGGGGAGGAACCGGTGGAGGGAGAAGACACACAAGAGTGGGGAGGGGGCAGGGCGGATGTGCGATGGAGTGGGGAAGGCAGAGGAGGGGAATGCAAAAGGACTCGGGGGAGAGAACGGAGTCAACGAGAGGGTAGGTGAGGAAAAACAGGATTATTGTTATTTTGAAACCTTTACCGAAAAAGGTAGGCCGGCAGCGGCCTATCTATGCCGCTCTTCGGCCATAGAGAACACATACAGTAAACAGAAAGACAGAAAAACAAACAAAAGTGGTGGATGAAAACGGGAGACAGACATAGCAAAAGAAACGAAGCCATCCATTGGCGCACTGTTTGGATAAAACCGTTCAGCACTGTACACAAAGGAGAAGGAACGGAGGAGCACAAACCGTGAGACACTGAAGCTCTAACGGGAAGACAAACACGGCCACTGGCGACGATCTACGGCGCACGAAGAAGCACTGTTCACACGAAAAAGCCGGGGGCCTGCCAAAGGGAAGAGGAGAGGAGAGGGGAGGAGGGAGAGGACGAGGGGTTGATGCCAGTGGTAGAGGAGCAGGGAGGGGGAGGGGAGAGGGTAGGGGGCATGTGTGTAAGCCCAGGGAGGGGAGGGAGAGAGGAAGAGAGGAGGGAGAGAAGGAGAGAGGGTGCCCTGGCAAAAACACAGGGAGACGAAGGGGAGGATCAAAGCTGGTAGGAGGGCTAGATGGAGGGGAGGAGGGCATCATCAGGGAGGGGGAGTTGGCGGAAGCCACCTCGGGCAGGGGTATGGGCGGGGGAGAGAAGGAGAGCGGGTGGGATGTGGGAGTATAGGCCAGGTGCGGCAGTGGACGGGGGTGGGACTGAAAATTTAAACAAAATACGTGGGTTTAACTAACACCATGGCAAAAGCTGCCATGAGATAAGTAGTTATCATGGTGTCGCCGTAGTCCTATAACATGCAGCAAGCCCGAAACTAGAACATGGCACGCAATCGTACTTTGTTCTGCTAATGAAATCTTATACAGATGATGCACTCCCATTTGAGCTAACACAAGACTAATCTGCAAGCATGACATCATCTCACTAGAGGACATAAGTGTATCATACAAAAACATAAGACGAAAAGGGATCTACAGAGAGTTTACAATAGCAAGTGCCGGAAGGCGACACTGTCAAATTTCTATTAACGTGTCTCTTGCTAAAACGTGAACACTATCCAGAAGTGCTATTCATTATTTGCAACCTATAAAGAAGTTGACAGAGTGCATTATCTTACTATTTAACTGCTTACAGCAAGAAGTTTCCTTTTAGTGCAGCTCTATGGCATGCTAAATATTGTTATAAATACAGCAAAAAGTGATAATCCTATGTTCACTATTCTGATGCCATCTATTATTCATTATTACATAGATATGTACAGAATAAACAATTAATATGAATTAATTACATCTGTAATGTACTGTGTGTACGACCATCACATGTAGTAGGATGGGAAGGGTTGGATGTGTGTGGGAGTAAACAAGTCATTCGCGCTCAATTTTGTTTTTGATTAAACTGCCTACATTGTGTAGCAAGCTTGAAAACAACGACTCAGTGCGTAGAAACTAGTTATGTAACCTTTTAAAAACTTTAGTGTTGTAGTGACTGTGGCTTGACGACTGTTTCTGGCGTGAAGTAAACATTTATGAAAACCATACAGCAGCTAAATCAGTGTGGTTAGACAGGAGTTTGAGCCGTTCTTGTGTCATACCCGGAGGTAACTGTGCACATCTGTCCTCCTTGATGGTCCTGCTAACGAAAAGCTAGTAATCAGCATGAATACTGACTGTGGAAGGTGCAAACGAGACAAAACTTTATGACCACCTGCTTAATAGGGTGCTGGCCCACATTTGGAATGCACTGGAGCAGCGATTCTGCGTGCCGTGGATTCGACAAGTCCTTTGTAGGTTTTTGGAGCAAAGTGGTAGCAGATATCTACGCAAAGGACACGCAGTTCCGTAAGTTATACGCCGGTGGAGTGTGGACGAGGAGACAGCTCCCGACAGCAACTCAGATGTCTTCCTTACGGTTCGTATGAGATTAATTTGTTGGCCAAGCCATCGACATGAGTTCATTATCACATTCCAGTAACCACTATAGCACGATTATGGCCTTGTGATACGGCAGTTATCTTGGAGAAAGAGACCATCACCTTAGTGGGAGACATAAAGCACGAAGGAGTGCACGTGGTCGATAGTAATGTTCATTTCGTTCACAGATGTCACGGTGCCTCCGATACCACCACAAATTGCATGTTTTTTGTATTTTCTCTCCGGCTTTCACCCATCACTGCCAATTCTACTCGATTATGTATAAACACGAATAGCGGCGAATCTGCTGTGTGCTGTTCACTGTCTTGGTTCTGTAATTGTTGTTTCGTAATCAAGTATCAGCGCTTATTTACCACCTCTCTCTCTCTCTCTCTCTCTCTCTCTCTCTCTCTCTCTCTCCACCTCTCTCCGTCCTGTGACTTCCCGATAGTGTGGCCAACATAGAGTGCCGAGAACTTTGGCCTATGGATTTGCAACTTTGCAGGAGTTAATCTCCCGTTACTAATTCTGCAGCCGCTTGGGTCGACAAGGGAATAATAATGCGGTAGCGAGACTTGGGCACGCAGAAAAACTTACCCTCTTTGATCGGGCCCACGCTTTTCCGAGGCAGAAGAAATTCGTCTTTCTGCCCGTATTATCTACCTTGTCGGTCTGCAGGAACTTCCTGATAATATGGAATTATATAAAATGTTTTGTATCCCTAGGCAGTTTGGTATCGACTAAAGGAGTGGAAGAGTAGTTAGTTCTCTGCCTGCGAGGCCGAGTGAAGTAGCCTGAGCGCTGACGGAATCATACAAGAGACAAAAATAAAGAAATGTGTAATGTCGAATTGCTAATTGTCGGTGCTCATATCTAATTTGCATGTCGAAGGGATACTTAATGAGGGAAGTAAAACACTGTCATAGTGTGGGTGTCGCCATGATACACTATGTGATCAAAAGTATCCGGACACATGGCTGACCCGGCCGTTGTGGTCGAGCGGTTCAAGGCGCTTCAGTCCGGAACCCCGAGGCTGTTACGGTCACAGGTTCGATTTCAGCCTCGGGCATGGATCTGTGTGATGTCCTTAGGTTAGTTAGGTTTACGTAGTTCTAAGTACAGGGAACTGATGACCTCAGATGTTAAGTCCCATAGTGCTCAGAGCCATTTGAACCATTTGAACACATGGCTGAAAATGACTTACAAGTTCGTGGCGCCCTCCATCGGTAATGGTGGAATTCAATAGGGTGTTGGCCCAGCCTTAGCCGTAATGACAGCTTCCACTCTCGCAGTCATACGTTCAGTCAGGTGCTGGAAGGTTTCTTGGGGAGTGGCAGCCCATTCTTCACGGAGTGGTGAACTGAGGAGAGATATCGATGTCGGTCGGTGAGGCCTGGCACGAAGTCGCCGTTCCAAAACATCACAAAGCAGTTCTATAGGATTCAGGCCAGGACATCGCAGGCCAGTCCATTACAGGGATATTACTGTCGTGTAAACACTCCGCCACACGCTGTACATTATGAACAGGTGCTCGATCGTGTTGAAAGATGCAATCGCCATCCCCGGAATTGCTCTTCAACAGTGGGAAGCAAGAAGGTGCTTGAAACATCAATGCAGGCCCGTGCTATGATAGTGCCACCCAAAACAAGTGGTGCAATCCCCCTCCGCGTAAAACACCACCACATCTTAACAACACCGCCTCCGAATTTTACTGTTGGCACTACACACGCGCCGGCCGGAGTGGCCGTGCGTTTCTAGGCGCTACAGTCTGGAACCGAGCGACCGCTCCGGTCGCATGTTCGAATCCTGCCTCGGGCATGGATGTGTGTGATGTCCTTAGGTTAGTTAGGTTTAATTAGTTCTAAGTTCTAGGCGACTGATGACCACAGATGTTAAGTCGCTCAGAGCCATTTGGACCATACGCAAATACAAATAATAAAGAATTGGTGTGAACATAACGTGGACCAAAGTTTGAAGCTGAGACAATAAACTCTTGAAGATCTGGTAAGTAAAGATTTGATGTTTCGAGAAAACTGTGCCACTATTATTATGATGAAGTAAAACGTCGTCTGGATAATTTTTTTTATTACGGGTTTCGATCTGATGAACCAGCCAAATAACACGCCAAGAGGAATCACGGTTTTCCCAGCAGATGATGTCTACAGATTTAAAATGAGTGTTTTGTCAAGAGGGGGAAGGAACTAAAAAATTTGAAAACATGAAGTTTAAAATTGCGGGAGTGAACACGAAAATTAAATTTAAAGATACATGTTTACAACATGATGTAACAAAGAGAATATTCAAAGTGATAGGCGTATTTCAAAGTGAACGAAGAAGTGCTCTTAACGGTTACAGTCCAGATCAGAGTGCAAAAGAAATAAAGACTTTCTTAATAGCATTACATGGAAAAAGATGTCTTTATTTTGCTTCTTGTAGAGGTAGCCGAATTTTGCTGTGCCGGGAGTAGAAAAGATGAAGAAAACATAGTAGCAACGTCGGTAACTCGTGACTGTGCACATCTCTATTGCTCCAAAATTTATTACACAGCAACTTCCAGTCGTTAACAGACTATGTTATGATGTACACTGAAATCTTCATCTTATTTGGTACAATGATAAATCATTATCGCAAAAGCCACCCTCCCCGTTTACTTCAAAATCAAAAGCAAACACAGCGTCTCGTAATTTCGTGGCTAAGCGCATGTGAAAAATGTCTTCCTCACTCCCATGTCGGCAGCGAACCTTATCTTTGGCATTGTTTCACCCTAAATTTTAGACCCACTTCTGAGGTTTTATTGCCTTTACCGGTTTGTATAATACATTGATTGAATAGAAGGTGAAAAATACTGCTTCCTTAACGTCATTTTTTAATACGAACACTACTGTCTTTGCTTCCGTTCTTATTGTTCTTTCATTATTGTCCGTACTGTATATTACTTATCCTTACCTACAACTTACCTGTGTAAGTATTCTGCTGAGACTTTCAAACGTCTTGCAACTTTTTCATTGTCGAATGCTTTTCCGAGATCTACAAATTCTACGAAAGCGTAATGATTTTTCACAAGTCTTACTGTAGTTATCAAGGGTAACATGTAAATTTTTACTTAGGCCCCTTCATCTTTTCCAAACTGATCGTCATTTAGCTGATGCTGAATCTTGGTTCCATTCGTTTGTCCATTGTTAAGACGAGTGTGGAGAATAATGTTCCTTTGCATTGTCGCTGGCTAAGAGGCGTCCCGCTCCTTGCCAGTAGCAGCGATAGCGAGAAGTGGGCTGCAGATCACGGAGTCCCCACGTGACGGAAGGAGCAGAATCGACAGCGTCACGTGACGTCCTCCGTGACACACCCAAGGAGGGAGGTAACTAATTCACAGCTGAAACTCACAGCCTACCTATAAAGGCGAGCATTCTTTTAATGAAACATGCTTCAGCTTGTAGTGAAATTTCATTATTCTGAGTTTTTTGTTTTGTGGCCCGTAAAAGGAAGTCTGGATGCGTTCGCATAGTCGTGTCAGGAACCTTCGAAGAGGAATTTAATTTGACACATACCGCAGAAGAGTGCCGTGTACGTGTGACAGAGCTGCGTGTCAAACGGGCGTTTTATTTATTTGCTGGTGGTACCAACCCTCCTAACTCAGTTCTTACTCCCAGCTGGAACCTTGTCGGTGAACCGCACATTTTCATTTAATTTCGTTGCGTCTACCTCTACACTTGGCAAGCCATCATACAGGGTGTGGTGGAGAGCACTTCTGGCACCAACGTTTACGCCCTCCCACCCTGCTCCATTTACGAATAGTGGCAGATACGACTGTCGTTATGCTTCCGTATCAGCTCTTTTTTTTTTTTTTTTCTTTTTTCTTTTTTTTTACAATCGTGATCTTCTCACGCGGTGAATGTGGGATCTGGTTATTTTGTTGCCTACATATCTCATAAATTATTCTCACCACAAAATTTATGATATATATATATATATATATATATATATATATATATATATATAGGGTGGTCAGTAGTAGTGTGAAAAGCTTGTGAGGGTGTTTCAGAGTACGTTCTGCTGAGAAATAATTGTTGCGTCGTTTCAGAGTTAATTAGCACTGAAATAAGTCAATTAGGTTCTTTCGCGTGCATGGGACCAAACTGCTGTGATCATCGGTTCCTAGGCTTACACACTACAAAATCTAACTTAAACTAAGTTACGGTAAGGACAACACACACACCCACGCTCGATGGAGGACTCGAACCTCCGACGGAAGAGCCGCGCGAACCGTGGCAAGGCGCCTGCAACCACGTGGTTACCCCGCACGGCTACAATTAGTGTCAGTTGTTCTGATAGCGTAGATGATAGCGCACGAGACTGCTCGGTCTTTTGATCGGGTTAAGTCGTCACTACCGCCCCACATCCAACATTTCTATTGCTCTGTTGTTCGGTTTTAGGAAACCAAAAGAAGAACACGTTTGGTGACACCGTCTTTGGCGGACCGCTTGAATCTGTGCATGCAGCGGGCTGATTGGCAAACTTCAATGCTAATTAATTTGTCTAAATTGTCTAATTTGTGTCTCAACAATTATTCTCTGTGCAACGTACCCTGTAACACCCGTGCAAGTTTTTCAGACCGTTTCTGACCACCCTGTGTATACTAAGGTGATGGGCATGGGATAGCGAAATGCACATATGCATGGCGGTAGTATGGCATACACAAGGTATAAAAGGATTGGTGGAGCTGTCATTTGTACTCGGGTGGTTCATTTGAAAAGGTTTCCGACGTGATTACGGCCACACTACGGAATTAACAGACACTGAGTGCGGAATGGTAGTTGGAGCTAGACGCATGGGACATTTCACCTCAGAAATCGTTATGCAATTCAGTATTCTGAGATCCATGTGGGAAGACAGTGCCGTGAACACCAAGTTTCAGGCCTTAACTTTAACCACGGACAACGCAATGGCCGACAGTCTTCACTTAACGACCGAGGTGAGTGGTGTATGCGTAGAGTCGTCTGTGCTAACAGACAAGTAGTACTGCATGAAACAGCCGCAGAGATGAGTGTAGGACGTACGACGGAAACGTCCGTTACCACAGTGCGGCGAAATTTCGCCTTCATGGGCTCTGGCAGCAAACGGCCGGCGCGAGTGCCTTTGCTAACAGCGCATCACCTGCAGCACCGCACTTGGGCCGGTGAGCATATCGCTTGGGCCTTAGACGCCTTGAAAGCCGTGGCCTCTTCAGATGAGTCCCGGTTACATTTGGCAACAGCTGAGGGTAGGGATCGAGTGTGGCGCAGATCCGACGAAGCCATGTCAACAACGCACAGGGCAAGCTGGCGTGGCTCCAGAAAATGGTGTGGGTCCAACTGAACCTATCGTTGATTAGAAATGGCCTTGTTTGGCTACTCGAGGGTCATTTGCAGCCAGTCATGGACTTCATGGTTCCAAACAACGATGGTATTTTTATGGATAACAATGCGCCATGTCAGAGCATTCTGGACAATTCGAGCGAATGATTTGGCCAGCCAGATCGCCCGAGATGAATCCCATGGAACATTTATGGGACATAATTGAGAAGTCAGTTCGTGCACAACATCCTGCGCGGGCAACTCTTTTGTAATTATGGACGGGTGTAGAGGCAGCTTGCGCCAATATTTCTGTGCGGTATCTCACCGTCTAGGTATGATAGGTCACGTCATGAGGAGCAACTTTTGTTAGAGATAATGCTCATCGACGCTTTCTGGCGACGCTGGCTTGCTTCTTATAGAATTCACTGGCCCAGAAACGACGAGATTTAACCGAATTAGCTGCATCTGCTAACCGGCTGTGCATCTTCTGGATGCTACCGACCCCAGTAAATTGATAGAATGATTCTCAGCAACAAAAACGTTGGAATGAGTGTCTGCAAGCGGAAAAGACATTTTAGAAGCGTTAATTTTGCTCGGTCTGCGTTCTTTCACGGAGTGAAAGATGACTGGATTATAGGTAACACACGTTACGCACGCACATCACACAGTCCGTATGCCCTGCCTACTTGCAAGGGCACAACATATAAGGAGAAGACACCTGGCTTTGCCGGGGAGCTTCAGGGAGCATTTGTCTCTATCTAACGGAAGCTGTTCGTTATGACATATCATGCGTATACAATTGTCGCAAAGGCTTTGAAACGCTCTGTACATGTTAGCCCTTTTTGGGATTGTAACTGACTGTTTATGTCTATTTAGGAATTCCACAATGTTGATTAGTAGGAGTTGCTAAGGAGAATGAACTTCAGTTTACGTTTGCAAATGCTTGCGTCCTTTTATTATTTTATTTTCATGGACGTATTGTCAGATAGTTTTATAACAGTCTATTTACTGTCGGGGCCTAAGATTTTCTAGAGAGAGAAGCGCAAATCATCTTCTCTTCTAATGGCTTAAGAGCAAATTTCATTCTTGAATAAACGTACCGTAAGGCTGTGGTTAAAATTCTCAAATATTGAAACAAATAATTGCAAGATGTACGTATTTTTTCGTAGCATATGAAAATATGCAGATTACATCAATTTACTGATTTTTATCTCCCCAAAGTAGCCAAGTAATATGTTACCTGACTCCATTTGGAACGTCCTCTTGCGGAGTTTCGTTAGTACAAGCCCTCTGCTGTGGTGTCCTTTACTGGTGTTTGTTGAGTGTCTCCGTAACGCTCCCGCATTTACTGAACCAAAATGTGACTAAAGTCGTTGCTGTTCTTACGAGCTTCACTATTTCTTATATTAATTCTAATTAACAAGGATTTCAGATTTACGAGAGGTAGTCAAGACTGCTCGATCGAGTATTTTTTAAGCAGCTACTTTCGTCGATGAATCACTACATATGATTAGGAGTCGTCCAACGAATCAGTACGTGGGATTTCCGAAAAAGTGTTTTATGTGATCGATCCATTTATGTCGCTCTGCCTTCTCGCAGATATGTTAACGTTTAGTTACCGCGGAAGGTTGAATTTTAACTGCGCACCAATGTTGGAAATTCGTTTTCCTCTTAAACTACATGTCAGAGTCATTTCGTCAAGGAGGAAATGGAATATTTTTGGAACTATCTCTATGCCTTTGTATCCACTGACGCCTTGCTCCTTGAGCATCTTCGAACTGACTGCTGAACTTGACGTCACGGGTGTTCATTTTAGCAAGCGATATCTGCATTTCAATAAAATTCTTGTGAATTTGTGACAGATGTATGAGACAAAAACTGACATTTCGGCTACCATTGCTAGTAGCCTTCATCAGCCATCAGTTTGGTTGTAGGAAGGGTAATAACACCAGAGAGCTTAATGGCGAAGTCACTTTGGATGATGGCAGCAAGACTTGCAAAAAGTCGCAAGAAACTGTCATTGGGGTATCGATGATACATGACATTATCACAATGAAGGGCAGAGTGACCCGTTGTACAATATTTATAGAATATTAATAAGCCTTGAGACAAAACAGAGTTTTGTTATGCTTTTACACCCGTTGACGGAACACTGAGCGACGTGGCGTAGCGGTCGGCACACTGAACAGACAGGAGGGCGATGGCTCCAGCCTGAACCCGGCCATCCCAATTTAGGTTTTCCATGGTTTTCTTAAACCACTGCTGGAAAACGCCGGGATAGTTCCTTTGAAAGAGTACGGCTGGTTTTTTCCCCTTCAGCACTATCTCTAATGTCAGAATTCTCAGACTACTGAACGGGGATCGACATGAGGTTCAGGTACTTACATCACATATTGGTCGAACCGCCTGTTTCTGAGTTACCCTTTTCTAACCAGGAGAGTTACCCCAAAAAATAGTACCATACCTTATAAGCGAATGAGAAAAAGCAAAGTAGACTACTTTTCATGTTGAACTATCACTTATTTCGGATACTGTTCTCCTGATAAATAAAGGAGCATTTAATTTTTGAGCAAGATTCTGAACATAGGCGTTCCACGACAGATGACTATCTATATGAACGCCCAGTAATTTGAATTGTTCAGTGTGTAATGGTTCTTTATTTACGCCACCATTACAGCACTCCAACCCCAGATCTCGATACCAGTAATATCGTACTACTTTTCTGCGAAGTAACGGACATATTTTTGTGACAATATTCATATTTGGTTTGATTAATGTACAGGTACTCCGATGTATCGATATATTATAGTAATATGGTTCTTGTATGTATTCATTTCTGGGAGACTGTCAAATCTTCGACTTACTTGTAACCGTTTTGGCGCGAATGCGCACAGAGCTCTCTCTGTTTCACTTTGCAGAAGTTAAGTTGTTATTTTGCTTTGTAAAAGAACAGTCAAGTCTTGTGTTTGGTTGAAGTGGATATTGAATATATGATGATTGATACAAAACTGTTTTCTTGATGATGTGACAGTTAAGAAGAAGTATATGTGAATTTACAAGAAGTTTAATAAAAATGTGTATCGTGAAATCCAAGTCAAAAATTATTTCTACCGTACCATTGTTCTGATCTGGGATTGCTTGATCATTATGAATTTCCCGAAAAACGCATTTGTTAGGTCTTCAAATATTGCTAAAATACAGATCTGGACCTTCTAGCAGTCAAAGTGGAATCACCCTAGAATCAACAAGAAGAGCCATAACAACTACGACGAAATCTACGTGGGAATCCATTCAAGATAAGCGCAAAAATTGATGCCTTTTTTACAGTGACTTCATTATTTCCATTCTGACAATACCATCCACAATCAATAATTTGTTGTTACCCGATATAGCGAACATATGTTGCATGAGCCACATTGTTAATCTGATTTCTAACCTACTTTGCAAGTGGTGGTATTGTTAGAAGTGTCACTAACCACACGCTCGAACTGTATAATCACGTAGCCCACACACTAACCACGTACTTTGTACTTAACGACGTGCTTCTACTTTAAAAGTAAGACATATTCATCACACATGCTTAAATATGTGATGAGAACGTCTTCTCCGAGCTGTGTGTAGTTCCTTTAATATTCGAACCATTGCTTCGTTATACACTTAACATCAGATAAACGAACTAATTGACTGCAGAATACAACAGTAACTACGTAATGGCCACTACATTGGTGTAGGAGCTATACAGTATTATTATTACTGTTATTACTACTACCATTACTTCTCTTACTGCTACTGCTACTATTATTACTGGCAGTGGCACACACAAAGTGATTGGCAGTTTCCGTCTGTCAAGCAACCAAGTGACATACAAACTAAAAATAGTGCACACATTTGAACTTGACTGAATTTGAATGGGGTGGTACAGGGTGAGATGAAGCAAGTATCGCTATGGAGAGGAATGGTGCAGAGGAAGCATATCTCTACCCTCAGTGATGATAGTTAGCGGTATTTTCTCAGAAAAAGTTGTAGGTAGCACTCGCAATGCTCCGAGATCTGTTAAAAGAGATTGTCAGAAGTAAACTGTAGCAAATGTCTCACTCATTCATTGGTCTAATGAAACACCTACAAAATATAAATACTCGTATCATCTATTTTTAATCGCCCCGCCTCCCTCACGAAGGGCTGCGTGAGCGTTCTGTGCTTCCACGAAAGCAGAACTGACATAACGATCATAAGCCTCGCTGATTCCTTTTGTTGTGGTGAGAATCGCATTCGAATCCCTTTATGTACCAGGAGTAGTCTCTTCGCTTATTTCAAAATAAGAACAAAAAAAAGAAACTCCCTGTTCTGCGGTCATAGGCAGCACACCGTGCCTGGTACACGCGGCGCTCGGACACCACAGCACAGCTATGACACCTGAGGATGAGCTTGTAACAGTCCGAAACCGGTCGTTTGAAAATAAAGTAAGTTAGAACTGAACCGGTATTTTCAACCTCTGATATAATGCTCAGTTGCGGATGTTCTGCCAACAGGATTGTTTGAAAAAAAAAGAAAGCAATCCATTACACGGAGCAAATTGGAGCACACAAAGCATTTGGTAACCAACATGAATGTTTGCTGCGGTTGGCAGTGGTAGTTCAGGCCCTACCTGTACCGGTGTCTTAGGCAACCATAACTCAAAACACTCCCCACCTAAAACTGCCGCGATGTGGAGCCCGCATAATACGATGACGCCGAACACTGTGTAGTTCCGCGCGCGATTCGCAGAGAGCGCTGGAGACCGTCCCAGAGTCACCCTGACACCTACAACGACAACAGGAATCTCTTCTAGGCTTCTGGTAAGATCAATGTGTTCTTGTTTTGGGGAAAGGAATCTTTATGAATGATACTACAAAGTCGAATCACGAACAAAATTTATATTTTCACACACACCATGACGCTTACACCGAACGTAAACAGCTTCATGCTGGCCACCATATGGCGACCACGTGTCCTAACAACAAAAAGGATCGTAAAAAAAAAGCAACATGTACCACTTAGCGAGGAGGCGCACTGGACTCGCATTCATTCAGGACGACGGTTCAAACAAGCGTTAGCACATCCTGATTTACGCTTTCCACGATTCCACTAAATCGCTTCATGCAAATGCCGGGATGGTTCCTTTGAAAGAGCACAGCCGACTTCCTTCCCAATCCTTCCCTCATCCGATGGGACCGATGACTTCGCTGCTCGGTCCCCTCCCCCGAATCAACCAACCAACCAAGATGTACCAATATTTTTACTGCAAACTTCAGCAAAATTAAAAATACGGTAAGCAATAATGTCACGATTATTGAAAATTTCAAGGCCACCAACGGTCTCCATTAGTTCACATAAGTTAAGTGCTGTCGGGCTGGGCTAGCACTGGGATGGGTGACTATCCGACCTGTTGAGCGCTGTTGGCAAGCGGAATGCACTCAGCCCTTGTGAGGTAAATTGATCGAGAAGTAGCGGCTCTGGTCTCATAAACTGACGTACAGCCGGAAGGGTGGTGTGCTCACCACATGCCCCTCCATATCCGCAGCCAGTGATGGCTGTCGCCTGAGGATGGCATGGCAGCCGATCAGTACCGTTGGGCCTTGATGGTCTGTTCGGTCGGAACTTTGTATTCTCAGCACTTTCACAGCAAACAATAGCCACTGGAAGTCTTTCGCCGCCTGCATCACCCTAGGGCAACCTCCCAACCGACCACAGGTGAGGGCTCAACGTCAGTGTGAGCAGTAACTGGGTTGGCCATTGGTGAGGACCGATTGGATGACTCGGACGTGCTGGACGACCGTTGGATCCCCAAGACCGGCCAACAACAGTGTGCCCATCCACTGCAGCCTCAAGCTGTGTAGCCGAAGCCACCACAGCCTGGAGCTGAAAGCGAAGTGTTACCAACTCGCACTAAACTATGCACATAAACGGACTATTCGCAGTACAAAACGGACTATTCGCAGTACAGCAATCTATTGTAGACCCTGACGGAAACGCAGGAATTGTGTCTAATAATACGCAGGTACTCAAAAACCTAACTACCGAAGCACTCACATGAACTAGATAATTCGCCCCTGATTAGGAACTTGTGTGTTACAAAATCGGCTTAACGCGAGAACTGTGGCTATTAGATTTTAAATTAAACGCAGAAACTCAAGAAACTAAACTATTGAATCACAGAGATGATGATATAAAATTCGCTCCTGGTTAGGAACTGGTAAATGTCACAAAAGCGGTTACTTCCCTGTTGCTGCGTACCGAGACAAATAGCATTTACACTCCTGCATATACACAAAGTTTTACCAACGGACGCAACAGTTAAAAAAAGGAGGTAAACTAGCTTGGCCAGATCTAGGAAGTCCCTGTCACCCCCCCCCCCCCCCCCGTCGTCATTACCCCATTCCCCTCCAACTCGCGTTTCGTCCACCCCTTCTCCAAACATCCACGTACAAACCCCCTCCTAGGCACTATCTGTAAATGCTATGTTCCCCTAGTATATCCGCTCAGCTCTTCACTCATCCATGTATCTCTTTTATTAAGTTAACACATCGGCCTTTCTTGTACAACTGTCTATCTGTTCTTATATCTTTGAGTGCGACACTTATTTTAAATTCGTGTGGGTCTATAGTTTAATTAATCACCGAGTCAACCTTTTATATTTGAACTTATTCAACTGGCGATCTGTCTTTTTACTGTACAAAACGCTTATTTTCGACAAACGCCATGTCCAGATTTTATATTACCTTTTTTTTAAAAATTTCCCTCTCATGTGGTTGACGAGCGGCACGCTGACGGGCCGGCCCTGCAGAAACCGGGAAGGCGCGAACCTGCACATCCTCGTTCGAGTTAATGAAGCTAATACAAGACGAGTTGGGAGAGTCAGGGCACGCCGTTCCGTGGTTGGCCGCGTCTTTCGGTTGCAGTTCTCCTGCCGAGCTCGGCAGTCCGTTGGAACCGGCTGGTAATGAGCCACTTGCTGGCCAGCAGACTTCCATTAGCAGGGCTGCCACCACCCTGAGGGGCGGCCGGTCCTTAATTGCCCTGGGGCGGCCCTGCTTATTTACCGCGCCCATCCGTCATCGTCAGCGCGGCAGACGTGAAAAGCTGCCCTAAAACAGAGCGCGCGCCGGCGCGGCGACGTGAAAAGCCGCCTTAAAACACAGCCGCGCGGCGGCCCTCCCACAATGGCCGCCGCCCGCTTTCAGCCGCCCTAAGCGGTATAAATTGTTATACACCGCCCACCATTTGGCGCCGAAAATAAATTTACACCCGCAGCGCGGCGCGGCGCTTCGCGGGGGGCAGGCACCCCCCACCCCCCACGGCACCCACTCCCCCGCAATAAATCATTCCTTATTGTGGCGCGCCGCCGAACCTATTATGCCCTTTTGCGAACCATTCATATGCAAAAGCTTTTCGCGAAATTTACGTATTGGGCAGGTTCGGGGCCGCGAGAGACGTGGCGCAGGGGCGACATTGGTAGAGCGCTGAAAAAGAAAGAGAGGGAAAAGTAAAAAAAAAAAAAAAAAATAGAAGAGGGGAAGTATCGCGGAGCTTTAAACTAGGCGGTGTCACTTTCTGCGAGGATTAGCTGGGATCTATTTCCAGCCGGCGCGGCCCTCCGGCGGCGCGCAGTTACTGCCGCCCGCAACAATGGTCACACCTGCAGGGGGGATTCCCCGGGCTCTTTGTGGCACGGCGCGGGGCACCCCCGGCTTAGGGCGCTACCCAGCTGTTCACAGCTACACTGGCACACTGGCTGCCGGATTTCCTCCCCACATTTGCCGGCGAATAAGTTTCGATTGCTGCGCGCATTATCGATCTGCTCGCAGCAGTGCGAATTACGAGTATCGCTAGACTTGCTGCCCACTGTAAGGTCGGGGCGATGCTAGTAAAATTCAATGTCCCCCCTCCCCCCACCCCATCCCACTACACAAACAGCGGAAAGAACACTACAACGAACCATTCAGCAATTTCCCCACTTAACGCTCACAATACCAGGGTGAGCGGCGGGGGTTACTTGAAACCCATGTTTCGAAAATATTATAATCTAGTCCTATGCTTTAGATTTTAGAAGATTTTTTTATTTCTAATCTTTTCTTATACCACATTTGGTAATTTTTGAATATTTGGTAAATCATAGCCCATAGCTTAAGTCTTAGTGCTGAATATGACTTTTCGCAACGAACGTCATATTCGTATATTCAAGGTCAGGACCTTCCTTCCACGTCTATATATCTTTAACAAGTATATTTTGAACAATAATCAACAACAGTTAACGAAATTTGTATTGTTTTGACAAATATTGTGGTGATTGTAAAGTTCTCTCCTCTCTGTGTACACATTAAGGGAAACACGTTCATGTGCCTAAGACTGTGCTAAGAGGTATTTTGAGGTCCAGGACACTACTTATACGTCAGTACCTATTTAAAAAATAGTTTGTTAATAAAAATTAATAACAGTTAACGAAATTTGTTTTTATTTATTTTTTTATTGTTGGCACAAAGTTTCTCCTCCTCTTCTTTGCTAGAAAGCTTCGTGGAAATTGTGATGATATTGCTTGAGGTTAACATTTCTGTTTTAAAATTAGTGACATTGTTATTGACACTGCTGTCGCTGATTAGAGCACAACGCAGTCTCCTGGAAATTGAGAATATGGCTAGACCCAGACGGAATTATGTGTCTTCGATGAGGTATACCCGTCAGCATCAGTGAGGCATTGAGGCTGTTTTCCACATTTCTCTAGTCATATTCCGGGCCAATTCTCCTATATCCGACTCAGAAACGTCATACACCAACTTAAAATATACCAATATGCGTAACAGATCACACGCACCTGTACGACTTTTCCACACGACACGCAGGTTTTTCCTCTTAAAAAGTCTTCAGTCTTTCAACTGGCTTGATTCAGCACTTCTCTCCCTATCTTGTTCTAATATTTTCATCTCTACGAAACTGCCACTTCCAGCACCCCTTGTAAAATGTTCTTCATGCTCCAGTCTCCTTTTGGTTCTAGTATTTTTCCCGTCTTCTACTCCTCTCAGCAAACTGTTTACTCTTTCTGTAAAATATCTTACTAATGTGCCCCTTCCTCTTCTATTTTTTCCGTATCGCTGCATTTAATAATTTATCTACCTGTCTAGTTTTCGGTGCTGTGTGCAGTCTGTGGCTGGTTTGCATCGTTGAAATTTGCTATTGTAGGGTTGGGCAGTTGGCTGTTAACAGCGCGTAGCGTTGCGCAGTTGGAGGTGAGCCGCCAGCATTGGTGGATGTGGGGAGAGAAATGGCGGAGTTTTGAGAGCGGATGATCTGGACGTGTGTCCATCAGAGAGAGTAAATTTGTGAGACTGGATGTCATGAACTAATATATATATAAATCTCTCATTTGCTAGTAGTTAGTACCTTCAGTAGTTAGAATCCTCTATTTAGCTGGCAGTATTGGCGCTCGCTGTATTGCAGTAGTTCGAGTAACAAAGATTTTTGTGAGGTAAGTGATACATGAAAGGTATACGTTATTGTTAGTCAAGGCCATTGTTTTGTAGGGGTTATTGAAAGTCAGATTGCGCTGCGCTAAAAATATTGTGTGTCAGTTTAGTGATGATCAGAATAAGTAAAGAGAGAAATGTCTGAGTACGTTCAGTTTTGCATAGCTGTTTGAAAATGAAATAACGTAAGGGGTTTACCAGCACAGTAATTCACTAATTTTTAGAAGAGGACGTTTTAACCTGAGTGTAGGGCGCGCGCTACACCTAACAACGACCGTCGGCCATTCGCCATGCCTACCGTTGACGCCTTACGCTCGTTGCTTCTCATATCGCTTCGAACCGTTACATTTGAATATATAATATACGTGAATAAGCCAAGCACCATACCACTAAAACTGCATTTGAACATTACAATAATATTTGTCACTCACAATCAGATTAACTTACATTTATCAGTATTTATAGCAAGCTGCCATTCATCACACCAGATAGAAACTCCTTTCCAAGTTGCCCTAAATCCCCACCCCCACACCGCACTATGGCCACTCAACGACACACAATAGCAAACAGTCTCAGTTCCCGCCTACCGTGTCCGGCAGCCTCTTTATAAATGAGATATGTTTTGTGGGCAGGAGAGCCAACACCGTGTTACGAGAGGAGGCCAGAAAGCACGCGGACGTAATTAGTTCGATACTTAACTTTAATCCATAAATGATGAACGTCGCACTTGACGGTACATGAGTCACAATATTATCTGTTCAGAATACATTCTTGAAGAATATGGCGCCTTGCTAGGTCGTAGCAAATGACGTAGCTGAAGGCTACGCTAAACTATCGTCTCTGCAAATGAGAGCGTATGTAGGCAGTGAACCATCGCTAGCAAAGTCGGCTGTACAACTGGGCGAGTGCTAGGGAGTCTCTGTAGACTAGACCTGACGTGTGGCGGCGCTCGGTCTGCAATCACTGATAGTGGCGACACGCGGGTCCGACGTATACTAACGGACCGCGGCCGATTTAAAGGCTAGCAAGTGTGGTGTCTCGCGGTGACACCACAAGATATGTACTTGCAGAAGATTTAGTTATTCCTTCCTGCAAATCAGAGATGATCAGCAGAGAGAGTGGCGTGTCTACCTCGTGTCCCTCAGCACGACGATGCAATGATGAGCTCCGTACTATATTCACGCCAACGGCCGGGTCTCATTACGCAGATGTGATAACCCTACTTTTCCGTCTTGTGTCCAGAGGTCCATATTTTGCATGCAAATGAAAGGGTACGTGAAACAACGAAGCTGACGACATAGAATAGCGACACACTCGGAGCGTCCCACACACACACACACACACACACACACACACACACACACACACACACGCACGCCGCCCCCATTTATCACGTGGCAGCGGGTGTCGGGCTGTCGCGCCGGCCAGAAATTGCTTTTCCATGGCGGCGGCGGCTGCGTCATTTGACACCCGCGCCACACCGCCGGCTGCAAGGCTCCAGCCGGCACGTGTCTACTGGAACTGTAGCCGCCTGCCTTAGCTGCCTGCCTTCCTAGTATGACGCTCGGGGCGGAACACTTGACTCCCATGCATGCTGTTCCCAAATGATAGACAATACTTCAAGACACTGGAGAGCACTAATTCAAAGAAAACTGTGTCCAGAAGCAGTTACCGAAGACCCTACGGATAGACCTTAAATATGTTGTTGTTGGAATTGTTTTTGTGGTCTTTAGTCCAAAGACTGATATATGAGGCACTGATAGTGCTCTCTATGTTAGCGTATCCTGTGGAGGCCCCTTTACATCAGAATAAGTGCTGCAGCCACCCTACATTTGAACCTGCTTACAGTATTCATCCCTTGGGCTCCCTCTACAATTATTTCCATTCTGTTCTCCATTCTATCAACCGATTCCTTCCTGCCGGCTGGAGTGGCCGAGCGGTTCTAGGCGCTACAGTGTGGAACCGCGAGACCGCTACGGTCGCAGGTTCGAATCCTGCCTCGGGCATGGATGTGTGCGATGTCCTTAGGTTAGTTAGGTTTAACTGATGACCTCAGAAGTTGAGTCCCATAAAATGCATGGATGACGTGCGACTTTTTCGAGCTTGGCTGAATAACTTAAGTTCAAAAATGAGCGTTGAGAAAAGTAAAATCCTACTTTTGGTTGATAATTTACAGTGTAATTCCAGCAAAAAGTTATCAAATGGGGAAATAAAGTTTTTTCGTGCCAACACAACATCGTGTGTTCAGCCTCTTGATTAGGGAGTGATCTGACCTTTTAAATTAAATTCCAAAAAAAAAAAAACTTCTGCGCTCGGTAGTTGCGAAAATGGACAACGCCACATCCCTGCGTGACCTAGCTAAGTCTTTGACCGTAGGTGATGCTGTCAGCTGGATTAAAAGTGCTCTGAACGAAGTGAACAACAAAACAGTTAGAAAATGCTTAATTAATTCTGGGTTTCAGTCTTCACAAAACGTGGACGCTGAGGAATAAGAAGAAGGTGGCGATGAATTAGTAAACATCTTCAGTCACCTGTGCTATGCTGCCAGTCTGAGGTGGACATTTCTACAGTGAATGAAGAAATTTAGTGCTTCATTAGTCCTGACGATTGGGAGGATGTTGTTGCAGAAACGAACGCAGATCCTCAGTGTAGCGAAAACCAAAACAGTGATGGTGAAGATGAAGGAATTCCTGCAGAGGCAATCCAGGCCTTACTTAGTACTGCTTGACGCAAGTCCCTTGCTTCTGAGCTTTGCAACCAAAACCTAATGTAGTTACTATCTGAGGTGGTAAAGGACTGTGAGAATGAGATTGTAAACAAATGTATGAAAAAGTGTGAGCAGACGCCAATTCCCGCGTATTTTACTACGTAAACGATTAGGTACCTACTGTATCAGTATTACATTTATTAGTACATTATAATAGCTTGTTCTTCATTGTAGTTGTTGTTGTTAATAAATGCGTTTAAATGATTATGTTCAGCATCACATTTTACCTTAATCATCCTGTAAGAGTACCCTCCCCCCCCCGCCCCCCTTCCAGACGACCACCACCTCATAAAAATTCAAGTGGCCGCTTAAAGAGACTTCACTGTATGTATTGGCGCCACAATTCGCACCGGAAATCATGCCGTGAAATGCGAGGGCTGTACGCCGCACTCCGGCTGTGAAGTGAGTAGAGTCAGCCGCAGACCTCCTCCCACGTAGGCCTCGTCCTGCCGCCCCCTGTCCCTCCCGTGGAGCGAGCGGCCGCCTCCTTCATTAAATTCAATCGCCGGAGCTCGAGCCATAGTCGGCAAATAAGAAGTAAAAGCCGACTTGTTTTTCCGGCCGCCCCTTCTGTTTTCCCGAGCCGTCTCCCCCAATTTCCGCGGTCGCCCGGATGTGTCTCCTTTTTCATGCGCCGGGGCGGAAATTTGCCGATGCCATCATCTGGGTAGGGCCGAGGCCGCCTTTGATTTGCGCAGCGCGGGACGCGGTGTAGAGGGAAGACGCCCGCGGCCAAGACTTAGCCACGACCTGGCTACAGGCCAGACACCAGCGGCTGCCGACCATATCAGTCCCAAACGCTCTACCGACCTCCTCTCACACCTGAATGCCCTTCCCGCTGTCTCTACACAATCCCAACAGCAACTCTGAACCACAGCTTGGTTTATTCACACACACACGTCTTGCAAACAGGCTACGCGCGTGAACAGGTCGATTCTGTCTTTCGAGATATCCGAAAGTCGCTCGGCATTGCAGCACAACGTTCACTCCTAAACATGATACGACCATGCGGATTATTTCGGAGATACTTGACTGAATTGATGAATATACTACTGGCCATTAGAACTGCTACACCAAGCAGAAACGCAGATGATAAACGGGTATCCATTGGACAAATATATTACACTAGAATTGACATAAGATTACATTTTCATTCAATTTGGGTGCATAGATCCTGAGAAATCAGTATCCAGAACAACCATCTCCGGCCCTAATAACGGCCTTCATGCGCCTGGGCATTGAGTCAAACAGAGCTTGGATGGCGTGTACAGGTACAGCTACCCATGCAGCTTCAACACGATACCACAGTTCATCAAGAGTAGTCACTGACGCATTGTGACGAGCCAGTTGCTCGGCCACCGTTGACCAGACGTTTTCAATTGGTGAGAGATCTGGAGAATGTGCTGGCCAGGCAGCAGTCGAACATTTTCTGTATCCAGAAAGGCCCTTAAAGAACCTGCAACATGCAGTCGTGCATTATCCTGCTGAAATGTAGGGTTTCGCAGGGATCGAATCAAGGGTAGAGCCACCGGTCTTAACACATACGAAATGTAACGTCCACTGTTCAAAGTGCCATCAATGCAAAAAAGAGGTGACCGAGACGTGTAACCAATGGCACCCCATACCATCATGCCTGGTGATACGCCAGTATGGCGATGACGAATACACGCTTCCAATGTGCGTTCACCGTGATGTCACCAAACACGGATGCGACCATCATGGTGCTGTATACAGAACCTGGATTCCTCCGAAAAAATGATGTTTTGATATTCGTGCACCCAGGTTCGTAATTGAGTACACCATCGCAGGCGCTCCTGTCTGTGATGCAGCTTCAAGGGTAACCGCAGCCATGGTCTCCGAGTTGATAGTCCATGCTGCTGCGAACGTCATCGAACTGTTCGTGCAGATGGTTGTTGTCTTGCAAACGTCCCCATCTGTTGATCAGGTATCGAGACGTGGCTGGACGATCCGTTACATCCATGCGGTTATGATTCCTGTCATCTCGACTGCTAGTGATACGAGGCCGTCGGGATCCAGCACGGCGTTCCGTATCACCCTCCTGAACCCACCGATTCCATATTCTGCTAACAGTCATTGGATCTCGACCAACGCGAACAGCAATGTCGCGATACGATAAACCGCAATCGCGATGGGCTACAATCCGATCTTTATCAAAGTCGGAAACGTGATGGTACGCATTTCGTTTCGTTACACGAGGCATCACAACAACGTTTCACCAGGCAACGCCGGTCAACTGCTGTTTGTGTAGGAGAAATCTTTTGGAAACTTTCCTCATGTCAGCACGTTGTAAGTGTCGCCACCGGCGCCAGTCTTGTGTGAATGCTCTGAAAAGCTAATCATTTGCTTATCACAGCATCTTCTTCCTGTCGGTTAATTTTCGCGTCTGTAGCACGTTATCTTCGTGGTGTAGCAATTTTAATGGCCAGTAGTTTATTTGACAGTACTGACAAGGAAGTCCATGAGTGCGAGATCGCTAATTGTCTTCAGTATGGTTCATTTGAAAGTATTGTGATAACGATTATTGCAGGAAGAAGTATAAGCTACTAGTGACTCACCGTGCACCTCGGGGAGGCGACAGAAAATAAGTGTCCAGGAGGTGCAATGATCAACCTTTCATGAGATTTATGCATTACGTTTCACATTCAAGAAATGTTCTAAACAAACCAATAACTTTCACCATGACTGAAAAGTAGCGTTCCACACTGATCACAGACATTCGCATCATCAACGAACGAGGGCGAATTCTTTTTGAGTTAAAAATCTTGCAGAACATTTACATAGGTATCGACTCTGAAAGAAAGAATATAGACTCACATTGGTGTTAGAGGGTGGTGAAAACTGACGGAATGTTATGGCGCGCAACCGAACGCGGAACAGTCTGTCCTCGAGCTTGTCGTGAAACTGGATATCGTGTAAGGCGTGGCTGCAGATAGGGCACGAAACAAACAAACATCCAGTGGCTGAATTTGTCCACTAGTTCCAGGTGGTATTAACTTTTCAGGAAGAATAGTTTGCTCTAAAGGAGAATTATTTTTATACGCAGACCACGAATCAAGCAAAATAAAGTTATTTTGACCAGATGTTGACCAAAAGCAGTCTCATATCTCTGTTGTAGTTCTCTTACGCCTCTCTTTCCTGCTGTGAGGTAAATATCTCCTACTGCCCTTGCAACAGGCTCACGAGAATGAGAGAGCACCAACTTCCCGCAAATGTGATGCGAATACATAGAAAGATAGGTCCCTTATCATTTAGCTACAAAATAGCAGGTCAGCAACTGGAAGCAGTTAATTCCATAAATTATCTGGGAGTACGCATTAGGAGTGATTTAAAATGGAATGATCATATAAAGTTGATCGTCGGTAAAGCAGATGCCAGACTGAGATTCATTGGAAGAATCCTAAGGAAATGCAATCCGACAACAAAGGAAGTAGGTTACAGTACGCTTGTTCGCCCAATGCTTGAATACTGCTCAGCAGTGTGGGATCCGCACCAGGTAGGGTTGATAGAAGAGATAGAGAAGATCCAACGGAGAGCAGCGCGCTTCGTTACAGGATCATTTAGTAATTGCGAAAGCGTTACGGAGATGATAGATAAACTCCAGTGGAAGACTCTGCAGGAGAGACGCTCAGTAGCTCGGTACGGGCTTTTGTTGAAGTTTCGAGAACATACCTTCACCGAAGAGTCAAGCAGTATATTGCTCCCTCCTACGTATATCTCGCGAAGAGACCATGAGGATAAAATCAGAGAGATTAGAGCCCACACAGAAGCATACCGACAGTCCTTCTTTCCACGTACAATACGAGACTGGAATAGAAGGGAGAACCGATAGAGGTACTCAGGGTACCCTCCGCTTGCGGAGTACGGATGTAGATGTAGATGTAGAACACAATAAACAACTTTCCAGCCAATTTAACTTCCAGAATAAAAGTCGGCATAGTTGTATACGAATGTGTTAAGGCATCATGTTAGTTACCTCTAATTTCCAGGGTTCCTTTCACATACATTTCCTCTTCAAAGGTTCTAGGCGCTATAGTCTGGAACCGCGCGACCGCTACGGTCGCAGGTTTGAATCCTGCCTCGGGTATGGATGTGTGTGATGTCCTTAGGTTAGTTCGGTTTAAGTAGTTGTAAGTTCTAGGGGACTGATGACCACAGATGTTAAGTCCTTTAGTGCTCAGAGACATTTGAACCGTTTTGAACAAATTTCTTGCTGAATGATGGGATTGGTTTGTTTATCTCATCTGCAAACTTTTGGGCCAATTCCGTAGTTTGCTGTGCATCGTCAAGTTGATGCTTTGTTTCAAATTTCGTTATTTTACGATTCCAGTTCTGTAGCACTGTATGAAGTAACGCGACCATCAGCTGTTTGTTTTGAAATCACTGTAACCTATGTCGCGCGCGATTTGATGTGCGTAACATAGTGGATCACTGTTGTGCACATCCTGTAACTCATATCGAGCATCACTCAAACGCCAATACACAGGTTTCTGTAACAAGTGCACCTTGTCCTCAATGGAACATCCGTTGTGTTTCTGTAGTACTCAAACGTCCCTTTAGAAAAATTATACATAAATTTTTGCGATGCTTTCTACAAAGGAATGTCAATAGCGAGGATAATGGCCTCTTTTTTTCATGTAATGGCTTTCTTTTGTCAGGTGTCCAAAAAATTTTCGTCAGCATTGTTATACATTCACGCATTTACACACATTTCATAACTCTTAAAGTACGATTCTTGGTTTCCAACAACCTTTTTCACAAACCAGAGTCCCTAACCACTACTCATTATTCCTTATCTTATTCGTCGCCACTTCTTCAATATTTCATCATAACAGATACGTAGCATAATCAAATAACTCATATAGCATCAGCTTATTGATCATAAACATACCGCGACAGCATAATACATACCGTCATCATAACATCATAAAACCTCAGCCAAATCTCAAAATCATCGTTGCTTTCTAAATAACTTCAAAACCCAAAAACTATTCTCTGCTCATTTCAATAGTGTCATCTACCTCAAACGTACTTTAAAAATCATGATCCCATACCAAATACATCATTCAAAGCTCTCATAGTATCACAATGGTTCTGAAAAAGTATGAACAGTTCACAAAGTACAGACAAAATACAATTTCATAAGTGTGAAGTTATCCACCTGCGTAATTGCGTAAACATGTGTCACTGATGTAGTAAAAAGATGTTTGTTTCTCTGTCAAATAATCAGATAGCTGTGTAATTCTGTGTTAGAGAAATATGGTACCGATGTGTAAAATTGTATAAGCAAATACAATATTAGTTAAGGCTCCTTGTGCTTGCCAAACACATGATACACAAAGTAAGCGTGTACACCCCTAAGGATTAATGTAATTATTACCTCAGGTGTTACAGATTACAACAATGGACTGAAATGTATCACGGAAAACCTTTGTATCATTGTACTTCAAAAATCTTTAAAAATAAATGTTTTAAGTACAAAATTAATCACTCAAATACGTGTACTATAGCGCTAAACTGTGCGTCTTGTTGTAAAATAATCTCTGTGGAAGTGTCGTAGTTATCGTCCTCCGAAAGCTACGTTCTGCGGAAGTCAATGTACTTACCTCATGATAAACAAAAGTGAAATGCTATGCGCATAGATATCGTAGTTATTACGTACCTTATCGTCATCAAGAAAGTACTATGATGTAACGCACTGTTGTGCTCATTGTAGCTATACCACAAAAGTTGCTAGTAAAACATGTTTTACTTTCCAGAAGAATTCAGAAAAACTGTGCAGATATAAAACAGATATACCGCAAAAGCAACATTGTAAATTGTCACACATTAGTAGCGTCGTGATAAAAACGTGTAGCTGTCACATAAACTAACCACTGTGTCATGTGGTATCTCGCAGAAAGTACTTTAAATCCAGAATGTACTTTCAAGTAAACCAAAATGTTGCATTAAAATCTCATTAGCAATACTGGTAAATGTTCTAAATATATGAGCCTTATGGTCGTTACGTAAACGTGCCACTAACAAGCAAGAATGTACACACACAATAACACTGTGTCGTCTGTTCACTATAACAATGCATTCGTAATTTCTGTTTAAATAAGTTCTCTTGGTTCTTGATTGGATATTTAACTTCAAACATTGTTGCATGTTAACAGTTTCTAAGTCTGACAAAGCATACTAGTAATGTGAAGTCAAAAGTTATACGGCAAAGACAAAGTTAAAAAGCAGATTATCTTTCAATAAACGGTTTTACATGTGAAATGTAGTACAATCCTATACTCTTGCTAGTGCTCAGAGTTAACTTGAACGCAATTATCATGCGGTATACGTCGGTAAAGAATACTGGAATTTTTCTCACGGTTAGCGTCTATGTTATTTGTCCCTGAGCCAGCCGGCGCACGCGGCTGCCTGCGGTGCGAGTCATTGTCTGTTTCTTTGTTGGCGCGCGTCGTTATTGGGATTTGTAAGTCTAACTTCTACGAATTCACCTTGACGAGAAGGCCCTGCCCTGTTTGAAGCTTGGCAGTTCTGATGGAATTCAGGTCTGTTGTTTTGTCGGTAGTTTACATAGTTTCTTGTTTGTCGGTCATGTGGTGGAGAATTTCTCCCTGAATCGTAACTGCGCGCTGGACCGTTGCATCTAAAGTTATTCTGTCTCCCCTGATAACATTTATTTTGGTTCCCATATTGTCTGTTTCTCTGATTGTCTCTGTGATAGTCATTACCGCGGAGAGGTGATCTTTCCCTGTAATTATTACTACTCTGCCAGCGGTTGTCATACGGTTGGTGTCTGTTTTGGTCACGATTTGTGTTGTGAGAATAGCCTTGTCGTGTCCAGTTATTATTTCTTTCATCTCGGAATTGCGACGGATGTGACCTGTAATTGTTGTGTTCCTGTTTTCGCGCTCTGCGATTGTCAGTGTCAATTTCTAATTCTTGTAAGAGTCCCTGAAAAGCTTCAATGTCGTCTTTGCAACGTCCTGCCAAAACAATATGCCGTAAATGTTCAGGCAATTTGATTAAGCAAATGCGAATGAGTTCTGAGGGGCTGTATGGGTTTGAAAGGTACTGATTCTTGTGCAACATGTCTTCAAAATATTTCACAAGACTGGAAAATTCAGATTGTTCGAAATGTTTCATCATTATGATGCTATGTTTTACTCGGTCTTGTGTAGCTTGAGACCAATACGCTGAGAGGAAGGCATGATAAAATTCTCCTTCACTGTGACAATCGTGAATGACCGATCGCATTCTTACAGCTGGTTCATTCTTCAAGTAGCGAGACACAAATTCTAACCTGTGCTCCAATTACCAAATTACTACTTTGAACATTAGTTAATTCATTACTCGGCCAGACTGGACTCGCATTCGGGAGGACGACGGTTCAATCCCGTCTCCAGCCATCCTGATTTAGGTTTTCCGTGATTTCCCTAAATCGTTTCAGGCAAATGCCGGGATGGTTCCTGTGAAAGGGCACGGCCACTTTCCTTCACAATCCTTCCCTAACCCGAGCTAGGGCTCCGTCTCCTATGACCACGTTGTCGACGGGACGTTAAACAGTAACACCACACAGACACCATTACTGGGCGGCGCTAACGCACTGCTTTCGTCTTCGCTGTCAATTCTCAGTTTACTTTAGAGCGTAGTGTTACGTTTTTCACACGTCATTATTATCACAATATTTCACACGATAACACAGAAAAGCACATTTTGAAGAGCAAAATAAGAAAACACATTAACATAGCACTGAAAATAATATCTAGTTAATTGCAAGCACAGCTGCGAAATACTTGGTGCAAAACTACATGCATGCCACAACTGTTTTACTGTACATCAATTAAAGACTGCAACTTCAAAGGAGATTCTCTCTATGATTACGCGCTAGCAATAAACAAAAGCTACACTAATTACACAAACTACAAGAAAAAATCAGAAGATTCCAGTGAGGTATCCTCGGCTAAGGGTCGACATATGAAACGTCCCTTGGAAAAATTATACATAACTGTGCTTAAACTGACACATATTATTTTTAGCGCAACGCAACGTTTCGCATATCACTTACCTCACAACAATCTTGGTGACTCGAACTACTGCAATACAGCGAGCACCCCTACTGCCAGCTAAATAAAAGATTCGAACTACGGAAGGCACTAACTACTGATAGGCATAGTTAGCAAATGAAAGATTTTGATGGAGAACAAACAATGTATTTACCTTAATAGTCATAATATATATAGCAGTTCATGACATCCATTCTTACACATTTCAAAACTCCGCCATCTCTCTCCCCACATCCACCACTGCTGGCGGCTCACCTCCAACTGTCCAATGCTACGCGCCGCTAACAGCCAGCAGCCCAACCCTGCAATAGCGAATATTACAACAATGCCACCCAGCCACAGACTGTGCATAGCACAGCCAGTGATTTTTCATACAGAGCGCTATGTGGCGCTACCAATAAAAAAACCTAAACAGCCTAGTTAGGGTACTACATAGTCATATTGCTGCGGACTTTTTCGAAATCCGTTCATAATTTTTGATGTTTTAGTATTTTTTTCTACGCTTTGGGTTGTCGCTCATGTACATAAGCATGTTTAGTAACCGCTACTTGGACAACGGTCGTCCTTCGCTACGTTTCATTGGAGGCGGGATTTGTCTCAACATAACTTTCACTTGTTAAGCACGTACCGTCACCACTGTACTCGCCGAGCGTGTATGACGTCACACGTTCCATTGACTCCTTGCAGAAACGGTAATATTTCATCTGCAACTTTTTTCTCACTCTGTAAAATTCCTTGTGTTCATTTCAGAATAATGACAACTTCGGCAACTGTTGCTGTAAATATAATACAATGTTTGCTTTTTTTTATGGTAGCCGCCGCCCTGCTTTGTATCAACACCACTAGCACTGTTGCGCCCTACTTGTCGACCGAGCAGTTGACTCCGCTCCGTTGCGCCATAGTGAGTTGATCGTTGGACACCTCCGGCCCCTGCCCCTGCCACCAGCAGCAGCCAGTATTGTGGTTGCGTGGGGCGCCGAATGCCGCACGCATCACTGCCCCACTGCGACCTCGCGCTCGGGGGGTTCCTTGTAAGACTTTGTACTCAAACGGCGAATGTAACTTCGGCCGTACCTCAAGGAAGCATAATGAGACCGCTAATGAAAATTCCTGGCAAATTAAAACTTTGTGCCGACCGGTAGTAGAAGTCGGGACCTTTGCTTTTCGATGGCAAGTACTCTGCTGCCGGAGCTACCCAGGCACTGCTCACGCCTTACTTCTGCCAGTATTACCTCATATCTGACGTTGCCGACTTCACTTTCGCAGAAGAACTTGTGCCAAGTTTCAGTTGGCAAACGTCCAACGCTCCACGCTAGGTACGGCACCCAGGTCTGATCCGTCAGGAAGTTTCATATTGGCGCACTTTCCACTGCAGAGGGAAAAACTCAGTCAGCTGCTCTTTTAGCCGATGTGTGAGACAGGAGCACTCTTGTGCACAGGAAAGGATCGTCGCTGAACGATCGGAAGTAGTTTCAGACAGATTTGTGTGAGCTTCCTGCAGTACCTGAACGGCGCTTCTAACTGGGTGTGCGGCATTGTCGCCGGAGCTGGCCTCTGTCGTCAGCTCGGATTCGGCGTGGCCAGTGTTTGTGGGGAACCGTGTGGACAGCTGGACAGAGCGGTATCGTACAGTAAATCGCGTAGTGCCGGAAGTTTTAACGTTTCTACTAAAGTTTTATTGCCACTTGGAATTCTGTAGAATCGAACGTAAGTATTTTTATAGAAATGTACTTTAATCACTAACTAACGGGAAATGATGTTGCTCGCAGTGTGTATGTACATGTGAACATTAACTATTTTCAAGATATTTATGAGTGTATCGCTGATGAACATTAGTAATATTAGTGAACTGAACTATGTTTCATGTGTACAAACGTGTTTGCCGGCACGACGCAAGTTCTTGCGAAAATTCACTACAGTACTAGGTCGCAAAAAATATTCTGAACTTACTCGTGCAATAATGAACAATCAAGAATTAGTCTTGTCCACACTCGTGTGCTTAACCGCAATCAAATGTGAAGTGTAACTGTTCATTGTCATTGAATAATTTTCATAATACACGCGGGTGTATTTTAGAGTTACTCGGAACTGACCTTGTAACTTACGTAGTTAAAATTTGATGTACAATCAGTTTCAGAGCGGACACTGAACGGTTGTAGCCGATGTAACGTCGTAAAGCGTATGACTGATATGAACAGCATCGTGTTCTGATTGGACATTAAGAAATATACAACTGAATCAAGTGCTTTTTATTTCGTAATGCGCCCTGGAAGGCCTAGATGCATAGGTAACACCTTCAAATACAATACCGATATACCGATATACAGTACGAAAGGCTCTTACACTTGCAAATAAGTTTCACACAGAGTAAGAACAAAGATAGTATCCAATTTCAAGATTTGTAGAACCACTTTGAGCAAGTTCAAATGGTTCTGAGTTCTATGCGACTCAACTTCTGAGGTCATCAGTCGCCTAGAAGTTAAAACTAATTAAACCTAACTAACCTAAGGACATCACACACATCCACGTCCGAGACAGGATTCGAACCTGCGACCGTAGCGGTCGCTCGGTTCCAGACTGTAGCGCCTAGACCCGCACGGCCACTCCAGCCGGCTGGGTTGTTGTAACAGAGAGTTTGTGTGGGCGAAAGATAGGAAGAAATATTCGCGAGAGTGAAGAGGGATGCTGTTCCAGACCAAGCCTTAGGATTTGAAGATGGTATCTGTTCTTTCGGACATGTCTGAAAGAACAGATACCATCTTGAAATAATTAAGGCTATCCGGCCGTAGACCTTCTTCTTCTGTGCGGAAGCACCTGTATTGCCCGAACTCTTACGGGACTCGGAAAGATTGTCTGCCGCGAGTAATGAGTGAAATGGGTAGGGGCACTACGAATGTGGTGTGTGGACATTAAGTTGGGCATGTGGGTCTCTCGGGGAGCGTGCAAGGGGTAAGTCCCTGCAGTCGCACTATCCTCTGTTCGAGTCCCGGTCGGGGCACACATTTTCAACTGTCCCCGTTGATGTATATCAACCCCTGTCGACAGCGTAGGGCCTTGATTTAATTATCATTTCATGCCTTAAGATGTGGGTGGAAAGGAGTGGAGAGGAAGGGAGCACTGACTGGCGCAGGTGGGGTGAATTCTGTTTTCATCTGGTAGGAGGGATACATATCAGGGTGAATTTCACGGAGGGGTAAGGGAAAACGATTAAAATTTCGTTAGGAGAGGACGTAGAGAGTATGGAGATGTAGTGTTGGGGGAATGGTGGCAGAGGCTCGGCAGAGTACCAGGAACAATGTGCAGTGGGGAAACTAGGGGGTGCTTAGTGTCGAGTTTGCTGGTAACATAGGATATTCGGAGGTGTTCAAGATGGAAGAAGCGGCAGAGGAAGTTGACAAGTTGGTAGAGGATGAGGGTGGGGGAGGGTAACCGAATCTGGAAGGCTAGGCAGAGTGCATGGCATTCGAAGATCTGTAGGGCGTGGTTAAAGGAGGGAGGAGTGGAAATCCCTCCCACATTAGTGTAGCAGAGGATAGGTCGGATCAAGGATTTATAGGTGTGGAGGATTGTGGAAGGGAGCATTCCCCACCGAGCGGCTCCGCTTCTGGCTTTAAAAGGTAGCCGCGATAGTTGATAGGCTGGTAGGATGGGTGTGTCTGCGTAACGTGCACTGCAGCGGCGACAGCAGCGCTCGCAGGTTGGAGCGGAGCGGTCTGGCGGACGCCATCGAGGTCCATGCCTTTGCAAACTCGCTGGGCCTAGGTGCCAGACAAGGGTTTAGGAAGGTGCAGCGCATACAAGATGCTAGCTAGAGAATCGTTCCAGTGTTTGGAATCCCTGCCAAGCAGAGATCACAGCAGACATCAGACGGTTTCGAGACTCGTGACAGGTTGCTATACCCCACACAAAAGTGTAGAGAAATAATCGGTGTCCTTAGAGCAAAGACGTTCTTTCTGGGAAACCCTGTTGACTATATTTTGAGAACCTGTATTCGAAGAAGATTGTGCGACAGTTATGCTGTCATCACAGCATATCTCGCGTAGAGATCTTGAGAATAAGAGTATAAAGCGGGTTCGTCCAGAAAGTGACAATTATTGAACTATATGAAATAAAATTGTCCCAACTTCTGAACGGTTTGCATTATGACGCTGGCCGCGGGGCATGATGGGAATTAGTACGCGCATCTATGGTTTGGTTTAGGGACGAAGCCCACTTTCATTTGGAAGGGTTCGTCAGTAAGCAGTTGGCACATTTGGGGGCTGAGGATCCGCATTTCGCGATCGAGAAGTCTCTTCACTCTCAACGGGTGACTGTGTGGTGTGCAGTGTGGCACGGTAGCTGCACGGTTGTGGATGACGATTTCATCCCCATCATCCAAAGTGACCCTGATGTCAAGAAGACGTGGCTCATGCAGGACGGAGCTCGAGAGTGTCTGGTGTCCCCGAGGAGCGCTTGGGGGGCGGTAAGGCCACTGGCATGGGCCTCCATTGGCTGCCACATTTTCCGGTTCTGGACACACGCGACTCCTTTTTGTGGGGCTGTGTTGAAGACAAAGTGTATAGTAGTACTCCGCACTGCCGAGATGAAGACAGCGATTCAGGAGGTCATGGACAGCGTCGGTGTTCTCACACTTCAGAGGGACATATACAATTTCGTTATTTGTCTGAGTCGCACCATTGGCAATGATGGCAGGCATATCGAATATGTATTACATGTCATAACTTAAATGTGAATATCTGTTGTGACGTTTACATGTTGAAATAAAGCGTGTGCACGCCGTAGTTTGTAACTAATTCACGTTCTTTCTTCATATAGTTCAATAATTGTAACCCTGTATTTTCTCCTCGCTCAGTAAGCATGCGAGTGGATATGACAAAAAATTGATAATATTTATACGGAGTAAACTTCACCATGCTCCGCACATTCGCTTGCGGAGTGTGTACTTACTTAGATGTTACCAGTTGCCCCATTCACGTATTCGGCAGAGTATTTCGTTTCTAAGTTTCCTTATCAACGAATAGTGGAACAACATGGGAAATACGTCATTTTAAAATATGGAAGACGAAGTGATTGGTGCCCTGGAACGCAGGACGGAATGATCGGCGAGATGTGGAGAAAAGGCACCCAGCGAGATGACTCACAAGACGGCGGTTCAGATCGCCTTCCAGCCGTCCCGACGTAGCTTTTCTGTCATTAATTCGCTTAAGGCAAATACCGGGTTGGTTACTTTGAGATGGACGCGGGCACATTCCTCTCCCACCCTTCCTGAGTCGAAGCTTGTGCTCTGTCCACAGTGACTTCGTCATCGACGGGACGTTAACTCGAAATTTGTTTCTTTTGGAAGGGAGGTACCACGGGTATTTTCTGCGTGTAGCTGCTGTAGTAGGAGCGCTCCGAGGAATTCGCAGATAAGCTGGGCTCTCGGATAATCCACCTGGCTTTGTGAGTGGCTTAGCCAGTCCTGGACGACCTAACTAAATAACAAGGAGCCGGGATAACGCGCCAGCGGCAGCGGCAGCAGGTGACCTTGGCTGATCGAGCACTGGCGTAATGGGACACATATAATAAACTCCAAAGTAAGACGAGTGCTTCTTATCCAGATAGCTTTCTTGTAGAAATGCTGCTTTGAACTTCTGACTGACACTTTAAACAAATTAAGTGCATTACCTGAAAACTACCTTGAGCAGTTAAACAGGGAACCGACTCGTGGCGATAACATATTAGACCTTCTGGTGACAAACGGACCAGAACTATTTGAAACCTTAACGCAGAACAGAGAATAAGCCATCATAAAGCGGTTACTGCTTCGATGATTTCAGCCGTAAATAGAAATATTAAAAAAGGTAGGAAGATTTTTCTGTTTAGCAAAAGTGACAAAAAGCATATTTCAGACTACTTGACAACTCAACACAAAACTTTTATCTCAAGTACAAATAGTGCTGAGGATCAGTGGACAAAGTTCAAAACCATCGTACAATATGTGTTAGATGAGTATGTGCCAAGCAAGATCGTAAGAGATGGGAAAGAGCCACCGTGGTACAACAACCGAGTTAGAAAACTGCTGCGGAAGCAAAGGGAACTTCACAGCAAACATAAACATAGCCAAAGCCTTGCAGACAAACAAAAATTACGCGAAGCGAAATGTAGTGTGAGGAGGGCTATGTGAGAGGCGTTCAATGAATTCGAAAGTAAAGTTCTATGTACTGACTTGGCAGAAAGTCCTAAGAAATATTGGTCTTAGATCAAAGCGGTAGGTGGATCAAAACAAAATGTCCAGACACTCTGTGACCAAAATGATACTGAAACAGAGGATGACAGACTAAAGGCCGAAATACTAAATGTCTTTTTCCAAAGCTGTTTCACAGAGGAAGACTGCACTGTAGTTCCCTCTCTAGATTGTCGCACAGATGACAAAATGGTAGATATCGAAATAGACGACAGAGGGATAGAAAAGCAATTAAAATCGTCAAAACAGGAAAGGCCGCTGGACCTGGTGGGATACCAGTTCGATTTTACACAGAGTGTACCGTAGGTCTCTAGAAGAGCGAAGCGTTCCAAAGGATTGGAAAAGGGCACAGGTCATCCCCGTTTTCAAGAACGGACGTTGAACAGATGTGCAGAACTGAGGATCAGTGGACAAAGTTCAAAACCATCGTACAATATGTGTTAGATGAGTATGTGCCAAGCAAGATCGTAAGAGATGGGAAAGAGCCACCGTGGTACAACAACCGAGTTAGAAAACTGCTGCGGAAGCAAAGGGAACTTCACAGCAAACATAAACATAGCCAAAGCCTTGCAGACAAACAAAAATTACGCGAAGCGAAATGTAGTGTGAGGAGGGCTATGTGAGAGGCGTTCAATGAATTCGAAAGTAAAGTTCTATGTACTGACTTGGCAGAAAGTCCTAAGAAATATTGGTCTTAGATCAAAGCGGTAGGTGGATCAAAACAAAATGTCCAGACACTCTGTGACCAAAATGATACTGAAACAGAGGATGACAGACTAAAGGCCGAAATACTAAATGTCTTTTTCCAAAGCTGTTTCACAGAGGAAGACTGCACTGTAGTTCCCTCTCTAGATTGTCGCACAGATGACAAAATGGTAGATATCGAAATAGACGACAGAGGGATAGAAAAGCAATTAAAATCGTCAAAACAGGAAAGGCCGCTGGACCTGGTGGGATACCAGTTCGATTTTACACAGAGTGTACCGTAGGTCTCTAGAAGAGCGAAGCGTTCCAAAGGATTGGAAAAGGGCACAGGTCATCCCCGTTTTCAAGAACGGACGTTGAACAGATGTGCAGAACTACAGACCTATATTTCTAACGTCGATCCGTTGTAGAATTTTGGAACACATATTATGTTCGAGTATAATGACTTTTCTGGAAACTAGAAATTTACTCTGTACGAATCAGGATGGATTTCGAAAAAGACGATCGTGTGAAACCCAGCTCACGCAATTCGTCCACGAGATTCAGAGGGCCATAGACACGGGTTCCCAGGTAGATGCCGTGTTTTTTGACTTCCGCAAGGCGTTCGGTACAGTTCCCCACAGTCGTTTAATGAAGAAAGTAAGAGCATATGGATTATCAGACCAGTTGTGTGATTCGATGGAAGAGTACCTAGCTAATAGAACGCAGCATGTCATTCTCAATGGAGAGAAGTGTTCCGAAGTAATAGTGATTTCAGGTGTGCCGCAGGGGAGTGTCGTAGGAACGTTGCTATTCACAATATACATAAATGACCTGGTGGAAGTTCACTGACGCTTTTTGCGGATTATGCTGTGGTATATCGAGAGGTTGTAACAATGGAAAATTGTACTGAAATGCAGGTGGATCTGCAGCGAATTGGCGCATGGTGCAGAGAATGGCAATTGAATCTCAATGTAGACAAGTGTAATGTGCTGAGAACACACAGAAAGATAGGTCCTGTATCATTTAGCTGCAAAATAGCATGTCAGCAACTGGAAGCAGTTAATTCCATAAATTATCTGGGAGTAGGCATTAGGAGTGATTTAAAATGGAATGATCATATAAAGTTGATCGTCGGTAAAGCAAATGCCGGACTGAGATTCATTGGAAGAGTCCTAAGGAAATGCAATCCGAAAACAAAGGAAGCAGGTTACAGTAAACTTGTTCCGCCAATGCTTGAATATTGCTCAACAGTGTGGGATCCGTACCAGATGGGGTTGATAGAAGAGATAGAGAAGATCCAACGGAGAGCAGCGCGCTTCGTTACAGGATCATTTGGTAATCGCGAAAGCGTTACGGAGATGATAGATAAACTCCAGTGGAAGACTGTGCAGGAGGCTCAGTAACTCGGTACGGGCTTTTGTTGAAGTTTCGAGTACATACCTTCACCGAGGTGTCGAGCAGTATATTGCTCCCTCCTACGTATATCTCGCGAAGAGACCATGAGGATAAAATCAGAGGCATACCGACAGTCCTTCTTTCCACGAACAATACGAGACTGGAATAGAAGGGAGAACCAATAGAGGTACACAAAGTACCCTCCGTCACACACCGTCAGGTGGCTTGCGGAGTATGGATGTAGATTTAGATGTAGATCCAGCCAGCTGATGAGATCTTGACTCTCGAAACACGTAGCTTTGTGTTCACACTGCTAAGTGTTGTGTGGATGTAATGATCCTGTAAACAACATCTGCCTCGGTAAAGTGCGTGAAGTATTTGAATCTTTTGTAAGAAAGTCTTCTCCGCCCCAGTGAGCAGCAGGCGTGTCACTTGTAAACAGCTGTGCGCCTACGTCCTGCCACAGAAACTCCAGCCGCCGATTGAAATGGAAGCTGCGCGGCGGCTGCCTCTGTCCCCACCCCCGCAAATTCTCGCGCCGCCCGTGACTCACTTTTATGTGCCTGCCGGAGGCTGGGGTGAGGGTGGCGCCGCCTCCATAAAACGCCCCCACTTCCATCCCCACCGGCGACGATTCACTCCCGCCTCCAGATATGACTGTGCGAAGTACGGCGCTCGTAAAACTGTCGATTTTGCACCTCATTTAGCACCAAGGGCCGGAATAGAGAGAGAGAAAGAGAGAAAGTAATTACTCATTCAATGGAGGAGAGCATTCTCATTTAAAGATTGCACGACTACTCCATCTATCTACAAAAATTAAGTTTAACATTCTCGTTCGAAAGAGTGATTCTTCGGGGAACGTCGATTTATTTCAGCGCACACCTTTACCCTCTGTTTTTTATCGTCTCTTTCACGGTAGAAATACACAAAGACATCATTTCTACCCGACGTTCCAACCCCGTCTAGGCAACAATGAGGGCATTCCATCATTTCACATCTGTATTTTCGAAGCCAACTCACGGTGTGCGTCTGGGGCTATTTCCAGTACCCCCCCCCCCCCCCCCCTTTCGATCCACGTTTCTTGTTCCCAAATTTCGTCCCCCGCATATTTTTAGTAGCAAATGTTCATCAAAGGAACGCACATGTATGGCAAATATCTCGATGCTACCTTGTTTAACTCTGCTGCAGTGTGTAGATTTTGTGTTAAAGTACTCGAGTTATAACATTCCATTCCGCGTCTAGAAACAATTTATTTGACGACATTGTTGTGGATTTATTTAAGCACACTCTGGCGACGTCGTGTTTCTTTGTATCGTCGAGAATACAGGGTGATCAAAAAGTCAGCATAAATTTGAAAACTTAATAATAATGTAGATAGAGAGGTAAAAATTGACACACATGCTTGGAATGACAAGGGGTTTTATTAGAACCGAAAAAAACGTCATCATCATCATTTAAGACTGATTATGCCTTTCAGCGTTCAGTCTGGAGCATAGCCCCCCCCCCCCCCCCCCCGTTATAAAATTCCTCCATGATCCCCTATTCAGTGCTAACGTTGGTGCCTCTTCTGATGTTAAATCTATTACTTCACAATCATTCTTAACCGAATCCAGGTACCTTCTCCTTGGTCTGCCCCGACTCCTCCTACCCTCTACTGCTGAACGCATGAGTGTCCTGGGTAACCTTGCTTCTCCCATACGTGTAACATGACCCCACCATCTAAGCCTGTTCGCCCTGACTGCTACATCTATAGAGTTCATTCCCAGTTTTTCTTTCATTTCCTCCTGCCATTGTTCCCATCTACTAGTACCTGCAATCATCCTAGCTACTTTCATATCTGGACCTCAACCTTGTTGATAAGGTAACCTGAATCCACCCAGCTTTCGCTCCCATACAACAAAATTGGTCGAAAGATTGAACGGTGCACAGATAACTTAGTCTTGGTACTAATTTCCTTCTTGCAGAAGAGAGTAGATCGTAGCTGAGCGCTCACTGCATTAGCTTTGCTACACCTTGCTTCCAGTTCTTTCACTATGTTTCCATCCTGTGAGAATATGCATCCTAAGTACTTGAAACTGTCTACCTGTTCTAACTTTGTTCCTCCTATTTGGCACTCAATCCGTTTATATTTCTTTCCCACTGACATTACTTTCGTTTTGGAGATGCTAATCTTCATACCGTAGTCCTCACATTTCTGATCTAGCTCTGAAATATTACTCTGAAATATTACTCATCACAACTAAGCCATCCGCATATGCAAGGCTGCTTATTTTGTGATCACATATCTTAATCTCACCCAGCCAGTTTATTGTTTTCAACATATGATCCATAAATAATATGAACAACAGTAGAGACAGGTTGCAGCCTTGTCTTACCCCTGAAAAAGTTTGCCTCCTATTCCATAATCTCGTAGAACAGACAATAACGTGTCATATGCCTTTTCTAGATCTATAAAGCATATATACAATTCCCTGTTCCACTCATAACACTTCTCCATTCTTTGCCGTAAGCTAAAGATCTGGTCCTGACAACCTCTAAGAGGCCTAAACCCACACTGATTTTCACCTAGTTGGTCCTCAACTAATACTCGCACTTTCCTTTCAACAATACCTGAGAAGATTTTACCCACAACGGTGATTAAAGAGATTGTAGTTGTTACAATCTTTTCTGTTTCCATGTTTAAAGATTGGTGTGATTACTGCTTTTGTCCAGTCTGATGGAACCTGTCCCGACTCCCAGGCCATTTCAATTATCCTGTGTAGCCATTTAAGACCTGACTTTCCACTGTATTTGACGACTTCTGACTTAATTTCATCCACCCCAGCTGCTTTATTGCACTGCAATCTATTGACCATTTTCTCCACTTCTTCAAATGTGATCATATTTCCATCCTCATTCCTATCCCATTCTACCTGGAAATCTGAAACATTACTGATCGTATTTTCACCTAAATTGAGCAACTCTTCAAAATATTCCCTCCATCTGCCCAAGGCATCCACAGGATCCACCAGCAATTTTCCTGACCTGTCCAAAATACTTGTCATTTCCTTCTTACCTCCCTTTCGAAGACTGCTAATTACACTCCAGAATGGTTTTCCAGCAGCTTGACCCAAGGTCTCCAACCTGTTTCCAAAGTCTTCCCAAGATTTCTTCTTGGATGCTGTAATTATCTGTTTGGCTTTGTTTCTTTCTTCAATATAACTTCCTCTGTCTACCTCAATTCTAGTATGTAGCCATTTTTGATACGCCTTCTTTTTCCTTTCACAGACTGCCTTGCCTGTGTCATTCCACCAAGCTGTTTGCTTCATCCTACCTTTACACACTACTGTTCCAAGACATTCTTTAGCCACTTCTAGTACTGTGTCCCTGTACCTTGTCCATTCGTTTTCCAATGACTGTAATGGACTACGTTCAACTAACTGGTACCTTTCTGAGATCGCTGTTATGTACTTGTGCCTGATTTCCTTATCTTGAAGTTTCTCCACTCTTATCCTCCTACATATGGACCTGACCCTGCACTTTCGGCCTCACAATCACAATTTCACTGCAGATTAAATAATGATCAGTGTCATCAAAGAATCCCTTGAATACACGTGTGTCCCTCATAGCCTTCCTGAATTCCTGATCTGTTATTATATAGTTAATGACAGATCTGGTTCCCCTGCTTTCCCAAGTATACCGTTGAATGTTCTTATGTTTAAAAAAGGAGTTTGTGATTACTAAACCCATATTGGCACAGAAATCCAAGAGTTGTTTCCCGTTCCTGTTGGCCTCCATGTCCTCACCAAATGTTCCCATAACCTTTTCATACTCTTCTGTTCGATTTCCAATCCTGGCGTTAAAATCACCCATGAGCAGAACACTGTCCTTGTCCTTTACTCTAACAACTACATCACTGTGTGCCTCATAAAAACTATCCATCTTACCTTGATCTGTCCCTTCACAATGCGAATATACTGACACAATCCTAATTTTCTTGGTAGATACTGTCAAATCTATCCATATCAGTCGTTCGTTTACATACCTTATTGCAACTACGCTGGGTTCCATTTGTTTCCTGATGTACAGTCCTACACCCCATTGTGCTATTCCTGCTTTGACTCCTGACAGGTAGACATTGTATTCTCCCACTTCCTCTTCTTTCTCACACCTTACCCATATGTCACTAACAGCTAAAACGTCCAGCACCAACTTACTTGCAGCCTCTGCCAGCTCTGCCTTCTTCCCAAAGTAGCCCCCATTGATATTAATACCTCCCCATCTCATTTCCATTTGTTTGCCAAGTCGTATCTTAGGAGTCCCTGGTTTGTCAGTTAGAGGTGGGACTCCGTCACCTCCAAAGGTCCGAGGCATTTTGCTCTGATTGTTGCGTGCATCATATTTGAAGTACCAGGGAAGCAGGTTGCTAGCCTTACTTGCCCCGAGTCCCATTGGGTTTTACCCCTAACGGTTGAGGGACTAACCGGTGGATTTGGTAGTCTTTGCTGTATGAGCACAAAGGTGACCACGACTCAGAATATGTCCGAGATGCCCAGCCTTCTTCCAAAGTAACAGGAATCCTGACTGTCGGGACCACTTACTTGGCCACTCATACGTTGCCCGTAGTTCATGAACTAGGACATGACTACAGGAACCCACACCATGAACCAGAAAAAACAAAGTTCACAAAATGTCCGACAGATGGCGCTGGACAGAAAAACGTCAGAGTCTGCGCATGAGAATCGTGTATAAAATGAGCTGTAATGTTACAGAATCGCATCATCCCCAGCCTGGCTGATAAACACCTGCTGGAACGGACGATATTCATGCAGGATGGCGCTCCACCCCATATTGCTAGACGCGTGAAAGATCTCCTGCGCGCGTCGTTTGGTGATGATCGTGTGGTCAGCCGCCACTTTCGTCATGCTCGGCCTCCCAGGTCCCCAGACCTCAGTCCGTGCGATTACTGGCTTTGGGGTTACCTGAAGTCGCAAGTGTAACGTGATCGAGCGACATCTCTAGGGATGCTGAAAGACAACATCCGACGCCAATGCCTCACCATAACTCCGAACATGCTTTACAGTGCTGTTCACAACATAATTCCTCGACTACAGCTATTGTTGAGGAATGATGGTGGACATATTGAGCATTTCCTGTAAAGAGTATCATCTTTGCTTTGTGTTGCTTTGTTATGCTAATCATTGCTATTCTGATGAGATGAAGCGCCATCTGTCGGACATTTTGTGAACTTTCGTATTATTTAGGTTCTAATAAAACCACATGTCATTCCAAGCATGTGTGTCAATTTGTACCTCTCTATCTACATTACTCAGAGATTTATTCGGTTTTCAAATTTATACTGACTTTTTGATCACCCAGTATATTAACCAGACAGACGGTGTCGCGATGGGAAACCGATTAGCTCCAGTTGTCGGCAATCAGTTTGTGGAGAACTTGGAGGATATCGCCCTGGACACATCTCCCGCAAAGCCTAGTTGCTGTTGTTACATCAACAGCACGTTCGTCGCATGGAAGATTCTTGGATCACATCAGAAATTTCTATGATAAATAAACTTCACGATAGAAGTAGGCACAGATGGTGTCTTGCCGTTCCTTGACGTCCGCAGACGGGTATCTCATGTACAGTGTTAACCGGAAACCCAACGACATGGAACGATATCTGCACGCTACCAGCTGGACAATTCTAAAAGATTGCAAGACCGGAGAAATGCGAGAATCATCGCACAATTAGCTTAACAGCTCATCCGTCAAAGTTCCTGACAAGAATAATATGCAAAAGAAAGGAAAAAAATTGAAGCTCTGTTAGATGACTGCTGCCATCTTGGCTTTGAGAAAGGTAAAGGCGCTAGAGAGGCCGCTCTGAAACTACGATTGATAATGGAAGGAAGACTGAAGAAAAGACGAGACACAGCACAGGATATGTCGACCAGCAGAAAGCGTTCAACAGTGTAAAACGGTGCAAGCTGTTCGAAGCCTTGGGAGAATATGGGTAAGTTATAGGGGAAGACGGGTAAGTTGCAGTATGTACAAGAACCATGGTGAACAATAAGAATGGAAGACCAAGACTGAAGTGCTCGGATTAAAAAGGGTGTAAAACAGTGACGTACTCTTCTGCCCCAACTGTTCGATCTATACATCGAAGAAGCAATGACGTAAATAAAAGAAAGTTTCAGAAGTGGGATTAAAATTCAAATTGAAAGGATTTCAGTGATAAGGTTCGCTGATGACATTGCTGTGCTGAAGTACAGATTCTGTTGAATGGAGTGAATAGTCTAGTAAGTACAGAATATGTATTGAGAGTAAATAGGAGAGAGGCGAAAGTAATGAGAAGTAGCGGAAGTGACAACAGAGAGAGACACTCAACATCAGAATTGTGGATCACAAAGTAGACGACATTAAGGAATTTTGGTACCTAAGCAGAAGAATAACCCATGATGGACGGTACGAGGAAGTCTCAAAAAGCAGACTAGCATTGGCAAAAGGGGCGTTCCTGGCTGAGAGAAGTCTACATAGGTCTTAATTTGAAGCCGGTCGGGCTGTCCGAGCGGTTCTAGGCGCCACAGTCTGGATCCGCGCAACTGCTACGGTCGCAGGTTCGAATCCTGCCTCGGGCATGGATGTATGTGATATCCTTAGGTTAGTTAGGTTTAAGTAGTTTTAAGTTCTAGGGGACTGATGACCTAAGAACTTAAGTCCCATAGTGCTCAGAGCCATTTTCTTAATTTGAAGAATAATTTCTGAGAAGATGGAGTAACTTAGCGCTAAAGATGGTTGCTCAAATAAAATAACAAGTGGAAATTTAGACGGCTGAAGGTGATTTGATTCGACATTTTAAAGAGACTTTCTGAGAACGTACGTTTGAAGCGCAGAATTGTATGTAGTTAAAAATGGCCTGTCAGAAAACCGGGACGAGAAACAAAGCATTTCAGATGTGGTGCTCCACAAAAGTGTTGAAAATTAGATGGACTGAAAAGGTAAGGAGTGAAGAGGTCTCTTCAGAAGCGTCTAAGAGAGGAACACATGGAACACACTGACAAGAGTGAGGGGCAGGATGTTAAGGCGCCAGGGAATAACTTCCATGGTACCATAGGAAGCTGCAGAGGGTAAAAACAGTGGAGGAAGACGGGATGCAATACATCCAGGTTTTCATCCCCCCCTCCTCCCCCCCCCCCCCCCCCCCCGCTTCCCTCCTCCCAGGGAGAAAGGCTACCACCTCCAGTTGCAGAAATGTTCTGTTCAGAGGACCTTGGTGCATCGGACAGCAGCATTGCCAGGTGCTGAAAACCCGCTGAAGGAACTGAGCCAGTAACGAAAAATATTTAAGCAAAATGGATGCAACAACCGACAAATTTCGTAAACCGTCATTTCCGAAAACACGCAAGTAGAAGGCCCTTTGATGAAGCTTGAGTTTTGGCCTTTCCGTGGCTCAATAACAGGAAGTATTAGCAGGCTCCTAAAGAGGCATAAAATCGATTCGGTCTGCAGCGCTCCAGCATAAATGCGACACCTCATGAGGCCTGTGAACGACTTTGTAGGCCTAAAAGCGCAAGGGGTGGGTTTGGACAGCTTTATGCCGGACAGACTGTGCGTACTGTTGACACCGAGTTCGCCTTCGGAATCCTGAGAAATCAGCGGTAGCAGAGCATCGACGGGGAAGCGGACGTGCTATTTCATTCGATGAGACATCTGTTATTACTCTTGTGTTTGGGACAGCGTCGTAAAAGAAGAGATGGGAATAAACATTTATGACAACACCCTCAATAAAGACGGCTTGGTAACAGGCCATCGGAAGCTTGAAGCGGGCGCGGTGGACACGAAACGAAAACATTTTCTTAGATGACGCTCTAGCAAGCACCAGTGACGTGTCAGAAGGCAGCGCCGCTATGTAAGGACGGCAGGATCAACGGAAAGACTGTCGCCACTTGACAATAGCCGAGGAGCGCTGGACCGGAAGTTTGTGGATGTTGGACCTCTTAACGCTGCTGGAAGCTGGAGATAATTTTACCTGTAATTTTTTTTCTAATTTTGGGTGGCCGAGTAATCTGTGGTATACTACCTTTCTGGAACGATATATGTCCTGACTCTACTGTTTTTTAACTTTCCACGTAATAAGCACCGTCAGACATGTAACAGATACTCGTGAAAAGTAATACTGTCTAAAAAATAAATTACTTTTCTTACAACGGAAATAACTACAAAACTTATCAATGTGTAAATGTTAAACATACGTAATACTTTCAGTAAGAGCGACCAGTTTTAATATTTTATATACACTCTCAGTTACAAACATACGGATGCTCAAACAAACCTCTATGCAACTCTAAACATTTAGCAACTTTCTGGATCATGTTTATCTGAGGCTTAAAAGCGTCGGCGCATGCACAGTTAGAAGAGAAGCACGTTAGTGCCGTTAGGATTTCTTCCACATTTATCGGCGGAATAGAATAGACAGTACCGTAACAGTTTATTAATTATCTGTACTGAGGATTGCTATCGCTACTGATGACATCATTTCCTAAGGAAATGTAATCAACGAGTGGCAAGCATAACAAAGTACTGCTGAAAACGGTCATCGGTTCAAAATAAATATTTAAATACGATCTTGGCTCCGAAGTATTTCTTCAGATATAACATAACTGGTAGCGCTAATTTGTAGAAGCACTGGCAGAAGGGTATGTTGGATGCTGAGTTAGAATGTAGTTGGTGAAGTAGTGCGAAAAAATAGGTGATGTAACTGTGTGGTCTGCGCGGTCGTGGGAGAACTACCTAGGAAAAAAAAGCAAGCATAGGCCGAAGAGAAGAGTGATGGAGCCGTTTTCTCACTTTGGGGGAAAGGGCACAAAACGAAAAGTACCCAGTTCTGACAGTAGACCGGAAAACAGGGTGGTGGGGTAGTGTATAGGAGAGGAGTAATCGTTTAAAGGCAACATACGTCTTTAAAATTGGAACAAAAAAGATTGTGCTATAATTTCTGTCTATGTGCGTTAAGTAATTACACGTCTTTTTTACAAGACATGTAACTGCTGTACATGTAACGATTAAGACGTCTGTTACTATATCACATAGCCTAAAGTTAAATCAACGAAGAGGTTACCCCTAGACCTGGTATCCAGCTTTCGAAGTCTAGCGTTCTAATGCAAAACTCGGCGTACTGCCCTGAGCGAGCAGCACAGTTACAATATTGGATTGTGATTGTTGTCGGACATGTTAATACAATGTAGCCAAATTGAGACGGGATGAAATTTTGAAGGGAAATTTTTGTAGCGTTTGTATCGGGGGAACCGCGCTATGACGTACGAGTGTGCCAGTTTTGGATCACCGTATATACCGGCTGATTCAGGGATGATGGAGGAGGGTAAATGTGCCAGTTTGAGGTAAGGGATCGTGGTCCAGAAAGACCGAGTGGGAAGTCGTAACCAAAATCGTTCCGATACCTCTTCACAGTGGAATACATGTACCGGTACTTTTGTTGCTGCGATTGCAGGGTAGGCAACTTACGAATATTGTAATGTAGACCACAGCAAGGAAAAAGGCATACCTCAAGAGTTGTGAGCACTTGTTTGTCTTCGATACTGTGGTACACGTCTCTTCTACTGAACAAGTGTCCATGGTTCTTAAGGTATGCACTTTCGACCCCAATTCACTGGACATTTTTGCTTCGATTGATCGTTCCTGTCATATTCCTGAATATTGACAGTTCCTCCTTCGACACACTGTGATCGATAATAGCTCAAACTGTTGTTCGTAGCCGGCCGATGGATGTGGACGAGCGGTTCCAGGCGCTTCAGTCTGGAACCGCGCGACCGCTACGGTCGTAGGTTCAAATCCTGTCTCAGGCATGGACGTGTGTGATGTCCTTAGGTTAGTGGCACAGCTGATGCTTTGGCCAAGCTTGTCGCCTGCAACTGAAAAATGTTCAAATGTATTTGAAATCTTATGGGACTTAACTGGTAAGGTCATCAGTCCCTAAGCTTGCACACTACTTAACCTAAACTATCCTAAGGACAAACACACACACTCATGCCGAGGGAGGATTCGAACCTCCGCCAGGACCAGCAGCACAGTCCTAAGCTGAACGAAGTGTCAGGACTAGACAAACCCTGATTAGTTGCAGTCGACGAACAGTTGTGGATTATCAGCTGCACTGCAGACGACAAGGAACTACATGAGCAGGAATATATCCTATCAAGGTGTACACTTCATTAAAATGTCATGAAGACAATGACCATGGCGCTATTTACCTGTTATTCGACATACAACAACGTAAACGCGTTGAAAGAAGATAATTGTGTTTGGTCAAGGTTGCATCCGCTTTACAAAATATATTTAGTAAATGAGGACACTGGATTTGCGTCTTACTCTGAAGAGGTCGCTACAGGACGGAAAACAGCATCAGGCCGCATCAAACCATCGCAAGACAGATGGAGGCAGAGGATGGCCGTGTAGCCGAAACACGTAAATTGCGATCAGTTTTACGAACGCTAGGGAGTACACAAGACCTAGCTAAAGGTTTTACTTCATGTGGCGGTGGATTTTAGCGTGCCCAGTTGTCAGTAATTTTTGTCATCCTCAGTGCGTGTATGGAGCGATAAAGATATACTCGGAAGTACCCTCTGACATGTGCTGGACGATTGCTTCACAACAGTACGTATGGAGATGTAGAAACAAATGCAATATGAACCACATGGCACTGTAGCGTAACTTGAGAGACTTTCTCTTCTGGCGGTGAAAGCTTTTAGTCAAATGATGTTTGCGTAGTCTGTGGAGGGACATTAGAAGAAAACAAATAAATCACCCCTCTATTGTTCTGTGAGAGGAAGGCCCAGGATGGGAGTCGCGTAAAAAGAGGCGGTGTTAGCTGGTCTGGTGCGTCATGTTGGCGGGCCTGCGGAATGTAGGCGCCTTGCACACTCGACTGCAGGGTGGAATGTTCGGCGCGGTATTTGGAGAGGGGGGGGGGGGGGGGGGGAAGTTAAGTGAGAGAGGGGGAGATCCTGGCTAAGTTAACGCCGCAAAACAGAGCGGGCTGGCAGTCTGGTAAATGTGAGCCGTCTTTGCTCTCCCCAGAACAAGGTGTTAACAGTACTGCAACAGCTGTGCCGCGTAATGTGAATATCATCATCTCATATCCGCTTCAGTATAATGCAAAACGGTTTTCGGCAACAATGTCCGAAGGACTAACCTCTCCGGTAAAGGCTCAAATTCGTACCTTCATAATCTGCACTTACTGCGGAATGAAACTATGTACTTTTTTTAACAGCACTTGGTAGCCTACGAAAAGAAGAGCACAGTTGCATAACCATAGTCTAGGATAAAAGGAAGACAGACAGCGTACAATAGTTCCAGGCTGTCGGAACAGTGGTTTCACTTTCATTGCTACGTAAGCGTATACTGTGTGGTTCAAAATATTATACCCTGTCCCTGTTGTCGTTTTCTTGAAATTTTTGCCTCGTCGTTAATATCTGCCTCACTCCATTTGAGATTTTCTTTTCTTTTTGCTTTCTTTATACCCGCGAACTCTCTTGTTTTTTTGTAAAAGTTCCTTTTTTAAATAATTTCCCCCGTCGTGCATATGTGTGCAATTTAAGTTTTGTAAGATGGTATACGTCGCTGCTCATAGACAGATTCTCACGGTCTACATTTCGGGATTCCTTTGTGTTGATTCTGTTTGGTCCTAGACTTGTATCCAGTTTTGCTCCGTACCTGCTGATTGTATGATCAGTTGCGATGCATAAGTGGTAGAGGTCAGAAACATCCTAAGCAATTTTTTGTATTATTTAACAAAAGAAGATTTGTTTTAATGTTGCCATGGTAAGTTCCAATTCATTTGTATTAGGCAATGCACACTTTTCTCGTTTTTTCGTTAGTGTATTGAAAGCAACAGATAAACATGAGAAATAAGTTAATAATCGGCAATATACTATTATCGAAGTTGCACAGCACTCATTCTCTTGTTTCGTTTTCTTCACGTCGTTTGAGTTTTATTTTTTAGTCATTGCGCAGCATTTCATTCCAAAGTTTGCTTTTCTGATTTGATATAAAAGCTCCTTACATTGTGCATTTTATCTGAGTCCATCACAGCCAATATGATTTGTATACACTAGGAAGCCATGGAGAACTGAGAACAGCTTTAGGCACTCAGTTAGTTTAGATATTTACAGAGGGCAGCGATTGTTCAGACGAGTTATATATATATATAGTATTATCAGTATGTTGGGAGAAGGGGAAGAGCGTAGTTGAACTACCTATCTCCCTCTCTTCCTCTTTTTCCACGGTCACATTACCATGTCTGCCCTCTCTGTAGCCTGATGATCGTACAAGTTTTGCAGGGAGTCGATTATTTTTACGCTTCGGCGGGAATCGTCAATGGAAGTTATGCATAGAATTTGCTCCCAGAGCTGTTCATGAATATTTTTCATTCGTTCGATCGTGTTGCGCAGTGAAACTCTGCTGCACAGGAGAGTGGCATGTCAGTGCTGTTCTCGCATCAGGAAGCGTATCGTGTTTTGTTCCCTGCAAAACGAAGGCAAGCTTAATAAGTTTGTTTGAGTGGGCGCCGATTCGAACGGCTAAAACCGAATGAAAATGGTTGTGAAATACGGAAACACACCTGTGCTAGCACCTACCACAACACTTCTATGACAGCTGTGCTTTTTTGTGTACGGTCGACGTCCGAAGGTTGACTAATCTAAAGAGTACAGTCGCACTCGCGACGCTGAAGAAACAGTATCACCTAACAGGCATTTATGACCACGAGATCGCCAAGATTCATAAATGAGGGGTTATTCGACAAGAAGCTAAACGTTGACACATCCATTACTTAGAGAGTCATATTTATAAAGATATTGTGGTGTCTCTTCTGTCAGGCATGTCCAACAGAACAGACACCATAGAATACTATATAAATATGGGCGAGGAATGCTCTAGGTACTTCTTTCAGTGCTGATGCATCATGTCTTCCGAGCCCCAGAGGGACTTAACGAATGCGGTGCGGCTCTTGGATTGGGCCGCTATTCGCTCTTGACATGTCTGCGTGTCCAAATCCCCTTCCTCTGTGTCCTTTCCACCTCCCCCCCTCCCTTCTCCTGTTCCCCCCTCTCTGTAACCTTGAACCTGGTTAATGCTAACGAAACCTTGACTGGGAATGGATGTCGCTTAAAATGAATGGGTATATCGGTTGGGATCCTTGGTACACCGGTTACGAGAGACCTTTCCTGCTGCAGGAGCTATGAGGACAGTAGCTCCAATGACAGAATTTCGCGTAGTTTTGATCTGCAAAGGGATAGGATGACAAAGTGTACGACGATTCAGAATCCGTAGTAATTTTCTTTCTAATCATAGGCCGATTCTGTTAAAACCAACTGCAAGGAAGAAAACAAATATAATTGGGCATGTAACTGCGTATGCAACTTTTGCTTGAAAACCATACAAATTGTAAAAATCGTTCTACGCGTGTACGTTCCACGTCTCGTCCTAAAAAACTTGTCCGATTTCACCCAAACTTGGTACACGCATCACTTACTGTCTGAAAGGAATCATCGTGGGCGTAAGAGCTACCCGCCTACCAGAGGCGTGGAGGAGGCCCGAGAAAGCAGAGTACCCACGACGCGCAAAACCCCATACATTAGTCACCAAGTATTTGAGAATGGGGACATTTAGAGACGTACAGCAAACTTTGCACGCAATTTCAAATCTTTAAATAAATTTGTCTCGCTTACGACCTCCATAAAATGGTGAAAGGAGAAAAGTTTATCGCTTACTACATTTTCGCTGTTCAGGGAGTAAAACTGCCGCAGGAAGCACAACGCATTAATCTATTACTGCCTTCCTCCTACTTATATTCATGCCACGTTTTCCAGGCAGTATTCACATATGGCGCGGAATGTACCAGAAAAATCACATCATTCTATGACAGTTCAGCCGATATGACATCATAAAGATTTAATACGTGAGAAACTACCGTATGATGCAAGATGATTAAATTTATTACTTCGCTGATACTAACTCTATTCACAACACTTTTCGCAGACAGTATCCACATCAGCCAATGTGTTTACCTACAAAAATGTATCACTGTACGACGCATTGTTCAGGAGACACAACTTCTAATATTGAGACGCATGAAAAACTGCCTCATGATGCCTGACGTCTTAATTTAATACTCATTCACTACTAACTCTGTTCTCAGCACATTTCGCAGACAATTGGCAGGTATGCCGTTGGATGTACCTGCGAAATTCTGTCATTGTACAGAATATAGTCCAGTAGATATGACGTCATAAACATTAAGCTGCGTGAAAATGAAACTACATGGCGAAATTCGCTAGACGTACAGGTGAAATATGTGTACAATTATAGGTGAAATATGATAAATACGTGTTATACATATTTGACATGTGCGTATGCGAGCAACACCATGGGTAAAAAACTGGAAAAATTTGTAGCATATTTGGTATACACATTAGTTACAATCGGGGGAAAGACATACTATCGAGGTAAGAACCACCAGGCTGCTACTGGGTGAGTACAATAACGTGCAGAGAGAAGGAGACGACGAGGAGATGGACAGTCAGCGAGGGGCGAGATAGGAGTAGGGGTAAATGGACAGAGGTAGGGGAGGGGGAAGGATAGAGAAAGGAAAGACGACGAGATCGACAGAGACAGGGGGAGAAAGAGACATACAGAGAGCTGGGTGAGGAGGTTATGGAGAGACAGGGGGACGGGGAGAAGGGAAGGAAATTGGCTGAGAAAAATGGAAGAGGTTGTCAGAGAGAGGGCGGAGAAGGAGATGAACTATCAGAAGATTTGAATAAATAAAGAGCCAGGTAATGCCAAGTTTCTCAGCTAGTTAAATATAAAAAGAAAGAATTTTAGGAAGAAAAAAAAAGAAATCAAATGGAAATCTATGAAACTACAGCTGTATATAGTTGTACATATTGTATATAGTTCCGAATCATGGCAGTAACAAAAAAGGAAAAATTTCGTATACAGGCAGCTGGGACGGTGTTCATGAGGTATGAAACAATAAGAGCAGATTTAAAAATCTTTTCAACTAATAACAAGATAGAAGAGAATGAAATGAAATGGAAGGATGATGTTGATAGAATGACAGAAAGAAGATTGCCGAAAAATGAATCATCGGCTGACTGTAAAGAGAGAACAAAGTAGACCTCGTAAGGATGGATGGGTGGATGGAAGGATGGATGATAGAGAGTGGAACAGGAGACTATAACACTTAATCCTTGGACGGAGATGATGATAAAGAATGTACATAGGAGAAACAATTTGCCTAATGGTTTAAATGTCCTAATAGCGTAGGTTGTTAAAACTGCATGAAAGAAAACGAAACAGCAGAATTTCACAGCACAGCGTTGCAGCGCATTTTCTTTCTCGCAGTCGGTTTCAACAGAAAACATGTGAATTGTTATTTGCAAAAGTATAAAGCCATTGTCTGCCTGAATGTTTATTGAAGTGTAGTGTAGTAATTTTCAAGTATGCCGGTAAGAACGTTTGGAGGCGTTCGCTACCAATGGTTCGCCTCTTAATACACTGAGGTGACGAAAGCCGTGGGATAGCGATATGTACAAATACAGACGGCGATAGTGTCGCGTACACAAAGTATACAAGGGCGGTGCATTGGCGGAGCTGTCATTTGCATTCAGGTGATCCATGTGAAAATGTGTCACGCATGGTTACGACCGCCGGTAATTAACAGACTTTGAACGCAAAATGGTAGTTAGGGGGACATTCCATTCCGGAAAGCGTTAGGAATTTCAGTATTCCGAGATCCACAGAGCAAAGAATGTGCTGAGAATAAAAAATTTCGGCGTTACCTCTCACCACGGGCGATACACAGGCCGATACAGGATGGTAAAAACCAACTGCGTTCAACAAAAATGTGAACGAATATTCCCTGAATGGACTTCCAAGTTCTACAATGGATCGAAGGATGACCTATGCCATATCACATCTATAATATAGGTTTAAATTAAGTTTCACGAAAGAGAAAACTATCAAAATGGTCTACAGTGACCCTTAATTATCTTTAATTACTTATCTAACTTGTCGTAAATTACAGTGGCTGATGTTGCTTCTCAATAACTATATAACAGAAAAATCATCGCGTTTCAGATCTGTTCTTCAAGTGACAAATGTGACCACCATGAGCTTTAATTGACGATCGACACTAGTATTACGCAAAAAGGGGGTGTAACAGATGAGACTTCTGCAGCTCTGAGTGAAGCCTTATGCTCTGTTATGCGGCATCGCGTGCGTTCATTACCTTGTCGGTGGTTAGTCAGGGGGTGGCGGGCAGCCCAGCTCCGCTCACCTCGCCGTCTCGCAAGCAACTCTCCTAACTTCTCCTTACTACAATTTACCGAAGTTGGTTTAAAAAAAAAAACTATCTGGCTGTGTTTTCATCTGACCAATCAGGGTCTCAATGTTAACCTTAAGCTTCGCCTACAAAAATTCTGTCCATCCAATGAGAAACGTTATACTTTTCGTGGTGGGGCAATGTTTTTAAAGTTTGCAACGTAACAGAGACGCGAAAAAGTCTTACGCTAAAACTTGCAGCTGGTGTGGTCCTTTTAGCGTTATCGTGAGATCTATACTGTTCTTCTGGAGGCCTCTATCTTTTAACATGGCCTGGGGGGTGGACCTAACGTAACAGAGACGCGAAAAAGTCTCACGCTAAAACTTGCGGGTGGTGTGGCCGTTTTTGTGTTATCGTAAGATCAATACTGTTCTTCTGGAGGGCTCTAGCTTTTAACATGGGCTGGGGGTGGACCTAGCGGTTAGCTGGAGACGTGGGTGTCCGTCCCTTTTCGTAGGGCCTTCAGCTCAACACAGTTCTGCTCTCGGCTTCTGTTCTCGTTTCTCCCCTCGGAACTGCGTCTGTCTCACGGTGGGAAGGTATGACATGCATTTTGGCATTCTTGTGTTAGTCTGTGGTATTCCATTTGCTCACTCGTTACTCGTATTACTTTGGTTAATTTAATGTCACGATTTATTCGGAGCTATGTGACATACTACTGGATTTGCTTATCATGTCAGGGTTTTCATGGAAGGTGTTGGATTTGCCTGGCACCTTACAAGTTGTTTGTGACAACAGACAAGCAATACCGCTCTAAATAACCGCAGAAATCAATGCGAGACGTGCGACTAACCTATCCTTTAGAACAGAGCAGTGAAATTTGACTACGGCAGCAGGCGACTGCCGCGAGTTCCTTTGCCGACAGCATGACATCGCCTGCAGCGCTTCTCACGGTCTTGTGACTTCCATCTATTCCCGGTAATGGAAGACGATCTGCCGGAACATCATTATGCTTCTGATCATCAGAAAACTTGTTCACCGATGGCAGAAATGTATCTAATTGGCTGGTGATTATGTGGAAAAGTCAACATTGGTAATTAAAAATCATGTTATAAGGATTATGTCTGCGTTTGAGTCGCGCGGGGTTGCCGAACGGTCTCAGACGCCTTGTTACGGTCCGCGCGGCTGCCCCCGTTGGAAGTTCGAGTCCTCCCTCGGGCGTGGGTGTGTGTGTTCTTCTTAGCGTAAGTCAGTTTAAGTTAGATTAAATAGTGCGTAAGCTTAGGGACCGATGAACTCAGCTGTTTGGTCCCATAAGACCTTACCACAAGTTTTCTGCGTTTGATTTATTAAAATATTCCCATCCAAACCCAATTAACGAAGGTGTACGCATTACTTTTCATTCAGCCCTCGTATTTATGTACCATATGTTAAAAGAATTATGTGGACTATCCCCGTCTGAGCGTTTATTAGACTAGCGGGATTTTTGGTAACAGATTTAAACGACGATTTGTCTTTATGTAGTAGTAGAGAAGGTACATAAGATTAGGTTATAATCTTACACTGCTGTTGAACGTATGCCGTTATTAGCCGTTTGTTTATAAGGGAACATCAGAGATCCAGAGATCTTCTTACACTTCCTTTGGGAACACCTGATGTTACTTTCTGTTCTGCTGATCATTCGTCGTCATGTAGTCGTTTGCGCATCTGTTAGATATTCCGTAGTGTCGTGCGTTCGTTGTTAGTATACGATGTGGTATGCTCTTCGGAACGCCAGAGCCCTCGTTGCACAGCGGTGAAAATATAACCGGAGAATATTTTGCGTCCACAGCTCGGACTTTTGGAAGTTTGCCTGTACTCCGTGCCACATATGACTCTGGTTTTTCATTTTTCATTAGTGAGCTAGGCTTGGTATTTGTGTGCTCGTTTGGTTTCCGGCCAGAGCACACAAAGCCGTACCTCGTCATCTTCGTCGGCGACGTTATAATTACGTTTTTATTCCGTTATTTTTGTCGTTTTTTTTCGAACATGTTGCGACCTAGCTTCGGTCATTATAAGGAGACATGTCTGGGAAGTGGATTAATTAAAAGAATGCAAATAAGGCGCATTTCGCAGTTTTTAATTACTTATCCAATTACGCATTACGGGAACTCATGAATACTTGTGGTTTATCTTAACACAGCGTGCCCAGCTTCTGTCTTTGTTCTACCGCTGTTAACGAAAAACTGCCTTCATTTACGCTTCACCGACAGTGAGTAGTCATCTAGACTTTATTGATGACACATCGTAACGTATACATAGGACAGTTTGGTTTTAGTCTCACGATGAGGAGACACTGCTATTGTCAGTATTCCAGTCGCATCTTGTCCCGTGGGAGGCGTCGTGTTTCTGATAGATATAAATGATTTAGTCCGTAACAGGAATTTCTGAGATTGTGTATTGGAACGTCTCAGTGACAGGAAATTGTAGCGAAATGTTGCAGGACGTACAGGGAATCGACGTTTGAAGCAGGATTCGCAGTTGCACCTCACTGTAAATAACTTTACCGCTTAGACGGAACGAGCCGCTACTGTTCGATTAGACTGTTGGTAATAAATTACGGTCAACAGAGCCTGTTTTATAATAAGTAGTATTCGTTCGGAACGACGTTAGGTGGAAGGGCGATATGAATGTCGTTGTAAGCGTGTGTGATGAGCAGTTTTATTGAGAGGAAGAAGGAGATTTCAAATTTTTTTCGAATTTTTCATTTTAATTGTCTTACGGCATATGGTACTGCCCCGTTGATAAGTGGCTGTGCCTGGGTCGGCATAGTACCGGATGTTTTACGTAGCAACCACGATCAGTCTACGTGAACATCGCCCCACGGTAGTACAGCTTTTGAGGGACGCTGTGTTGAGTACGGCTGATGGTGGGACGTCCACTGAAGCACCTTCTCCCCACCTAAAGGCGGAGTGTTGGAGGGGGGGGGGGGGGGGGGGGGCGGATGGGTTGGTGAGAATGCGTAAAGTGTCTGTATTAGCAGCGTTCTCTCGCCTGCTAGCTCGGTTCGCGACCAGACGTGTCCACTAATTCCTCCCTTGGGGTGCGGAATGCCACTCACGTCAGTTTAACTGCGCCAGGCTCCTTTTGCCGTGGCGAATTTGAATGTAGTGTATGCGTTTTGCTTAGGCTTTTCAAGAAATAAAACATCGACCGGTGACTGGAACCAGTCTTTTCTTTCGAATGTTTTCTCGTAACACCACCGGACGTCCGCTTCCCCCTTCTTTTCCCATCCTGACCAAGTCCAGAATGCACAGAAGAAAAGCGGATACCAGCATCGGATTCATTGGAAGAATCGAGGATGAAAGTACTATGAGACAAAACGCTTTTTCTTCCAATTGCTCGTCAGCCCTGAACCCTTAACCGAGAGAATCAATGGATGAGATTTATTTTTTATTTTTTATAGTACTTGTTCCATAGATCATGAATACAACACTTCGTCATGATGTGGAATGTGTCAGGTTCATAAAAGGTATCTATACAAGGTATTACATTACACAAAATATTACATGACACTTAATATTTTTATTGTTATTATTGTTTATTGGGTGGGGGTGGGCAAATTACCCACTTACTATATCCAAAAATTCACCTAATAAGTAGAAGGAGTTGCCATTCAGAAATTCTTTTAATTTTCTTTTAAATCGTATATGGCTTGCTGTCAGACTTTTGATGCTATTGGGTAAGTGACCAAACACTTTCGTGGCAGCATAATTTACCCCTTTCTGAGCCAAAGTTAGATTTAACCTTGAGTAGTGAAGATCATCCTTTCTCCTATTGTTGTAGCCACATATACTGCTGTTACTTTTGAATTCGATAGGATTGTTAATACCAAATTTCGTAAGTGAATACATATATTGCGAGGCTACAGTGAAGATTTCTAGCTCTTTAAATAAGTGTCTGCAGGATGATCTTGGATGAGCTCCAGCAATTATTCTGATTGCACGCTTTTGTGCAATGAACACTCTTTTACTCAATGATGAGTTACCGTAGAATACGATGTCGTACGAAAGCAGAGAATGAAAATAGGCGTGGTAAGCTAACTTACTGAGACGTATAAGCTAATTTACTGATATGACAAATAGACTAGCGGCGTTCTACGTGACGGGGTCATCAACCTGAGAGCACTACGGAGACTGCAGTAGTGTATACTGCATTGAGTGCGTAATAACTTGTACAGAGGTTCGCTGTTAAAATTCCGAGATCGTACGCTCGTAGATGAATCAGGTAACATTCAAGTAATTCCTCGTCATACGCGTCTCGCGAAATGACCACGACAGGAAAATGAGAGAAATTAAAGCTCACAGTGCGTGTTACCGACAAGCGCTCTCCCTGTGGACCATTCTCTGAAGGAACAAGGAAACGGGCAAATGGCTTTAGAACGTGAAATACTCCCTCCCCCCTCTCCCTGTATATACCGTAAGGTGGCTCGTGGAGCGCAGTTGTTTGGCCTTGTTAGAACAGCTCAGAACGAGTTTCTCCAGGTGGCGTTACGTCCAAAAACAAAAGTGTCGTGCGGTTACCTGAATAGAAGAGCTAAGTGATTCGGAGCGGAAACGGTGTCGGAGTTGCCCGCCAGTAGTGGGGGGGAGGGACAGGTGGAGCCGTGGAGCCGAGCTGCGGTGCGGCTGCGGCCGCAGCGCTGGAGTTTGCCGGACCGGCTGTCCGCTCCAGCACTCGTTTAGTCTCCAGGCGCGCCGCCGTTCTCCAGTCTCCGCTGGCTGGATACAGTGGTACCACAGTCCAGTACGTACAAGCGCGACACTCCTGCTCAGTTTTGTTTTACACTGAGACAGCAGCGCCCCAAGCGGACACCGAGCTACAATGTTCAGTATGACGAACGTGAACTCGCGACATTTATTTTACGAAAATTATTATATGATGCGCAATAAATAGCAAACCCACGTTTTTAATTCAACAGGTTTCCTAAGATCCGTGAATGGGGGTGAAACATCATTGACAGGAGTCTCTAGTTACGTTTCTCTAGCAACCTGAAGACTAACGTTTCCTTCTGATTTACCACGAGAAAGAGGCTCCTGCTCATACAGCATTTTGGTCTGAAGATGACCACAGGCGTGGTCGAAACCGGTTACCAGAATAAATAAATTTGCGATCAAGACTGATTTTAATAGTAACTGTTAGTAATAACATTGGTCACTGTCTGCTCCCACGATGTATTTTAAAGTATTTAACGCTTCTTTCTAGGAGTAAGGAATGGCTAGCAAATAGTATGGGGCATGACCTTTTGCAGAAATAAATGACAAACCGTTTTGTTCACTACATTACGATGCAAATCAGTGTATGTATGCGGAAAATAATAAACTGGAGTGTAACTCAGTTATCTACATTTGTATTGTACTAAATGAGCTACTACAACCAAATGTAAGGAAAGAATTGCCACACAACCGCGATAATGAAACACCAGTACCAATCAAACTGTTTCCTAAATCAGAAGTAACCAATTTCACAAATGTTGCCACATCAGAGTCACGAAAATCGGAATTTCCAACACCGATATCCTTCTAAGAAAGAGTAATTAGGTCAAATTTTATTGTTCGTGTGTTGGAAAATCTAGTGAAGTGTAAGAAAGTGTAATCATTAGGTTCCGTGCGAAACTGCTACATGGCAAGGGAAATGCTTGTGAGTGAAAGAGTGCACAGCAACAGAAGAAATTTTTTAAAAAAATGGACGGATCCCTCTTGATGTTTTACTAAAGGCTGGGACTCAAAAATATAAAACTTTTCGACTATCTACTACCGATATCTTGAGGCATTTTTAAACTGTCACGGGTTTCTACTTAACACGGATTAAACTCATGTACTGGAAAAGATACCAGTACAAAATGTTCCGTTCCGTAACTCAACTATTTGTGGTGGTTTTCCTACTCTTACGATTCTCCTATTTTACTGAATCGGTGTAAATGAAAGCATGTCAATCATAAGTACCCCAACATATCATAAAAATATTAAAAATTTCTTTGTTCGTTTGAACCAGTATTTATGGGGACCTAACATAAAAATCTCCGAATGCTGCCAATGTTCCAGCACAATATTCGTGTCGGGGACCTGAATGTAGGATCCGACTGCGTCTAAATAGTTCACCTCAGCAGTCAATTTCCGCCGCTTCGGGCGACTAATAAAGCAAAGATTATTCTTCCACAAAATTAACAATAAACAACTCTCCCAACTTCACGTAGCAATCGATATTAGTATTATAAATGCGAAAGTAACTCTCTTTGCTACGTTTTCACGACTTCACCGATGAACCGATCAGCTTGTTGAGCCACGAGTAAGAATATAGGTTGCTCCAGGAAAAAAAAGAATCTACTGTAACAGGATGAAGTTAGGGAATGCAATATCTTTGTTTTATATCAATGCACAGAAACCGTGTTACAATATTGTTAAAGTTTCTGTGTAATGTAAACGCTGCATAAGGTCTCGGTTGCGGGTGAGTACTTATTTTCGTGTATTTGGAGGACTCTCTACTGAAAAATGTTTGAAACTGAAAAACAGATGGAAATTTTTTACGCATTTGAGCTTAGATGATAGAAAGATATGAAAGTCATGCAACAGCAGACTGCACGGTCTACAAACCCCTCCAGACAAGTACCCTCTGGAACTCCTTCAAATTTCTAGATTGTTAATCAAAACATTGAACTTAAAAGTCTCTTTCGGCACCTCAGTTGCTGTGCACGGTTATGAGCATCATTCATGTGGCACGTGAAGCGTTTCTGTAAATGCTTTATTTCTTAATTTTAGACAAATGATTTCATAGAGCATTTTGTCGTTCTTTTTTCAATTTTCTAAAAGTTTTCAGTTTTTTTCAGGACTCAAGATCCTTTGCTAGCGTCTTCCCGAAATGTCCTGAATTTGCGAGGGGTATTCAGCTAGTAATGCAACACTTTTTTTCTGAAAGCAGGTTCGTTTTATACATGAAGACAGTGACTTCTCGAAAGAATAGATACTGTAGATGACCGTTCAGCTTTTCCCTGGAATAAATGATGACTAACTGAAACCCTCAGCTGCCGACAGGTTTTGTTGATGTATCTCGATGTGGACAACTGGAAACGTGTGCCCAGACCGGGACTCGAACCCGGGATCTCCTGCTTACATGACAGACGCTCTATCCATCTGAGCCACCGAGGACACAGATGAATAGCGCGACTGCAGGGACTTATCCCTTGCACGCTTCCCGTGAGACTCACATTCCCAACTGTCCACAACTCTACCTATGTAATGTACCTTATAGACATTTGCCCATTCACTCATTACTCGCGCACGGTTTGGCGATTTATTCCAGGGCAAAGCTGCACGGTCATCTACAGTATCTGTTCTTTCGAGAACAGTTACTGTCTTCATATATATATTTAAAGTCTATCCAGCCATTGACCTCTGTCTGTGCGAATGCGAGTAATGACTGGAACGAAGCCTTTTCGACAGTTAGATAACACATCAGCGCAGCTTTTCGTGTGCAGAATAGCTAGGACTTGAAAAGATAAACTTTTTGACTCTTCAAACCTCACACTGTTGTCAATTTTATACCCCGTTTGTCCATTCCTCGCTCTACGTTTCGCTAATAAAATACGAACAAAACACATCGTGTAATTTTATGCTCAGACATTTGACTAAAAATATGGACAGCAGTCGACAGGCTGATGACAAAAAGTGTGCTGCCGTATGTTACGGAAGCCACAGGTATTCAGGAAGAAGCTGTATGTAATGCGTGCACAGCAATCCTCGTACCGTGGAGGTCACATTTAATTTACTGAACATCCTCGAACGGTCTGGTCTCTCTGCCAATTTGCTCTCTCTCTCTCTCTCTCTCTCTCCCTTTCTCCGCCACCGCCGCCCACACATGGCCGCTATCGGCAGCTGACGGGACAAAGTGCTGCTGACGCAGCTGTGGAAACGGAGCTGTGCTGACGCAGCCGTAAACGCGCCCCGCCGCTTATATCACACGGCAGCCGAGCCCGGCGATCGCGAAACGGGAGGAGAGTGACGAGATTAGTACCGTCTATAAGGCGAATGTCGTGCATAAATCTACTTCCTTTTCGTTATGGCCAATTAGGCTCCAAGTAACGATTTCAGTTCCTTCTGATCCGTTGTTTTTTCTTTTTTTCAATTCATTTTTCCACATCGACTCTTTTTCTTTTCCTCAGCCTACGTCACGTCTTTTTTTTTTCTACGATGAAATTCTAATTTTAAAGTTCTCATTCTCGATTCTCGATATATTTATTTCTAATGCTTTCTATTTTGCGTTGTGTGCTTCTAAATGACTGAAAGAAAGAAGAGAAAGGATCAGAAGCGCCTTTCAAACTCGTGTGTGACAGCAATCAATGATAAGGTTCGCTGTTGTCATTTCTATCAAATTCAAGTGAGTTTCGGGATTTCAGTCGACCACCGCTTGCTACACTGACAATACTTGGGCTGGATACTTGCCAGTCATCCTCAGGTGAGCCATCTTCGATGCCTGCAATACAGAAACTTCTTTTAATATTCATATCACCGAGAAAATTTTATGATTCTCATTGCTACAGTGTGTGAAAGCGACAATGAAGTGCAGGACCTGTTGAATGCAATGAACAGTCTACGGACTGACAGTTAACTAAAAAAGGCGGAGGGTTTTGAGGAGCAGAATGAATGAGCTCAGCGACAAACTCAACTTAATAGCTGGGGACCACGTAGGCAAGCGAAGTGAAGGAATTCTGCTACGTCGGAAGCGAAATGACGAGTGACAGACGAAGCAAGGAAGGCTTGAGATGCAGATCAGCAGTGGCTGAGGTAGCCTACTTTCCTAAAAGAAATCTGACAGCGTCAAACGTAGGCCTTGAGGAAGACGTTTGACGTACCGTAAATACTGACCACCATATTGTATACAAGTGAATCGTGGAATGTGAGAAGCTGGAAAAGAGAAAATCGAAGCGTTTGAGATGTGTTGTTGCGGACTAACAGCCTAACATAGGCAAGGAAAGCATTCCTCGCTAATGTGTGCTAGTGTCAAGCGTGGATCTCAACTTGAGAAATAAATTTCTCAACCTGAGAAATAAATTTCTCAGTATATACCAGCAGACAGCAGCATCGGATGGTTGTGAACAGAATACCAAAAGTAACTGTGGACTACGGTGATTTTCCTAGTAGCTTCGGTCAATTGAGATCGTACGCGTGTTAGCTGCGCACTGGGTATGTTGCCTACCGCACTGGGTATGTTGCCTACCGCACTGGGTATGTTGCCTACCGCACTGGGTATGTTGCCTACCGATCGGGCGTTAGCTCATCACGATCGCTTTATTTACACATGCGAAGAGTGTCTTACTAGATTCGCCTAAAAACGAGAAGCGGTGAGTCGTCTAGAAACCGAATGAGGCTATATGAAGGACCGGTTAACCTACTGAATATTTTTGCTCTACGTAGTTATCCTCCTGTTTGTTAATTACGAATAATCATTATTAATAGCAAAACTGAAAGTGTCAGTGTTTAATTCAGATTTTGTTCGAAAATTGTTGATTTGTTACACGAAACGGAGAAATTTTGTAATAAAAATAAAGAAACAATACATAGTTATCATGTAGTGCTACCGGCAGTTGTGGCCGAGCGGTTCTAGGCGCTTCAATCCGGAACTGCACTGCTGGTACGGTCGCAGGTTCGAATCCTGTCTCGGGCATGGCTGTGTGTGATGTCCTTAGGTTAGTTAAGTTTAAGTAGTTCTAAGTCTAGGGGATTGATGACCTCAGACGTTGAGTCACATAGTGCTTAGAGCCATTTGAACTATTGAACCATGTAGCGCTAGAAAACACAATTTGGTCAGCAGAGAGGTAAAATTAAAAAAAAAGCAAAACAAATATATATCAAACATCTCTTCAATAATTCGTCGAACTTATATAAAACGTGCTTCTGTTATTCATAAACAACTTTAGTATTTATCAACAACAACAGGAAACTCTTGCGTTTGGTCATGATGAAGAACGTTCGACTGAGTGCGAAATAACAATAGTAATTATGTATAAATGTACCTGTATGTTTTTGCATGTAAACTGTACTTGCATTAGAAGTAATCGCTTTGGTTACGTAAAAGCGGGGAAGCTACGCGATTAACTAATTTTTATTACTTATAACATGCAATTTATGTTCTGTAAGGATAAATAATAGACAATGGACTAACAATGAATGTTACGCTATTCTAATTATGAGCCAAACACACAACAAGCCGACAAAAAGACTCCAATTTTCTCTCTTACACATTCATTTATGTTTCTTTCCCTACCTATTCTACGAATACTACCGGTATTCCTACCATTTACAACGTCATTTTGTAACCTCCCCCCTCACTTATCGACCTTAATGACAGCGAAAATTAAACCGCGTGTACCTAATGGAAATTTGGGAAAAGCAATCGTCACCAAAGTTAATCTGTCGGTAAAGAGGGAGGAAAGTTTACATCTAAATGAGAGGAAAAATGCAAATGAATTTGGTCGAAATTAATTTTGGAAAATGGTAAAGTTAATAAAGAAAGTAAATGTGCGGTTGTTACTTCAACAATTAACTGTCGTTAATTAGATATTTGAGATTTGGGGAAAATTATGGTCGCCAATCCTGTGGACAACTACTATAATAACTGAAAAAGAAAGGTTATTGCATATATAATTAGCACTAAAAGCGTGGCAACTGAAGGTTGACACGTGTTGTGTGAAAACTGAATGTTTGTCAGAAGTAATAAATTTCGCTACACTCTAACTTAATTTAGCAAAATAATTAATAAAACCGGAAAACTGAATTTTAATTTAGTGACTGAAATTAATAGTGAACTTTGTTTCTGAAGCACTATGAAATTAAATAAAATAATGTTAGTCTTGGGCTACCTCAACAATAATCTCAAAAGCAACTTGAATCTACTCAATTTTGAACTAAGAGATTTAACTTTGAACTTGAATTAAATGATTTTGAACAATTGACAATAGCAAAATTTAATACGTACCAAACTGAGCTGCAGTCACAGGTAAGCTAAAATATGGTATCAAAACTCGCACTCTTTATTTGTGCTTGTGTAATCTAAATATAATTCTGTTTGGTTATTGTAGCCAGCTATGAATACTTTAACTGAACTTTGAAATTAAAGCAGTGAAATGGAATGATATTACTTTAATGCTGACGTTTGAATTTCAACGACATCCGGGTTCATTCCGGAAAAGGAAGGGACCCTGCTTGGTAATGCAATTGGGACAATGAGCAACAAACGTTTATGCTAAGTTGCTGTACTTTTGTGATGCAAATGGATCAGTTTGAAAAGTTGAGGTCTGCCACACAGTTCTAAAACTTTACGTGCTTTCAGTCTTCCTTGTTGGTTGATTGAAGGTTTGCAGTCGTCGATCGAGGAGGTGGCGACAATCACTTATTGTCGGCCGTCGCTGTTGCAGAAGCTGGATGTTCGCGCGCCTTCTTCTCGACACATTCACCAGGCGAAAGGGGCTCTTGATGTGCGCCAGCTAATGCTTCCCTTCCGCGACACCGTGTCAGAAACTATCATAGCAAGTTGAGCGCAATTATATGCTGCCAAAACCCGGAAGCGCGGCAACTCGCGGGAGCGCCACACAACACACCTGCTCCACCGCCCTACTCCCGCCAGACTCGGCTCTGCCCGCGCTCCACGCGGTAGAGTTAACACTGCCAAAGATCCTAAACACTTTGGTTCTCCACATGACCTATCGATGTAATCGTTCGATGGCATAGTTTTCCCTAGGCAAGACCCAGTGTAAAAATACAAATAATATTTACAAAACAATTATATATATATATATATATATATATATATATATATATATTATTTGTAAAACAATTACAATATATAAAGACACAGAAATGATATATCTTCAGGTAACAAAATGAGGAAAACATTTATAGTACAATAGATGGAAATAGGATGATATGCATTTCCGGCGTTGCATTTTAAGGAAAATGGTTAAAATGTCTAGAAATATGCGCTTCATTACAAAAACCTATAATACAGACGACAAGACTAATACTATTGAAATATTGTAAAATAGGATACAGTATAAGAAGTCAGTGCTCAAGATACTATCACGGCTAAGCTAAATGATAATGTTGTGATAGATCATTCACGAGTTTAGGTTATTTTTAACAATCAATTTGTAAATGTAGCAGCAAAAATAGAATTAAGTGGTTCAGTTAAAATCAACTGAATATATCACAAATGTTATTCCACACAACGTGAAGCGATTTGAAGTAGCACAAACATCCTTCATTTAACTTAACAGAATAATAAACGTTTTCAAAAATAAATTCTCATATGGAGTTGACGGAATTTCAAACAGAATTCTGAAGAGTTGTTCCAACTAACGTCCATAGTGATATACCTGTGCGTGATGCATCACTGGTACAGCCAATTTTTGCAAGCAGATGAAAATCTGCTATTGTTAAGCCTCGCTTTTTTTTTTTCTTCCATCGGTCTAACGACTGGTTTGATGCGGCCCGCCACGAATTCCTTTCCTGTGCCAACCTCTTCATCTCAGAGTCGCACTTGCAACCTACGTCCTCAATTATTTGCTTGACGTATTCCAATCTCTGTCTTCCTCTACAGTTTTCGCCCTCTACAGCTCCCTCTAGTACCATGGAAGTCATTCCCTCATGTCTTAGCAGATGTCCTATCATCCTGTCCCTTCTCCTTATCAGTGTTTTCCACATATTCCTTTCCTCTCCGATTCTGCGTAGAACCTCCTCATTCCTTACCTTATCAGTCCACCTAATTTTCAACATTCGTCTATAGCACCACATCTCAAATGCTTCTATTCTCTTCTGTTCCGATTTTCCCACAGTCCATGTTTCACTACCATGCAATCCTGTACACCAGACGTACATTCTCAAAAATTTCCCCCTCAAATTAAGGCCGGTATTTGATATTAGTAGACTTCTCTTGGCCAGAAATGCCTTTTTTGCCATAGCGAGTCTGCTTTTGATGTCCTCCTTGCTCCGTCCGTCATTCGTTATTTTACTGCCTAGGTAGCAGAATTCCTTAACTTCATTGACTTCGTTACCATCAATCCTGGTATTAAGTTTCTCGCTGTTCTCATTTCTACTACTTCTCATTACCTTCGTCTTTCTCCGATTTACTCTCAAACCATACTGTGTACGCATTAGAATGTTCATTCCGTTCAGCAGATCATTTAATTCTTCTTCACTTTCACTCAGGATAGTAATGTCATCAGCGAATCGTATCATTGATATCCTTTCACCTTGTATTTTAATTCCACTCCTGAACCTTTCTTTTATTTCCATCATTGCTTCCTCGATGTACAGACTGAAGAGTAGGGGCGAAAGGCTACAGCCTTGTCTTACTCCCTTCTTAATACGAGCACTTCGTTCTTGATCGTCCACTCTTATTATTCCCTCTTGGTTGTTGTACATATTGTATATGACCCGTCTCTCCCTATAGCTTACCCCTACTTTTTTCAGTATCTCGAACAGCTTGCACCATTTTATATTGTCGAACGCTTTTTCCAGGTCGACAAATCCTATGAACGTGTCTTGATTTTTCTTTAGCCTTGCTTCCATTATTAGCCGTAACGTCAGAATTGCCTCTCCCGTGCCTTTACTTTTCCTAAAGCCAAACTGATCGTCACCTAGCGCATTCTCAATTTTCTTTCCCATTCTTCTGTATATTATTCTTGTAAGCAGCTTCGATGCATGACCTGTTAAGCTGATTGTGCGATAATTCTCGCACTTGTCAGCTCTTGCCGTCTTCGGAATTGTGTGGATGACGCTTTTCCGAAAGTCAGATGGTATGTCGCCAGACTCATATATTCTACACACCAACGTGAATAGTCGTTTTGTTGCCTAATGCCCTAATGATTTTAGAAATTCTGTTGGAGTGTTATCTATCCCTTCTGCCTTATTTGACCGTAAGTCCTCCAAAGCTCTTTTAAATTCGGATTCTAATACTGGATCCCCTATCTCTTCTAAATCGACTTCTGTTTCTTCTTCTATCACATCAGACAAATCTTCACCCTCATAGAGGCTTTCAATGTATTCTTTCCACCTATCTGCTCTCTCCTCTGCATTTAACAGTGGAATTCCCGTTGCACTCTTAATGTTACCACCGTTGCTTTTAATGTCACCAAAGGTTGTTTTGACTTTCCTGTACGCTGAGTCTGTCCTTCCGACAATCATATCTTTTTCGATGTCTTCACATTTTTCGTGCAGACATTTCGTCTTAGCTTCCCTGCACTTCATATTTATTTAATTCCTCAGCGACTTGTATTTCTGTATTCCTGATTTTCCCGGAACATGTTTGTACTTGCTCCTTTCATCAATCAACTGAAGTATTTCTTCTGTTACCCATGGTTTCTTCGCAGCTACCTTCTTTGTACCTATGTTTTCCTTCCCAACTTCTGTGATGGCCCTTTTTAGAGATGTCCATTCCTCTTCAACTGTGTTGCCTACTGCGCTATTCGTTATTGCTGTATCTATAGCGTTAGAGAACTTCAAACGTATCTCGTCATTCCTTAGAACTTTCGTATCCCACTTCTTAGCGTATTGATTCTTCCTGACTAATGTCTTGAACTTCAGCCAACTCTTCATCACTACTATATTGTGATCTGAGTCTATATCTGCTCCTGGGTACGCCTTACAATCCAGTATCTGATTTCGGAATCTCTGTCTGACCATGATGTAATCTAATTGAAATCTTCCCGTATCTCCCGGCCTTTTCCAAGTATACCTCCTCCTCTTGTGATTCTTGAACAGGGTATTCGCTATTACTAGCTGAAACTTGTTACAGAACTCAATTAGTCTTTCTCCTTTTTCATTCCTTGTCCCAAGCCCATATTCTCCAGTAACGTTTTCTTCTACTCCTTCCCCTACAACTGCATTCCAGTCGCCCATGACTATTAGATTTTCGTCCCCCTTTACATACTGCATTACCCTTTCAATATCCTCATACACTTTCTCTACCTGTTCATCTTCAGCTTGCGACGTCGGCATGTATACCTGAACTATCGTTGCAGATGTTGGTCTGCTGTCGATTCTGATTAGAACAACCCGGTCACTGAACTGCTCACAGTAACACACCCTCTGCCCTACCTTCCTATTCATAACGAATCCTACACCTGTTATACCGTTTTCTGCTGCTGTTGATATTACCTTATACTCATGTGAACAGAAATCCTTGTCTTCCTTCCACTTCACTTCACTGACCCCTACTGTATCTAGATTGAGCCTTTGCATTTCCCTTTTCAGATTTTCTAGTTTCCCTACCACGTTCAAGCTTCTGACATTCCACGCCCCGACTCGTAGAACATTATCCTTTCGTTGATTATTCAATCTTTTTCTCATGGTAACCTCCCCCTTGGCAGTCCCCTCCCGGAGGTCCGAAAGGGGGACTATTCCGGAATCTTTTGCCAATGGAGAGATCATCATGACACTTCTTCAACTACAGGCCACATGTCCTGTGGATACACGTTACGTGTCTTTAATGCAGTGGTTTCCATTGCCTTCTGCATCCTCATGTCGTTGATCATTGCTGATTCTTCCGCCTTTAGGGGCAATTTCCCGCCCCTAGGACAATAGAGTGCCCTGAACCTCTATCCGCTCCTCCGCCCTCTTTGACAAGGCCGTTGGCAGAATGAGGCTGATTTCTTATGCCCGAAGTCTTCGGCCGCCAGTGCTGATTATTTATCAAAATTTAGGCAGTGGCGGGGATCGAACCCGGGACCGAAGACGTTTTGATTATGAATCAAAGACGCTACCCCCCCTTTTTTTTTATCAAAGACGCTACCCCCCTTTTTTATTTGTTAGTTTTTTTGTTTAGACCCTACCCCTTTTTTTCTTTTTTTGCTACCCCTTTTTTACTACCCCTTTTATTTAATACCTTTTTTTAGTAATTTTCCTTTAAAAGCCCCTTAGGAAAATGGAACTAAAATAAACCCTAAGTGCCACAGCCACTTTTCATCCTATAACAAAAAATCTGATCCACTTCAGGCGTTGGGTCCTGAGTAAACCCATCCCAGAGAGCTGCCTATATATCAGGGGAAATATGGGAAATCAAGGTTAGAGGTATCCTTTGCCACTTCTTTTTTTTTTACATGATTACATTTAGGGAACGTGTACAAATGAGAATTCTAGTAACTAAGTGTTACAAGTAAGTGTTACAACAACAAAGGTGGCATAAAAGAGTAATACAGAAATAAAAACATAAATCACTGATGTAATTCCAACTAAAAGGTTCTTCAATAATGTAACTGGTTCCACTTGGAGCCTCGTCATCGTTATCTCCAATTGCGCCTTTGAAGTTCATCTGCAACGGAGGCATTCAGCGTCGCTAGTGCCTCAAGGAAAACAGCATCCTTGCAGAAGCTTGTCTCTTCCTTCGCTCGTGACTGACAAGGCAGAACGTTAAGCCGTTTGTGTGATGCGGCACAGAACATTAACCGCAGCTCGGCACTCCCCAGCTGAGTGGGGGGTTAACGAAAACGCTGCGTAAATAATTTGCGAAGAGCGTACGGTATTTCGGTGTGCGTTCGAGGGCATTGTGAGCATTTTGCAGGAACCACCAGTAATCAAGCTGCTCTTTCTCTCCGTCGCTAAAGATATAGGCGACGGTAAGTCCTTTGAACCATGTAAGCGCATGATATTTTGCAGCCGGAAAGTAAGTTCCATCGGGACAGAGTAAGGTCTGAGGGTCAATCATATCAGGTGTGACCCGGAGGTAACAAGCCAATATCTTCTGTGTTAGTCGCCAAACTCCGGACGATGATGCGCAAGTAAAATGATGTTCATCAGTATCCAAAAGATGACAATCTGGGCAATAAGGGGAGTCTGCCAGTCCAATAGTGTGAAGTCGCTGTAGTGTGGCATACTTTTTGTTGGCGATCTGATACCACTTCGAACGCACCGTGGAGGACAGAAAGTTGTGGTGTATCGTTTTCCACACTCTTGGCCAGTGAACCGTAGGGTACTTGTTTTCCACCACGTTATGGGGAACAGCACGCAGAAGGTTGGTATAAAAATCTTTCGCCTGTGGTGGACGCGTGGCGGAGAGGTTCGAGTTGACATAGCTGTAATCACGAATGAAGGTGGACACATGGGAGAGCTGTGGTGCGACGTGCGCAACCGACACCGGCGGGACGTTAGAGACTGGCATCAGAACCTGTAGTAAACGACCCGTGAGAGAGGTATGTTGACTTTTCCATCGTTTCCTCATGTTGCTCATGTAAAGGCTAGCTGCTCTCGCCCTGACGTTGACCAATCCCAACCCTCCTTTGTGCACTGGGAGGGTAAGAGTGTCGTATCGTACTTTAAAGATATGACCTGCGGAAACGTAGTAACTGAAGGCCGCCTGAAACCGGCGACCTATCTGCAGCGGTAGTGGGAGGACTTGTACCACGTGGTTGAGTTTTGATGCCACGTAGAGATTCAGGTATTCAACACGTTGTAGCTGATTCAAGTCCCGGAGCAGGTTCTGTCGCACCATTGCGCGTATGATCTGTAATAACCGTCGGTAGTTTGCTGCAGCTGTTTTACGTACATCTTTCTTGAACGTGATTCCCAAATATCGCAGATCAGAAACTGGTGGGAGGGGAGCGAGGGCTTCCGGTCCGAGACCTCGCCCAATATCCAACGCCGCCGACTTGTTGATGTTCAGAAGACTGCCGGCAGCCTGTCCGTATCGCTCAATCCAGGTTAGTACGCTTTGAACTTCGTCATTGGAACGAACCAGCAGTAGCAGGTCGTCAGCGTATGTCCTATAGCGAAAGGTGACGTCCCGCAGCGTGATGCCAGATAGGCGGTGGTTAAGGCCCCCTAGGAGTGGCTCGAGTGCGATGGCATAAAGGTAGGTAGAAAGGGGTCAACCCTGTCGTAGAGACCTCGTAATGGGTACTGATCCTACCGTCCTTCCACTGACCTGGACGTGTGAGCTGGCTGCGGTCCAAAGACGCCGCAGGGTGTCGATGAGGCCCGGGGGAAATCCCATACAGTCCATCACTCGTAGGAGGAAGTTGTGGTGCACTCTATCAAAGGCGCGGTTGAAATCTACGGAGACGATCGCCGCTCTCAGACGGCACGCAGAAGCGATCGCTATTAAGTCCCTGCAGTCATCGGTGGCCATGTGTATGTTGGCTTCTCCCCCCCCTGCGAGGATCATCGGCAAAGTCGTCTTAATACGGCTCGCCATAATCCTGGTGAAAATCTTGTAATCGGAGTTCAGCATTGTAAGCGGCCGATAGTCGTTAATCGATAGCCCTCCACCTGGCTTGTGTACCGGTATGAGAAGACCTTCTACAAACGCTGGCGGCACAACACAGTTTGGAGACATAAGTTCGCGGAGCATTATAACCCAGCGAGGCATCATGATGTCACGGAAAGTCCGGTAGAATTCGATGGGTAATCCATCAGGTCCAGGAGACTTATTGGCCGCACCTTTGTCCACGGCGTCTTCGACTTCTTCGAGTGTGATTTCCTCTGTTAGTGCATTCACGGTAGCCTCCTCGATAGTACGTGTTACCTGCTGTAACATTTCAGTAGTGGCCTCGTCGTCGACGATTCTTTCCTTGTAAAGATGGCGAAAATGATCCTCCACCGCCTTTACTGTGGTTGCTTGGGTCGTACATAAGCGACCGTCGTGTGTCCTGAGTTGTGTGATTAAATGTTGGCGTTGTCGGCGCTTATCCGCCACAACGTGGTGCATAGTGGGTTCCTCCGCAAACGTTCGGTCGTGCCGTCGCGAGCGGACGACTGCACCTTCTAGTCGGCGCTTCGTCAATGATAGTATGTGAGCCTTGATTCTGCTTTGGTCATGTTGTCTCTCCGGGGAAGGGGGTAAGGCGTCGAGGTCCCTGAGTGCCGCGTAGTAAAAATCGAGGGTCTGTCGATGCCACGCAGTCACGTCCTTGCCATATTGCATAAGTGTCCTACGGATTGCTGGTTTGGCACAGAGGAGCCACCACTCCAGGGTCGAGGCGTATCGAGGGTGGCGGCGTTCACAGTCAGTCCACGTTGCTGCAACTTGCCGACGGCAATCCAGGTCCTGGAGATGAGTTATGTTGAGCTTCCAAAAGCCATTGCTGCGCCAGACTTGTTGGGGGCGTTGGTGTATAGTGCAGATATAGGCACTGTGATCAGAATAGGCTTGAGGCCATAGTTCGGCGTCCACCACACCTTGTGTGAGATCTTGTGACACATGTATGCGGTCGAGTCGGCTGGCCGAATGACTGGTAAGAGGAGTGTGGCCAGAGCGGTTACAGTGAACTTTTTCCTACGTGTCGCACAAGTGAAGTTCTTGGATCATCGCACCCAGTTCCGGACAAGGCGTGTAATGTGGGATTTGGTCCTTGGGGTGAAGTACGCAAATTAAAATCGCCGGCGAAGACGCTGTGGTCGTATCGTCCAAGGAAAAGGGGAGCGAAATCTGTGGAGTAGAATCTGGCGCGGTCGTGACGTCTTGTGGTACCCGACGGCGCGTAAACATTAATGAATCGGGTGTTGAGTGCTCTAAATGCTATCCCTCGCGCGGAGTGAAGAAACGTGATGTCGGTAACTTCAATACCTTCACGCACTAATATTGCCACTCCGGTATCTGCAGGGCTACCGGGCGTCACATGTGTGGTGTACCCGTAAAAGTGCGGGAGTGCAGTCGTTTTCACTTCTTGTAGGAAAGCAAAGTCAACCCCCATGGCTCGTATGGTTTCTTTCAAAAGTTGGATCTTGACAGGAGAACTGATCATGTTGATATTCATTGTCGCTAGGCGAACATCGGAAGTGATGTCACCCCCGCCGAACGCGGTCCTCCTTGTGCTGCTTATGCTGCACGATCCGGCGGCGCCTGAGCCGGCCGCGGGTCGGGATCTTGTGTCTCGACGTCCTCGGCCCACGAAGCGGGCGCGGATGTCTGTTCATGGTCCATAGCCTCGGAATGTTTGATAGCAAGGGACCGGGCGACTTCGCTGCCTGCACTGGTACCTTCCCGCTGCTCAATGTTTCTGTCAATAGGCCGATGGTCGAAAGCTGCACGTTTTTCTGTCTGTTCTGCAAGGTTGGAGTCAGTGGAAACAGCTTCAGCTTCGCGGCTGGCTTCTTGAGTGGTCAGTCGTTCTTCCCCGGCCGAATGCGAACCGCTGTGTTCCGACACGGTCCGACGTCGCCGCTTTCGGCGATCGCTGTTTCCGTACGTGGCCTTCTTTGTCAGAAGACGGCACTGACTCATGCTCCGCCGGAACAAACGCTTCGGTCGGTACAATAAGGGAATCAATTGCCATCTTACTGGCGTCAATGTCTGTCGCGTTCGGTAGCTCCAGAGTCGTAGTGCTATTTTCCACCACTGGCCAGGTCGGCGGATCATCCAGGTCTTTGTCCGTGGAAAGTGATTCTTGTACCGCTGAAGCGGTCGGCCGTGTCTGTTGTGTGGAGAACGTCGTGAGCGCCGCCGCGTAAGTAACGGGTAGAATAGTCTTCGCCGCTGGTGGTGCAACGTCCTTCGGTGGGAGTTGTGTGATCCGACGCTGGAGGCACTCGGAACGAAGGTGACCTTCCTTACCGCATCCGGAACACGTCTTCGGTTGGCCGTCATAAATAACGATGGCCCGGCATCCACCTATCTGTAGATAGGATGGCACGTGTCGTTGGAGATCTATGCGCACTTGGCGTACTCCATTGAGTACTGGATACGTCTTAAACTGGGTCCATTTTTCAGCCACGTGTTCGAGTACCGTGCCGTAGGGGCGGAGCGCCGCTACAACTTCTGCCGCCGGGAGTTCAAATGGAAGTTCGAAGATGCGTATAGTCCGCAGTCCCATTGCGGCATGGCCGACCTCGACGTTGCCAACATTGCCATCTGCGTGGCAGAAGCGGAGTTCTTGTTTCATCTCTCGGAGCACCTTGTCGCAAGTAGTTTCGTTTATGAGCTTTACATAGACCGTGCAACTGACGATCGAAAAGTGAATGCCGACAATGTCGGCAGCCGGGATCTTGGCTTCCTCTTTTAAAAAACGTTCGACTTCGAGCGCCTTTGGTCGGGTAAAGTCGTTCCGAAATGTGAATTTCAAGGTTGATCTTCTGTATTGGTTTGCCATGGTCTTGGAGCGCTACGGCGTCACGTTAGTGTCGGCCGAAGAAAGTAAACAAGGCGCGCGGGCCCTCTCTGCCAGCGGAGAGCACACACCGCACGTCCGCTTCGCTCGGCTGCGAGAGCCGCACTGCCCCTAGACCACGGGTTAGTCCCTAGTTCAAAACTACTGACCAGATTTGCCTGCTTAGTCAGCTTCAAGTCGATGTTTACGTTTGTTCGTACGTATATAGCATTAAGAGATCTTGCAGTGTCATAAAAGGAACAGGACATCAGAGACTACTCCAGCAGCAACGGAATTTCATAAACCGTACTAAAATGCTTCATTGCGCTCTAATTGCACATTTCTATGTCCAGATGCACTCTGAAGTACCTGATATTCAGCTTTTCATGTGGTTTTCGTGATACCAATTTTCTTGGAGGTCCAGTACTGTATTTTCCTGTTTGGTTCTTTATTATGGTATAACGTCATTCGTCCCAGAAAATGAAAATTTGCACTTTAAATTGAACGAGGTTGAAAGTAGTCAATACTGCGGAATGAAACCTCTTATAAGAGAGATAACAAGAAAGACTTAAATAAACATTATGCAGTTTCCTTGCTGGCAACATTTTTAAAGTATTTGTAAAAATGATGTATCTCACATTTAAATGGAGACTTTGTTAGCAAATCACGGTTTGGATTCCAGAAGGCACTCGACTGAGAATTCACTCACTGAATGTTGCAAGTCTTAAATTACAATCGTCAGGTGTTATTTCTAGTGATCTTTCCACGGCAAACTTGATTCTAACGATTGTATTACACCTCAGAAAAACGTATGAGAAAAAATTAGGCTGAATAATCCAATGTTGGAACGAGAGAAAATTTTAGTGTCGGTGGACAGAATGGAGCCCCATTGGTTCAGTTTTGGGTCCATTACTGTTCCTTGGATATTTGAGTGTCACCGTACTTAACAACCATGAAGCAGAATCGATATTTTTCGGACGATACTGGTGTTATAATAAATTGCATTAGAGAGAAGCAGCAGAACAAATTGTTAATAATGTTTCGACAGTTATTAAGTGGTTCTCTAAAAATGAACTCTCCCTAAATTTTGGAAAACACATTGTATACAGTTCTGAACAAGAAATAATCATATACGAATAGGAGTCGGTGAACTTGTTACAATTATCCAGATTTCTGGGTGTGCATCGTGGTGCAAATTTGAACTAGAAGAAGCGTTTTACTGAGGTGCTCAAACAATTAAGTATATTTACCACTACTGTTCGTATAATTGTTGTTATTGGAAACAAAAAGAAAGTAAGGAAGAACGTAGGAAGATTGGGGTTTAACTTCCCGCCGGCATCGAGGTCATAAGCTGGGAATGTTTCAAAGATGGCGAAGCAAATCGGTCGAGCTCTTTGAAGGAACCATCCTGGCATTTGCCTGGAGTGATTTAACGAAAATGCGGAAAATGCAAGTCAGGGTGGCCGGCTGCGGATTTGAAACGTCGTGCTCGCAAAGCGAGTCCAGTGTGCTAAACACTGCGCCTCCTCGCCCTTTTGTAAACGAACGAATCAACCTCGTAATTTATATTGCGTATTTTGATTAGGTAATAAATGCCTTATGTAATTAATTCATCCTTAAAAAGGGAGTATTGATTGCACAAAAGGAAACAAAAAGAATAATATTTAGTTTTCACCCACAGTTGTCTTCTAGATAACTCTTCAATGAGTTAGGCATTTGCCCAATAACAAAAAATACTGTCGGCTAGCAGTTTTCATCCCATCCTAAAAGCATTTTTCCTGGGCAAATCCTTGTCTTCCGTAGATCAATTTTTGTTTAAAATTTGGTATACCTGGATTAAAAAACTATTTTGTGTGTACGACTGGAAAATAATGTGTTCTTGTATACATATCGTGTAAACTCTCTCGTTCTACAATATTTCGATAAAAAAGGACATTCAAATGATCTGTGGTACTTGTAACTAACTAATTAACATGAAATGACGAAATAATTGTACTAAGCATCTAAATATAAGCCTCTAGGGATCGACATATATCGTGCTTATTACTAACATATGGGACCTGTGACTGAAGATGGACGTTTTTACGATCACCTTTTTTTTGTGGAAAGTGAATTAGTCACAGCTACAGCAATAACAGTTATGTCTAATATGAAGTTGTGTAAAATTCAACCCCCGCACACTGTTGGTGACGTCAGTGTCTGTCTGAAACTGCTGCATTTCCACTCGATGTAGAGTGTGCTCTTTCAAGAACTCCTGCACAGATCGTTGAATCAACGCTAGAGATGGGCGTGTGAACAAGCTGATGCAACTCTCGGGCAACTCTGGAGAAACAAAAACATTTTTCCGGGTTGAACTCTGGCGCGTCTTTTAGCGGAGAACACGGCGGGCGGAGTGCGCTCTCCGTTCTGCCGAGACTGGGGAACTTAAAACAGCGCCGTACACAGCTGTGGCGCAAATTGCGCCGAGTTTGCAGATCGCCAACTTTCCGGTGAGGAGTGTGTGTGTGTGTGTGTGTGTGTGTGTGTGTGTGTGTTCGCTCGGAAGCGAAGTTTCCCGACAGCGAACATTGATCTTTCCAAAAGTGAGAGGTTATATTAAAACTAAACAAAGTTCTCAAAGCCGCCACCACTCGAATACACAGAATTTTAATTAGCGGAGATGTAATCGCGTAATAAATTGGCCTGGGCAGCGAACTGTGTGCTGCAGATACGGTTCTGCCTGCGCTCGCCGCCGCGCGCCCTGTCTGCGCCTGCGCAGGACGGTTAGTCGCAGGACTAACTTTAGTAGTGCGTTCTCGATTAATCGGTTCAACGTCCTTCTCTAAAAGTTTTAATTAATAAATCCATGAAATATTTGAGAAAGTTATCAGTGTCAATAAGTGCACTACTAGAAATAGCCTCCGCCATCCACCGGAAGTAGGGTTGCGCAATATAGATGTATATCAATCTTTCATCAGACTTTCTACTGCCCTCCGTATTTTACTATACAGTTCTAGTCTGTTCGTCTCTACCGTAACTACTACACGGCAATATCATATAACCTTTATAATCCGCTTTTTATATTCTCGTATTGGTCTGATCCTACTACTTTTCCTCCTGTGCTGCTCTTTCAGTGCCAGGTTAGGTGTTTCTACGCGCAGCAGTTGTCCCACTAACCTGTCCCTTCTATGGGTACGGATCTTCCCTCCTCAGTTAGATTTTTCGTACTTGTGCAGTTCTTACTTTACTATTCGACTTAATGTTTAACATTCTTCTGTAGCACCACATTTCAGAAGATTCCAAGAGCGTACTGCCGGTGGCTCATGTTTCGCTTTCTCAGAACGCTATGCTGAGACCCTTGAATGGTGATTTAGGACTAATACGTGCAGGGTGAGTGAGGAGGAAAGATACATCCTTCTAGGGGTGATAGTGGTTCAAATGGCTCTGAGCACTATAGGACTCAACTGCTGTGGTCATCAGTCGCCTAGAACTTAGAACTACTTAAACCTAACTAACCTAAGGACATCACACACATCCATGCCCGAGGCAGGATTCGAACCTGCGACCGTAGCAGTCGCAGGGTTCCGGACTGCGCGCCTAGAACCGCGAGACCACCGCGGCCGGCGGGTGATAGTGATTCCGAGCAAAAACTTCATATGGCTGTCTGTCCTAGTCCTAGTTTCCGAGATAGAACACGTTTAATATAGCCTTTGAACGTTTTTATTGAATAGCTCGAAAACTGCACCCTTCTGCGGAACCGTACTCCGGCACAAAATTAAACAAAATTACACAGTGTTTCCTAAAGGAGGTCCTATTCATTTTACCTCTAGGACTAACATTTTCCACTAACAGCGCACGAGAGTATTGAAAAACATGCGCTGTAGGTTAGATAGTTTATGTAGACCAGTCTGAGGTAGTTTCGCCACTTGATAGACCGGTAGTGTCGTGTAACAACCTGTTCGTCACAACTTTCTCTACACTTCTGTAATACGTCGTAAGAGTGACAATGTTCGACTAATACAGAAAATAAATAACAATGCCCACGAAATGCGTTACATCTAGGAAACCATTCGCAATAGGACATATGTCTACGTGACTGTTTTGGTTGAGTCACCCCTCGAACCACATACATTTCCTCCTGAATCAGTTTTTATAACAAACAAAATCTCTGAACTCTTGGTAAAAAGGAAAATAAATATGATAGGAAGACCGTCAGAGAAACCATTAAAAGGAAACTTTTTGAAACTGAAAGCCCTAAAGTCTTCAGCGCCCTATTGACAGCCGGCCAGTGTGGCCGAGCGGTTCTAGGCGCTAGAGTCTGGAACCGCGCGCCCGTTACGGTCGCAGGTTCGAATCCTGCCGCGCGCATGGATGTGTGTGATGTCCTTAGGTTAGTTAGGTTTAAATGGTTCTAAGTTCTAGGGGACTGATGACCTCAGATAGTGCTAAGAGCCATTTTTGAACTGTATTGACATGGAAAAATTAGTGACGTCATGATTGAAATGAGTTATTGCAGCAACCAACTTCGACGCTCGTGCGAAATGGTGTCAGGTGATACTATGACCGAAAGAAGAAAAAGTGCAGTAAAGGATAAAGGCAATAATAATTGCGAAACGTATAGACTTGATTATAATGGTATGTTTTCTGACGTACTAACGTCTTAGTGCAAATCAGTCAGAAACATAGCTAGAATTCAACGAATGACTACACGAGATCAGGTTCAATCAAACAAATCTTTGCTAACGTCGCAATCTAATAGAGACAGTAATACACAGGTATATATCCGGAAGAAACATAAATGAGAGCAAATAGCGTTCCATGGAGCCTTTTTATCTAAGAAGATAATATAATCAATGCTATCCAGATCACAAATACGACACTTACAGGAAAAGAAACAGCACTCTATAGTGGTTAGTGGGAAAACATATAAGTAACAAACAACGTTAGAACTGATACCACTACAGATTTAAAGATAGAGGTATAATGCAAATATGACACAACATGCAACTAAATGGATGATAAGAGAAAATGTGGTAATACTCTGAAAATCGTAATTGAAACAATTGGGGGTAGGATAAAAAATTGTTTAAAAACAATATAAAACAGAACAACATTGGAGAAAGGGAGAGCGAACTGTCTGTCCTCTTCTGCAATACTGCCGCACGGTGTACAATTTTTACCAGGTAGAACACAGATGTGACATAGAAAATGTGCAATAAAGCCGACTCGCTTTGTGTTATCGTGACAAGGGGAAGAGGGTGTCACCTATGTGATACGCGAGTTTGAACGGTGATCGTAGAAATTAAGACGCCTTTCATTGCAGAGAAATGCTTCTACGATATTTCAATCGAAAACGTTCTCCTCCAGGCACAAAATTTTTTTGTTGGCCTCCTCATAGGCAGTGATGAACGACCATCGTAATAAAGTAAAAGAAATCAGACATCAAATGGAAAGATTTAGCTGATCATTTATCTGGTGATCCATATTCGAGTGCGGACGTAGGACATACAGTATGACAGTGTGTCTTTTCGACCCTGCCATGCTCCTAAGTTTGAATTCCAGAGCAGTCGTGTACACTTAAGCCATGTACGAGGGCTATTCGGAAAGTAAGGAACGATAGGTCGGGAAATGGAAACTACAGTGAAAATCAAAGCTGTTTTATTTGCAACGGTTAGCTTCACCTTCCAGCTACTTCTCTACACAGTCGCCGCCCAGACTTAGACATATTTCGTGGCGTTATACCAACTGTTCAATATCCTCGTTACAGAACACAGGCGCCAGTGCTTTTCGACTATTTTCTGCTCTGGATTGCAGCTCGTTGTCTGTGTCAAAATATTGTCTTCATAGCCAGCGCTTAATCTGAGCAGAGATTAACCTCAGGGGTAGCCACGTTCAGGCTGTATTGTGGGTGATCAAACACTTCCCATCGAAAAGGCTGCAGCAGCTTCTTCATTGCAGAATGCGACCGAGAACTGCCGGGTAGAACTAACCGCACGACAGTTATGTTATGTGGATTGCATAGCTTCAGGCGGTCCTCGTACTTGGCGGGAGACGCTAGTTTCTAGACGTCTTTACGTTTCCACTGTGAGCTCAGAACTGAGAAGAGCGACATGATGCGATCGACGGCCCTCATACTTGGCGGGAGACGCTAGTTTCTAGCCGTCTTTACGTCCTCACTGTGAGCTCAGAACTGAGAAGAGCAACATGATGCGATCGACTGCCCTCATACTTGGCGGGAGACGCTAGTTTCTAGCCGTCTTTACGTTCTCACTGTGAGCTCAGAACTAAGAAGAGCGACATGATGCGATCGACGGCCCTCATACTTGGCGGAGACGCTAGTTTCTAGCCGTCTTTACGTTCTCACTGTGAGCTCAGAACTGAGAAGAGCGACATGATGCGATCGACTGCCCTCATACTTGGCGGGAGACGCTAGTTTCTAGCCGTCTTTACGTTCTCACTGTGAGCTCAGAACTGAGAAGAGCGACATGATGCGATCGACGGCCCTCATACTTGACGGAGACGCTAGTTTCTAGCCGTCTTTACGTTCTCACTGTGAGCTCAGAACTGAGAAGAGCGACATGATGCGATCGACGGCCCTCATACTTGGCGGGAGACGCTAGTTTCTAGCCGTCTTTACGTTCTCACTGTGAGCTCAGAACTGAGAAGAGCGACATGATGCGATCGACGGCCCTCATACTTGGCGGGAGACGCTAGTTTCTAGCCGTCTTTACGTTCTCACTGTGAGCTCAGAACTGAGAAGAGCGACATGATGCGATCGACGGCCCTCATACTTGGCGGAGACGCTAGTTTCTAGCCGTCTTTACGTTCTCACTGTGAGCTCAGAACTGAGAAGAGCGACATGATGCGATCGACGGCCCTCATACTTGGCGGAGACGCTAGTTTCTAGCCGTCTTTACGTTCTCACTGTGAGCTCAGAACTGAGAAGAGCGACATGATGCGATCGACGGCCCTCATACTTGGCGGAGACGCTAGTTTCTAGCCGTCTTTACGTTCTCACTGTGAGCTCAGAACTGAGAAGAGCGACATGATGCGATCGACGGCCCTCATACTTGGCGGGAGACGCTAGTTTCTAGCCGTCTTTACGTTCTCACTGTGAGCTCAGAACTGAGAAGAGCGACATGATGCGATCGACGGCCCTCATACTTGGCGGAGACGCTAGTTTCTAGCCGTCTTTACGTTCTCACTGTGAGCTCAGAACTGAGAAGAGCGACATGATGCGATCGACTGCCCTCATACTTGGCGGGAGACGCTAGTTTCTAGCCGTCTTTACGTTCTCACTGTGAGCTCAGAACTGAGAAGAGCGACATGATGCGATCGACGGCCCTCATACTTGGCGGGAGACGCTAGTTTCTAGCCGTCTTTACGTTCTCACTGTGAGCTCAGAACTAAGAAGAGCGACATGATGCGATCGACGGCCCTCATACTTGGCGGAGACGCTAGTTTCTAGCCGTCTTTACGTTCTCACTGTGAGCTCAGAACTGAGAAGAGCGACATGATGCGATCGACTGCCCTCATACTTGGCGGGAGACGCTAGTTTCTAGCCGTCTTTACGTTCTCACTGTGAGCTCAGAACTGAGAAGAGCGACATGATGCGATCGACGGCCCTCATACTTGGCGGGAGACGCTAGTTTCTAGCCGTCTTTACGTTCTCACTGTGAGCTCAGAACTGAGAAGAGCGACATGATGCGATCGACTGCCCTCATACTTGGCGGGAGACGCTAGTTTCTAGCCGTCTTTATGTTCTCACTGTGAGCTCAGAACTGAGAAGAGCGACATGATGCGATCGACGGCCCTCATACTTGGCGGGAGACGCTAGTTTCTAGCCGTCTTTACGTTCTCACTGTGAGCTCAGAACTGAGAAGAGCGACATGATGCGATCGACGGCCCTCATACTTGGCGGAGACGCTAGTTTCTAGCCGTCTTTACGTTCTCACTGTGAGCTCAGAACTGAGAAGAGCGACATGATGCGATCGACTGCCCTCATACTTGGCGGGAAACGCTAGTTTCTAGCCGTCTTTACGTTCTCACTGTGAGCTCAGAACTGAGAAGAGCGACATGATGCGATCGACTGCCCTCATACTTGGCGGGAGACGCTAGTTTCTAGCCGTCTTTACGTTCTCACTGTGAGCTCAGAACTGAGAAGAGCGACATGATGCGATCGACGGCCCTCATACTTGGCGGGAGACGCTAGTTTCTAGCCGTCTTTACGTTCTCACTGTGAGCTCAGAACTGAGAAGAGCGACATGATGCGATCGACTGCCCTCATACTTGGCGGGAGACGCTAGTTTCTAGCCGTCTTTATGTTCTCACTGTGAGCTCAGAACTGAGAAGAGCGACATGATGCGATCGACTGCCCTCATACTTGGCGGGAGACGCTAGTTTCTAGCCGTCTTTACGTTCTCACTGTGAGCTCAGAACTGAGAAGAGCGACATGATGCGATCGACTGCCCTCATACTTGGCGGGAGACGCTAGTTTCTAGCCGTCTTTACGTTCTCACTGTGAGCTCAGAACTGAGAAGAGCGACATGATGCGATCGACGGCCCTCATACTTGGCGGGAGACGCTAGTTTCTAGCCGTCTTTACGTTCTCACTGTGAGCTCAGAACTGAGAAGAGCGACATGATGCGATCGACTGCCCTCATACTTGGCGGGAGACGCTAGTTTCTAGCCGTCTTTACGTTCTCACTGTGAGCTCAGAACTGAGAAGAGCGACATGATGCGATCGACGGCCCTCATACTTGGCGGGAGACGCTAGTTTCTAGCCGTCTTTACGTTCTCACTGTGAGCTCAGAACTGAGAAGAGCGACATGATGCGATCGACGGCCCTCATACTTGGCGGGAGACGCTAGTTTCTAGCCGTCTTTACGTTCTCACTGTGAGCTCAGAACTGAGAAGAGCGACATGATGCGATCGACGGCCCTCATACTTGGCGGGAGACGCTAGTTTCTAGCCGTCTTTACGTTCTCACTGTGAGCTCAGAACTGAGAAGAGCGACATGATGCGATCGACGGCCCTCATACTTGGCGGAGACGCTAGTTTCTCGCCGTCTTTACGTTCTCACTGTGAGCTCAGAACTGAGAAGAGCGACATGATGCGATCGACTGCCCTCATACTTGGCGGGAGACGCTAATTTCTAGCCGTCTTTACGTTCTCACTGTGAGCTCAGAACTGAGAAGAGCGACATGATGCGATCGACGGCCCTCATACTTGGCGGGAGGCGCTAGTTTCTAGCCGTCTTTACGTTCTCACTGTGAGCTCAGAACTGAGAAGAGCGACATGATGCGATCGACGGCCCTCATACTTGGCGGAGACGCTAGTTTCTAGCCGTCTTTACGTTCTCACTGTGAGCTCAGAACTGAGAAGAGCGACATGATGCAATCGACGGGCGTGCTGGACACAGTGCCCAACGCATCTGTGCAGAGCTCTATCAGATTTTCACTGTATTTTCCATTTCGCGACCTATCGTTCCTTACTTTCCGAATAACGCTCGTACATGCAGAAGACCTCGGCTGTATACAGTGGCAAGTGACAAGCTGATTGTGTGGACAGATTGCACAGTAAAGTGTCAGTAAGTTCTCATAAGATACTTCAAGTACTGGGTGGTTATAACTGAAGGGGCTACTCCTGGAGGGTCTGGCTGGGCTGTAATTATCGCGTCGCAGCGAAACTTGGTAGATATGCTAATGCGTTAATTTGGAACCGATTTACGCCAGAAAAAAATTAGTTTCAATTTTGGCCACCTGGCACTAATCTTGCGCTGTGAATGCAAGAAAGACGTGTCAAATTGATTCCGCATACGACGCGTTAGGAACGAGATGTCGGCAGGAAAGTTCAGACAAGTGAGGAAGCCATAATGATGATTTTGTTATTAACCATCTCGCATGGCAATAGTGGTTTCCACACAGCTGCTGTGTTTCAGAGCGAGAATGACATGCTGTACAAGGTAGTCTCGATAGCGTGTAGACGTCACGGTACGTCTGCCAGGCCCTCTGGGTGTTGTCTCTTCAAATAAAAACAGACCGAGGGAAAACCTGCTTGTGGATCTAAGCCGCACGGTTACATACGGCGAGTGCAATGGCTCTTCGTACACAACACGCTGTTTAGGAGCACATCAAATTCGGCAGTTCTGTGTATTCACTGAATCCTGCAATGTAAAATGTGCCTCGTCACTCCATAGAATTTTGCTCGGCCACACATCATAAACTGCGATCCGTGCCAGAAATCGAAGAGCAAATTCAGAACGTTGCTGCTCACCGTGAGGCTTCTGTTGCTGCACCGTCTGGATCTTGTACGTGTGTACCAACGTGATGCAGCCAGCAGCCCTTTCTGCGCTGTTGACCACGGGATGGGCAATTCTCGTGACACTGCCCCAGCATCGGCACTGCACGGGGCGCGTGCTGCGTGCTCAGCTACAGCAACGGCAGGATGTTAGAACATACGTTGTGTTCCAGCATAATGAATTTCCTCGGAGAAAGCGGTCTATTGACACACAGTCGACATGGGTTTAGAAAACATCGTTCTTCTGCCACAACAAGCTCTTTATTCACATAAAATCCTGAGTGCTATTGACAGGGGATTTCAGATAGATTCCGTATTTCTGGATTTCCTAAAGGCTTTTGACATTGTACCACACAACCGGCTCGTAGTGAAATTGCGTGCTTACGGAATACCGTCTCAGTTATGTGATTGGATCTGTGATTTCCTGTCGGAGAGGTCACAGTTCGTTGTAATTGACGGAAAGTCATCGAGTAAAACAGAAGTGATTTCTGGCGTTCGCCAACGTAGTGATATAGGCCCTTTGCTGTTCCTTATCTATATAAACGATTTGGGAGACAAAATGGTTCAAATGGCTCTGAGCACTATGGGACTTAACATCTGAGATCATCAGTCCCCTAGAACTTAGAACTACTTAAACCTAACTAACCTAAGAACATCACACACATCCATGCCCGAGGCAGGCTTCGAACCTGTGACCGTTGCGGTCGCGCGGTTCCAGACTGAAGCGCCTAGAACCGCTCGGCCACAACGGCCGGATATTTGGGATACAATCTGAGTAGCCTTCTTCGGTTGTTTGCAGACGACCCTGTCGTTTATCGATTAATATAGTCAGCAGAAGGTCAAAACAAACCGCAAAACGATTTAGAAGAAATATCGGAATGGTGCGAAAAGTGGCAGTTGGCCTTAAATAACGAAAAGTGTGAGGTCATTCACATGAGTGCTAAAAGGAACGCGTTAAAACTTCGGTTACACGATAAATCAGTCTAATCTAAAAGCCGTAAATTCAACTAAATACCTAGGTATTACAATTACGAACAACTTAAATTGTTAGGAACATATAGAAAATGTTGTGGGGAAAGCTAACCAAAGACTGCGTTTTATTGACAGGACACTTACAAAATGTAACAGACCTGCTAAGGAGACTACCTACTACTCTTGTCCGTCCACTTTTAGAATACTGCTGCGCGGTGTGGGATCCTTACCAGATAGGACTGACGGAATACATAGAAAAAGTTCAAAGAAAGGCAGCATGTTTTGTATTATCGCAAAATATGGGAGAGTGTTACAGAAATGATACAGGATTGGGGATGGACTTCATTAAAAGAAAGGCGTTTTTCGTTGCGACGGAATCTTCTCACGAAATTCCAATCACCAGCTTTCTCCTCAGAATGGGACTTAACATAGGGAGGAACGATCACCACGATAAAATAAGGGAAATCAGAGCTCGTACGGAGAGATATAGCTGTTCATTCTTCCCGCGCGCTGTACGAGATTGGAATAAAAGAGTATTGTGAAGGTGGTTCGATGAACCCTCTGCCAGGCACTTAAATGTGATTTGCAGAGTATCCATGTAGATGTAGGTTCGGATGCAGAACCTCGTCGATAACGTCCACTGCAGCAGGACGCTTTCCTCTTCCAGATGATACACAAACCTCAGCGATGTTTCCGAAATTCATTATTACCGTCTTTAAAGTTGTTAATGAAATCGGGTCTCTCTTCAGACATATCAGACGGCGTTACTCTCTCATTGCGGTACTGTAATAGCTGCCGTTCACTAAGAGCACTCGCTCTCTCTTCTGGATAGCCACACGGTTCACTCACGTTGTGGCTTGTCAAATGACAGCGTGGATGTCGTACCGTCATACAAAAAGTGTAGAACACCAGATTTGAGCCTGGTAACCAGTATCAGAATAATTTTTTCTGGCATAAATCGGTTCCACATCAGCGCATTAGCATATCTACCAAGTTTTGCTGTCATACGAGAGTTAAAGCCCACACTCAACATCCGTATACAGCAACACTTTAGTTACAGACAAGTGATACGTCCGTTATGTTTGTTTTATTCACATAAGTCATTGTATTGAAAAACAGCATCTTTCCAAAAATCGTAAATTCTATTCAGAATTTCGTTCTTAAAAGTATATTAGTGATTACTTATCATTGTTTACTTGCAAACTGAGGGCACTTCACATCATTTACCATTCACTTACCGCTGTTTACTTTCTGGGCGAGTTTAGTAAACTTTACTGTGGGACCTCTCAAAACTACAAATTTAAAACATCCGCATGTTTTAGTTTATGATACAGAGATTTGCAATTCCAGTTAGTAAAGTAATGAAGTACAGCAAGCTCATGAATTAATCTCTCATTCAGCCAAAGGTTAAGTATGGGTCTTAACGTTTCTGCCAGTACACAAATTCACGTAAACAATGGTCAGGTGCTCAACACTGTTTAATAGCTTGAACAGTTGGTTAGCAACAGCTTATGAAGCGCATTTGCCTTTAAGATTTTAATCTTAGTCGCAGTTCTCCATCATCATCCTCCGATTTGTAGAAATGGTCCGTGAAAATCACATTTCTGTAACGAAGACCGCACATGTTGTTACTATTAGCAGCCATGTTTTACGCACTTACCACTGTTTGCATGCACGAATGCTGACGTAGTTCCCATTAGGGAGAATTCGAAATTAGAGACACAGCTTCCATTTCTCGGTTTATCGTGGTGCTATCAACCAATACGAATAAAGCGTACCACGTACCATGTTTTACGTGCAATATCTCTTTTTCTCATCAAGTGTCCCGTACCATAGTCCATTGTTTACAGCTGAGGTCTTCAATTAATGGGCCGTTCTGTCTTCTCTAACAGTTCCACAGGGTTTACCTACATTTATAGTACAATTGTGTGTGTGTGTGTGTGTGTGTGTGTGTGTGTGTGTGTGTGTGTGTGTGTGTGCGACGTTGATATCTGGTTTTATTGTTCCAGTCTCTCTGTAAATAGATCACACGCTGTCAACCATAAATTTCAGTGAGCCGTTTGCATCTCCTGTCAAAACTGCGACATGTTCCACGCGATACGGTATGTATGAAACGTTATTGCCGCTATAGGTCTACCGAATAATTACAAAAACCCGTCCTGTGTATGGAAAGCTGACGCACAGCATGATCTGCAATAGGCCTTGCTTGCCGAACAATAGCGCAATGTTGTGCGCATTGTGTGCTTACAAACATCAAATTAGATGCATATCGAAGTTATGCGTGCGCTCTCGTAATTACGTAGAGAAAAATTTCAATAAGTCTGCAATACAGCCTTGTAATGTTGTTACGTTTGTCAGACCTGCAGAAGCATGGCATGCTCGTTAGCAATCGGTGTAGAGGGTTGGGGGGGGGGGGGGGGGGGCTGAAGGATTATAAAATTAACATTTTTATAATATAAATAAGTTCTTGAGTTTCGAGACGTGTCATTCCACAATAACTAAATTTTAACGATGACACAAAGAATTATATCCGCATCCACGTACCCCACCCCCGTTCCACCGCCTTGCAACCACCTATAAAGACAGATGCGAATTTTTTGTCCTTGTGTGCCCACGATACAGTCACATTTATGTATTCGTTGGATAGAATTCAGCTACACCTTTCACTCAGAAGTAAGCAATGTAATTGCAAGACTCAATGCAGTTAAAACAGACATTTTCAGTGTCTTCTCTTGTCTGCTCCATTGGTAGGTTTTTAATCTTCTTGTGAACCCTCATTTGTCTTTAATCCCTGGCGTATAGGGTGGTATGTAGTTGCTTTTGCAATTTTCCTTCCCTTCCCTATCAAAAGAGGTGGCGCAGTAATTACAACACTGGACTCGCCTTACGGACGACGACAATTCAAACTCGCGTCCGTAATTTCCCTAAATCGCTTCAGGCAAATGGCGGGTTGTTTTCTCTGAAAGGGCGCGGCCCATTTCCTTCCCCATCCTTTCCTAATTCAGTGGGACCGAGGACCTCGCTGTTTGGCTCCCTCCCCCAAAGCAACCAACCAACTTCCCTTCCCACCTTGTTCCCCAATTGCTCCCAGTCCTTGCTCAGTTCAACAACACACTTGGCTCCTGTCTTTCTTTTCGTCCTGTCCGTTGTCTGCTGTACTCTTTCCGTCATCCTATGCGAATTCAACGTAATAACACGTCAACCAAAATGTACCCTTTTTATGATTTCTGCTGATATTACACTGGTGCTCCGATACAGTTTTAGCCCAGGTCTTCGCAGCGATCTCTCTCCATCTCATTTAGCCTCGGTATTTTCGTCACTATTTTGGTCTCTTCCTTCCCTAGTCACTCTGCACCCTATCTTCGTAGTATTAACGACTCAGCCGCTTATAGAAACACATCCCTCATCATTGTCTTTGCGTCTGTGAGCCGTGTGTCAGACCCTTAATTGTGAATTGTAGAGTAATCGTGCAGATGTAGATATAGTGTTCATATCCCCTGTGATACAGAAGACGGTCGGCATCTTCTTCGACTTGTTCCCTCATTACTCCTGTTCCTTCCTGTTACTTATTTCCCCAGCTATCTAAATTTGTCCACCTTTGGCATCTTGTCTTCTGGTGGTTTCATTTCCAAACCCCCACTGAATATTAATTAAGTGTCTTTGTCTTACCTCAGAGAGTCCTCAGTACCTCCTATGTGGCTGTCTTGCTGAGGTTGTCGTATTTTTTCTTTGCGTCTGCTTCTGTCTCATTTGCTCTTACTGTGTCATCCTAGGCAAACAACTTGGGCCTTATCGACCTTTGTGTCCCCCACGTGCATCTTCAGTATTCCCATTGCAATGTTTATTTCTCTCCAGTCTGGTCACTTCGCCCAGCGCTGTCCTGAACAAAATTGGTGACAAAACGTCTCCCAGTTTGACACCGGTCTTGATCTCAAATCTTCCGATAGGGGTCTTCTGAACTTTAGCCGTATTATTAAATTAATTTGTTCAATTTGTACGAGCGGTTCTAGGTGCTACAGTCTGGAACTGCGCGACCGCTATGGTCGCGGGTTCGAATCCTGCATCGGGCATGGATGTGTGTGATGTCCTTAGGTTAGTTAGGCTTAAGTAGTTCTAAGTTCTAGGGGACTGATGACCTCAGATGTTAAGTCCCATAGTGCTCAGAGCCATTTGAACCATTTTCAATAACATTTACTGAAAGTAACTCATGCTCGTAACGTGGAAGAACTGTTGTTATAAGATGCAAATTCTAAAACATACGATTTGTTTCAAAAAGACTTGAGGAAAAGTCTTTAACTGTGAAAGATGCGAACTGAAAAAAATGTTGGTTGCTTGGCTGGAGTGCACAAACTGTAGTCCTTTGGCGCCAGTAGTCATGAGTTCCCTACAGAGTGTCTCTCTCCAGTCTCACCAGAAAGCGCCACTCGCCCCCCCCCCCCCTCCCCCCACAAACTGACTCATTCCTCGCCCCACCCACCACAACCACCCAACCTGACACGCACACTGAGCAGGTACACAGGCGGCGGACCGCATCTCTCTCTCTCTGTGTGTGTGTGTGGCGTGGTGGGAGGCCCAGTGTGTGTCAGGCAGCCGCCTGTGACTCTACGTGGCAGGCAGGCCGCTGCAGCCGCTACTCTTCTCTGGTTTCCGGCCGTATTCGCCGCCGCGTGCGCCGTACTGCGCCAGGCCATCCGCCTTCAGCCTCGCGCACCTCTTGTTACGGCGACACACAGGCGCACACGTGAGCGACAGTGATTTACTTCGTGCCGGTCAGCATCCAGGTCCTTCTCTTCGTCTGGGTGTCTTCTTCTCTTCATTTGAGTCTGCAACGAGCGACTGTTTGACAGACAACATGTGGCGTTTCCTAATCTTATCGATAGTATTTTTCTCCCGCTTATTTCTATCTCGCTATTAATGTGTACTGCAATTGCCATTTCTCGTGGAATGTGTCTCTAATTCGTCTGCATTTCTGAATGTGCCAGCTTATTGCCGTTGACCATATGACTTGCCAAGAATAACGTAACGCAAACACTTCAATGGTACGGAAGTATTGCCTTAGCTGTAATTGTTCGTGCATTTTATTTAATAAGGCTGTATTGGAACATGAATCCCGCGAGAGGCCGGTGAGCATCTGTGTCGTCTCCTCTCCAGTCACATATCTATGTTTTTATTTTGAAAACAGACTGCAAGAAGACACGTTGTAAATTTGCTTTATGGTGCTCTATTCAATCCCTTTCCTTTTTTTTCCTTTTCTTTTTTTCTTTCCTCGTTTGTCTCATCTTGCATTAGATTCATGCTGTACTGCAGCTTTTCCTAGCTTGTCATAACATATTACTTTCTACCTACGTATTACCCATAATAAACTGACCGATGTCATTCTCATATTCTAGAGTACTGCTTTTCCTTTCGCCTGCTCCGTGCAACGTCAATTGCTTTATTCCTAGATGCCGTAGGAAATACCACGCTAACCTGTCCCTTCTTTTGACAAGTGTACTCGAGATACGTTTTTTCCTCGTATGCTCTTTTTGCTACTTGTTAATACCACCCTTTATCAGTCCGCTTAATTTTTAGCATTGTTCCGTGACACCATATTACAGATGCCCTGTGTTTATTCTCCGAACTTCCGTTGGGTCACATTTAACGTCCATAAAATATTGCTTACCACATGAAAACTTTCATAATCTTCTTCCTCATTTCCCCATCTGTGTATTCTACCAGAAGTGCTGGTTTTTTTCGACTTCTTTCTGTTCTTTTCCATTTATTGTGCCAAACGTAGTAAATTCCTAAATCGAACGTATTAGCAGATTTGGTTCTTGATTTTTCCATTGTATTCTTTATGATTGACACCTTAAAAACGGGCTGTGAGTGGCGTATCATTCCCTTGCTCAAGACGCGTGTGTAGTAAGGCTTCTGTAATGACTTCGACTGAAAAATGGAGGGCAGCTTCGTTCCTCCGAGAATCGAACCCAGTGACGTGACAATCTACACTGTCGAGATAGCTCCATTATTCTGCCGGCCAGACTTTTTTTTCTTTTTTTGAAATTTTCGGCGCCGCATCAGTCAGCCAGCCAGCGTGATACGGGCGACAATTACCGCGGCGGCTCCGCCGATGGAAACGCTACGCCATACGCCTGTCACATTACAGATATTCACGCACCGCTCACCACGCCTGACAATTGACATATAGAGCTCTGATTAAATCGTTTGACGGATCACCGAACGCGCCCGTCCGCTTTTCCTGAAAACGCGTTGTCAGCGAAAGGGATGTCACGGAAAGAAGCGAACTGTCTGCGCGCACCAAAAGCGCACAGTGTTCTGCGTTAGGCGTCTCCAAAGGCGAGTTGGAGGTGTCGGTTCTTTCCGGTACAAGCTGCAGTCGAGGACAGCCGTGTGTAATGCAGCCGTGCCGGAACAGCATGAGTTGTTACTGCCGGAGTAGGGCGGGCTCGGTAAACATTGCACCGCGTGCGACAGTTTGTGAACAGTGTGTTACTTCTTCCCTCGTGTCAGTGTTTACAGATAACACCATGATACTATCCCGTGAGGCTGCAGTGCCTTTGCGCGTGTTCATACTTTCTACCGCTTGAAACGTCGCCGCTATAGGTGAAACACACTCCCCGCCTATTGGATGTACACAAATAAAGTGTCCACGGACTCGACAGGGTTGTGAACCGGCGACCGCCAATGACGCAGCTGCCGCTGTTCCACGAGGACCCGCGCTGCATCATCTGCCACCGCTTCTGCAGACACCAGGTAAGGCACCAGACTGTAGCAAGAGCTGTCTGCTATCAGAACATCTACGCTTTTATTCCAGAAGTGCTGATCCCACAAAATATGCCGAAGAACTTCTACGAACGCGGAGGGGGGGGGGGGGGGGGGTATTACTGGAGACAGCAAAGCTGTGAGGGTGGGCCGCGAGTCGTGCCTGGATAGCTCAGTCGCTAAAAACATTGTCCACGAACGGCAAAGGTGCCCGGTTCGGGTCTAGCTCAGGCAGGTAGTACTAATCAGCAACAAAGTTTCTTCATGGGCGATGTCTGAAACTTGAACGTAATCGGAAAAACGGAACCTATGTTTATATCTACAGATATACTCCGTAAACCATCGTCTGTTGCGTGGCAGTAGGTACCCTGTACCACTACCAGTCATTTTCTTTTCTGTTCCACTCACAAATTCATCGAGGGAAAACGACTGCGTATATGCCTCCATACTACCCCTAATCTTTCTAATCTTATGTTCACGATCATTACGTGAATTGTATATTGGCGACAGTAGAATCGCTCTGCAGTCAGCTTCAAATTGCCGGTTCTTGAAATTTTCACATTGGTGCTCCTCGAAAAAAAATGTCGTCTACCCTCTATTGAATCCGATTTGAATTTCCGAAGTATCTCTGCAATACTTGCGTGTTGTTCGAACTTACCGTAACAAATCAAGCAGACCGCGTACGAATTGCTTCGAAGTTTTCGTTTAATCCGACCAGGTGTCGAACCCAAACACTCGAACAGTATTCAAGAATATGTCGACCCTTATTGCGTTGTTTTTCCTACTCATCCGCATTAACTTACATTTTTCTGCATTGAGAGCTAGCAACCATTCAGCAAACCAACTAGAAATTTTGTGCAGGTCATCTTGTGTCCTCCTACAGTTGCTCACCTGCAACACCTTCCCATACGTCACAGCATCAGCAGACTGTTGCTTACCTGTCCGCCACACAATTTATGTGTATAGAAAATAACAGTGGTAGTGTACCACTTTTATGGGGCACATACACTATGTGATCAAAAGTATCCGGACACCTGCCTGAAAATGACTTACAAGTTCGTGGCGCCCTCCATCGGTAATGGTGGAATTCAATATGGTGTTGGCCCACCCTTAGCTTTGATGACAGCTTCACCTCTCGCAGGCATACGTTCAATCAGGTGCTGGAAAGTTTCTTGGGAAATGGTAGCCCATTCTTCACGGAGAGCTGCATAGAGGAGAGAGGTATCGATGTCAGTCGGTGAAACCTGGCACGAAATCGGCGTACAAAAACATTCCAAAGATGTTCTATACGATTCAGGTCAGGACTCTGTGTCGGCCATTCCATTAAGCGATGTTATTGTCGTGTAACCACTGCGCCACAGGCCGTGCATTATGAACAGGTGCTAGATCGTGTTGCAAGACGCAATCGCCACCCCCGAATTGCTCTTCAACAGTGGGAAGCAAGAATGTGCTTAAAACATCAATGTAGGCTTGTGCTGTGATAGTGCCAGGCAAAAAAGAGGTGCAAGCCCCCTCCATGAAAAACACGACCACACCATAACACCGCCACCGAATTTTACTATTGGCACTACACATGCTGGCAGATGAGGTTCACCGGGCCTTCACCATTCCTACACCCTGCCATCGGATCTCCACATAGTGTACCGTGATTCGTCACTCTACCCAACGTTTTTCCACAGTTCAATCGACCAATGTTTACGCTCCTTACACCAAGCGCGGCGTCGTCCGGCATTTAGCGGCGTGATGTGTGGCTCATGAGCAGCTGCTCGACAATGAAGTCCAAGTTTTCTCACCTCTCGCCTAACTGTCATAGTACTTTCAGTGGATCCTTATGCAGTTTGTAATTCCTGTGTGATGGTCTGGATAGATGTCTGCCTATTACACATTAAGACCCCTTCAACAGTCGGCAGTCTCTGTCGGTCAACAGACGAGGTCGGCCTGTACGCTTTTGTGCTGTACATGTCCCTTCACGTTTCCACTTCACCATCACATCGGAAAGAGTGGACATAGGGATGTTTAGGAGTGTGGAAATCTCGCGTACAGACGTATGACACAAGTGACACCCAATCACCTGACCACGTTCGAAGTCCGTGAGTTTTGGGGAGCGCCCCATTCTTCTCTCTCACGCCGCCTAATGAATACTGAGGCCGCTGATATGGAGTACCTGGCGGTAGGTGGCAAAGCAATGCACCTAATATGCAAAACGTATGTTGTTGGGGGTTTCCGCATACTTTTGATCACATGGTGTATATCGTGAAGAGGTGGCATTAAACATTACAACATACGTTACAGGTTAATCACCAGATAAAAATTTTTCTAAAGCAAATATCATAGAAACATTTTTGTATTTGCAACAATCGGTTTCAACAGACTTTCATCTACATTCACACTGCGCAAGCCACCCAACGGTGTGTGGCGGAGGGCACTTTACTTGCCGCTGTCATTACCTCCCTTTTCTGTTCCAGTCGCGTATGGTTCGCGGGAAGAACGACTGTCTGAAAGCCTCCGTGCGCGCTCGAATCTCTCTAATTTTACATTCGTGATCTCCTCGGGAGGTGTAAGTAGGGGGAAGCAATATATTCTATACCTCATCCAGAAACGCACCCTCTCGAAACCTGGCGAGCAAGCTACACCGCGATGCAGAGCGCCTCTCTTGCAGAGTCTGCCACTTGAGTTTGCTAAACATCTCCGCAACGCTATCATGGTTACCAAATAACCCTGTGACGAAACGCGCCTCTCTTCTTTGGATCTTCTCTATCTCCTCCGTCAACCCGATCTGGTACGGATCCCACACTGATGGGCAATACTCAAGTATAGGTCAAACGAGTGTTTTGTAAGCCACCTCTTTTGTTGATGGACTACATTTTCTAAGGACTCTCCCAACGAATCTCAACCTGGTACCCGCCTTACCAACAATTAATTTTATATGATCATTCCACTTCAAATTGTTCCGTACGCATACTCCCAGATATTTTACAGAAGTAACTGCTACCAGTGTTTGTTTCGCTATCATATAATCATACAATAAAGGATCCTTCTTTCTATGTATTCGCAATGCATTACATTTGTCTATGTTAAGGGTCAGTTGCCACTCCCTGCACCAAGTGCCTATCCGCTGCAGATCTTCCTGCATTTCGCCTCAATTTTCTAATGCTGCAACTTCTCTGTATACTACAGCATCATCCGGGAAAAGCCGCATGGAACTTCCGACACTATCTACTAGGTCATTTACATGTATTGTGAAAAGCAATGGTCCCATAACACTCCCCTGTGGCACGCCAGAAGTTACTTTAACGTCTGTAGACGTCTCTCCATTGATAACAACATGTTGTGTTCTGTTTGCTAAAAACTCTTCAATCCAGCCACACAGCTGGTCTGATATTCCGTAGGCCCTTACTTTGTTTATCAGGCGACAGTGCGGAACTGTATCGAACGCCTTCTGGAAGTCAAGGAAAATAGCATCTACCTGGGAGCCTGTATCTAATATTTTCTGGGTCTCATGAACAAATAAAGCGAGTTGGGTCTCACACGATCGCTGTTTCCGGAATCCATGTTGATTCCTACAGAGTAGATTCTGGGTTTCCAGAAACGACATGATACTCGAGCAAAAAACATGTTCTAAAATTGTACAACAGATCGACGTCAGAGATGTAGGTCTATAGTTTTGCGCATCTGCTCGACGACCCTTCTTGAAGACTGGGACTACCTGTGCTCTTTTCTAATCATTTGGAACCTTCCGTTCCTCTAGAGACTTGCGGTTCACGGCTGTTAGAAGGGGGCAAGTTCTTTCGCGTACTCTGTGTAGAAACGAATTGGTATCCCGTCAGGTCCAGTGGACTTTCCTTTGTTGAGTGATTCCAGTTGCTTTTCTATTCCTTGGACACTTATTTCGATGTCAGCCATTTTTTTCGTTCGTGCGAGGATGTAGAGAAGGAACTGCGGTGCGGTGTTCCTCTGTGAAACAGCTTTGGAAACAGGTGTTTAGTATTTCAGCTTTACGCGTGTCATCCTCTGTTTCAATGCCATCATCATCCCGGAGTGTCTGGATATGCTGTTTCGAGCCACTTAAACTGATTTAACGTAAGACCAGAACTTCCTAGGATTTTCTGTCAAGTCGACACATAGAATTTTACTTTCGAATTCACTAAACGTTTCACGCGCAGCCCTCCTTATGCTAATTTTGAAATCGTTTAGCTTCTGTTTGTCTGAGAGGTTTTGGCTGCGTTTAAACTTGCAGTGAAGCTCTGTTTGCTTTCGCAGTAGTTCCCTAACTTTGTTGTTGAACCACGGTGGGTTTTTCCCGTCCTTCACAGTTTTACTCGGCGCGTACCTGTCTAAAACGCATTTTACAATTGCCTTAAACTTTTTCCATAAACACTCAACATTGTCAGTGTCGGAACAGAAATTTTCCTTTTGATCTGTTAGGTAGTCTGAAATCTGCCTTCTATTACTCTTGCTAAACAGGTAAACCTTTCTCCCTTTTTTTATATTCCTATTAACTTCCATATTCAGGGATGATGCAACGGCCTTATGATCACTGATTCCCTGTTCTGCACTTACAGAGTCGAAAAGTTCGGGTCTGTTTGTTATTAGTAGGTCCAAGATGTTATCTCCACGAGTCGGTTCTCTGTTTAATTGCTCGAGGTAATTTTCGGATAGTGCACTCAGTATAATGTCACTTGATGCCCTGTCCCTACCACCTGTCCTAAACGTCTGAGTGTCCCAGTCTATATCTGGTAAATTGAAATCTCCATCTAAGACTATAATATGCTGAGAAAATTTATGTGCAATGTATTCCAAATTTTCTCTCAGTTTTTCTGCCACTGATGCTGCTGAGTCGGGAGGTCGGTAAAAGGAGGCAATTATTAACCTAGCTTGGTTGTTGAGTGTAACCTCCACCCATAATAATTCACAGGAACTATCCACTTCAACTTCACTACAGGATAAACTACTACTAACAGCGACAAACACGCCACCACCGGTTGCATGAAATCTATCCTTTCTAAACACCGTCTGTGCCTTTGCTGCCATTTGCAGGTGTTCAGAAGTTTTATTGCAAAACTTGCTCGTTGTGAGTTGGAACCTCATACCAAGTTGCCTTATTAGTGGGTAAAATGAACCACGTTACGCAACGGTTTCTCATTACGAGAAAGTTTAATCATATTATATTAAATACAGTTAAAAAAAGTGACGCTGCGTGGATGTAATTAACTGAATAAATATAGTTGTGTTTTGTTTGTGGGGAACATCTAATGATAATGATGTTTTCCTAGATTTTCATCATATCAACGAGAAATGTTAGTTGTCGATCACAGGAATTTTTGATGTAAAACAGAATTTTATTGACAGCAATGACACAGTGTCACCTTGTGGTAGATTAAAAATGTTATTTTGGAGAAAAAAAGGTTCTTCAAATAGAGTTGTCGCAGAATCATAATAGCTGACGCGATTACTGTTTACACACGGGGATGGGTTCTGAGGATACCGTTCATCATACAAACTCGACCACCATTAAGTACTGGAACTGGTAGAAAGTAATTCCTATTTGTAGTTACAGTTGTTTCGAACATTACTTTCTTTAAACAGAGGATGTTTATAAATTAGTTACACAAAAGTAATCTTTAATAGTGAAAAGGGTAAATAACGCACAGAATGTTTGATACAGCACTCAGGACACTATATTTTCAAGTTTTAGTCCCTCCTAACAGTGTTAGTTCTTGACGTTCCCGTTTGATGGCATGCGCGAATGAGTTATTCGAAGAGGCATGATGGATCTAAATTAAAGGTGGAGAGGGGAAGAAACGAAAGGAATTGGAGGGGACACTGCTATCATCTCCATTGGGACATTATGCGGAATCAGCGGCGATGAGTGAAAATGTGCACCGGACCGGGATCCGAACGCGGGATCTGCAATTACTGGGCAGGTGCTGTGACCAGTGCGGAATCCGGGACACAGCGTCATCACAACCGCACGGACTATATCCGCATCCCTCACGGCCGATCCACATTCCCATCCAGCGCCTTCTTTCCACAGCCCGTGTCTGCTTCCTCCATATTCGCTGTATGAGATTCCCGCAGGAGGTCGGGCGTATTTTGTCCATCCGCACTGCAGAAGGTGGATCCATTGTCCAGCTAGACCAATCAGTTTATATGAATGTGTGTCTGTTCTTTCGGATACGTCCGAAAGAACAGACACCACGCACCCACATACGTCATCAAGGAGTCGTATAACGACGCAGAGTGTGCGCAGTTTTGTTTATGGCTTCATGAATCCAAATCCGATATTGTAGTTCAGAGACAGGTCAGGATTAACTATCGCAAGCCACTACCTCAACGACAGACTGTTATTGATGAATAGAATCGGTTCACCGAAACTAGCTGTGTATCACATACGACGCCTGGTTAGGGTCCTTATTTTTTTCGGGGTCAACTGTAACTGGCATATGGCATCTAGACATGCAAGAACGTTATCTAATGTCTCAATTACAGCATAATATGGAGGCAGAATTTATTTTCCGGCGAGATAGGCTGCTACCACATTATCATCTTGAAGTTGGCATGTGTCTCCGTAGGAATGTGCCGACTTGGATAGGACGGGGTGCGACAATATCCTGCGAACACGATCATCTCATGACTTCTGTGTATGAAAGGCAGCGTGTTTGTTCCTCCGCTTCTGGGAAACGTCGACGGATATTAGAAGCAGTTTCCACCCTACGTCAACACTTCATACGACTTGGAAGGAAACTGATCACAGATGGGACATTTGTTGTGTTACAAAAGCTAGCCGCATTGGACATTTGTAAATAAAACTTAAAGATGTACTGCATTCCCTGCTGCAGCAAACATTTCTATAAGTTATCTACCTTTTTCACAATTAAATTGTTACTTCTTTGTAACCAATTAATAAACACTCTGTTTGTAACAACTGGTCGAGCGGCACGTATCGAAAATACTAGATATCACTTATCGATTTCCTAAACATAACTGCCGGCCGCGGTGGTTCAAATGGCTCTGAGCACTATGGGACTCAACATCTTGGGTCAAAAGTCCCCTAGAGTTTAGAACTACTTAAACCTAACTAACCTAAGGACATCACACACACCCATGCTCGAGGCAGGATTCGAACCTGCGACCGTAGCAGTCCCGCGGTTCCGGACTGCAGCGCCAGAACCGCACGGCCACCGCGGCCGGCGCCTCGGTGGCCGAGCGGTTCTAGGCGCTCCAGTCCGGAACCGCGCTGCTGCTACTTACCATTCAAGTTGTGTTCTCCAGTTGTCCTGTGCAAGCCTTTTCATCCCCTAATAACTACCACAACCCACATCCAGTCGAACCTGCCTGCTGTAGTCAGCCCTTGGTCACCCACAACAGTTTCTACCCTGCAGTCTCCCCTGCAATACCAGACGGACGATTGTTTGATGCCTCAGGATATGATCAACCAGCCGATCCCGAGTTGTGAAATACATTTCTTTTCTCCCCTGTTCGATTCTCCTCCTCCTCCTCAGTAGTCGACCTCTTCTTCGGCGTCCTCACGTAGTACCGCATTTCAAAATGTTCTATTCGCTTCTTGTCTGCACGGTGGGTCGCTCATATTTCACCCCCATGTGCGGATATTTCCTCACAAATACCTCCGGAAAAGACTTCTTGTTTTAAATTTATATTCAAAGTTAGTAAATTCTTTTTAGAAATGCCTTCCTTGTTATTGCCAGTCTGCACTGTAGATCCTCTCTACATCGGCAATCGACAGTTGATTTGCTGCTCATGTAGCAAAACTAGTCAACTAGGTTTCATTTTCCATCCCTTAATCTAATTCCCTCGTTATCACCAGATTCAATTAGACCTCATTCCACTAACCTTGTTTCACGTTTGTTGATATCCATCTTGTAACCTCTTTTGAAGAAAAAGTTACTCAGTTGTAGTGGCGGAGCGGTAAGAGTTGTTTTGGACACAATGCAGTGCTCTCCATGATTTCCGGACAGTGTCTGTGTAATACTGTTGTCGTAAACAATGTGCTTTTTAGTGTTTTAATTCGTTTCGTTTCTTCCGTGATTTACAGCCTATGTCAGTTCATGTCGATTGTGTGTTGAGAAGCTAGTTTTAACGTCTGCCCGCCGTCTAATCGTTACTTGTTGTTTTGGAGTCATTACAGTGCTTTACATAATTCCTAACAGCGTCGATTTAAGGTTGTTGTTAGAAAATATTGTGCTTTTTAGATTACATTCACTTCGTGTTTTGTATTCCCTACGTTCAACATACATTTGTCGTGTTTTTCTGACGTTTGCAAGTTACCTGCACAACTCACCAAAAGAGAAGTTTTCATTAATTATTAATTTACTACACATTAAGTGCGTTTACTGTAAGAGTTGTCTCTCGTTCAATATCCTACATACTGTTGCTTTCTTTGTTTGTCTGAATGTGTTCCGACTCCAGAAGAAACGATTTAATGATATAACAGCTACCCTAGCTTCACTTATCCTGCAGGCTATGTCCACTGACACTGTTCAGTCTTATCGACTAGTGAACCCAGATACTTGAACACTTCCACATTTCTTACCCGCCCACACTCAGGTTCCCAGTCCTCACCCTGCCCTCTTCCAACAACAAGATATTCTGATTTATTCGGATTTGCCCCTACTTCCCGTTGTTTATTAATATCCATTAACTCTCTCATGTGATGCAGGGCATCATTATCATCCCGAGTTCTAAATTCTTGATCGTGGTAAACAGTAATGAATGTAAACTTCTGCACTGCGTATACGTGTAACCAACATAAATAACGTTACATATGTTTTTGGACGGGGTCCGCCTTTAGCAAAACACAATTTTGTTTTTCATCCCAAACCTGTTTCACTGCAGATGCAGTGGGCTTTTATTTTGTGGTTGTCAAACATAAAGAATGTTCTCTACTGTTATTAGTTTTTAAAATCGTAATTACAAATGTTTGACGAACACATGAAATCATGTACTCAAATCTTCTTTACCACATGTTGTTGTTTTCCTGCTGTATTATGTTTTTATAGGGCCTGTTTTCTTTCACAATTTCTCATCTGCAACCATATACAGCTTAATGTAGACAAAATGTGGTAAAAAGATATGAATCCATAATTTGGTTTGTTCTTCTAAAATCTATAATTACAATTTTAAAGAATTACATATATACAAACAGTAAAGAGCATTCTTTATGTTTAACAGCCATAAAATAATGATGCTGCAACTGCAGTGAAACATATTTGGGATAAAAAACAAAATTGTCTTTAGCTGAAGGCGGACCCCATCCAAAAACATAAGTATTGTTAAAGCAAACACAGAAAAAAAGAGCTTCAGCCTCAACATGATTAAATAACGTTGTGACTTAGAACATCCTAGTCTTAATCCTTAACGGTTTTTAAAACTTTCGGATATCCTACCGCCGGCCATTGTGGCCGAGCGGTTCTAGGCGCTTCAGTCTGGGCGTGGATGTGTGTGATGTCCTTAAGTTAGTTAGGTTTAAGTAGTTCTAAGTTCTAGGGGACTGATGACCTCAGATGTTAAGTCCCATAGTGCTCAGAGCCATTTGAACCATTTGATATCGTACCAACAAACTTCACAATTGCTCCTCTTTGGTGGTACAGCCTTTTCACAAAATCTATTAATACGCCACCCAGTCCAACCGCTTACATTGCTGTCCATAGTAACTTCCTTGGCACAGAACCACAGGCTTTTTCTAAATCAACAAACACGAAATGGAGATACCGATTTTATGCGAAAATTTTCTGACGCATCTGGCGTACCCAGAAGATGAGCACATCTGTTCCCAGCAGTGAAACCCGACTGTTCTTTCAATACTACGACATGTTACTGCAGTACTTAATAACCTACTCACGAAAGCCATTACCCCTGTAATTAGTTGGATCTCTCCTGCTCCCTTTCTTATATATGGCGTTAATACAGGGTAATTATTATTTAAGTGCAGCTACTCACAGAGGTCGGACGGGGACTGCAGTTATCGTATAGTAGCGATACTCGGTAGATATTCTAACGCATTAATGCGTAACCGATTTACGCTGAGAAAAAGTTAGTTCCGATTTTTGCCAAATCTGGCGCTGTGAATGCAAGAAAGACGTATAGAAATGTTTCCCTATATAATGGATTAGGAACAGAACGTGGAGAGAAAAGGTCAGTCAAGTGGGAAATGCTTAATATTGATGTTGTTATTAACTGACGCTTGCACAGTCTGTTCAGCATGATCATCGGAGCATAGACGAGATGCTGTACGTCAGAATATCTACACAGTTTCGCTGTCGTACGAGAACTGCAGCCCACAATGGACCTCTGTGAGCAGTTGTACTTTAATTATAACTACCCTGCGTATGGTATCGTCCATTCTTTGGATGCTTCATCTCTTTGAACCATTTTATAGTTAAAAGTGCTGCAACTACTTTAGCTCCTCCGTTCTTCAGTAATTCAGTTACTGTATCTCAAAGACTGGCTGCCTTTCCATTTTATATTTTTATTTTTTATTTTTGTTGATTCTGCTGTTATGGAAACCGTTCTCTGTCATTTGTAAGAAGATCTGTGAATTTTTTTTTTATTTTTCATTCAGAAATGGCAATTATTGCAGCTCCTCTTCTACTTTTAACAAGAGCTGTCACTGACGGATAAACCGCTTCTGATCCTTTGTTGTATCCGACCAAATGTTCTACGGCGGCACATTCCTTCCGCTAAGATAAAAAAAAAGAGAAATACGGTGGTTAGGCCCGATAGTATTGGGCTGACAATGCTCAGATCCCACAATTGACGCCTCTACGGAAGACGTTCTGTCGTCCATGTCGAGGCAGGCGCCGTCGCAAGCTATGTGTCGCATTTATCACCCCACATCGCTTGTCTCATTGAGAGCTGTGCGGTGTAATGGAGGAATCCGGAACGTTGTGCTCAGTGAGCTGTGAGTCATATTGACTTATGAATATATATATATTATGGGCTCTAACTCGATTTCCTGTACGTATCGGACTGGGAGAAACGCGCCCGTGTAATGGACGGCGTGGCGCGGCGATAAATCGTCGTCGTCAGTATTAATTTCTCTCGCCGGCCTGATGTGTTGACGCATGGCGGGCCCCATAAATTGTCTGAGGCGGCGGAGCCAAGTGTTTCCGCGCCGGAATGTAAAACCAGCCGTCTGTCGGCCGTCAGCTGGCGCCATATTGATTGCCGTCTCGTGAGTAACGGCCAGATCTGGAGGACGCCATTTGCCGTCATTTGTCACTGCCAGCGGTCGCGTGTCGCGCCCGTGTTCTTCCTGAGGCACACGTGCGAGTCCACGTGAGCGACCCCGAATGGCTCTCTTTCCTTCAGGGCGCCAAACACTCGCTGCCCCACTTTCGCTACCGGAGGCTTTCGTGTGGTGTCACTCGATCCGTCCAAGATTTTATCAAAAAATCAACCACTACCCGCTGGCATCTCGAACTTCTTGTGGACTGATGGTTGAGTTGTGGACGTCCAAAGCAGTGAGTGTGAGGAGGTTGAAGCCCTGCAGAACATTTCAATCTGGGACTGACATCTCTATTTCCAGGTCCGTGCCTTTCGTTCCTGCAACAGTTCTGCATCCAGGCGGCTCCAGACTACTGTGAGAAAACACTGTTGAAGCACTATCCCAACCGCAAGCACTTGAGTGTCACCCTGGATAGGGTCCTGACATACAAATTGCACTGTGGCAATGCCAGGACGAAAGTTAGTGGCAGAAACTATATTCTCCATAGAAATGCATGGTGAAATTAGATGATAAACAAAAGTCACAGAATCAGCAGCGCATTAACGATTCACAACGAGGGAATGAAGTCCTCTACGTCCGCAGCTCGTGGTCGTGAGGTAGCGTTGTCGTTACCCGCGCCCGGGTTCCCGGTTCGATTCCCGGCGGGGTCAGGGATTTTCTCTGCTCGTGATGACTGAGTGTTGTGTGATGTCCTTAGGTTAGTTAGGTTTAAGTAGTTCTTAGTTGTAGGGGACTGATGACCATAGATATTAAGTCCCATAGCGCTCAGAGCCATTTAAACCATTTTGAAGTCCTCTACGTCTGAACAATACCCACTGTACGGCGTTTAATCGGAAACAGCTCCTTCAATGAGCAACCGAGGACTATCAAAGACAATCTTGACCTAAAGTGGTGTGGTTAACCGCGGAAGACCATCAGTGTACAGTATTACCACAGGAACTAGGTACTGGTCATCAACGTAACATAGTACCGTCCAACCAGCGCAAATGTGCTGACTTCTCAGGACCCCGACGGATTTATTCCTGTCTTGATTGCCCCATTCTGGGTGTCTTCAATGTACGATGTGATTGACGTCACCGACGTCTGGGCTAAAGAGACCTACAGTTGAAGCAAGTGTGATAGTTGTATTCCGTTAATTTTAAGTAGCTGTACACATGAACAGGTAGCTGCTTTCACAATTTACTTTCAGAGTGTATTGCTCGTAATCTGTAACACCTAGGAATTTTCGGTTTATGCGAACGTTGAATGATGTTAGGAAAAGCAGTATTACAAATTATATCGAAGTTTAATCACTACAACCATTTGTCTACTAGATGCGTTTTGAATGCGCGTTTAGTTTTCAGTACCTTTATCTGCACAATCATGCGTCTTACTCATCCAAACTGTGCCAGATTTGTCGTAGCATCTATAGAATTACGTTACGACTCACATCTTACAGCTTAGAGTGTACCTGAATGAAATAATAAAATTTTGATTAATTTAATCATCTTTTCCTTGAAAAATTAACAACAACAGTACTATTTAGTTAACTCCAAACTATAATATGAGAGGCATAACATACTTCTATGGCTGTTGAAAGAAGACTATCATAGTCTGAGTGACATTAGACGAATGGTGTTGTAGCTAATAGTACTGAAAACGAAACGTGCTTTCAAAATACATGCTGCACACTAATTGTGGTAGTAATTAAACATTCACAGTTAAAGAAATACAATTTCTAATACTGATTTATGTAATGTCACTCAATATTCGTATTAAACCACAACGAATTAAGTGTTATAGATCAAGAGTAATACATTGAGGGAATTCATTGTCCTACGTAGGATGTTTGTGGTTTTGAAATAAACACTCCATTTCATACTATTGCGCTATTAGCTAATTTCGCCAGCATGGAAACTTTCAAGCTACCTGGTTATTAAAGAAGTGTCAAAAGTGATAGTAGCTTCAAGAATAGAAAAATAAAATCAGAAATGTACATAAAAATTTTTAGCCGCATCTGCCACATTGAAAAACTGTTGTCAGGTATCTTATCTTCCTCACATTAGTATGGAGGGATGTCCATCGAATGGTATCCCTAAGAAAGGTTAATTATGAACATACTAGTAACGGGCACAACTTGCATTAGAACACTGCACACAACAAACGTAAATATATTAATCGCATTTGGTATTACCTCCAAATGACTTTACAACTTACTTTCGCAAATGTGAATGACATACATGTCAGCAAATTCAACTGCAAGATCGTGTAGTCAGAGGCATAAAAATAACTTAAACAAAAGAAATAAAGACTTGGTCAGAATTACTACTACACATGGCTAAACTAAAATGTATGCCAAAGTTTTGTCATTTGAACAGACATATATAGCAGACGTGTGAAGCTTCAAAACTGAGGAACTCTTGGGAATGTACAAGCTCCTACTGCAATGTGTGAGGGAGCAAACAGCCAGAGAAAATACAGCAGCGACACGGTTCGTCCACAAAAACGCCGCAAGTCACGTTTGGAACGAAAATTATGTCCTCCAAGTCTCCTGCTGGCTCGAAGCGCATGCATTACTCCCACAATCAGGGAGACAATTTCATACAGACAAAAATGGTTCAAATGGCTCTGAGCGCTATGGGACTTAACATCTGAGGTCATCAGTCCCCTAGACTTAGAACTACTTAAACCTAACTAACTTAAGGACAACACACACATCCATACCCGAGGCAGGATTCGAACCTGCGACCGTAGCAGTAGCGCGGTTCCGGACTGCAGGGCCTAGAACCGCTCGGCCACAGCGGCCGGCTCATATAGACACCGAATCTTAACTTACCAATCAAGATCCCTTAAAACGGTAATAAATAAATAATTATTAAACCATGGATGCACTTTGAAAGTACGGAATGGAAATGCTACCTGCTGAGTCCAGGTCCTTTTATTCTGACGTCACACGTGGCCGGCCCTGCCCTGTTCTTCGGGATGCGCTTTCCGTCTCTGAAGACAGCAGCCACATCCGAGAAGCAACAGACGATTCACGTCAAACCACCGCTCCACATCAGCTTGCAACTGTCCTGCTTCCATTCTTCCTTCGGCCCGCCACCTGAAAGAGCCTGTGTCATACTGCACAATCTGTGACTGTGTACGCAGAGACTGAGGATGTACGGCTATCCGGGAAACATTACAACTTTAGACAGATGCTCTGACGTCATCGTCGGTGTGGTTGTCCGTTGACCGGAGTGCCGCCTTCCGTGCAGGACACGACCGTACGGACATCTGTTGACAGTTTGTGTGATTATCGTTAACTAGCCACAGGACGGGAAAACAGCGGTTTGTTGCTTTAATTTTGGATACATTGTACAATGATCCGCTTTTAATATATTTCGTGCGGTATACTCATGCCAATGCGGTTCGTGAAGACATTTTCTGCAGGAAAATTACTCTCGGAACAAAAGCAACAGCCCTCTTTTAAATGTTGTACCCTTTTACGGAAGAAAGCAACATTAATTGGGAGTACTGTGGAGGCGGATTTACAGATGGAGATCGCAGTATGGCTAGCTGTTACACCGTATTGCAAGCTCTGATCGGTAAAGGGATTCCTCACGCTTTTTGGTCTCACTGTTTTATTCACCGAGTAGCACTGACATGAAAGAGGATGAACTCTGTCCTTCATGAGGTTTTTCAATCAGTAATCCAAGTGCTAAACATAATTAAACGTCGGCCAATTAACTCGAAATGTTTTCAACAAGTGTGTGTTAATATGGCGACTAATCCCGTTTCCCGAATTTATTTCACCAACTTTCGCTTGGTTTCACATGGCAGTGACTTGAAAAGAAATAATAATTTCTCTTGCCTTGTTCAGGGGAAACATCTGCGTTCAGAGAATTTCGTAGACTGTGAGTGTTCTGAAACTGGCGTATCTTTGTGACATCTTAAAAAGTCGATGCACTGAATGCATCCCATCAAGGAAATAAGACATACTTCAACTGCCATACAAAATTTCAGGTTTCAAGAAGGAACTACTATTGTGGAGGAAAAAGTTGGATGATCAAAACGTTCATCACGTTTTACCTGCTCTTCACGGAGCTTTCGAACACAATGAAGTCTGTGCTTGTCGATCATTTAACTGATCTTATTGATTACTTGTTGAAATACTTTCCAGAGGAAGCTGATCGACACACTTGGCTCAAAGATCCTTTGCCGTCAACACTTATCACAGAGAACAAGAGAAACTTATTGATATTTCATCAGATTCCACTTTGAAGTCGATGTTCATTTGGTTATCACTGCTTGACTTTCAGAGCTTGGTGAAGCAGTACCCGCAAATAAGTATCAGGACCCTGTGAGTTTTGAAACCTTTTGAACATCCTACTTATGCGAGGTAGATTTTTCAGCATAAGCAGACATCAACAAGAAATACGGATCGCGAATGACAGTTTAAATAGAGGTGCGAGTTGCTATTTTCAATATCGGATTGATAATTGAAGAAATGATTATGAAGAAATAATCTCATCCTTCCTGTTGATGTCGTTGAAAGAGGAATATGTAGTGTCATTAAAGATGATTTAAATGTGTGTTCGGTCAGAGCTGGTTAGCGTCTGTAATAAAAAAAACTGATGGGAAGGATCAACAAACGAACTTGTACGGACGTGATTTGACGTCCGCAACGACTAAACACAACGATCATCAACAATAAATAAAAAAGATAGCTGAGTGGTCAGCGTGATGAATTGCTGTCCCACGGGCCCTGGGTCGGAGATTTTCCCCTCTCAGGGACTGGGTGTTGGGTTGCCTTTATCATCACTTCATCCTCATGCGGCGCGCAGGTCGCCCAGTGTGGCGTCGAATGTAGCAAGAGCTGCACCAAGGCGGCCGGACCTGCCTCGCAAGGGGCCTCCCGGCCAATGAGGCCAGACGCTTGTTTCCATTTCCATGGAAATGTGTTAAATATTAATGAAGATGCAACCATGCGTACTCTTTTTTTTTAAACTCAAGTTTATTTACCGCAAACGCAAAGTGTATCATGTGCAAAAGAGTCACGGATTTTATGTTAAGATCACGGGAGTCGTGGACACAAAAGGTTTACCTTTGTGATCGATGAGTCCGAATAACCACTTTCTAATTTCACTTACATTTTCACGTCAGGTCAGTTTTTTAAATATGTGCTGCAGTAATACGTTACCTGTTGTATTTAAACGATACGCTCTCTCAGTTTCAACAGCAGACCTGAAAGTGTTGCACAACGCCTCTCTTGTAGTGTCTGCTACAGAATTTGCATGAGCCATGAGCGTCTCTGTCCCGCTTTCGCGCGAACCGACGAACCTGTGAGGAAATGCACTCCTCTTCTCGGCTTCCCTTATTTTTCCTCAAGCTGATAAAGGACTCAGATCGGCCGGCCGGAGTGGCCGAGCGGTTCTAGGCGATAGAGTCTGGAACCGCGCGACCGCTACGGTCGCAGGTTCGAATTGTGCCTCGGGCATGGATGTGTGTGGTGTCCTTAGACCAGTTAGGTTTAAGTAGTTCTACGTTCTAGGGGACTAATGACCTCACAAGTTAACTCCCATAGTGCTCAGAGCCATTTGAACTATTTTTTGTCTCAGATCGACGAGAAGCACGCAAGAATCGATCGAAAGAGTGTTATGCAAGCCACTACTTTTCGTGGGCGAATTACATTTTGGTATTATTGTCATACTGATTCTCTACATCTACGTACATCTACATCCATACTGCGCAAGCCACCTGACGGTGTGTGGCGGAGGGCACCTTGAGTACCTCTATCGGTTCTCCCTTCTATTCCAGTCTCGTATTGTTCATGGAAAGAAGGAATGTCGGTATACCTCTGTGTGGGCTCTAATCTCTCTGATTTTATCCTCATGGTTTCTTCGCGACATATACGTAGGAGGGAACAATATACTGCTTGATTCCTCGGTGAAGGTATGTTCTCGAAACTTCAACAAAAGCCCGTACCGAGCTAGTGAGCGTCTCTCCTGCAGAGTCTTCCACTGGAGTTTATGTACCATCTCCGTAACGCTTTTGCGATTACTAAATGATCCTGTAACGAAGCGCGCCTCCCTCCGTTGGATCTTCTCTATCTATTCTATCAACCCTATCTGGTACGGATCTCACACTGATGAGCAGTATTCAAGCAGTGGGCGAACAAGCGTACTATAACCTACTTCCTTTGTTTTCGGATTACATTTCCTTAGGATTCTTCCAATGAATCTCAGTCTGGCATCTGCTTTACCGACTATCAACTTTATATGATCATTCCATTTTAAATCACTCCTAATGCGTAGTCCCAGATAATTTATGGAATTAACTGTTTCCAGTTGCTGACCTGCTATATTGTAGCTAAATGACAAGGGATCTTTCTTTCTATGTATTTGCAGCACATTACACTTGTCTACATTGAGATTCAATTGCCATTCTCTGCACCATTCGTCAATTCGCTGCAGATCCTCCTGCATTTCAGTACAATTTTCCATTGTTACAATCTGTCGATATACCACAGCATCTTCAGCAAAAAGCCTCAGTTAACTTCCGATGTCAACCACAAGGTCATGTCATTTATGTGTATTATGAATAGAAACGGTCCTAAGACACTCCCCTGCGGCACACCTGAAATCAGTCTTACTTCGGTAGACTTCTCTCCATTGAGAATGACATGCTGCGTTCTGTTATCTAGGAACTATTCAATCCAATCACACAATTGGTCTGATAGTCCATATGCTCTTACTTTGTTCATTAAACGACTGTGGGGAACTGTATCTCAGTGTGACATATGCTGCTCCTGCAGCTAGTTACCGATTCCAGTGATTTATCAAAGTATCACAGTTTTTTTCATCGATTTGGCGCCATTTCTGGACCTGCAGTAAAATTGTGCTAAACTGCTTCATAATGATGTCTCACTAAGATTCGAACTGGCAACCACCGAGGCGAGCGCCACGGTATAGCCGGCTTGCGTCACATACCTCGGCTACGTAGTCGACGGCGGTCGGCCGTGGCAGCAGGACCAGATGACGTCACACGTCACTGAAGTGCACGCCAGAGGCGGTCACTGCGCGCGGCGCGGCGCGGCTGTGTTTTGCCCGAGTCTTCCCGGCAGGGAAAACCCCGCCGGCCCACAGAAATAGATTGCCCTCCGAGGCGATCAGAGTTGGCGTAATTCGGCCGCCGGCTCCGTGCCTCGGGGAGCGACTGCTGCCGCGGGCTGGCGTTCTCGGAATACCCCTCCCCCTGCCAATTAGACTTAATTGCCGAGTGTTTACGCCGATTTTGCGCCGTCGCCCCCAGAAGGGCGTTCGCTGCAGGAAGCGGGCAGGAAAAGGAGGAATCGCCGGACGTCTAGCGAGTACGCGGCGCCTAATGATTTCCAGGGCTTTTGTTTTTTTGTGCCACGGCCAGTGCCGCAGTAAACGAGAAAAGTTTCGCAGGGCGGCGGTATCTTGTTGGCGGAACTTTGGTCTGCCACCGGAGCCCGGTTTCAATTTCGCCGAGGTTCGTCTGTGGAATAGCGAACGAGTCACCGCCGCAACCTGGGCTTATCAGCTGGAGTGGTCGCTCAGGTGGGCAGCGCACCTGCGGCGGTCGCAGAGAGGGCAGCCCAAGACCTCTGGCGCCCTCTGCTTCGACCCTCCCACACTCATCCAGTTGCCTTTCAGCGAAAAGCAACTCGGGTCATTGAAACTGCAACACCAGGAAGAATAGAAAACACTGGTCACGTGCGAGTAGGGATCGCACTCTGAAGTTTCCTCATAACTTAATTAGACTATGTATATAGCTCATCCATTCCAGAAATCAAGAATCTCGACGATTTTTGCTTCTTACTAACATGGATATTGCCGAGATATGCGTCCTGGGAATTCCAAGACTATCGGGAATGTTTTAATTTTTAGTTTAAAGTTGCATAACAAATGACAAAAAAAATTTGTGTGATGTAATTACAAATTAACGATTTATTATGTTTTTCCTTCATTTCTACTGTTCAACATTGCTTAGATTTTTATGAATGAGTTTGCGAATATCAAAATATTTGACATAATCAGCCGTGTCTTTGAATTGCATTGACAACCTTAGAAGGTTACGTAAATTTCGATTCATCCATGCGTTCGTGACAAAAATGGGTCTTAAGACGTGGACAGACAGTCGGACAACAAATGGCAAAAAATTATGTGATATAATTAAAAATTAGTAATTTTCGGATAGTTTCCTCTATTTTTACTACTGTACGACGGTTGCCCAGAAAGTAATGCACCGCATCCCGTTCTATGGTCACCTCCGGCGCGAAACAAGTGCGTGTATGCCCTGTCGGTACCAATCATTGTGGAGCCAGTGCTTCACTGTGTGTATCACTTCCTCATCTTTTTAAAACTATCTTCCACGAATGGCATGCTTCAATGGCCCAAACAAGTGGAAGTGTGAGGGGTTAGGTCAGATGTGTCAGGTCTGACAGCCGTGGATGGGTCTCCCCGAACGTTGCAAATCGTAGACTCCATCGAATCTCCTTCTGATGACCTTACCCTTCCATAGACTTTGCATAAGCGTTTTTGAATATTCCCCACTATTTCTTTCATTGCAGTGAGATATTGAATGACGGCACGTTGCTTGTAACGTCCATCACCTACAGACACCATTCTGAAACTCTCCTGCGGCTACGCTATCTGTCGGAAGTGACGGAAACTTGGCGCGCTCACCCAGGAGACTTCAAATAATACGAACGTAACGTTTCGCAGTCGTAGCATTGTTTTCGGATGAGAAAAAAATGGGCTGCATTACTTTCTGGGCAAACCTTGTATCTTGTTTCTTATCAGTTTTCATTCTTCTAGGTCAACAGGTAGTAACCTATACGATTTGTTGAGTGACTTTGCGAGTACCAAAATATAGGACATAGTCGGCGTATCTTTTAATTTCAGTGCCTTAGAAGCTTCAGTTTTTAACACTTCCAAGGAACCGGAAACCTTACAATGTGACATAAATTTCAGTTGGTACATCTACCGGTTCGTGGCAAAAAAAGGATCTGAACAGAAGGACAGACAGACAGTCGGACAATAAATGACAAAAAAAATCTTTTTTCGTGTAAGATAATTACAAATTACCGATCTTCGGATTTTTTCCTTTACTCGTACTGCCAAACCTTGCTACTTGCCAAAATTCACGATTCTAGGTCAACGGGAATTACAGTGCAGGTTTTGATAGAGTTTGCTAGTATCAATATATGTGACTTAAATAGACGTTTTGCGGTACGGAAAGCTAAAAACTAAATTTCAGTTTCTGTGCGTTTACAGTGTGGTACGAGTACGAGACTACAATTCCAAAGATCTTGGATTCTATTCCCGGTCAGTCGTACGATTGTTCTCTGTTACTTATTATTTCTTTAACCTCTGGCAATGTTTGTGGCATGAAAAATGTCAAGTTGCACTGTGGCTCGGAATCAACATGACACTGTAGGTCTTTGTTTCTGAAACACTTTCGGGGTATAAGGTCGTGGTCCACGAAACTCTACCGTTCCTGCCGTCTTTTTGATAGATCCAAGGATTTCCACGCCGGAATACCTGGACTCCGAATTAAAACGTCTAAACCAGACTTTAGAAAAGAATAGCTATTCTAGGAAAGAAGTAAAGAACGGAAGGCCGGACCACGAGCATGAAAAACAACAATGGAAGACTATGGTTTTTTTTTAATTAAAAGGTAACAGACCAGATAGGAAAGGTTTTAGAGAAAGATGACATTAGACTTGCGTTTAGACAAACAAAGAAAATTGGTAATGCACTCCGATCTGTAAAGGACAAACGCCCTGCTCTGCCAGCCAGTGGCGTACAAAACTGTGTGTTCATGTGGTAAAGTTTATATTGGACTAACCAAGAAAAGCGTGAATACACAGCTAAAGGAACCCCAAAGTCTCTGCCGACTAGGGAAAACAGACAAATCGACAAGAGCTTTAGCTGTATTTAGTCCTTCATTTTTAAATCGCTAATGGCTTCATGACACTAAAAGTCATGTGTTCAGGTGAACATAAAACTGGAATAGAAGGGAGAGCCTATAGAGGTACTCAGGGTACCCTCCGCCACACACCGTCAGGTGGTTTGTGGAGTATGGATGTAGATGTAGATGTAAAAACCTATATTCATCTGAAGATGTGGCTTTTAGTGCTATGAAACCGGTAATGAGCTAACAATAAAGGAGTAAATACAGATGAAGCGGCTTATCAATTACCAAGATGATTACTCAAAGCTGTGGTCGGTCTACCTACAAGGTTGTCATTTCGAACTGCAATAATTCAGTTAATCGTTTTTTAGAAAGTGCTAGCAGTTTAGCCAACTGAGGTGGCATGCTTTTGTATGGGACCCGCTGCGAATTAGATGTGATGGAGAGAACGGATTGAGGGATGCACGCTCACGTAATTCGCATCACTGGAAATAATCTTCCGAATTAGGTCATTCTGTGGTACGGACCCTGTATAACCTTAAAAGACATAGTTATTATTACAGAAGTAAGAAGAAGAAATTCTTTAAATTTTTGTGATGCTGACACTCACGTGGCATGCAGAGTAAGTGCGGCCCTAGATGTAATGGCTGTTAAAGAAACGTGTCATGGCGAGTTATATGAGATATGAGTAATATAACATGTTATTAATGCAAATTATATTTGAGGATAACAGTATTCCTCATCATGGTGAATGTAGCTTAGTATTAGAAAAATTCTGCAACATAAGTCTTATCAGATAAACATATAAAGACAGGAAGCACATAAATACACAAGGGTACACAAACACATAGTGGGATAACAGAAGGAAAGGACAGGGTTTGTTTTCAGTGTAACATTTGGTACTGCAGTCCAACTCAAAACTTCATTCTGTAGATCTTTCGTCATATCTCAACATTTGTTTCCACCAAAAATACCCTATCCAAGCATGCTTTCTGTATTTTGTTCACATTCTCTTTCAAAAATCGTTTTTATCCACTGTACACTACTTTTTTTTGGCCAAATCATTTCTTATAGCTTCTCAATGCATTTCTTCCAATTCATCACAACTTGTTCTCTTTTATAACCTACCCCATCTTAAGCTAACTTAAAGCTACTGAGCTCAGATGCTAAACTAAGGGACGAGGCAATGCAGCAGCACAAAACAATTAATACAAACAGCAATAACAAAAAAACAATGGAAATTGGCAAAGCAAGCAGCAGTAAATGTAATAACTTATATCTAAACATGACAAACCCACAAGCAGAAATAAATAGTACACTAAAGACAACAATGCAGATAAGAGAAACGTATATTCACATCTTAATGTCTATGAAATTAAAGTGGCACACTACAAAAACTAATTCTAAAAAAAATTACCAAGTACTGGAAAAGAAAATTATATATGCAGTTGCTGTTACTAGTCCCTTCTTATTGTTCTTTCCTTTCCAAGTGCTCCTTTTTTTGAAGAATGTGGATCATAAAATTGTTATTTAACATATCTGTTGACAGAAAGTTTTCACATTAGCAAATGCATTTAATTTTATTTTATGAAACCAATGCTGTAACACAGCTGGAAAACAGATATCAAATGAAACAAGCAACTATGAAAGGCAAAGCATAAAAATATCATTCAATAGTCATGTGACATTTCATAAGTTAGTACAAATTCTCTCAACTCTCGTAGAAAGACGCTTGTCATTGTCAGGTAAGCAGATGTAAGAAAATATCTGTCGTTTTTGCGATGCTTTCTACAAAGGAATGTCAATAGCGAAGATAATGGCCTCTTTATTTTTTTCTCCACCTGTGCCTCTGAAAGGCACACACTAATGGCTTGTTTCCATGTGGCTGTCGCCCAGCTGGGTGCCCACGACGCATTACGTGCAGGTGGTCACTTAACTTTCTTACCGAAATATTTACGACACCAGTTTCCGATACAGTGGCAGTCTCATATAAAAATATTTTCACAGGTTGAGAATTTGCGTTACACATCTGTAGAAACAAAATTCTATTGATATAACAGTGTCCAAAAAGTTTTCATCGGCATTGTAATACATTCAAGCATTTACATACATTTCATAGCTCTTACAGTACGATTCTTGGTTTCCAGCAATCTTTTTCACAAACCAGAGTCCCTAACCACTATTCATTATTCCTTACCTTATTCGTCGACACTTCTTCAATATTTCATCATAACAGATACATAGCATAATCAAATAACTCATATAGCATCAGCTTATTGATCATAAACATACCACAACAGCATAATACACATAGTCATCGTAATAATAAAATCATAACACCTCAGTCAACTCTCAAAATCGTCGTAGTTTCCTCCAATAATTTCAAAACCTAAAAAATATTCTCTGCTCATGTCAAAAGTGTCATCTACCTCAAACGTACTTTAAAAATCGTGATCCCATACCAAATACACCATTAAAAGCTCTCATAGTATCACAATGGTTCTGAAAAAATATGAACAGTTCACAAAGACAGACAAAATACAATTTCGTAAGTGTGAAGTTATCCAACTGTGTAATTACGTAAACATCTGTCACTGATGTAGTAAAAATAAATGTTTGACCCTCCCAGTTAGATGATCAGATAGCTGTGTAATTCTGTGTTAGAGAAATATGGTACCGATGTGTAAAGTTGTATAAGCAAATACCATATTAGCTAGGGCTCCTTGTGCTTGCCATACACATGGTACACAAAGTAAGCGTGTACCCCCAGAGGATTAATGTAATTATATCATCAGGTGTTACAGATTACAGCAATGGAATGAAATGTATCACGGAAAACATTTGTATCATTGCACTTCAAATATCTTTAAAAAAAATGTTTTAAGTACAAAATTAATCACTCAAACACGTGTACTGTACCGCTAAACTGTCCGTCTTGTTGTAAGATAATCTCTGTGGAAGTGTCGTATTTATCGTCCTTCTAAGCTAAGTTCTGCAGAAGTCAATGTACTTACCTCATGATAAACAAAAGCGAAATGCTATGCGTATAGATATCGTAGTTACTACGCTTATTGCTGTGATGAAGTAAGTACTGTACTGTAACGTATTGTTGTGCTACAAAAAAGGCTGTCTCATTGTAGCTATACCACAAAGTTACTACTAAAACATGTTTTCCTTTCCAGAACACTTCAGAAAAACTGTGCAGATATAAAAAAGATACACCGCAAAAGCACAATGTAAATTGTGTCACACATTAGTAGCGTCGTGACATAATCGTGTAGCTATCAAAGAAACCAAATGCTAAGTCATCTTTAATCTCACAGAAAGTACTTCAAATAAAGAATGTCTTTTCAACTAAACCAAAATGTTGCATTAAAACCTCATTAACAGTGTATGTTCTAAGTATGTAAGCCTTATAGTCGTTACGTAATCGTGCAACTAACAAGCAAGAATGTACAAATAACAACACTGTGTCGTCTGTTCACTATAACAATGCATTCGTAATTTCTATTTAAAACTGTTCCCTAGGTTCTAGACTGGATAGTTAACTTCAAAACATTGTTGCATGTTAACAGTTTCTCAGTGTGACAAAGCATACTAGAAATGTGAAGTGAAATGTTTTATGACAAAGACAAAGTTAAAAAGCAAATTATATTTCAATAAACGGTTTTACATGTGAAATGTGCTGCAATCCTTTACTCTTCCTAATACGCAGAGTTTCAACTTCAACGCAATTATCATGTTGTATACGTCGGTAAGGAATGCTTAAATTTTTCTCAAGGTTAGCGTCTATGTTATTTTCTCTGAGCCAGCCGGCGCACGTGGCTGCCTGCGGTGCGGGTCATTGTCTGTGTCTTTGTTGGCGCGCGTCGTTATTGGGATTAGGAGACCTAACTTCTACAAATTCACCTTGACGAGAGGGCCCTGCTCTGTTTGAATCCCGCCAGTTCTGATGCAATTCAGGTCTGTCGTTACGATCATATCGTCTGTCGTCATGTCGGTAATTTCTGTAATTAATTTCTTGTCGGCCACGTGGTGGAGAATTTCTCCCTGAATCGTAACTGCGCACTGGACCGTTGCGTCGGAAATTATTCTGTCTCCCTTCATAGTAATTGTTTTGGCTCCCATATTGTCTGTTTTTACGATTGTCTCTGTTATAATCATTACTACGGAAATGCGATCTTTCTCTTTAACTATTATTACTCTGCCAGTGGTTGTCATATGGGTGGTGTCTGTTTTGGTCACGATTTGCGTTGTAAGAATAGACTTGTCGTGTCCAGTTATTGTTTCTGTCGTCACGGAATTGTGACGGATGTGACCTGTAGTGATTGTTTTCCTGTTTTCGTATGTCATCTTTGCAAAGTCCCGCCAAAATCATATGTCGTAAATGTTCAGGCAATTTCATTAAGCAAATGTGGATGAGTTCTGTGGGGCTGTATGAGTTTGACAGGTACTGATTCTTGTGCAACATGTCTTCAAAATATTTCACAAGGCTGGAAAATTCAGATTGTTCGAAATGTTTCATCATTATGATGCCATGTTTTACTCGGTCTTGTGTAGCTTGAGACCAATATGCTGAGAGGAAGGCATGATAAAATTCTCCTTCACTGTGGCAATCGTGAATGACCGATCGCATTCTTGCAGCTGGTTCATCCTCCAAGTAGCCACACATAAATTCTAATCTGTGCTCTAATGACCAGTTGGGAGGAAAACAATGAGAGAATTGATGGAGCCACGCTTGTGGATGAATGTCGTTGCCAGAATTCTTAAATGTTTCGAATTTACGTGTAGTAATGAACAGCTTATAGTCAAAATCATCATGTCGGCGAGTCGCATGTCGGTCATTGTTACATCGTTTTGGCGGTTCTATCTCAAATTTCAGTGTACCTTGCCAATTTCTTTCATGATTTCCGAAATGCCCTGTGTTATTATTTTGTGGTTGTTCTGTATTGCTATGTCCCTCTTCCCGTACTGGGGCGCGAGTGTCCTCTGAAATATGTAACTCTTGTATTACTTGAGCCAACTGATCTTGTACTTCCCGCATTTCTCTTTTGTACTGTGTGTTGATTTGATTTTGATTCTGTTTGAATTTTCTAATTTGTTCATACTCTTCAGCGTCAGTGAAGGCTACAGGTTTTGTGTCATTCAGATCATCATCTACCTTTGTAGATAAGTTAGTGAACTGATCTGGTAGTTCGGCTACTTTATCCGACAGTGAAATTATTTCCTCTTTGTGTCTTTCTGAACCAATTTTCAGAGTATCTACTGTGTCCTTTAATTTCGCTTGAGTTTTTGCAAGTTGCGTATTCGAATCGGTAAATGCAACTGAGTCAATTTTAGCTTGCAAGGTCTCATGATTTTCATGAACAATAGTTTGCAGTACTTTTATGGCTGCTTCGTGATTCCGTAATGCATTTTCATGCCGAGAAAAAATAGGTTGGAAATGCTCACAAATTTGTGTTTTTACGTCATTACAGACTTTTTGACATTTCGATTCGATGTTATGTAACTCATTAGTTAAATCTTCACGCGTTTGTTCAAGTGTGGTGTCCAACTTTTGAAGCTTTTCTTCCATTGTGTCTAACTTTTGAAGATTTTGTCCCATTTGTTTCTGATTTTGTTCAAGCGTTGTGTCTAACTTTTGAAGATTTTGTTCCATTGTGTCTAACTGTTGCTGTGTTTGTCTCTGATTTTGTTTCATTTGCTGCATTAATTGCAATAATAATGTATTAGTGTCTGGAATCTGTTCCTCTATGCTTTTCGGCAGTGCATTTGCACCGGCAACATTCACATTTTGACAAGCAGAAAATGTGTCTTGACTTATTTGACAAAAGGGTGAGGACGCAAAACCTGAATGTACAGTATTTCCTAGATTGTGTCCTGTCGTTTCGGATTCCTGACGCGAGCTGTTGCCGACCGATCGATCGATCGATAATGCTTCCCTGTTCACTAACTGTTTCACTGCCTACACCATTATTTGCAGCCCGCTCCATTTCACTATGCACTATTACTAAATTACTACTTTGAACATTAGTTAATTCATTACATGGTGGCGCTAACATACTGCTTTCGTCTTCACTGTCATTTCTCAGTTTACTTTGGAGCCTAGTATTACGTTTTTCACACGTCATTATTGTCACAATATTTCACACGACAACACAGAAAAACACAATTTGAAGAGCAAAAATAAGAGAACACATTAACATAGCACTGAAAATAATATCTAGTTAATTGCAAGCGCAGCTGCGAAATACTTGGTGCAAATCTACATGCATGCCACAACTGTTTTACTGTACAACAATGAAAGACTACAACTACAAAGGAGATTTTCTCTACAATTACGTGCTAGCAATAAACAAAGTCTACACTTATTACACAAACTACAAGAAAAAAATCAGAAGATTCCAGTGAGGTATCCTCGGCTAAGGGTCGACACATGAAACGTCCCCTTTGAAAAATTATACAAGACTGTGCTTAAACTGACACACAATATTTTTTTGCGCAACGCAATCTGACTTTCAGTAATCCCTACAAGAGAATGGCCCTGACTAAGATTAATCTATATATTTCACAAATCACTTACCTCACAAAAATTTTCGTTACTCGAACTACTGCAATACAGCGAGCGCCACTATTGCCAGCTAACTAAAAGATTCAAACTACGGAAGTCACTAACTACTGATAGGTACAGTTAGCAAATGAGAGATTTTAATAGAGAACAAACAATGTATTTACCTTAATAGTCATAATATATATAGCAGTTCATGACACCAATTCTTACAAATTTCAAAACTCCGCCATCTCTATCCCCACGTCTACCACCGCTGGTGGCTCACCTCCAACTGCGCAACGCTACGCGCTGTTAGCATCCAGCTGCCGCTGCCCAACAGTACAATGGCAGACAACAATGCAAACCAGCCACAGACTGCACACGGCACAGCCAGTGATTTTTCATACAGAGCGCTACGTGGCGTTACCAGTAAGAAAACGTAAACAGCCTACTTACATCTTGCCAGTGTATATAAACAGATAAATATCCTTTTAAAGACCTTCTGATGAGCTGATGGTGTGTTAACAGTGTGTGGAAAAAAACTACGTTTTGCCTATGGGAACAATGACGTGACTTACTGCTGATATCTTTTTATTTCTTTTGTACACAGTCACAGAAGGCATATGCAGACTGTTTAGAGTTCGGACATACGGTTGCCATCTTCCGAATCCATATATCTGAAGCGACATAGAAAGACGGAGGAAACGTCCACGACATTTTTGCCATGCTATGTTCTGTTACTGTGTGATAAACCGAGTTGTGCAACACCCACGTCGCTTCTCTCCCGGATGAATGAGGGGCTTTACGGTGTGGCTATATATATATTTATTGGTATTTTGCCCTTAAAGAGTGTAGGTGGACTAAACTACAATGCCAATTCCTTTTGCCTTCCTTGCTGCCCAAACTTCCCTCATTCGCTCACTGTGTTTCTGTTTCCGGTCCTCTGTCAATGCTTCTTGTCAGCTTCGTGTCTTCGACTTCATCTTGATTGCCTTTTTGGTTGCCCATTTTTGTTTCATCTTCCGGCTGTGATCTTGCTTGCGTTCTTCGGTTTATTTTACGCCTGTTCGTTTGTCACATTGTATCTCATGTAGTTTACTTTTCTTAATGATGTTTCTGAATTTTATTCTGTCGTTTATTGTGTCTGCTGTTATATTGAGTTGGTTCAGGTCGTTTTTTCTTTTACCTCTGCCACCCATTTGTTATTTCTGGTGGTTACCCAGCCAAAGATCTGTTTGATCAGTCTGTGTGATGGCATTCTGTATAGGTGTCCATAGAATTGTAGTCTGCGTTTTCTAATCTTTCCTGTGATTGTCTCCGTATGTTTGCATAGTTCCTCTGTCGGTTTCTTGATCCATATTCCATTGTTGTTAGCTGCGCCAAATATTTTCCTAAGCATTTTCCGTTCTACTTTTTCTAGTTGTCTGATACACGTATGCCCTAGGATTAGTGTGGTCTCTGCTGCATATAGTGCCTGGGGGAGCACCACCTTGTCGTAGTGGCGTAATTTGGCTTTTTATGAGATAGACTTCTTGTTGCAATGTTTCCACACTACTTTGTAAGTCTTATCCAGTTTAGTTTTTCTTTCTTCGTTTGAGTCTCTCTTATGTCCGCTCATTTGTAGTGTTTCATCAAGGTATTTGATGTTTGCCGTTTTGTAAATCGTGCGTACTTTGCGTTCAGAGATGAGAGTTTCTTTGTGCTCATAAACTGTGTCTTTTCGTAAGAGATCTGTAGCCCAGTTTGGGAAACGATTTCGTGTAGTTTTTCAATAGCGTCTTTTGTTTCGTTTATACTTTTCGTGACAATCGCCAAATCGTCTGCAAAAGCCAGGCATTTAATCTGTAGGTTTCCTATGGTTATCCCCTGTTGTGATGTTTCCCATTCTTTTATTACCTTATAGATAGAGAGAGAGACACACACTCACTGGCTGTCCTGCCGCTTTGTGTAGCCAAGGTCTCCACGCGACGCAGGGCGTATCAGGAAGCCAGCGCCGGCGAAACTGCACGGCGTAGCGTGACGTCACACACACTCTGCTGTTCTACGTGCCTGCTCTCCTTGTACTGCCACCTAAAAGTACACACTGAGCTTATGTGTATGCTGCTCAAATAGTAGGGCTGTTGTTACCACTAGATCAACTTTAAATGACGTAATTTTCCGCTTTTGACTGTAGCTTTATTTTGCAATTTCAACATTTTATTGAAGTAGGACCTGTAACTCTTTTATTTTATGAAGAGTTTATTACAAGTCCGTCACAGTTGCAGTGCAGATATTTTGTCGCCTTGTTTCGAACCGACTGGTTCGTCCTCAAGACTGACCGATTGAGGCTGCACTGAAAGTTCCTCATCTTAATGACAACCGTCTAAAATTGGCAATACATGCATCACCCAGTAACGGAAGAATAAGTCTCGCAGTGGAGGTTGGCATTTGTAGATACTACAAATAAACACATTGAGGTACATTAGTTTTCTCATTTAATGGGAATGTGTACTGTCTGCATTCATCACAAAGTGACGCTATTGTCGTCTTTCTATTGACCTTAACTTCAAAATCTTTTCAAAAAAACACGAAGTTTGTACCATGCATTTCATAATAAATATATCGTTTTTTTCGTTAATTGCTTCGTTATTATAGGCAACTGGTAATGTATGTTGCAAATCAGACCCAGAAATGAAGAAGAGATTAACAACTTTAGTTTAAAGTTATTTGTTTACTGTTCTGTAAAATATTACCCCAGCCACAATGCAGTCCTACTGTGTATGTTGTTTCCGGGCACGGAGTGACTTACTTGCTGTTAAAGAGTCGGACAGCATGAAGTTTGAAAATGTTTGCGTATTATGGATGTGCACATCCATGATACTTGGTGAGGTGTAGTAGGTGCAAACATGACGTACCACTCATGTCTTGTACCTCAGAAATTAGAGCAGCTGTCGATAACATTTTGGAAAGTTGTTGGAATCTCTGCGCGATTTGGGAACAAAGATATTATACAATCGGTTGCCGAGAGAGCACGGAATAGAAGGCCAACTATCACATTTCTTGGAACCGGAATTAGCCTCTCACTAACTAAACTAAACTCCGTCCGAAGAGACCTCGGAAATGCCAACTGTACCGACCGGTCGCCGTGTCATCCTCAGCCCACAGGCGTCACTGGATGCGGATATGGAGGGGCATGCGCTCAGCACACCGGTCACCCAGCTGTAGCCCGTTTTCGTGACCGGAGCCGCTACTTCTCAGTCAAGTATCTCCTCAGCTTGCCTCACAAGGACTGAGTGCACCCCGCTTGCCAACAGCGCTCGGCAGATCGGACGGTCACCCATTCACGTGCTAACCAAGCCCCAAAGCCAAAAGCGCTTAACTTTGGTGATTTTATGGGAACCGGTGTTTCCACTTCGGCAAGGTCGATCGCCCTCATCAAATATACATTTGTAATCCGCAAGCCCGCCGATAGTGTGCAGCGGGAGATACTTCTTGTACTTCTATCATTTCCTCCTCTCGCTTCCCATTCGCCATTGGTAGGCAGCAAGAACGGTTTTTACAGGTAACGATCCACGCGATGCACACCACCTTACTTCTACAATAGATAACTGCATTTTTTATGCAAGTCTGTGGCACTCTAACGCTGAACAAAAAACGCATGAAGAATCGTGCAGCCCTTCTTTGAATCATTTCTGCTTGCGTTAAGCGATGTTAACAGTCCAACACTGACGAACAACGAAGCTGCCTCCCTCGTGCGTGCATTATTCTTTGTAAAGCCGTCTTTACAGGGGACGAGTCAGCTAGGGCTGAGGTTCACGCAAGCGCGATATCCCACGTCTCGAGACACAGCAGCGTCCGCACACGCAACAAGCCGGTCGACGTGATTTTGCGCTTCCGGCGCCCACCAGCGGCAGTTGTCGACTTTATTTTGATCCCAAACCGTACAGTTTGTTCACGAACGTGGACAATTCCCGCGTTAATTCTATAAAAACGCACATTTCCTTTGTGGACCATAAACTAGTCATGTTTTTCTGTCTGTGGTATACATTAAAAACTTCAGTATCCATGATCGTGTAATAAGACAAAGATGAAAGATACATGCCCACTCAGGAAGGACATCAGTTTATATAAGTTCACCAATTCGAATAAACTCACTCGTGCTATAACAGGAAACTCCAACAACATTATAGAAAACGCGAAGGTGGAAAAAATAATTGGATACAGAGATACGCGGACTCTTTCTATCCACTGTCGGTTACGGATCGTGGTGCCTCAGTCATCTACGATATTTTAAAACGTAAGTTCTGTCCGCTTCGTATTTTATGTTGCAATCATCTAAAGGCTTTAATCGCTGAAATGTTATTTATAGTCAGGTACTACAAATCCTAACAATAGCGACACATTTTCATGAATCTTCAGTGGGTCGTTGCCCTAAAATCAGATTACTCTCGTACCACACGAGCTATAAGGTGGAATACCGAAACATGAAAATTCTGTAAGCACCAATGCGACGGAAGTTTCCTGTCATTTTATTACAATGAACTGTACCAATCGTTCTGGAGACATTCATTGTTCTGATTCTTGGAAACAGCATATATTCTTATGGTGTAAAGTACAACATTAAACCCACTGAATGTGGACTTCTATTGAAAACGACAAATACAAGCGTCTTACTTTCTGGTGGTGGTGGTTAGTGTTTAACGTCCCGTCGACAACGAGGTCATTAGAGACGGAGCGCAAGCTCGGGTTAGGGAAGGATTGGGAAGGAAATCGGCCGTGCCCTTTCAAAGGAACCATCCCGGCATTTGCCTGAAACGATTTAGGGAAATCACGGAAAACCTAAATCGGGATGACTGGAGACGGGATTGAACCGTCGTCCTTCCGAATGCGAGTCCAGTGTCTTACTTTCTGCTTCTGACGTAGAGAGCGTTCTTGCTTCCTATTGGTTCCACTTTATGTGGCATGTTGGCGAAATATCACAGAACTTTTTTTTATGTTTCCCGTGACGAAATGGCTGCTCAACGGGAAGTAGCAGGAAATGACGTCACAAAACTCGTAGAGCCCAACGTCAACGTTAACGAAGTCGCGCAATGTGCCGACGACTTAAGGACGCTTCCAAAAGGTCTGAGTGTGACACCTGCGTCCCTCACCAAGATGACGTGATCGTTCCAGGTGCGTACTGATTCAAGTGACTGATGGCTAATCGTGGTCTCAAACGATATCTGACCTTTTCATCAGTGTGGAATTGCGGGTCCAAGTTGATGTAAAACGCTTTTTTTTTTTATTTATTTATGCCCAAACAAGTTTCAGAGCCATTATCGCCATCATCAGTTGGTTCTTTAATTATTATTTACTTTACGTTGCAGCATGGTTTCTACGATTGTTGCCGCTGTTTCCAGCACTTTTTTTTTTTTTGTATACGTCATGTCATCTGCGAGGTCGCTGGACGGCTTGCAGTTGCTTTTAGAAACAGAAAAACATATCGTTTGCATCCTGTTCGTAATCGAAAATATTAAGAACTTAGAGATGACATAATGTACGCCGAGAAAACGGCAAAAAAGAAATAAAAAACCGCCGGAATCTGCGGCAACAATTGTAAAAACCGTCCTATGACGTAATGCAGTCGCGCGGGACTAGCCGAGCGGCCTAGGGCGCTGCAGTCATGGACTGTGCGGCTGGTCCCGGCGGAGGTTCGAGCCCTCCCTATGGCATGGGTGTGTGTGAGTGTGTGTTTGTCCTTAGGATAATTTAGCTTAAGTAGTGTGTAAGCTTAGGGACTGATGACCTTAGCAGTTAAGTCCCATAAGATTTCACACACATTTGAACATTTTGAACCTAAAGTAAATAAGAATAAAAGAACCCACTCATGATGGCGATATTGTTGCTGAGATTGGTTTGGGAGTAAATAAATAAAAAACAAAAGTCTTTTGCATCAAATCGGACCCACAATTCCATTTTGTTGTATTAATGCAAACACGGACCAGTGAAAGAGTTTCAAAGAGAAATGATCTTTTCATCATTAATGTGCAGCTCGTAACATTTATTTCTGTTATACTGAGCTTTTATCTTTCCACAAGACAGTAATATTTAAGTCTCTACCCATTAGCAAAGGAGTTTCTGTCTACTTCGTCTCCCCTCCGTGTAGAGAAGCGTGCCCCACAGATCGCCAGCGGACGCCATCCGCCAGGGCTATCCCATCGTAAAACAGCGGACGAGGTGGTGTTCTTATACACAGCCCTGGACGAGCGTGATTGCCCAGGTCACGTGTCGCTGCGAGCGTGACCTGGAGATCACGTGGAGATCGGCGGCATCCTCGTGGCCGTGTTCCTATAGTGCGGGAAGTAACGCCACATTGGAGGCATTCTACGTGTTGCTTTCGGTGCTTCCATAACCAGATCCACAAATACATCTGTCTCAATGGTTAGATTAGATTAGATTAGTACTTGTTCCATAGATCATGAACACGACACTTCGTAATGATGTGGAACGTGTCAGGTTAATAAAAGTGTCTATGCAAGATATTACATTAGACAAAATATTACATGATACTCAATATTTTTAATTTTTAATTTATTATTTTTTTGTGGATTGGGAAATTACCCACTTGCTATATCCAAAAATTCATCTAATGAGTAGAAAAAGTTGCCATTAAGAAATTCTTTTCCTTCCTTTTAAACGCTTTATGGCTATCTGTCAGACTTTTGATGCTATTAGGTAAATGACCAAAGACTTTTGTGGCAGCATGATTTACCCCCTTCTGAGGCGAAGTTAGATTTAACCTTGAGTAGTGAAGGTCATCCTTTCTCCTAGTGTTGTAGCCATGTACACTGCTATTACTTTTGAATTCGTTCGGATTGTTAATAACAAATTTCATAAGTTAATATATATATATATTGTGTGGGTACAGTGAAGATCCCTAACTGTTTAAGTGTCTGGAGGATGATCTTGGATGAGTCCAGCAATTATTCTGATTACACGCTCTTGTGCAGTGAACACTCTTTTACTCAATGATGAGTTACCCAAGAATATGATGCCATACGAAAGCAGAGAATGAAAATAGGCGTGGTAAGCTAATTTACTCAGATGTATATCGCCAAAATTTGCAATGACCCTAATAACATAAGTAGCTGAACTCAAACGTTTCAGCAGATCCCCAGTCTGTTTTTTCCAGTTCAACCTCTCATCAATGCGTACACCTACAAATTTTGAATATTCTACCTTAGCTACCGATTTCTCATCGAAGCCTATATTTATTAATGGGGTCATTCCATTTACTGTGTGACACTGTATATACTGTGTTTTGTCAACGTTTAATGAGAGCCTATTTGCAGAGAACCACTTAATGATTTTCTGAAAAACATCGTTTACAATTTCACCTGTTAATTCTTGTCTGTCGTGTGTGATAGCTATACTTGTATCATCGGCAAAAAGTACCAGCTTTGCATCTTCGTGAATATAGAATGGTAACACTGTGTTGTTATGTCTGTCTCCGAAACGAGCTCCATACTTACGTCACACTTTCACCGCCGCGATACAAGACATCGCACGAAGGGAAAACCGCTGATAGTTACAGGAATTAAACCCGGGCCCACGCACGCTGACCGCTCAGCTGCAGTCGAAGTCTTAACACAGTTGTAGCTCTCAGAAACATTCCAGTGGTGATTTGCAGGCGGCGTTGTTAACCTACGTAGGCACGAAGCGGTAGCATACTCTCGTTAAAGAAAACAGCTCCGCACTTGAGTGGGACGTGTTTGTGGGCCCTTTACCCCGCTTCATATTCATGCCGCGAGCCGGGTGGGACGGGGAGCGCTGCCCCGAGCAATAAAGTGCGTTTCGCGGGGCGGGCTTTCGTATTCAGGAGCTGCGCGGCGGATCAGCCGACGGCAAGTGAGGTATTGGGGACGGCCGGGAACAGATACAGCCCGGGGAGGGCGCCATCTGCATTCCGAGCAGCGGGCACGCCCCGAATTATCCTCACCCGGAATTGTGTTTGCTGTACGTGCGCGCAGCCCAGTCTGCAGTACGATACAGCCACACACTTCTGCCGTAACTGCTTCCAGCTTCTTCCGCAGACTGTGCAACCTACTCTCGACGTAAGTAAGTGCTGGGTGGTGCTCTTTACTAGACATAAAAGTGCAGCTGTCTTTGTCTGCGCCGTTGGGAAGTCACGAACTGCACTCTAATGGTAAGGCTCACAATGACTTTGCCCCTCTGGTTCTGTCTAACATGGAATCAGAAGGCTCATTGAGAGGAGTGGAGGGTGTAGTTAGCATATAATTTGATTCAGAGCGGTGAAGAATATGATGTATACATGCAGACTGAAGCGACGAATGAAAATTTGTACCAAGGCTGGGATTCGAACTCGGATCTCCAGATCACTAGGCAGACGCGTAACCACTACGCCACCCTGTGGCTTTGCACAACTGCATGGACTACCCTACCACGCCTCAATCGAAATTCCCATTCACTGCTTAGCCCACTTGGTAGTCGCCCTAAACTCGAACAGCATTGCAGACCGTCTCCAGCTGCACAGGAGTAGTCCCTCAGCATCGAACGAAACGTGAACTAGACTTGAAAATATCTGTAGAACCATGATGAAGAATAGTAGAAAGGAAAATAATGGCCCTCTTACTGCAAAAATCAGCATCGAGACATTAATGGAAAAAATGAAAAAATTCTCCTACCTACAATTTCACCAGTTAATTCTTGTCTGTTGGGCGTATCATCGGCAAGAAGTTCCAGCTTTGCATATTCGTGAATATAGATTGGCAAGTCATTAATATATATTAAGAACAGAACGTTGCAGCACCCCATTCTTTCATTCTTGATTGTTCCCCAGTTTGACAAATCACCAGTTTTTTGCATATTATGTGAATTGCTTATTTAAACTTTCTGCACTATTCCAGTTAGGTATGATTTAAACCATTTGAGCACTGTCCCATTCACACCACAGTACTTGAGCTTATCTAGAAGTATTCCATGATTTACACATCAAAAACCTTTGATAGGTCACAAAAAATCCCAACGGGTGACTTCCGGTTACTCAGAGCATTTAATTTTTCATTAGTGAAAGTATATATAGCATTTTATGTTGAAAAACTCTTCTGGAAATCTAACTGACATTTTGTTAAAACTTTATTGTTACAAAGGTGTGAAGCTACTCTACAATACGTTACTTTTTCAAGAATTTTGGATAAGGCAGTCAGAAGAGAGATTGGGCGGTAGTTGTTGAAATCAGACATACCCCTTTTTCATGCACACGTCTCAATACCCCAACTGGCGGACGCGTGTCAGCACCATCAACGGAGATGTCCAGCTGTGCAGCGTGATGGCGTGGATCACGACGAATGGGTGTGCCCGGCAGCTTCCAACCATGCAGCAGTCACAACTGAGTGCGGCCGGCCGGCTCGCAGAGATCGGACAGATTGGCTCGCAGAGATCGGACAGATTGGCTCGCAGGAGATCGGACAGATTGGCTCGCAGAGATCGGACAGATTGGCTCGCAGGAGATCGGACAGATTGGCTCGCAGAGATCGGACAGATTGGCTCGCAGGAGATTGGACAGATTGGCTCGCAGGAGATCGGACAGATTGGCTCGCAGGAGATCGGACAGATTGGCTCGCAGAGATCGGACAGATTGGCTCGCAGGAGATCGGACAGATTGGCTCGTAGAGATCGGACAGATTGGCTCGCAGGAGATCGGACAGATTGGCTCGCAGGAGATCGGACAGATTGGCTCGCAGGAGATCGGACAGATTGGCTCGCAGAGATCGGACAGATTGGCTCGCAGGAGATCGGACAGATTGGCTCACAGAGATCGGACAGATTGGCTCGCAGAGATCGGACAGATTGGCTCGCAGGAGATCGGACAGATTGGCTCGCAGGAGATCGGACAGATTGGCTCGCAGAGATCGGACAGATTGGCTCGCAGAGATCGGACAGATTGGCTCGCAGGAGATCGGACAGATTGGCTCGCAGGAGATCGGACAGATTGGCTCGCAGAGATCGGACAGATTGGCTCGCAGGAGATCGGACAGATTGGCTCGCAGAGATCGGACAGATTGGCTCGCAGGAGATCGGACAGATTGGCTCGCAGGAGATCGGACAGATTGGCTCGCAGAGATCGGACAGATTGGCTCGCAGAGATCGGACAGATTGGCTCGCAGGAGATCGGACAGATTGGCTCGCAGGAGATCGGACAGATTGGCTCGCAGAGATCGGACAGATTGGCTCGCAGGAGATCGGACAGATTGGCTCGCAGGAGATCGGACAGATTGGCTCGCAGGAGATCGGACAGATTGGCTCGCAGAGATCGGACAGATTGGCTCGCAGAGATCGGACAGATTGGCTCGCAGGAGATCGGACAGATTGGCTCGCAGAGATCGGACAGATTGGCTCGCAGGAGATCGGACAGATTGGCTCGCAGAGATCGGACAGATTGGCTCGCAGGAGATCGGACAGATTGGCTCGCAGCAGATCGGACAGATTGGCTCGCAGGAGATCGGACAGATTGGCTTGCAGGAGATCGGACAGATTGGCTTGCAGGAGATCGGACAGATTGGCTTGCAGGAGATCGGACAGATTGGCTTGCAGGAGATCGGACAGATTGGCTTGCAGGAGATCGGACAGATTGGCTCGCAGGAGATCGGACAGATTGGCTTGCAGGAGATCGGACAGATTGGCTCGCAGGAGATCGGACAGATTGGCTCGCAGAGATCGGACAGATTGGCTCGCAGGAGATCGGACAGATTGGCTCGCAGCAGATCGGACAGATTGGCTTGCAGGAGATCGGACAGATTGGCTTGCAGGAGATCGGACAGATTGGCTCGCAGGAGATCGGACAGATTGGCTTGCAGGAGATCGGACAGATTGGCTCGCAGGAGATCGGACAGATTGGCTCGCAGAGATCGGACAGATTGGCTCGCAGGAGATCGGACAGATTGGCTCGCAGAGATCGGACAGATTGGCTCGCAGGAGATCGGACAGATTGGCTCGCAGAGATCGGACAGATTGGCACGATCTTGTTGTGATGATGATGATGGGCGCCGCGCCCGACGACTCGCTGTGCTTTTGTTCGCTGCCAGGTCTTCATGAAGCTGTGGTTTTCCACCAAAAGAAACTCAATGACAGAGCTCTCTGCTTGGAAGACACCTCTGTTACAGACGCCATTTTGAAGGGTACGTATAGGGCTGCCACCTATCGGAACTTCATGGAACTGTAGGGGCTCACCTGGGGATAATTCCCGATGTCCCGCATCAAATTCCGAATGTTTTTCAACCGAAACAGGCCGAGAAAAAAAAAGTTGGAGCGCTTATTGAAAGCCCCTCGTATTGTACGTATAAACCAGGATGGATTCCGAACACTCATTATGCGAAACTCACCTCTAACTCCTCACATACTTCCCACGCCCGGGTTCCCGGGTTCGATTCCCGGCGGGGTCAGGGATTTTCTCTGCCTCGTGATGACCCCGGCAGGGTCAGGGATTTTCTCTGCCTCGTGATGACTGGGTGTTGTGTGATGTCTTTAGGTTAGTTAGGTTTAAGTAGTTCTACGTTCTAGGGGACTGATGACCATAGATGTTAAGTCCCATAGTGCTCAGAGCCATTTGAACCAACTCCTCACATACGATATTTTTAATGTTGTGGATAGCGGAAACCTGTTTGATCCGGTGTTCCTAGACTTTAGAAAAACTTGTTAGTTAGTACTACATTGACGCCGTTTAGAGAAACGTGTTCCTATCGGTTATCCAACCAGGCAAACCCGAAATTTCCTGCCACGCAGAACGCAGCACGCTATGCTGAACGGAGAATCACCTACAGTCACTGAAGTTGTATCTGGTGAGCCTCAGACTGGCGTCATAGGATCGTTCTGTTTATTCTATACTTTGTTGACTTGGTTGTATCAGTTTCACTCCTAAGCTTTTCGCAGATGGTACAGTCGTGTATGAGGAAATTCTGTAGGGCAGAAATTGCAGTAACAATCAGATCTGGACGCAACATCAGCTTCGTGCTGAGAATGACAACCAGCGCATAGTATAGAGAGGTGCAAATTTGTACGCGAGGCTCCATCACACTGTATACTTTGAGTACGGGTAATGCGAGTCGCAGCTACCATCAGTCACGCCATACGTATATTCGGCAGCAACAGCATGTAGAGGTATGAAGCGGAACGCGCACATACGCTCACTTTTGCGTAGTTCAAACGACGGGCTATGATTTATTGCTACGTGCGTAAATATTTTCATGTAGCATGTAGCTCAACAAGCAGTAATTTTTTACTAAATTTGCACCCCATTAATAGACTTTTAAAACGGTTTATGTGATAATAGAAGCCAGCTATACACTGCTGTAACTATGAATTTCTTTTCGGCGTGAACATGTCTAATAAGGACGTAGCTTGTGCGAAGAATTTAGAGTTAAAGATGCCATCGTAAAGCTATGTTCTGCTTGGTATAATGTGTGTGTATTTGTTTTGGGTGCAGTTGTTTTGAGACCACGATGATTGGCGACGGTTACAAATATAGTCCGATTTTGGTCACAGTTACAAATTACTTGGTGGTTCACACTTCACGCGTTGGAAATGGTTTCATCCAATCAGATCGCTCTACGTCACAACCGAACCGCTCTCCGCTGCTAGACTGTCACAACAATTACCTCATATCCAATTCCTCGTCCGGTTTTCTTTGTTGGTGTGTTTGGATCCAGAATAATGGGTCTGGCTCTTTTATTTCGTATTTTATCACACACGATAACAACACAAAAAAACCACACACATGCGCAGAGATGCCAACAACATATACACAGCACTAACGGAACAGTATCGGATCCTACAGCGCAAGACGCGATTCAGCGTCACATATACAGACATTATAAACACGGCGATCGGCTTAGTTTAGATAAGTTTCGTACGACACTGCATGAAGCCGAAATTTTTGAAGACAGCAACTCAGTGTTGCGACCGCAGCACCATAATCACAAAAGTAGCATTATTAGGCGATGTAGTGGCGTAGCGCAGTGGGTAGAGTAGTAACTTGACGTGAAGAGAGTCGTACGTTTGAGTCTCGTCAAATGCATCAACTATTTTTTTATAAATCCAATCAAAAGACTTTGATTACTATTTTTATTCAGTTAATTGTTTTAAATGTATTTCTTCATTTCTAATCCTTTGCTGCGTCATTTTCGTCAGCATACTGATTTTCTATTCGGTCATATTTTTCTTCCTATCATTCGTTTTTGTTTGGGAGCTGCCTTTGTCGTCTGTAATCCGAAACCAAGCGCCAGTCAGTACTACCCATCTGGTGGTAAAGTGGCAACTCGTATAGCCGGTGTGAGCATAGTTTGCCGATATGCAATGACAGCGAGAAATTACAGTTTGCTTTTAGCGCTAAAACTGAAAATTTTCCATCCTGAGTTTGTTCGTTGAGGTTAGCTTTAATCACCGTGAGGAGAGTGATCGTGGTTTGGGTCCTGACACATGTTGTTGACCGCCGTTTTGTCGGATACACAGCACATCACAAAGTTGTGGTAAGGTGATGACGAGAGTTTAAACTGAAGGCCACAAACCGCTTCGCATGCTGCAGTTCACTCATTGCTCAGCTGTTGGCAGAGCACGTCGAATTTCCGTATCATATCTCGCTGCTACCGCTTCCAACATTGGTCAGCGTTACACATTAAGCGAGCCTATAAGCGAGCGGTAGCCAGCTAACGATGTGCCAACACTGCAGCGGCAAGTAACAGACGTCAGCTGTCAAGTAATTTTAATCGGACTATACGCGTCTTTGTGGATGAAGAGATATTTTCAAAGTGTGTATTTAACTAACTGAAACCGCACAGTCTGTATCCTGTTTTCGACCTCCGGCTAGCGCGATGGTCCCTAATAACCTGGGGAACCACATCATTTTCCACATCGTACCGAGATGTGGCTTATATAGTCTATGGAAGAGGATGCTAATTTGCTATTTGATGAGATTCGTCCTCAAAAGTCGACGCTTTCTAAATGTGTAGGTGTCTAGCGTTGTAGGAAAGAATGTTCTTCATTACATTCAGGCTACTGAGGTGGCAGAAGTTTAGCCTTTCCAATGTTTCGAATGAATTGCAAACACTTTCATTTAAGGGGAAAAGGTTCTAAATATTCTATGAATTTTTCGATTCCAGTTTGCATCTTAAAACAGGAGAGCGCAAACTTTTCCGAAGAAAATCGTTCGTTAACCGAGCAGAAATTAGTTTCCAAAGACTTCATATTCGCTAGAACTTTCCACCCTCTTCAGTTTTAAAGTTTAATAACTGGAACAAAGGCGCTATGAAATAAAGAAATCACATCTCGTTCTTTTTCATTAGCTGTCAGAATCGATATGGCGCATGGCAGGGTACCCACAAGTTCTTCATCGTGTCTGGAACTCTACCGGAGCTTAAGCCTCCCAAGTATGTGTGACAGGAATATTTTCATTCCGTGTGTTTTCCTAGCCTCGTAGGTGATAATGACGGTAGCTATCATAAGGATGTGCAACGATTTTCGGGATATAAGCTAATCATGTGCAACTTGTTCGTAGTTTTTGTGCTTCGTCTCGCCGTACGGGTGAAACACATCTGCCTGGTTGACACGATGTTTGGCACACTGTTTGTTCTACATATGACCGGCCTGTTCTGCGATCATTACGTAGAGATGTTATGTTTTTAGTCCTTTTCTCTCTAAGGCTGATTTGCTGTAGTTATCCTTTCTAATTGTCCATTTCGGCAAAGTGTCTCGCGCCCTTGCGATTCTTTTCTTGTATCCCACCTCCCCCCCCCCCCCCCCCGTCCCCCTTCCCCACGCTTAGCTACAGTTCTCAGTGCCTATCCAAATGATCTTTCCGCTTCCTTAAGTTCTAAATCAAACATTTTTTTTATCATTGACTTGTCGCGGGACCTCTTTATTCCTTTTTCCATCATTTCTATTAAAATAGTGCCATATATTTTATTCGAATTATGGCCTGTGGGACAAATAAAAATATTTCCAGTCTTTGAGTATAAACTTGCAAAGAGTATCAATCCATAGATGCTTATGAAGAACGAACCGAAGCAAAGATACAACTAATGCTCACACCATCGTAGATTCAGTGTTCAAAGTTATCAAAACATGTTATATGAAACATTGACTCCAGAAGCAAGAACAGAAGAAAATTTTTTACAATAAGATACTCTGATATTCACGAGTGTACTGGAAAACGAAAATAGTAACATCTGAGAACCATCGTAAGAATAATATAGATTCGCATGTAGGTGCAGACAATAAATAAGTTTTCGACATGTTTACACCTAGCTGTTGACCAATCGTGGCAGTAGCCACCTTTTTTCTGTTCGGTTCTGCAGATGTATCGCATTTCAAATAGGGCACTGCTGCCATATTCATATGATGTGCTGTGACGTGTGATTGTCGTTTCATGTTTTGTAAATGTTAATTTTGTGATGGTGGTGTGAACTGAAATGCATAAGAAAATGTAACAGATCGTGGCCTTCAAAAAATTTTCAAAATTAAAGTGGTGGATGCAACATGCTGTGCATAACTGGATGTGCTCGGATGATTCAAATGGTTCAAATGGCTCTGAGCACTATGGGACTCAACTGCTGTGGTCATCAGTCCCCTAGAACTTAGAACTACTTAAACCTAACTAACCTAAGGACATCACACACATCCATGCCCGAGGCAGGATTCGAACCTGCGACCGTAGCAATCGCACGGTTCCGGACTGCGTGCCTAGAACCGCGAGACCACCGCGGCCGGCGTGCTCGGATGAGTTTCTGGCAACGGAATGTTCATTTAACTGTGGTGTTAAGATGAGTGCCCATTTCCCTGCATGCACAACTCATAGCGCCTTCTAAACAACCATCGGACGTCATTTGAAGCTGCTGCCATCACGGATTTGCAAGCTTCCTCGTTGAACTATTTGATGTCGTGTACAGGGCAGATCCGAATACACAAAGAAACAGACAAACTCAAAAGCCACAGATTTCAAACAGTACATCGAAGAAGCGTGTTGTTTCGTGCAGCATCAATTTTACAGCTCGTCCATAGGTGGCTTAGAAGGTGCACTGAGTTGGGTATTCAGAAAAATGTGCGCCCACATGAACACTCTGCCACCAGAGCATTCATCTGGATACAGTCAGATATGTGCAACATGCTGTGTCAACTCTGAATGTTTCCACGAAAGACGTTTAGTAAATAATGTAACACTTTAAGGCAGATTGGTTTTATTCAGGATTTCAATACGCTATTTTATTTCTCACGCCTTTGACTAAAAAACGCTGCTTTTCAACGTAATATCCATTCAATGTGACGTCCTTGCGCCACCTTACTAGGAGGGTCTTTATTCCCGCATGGCACCTCTCTACTACCCGACGTCGGAGCAAACGTCTTCCATTAATAACCTCTCCATCACTCACGTACTGCTTTACCAGTGGTGCAGCCTTCACTGGGCCAAACAGGTGGAAGTCGGAAGGAGCGAGATCATACCTGTAGGGTGGATGAGGAAGAACAGTCCAATAAACGTATGTGAGATCCTTTCGCGTGCGCAGTCTTGTGTGAGACCTTAAGTTACCATGAATAAGGAGAAGTTCGTCTGTATTTTTGTGGCTACGTGCACGCTTAAATCGTGTCATCAGTTTCCTGAGGGTCGCACAATACACTTGAGAGTTGATCGTTGCACTTGGGGGAGGACGTCGAACGGAATATCTCGTTCGGAGTCCCAGGAGACCGTCGCCATGAGATTGCCGGTTGAGTGTGCGACTTGGAACCTTTTCTTCTGATGAGAGGTGATGTGGCGACACTTGACAGATTGCCGTTTTGTTTCCGTATCGAACTGACAAACCCATGTGTCATCGTCTGTGACTATGTTGGACAAATTAGCCTCGTAACGCGCCAGTAGTTTCGCACACACCGTCCTCATTGTTCTGTATGGTCTTCCGTTAGGCGGCGAGGAATGCAGTGTGCTCACACCTCTGAGTTCCTGAAGTGGTGGCCGACAGTGTCAGCACTTCCTACATAGACGTCCAGTGAAGCAGGGAGGTGTTGGATTGTAATCCGTCGATCATCTCGAACGAGTGTGTCCGCACGTTCCAACGCTGCAGGAGTCACAGCTGTGTGAGAGTGACTGCCGCGCCGGAGATGGGACAGGTTTGGCCGACCTTGCTGCGATCATGACAGATGCCTCGCCCAAAGACTAATCGTACTTTCCCCACTATCAGACGTCCGTAGACATTCTGCAAGTGCCTTCGAATATTTGAGATGCTCTGGTTTGGCGCTAAAAGACAATGACAGTCTTCAGCGTGGAACGCATCCCCGTTACAGACGCCATTTTGAAGGCCACGTATAGCGCCGCTCCCTATCGGAACTTCATAAAACTTCAGGGTCGTAAGCGAGAGTACTGCAACGTATCCCACAAAAAATGTCTCATTTTTCTCAACCTAAACTGGTCGAGAAAAAGAGTGCGTTGCATTATATACTGAACGCCCGAAGTAGCATGCTCATTAAAACTGACAGACGTTTCATTTAAATCGATTTGCACCGGGTCGCTTTAAATACGTGAGCTTTGTGATAGGAAACATGATACAGTTCCGCGGTACTGGTTCAAATGGCTCTCAGCACTACACGACTTAATATCTGAGGTCATAGGTCCCCTAGAACTTAGAACTACTTAAACCTAACTAACCTAAGGTCATCACACACATCCGTGCCCGAGGCGGAATTCGAACCTGCGACCGTAGCGTTCGCGCGGTTCCAGACTGAAGCGGCTAGAACCGCTCTGGCAGTGCGGCCGGGGCCGCGGTATTGCCATAACTCCATTGAAATGAAAACGTTTCTTACGTCTACCTGTCAAAATAAGTATTCCTTCCACTTACTATTTTGTAAGTTATAAGGGAAACCACCTTAACTGTAACACTCTGTATGTGGTAAATAGAGTTGACAAAGGACACGAGCACTTACTCCTCTTGTGTTTTCAAAACTAAGCCGTTTCACATCTTTGTGGTTTTTTTATGCCTTGCGTATAACCTCTTAATCTCCAATCCTTCGAGTTCACTTTTTGAATTTCCGCCATCTTGTCGCATTTCATTCGGTCAGGACTTTCCTAGATCTATCTCCGTTTTCTGAAACCAAGTCGCTACAAATTAGCCTCGGGTTAATTTTCCAATCTACAAGTAAGCCAAAAAGTACCTAATTTCAGGCTTTGTGCCAAGTGAACGCACATTGCGCTAACAGCTGTAAATCTTAAACATAATTTGTTATTATTTATACAGACAACATCAGTAGAAATCGTACCTAAGACCGAGTTGACGAAAACTTTCAAATAGTTAAGTATAATAATTCAGCTTAACCGCTTCAGACTTATTATCCACAGAGGCACCAGAACGAATTTGAATTACTTTAGTGAATTGGTTAAATTAATTTTCTACAAGCTTGAAAGTAGAGGGCGGTAAATATTGAATCACTCGCATAACATCAGCTTCATAAAAATTTCGTGGCTTCTCCGAAGTTGGCATCTGGGGTATTATTTCTCCCTCGCTTTTAATTGCCGATTTCTGATTCACCTGGAACTTCAGTAAGAATCTTGTAATAAAATCAGATTAGATATCAAGCAACTTCTACACAGATGCAATCATTTCATCTTTCGTGATCAGTAAATGAATCATTTCTCACTTTCAACAATGTGCTTTATTTGCACTTAGTTCTTATAATAACGTCGATGTTGATTATAAGCGGTCGAGACAAGAACTGAACCAACAACCATTACATTTTCCTGTAGACATTGATCGTCTACTTTTGTTTGTTTGATAGTCCACTCCTATTTGTTTGTTACATACATTTATTTGATTTGAATGAGATGGCCATAAAGCACGCCGTCAGGGTAGGGTCTTCGCCTGGTGAACAATAGCGGTCAGTTCTCCACCTGGCGGCTTGTTATTCAACCGTAGATACAAGCCATTTAAAAACAACCACACAAATAATATTGACAATAATCTTACGCTCTAAGAATACTTTTAGCATATGACTATCTGGAGCAAGCAGTAAAGGAAACAAAAGAAAAATTCGGAGTAGGAATCAAAATTTCCAGATTGTATACCGATTAGGTTCCTTTCAGATTACGCTGATACTATAGCTCCCTACTTAGCACTCATATACAACCGCTCGCTCACCGATAGATCTGTGCCTACAGATTGGAAAATTGCGCAGGTCGCACCAGTGTTCAAGAAGGGTAGTAGGAGTAATCCATTTAACTACAGACCTATATCATTGACGTCGGTTTGCAGTAGGGTTTTGGAGCATATACTGTATTCAAACATTATGAATCACCTCGAAGGGAACGATCTATTGACACGTAATCAGCATGGCTTCAGAAAACATCGCTCTTGTGCAACGCAGCTAGCTCTTTATTCGCACGAAGTAATGGCCGCTATCGACAGAGGATCTCAAGTTGATTCCGTATTTCTAGATTTCCGGAAAGCTTTTGACACCGTTCCTCACAAGCGACTTCTAATCAAGCTGCGGAGCTATGGGGTATCGTCTCAGTTGTGCGACTGGATTCGTGATTTCCTGTCAGGAAGGTCGCAGTTCGTAGTAATAGACGGCAAATCATCGAGTAAAACTGAAGTGATATCAGGTGTTCCCCAGGGAAGCGTCCTGGGACCTCTACTGTTCCTGATCTATATAAATGACCTGGGTGACAATCTGAGCAGTTCTCTTAGGTTGTTCGCAGATGCTGCTGTAATTTACCGTCTAGTAAGGTCATCCGAAGACCAGTATCAGCTGCAAAGCGATTTAGAAAAGATTGCTGTATGGTGTGTCAGGTGGCAGTTGACGCTAAATAACGAAAAGTGTGAGATGATCCACATGAGTTCCAAAAGAAATCCGTTGGAATTCGATTACTCGATAAATAGTACAATTCTCAAGGCTGTCAATTCAACTAAGTACCTGGGTGTTAAAATTACAAACAACTTCAGTTGGAAGGACCACATAGATAATATTGTCGGGAAGGCGAGCCAAAGGTTGCGTTTCATTGGCAGGACACTTAGAAGATGCAACAAGTCCACTAAAGAGACAGCTTACACTACACTCGTTCGTCCTCTGTTAGAATATTGCTGCGCGGTGTGGGATCCTTACCAGGTGGGATTGACGGAGGACATCGAGAGGGTGCAAAGAAGGGCAGCTCGTTTTGTATTATCGCGTTATAGGGGAGAGAGTGTGGCAGATATGATACACGAGTTGGGATGGAAGTCATTACAGCATAGACGTTTTTCGTCGCGGCGAGACCTTTTTACGAAATTTCAGTCACCAACTTTCTCTTCCGAATGCGAAAATATTTTGTTGAGCCCAACCTACATAGGTAGGAATGATCATCAAAATAAAATAAGAGAAATCAGAGCTCGAACAGAAAGGTTTAGGTGTTCGTTTTTCCCGCTCGCTGTTCGGGAGTGGAATAGTAGAGATAGTATGATTGTGGTTCGATGAACCCTCTGCCAAGCACTTAAATGTGAATTGCAGAGTAGTCATGTAGATGTAGATATAAAATCCGTGGAGAAGAAATTGAAACTTTGAGGTTCGTCGATGACATTGTAATTCTATCAGAGACAGCAAAGGACTTGGAAGAGCAGTTGAATGGAATGGACAGTGTCTTGAAAGGAGGATATAAGATGAACATCAACAAAAGCAAAAGGAGATAATGGAATGTAGTCGAATTAAGTCTGGTGATGCTGAGGGAATTAGATTAGGAAATGAGACACTTAAAGTAGTCAAGGAGTTTTGCTATTTGGGGAGCAAAATAACTGATGATGGTCGAAGTAGAGAGGATATCAAATGTAGACTGGCAATGACAAGGAAAGCGTTTCTGAAGAAGAGAAATTTGTTAACATCGAAAATAGATTTAAGTGTCAGGAAGTCATTTCTCAAAGTATTAGTATGGAGTGTAGCCATATATGGAAGTGAAACATGGACGATAAATAGTTTGGACAAGAAGAGAATAGAAGCTTTCGAAATGTGGTGCTTTAGAAGAATGCTGAAGATTAGATGGGTAGATGACATAACTAATGAGGAAGTATTGAATAGGATTGGGGAGAAGAGAGGTTTGTGGCACAACTTGACCAGAAGAAGGGATCAGTTGGTAGGACATGTTCTGAGGCATCAAGGATCAGCAATTTAGTATTGGAGGGCAGCGTGGAGGGTAAAAATCATAGAGGGAGACCAAGAGATGAATACACTAAGCAGATTCAGAAGAAAGTAGGTTGTAGTAAATATTGGGAGATGAAGAAGCTAGCACAGGATAGAGTAGCATGGAGTGCTGCATCAAACCAGTCTCTGGACTCAAGACCACAACAACAACAACAACAACAACAATGACTTTCTGCAAACTGAATACAGAATGTAACTGTCTTAATATTCGGTTGTACTAAAACCTGTAGATGGAATGATTGCACTTTCATTAGTAATGCATCCCTTTAAGGGGACAGAATGGATGCTGCACTAACGGTAAAACGGGGAAGACTAGAATGGGTAGTGATTATAAGGCCTCACAACTCACAGGAGTCCCGTCGTAATGTCCCAGCTTCGCATGGGGCGGTAAAAAGTTTTACGCTGGACCCCAGCAACGATAGATGGAATTCAGTCACAACTGTGAAATTTCCGGCGATGGGTTCTGCTCCTGCGCGCGACTAATGGCGGACATCTTTATGAAAGATAATAACTGCCGCCTCGCCCTTCCGCCCCAGGCAGACAAAAGAAAAGGAAATTAGCGGCGGTGGTTAATTAAGCCGGCCGGTGTGGCGAGGCTCGGCGGCCATCGGGCCGGAAGTTCATTCGGGGGCCGCTTCATTAGCAGCGGGGTGGCGGCCCGGATGAACGTTTACGGTTCTGCTCTGGTCTGCCACCCGCTAATCCGAGCAGAAGGGGAGAGTGACGTGACGAGCACCAGAGGTGGGCCCGCGGAAGGCCGTGCCGGCGCGCACGCAGCACTCGCGCCTTCAGTAGCTGCACTGCGTGAGGTGTGCGAGCGGCAGCCGTAGGAAATGGCGTTCGTCAACTCCGTGAAATGACAAGGATCGGAAACCGCGGTAGGCGTAATGGCATGAAAAGCCTCCAAAGGCGGAGATGTCGAGAAGGGGCGACAATTCACTGTTAAGCTGTCGGCACACGGACCGTGCATCCGAACGCTGAGCGTTGAGCGTGCCGAGTTTCTGACGTCATAGCGTCGAATAGCACGTCCGGGAGTCTTTCCGAAAGTGCAGAGCAATATCTGGCATGTCAGATATTCTGAGCGTGCGTATGACCGTTGACCAATGAGATGCCACAACGCCACCTACGTCACGCACACGCCGTCTCCCTTCAGTACAGAGTTGTGAGGCGCCATATTGGCATTCATTTCAAGCCTGTATGTGTATATGCCGTTTCTGAGCAGCAACAAATTGAGAATCACTGGAAACCCGTTGTCAACTGTTCCAATACAATAATGAGAAACATCATATTCGTGGCAAAAGAAATATTGTAACTTGCACATTATGAGAATAGGCTATTTGAAGGCAACGACACACGGAAGATCCACTAAAACGCATTGTTCTTGGTACATTTTGTTATAATTATATGTCAGTTAGTAACATATCTACGATTAAGGTTTTCAGCGAGGGCTAATACACTGTGATTAGATATAAGGCATGCGTTGCTGGTTCCGTGTAATGCGTAGCGTCACTGACCTTTTGTTAGTTGGGACGGTGGTTCGAGTCTTGAGACTACCAAATTTTTTTCCTAACATTCCCATTTGTATTAGGTTCTGACACTTTATTATTAGTTTAATGTAAGTATATACTATAATATTTGACGTTATCTAAATATAAGTTCATCTTTTCTTTGAGGGGTGACTTTGTTCGATTGACTTAATGTACTGGACACCTTGCGCTACTTGTATAAAGATATTTTGCTCCTTTTTCTTTTACGCTTCGTAATTCACGTGTTACAAAGATTCTGTCACTGGGAAGGAACAGTGATCAAGTAAAACTGACCTTTGGGTTTTACTAAAATGTAGGAATGATGAAATAATGTTTATCTTATGCGGAGAAGTATTCGAAATTTGTACCGCACTATTTGTGATGGCACTTTTATAAGCCTGTGCCCTCATTGATTGGACATAGTACTTTCCTTTTCGTGGACGATGCAGGAAATGTGCTAACGTGGGAATTTTACACGCGCTCGTCGAGTCAATAGTCTGATTTGCGAACTAGAAACATCCCACAACTGCCGCTCGACTGTGTCGCGATCGCGTATACCACGTTGGGTCCCACGTACCGTGTGCACGAGTCGCATCGCTCCTGAGCCTTCAGCAGCACGCTGGACTCGGCAGGCTCAGCGTTAACGTTCGAGAGCACGGCCCGTGTGACGACGGCTTTATCTCGAGTGAGGGAACTGGTGACTTGCTCGTACCGCACTTGTGGCGATATAAAACGTACACACTGTCGGCAGGTACGCAAATTCCTAGAGTTGCAATTCTTTTGTGACAGCTGGAACTAGGATTGGGAAAAACAGAACGGTTAAAGCTGATAACCGGTATTTTAGTTCTGAATAACCGAGATTACTGGGTACTTCTTTGGTCTGTGTTATGACAGGTGTTTTTCATTTTTTAGTAATCACTGGGTTAAGACTGAAGTCTCTATTAACCATGGCAGCAGTGCTAAAAGTTTTGGTTTTTCAATAAAGCGTTTTTAGAAGGGGGTAATTTTTATTCGTAAAATTTCCATTGCTGTGACATATTATTATAGAAAATTGGAAAAGCGATCGGTGCTGTTTTATTAAAACGCCTACGCAAACTATCAGCAAACTCACGGTACGAGAATTTGCACAGCACTACTGAAACAATAATATGAGTACATGTTACCACTTGACATGGCCTGTTGCATGGTACACGAGTAGCCGTTGTGTGCAAGACCAGCGCCTCGTGGTCTACATGGTAGTTCCTAGCTGTCGTCGCTAGACATCGGTTGTATAACAGAATGACACCACCCCTAGACTAGAAGTATCTGACCAAGTCCAGTCCAGTGAAGTAAAATGCTCTATTGGCGTTAAAAGATTAAGAACGGGAGGAGCCACAACTAACTTGCGACATCATCTAAGAAGATAACTTGAAACTCTACAATTCATTCCTAGTTTATAATAAAAATATAAAGTAGGTGATCCGTTGCCTGAGTCCACGTAATACAGGTTTATCTGCTCGTAACCCTTGACGTAACCCGTGGTCTAGGGGTCTAGGGCTAGCGTCTTTGATTCATAATCAAAACGTTTTCGGTCCCGAGTTCCATCCCCGCCACTGCCTAAATTTTGATAAATAATCAGCATTGGTGGCCGAAGACTTCCGGTATAAGAAGTCAGCCTCATTCTGCCAACGGCCTTGTCAAAGAGAGCGGAGGAGCGGATAGAGGTTCAGGGCACTCTCTTGTCCTAGGGGTGAGAAATTGCCCCTAAAGGCGGAAGAATCAGCAACGATCAACGACATGAGGATGCAGAAGGCAATGGAAACCACTGCATTAAAGACACGTAACGTGTATCCACAGGACATGTGGCCTGTAGTTGAAGAAGTGTCATGATGATCTCTCCATTGGTAAAAGATTCCGGAATATTCCCCCTTTCGGACCTCCGGGAGGGGACTGCCAAAGGGGAAGTTACCATGAGAAAAAGATTGAATAATCAACGAAAGGATAACGTTCTACGAGTCGGGGCGGTGAGTGTCAGAAGCTTGAACGTGGTAGGGAAACTAGAAAATCTGAAAAGGGAAATGCAAAGGCTCAATCTAGATATAGTAGGGGTCAGTGAAGTGAAGTGGAAGAAAGACAAGGATTTCTGGTCAGATGAGTATCGGGTAATATCAACAGCAGCAGAAAATGGTATAACAGGTGTAGGATTCGTTATGAATAGGAAGGTAGGGCAGAGGGTGTGTTACTGTGGACAGTTCAGTGACCGGGTTGTTCTAATCAGAATCGACAGCAGACCAACATCTGCAACGATAGTTCAGGTATACATGCCGACGTCGCAAGCTGAAGATGAACAGGTAGAGAAAGTGTATGAGGATATTGAAAGGGTAATGCAGTATGTAAAGGGGGACGAAAATCTAATAGTCATGGGCGACTGGAATGCAGTTGTAGGGGAAGGAGTAGAAGAAAAGGTTACAGGAGAAAATGGGCTTGGGACAAGGAATGAAAGAGGAGAAAGACTAATTGAGTTCTGTAACAAGTTTCAGCTAGTAATAGCGAATACCCTGTTCAAGAATCACAAGAGGAGGAGGTATACTTGGAAAAGGCCGGGAGATACGGGAAGATTTCAATTAGATTACATCATGGTCAGACAGAGATTCCGAAATCAGATACTGGATTGTAAGGCGTACCCAGTAGCAGATATAGACTCAGATCACAATATAGTTGTGATGAAGAGTAGGCTGAAGTTCAAGACATTAGTCAGGATGAATCAATACGCAAAGGAGTCGGATACGGAAGTTGTAAGGAATGACGAGATACGTTTGAAGTTCTCTAACGCTATAGATACAGCAATAAGGAATAGCGCAGTAGGCAACACAGTTGAAGAGGAATGGACATCTCTAAAAAGGGCCATCACAGAAGTTGGGCAGGGAAACATAGGTACAAAGAAGGTAGCTGCGAAGAAACCATGGGTAACAGAAGAAATACTTCAGTTGATTGATGAAAGTCGGAAGTACAAACATGTTCCGGGAAAATCAGGAATACAGAAATACAAGTCGCTGAGGGATGAAATAAATAGGAAGTGCAGGGAAGCTAAGACGAAATGGCTGCAGGAAAAATGTGAAGACATCGATAAAGATATGATTGTCAGAAGGACAGACTCAGCGTACAGGAAAGTCAAAACAACCTTTGGTGACGTTAAAAGCAACGGTGGTAACATTAAGAGTGCAACGGGAATTCCACTGTTAAATGTAGAGGAGAGAGCAGATAGGTGGAAAGAATACATTGAAAGCCTCTATGAGGGTGAAGATTTGTCTGATGTGATAGAAGAAGAAACAGGAGTCGATTTAGAAGAGATAGGGGATCCAGTATTAGAATCGGAATTTAAAAGAGCTTTGGAGGACTTACGGTCAAATAAGGCAGAAGGGATAGATAACATTCCATCAGAATTTCTAAAATCATTACGGGAAGTGGCAACAAAACGACTATTCACGTTGGTGTGTAGAATATATGAGTCTGGCGACGTACCATCTGACTTTCGGAAGAACATCCTCCACACAATTCCGAAGACGGCAAGAGCTGACAAGTGCGAGAATTATCGCACAATCAGCTTAACAGGTCATGCATCGAAGCTGCTTACAAGAATAATATACAGAAGAATGGGAAAGAAAATTGAGAATGCGCTAGGTGACGATCAGTTTGGCTTTAGGAAAAGTAAAGGCACGGGAGAGGCAATTCTGACGTTACGGCTAATAATGGAAGCAAGGCTAAAGAAAAATCAAGACACGTTCATAGGATTTGTCGACCTGGAAAAAGCGTTCGACAATATAGAATGGTGCAAGCTGTTCGAGATACTGAAAAAAGTAGGGGTAAGCTATAGGGAGAGACGGGTCATATACAATATGTACAACAACCAAGAGGGAATAATAAGAGTGGACGATCAAGAACGAAGTGCTCGTATTAAGAAGGGTGTAAGACAAGGCTGTAGCCTTTCGCCCCTACTCTTCAGTCTGTACATCGAGGAGACAATGATGGAAATAAAAGAAAGGTTCAGGAGGGGAATTAAAAAACAAAGTGAAAGGGTATCAATGATACGATTCGCTGATGACATTGCTATCCTGAGTGAAAATGAAGAAGAATTAAATGATCTGCTGAACGGAATGAACAGTCTAATGAGTACACAGTATGGTTTGAGAGTAAATCGGAGAAAGACGAAGGGAATGAGAAGTAGTATAAATGAGAACAACGAGAAACTTAACATCAGGATTGATGGTAACGAAGTCAATGAAGTTAAGGAATTCTGCTACCTAGGCAGTGAAATAACCAATGACGGACGGAGCAAGGAAGACATCAAAAGCAGACTCGCTATGGTAAAAAAGGCATTTCTGGCCAAGAGAAATCTTTTAATATCAAATACCGGCCTCATTTTGAGGAAGAAATTTCTGAGGATGTACGTCTGGAGTACAGCATTGTATGGTAGTGAAACATGGACTGTGGGAAAACCGGAACAGAAGAGAATAGAAGCATTTAAGATGTGGTGCTATAGACGAATGTTGAAAATTAGGTGGACTGATAAGGTAAGGAATGAGGAGGTTCTACGCAGAATCAGAGAAAAAAGGAATATGTGGAAAACACTGATAAGGAGATGGGACAGGATGATAGGACATCTGCTAAGACACTAGGGAATGACTTCCATGGTACTAGAGGAAGCTGTAGAGGGCAAAAACTGTAGAGGAAGACAGAGACTGGAAAACGTCAAGCAAATAATTGAGGACATAGGTTGCACGTGTTACTCTGAGATGAAGAGGTTGGCACAGGAAAGGAATTTGTGGCGGGCCGCATCAAACCAGTCAGTAGACAAAAAAAAAAAAAAAAAAAAAAAAAAAAAAAAAAAAAAAAAAAAAACCTTGAAAACGGACAAATTAGCGCGGAAAGTAGAGTTCTTCAACCTCAGGTTTCGCCTTGTGTAAGACGTAATGCACAGCGGTGTTGCTCCCGGCTCCACTGTGTGGGTAGCGATCGGTCATGACTTCAGCGCACAGCCGGTCGTGACTGAGGGAACTCTCACTGCACAGCGCTACGTCACGGCCATTCTGCATCCTCTTGCGTTGCCTCTCATGCGACATCATCATAGAGCCATTTTCGATCAGACAGTGCGTCTATGCACTAAGTAATGTTGAGATATTATCGTGGTAAAAATTCCCCAGATCTGACCCAGACACAACATGTAGACAATTTTAGACCTATTTCTATGCCATCAGTGTATGATAAAGCTATTGAAAAGGTTGTGTGTTTGAGGATAATTGATGATTTTATATCTCACAATTTGCTATCAAATGAACAATTAGGCTTTAGAAGTCGTTTAACAACTGAAAATGCTGTATCCCCTTTTCTCTGTGAGGTACTGGATGGGTTAAACAAAAGGTTTCGAACGATAGGCTAATTTTTTGATTTAAGTAAGGCGTTTGATTGTGTTGATCACAAAATATTGCTCCAGAAGTTGGACCCATTACGGTATACGGGGAGTAGCTCACAATTGGTTCACCTCTTACTTTAGCAACAAACAGCAAAAGGTCATTATTGTCATTATACACAGTGTTGAGAATGGCTGTGATGTGGGGTCTGGGTGCAGTACCGTCAAGTGGCGGATGCCCCAGGGATCAGTGTTGGGACCGCTCCTGTACCTTATTTATATAAAAGATATTCCCTCTAGTAGTATGGGTAACTCTAAAATATTTCTGTTTGCAAGTGACACTAGCCTGGTAGTAAAGGATGTTGTGCAACATGGGCTCTGTTTCAAATAGTGCAGTTCGTGGCATTTCATGGCTTGTAGGAAAATAAACTAACGCTAAATCACAGTAAGACTCAGTTTTTACAGTTTCTAACGTTTTAATTTCACAGAACGGGCATATGATTTGTGAAACTGAACAGTTGAAATTTCTAGGTGTTCAGATAGATAGTTAACTGTCGTGGAAAGCTCACGTTAAGGATCTTGTTCAAAGACTTAATGCTACCGTTTTCACCATTCGAACAGTATCTGAAGTAAGTGATCGTTCGACCCGAAAATTAGTCTACTTTGCTCATTTTCATTCTCTTATGTCGTATGGGATTATACTTTGGAGTAATTGTTCCCATTCTAAAAGGATATTTTTGGCTCAAAAACGGGCGGTTCGGGCAATAGGTGGTGTGAGTTCGCGAACCTCTTGTCGACCCCTGTTCACGAGTCGGCGTATTTTGACATTGGCTTCTCAATGTATATATTCTTTACTGTCATTTCTTGTTAACAATATCAACTTATTTCCAAGAATAAGCAGATTTCACTCAATTAACACTCGGCAGAAATCAAACCTGCATTTGGATCGGACTTCCTTAAGTATTGTCCAGAAAGGTGTGTAGTATACTCCTGCATCCATTTTCAATAAACTACGACAAGAATTCAAAATTCCTAACAGTAATCCACGCGCTTTCAAATCGAAACTGAAGGGTTTCCGCCTGGGTCACTCCTTCTATTCTGTCGAGGAGCTCCTTGAAAAATTAAGCTGATTCTTGTTGTATTGTAGACTGCTGTTATTTAACTTCTGGTTTGACTTTTTTGGGTTAATAAACATTTAATTTCAACTGTTATTACTTATGCGTTGTTATTTCATGTACTGACACGTTCCATGACCTTGGAGATTTGCTTCTCGATTTCGTGCCACGGAACTTGTGTAAATAAACAAATAAATGTGTAGGACCACGTCGGATGTTATTTCTGTCTCAATGGCAGTATCCGGGATGTCATTGACGGGTTACAACAATTTTTGAGGCAGCTTGTCTCAGGATAGGATGCAACGATTTATTTATTCAAGTAAGAAAACAAATACAACGCATGATAGTTACCATTCCAAACAAATGAAAGAAAGAATTGCCCAGCTACACTGCTCTTGACCAAAATCTTGCAACTTCGGTTGCACGCAGTGCCGCAAGCTGAAGATTTTCTCTTCTGTGCAAGATGCAGGGCATAGTTGACAATTAAGTGGGTGCTCTATGGCGTGTCACAGACGGTGGTGTCCACTGGCAAGTGCCATTTCTGGAGGCTACTCCCAGATCTTCCAGCTCCAGAACGAAGACAGTTTAGTGACCCCCACAATATCCAGGTGCCAGGGTGTACAAAGGGAGACGCCACTCAGAGTTATTCTCAAGTCGAGTAAGTGAGCCACAATTTTTTTTTCTGTAGCTGCTGTTGTTTGCAACATTGAAGTAAATGTTCTTCAGAAAACTTCTTTTGGACCTCAAGTTTGGGGCTGCTGGAACGTACCAGTATAGTGGTTGGTTTTCCTCATGGGCCTTATTTGCTATCTCCGCATTGGCAGCCACTTCACAGCAGTTATCTGCTGGCGCTATTCCTGTGTGTTAGCAGAGTTTTTCAAGTAGTCTAGGTTTCAGACAAACTTTAATAAGCTTACACGTTCATTTAGCACCTTGACCCTACCTGCACGTATGCGTGTATGGATTTCTTCTAAACATATCTGTAACACGTTGCTAGCTCTCAAGATTTGTGATCGAAAGCCCCTCAAGCTATCACTGATCTTGCGAAAGATATTATTTTGGCTTCGACCTCCATTTTAGCACTCTCACAATGCTGCTTGAGGTCAGAGTGCGATTCACACTGCCCTATTCCTGAGAAATTAAAGCTCGCTGCTGGACGGGAGTCCGAACCGAGATATATCGTAGCGATGCATCGCCTCAACGTGCGATCCGTCTGCATACTACTGACCCCGAAGATCGAGAGCTGACCACTCTCAATTTCATGCAATCTGATCATTTGCATAGATGTAATGCGGCTGCTTAACTGCAACACTTTTGTCGAGCTATTAAGCGTGGTTGTGTGGCTTACTTTGGTTTCTCTTTGCCCTCATTCAGTAAAAACTTGGTGTTATGATTTATAGTTCTTCGAGGGGGCACATGCAACTCTGAAAAGTGACGTTGAAGCCGGAGGTACCATATATAAGTATAAATACTGTATAATAGCTCGGACTGAAGCATCTGCTGTTAACATGGCATTCTTGGGAAGTCATCATGTTATACAGCTCCTCATCTACTGATATTTATGAAAAACTAGTTACATTGTTAAATTTTCTTCCTTCCAATCAGCACGACGGATCATTAATATTGAGTGGACATTTTAATATAAATGTTTACGCCAAACCCATTCTGCAGCTACACTCAAGTCTTTTATCAATGTATATAACGTAATATCCTCTATTTTTACCCTCCACGCTGACCTCCAATACTAAATTGCTGATCCCCTGATGCCTCAGAACATGTCCTACCAACCGATCCCTTCTTCTAGTCAAGATGTGCCACAAACTTCTCTTCTCCCCAATCCTATTCAATACTTCCTCATTAGTTATGTGATCTACCCATCTAATCTTCAGCATTCTTCTGTAGCACCACATTTCGAAAGTTACTATTCTGTTCCTGTCCAAACTATTTATCGTCCATGCGTCACTTCCATACATGGCTACACTCCATACAAATACTTTCAGAAATGACTTCCTGACACTTAAACCTATACTCGATGTTAACAAATTTCTCTTCTTCAGAAACGCTTTCCTTGCCATTGCCAGTCTACATTTGATATCCTCTCTACTTCGACCATGATCAGTCATTTTGCTCCTCAAATAGCAAAACTCCTTGACTACTTTAAGTGTCTCATTTCCTAATCTAATTCCCTTAGCATCACCCGACTTAATTCGACTACATTCCATTATCTTCGTTTTGCTTTTGTTGATGTTCATCTTATATCCTCCTTTCAAGACACTGTCCATTCCATTCAACTGCTCTTCCAAGTCCTTTGCTGTCTCTGACAGAATTACAATGTCATCGGCGAGTCTCAACGTTTTTATTTCTTCTCCATAGATTTTAATACCTACTCCGAATTTTTCTTTTGTTTCCTTTACTGCTTGCTCAATATACAGATTGAATAACATCGGGGAGAGGCTACAACCCTGCCTTACTCCCTTCCCAATCACTGCTTCCCTTTCATGTCCCATCTGGTTTCTGTACAAATTGTAAATAGCCCTGTATTTCACCCTTGCCACCTTTAGAATTTGATAGAGAGTATTCCAGTAAACATTGTCAAAAGCTTTCTCTAAGTCTACAAATAGTAGAAACGTAGATTTGCCTTTCCTTAATCTTTCTTCTAATATAAGTCGTAAGGTCAGTGTTGCCTCACATGTTCCAGTGTTTCTACGGAATCCAAACTGATCTTCCCCGAGGTCGGCTTCTACTAGTTTTCCATTCGTCTGTAATCTTGCTCACCAGATGGTAGAGTTTTGTCAGGACTGGCTCTCCCAAGGCCGTCAGTAGTTGCAATGGAATGTTGTCTACTCCGGGGGCCTTGTTTCGACTCTTTCAGAGCTCTGTCAAACTCTTCACGGAATATCATAACTCCCATTTCATCTTCATCTACATCCTCTTCCATTTCCAGAATATTGTCCTCAAGTACATCGCCCTTGTATAGACCCTCTATATACTCCTTCCACCTTTCTGCTTTCCCTTCTTTGCTTAGAACTGGGTTTCCATCTGAGCTCTTGATGTTCATACAAGTGGTTCTCTTATCTCCAAAGGTATCTTTAATTTTTCTGTAGGCAGTATCTATCTTAACCCTAGTGAGATAAGCCTCTACATCCTTACATTTGTCCTCTAGCCATCCCTGCTTAGCCATTTTGCACTTCCTGTCGATCTCATTTTTGAGACGATTGTATTCCTTTTTGCCTGCTTCATTTACTGCATTTTTATAGTTTCTCCTTTCATCAATTTAATTCAATATTTCTTCTGTTACCCAAGAATTTCTACTAGCCCTCGTCCTTTTACCTACTTGATCCTCTGCTGCCTTCACTACTTCATCCCTCAAAGCTACCCATTCTTCTTCTACTGTATTTCTTTCCCCCATTCCTGTCAATTGTTCCCTTATGCTCTCCCTGAAACTCTGTACAACCTCTGGTTCTTTCAGTTTATCCAGGTCCCACCTCCTTAATTTCCCACCTTTTTGCAGTTTCTTCAGTTTTAATCTACAGGTCATAACCAATAGATTGTGGTCAGAGTCCACATCTGCCCCTGGAAATATCTTACAACTTAAAACCTGGATCCTAAATCTCTGTCTTACCATTATATAATCTATCTGATACCTTTTAGTATCTCCAGGGTTCTTCAATGTATACAACCTTCTTTCATGATTCTTAAACCAAGTACTAGCTATGATTAAGTTGTGCTCTGTGCAAAATTCTACTAGGCGGCTTCCTCTTTCATTTCTTAGCCCCAATCCATATTCACCTACTATGTTTCCTTCTCTCCCTTTTCCTACACTCGAATTCCAGTCACCCATGACTATTAAATTTTCGTCTCCCTTCACTATCTGAATAATTTCTTTTATTTCATCATACATTTCATCAATTTCTTCGTCATCTGCAGAGCTAGTTGGCATATAAACTTGTACTACTGTAGTAGGCGTGGGCTTCCTATCTATCTTGGCCACAGTAATGGGTTCACTATGCTGTTTGTAGTAGCTTACACGCATTCCTATTTTCCTATTCATTATTAAACCTACTCCTGCATTACCCCTATTTGATTTTGTGTTTATAACCCTGTAGTCACCTGACCAGAAGTCTTGTTCCTCCTGTCACCGAACTTCACTAATTCCCACTATATCTAATTTTAACCTATCGGTTTCCCTTTTTAAATTTTCTAACCTACCTGCCCGTTTAAGGGATCTGACATTCCACGCTCCGATTCGTAGAACGCCAGTTTTCTTTCTCCTGATAACGACGTCCTCCTGAGTAGTCCCCGCCCGGAGATCCGAATGGGGGACTATTTTATCTCCGGAATATTTTACCCAAGAGGACGCCATCATCATTTAATCATACAATAAAGCTGCATGCCCTCGGGAAAAATTACGGCCGTAGTTTCCCCTTGCTTTCAGCCGTTCGCAGTACCAGTACAGCAAGGCCGTTTTGGTTATTGTTACAAGGCCAGATCAGTCAATCATCCAGACTGTTGCCCCTGCAACTACTGAAAAGGCTGCTGCCCCTCTTCAGGAACCACACGTTTGTCTGGCCTCTCAACAGATACCCCTCCGTTGTTGTTGTACTTATTGTACGGCTATCTGTATCGCTGAGGCACGCAAGCCTCCCCACCAGCGGCAAGGTCCGTGGTGGTTCATGGGGGGGGGGGGGGGGGTATAAATGGTATAAGAGGATTTAGTATTGGAGGGCAGCGTGGAGGGTAAAAATCGTAGAGGTAGACCAAGAGATGAATACACTAAGCAGATTCAGAAGGATGTAGGTTGCAGTAGGTACAGGGAGATGAAGAAGCTTGCACGGGATAGAGTAGCATGGAGAGCTGCATCAAACAAGTCTCAGGACTTAAGACCACAACAACAACAACAACCATTTATAATTAGAGCTATGGAAATTACCAGTACTACTATCGACAGCATTTCTATATTGTATAAATACTACACTACTACAACACTAATAAATGAAAATGAATTGTACTATCACACTGTGAAAATCCTCACAATCCACACTGACTCAATGATAAAAGTACTATATTCTCTTAAAGTAACGAACTGTTCTCAAGAAAAGTATTTCAAAACCAGTTTAATAAATTCAGTTCTCGTTTTTATTACATTTTTACTTTCTATTTATACATCTAACGATTTTGCAAGTGTTATGGAGTCTGCCCCGGCAGCCAGAGACAGTGGCCGTGTGTGCGTGCGTGTGTGTGTTAGGGAGAGATGCTTTTCCGTGTATATACAGGGTGGTCCATTGATAGTGACGGGGCCAAATATCTCACGAAATAAGCATCAAACAGAAACACTACAAAGAACGAAACTCCTCTAGCTTGAAGGGGGAAACCAGATGGCGCTACGGTTGGCCCGCTAGATGGTTCTGCCATAGGTCAAACGGATATCAGCTGCGTTTTTTTAAAAATAGGAACGCCCATTTTTATTACATATTCGTGTATTACGTAGAGAAATACGATTGTTTTAGTTGGACCACTTTTTTTGCTTTGTGATAGATGGCGCTGTAATAGTCACAAACGTGTAAATATGTGGTATCACGTAATATTCCTCCAGAGCGGACGGTATTTACTTCGTGATACATTACCCGTGTTAAAATGGACCGTTTACCAATTGCGGAGAAGGTTGATATCGTGTTGATGTGTGGCTATTGTTATCAAAATGGCCAACGGGCGTGTGCTATGTGTGCTGCTCGGTATCGTGGACGACATCATCCAAGTGTCCGGACAGTTCGACGCATAGTTACAGTTCTGCCACTGGGCACAAGAGAAATTACGGGACGATGACAGATGTTTTGCACGCGTTCTGTTTAGCGACGAAGCGTCGTTCACCAACAGCGGAAACGTAAACCGGCATAATATGCACTTTTGGGGAACGGAAAATCTACGATGGTTGCGACATGTGCAACATCAGCGACCTTGGCGGGTTAATTTATGGTGCGGAATTGTGGGAAGAAGGATAATTGACCCCCATTTTATCGATGGCAATCTAAATGCTGCAATGTATGCTGGTTTCCTACGTAATGTTCTACCGATGTTACTACAAGATGTTTCACTGCATGACAGAATGGCGATGTACTTCCAACATGATAGATGTCCGGCCTATAGCTCGCGTGCGATTGAAGCGGTATTGAATAGCATATTTCATGACAGGTGGATTGGTCGTCGAAGCACCGTACCATGGCTAGCACGTTCACCGGATCTGACGTCCCCGGATTTGTTTCTGTGGGAAAGTTGAAGGATATTCGCTATCGTGATCCACCGACGACGCCTGACGACATGCGTCAGAGCATTGTCAATGCAGGTGTGAACATTACGGAAGGCGAACTACTCGCTGTTGAGAGGAATGTCGTTACACGTATTGCCAAATGCATTGAGATTGACGGACATCATTTTGAGCATTTATTGCATTAATGTGGTATTTACAGGTAAACACACTGTAACAGGATGCTTTCTCAGAAATGATAAGTTCACAAAGGTACAGTATCAAATTGGAACAACCGAAATAAAATGTTCAAAGGTAGCTAGGTTCTGTATTTTCATTTAAGAAACTTAGCTGTTACCAACTGTTCGTCTGAATTTGTGAGCCATTTGTTTTTGACTGTTACAGCGCCTTCTATCACAAAGGAAAAAAAGTGGCCCAACTAAAACATTCATATTTCTTTACGTACTACACGAAAATGTAATAAACAATGGGGGTTCCTATTTAAGAACACGCAGTTGGTATCCGTTTGTAAAAATTTCCGTTCACTCTCTGGCCGGTAGGGACAAATTCCTTGTGAACAATGCCCCTAGAATCAAAGAAAACAATCAACATTGTCTTCACATTGGACCTTGATTATCGCGACTCTTTTGTTCTCGGTTCTCCTGCTAGTTTCCGTTCCTTGCTTTGAGATTTGAGCTCCGCATCGAATTCGTAAAACCAGGACTCGTCTCCAGTGATGACTCGGTTGAGAAAGTCCCCTCGTTTCTCTGCTTCCAACCAATCCTCACAGCACTCAACCCTCTTTGCTTTCTGTTCTGGCGTCAAGAACTTCGGTACGACTTTCGCACACAATTTTTTCATTTCAAGTTTTTGTGTCAGGATTTCGTGAACGATTGTTTTGAGGATTGACAGCTCGTCAGCAATCGTTCTGACTGTAAATCTACGGTCTTTAAGAACACAGGCCCGAATTCGTTCAACATTTGCATCGGAAGAACTCGATGTCGAATTTTTAACCACTTGTTCACGGTTGGTTCCTTCAGAGAATTGTCTCCGTAAACCTGTTTCAAACACCCAAAAATCTCAAGGCCATTCTTGCCTAGCTTTGCAAGAATCTTGATGTTAACGCGCTGTTCCTCAATCAGAGAGAGCTCCATGCCGACGGCAGGTGAAAAAGGCTGACTGCCGACAAGCTGCCGCAGAGTGCTCTGACTCGAACTGAGTGTTGATGGGATTGATTACAGCAGTAGTCCCACCTGGCGGTGGCTGCAACTGGTAACATAAAGACATTATTCAACTTTTATACGTATTTTCCGGACAAACCTCGTATTATCATTATTCCGTCCTGAATTTTCCATTATTTGAGTAGATGTAAGTTGGAGGTGTGTCGCTAGCAGACTGGAAGCTCAAAAGTTTTTCACTACGAGCATACGCCGACAAAGCCCACAGGTAGGGCATGGTTTGCGACGTGGATGACACCGGAGCCGGCTGGAGGTGCTATCCAGTAGGAGGGCTGGAGCGGCGGCAGGGCGCCACGGGAAGTGGTCAGCTGTGAGCGCCCGCCTGCCTGCCTGGCCGCGCCTCTAATGCGCGATCAATTATTCCAGACCTCGGCCGCGGCTGCGCGGCCGGATATTTTACGCGCTCTCCATAATTAATACCGGGCACTCCTCGTCTACAAACAGCCTTTCGCAGGCTACCGGGTCCGCGGTCCGTGCTAAAACAGCGCCGGCACGTGCTCCCGTTAAGGCGTCACGTGTTAAGTATGGAACACATCCTACACTACCTTGTCAAAAGTATCCGGACATCTGTTTGAGCACATTAGTATGGGGTATGTCGACCTGTATTTCGGGTTCAATTCTGCTGGCGACAGTTTCATTGAGATGTGAAAGTCTGTGTAAGCACCTCGTTCTTCCTCAACAACCGAAACAAGAGGAAGTTCTACGCTGGGATTTGGTGCGAAGTAGACACTCTGACTCACACGCAAGGTGTTCCATTGGGTTCAGGTCGGGACTCCGAGCGCGTCGCTCCATTCAGGGATATTGCTGTCGACAAACCAAAGTTCTTTGTCATCCCGATAAGTCACAATCTCAGAATTGTTCCTAGAGGCTTTTGATTGTGTGAATGATGAAATTCTTCAAGATAAGCTTAAGTATTGTGGTACGAGTGGGACAGTGCACAAATGGTTTAATTCATATTTAACTGGAAGAATGCAGAATGTTGAAATTAACAGTAGAGATAGTCTACAAAAACCACCAGAATCCTCTAACTGGGGAGGTATCAAGAATGGTGTCCCACTGGGTTCAGTCTTGCGTCCCTTATGTTCTTAATATATATTAACGACTTGCCACTCTATATTCGTGAAGATGCAAAGTTCTTTTTGCTGATGATACAAGTATAGTAATCACGCTCAAGAAGCAAGAATCAGCTGAGGAAATTGTCTTTCAGAAAATTATTAAGTGGTTCTCTGCAAAAGGTCTCTCACAAAATTTTGAGAAAACACAATTTATACAATCCTGTACAGCAAATGTCATAACACCACTGATAAATATAGACTATGAACGGAAGTCTGTTGCTAAGGCACAATACTCAAAATTTATGGTTGTGTGCATTGATGAGAAATTGAATTGGAAGAAACACATCGATGATCTGCTGAAACTGTCACGTTCAGCTACTTATGCTGTTACGGTTGTTGAAAATTTTGGTGATAAACATATCAGTAAATTAGCTTACTATGCCTATTTTCGTTCACTGCTTTCATATGGCATCATAGTTCGAGGCAGTTCGAAATTAAGAGAGAAAGTATTCGTTACACAAAAGCGTGTCATCAGAATAATCGCTGGAATCCACCCAAGATCACCTGGCAGGCATTTATTTAAGGAACTCGGAATATTCACATTACCTTCGCAATACATATATTCACTTATGAAATTTGTCACTAATAACCCACCCCAATTCAAAAATAACAGCGAAGTGCATAGCTACAACACTATAAGAAATGATGATATTCACTATTCTGGATTAAATCTCGCTTTGGCACAGAAACGGGTGAATTATGCTGCCAAAAAAATCTTCGGTCATTTGACAAATAGTATTAAACGTCTGACAGATATTCAACCAACATTTAAAAGCAAATTAAAAGAATTTCTGAATGAAAACTCCTTGTATTCAATAGATGAATTCTTAGATATAAAGTAGTAACTGTAAAAAAACATTAAAAAATAAAAAATAAAAAAATTAAATTAATTTATTAATTATTTTGTGTAAGTAAAGCTCATGTTAAAGTGACACGTTCCGCAACATTAAATGTCGTATTCATGATCTATGGAACAAGGATTAATATATGCATGTGTGTATCTCCTGTATGCATATACAGAGCAGTAAAATGTCTTCTTAACCTACTGGATTTAGCGATTTCTTAAGTACAATAAAGGGCTTACGCCCTAACCACGAGAAACACGTTCATACCGTAACACCACCTCTGCCGAACTTCACTGTTTGCACTAAACGTGATGGCTGATAATGTCCTCCAGGAATTCGGACAAAGCCAGATCCTTCCATCGGACTACCGCAGGACACAGTGTTATTCATCACTCCAGATCTCCATCATCCAATGGCCAGTGGCGCAACTCTTCACGCCACCTCAGGCGTCCCTCATACTGCAGAAATGTGTGGCATCTGAGCTGCTCGACCATTCTCCCCCGTTCTTTTCAACACCCGTCACACAGTCCTTGCGCTAAATAGACTGCCGGTACCACTATGGACCTCTTGATTTCTTCCGCACATTTCACGCGATTCTTCATAACCGCCCACTGCAATGTCGACGGTCCCCTGTCTGTCAGAACATACGTCAGTACGTAGTTGTTCCTTCGCGTTTCCACTTCATAACCACACCACCAACAGTCGCCTTGGGCAGCTTTAGAAGGGTTGAAATATCCTTAGTGGATCTCTTGACGCGGGTACAACTAATTACTCGTCCACGTTCGAAGTGAGTCGCCTCTTATGACACATCCAATGTGCTGTTACGTCTTCTCTACTGACAACGAACCTCCCACCTTCTTTTACTTGTAATCTCACACATCACTAGTAAAATTCTTCGTCTCTCGACATGTTTTGAAAGCTTCGAGAGGCGTAAGATATATAAAAGAGAAACTTTTTACTTGTCTTCATTTTCCCTTCTTGTTGTTGGCTGTAGATATTGCGTCTAGGGTTACATTCTTGCTGCTGAAATTTTGATTTATAGGGTTGTGGGTTCCTGGTGACTTAATAACTGATGAAGATTTGCCTGTATTATTCTTTGTCACATTTTTCAATATCACACCGTCATTACAATTTCCACTCCTATCGCACCACAAATTACATAGTTAGTGACACAGTCACAAAGACAACTGATTCCATCAGAGGCACGCCCACTACAACTTACTTTCTGCGGTACTTGCAGTATTCCAAAGAGTTTACAAGTCAAAAGAGTTTACAAACTTTCTTGACAAAAGATGAATCTTCGCTAAAGTATATCATTATTTTGTAAAGGAATCCAGAAATTGAACTTAATAATTAGCATTAAATTGTGCAATTAGTAGTATGAATTTTAAATATGCCAGATATTTCGTAATTTCAAATATTTCTAAACGAAGAATAATTTTAACCGTACAAGCAGAGTACTAACAAATTGATTTCTTTTTACATATTTTAGCCCGAAACATAACATATCGTATAAAAATCATATGAAGTTCATTAAGTTTAAGAGCTGAGATAATGTTCACCTATACAAGAATCGATAGTACACTTGGTATCGGTTATTTCTATTAAAAAAGGGTAATGTCAGAGGTGGGTGTCCTTTTACAGCCTCTCGTGACATGTAGTCGCCATTTCCGAATTACGTAGGGGTGTCCCATACTTTTGAACAGATAGTGTTCCTCCAAATTTATCACCAGACACCATAAATTTGTTTGTTTACACAAATTAATGTCTTCTCAAGGGCGCAGGGTGGTTGTAGAATTCTTTTCAGCCAAGTGTCTGTATGTCCTTCTTTTCAGAGATGATTGTGGGACCTCGGTTGTTAGTACAGAATGTAAAATCAAACACTTTTCAGTCATCTAAATTTCCAGATTTTTGCTTTATTGGGCTACCAATTTCAGCGATATGTTACGGCGTCTTCAGGCCCCCTGACCTACGTGTAGGAAGATTCCCACCTTTGGTCCAGTCAAAAAAGGGCCAGCATTCAAGGACTGGTTTTCGTAGATTTTTGAGAGAGCGATCACTTCAAACATCACCTGCCCACAACATATTTACAATTTAACGTCTCCAACTGTGATTGTTTTATATGCATAACGTCAAATATTTAAAACATGAAACTGATTCATAAAGCAATTAGACATTCGAAGCTGTTTTATACACGGAAGTTCGATTGTTTAAAGAGCCCGGGGTGGACAGTTAGTGGTTATCAGCGTGCAGGAGGGAACGTTCAGATAAAGAACACGGAATAGGCCTGTAATTTTGTACAGTGTATGTACGTTTCCACTGGGGATAAACAAGGAGGGCATCCAGTCGAAGGAGAGAGGTCTACAGTTACGCTCGACAAGTGTGTGTATGTGCAGGTTTCGGATGAATCGGCGAATTTAATTGGCCCTCGCCGGGGCGACTTGCTGCCCCTGAGGGAGCGGGGCCGGCGTCTTCTGGCGCCCCTGCCACGTGATCGCGGCTTCCTGTGACCAGGCCCGCGGGAATTAGCCGGCCCCGCCTCTGGTTACTGCGGACCGACCGCCCCAGCCCTGCCGGGGTACGGCAGCACTCGGGGGGCGAGCGAGCAGAGCCAGTAACAGACCAGAGTTATTCTGATAGCGCCGGAGTTACCAGCCACCGCATACTGTCGAAATGAATTCATTTCCAAACTCTTTAATAGTTTGTGGAACTTCGTAAGTAGGACAGACACAGAGTGTTCCGGGTAGAAGCGCAGATATTTTATTTTTTGGTGACTGAGGACAGTATACTGAGCAACACTACATCAGTTTTTACTTTATTTGCAGAGTGATAATTATAGCTGTTTTTATTTTGGTTAGTACCTCCAAGTACGTGTGGCAAGACCAAGCCACCGATTTTCCTCTAGGCAGCGGGTCAAATGCTGAAGTGTGGCCGCAAAACGGTTAGTCTATGCTGACAGACGTGGTCCACTTAATGGTGCAGTTACGACCTTACAGAAACCATCAGGCAGTAAATTGTGTGACAAGTTTGAGGTAAGACTGTCAAACGCAGAGGATAAACAACTGACACACGTTTTCAGACAAAAATGAGCACATTATCCCGATTTACATCCCTAACACCCTGACTGTATTTGTGTGTGGGTTTAATACAGGTGTTCGTCGCGCGGGATTAGCCGAGCGGTCTTGGGCGCTGCAGTACTGCACTGTCCCGCTAGTCCTGGCGGAGGTACGAGTCCTCCTCGGGCATGGGTGTGTGTCTTTGTCCTTAGGATAAGTTAGGTTAAGTAGTGTGTAAGCTTAGGGACTGATGACCTTAGCAGTTAAGACCCATAAGATTTCACACACATTTGAACATTTAATACAGGTGTCCTGCTTCTCGCTTCCCATTTTCCACTGCTTCTTGTCCACCCAATCTCCATACGTCGCATCCCTACTTCACATTGCGTCATGTGCAGAAATTAGTCTTCTTGCTTCAATTGTGTCTATAATAGTCTCTTCAACTTTTTCTCCATATTTCCTCACGTCTCAAGTGATCCAATCTTGATACTGCACTACTCCTCTAGTAGTCCATGTCCATTGGATGAATCCTCTGTTTATCTCTTTTATTAATTTGCCAAGTTTCTAACTCACTCGTGCAATGCTGTTCACAATTCAGTGATGTATTAGTAGTAATGGTAACGGGCGTGTGGTACTGGTGGCCGGGAGTGCCCTCACGGCTCGAGCTTCCGCCGCCGCTCCACAAGTTCTTTAACGCCAATACGGCGACTTGCGAGTGAATGAGGATGAAGTGATGATGAAAGACACACGACACCCAGCCACCTCGAGGCAGAGAAAATCCCTGACCCCGCCGGGAATCGAACACAGGCCCCGTGCACGGGGAGCGAGAACGCTACCTCAAGACCACGAGCCGCGGACAATGGTATATTTATGTTTTGGTTTTGTTTATTAGTGGCATGTCCCGCAGTATTGCATGCTACTAATGAATGGATGCCGAAGTACCAAAGAATAATGGCACTCTGTTAACGCAACACACAAAGCAACATAAATTCCCTTCAGAATAACCCAAATAAAACATCGTCTAGGTCTGTTATGAGAATGTCAAAATACATAGTAACCGTTTCTTCGACGGTACGAGCCATATCTTTTATGCTAGCACAGTCAGGAAATCTGCTCTATTAGGGAGCCACGAACGCTGCCCTCAAATGTCCATATATGGATGTAGTACGTGGATGGTGCACTCGACGATTTCGACGCGGTATGCGAGGCCATGAGTGTTGGGTCATGAACGTGACTGCCGTAAACTGCGGAGTGCACTGCACGTTCGGCGAATACAACTCTGATTTATGAACTGCACAGTCGGCGTTATCCTTACAGGACGGCGAACTATGCACTCCTGTTATCCACTGTCTTTACAGTGGCCGGACAATCGTCCTATAAGGCCGCCGGCCGGGAGAATACCGGTAAAACGTGCTGGTAGCACGTGATTCGGGGAGACGACAGCAGCGCTGCATACGGCGAGCTCTGGTACCGTGGCGACTGCTCGAGCTGTGCTTCTCTCTGGGAGAGCGGCAACCCGCCGTACAATGCTGCTGGGCTGGTGGCTGGGCCGTAGGTTGTTACAGCTGGTAGTTTCTTATCCCATAAGGCAGAATTTAACTGTCGGCTTGCCTTCTTGCCATGTCCAACTTAAGTTTTTATTACTTCTGTGCGCTTTCGACTGACATTTAATGTCACCGGAAGATACTTAAAAGCTTTACTTTCTTTTATGTTGCCAACATGAGTTTCCAAATCCATTGTATGTTTTCCTCCCACAGCAAGATATTCAGTTTTACAAGTTTTGTTGAAAGACCCCGCTGCTCTTACTGCTCTCCGAATTCCCGACGCACATTCTCCACTTCCTCAACATCTGTTGCAATGGTCACTTGGTCGTCCTCAAAACAATGTATATCCAGCGTTTCTCTCCCAACTGGAATTACCATACCGTAGGATTTACCTTTCTATTATTGTATTTATTCTTCTAAATAGATTTCGAGCAAAGTGTGAGTTGAAGTACATCCTTGGTGAAGACCTTTTGTGATTTTAAGTTCAGCGTATACCTATCTACTCATTTTCACGCAACTAGTGCATCCAGTATGTTAAACTCGTTCACAGTTAACACAAAAGTCTTACAGACAGCATTTGTCCACATGATCTTCCACATCTGGATCGGTGGAACCACTTCGGAAGCTGTATTTAGATCCACGAAAAACAAATGGGTATTCTGATTTCCTGCTATTTTCTTCTCTGTTAATGTTTGCAAATTGAATGTTCTGTCAATCCAAGAGCGTCCAAGTCCATACCTATTTTGATCTTTTGTTTTTACTTATTATTTGTTCCTACATACGCTTCCTTAGGACTCCACCATAGAATCTGGCAACTGAAGGCACCACACTAATCCCTCTGTAATTTTTACATCTTCTCCAATCACACTTGTTATATGCGGAATTGGTATATGCTTTTTCGCGTTCATAATGCGTTTGATAACCTTTTAAAATGGCTCTGAGCCCTATGGGGCTTAACTTATGAGGTCATCAGTCCCCTAGAACGTAGAACTACTTAAACCTAACTAACCTAAGAACATCACACACATCCATGCCCGAGGCAGGATTCGAACCTGCGACCGTAGCGGAAGCGCGGTTCCAAACTCTAGCGCCTAGAACCGCTCGGCCACTCTGGCCGGCGATAACCTTTTAAAATTGACTGGAGATCCGTAACAGACGCTGACAAGAAACTGTGGATGTAGATTTTATACGAATACAGCTTATATACTGATATTGGCGGGAACGCCCAAGACCGCTCGGCTAATCCCGCGCGACGAACACCTGTATTCATTTGTTTGATCGCACGTACTATTTCATTACGAGTTACTGCTGACCGCTCATTTTCCTGCCACGTATTCTACAACTTTCATATTCAACTCCATCTTATTTCGACAATTCCTGATAATACTGCACAGAACGATCCATACATATTGTGCTGTACCAGCCGAATCTCCAACTAACTAACTAACTAAATAACCAATCAAGGAAAAGAGATCCGAGCCAGCTGTGTTTAGGCACTGTTCATAGTTACTATCTCTTCATTTTCCAGAGCAGTGGCAAATTGCCTGCGTGTTCCATGTCTACTCGAATTAGTGCAAATCTTTCTGACGATGGTGATATACTAAAAATACCGCATCGAGTCTCTGTTCAGATAAAAATGCGGACTAAATATTTGTTGACGAATGTGTCTGCCGCTCTGTGGCAGGGGACAGCGGTTAATTTTTCAGCGCGCTCACGATACACGTTCGTCACGGCCAGACTAGCGTAATTAAATAACACGTAATCTGGGCGGGAACTGCGCAGCATAATTAAAGCCGTCGCGCGGGCGAACAGGGCCGCCGGGAATGTACGGCCCCATAACTCTGGGTCACGTGACGGTACGTCGCGTCACGTCTGCCGACACCAGCGTGGCCTGACTGAACACACGACCACCGGCACCGTGTTCTCCCCTCCCCTGGCCCTCTCCTCAACAAGCTGGGTCTGAACAGTTCGGTGATCAACATTTCCGTGCCACCGCAGTGGGCTGCTGCTGATCGCTGTAATCAAGCCCAGCGCCGGGTAGCAAAGCGGGCTAGACGTTCCCCTCGAGCCGGTCTTCCCTTAATCCGGCTAAGCATATCATGATCTGGACATCCCGAGCTGTGTGTTCTTCTTTTGCTTTGTCTGGGTTCCTTACAAAATGGTTCAAATGGCTCTGAGCACCATGGGACTTAACATCTTAGGTCATCAGTCCCCTACAACTTAGGACTACTTAAAACTAACTAACGTGAGGACATCACACACATACATGCCCGAGGCCGGGTTCGAACCTGCGACCGTAGCAGTCTCGCGTTCCGGACTGTAGCGTCTAGAACCGCTCGGTCACCATGGCCGGCGGTTCATTACAATTCCGTAATCTTGTCCAGTAGTTGGCACCTCCTGTGTTATTTCTTAGAGATCTTTTCAGTCCACTAGTAGAAGCATCGTATCGTGTTCGGATCTCAATCACTATATTCTTCGGTACAGCCCCAATTGTCATTCGCAATCTGGAACTCTGTAAATTGGTAAATTTTGTTACAATTTCTGCATTTCCTATTAGGATTTTGCGTTCTATTAAAATGGGTCAAATGGCTCTGAGCGGTATTGGACTTAACTTCGGATGTCACGAGTCCCCTAGAACGTAGAAATACTTAAACGTAAGGACATGAGACACATCCATGCCCGAGGCAGGATTCGAGCCTGCGTTCTACACACGGTATTTAAACGCAGTACACTCCTGAGGGACGAGTTGACGGACGGGGTCAGTATCGAGACGCGGCAGTGCCCGACATAACCCACCAGGCAAGACTCGTGGAAGCGAAGTAACCTGGTTGGCTCAGGCATTCGTCTGTAGAAAGAAGAGCGAAAATTCCACTCTGTTGTGAGTTCTGCTCCGCGTCAGGTGAGGGAGGAGGTGGGTTGGGTCATCTGTGTCTCCTTTTCTTTTTATTTCGTCCCCTTTGGTTCGCCTTCGCTCCTACAAATGTCACTTTTCATTCGAACATGTTCTTTGCCAGCCATCCTTGTTGCTTACGAGACTAGTGATCGGGTGACGTTCATCTTCCCTGGAGGATCGCAAGGTAAATCGCAGACTTCTTTGATTTTGTTTATGTCTGCCAATCGCCGCTGATACAACCGTATGCTCCACATAGCCCACATACCATTCGACGTCGTACAACCTTCCGCCTTGGATATTGTCCCCTCTTTTTGGTAATATTCAGCCAAGAAGCCCGCAGTTCGTGGTCGTGCGGTAGCGTTCTCGCTTCCCGCGCCCGGGTTCGATTCCCGGCGGGGTCAGGGATTTTCTCTGCCTAGTGATGACTGGGTGTTGTGTGATGTCCTTAGGTTAATTAGGTTTAAGTAGTTCTAAGTTCTAGGGGACTGATAACCATAGATGTTAAGTCCCATAGTGCTCACAGCCATTTGAACAGCCAAGAAATTGTCGCAGACTCGATCAAAGCCTTCGTCTGGGACTGATTTGGATGTCCGGTGTTTCTGGAAAATGTATGCCTTCCAGGTTTCCAAAGCGGCAATTGGACAAAAAAACAAAAATCCTTCGGCGTCACACGCGGGCAGCTTTTAGGACGCTGGATAGGAGTTGCTCGCCGCTAAGCCGCAGAGGGGCGCTACACGCTGTGTGAGCGCCCGCCTTGCCGTACACCAAACTCCACTCTGCGCCCTGCAGTCCGGTACAGTTGTGGACCAACGCGAGGGGAGCGGGCTAGCGTCAGTTCCACAGCTGCCAAGAAGGACTCTCTGTTCACAATGTGGCCTTCATCCCGAGACTGGTCCAAGGTGATTACTGTCACATTATCACGCTGCAGCACGGCGCATACACATTAATGTAAAAAGTACTGGACGTTTAGAATGTCAAACACGTTTCAGGCTTCTAAACTTCCCTATTGTTATTTTATTAGGATACCAGTTCCAGAAATACATTACGCCACTTTCAGGCCCCCTGAGTGACATGTGCAAGGATTCCCACCTTTGGTCCTGTCAAAATAGGAGCCAGCACTCAAGGTCTTGTATCCGTAGCCGTTTTTTGAGACAGCCATCACTTCAAACACCACCTGCCGATTCAGGTAACTTAAAGCCTGGGAAAGATATGGCTATTTCCTCCAACCGAGCATGTTAGAGAAGATGCTGCCGAATCAGATGGTTGTGAACAATATCAGCACATTTGTCGCAAATCTGTGTTGGCCGTGGAAAATACGAGTTGGCCAAGGATTTTCCCAGACAGGGATTTGAATATTCTTTTCCTTGTGAAAGCTGCCATGTCAGCAAACAAAACAGACGTTTATAAGTCAGAAATACTTACAGTTGGCAGAATTTCACAAGCTGAGGAAAGCAATCTACTGATAGTTCTCGTATTGATACATACCCATCTGGTGCAGGACTTTCCACACTCCGACGTTAGACGTATTTGGTTCCTGGCTATGGCATGTATGTTGGGGGTCGGGTCATCCTCAGTTCGCTGTCACGCAGCGTCCTCTGAACAGTTCGCACACTGCCAGGTTTACGAGCTCCCCGTCGGCCTGGGCTGTGACATTCCGTTTCAGGAACAACACCGTCAAGCCTTTCAAATGTGACGTGGTTTGGTAGGCACGTTCTTGGAAATCGTTTTGCGTGCAGTCACCTTGCCTGACTGTCACACTGCGCCTTTTCATAAAAAGAGATGGATGTCAGTTAATTCGGTTAGAGTGTAATTAGCCTTCAAGAACCTGTGGGACACAACCTGACATTAACAGTAATAGTAATAATAATAATAATAATAATAATGTAGCTATTGATCCAGGGACCAGCGAAATACTATCAGTAATGAAAACATACCTTTCCTAGCAGAAAGATATACATGTTTTGCAAATCAGATTGCAATGTCAACGTCTCGCATACGAAGCGATCGAAACAAATGTGAACGTTGGCATAAGAAAAGTGCAGCGTCAGACCATTCTAGGACCCTAAACTGGAAAACGATGCGCCTGTGCCATTTGTATCACATAACAAAAGTTTTGCCTTTCAACCAAGTTTTTGTTAATCTCTGTTGATTCATCTTGTCGACGGTACAGCCGGCCGCGGTGGCTTTGCGTTTCTAGGCACTTCAGTCCGGAATCGCGAGACAGGTACGGTCGCAGGTTCGAATCCTACCTCGGGCATGGATGTGTGTGATGTCCTTAGGTTAGTTAGGTTTAAGTAGTTCTAAGTTCCAGGGGACTGATGACCTCAGATTTTCCATAGTGCTCAGAGCCATTTGAACCATTGAGCAGACGTTGCAGCGGCCGGTCAGATATTTGTCAAGTAAAATCACCAAACAAACATATGTTTTGATAAGTTATTTACACGACCAGTTTCTATATCTCATTAATGAAATCGTCGGGCTCCTATGCACTCCATGTGTCTGATTCACTATTCATGGAGTGCACAGGGGCCTGAAGGTGGCGTTAATGAGATGCCAAAACTGGCCCTTTCTTGTCCATCTGTTTGGTACAAAATGTGCAGTTGATTTTAAACTAACTTCCCGATGAGCTAGAGAAATGAAACTTTCAACATAGCTCAGAACTGGCTGACAGTACAATAATAATTTGCTTTCTTGCCTGCTGTGTGGTGGAGGGCACTCACTGCTACTTTCCCCTTTTTCCTATTCTAGTCACGGGGGAAGAACCTTCACGGTCTTCTCGTACAATACACGTACGAGGGAACAATGTATTGGCTGAGTCAGGTGAAGAGAAACTGAAACAAACCTGTAACTCACCACCTATCTCAGGTGAAATCTCATCAAAATTTTTGATACTGATTAAAAAATTTCACACACATGAGAGCAAATCATAGATAATACTTCTTTAAATAAAAATTTATTTTCACTATACCGCTTTTTAAATCGACTAAAACGTATAAAATAATTTCCGCTGGTCCCAGTACACACAGTCCTGAAAATTTGTGATTGTGTATCATGACTAGGTGTGAAAATACTTCTAAAATTTGAAACGAAAAACCGTAGGGCTCATGCATGACGTAACTGATACATGAATGGTTCTCCTCCTTGTTACTGCCCTATTTATTAGTTGGTGCATGAATAGTTCACTTCGTTGCTATTATATGCTTTATGTGACCCACGATTTCGTTTTAAATCTTACAGATATTTTCATGGCTATTAAAAATTCAGTCACAAGTTTTCAGCAATATATAGGGTTATGAATCTGTATAGAGGTAGGATAAATTATTTAGTAGTTTTTAGTTCAACTTCAAAAAACTGGTACATTCAAAATTCAGTTTTATTTAAACAATTATAAACTCTTGGAATATCTACAAATTTGTACACGTAGTTCTTTTACACAAAGTGTGAAAGCACGGAGACTGTTACCGTACGATGATGTTGTAGGCAGATAAGTTGAACGCCAGAAAATTGTAGTGATGTGCAGGAAGATATGGAGAGGATGTTTGCTGGAGGAACTGTCATGTGACCGTGGACTTAAACATATATGTAACATACTACATAGAAAGAGACGAAAGCAACCTGTCGATTAGACTAGTGACGATTTATCTCAGAAAATAGCAGCAATCGTAAAATATCCGGGAGTAGTAGTCCAGAACAACGTAAACTCGAAAGACCAAATAAACTAGTTATAGGAAAGGCAGTTTTCAGGCAGAGATAACTGAAAAAAGTCAAAAAAATGCGATTAATTCACGAAACAAGAGGCTCACAAAACACGCTTTCGACAGCTTCAGTACTGTTCTTCAGTTTTGGACCTTTACCAGTTTACATAAACAGAGGAGTAGGAAAGACCCAAAGAATGGGGCAGATTTCGTGACGAGATTCTTTAGTAAACGATAAAGCGTAACGTAGATGACCATCAGATTCCTGACGCAGATGCTACAAGAGAGGCATTCTGGTTAGAGTTAGCCGACATGTTAGTTCCTGTCACATAACCGTACGTTATACGTATATCGTGACTTGCTAAGTGACCATGTCGTCAAAACCAGAGAAATTCAGACTCGTATGAAGGCTTATCGACGAATGATCTTCCCACGCACCATGGAACGTGGAACAGTTTTCTTGTTTCCCGGAGTACCGTCTGCCACACACGGTAAGCCGGTCTTTTCTCGGCTAACGTTAGCTGTATTTTACCGAGGCGTCCAATGCTAACGTTTACCTTACAAGTGGCACTTTCTGGACTAGTTGCAGAAGAATTGCTGTCGTCACGTTCTTTATGGATCAGTTCCGGCGATCAGAACAGCGGACCGTAAACACAGCGCCAGCAGAGCCGTGTGCAGAAGTGTGGTCCGTGGGGCTGCAGGCCTGCCCGTTCTGCTTTAGGGTATCCCGAAGGCGCGGAGACGGCTGTTATGTTTATAGCCGCGCTGGCGAACGCCGCTGTAAAGTTTTCCAGCGCCGCCTGTCGCCCGCTGACCCCGGGTAATAGCGGCCCGGAAGTGGCGACGTACGCTGCCCTGGCGATGGCCGCTGCCTGTTGCCCATCCCACTGTACGGCGTGTCCGCTGCGGAGCGGCTGGCGTCGTCTCTCGTGGAGAAAGGTGGCCTTCTTCTCACCAAAAGCTGTCCGAGAACAGCAACGGATTTAGAAAGCATCGCTCGTGCGAAAGTAAACTTGACACACATTGAGGTGACAAAAGTCATGGCATTGCGATTTGCTTACTATGCCTACTTTCATTCGCTGCTTTCGTACGGCATCATGTTCTGGGGTAATTCATCGTTGAGTAGAAAAGTATTCATTGCTCAAAAACGTGTAACCAGAATAATTGCTGGAGCCCACCCACGGTCACCCTGCAGACATCTATTTAAGGATCTAGGGATCCTCACAGTAACCTCACAGTATATACAGGGTGTTACAAAAAGGTACGGCCAAACTTTCAGGAAACATTCCTCACACACAAATAAAGAAAAGATGTTATATGGACATGTGTCCGGAAACGCTTAATTTCCATGTTAGAGCTCATTATAGTTTCGTCCACCTACGCTCGATGGAGCACGTTATCATGATTTCATACGGGATACTCTACCTGTCCTGGTAGAACATGTGCCTTTACAAGTACAACACAACATGTCGTTCATGCACGATAGAGCTCCTGCACATTTCAGTCGAAGTGTTCGTACGCTTCTCAACAACAGATTCGGTGACCGATGGATTGGTAGAGGCGGACCAATTCCATGGCATCCACGCTCTCCTGACCTCAACTCTCTTGACTCTCATTTATGGGGGCATTTGAAAGCTCTCGTCTGCACAACCCCGGTACCAAATGTAGAAACTCTTCGTGCTCCTATTGTGGACGGCTGTGATACAATACGCCATTCTCCAGGGCTGCATCAGCGCATCAGGGATTCCGTGCGACGGAGGTGGGATGCATGTATCCTCGCTAACGGAGGACATTTTGAACATTTCCTGTAACCAAGTGTTTGAAGTCACTCCGGTACGTTCTGTTGCTGTGTGTTTCCATTCCATGATTAATGTGATTTGAAGAGAAGTAATAAAATGAGCTCTAACATGGAAAGTAAGCGTTTCCGGACACATGTTCACATAACAAATTTTCTTTCTTTGTGTGTGACGAATGTTTCCTGAAAGTTTGTCCGTACCTTTTTGTAACACCCTGTATATTCACTTATGAAATTTGTTGTTAATAATCCACTCAGTTCAAAAGTAATAGGAGTGTGCATAGCTATAACACCAGGAGAAAAGATGGTCTTCACTATGCAGGGTTAAATCTGACTTTGGCACAGAAAGGGGTAAACTATGCTGCCACAAACGTCTTTGGTCACCTACCAAACAGCATCAAAAGCCTGACAGATAAGCCAACTAACATTTAAAAATAAATTAAAAGAATTTCTAGAAGACAACTCCTTCTACTCATTGGCAGAATTTTTAGATATAAATTAAGGGGAAAATAATAATAAAAAACAACTACAACTTAAACATTAGTGTCATGCAATATTTTTTTGTAATGTAATATCTTGTACAGATATCTTTTATTAACCTGACACGTTCCACATCATTACGATGTGCCGCATTCATGATCTTTGGAACAAGTAATAATCTAATCTAATCTAATCTACATTGCCGATGGCGGTAGTACCGAATACAACGTATAAAAGAGCAGAGCATTGGCGGACCTGTCATTTGTACTAAGACGATTTATGTGAAAAAGTTTCCGATGTGATTATGGCCGCGCGACAGAAATTAACAGGCTTTAAACGCGAAATAGTAGTTGAAGCTAAGCGCATGGGACATTCCTTTCCGAGTATCGTTAGGGAATTCCGTACTGCACTATCCACAGCGTCAAGAGTGTGCACAGTGTACCAAATTCCGTGCATTACCTCTCACCAGTGGCAATGCAGTGGCTGACGGCCTTCACTTAACGACCGAGAGCAGCGTCGTTTGTGTAGTCATTGCTAACAGACCGGCAACACTGCGTGAATTAAACGCAAAAATCAATGTGAGACGTACTACAAACGTATCTGTTTCGACAGTGCGGGGAAATTTGGTGTTAATAGGCTGTGGCATCAGACTACTGATGCGAGTGCCTTTGCTAACAGCACGATATCGGCTGCATTGCCTCTTCTGGGCCCGTGAGCATATCGCTTGGACCCTAAACGACTGGGAAACCGTGGCCAGGTCAGTTCAGTCCCGATTTCAGTTAGTAAGAGCTAATGGTACGGTTCGAATGCGGCACCCCACGAATCCATGAACCCAAGTTGCGAATTAGGCACTGTGTAAGTTTGTGGTGAATCCACAATGTTGTGTGCTGTGTTTGCATGGAATGGATTGGGTCCCCTAGTCAGTCTGCACCAATCATTGACTGGAAATGGTTAGGTTCGGCTACTTGGAGACAATTTGCACCCACTAATGGACGTCAAGTTCCCAAACAACGATGGACGCTTTCTGGGTGACAGTGCGCCATGTCACCAGCCGCAGGTATTCGCGACTTGTTCCAAAAACATCCTGGACATTTGCAGCGAATTGTTTCGCCACCCAGATCGTCCGACATGATTTCCATTGGACATTTATGGAACACGAGTGAGAGGCCAGTGCGTGCTCAATATCCTGCACTGGCCACGCAAAGCAGGTCGGATGCGATGTTATCAGGTACCCCATGTTATCAGGTACCCCATGACTTTTTTGTATTCTCACAAGACATTCTGCGAACAAGTGATGTAGGGAAAACAGAAAGGTTATATATTCCTGTTTCCGGACACCGTGTGTAACATTTCACACTGCAGACTGTTAATAAGTTCGCAGATATATGAGTGTTTCGAAAACGTTTTAAGCAACAGACTCGACTACGTAGTATTGGACTGCGAGTATTTATCAGAGTTGAGGTTACAGCGCCCTAGAGGATTGTGAGAAGATCGCTCTTCTTATCTGCATACGGAAACGATTTGGTGGACAGGGTGAAGAGCAGTGTGCCACTGTTTGCTGAAGACGTTTTAGTGTACGGGAAAACTTCGTCGGTGGGGAGGGGGGGATGACTTTAGATGGATACAGGTAGGCTTGGGTAGAATTTCTATTTGGAACCATGAGTGGCAGCTTGGCGTAGATGCGAAAAAAAATTGTACAGATGAGTGGGAAAAATAATCCTTTATTTTAAAATACAGTATTAGTGATGTGCTGCTTCACATCTCTCTAGGCGAACGTGGTAAAGTAACATGAAAAGTACCAAGCACGAGGTCAGGAAAGGCGAATCGTCTACTCCTGTTTATTAGGCGAATTTTGAGAAAGTGTAACTCATCTATAAAGTAAACCATGTGCAGAAAACATTTGCAACTCTTTCTTGAGTACTACTTGAGCGTTTGGGATTCCCAACTGGTCGGACTAAAGGACGCATCGAAGCAATTCAGAGGCATGCTGCTAAATTTCTAAACGATAGGTTCTATCAACTAGTTATAGTTACATAAATGTTCCATTAATTCGAAGTAAATCTGTGTAAGGAAAAAACATCTTTTTTTCCGAAACACTACTGAGAAACTTTAAAGAACCGGCGTTTGCGACAAACTGCAGAACGACTCTACTGCTACCAACGTACATCTCGCATGAGGATAGCGTAGGTAAGAAGGAAGAAGGAAGGAAGGTTAGAATTTAACTTACCATCGACAGCGGGGCTATTACAGACTAAGCACAAGCAAAGATTATGAAAAGATGGAGAAGGAAATCGGCGGTGCCCTTTCAAAGGAACCACCATTTGCCTGGAGCGATTTACGTTACTCTCAGAAAACCTGAACACGTGTGACGGACCGGGATTTGAACCGTCCTTCTCCTAAACGCGAATGTAGTGTGCTAACCACTGCGCCACTTCACTCGATGTAATAAGAGAAATCAGGGCTCGTACAGAAGTGCATTGACAGACGTTATTATCTCCCCTATATTTGCCAGTGGAACAGGAGGAGGAATGGTTACCAGTGGTACAAAGTACTCTCCACCATGCACCACACGGTGGCTTACAGAGTACGGATGTAGATGTAGATAGGATGTTTTTGTTTCTAAGACATAAGAGGTCAAAACGCAGTAGAAGTTTGCGGTCGTTTTGTTTACTACTTAAATAATTGAGACAAAGTCTCCATGAATTTTAACATGGTTAAATTGTGGAGCATGGCAACCGAATAAAGTATGAAAGTTATTACGCCTAGATCGCTACACTTTCTTCACATAAGGCGACCTGTTTTTAGCCGCGTTTCCCAGTCGCAACAGACATGGAGAAATCATCAGAGAATCTGTGGGATAAAATAGTACATTTAGCATGACAAGTTGCGATTTAGTGAGTTATTGCGGTAACGAATATACTGAATGTTCTGTAAATTTTGTTCTGCGTACTATTTTAACCGATTCGCCTTTTCTAATTATTTCTGTTCGTCTGTTATTGTAACGCCTGAAGGTGACCGCGAAGTGTGGTTGGAACTGAGCACCTCGTATTAAGGAAGTGTGGCTCTCTGGACATCACAATAAACGTTATTCATTATTATTGCTCAGAATTTACACTGGAGACGTTGATCACATAACGGGTATTAAATAATGAAACATTCATGCTATTCGGAAATGGACTCAATCGTCATCATCATCATCATTATCATTATTAGTATGAAGCATGGAAGCAGACAGCCTCCGAACGTGAACTTAAAGAATTTCTTCCAACATCTGAAGCGCATAGATTGTCACTTCGTGAGGTGTCTGGCTGCAAGCTAGTATAAAACTATACCTCTTTCTTTATATCCGTCTACGATCACAAATTTGTTAGATCCTTAGACTACCGATATCAGTCAGCAAGGACCATCTTCAGATCTGTTGTAAATGCATATCTAATATAATGGATCCGTAGTGGCATCGCCAAAGCAGTTTAGCATCGTCGCACATGTTTATCTTTTGACGATGTCACTATGGCTGCATTAAATTAGGACATTTTTTTAATGACAAATCTGAAGATGGTCATTGCTGACCGAAACCGATAGTGTAACGGCCTAACAACTTTGTCATCAAAGACGGAAATAAAGGAATTTGTCCGACGCTTTGTGGATCACTGTTCTATTCTCGATAATGTGGTAGCTTGTGTGTAAGTCTTTCCAATGCATGTCAGGCTTGCTGTATGAGGAGCAAATCATAAGGCAGCGTAGGCTAGTGTAGGATTCCTTACATTTATCAAGGTTTGTGTGGTGTGAAGTGTGGGGTCTTCAGTTACCCTGCTGGAATGTGTCGTTCGGTACTCTAGTAACGAAAGTATTGTCAACTGGATTTACCATTCTGTCCATATACTGGCGAACATTCAGCCTCCGTTAAACGATTAAATAATTAGTCCTGTAGTCGTATCCAGCAGTTCCCTACAATACTAGTCCAGGATTTGAAGAGGGATGGATCTCTTAAATCCTTTCTGCAAAACGCCTTCCAGCAGGCAAAAGCGAGACAGGCTATTCGAGCCTGGTTTGCGCGTTTCATGGTGATAACTGTATCCGGCATTCAGTTGTTTTTGTCTGTCTGTTCATCAGAGCAAGTCCAACAATCCTACGTTATTCCTGTGGTACAGTTCTTCTGAAAGGATCCGCGTCTGCTCTTCTTGCCACACTGTTCTTTTGAGTCTATCACTTCTTCAGTCATTGCTCTGCACCCAACATTCTGTGCTATCTATCGATATGATACTCACTTGGCCCATAATGCTAATGCTCCAACCTTTCTCTGGCACCGAAAGACGGCGATAATCTGCACATTCTCTGCGCATACTGTGTTGTGACCTCCACCTGAAAAGTTTGTGTAACGTGAGATGTGCCAGATAGCTCTCATCTATTTGCACCATTCTTAACCTCCGAGAATTTTACAGTGTACTGAAAATAAGCTTCAATTAGGAAGAAACTTTAGTCAAGACGTGCCACAGGCATGGCAATACTGGAGTATCGGTTCGGTAGCGGTCGGTCAAGGTGCTGGTGGTAGAACTCTTTCCATTGCTTTCAGAGCTATTGTCATCATTTTGTTGCTCCAGTGCGTTCAAAAACGTCACTTCTAAATCACAAGTAGTCAATACGAGGTAGTGAAGGAAATTATAAAACAGAAATTAATTTAATTAAAATAGAAACTTATATCGACATAACGAAAATGAGACATTAAGAAGTCAAGCTTCTTTAAAGGAGTCTCTCAAAAAATGCAATGTGACGTCAGAATACCCAGCGTGATTGGAACACTAATATCGACTGGTTTACCGTGGTACAAAACTCGGGAGGAAATCTCAGATTCCACTAGATGGAGGATACATGTGAAATGTGCCAAAAATAACAATTCAGAGCAGTAACAAACCTGCGACTGTGAATGAAATTGGAGAAATGAGACTAGCCAGAAATGAAGAACAAAAAGAGAGACTGTGTCAACAAATGCAACTGTTGTTGTTGTTGTGGTCTTCAGTGCAGAGACTGGTTTGATGCAGCTCTCCATGCTACTCTATCCTGTGCAAGCTTCTTCATCTCCCAGTACTTACTGCAACCTACATCCTTCTGAATCTGCTTAGTGTATTCATCTCTTGGTCTCCCTCTACGATTTTTACCCTCCACGCTGCACTTCAATGCTAAATTTGTGATCCCTTGATGCCTCAAAACATGTCCTACCAACCGGTCCCTTCTTTTTGTCAAGGTGTGACACAAACTCCGCTTCTCCCCAATTCTATTCAATACCTCGTCATTAGTTATGTGATCTACCCATCTAATCTTCAGCATTCTTCTGTAGCACCACATTTCGAAAGCTCCTATTCTCTTCTAGTCCAAACTAGTTATCGTCCATGTTTCACTTCCATACATGGTTACACTCCATACAAATACTTTCATAAACTACTTCCAGACACTTAAATCTACACTCGATGTTAACAAATTTCTCTTCTACAGAAACGATTTCCTTGCCGTTGCCAGTCTACATTTGATATCCTCTCTACTTCGACCATCATCAGTTATTTTGCTCCCCAAATAGCAAAACTCCTTTACTACTTTAAGTGTCTCATTTCCTAATCTAATTCCCTCAGCATCACCCGAATTAATTTGACTGCATTCCATTATCCTCGTTTTGCTTTTGTTGATGTTCATCTTATATCCTCCTTTCAAGACACTGTCCATTCCGTTCAAATGCTCTTCCAAGTAATTTGCTGTCTCTGACAGAATTACAATGTCATCGGCGAACCTCAAAGTTTTTATTTCTTCTCCATGAATTTTAATACCTACTCCAAATTTTTCTTTTGTTTCCTTTACTGCTTGCTTAATATACAGATTGAATAACATCGAGGAGAGACTACAACCCTGTCTCACTCCCTTCCCAACCACTGCTTCCCTTTCATGCCCCTCGACTCTTATAACTGTCATTTGGTTTCTGTACAAATTGTAAATAGCCTTACGCTCCCTGTATTTTACCCCTGCCACCTTTAGAATTTGAAAGAGAGTATTCCAGTCAACATTGTCAAAAGCTTTCTCTAAGTCTACAAATGCTAGAAACGTGGGTTTGACTTTTCTTAATCTTTCTTCTAAGATAAGTCGTAAGGTTAGTATTGCCTCACGTGTTCCAACATTTCTACGGAATCCAAACTGATCTTCCCCGAGGTCCGCTTTTACCAGTTTTTCCATTCGTCTGTAAAGAATTCTTGTTAGTATTTTGCAGCTGTGACTTATTAAACTGATAGTTCGGTAATTTTCACATCTGTCAACACCTGCTTTCTTTGGGATTGGAATTATTATATTCTTCCTGAAGTCTGAGGGCATTTCGCCTGTCTCATACATCTTACTCACCAGATGGTAGAGTTTTGTCAGGACTGGCTCTCCTAAGGCCGTCAGAAGTTCTAATGGAATGTTGTCTACTCCCGGGGCCTTGTTTCGACTCAGATCTTTCAGTGCCCGGTCAAACTCTTCACGCAGTATCTTATCTCCAATTTCGTCTTCATCTACATCCTCTTCCATTTCCATAATATTGTCCTCAAGTACATCGCCCATGTATAAACCCTCTATATACTCCTTCCACCTTTCCGCCTTCCATTCTTTGCTTAGAACTGGATTTCCATCTGAGCTCTTGATGTTCATACAAGTGGTTCTTTTATCTCCATAGGTCTTCTTAATTTTCCTGTAGGCAGGGATCTATCTTACCCCTAGTGAAATAAGCCTCTACATCCTTACATTTGTCCTCTAGCCATCCCTGCTTAGCCATTTTGCACTTCCTGTCGATCTCATTTTTGAGACGTTTGTATTCCTTTTTGCCTACTTCGTTTACTGCATTTTCATATTTTCTCCTTTCATCAATTAAATTCAATATTTCTTCTGTTACCCAAGGATTTCGATTAGCCCTCGTCTTTTCACCTACTTGATCGTCTGCTGCCTTCACTACTTCATCCCTCAAAGCTACCCATTCTTCTTCTACTGTATTTCTTTCCCCCATTCCTGTCAATTGCTCCCTTATGCTCTCCCTGAAACTCTGTACAAACTCTGGTTCTTTTAGATTATCCATGTCCCATCTCCTGAAACTGCCACCTTTCTGCACTTTCTTCAGTTTTAATGTACAGTTCATAACCAATAGATTGTGGTCAGAGTCCACATCTGCCCCTGGAAATGTCTTGCAATTTAAAACTTGATTCCTGAATCTCTGTCTTACCATTATGTAATCTATCTGATACCTTTTAGTATCTCCAGGGTTCTTCCATGTATACAACCTTCTTTTATGATTCTTGAACCAATTATTAGCTATGATTAAGTTATGCTCTGTGCAAAATTCTACCAGACGGCTTCCTCTTTCATTTCTTCCCCCCAATCCATATTCACCTATTCACGTACTATGTTTCCTTCTCTCCCTTTTCCTACTGATGAATTCCAGTCACCCATGACTATTAGATTTTCGTCTCCCTTCACTACCTGAATAATTTCTTTTATCTCATTATACATTTCATCAATTTCTTCATCATCTGCAGAGCTAGTTGGCATATAAACTTGTATTACTGTAGTAGGTGTGGGCTTCGTATCTATCTTGGCCACAATAATGCGTTCACTATGCTGTTTGTAGTAGCTTACCCGCATTCCAATGTTCCTATTCATTATTAAACCTACTCCTGAGTTACCCCTATTTAATTTTGTGTTTATAACCCTGTAGTCACCTGACCAGAAGTCTTGTTCCTCCTGCCACCGAATTTCACTAATTCCCACTATATCTAACTTTAACCTTTACATTTCCCTTTTTAAATTTTCTAACCTACCTGCCCGATTAAGGGATCTGACATTCCACGCTCCGATCCGTAGAACGCCAGTTTTCTTTCTCCTGATAACGACATCCTCCTGAGTAGTCCCCGCCCGGAGATCCGAATGGGGGACTATTTTACCTCCGGAATATTTTACCCAAGAGGACGCCATCATCATTTAATCATACAATAAAGCTGCATGCCCTCGGGAAAAATTACGGCTGTAGTTTCCCCTTGCTTTCAGCCGTTCGCAGTACCAGCACAGCAATGCCGTTTTGGTTAATGTTACAAGGCCAGGTCAGTCAATCATCCAGACTGTTGCCCCTGCAACTACTGAAAAGGCTGCTGCCCCTTTTCAGGAACCACACGTTTGTCTGGCCTCTAAACAGATACTGCTCCGTTGTGGTTGCACCTACAGTACGGCCATCTGCATCGCTGAGGCACGCAAGCCTCCCCACCAACGGCAAGGTCCATGGTTCATGGGGGGAAAAACTGTGAATCACAAATATACACACGAGATAACCGTAAACGATGATTGAAAACTGTGACACTATCATGCAGGACATTATTGTTGCTCTGTGAAACAGGAAAGCAATAACAGCAATGTACCTATTGATATGTGTTGTCGTCACAGTCACGATTTTATATTTAAACTATTACAGAAAACGTAAGAATATGCTTGTGCGTTTTATTTCTGCCAGAACGTCCGAATAGCGTATGATCTAGAAGTACACAATATAAGTGAAAGTGAGGTATGTAGTCCACATGTGACCGTAACAAATTATGTATCTCTCACAGTACATTGTATGAAACATTGTTTAGTACAAATTGACGATTATGAAAAGAGAGCAAATCAATGCTGTTTAGCGATAACCGTGTTGTATATCTGACAAATCTTTGTGGTGTGTTGTTCGAGGCTCTACAACAAGAACTGGTATGTCTTTAGCAGCTACTTAATGGAGCGCTATTTGTATTGTCCGCCGTTTGCAATAGCAGATATGGCCATCGATAGGGCCGCAATGCTCCTGCCCGTGGCATAACGGCCTCCGATAATGAGCCAGACACTGCTTTGAGCGTAATATGCGGCTCGTAGCTGGCAGGCGGCGTCGCGGCATCCCTTCGTGCTCCGCAGTGAGGCGGGCAGTATCTCCGCGGCCGTTAGGGGCGGCGCCGCGCGGGTTGTTAACGCGGCTGCAGGTGCCATTACGGCAGGGCGAGTTACGGCAGACTGCCGCCGCCACGGCCCGTAAAGCAGCGCCCGCGGCCGAGAGTGAGCCTGCGCTGCCCGACAGCCGCCTCCCGTCCGCTAACGCTCGAGCAGGCGAGGCTCCGGGAGGCGCTTTGGCAACTGTTGGGTGCCTGCGGCCTGGGACTGACTCTTGCCCTTCGTGCAGGGAGGGGTCACATCCTAAGACCCGTAGATTTCGGCGAGCATCAGCATACTAGTAAAGAGCAATTCTAAAGTGACTCCTGGGACTTTTTCGAAATGGGGGTATACCTCTTACATAACTCAACGTTTAAAAACTACATTTAACAATCGAAAGTAAGAAATTTTATCACACATATATCGCGGCCTTAACACAATAGTTTTCGGGAAATCCAAGAATTAATTATTAAGATACTTTACAAATGTACTTGAGAACAAAAACTCTTACCGCTCAGAGAACTTTTGTAGTGCGTTTTTTCTCTCACATAAACGGTTTTCAAGAAAATGTGAAGAAAAAAGTAACGAAAAGTGTTACGCAATTACGTCTTTTGCACTCTTTGTTTCTTGTACACTCAATTTTCTTCCTGTCGCTGTAAGCCTTCGAAGTGAATCGGATGGTATTCATCACAGAATCGGAGAAAACAGAAATTGTCCGCAACGAGCACACTAGGCGAAAGCCATTTGCCTGTAAACTAAATTCCCTACCAATTCGTAACGGATAACATGTACGACAACATAATTAATATTGTTGGTTTTAAACTTCCAGAAACGTACGACTTTTTTGATGCCGTAAAGTTCACAATTATTGGTGATAAATATTGCTTGCCGAAAGAAAAAACATGTAGGAGCTGGCAAAGGTTTGTGAAGTCATGTGTGGCTATGTCAGTCTGATCAACTCATCCATCCGTCAGTTAGCATTCTAATGTATCTGACTGAAGATTTGAAAACGTATTGGAGATACGACTTAAAATGTAGTGCACCGAAGGTGAAACAAGAGACGGAAACGTTAATGTGTATATATGCTGGTAACATTTTTATTTTGCTCCTAAATATTTACTTTATTTAAAATAACAGTACTCAAACTTTATAATAGATTTAGTTTCTTGCCAAAGAGTGGAAAATATTACCATAAATGGTTCAAATGGCTCTGAGCACTATGCGACTTAACTTGTGAGGTCATCAGTCGCCTAGAACTTAGAACTAATTAAACCTAACTAACGTAAGGACATCACACACATCCATGCCCGAGGCAGGATTCGAACCTGCGACCGTAGTGGTCGCTCGGCTCCAGAACCGCACGGCCACTCCGGCCGGCCTATTACCAGATATTGTGATATGAACAATGGCCTCAGGCCACAGGGCCATCGCTGCAGTTGGCAACAGGTTTCTCCTCAGATAAAATCTTCTTCAGGAGGAAGAGGTGCAAGTACAGTTTCATTCGAATAACATATTCCATGTAACATGTATACAATATTTGTTGGCTATAGATATACAGCTGATTGCAGAGAAAATATTTTATTTCATGTGGTGGAACTCTAGTTGCCATGGGTTTATTTATCGGCTGTCATTTTCGTTTTGAAGTGCAGGTTGTCAAGTTGTGCTTGATTTTACTGAAATGGAGCAGATATCGGGGAGCTGGAAGTGCTAAGTGGCTAGGAAGCAAAACTTGACATGTGCACCAGAAAACAGATTTATTTGAAAACATAATGTAAAATTAAATACCATAAAAATTCAGTTATTCACTTTGCTTCTTATTACAAAATCCTTGCTTAGCGCAGGAGGATAAATGATTCTTAAAAAAACTGAAAGGATGATGAAGCTAGTTAGTGAGTAATAATAATATACCCAAAATATTTCTCTATTGAAAGAGTATTGTAGCAAATGAGGAACTATTTAAGGCATTGAGATGTCAATGGCATAATTACACGAGGTACGGAAAGGTGAAATTTAATTAATTTCTGTCTTCCTTGCCCCTGGTTCAGTCTATATCAGAAGAACAATACTGAAAATAGAGAAAAATTACGTTGGATATATTGATGAGAAGCAGCATTCGAGAAGGTTTAAGAATCGGTCCGATTCAATCAGGCAGGCGACATATCCACTAACTACAAGTACAAGTAGCGCAAAAAATGGTTCAAATGGCTCTAAGCACTTGGGCCTTAACATCTGAGGTCATCACTCCCCTAGAACTTAGAATTACCTAAACCTAACTAACCTAAGGACATTACACACATCCATGCCCGAGGCAGGATTCGAACCTGCGACCGTTGCAGTCGCGCGATTCCGGACTGAAGAGACTAGAACCGCTTTTCCACCGCGGCCGGCACAAGTGGAGCAATACCCCTTGTAAGAGCGGTTAAGAAAACGGGGCTCCAATTACTGCACGAACAAGTGTGCTGAAAATAGTGAGCATGAAGAAAATGCCCACTTTACACCAAAAAATTTAGAAAATGGCAATTATTGGTCAAATAAAATTTACACGTAGTTTTTCCGTTTACATAATACCCAAATAAATCAATAACAGACAAAAAAGGGGTACCATTAACTTACAGCTTGCAGGTCTCAACTGGTTGAAGTTAACGAAACCACTTCAACTCGTCTAGCACAGAAAAATATGAAAATGTGGCCAACATAGACCAGTTCAACCGTCTAAAAAAAGTACAGAAAACTTGAGCACCCAAGTGCACTACACACACGTGGCAGACGCTTGTTAAACACATACACGCCAAAGGAAAGTGCTGCAGTTGCACGTCCGCAAAAGAACCGCGTAACACCGCCACCGCCACTGGTACATCTCACTTCAAAGTGGGTACGCTCAGCCACTGAGCAAGATGCTCACCAAACAAATCCATATGCGTTGTCCGTATACCCACTGAGCAAGCAGCAAAGGCGAACCAAGGCCGTTTTGGAATTCGAGCTTTATGTTTGTCAGACAAGTGAGCCTAGCAATTAAAGATCCGCCCACGACGACTTGTGGCTGCTCTGGAATTTCCTCCTCCAGCTGGCGGCAAGACGGAACTGCCCAAGAGCTCACGGGGCTCGGTGTTAATTGACCGCGGCCGGCAGCGAGCGTGTCCTCTCGCGTAACGCCAAGAAGCAGGCTGCTTAGCTACCGTCAAATATGGAGACCCACGCTGTTAGTGAGGAATCGACAGCGCACGGCTCGTTTTCATAATTGAGTTCTTCAGTTGTCATTCTGATTGTGATTTTTCCTGTCATTTCTACTGTATCGTTTAAGCGCGCACGTATTTCTGAAACGAGAGTATCCTGATGTGGTTGTGTGTACTGGATTTATGGTGGAGAAGTCACTGCTGCTTCTAGGTGATACGGTAGTTAATTTCCCAACCGAAGAGTACCAGATTCAAGAGTATTTACTCGTGTTTCCAAGTAAATGCGTGAGACTGATGCAGTGACCGGCAGTCGTATTTCATCTTAACATACAGATTAATAGTGTGAATAAAGTACAAGGCATAATTCACTTAGTAGATCATAGTCCTTGAATAAGCATGCGCGGAATTTCTATACGTATCGGTGTTTCACATACAAGAACATCGTAGACAGTATGTATGCACAGCCTCTATCCTTATCATTTTCAGCATACCCCATAGCTTGGAGAAGGAGACGAAGGAAGACAGTTGGAATTTTGTCGCTGACTAATAGTGAACAGCCGAGTACTCCCATGAATACTGTTTACTTATGAAGTTACTTTGACTCGTGATGATGTCAGTATCACTCGTAACTCACATTGGTGGTCTGACGGAGCCCATATGACTCTTCGGAGACACATCTTCAAGAATTTTAGTCTGTTCTATGTACTGTGGTATGACAGACAATCAGCTGATTCGGCCTCGCTGATGAAATCGACGTTGAGTGGCCATAGGCACTGAGTGCACATAAGGTCCGGTTAGGTCTGTTGTGTTTCTACGTTGTTCCATGTGTCACGGTGTTCCATTGGCTAGACGTTCTTGTAAACGGTCTTCCACCATTATTATCCATTTAGACCTAACGTTCCCCGGAAGATCGATCGGTGGAAGTGGTCAGGTTTCTTGGTCACCAAGGTCATTGAACCTTATCCCTTTAGATTTCTGGCTATCGGGTTGATTGAAAGGCAAAGTCTGCGAAGAAAAAGTAAACACAAGACGAACTGCTCGTTTGTATTATAAATAGCCACTCCCTCATAAAAATAACGTCGAGACGACCTCAGAAGAGCTAATACAGCTTTGTCAGGAGAATTAGAGTGTGCGCTGATACCGGAGATGGACTTTATGCGAGTCAGCTGAATCGTTTGGAGGAGCGCACGCTGAAGAGAGGTGTGTACATCTCTCGAAGCGACGGTCAGGGTGACTTAGAGCCTCGACCTCCGAAAAGTCGGGACGCGAAGCACACATCAGTCCGTACTCCGTATTCAAACGGCAGCCTGTGACGGCGACTTATGGCGCTTTGGTGTATGGCGGAGGCAGCCTAAGCGTTTTTACGATTCCTCCTGGCTCAGTGCCCGCGGGCAGTAAACCACTATCCCAGCTCACCTGTTAGGCTGCCGTAACCGTATGTTGTTCACACCGGCCGCACATAGAGGAACAGTTGTCACTTTCTTTATTATTTCATCTGCCTTCTGACTGATTTGGTGCAGCCCTACCCGCATCCTTGTTGTACCAACCTCTTCGCCTCACACGCAAGGTACTTATTTATTTGTGAGACGTGTTCCGGTCTCCTTCCTCCCCTATAGTTTTACCCTCTAGAACGCCCTCTACAGCCTTGGAAACTGCTCGATATCTTAATGCATGTTACTGTCGTCCCTCTTCTTCGTGTCAGTTTCCTCGACGTATTCGTTTCCTCGGCAATCCGGCGGAGAGCCACAAACGTCATTGTGAGAAATAAATTACTGTAAAGCATTTTCTGTGGTTGTGCGTGCTCGATGATTAGCGACTGTATTCAAATCAGAAAACATACAATACTCGAAATTGTAAACCAAACGGTGAAATAATATCTGACAACCTTAAGCGTAAGCTGAAAAGGCCAGGAAGGCTGTAGCGAAATCCAACGTTAAACTAGTATATGTACGCGGCGCTTTCAGAAAGTAATGGATCACATTTTTTCGCTCTGCCAGTTTTGGTTCAAAAATATGGAGTTTGTTGTGGGACATTGTGGAGTATTCCCACTTCAGCCCCTATAATTTCATGAAGTTCCAAACAGAGAGGTATCATTAAGTTTATTTTGGCGGAGAACCAGAGCACTGCAGATATTCATAGGCGCTAGCTGTATATATGTGAAGACTTGGCAGTGAACAAAAGCACGATGAGTCGGTGGGCGAGGCATTTGTTATTATCACAACAAGGTGGCACAAACCTGCCCAGTCAGCCGTGTGCTGGCCGGCCGCACACAGCTGCGACTCCTGCAATGTTGCAGTGTGCTTACACTCCCATTCGAGGTGATCGGCAGATCAGGAACCTCACCGCACAACTCGACGTCTCTGTTGGTGCTGCTGGAACACGTCCACCATTCGGGGTGATCAGCAGATCAGGAACCTCACCGCACAACTCGACGTCTCTGTTGGTGCTGCTGGAACACGTCCACCATTTGGGGTGCTCAGCAGATCAGGAACCTCACCGCACAACTCGACGTCTCTGTTGGTGCTGCTGAAACACGTCCACCATTTGGGGTGATCAGCAGATCAGGAACCTCACCGCACAACTCGACGTCTCTGTTGGTGCTGCTGAAACACGTCCACCATTTGGGGTGATCAGCAGATCAGGAACCTCATCGCACAACTCGACGTCTCTGCTGGTGCTGCTGAAACACATCCACTATTTGGGGTGCTCAGCTAAGTGTTCCTCGCCGCATAACAGAGGACTGCAAAGAGCAACGAAGGATCATGCGTGCAGAATTGTTTACACATTACGAGGATGATCGTGAGAGTTTTTATCACAAGCTAAAATTAAAGTTTAAAACAGTCTTGATCGCAATCTTGTTAAAATATTTTTTTAATTATCCATCATTCCGAAGATGACGCTACGAAAGAGTCGAAACCGGTCACCCACTCCAATAAAAAAATATTTTAACAAGATTGCGATCAAGACTGTTTTCAAATTTAAAGATCGCTGAATATGTTTTCTAAAATTTAGAAAATCTTATTATCGCAGGCGATGAAATATGGGTTCATCACCTCGAACGAGAAGCGAAACGACAACCCATGGAGTGGCGCTAATAGCTCCTCTCCTCCGAAGCAAAAGTTCAAAGCCGTGGGCTCAGCGGTTAAAGTCGTAGCGACGGCCTTCTGGAACTTTTGAGGGGTTGTTCTGTTTGATGTCGTCTCACAACGTGTAACAATCAATTCCGAGTTGCATTGTGGTGCCCTCAGGAAACTAAAGAAACGGTTCCATCGTGTTCGTCGCCACAAAGTGCAAACGAACTTTTCCTTCTCCACGACAACGATAGGCATTACATAAGACTGCGCACCCGACAGGAGCTACAAAACTGCATTTGACTGTTCTTCCTTGCACATTCCGACACCTGTTCGGTCCAATGAAGGCTGCTGTCCGTGAGAAGCAGTAGGTGGATGATGGGGAGGTTACTGATGCAGCCAGACGTCGGCTCCGACGTCGATCGGTAGGGTGGTACGACACGGGCTTGCAGGTCCTAAACGGGGATTGTGCTCAAAAACTGGGTTTTGTAGCCCAAAGAGTGTTGTATTAGAATCCCCAAAAAATGAACGCGCTTTTAGAGAAGAAAGTGCTGCATTACGTGTCGAACGCCCCTAGTAGTATGTCATGGCTTAGAATATTTTATGACATCACAGTTGAATTCTGCAGCCATTCTGTTGCTTCATGCGATGTTTCCTTATTTGTGTTGCAGGTAAGTGTCGCTGCTTGCCACCGCAACGTGCTGCTCTTACTTTGTTTGCGTCTCGTTTGGCTTCAACAAGGTAAGCGAGCTCCAGCTGCAGACCAGACTAGCCGCGCTCCACAGCCCTGCAGGGTGCTGGTGCACGAGACAGACGAGTGCTTACTGATCTAGCCGGGACAGCCGACACCTCACTTGTCTGTCGACTCAGGCCACTTCTTGTCGCGGAAATAATGACTGCCAGCTTCTTTAAATCCACACACTGCTAGCACTTACTGTTATGAGTGCTGCAGGGGCTCGATGATTAAAAACGTATGGTAACGACAAGCGTGCTCTTTCAGTCTGTTTCACTATCATTTAAGAATTGAATTTATCGCGGTAGTTAAATCTCAATGTTTGTTCACAATAGTATGGTAAGACTGGTGATTTAACATTGTAAGTAGATCAGTGGAAAAATACACTATGTGATCAAAAGGGTCCGGACGCCTGGCTGAAACTGACTTACAAGTCGCGGCGTCCTCCATCGGAAATTCTGGAATTCAGTATGGTGTTGGTCCACCCTTAGCCTTGATGACGGCATACGTTCAGTCAGGCGCTGGAAGGTTTCTTGGGGAATGGAAGTCCATTCTTCACGGAGCGCTGCACTGAGGAGAGGTATCGATGGCGGTCGGTGAGGCATGGCCCGAAGTCGGCGTTCCATATCATCCCTAAGGTGTTCTACACGATTCAGGTCAGGACACTGTGCAGGCCAGTCCATTACAGGGATGTTATTGTTGTGTAACCACCCCGCCACAGGCCGTGTATTATGAACAGGTGCTCGATTGTGATGAAAGAAGCAGTCGCCATCCCCGAGTTGCTCTTCAAAAATGGGAAACAAGAAGGTGCTTAAAACATCAATGTAGGCCTGTTCTGTGATAGTGCCACGCAAAACAACAAGGGGTGGAAGCCCCCTCCATGAAAAACACTACCACACCATAACACCACAGCCTCCGAATTTTGCCGGCCGCGGTGGTCTCGCGGTTCTAGGCGCGCAGTCCGGAACAGTGCGACTGCTACGGTCGCAGGTTCGAATCCTGCCTCGGGCATGGATGTGTGTGATGTCATTAGGTTAGTTAGGTTTAAGTAGTTCTAAGTTCTAGGGGACTGATAACCACAGCAGTTGAGTCCCATAGTGCTGAGAGCCTCCGAATTTTACTGTTGGCGTTACACAAGCTGGCAGATGACGTTCACCGGGCATTCAACATACTCACACCCTGACATCGGATCGCCACATTGTGCACCGTGATTCGTCACTCCACACAACGTTTTTCCGATGTTCAATCGTCCAATGTTTAAGCTACTTACACTAAGCGAGGCGTCGTTTGGCATATACCGGCGTGATGTGTGGCTTATGAGCAGCCGTTCGACCATGAAATCCAAGTCTTCTCACCTCCCGCCTAACTGTCATAGTACTTGCAGTGGTTCCTGATGCAGTTCGGACTTACTGTGTGGCGATCTGGATATATGTCTGCCTATGACACATTACGACCCTGTTCAACTGTCGGCAGTCTCTGTCAGTCAACAGACGAGGTCAGCCTGTACCTTTTTGTGGTGTTTCCACATCACTACCACATCGGAAACAGTGGACCTACGGGTGTGTATGAGTGTGGAAATCTCGCGCACAGACGTATGGCACTAGTGATACTCAATCACCTGAGCACGTTCGAAGTCCGTGAGTTCCGCGGAGCGCCCCGTTCTGCTCTCTCACGATGTCTAATGACTACTGAGGTCGCTGACATGGAGTACCTGGCAGTAGGTGGCAGTACAATGCAGCTAATATGAAAAACGTATGTTTTGGGGGTTTTCCAGATACTTTGGATCGCATAGTGCACTAAAGTAAATTATGGCCGAGTGTCCAATGTTTTCTCTTACTTGTCTAGGCAATTCATTATCTTAGGACATAGGCTGTCACTTAACGTGGATGAAACACGAAACAAGCAGGTATTCTGTACTTCATATAGCCCAACCACTTCGCTGAACATAATCTAACCCTTCAAATCTTTTACCTGCCCGCAAAGAGGAAGAAGAAGGTACTGCGTGAAGGTTCACCTGCAAAAGAGCAACAAATGCAAGAGGTGTCGAGGAAAAAGCAGCACCAATGTGGCACGCAGTGATCTGGCAAACGATTTGGTGGATGATATCCTGTAAATAATTATATATAACAGCTTATTTGTTTAAAAGATGCCGTGGTATTTTAGTTTTGTAGGTGTTATATACAATTATATATAAAAGGAAGATTTAACGGAATGAAAATAAAGTTGAAAATTGTGCCAAATCCATATGCTAATGTCTTCCGGATAGAATGTCTCAAAAACCAGTTATCTTTCTTAATATATGCCTATGACCTTCTTTGAGCCAATTTCACTAGAAATTTGTTTTTTTTTTGTCATAATAGATGTCTTCTAACACGTAAAATTGAAAAAGGGTAAAAGATTAATTAAATAGTTCGGTTTTCAAAGTTTCAACACTTAATAAATTACGGGAATGGTTAGTAAGCAAAGCAATACATTTTTTTTTTTTTGATAATTTCGGTTGAAAAATATGCAGACTCTGTTGTGGGGCATCGTGGAATATTCCCGCGTCAGTCTTGTAGTTTCAAGAAGTTCCGACACGTGTCAACGCTATACGTAATCTTCAAAAGGGCATCTCTAACGGAGGCGCGTTCCAAGCACAGAGTTGTCATTGAGTTTCTTTTGGCGGAAAGCCAGAGTATCGCAGCTGTTCACAGGAACTCGCAGAATGCATAGGGCCCTGTAGTTGGACAAGGCGTCTGTCATCTTCGTAACAAGGTCCCGTTAAATGTTCGATGTCCTGATGTCCTGGGTGCCGGCCAACCGCACACAGCAGTGCTGGAACGTGCGGACAGTCTCCTTCTGCGAGACGACGCAACGTCTCCCGCACGTCTTCGTACGGGAGAGGAGCTCAGGAAACGCCAGCTAACTGCCTTCATGCAGCTTGCAGCCCGGATATCGCAGCTTCCGATCTGAATCTGTTTGGTCGAATGAAGAGCATATTCCACGGGAAGCAGTACGTGGATTGTGGAGAGGTTACTGGTGGGGCAGCACGGTGGCTCCAACGTCGACAGGAAGAGTCGTTCCGTGCGAGCGTACTGATCCTCCCAGGCCGTCGCATTGCACAGGGGTTGTGTTGAAAAATAGGGGCCCGCATCTCGTGGTCGTGCGGTAGCGTTCTCGCGTCCCACGCCCGGGTTCCCGGGTTCGATTCCCGTCGGGTCAGGGATTTTCTCTGCCTCGTGATGGCTGGGTGTTGTGTGATGTCCTTAGGTTAGTTAGGTTTAAGTAGTTCTACGTTCAGGGAACTGATGACCATAGATGTTAAGTCCCATAGTGCTCAGAGCCATTTTTGAAAAATAGGGTCATGCTGCCAAACGACTGGGGAATAGTACGGTCTATTGGAATCGTGAATAAAACAATCCTGCTTTCAGAGAAAAAGAAATGTTTTGCATTACTTATTGAATACCCCCTCGTACTTACTGTGTTTTTCCGAACTGGTCTGAGGTACTCAGAAGTTCAGGGACGTGAGCCTTGCTTTATTCTTCTCAGACATATAGCGCTGTGTACGCCTTGTTTTTGCAGTAACGTTAATAGACTGGCCAGAGCAGCGTGCGAGTCGGAAGGTAGCTCTGCAGCTCCGTTTCCCGTTCCGGCCGCCCTTCGCCCTTATCTCGGCCCCTGCCCCGGCCGGTGGTAACTGCGCCGCCCTTTGACCCGGCAGCGGACGGACCGGGCCGGGCTGTCCCCGCGGAAGGACATTGACGGCCACAATGGGACGGAGCCATTGTCTGCGCATTAATTCCCGCGAAACAAAGAGCGCCCGGCACAGCCGCGACTGCCGTTTAATAATTCATGCGGCCGTGGCTGCCGCCGCAGCTGCAGCGGGGGCGTGCTGGACACGGCCGCTGGAGGCTGCACTGGAAGCTGGCCGCCTTCTTAATTAAACGCGCCGAGGCGCTGATTAGCCGCCAATATTGACATTCCATTACGGCGTCTTGTCTGGAAACGGGCGCCAGGCGGTGTGTGCGCAGCTCGGCAGCGGCGGAAATACTTGCCAGACGAATGGAGAGGAAAAGAGGGCCAGTCACGTTACTGGTTTTCCAAGTACTAAAAAAAAAAGATCGTAAGAAGAAGATTTTCACTATATTGACTCACATTCACACCCTGCAACCGTAAACTTATCAGAAGTGAAATACGAGGAGCGAATGCAGTGCGGTGAACTCATTCACGGTTGACGTTTATTTCTGTCGAAACTTCTTGGCTGAGAATGTATTCATTCGTTTCCTCAGCGTCTGAGAGCGACATCTTCAGAGATAAAAGACTGGAATCTCTATAAAATGGTAATGGAGTTCCTGATTTATACAGACATTATAACTGTGGTGCTCTCTATAAAGCCAATGACGGCCCTAAAATTTCGTGGCCTCTTGAGTTTCATCTCTGAAGATACCCCCGTATATGGGATGAAAACATTTTTTGTGCTGAGCACCGCCTCGAAAGGTTATCCATCACTTGTGCAAACTCCAGGTTACGGATATAAGAATCGAAGGACAAGAGAAGGGGGGAGAGGGAAGCAGTAGTTGAGAAGGGAGTGAGGCACGGTTGTAGCCATCCCAGATGCTATTCCACCTCTACTTTGAACTAACAGTAAAGGCTACTAACGAGACATTAGGGCAGTGGATTAAGGTTCAAGAAGAAGAAACAAAAAAACATTTGGGATAACAATCCAAGTCTCCAGATATGGCAAACGATCAGTGGTACGGAATGAACAATGCCCTCAGAACAGGTTATAAGAAGGTAAGCATCAGTAACACAACGTTACGCTTGGACACGAGGGCTGTTCGGAAAGTACGTTCCAATCGCTCGCGAAATTGTAATCACTGTGAAAACCCGATGAAATTTTGCACAAATGTGTTCGGTTGTGTCTCTGATGTATTCGTCGATTGCGGGACGTCACTCTCTTCCATTCTGTGGGTACAGTGAGCACGTAAAGATGCCCAGGAAATTATGTCTCTCGCCAAATATGAGGGCCTGAAGTGAGATTTCGCCTGATGTCGTACAACCCACATAACACAACTGTCACGCGTTTCGTTCTTCATGAAAATTCTCTGGCGCACTCTGCAGGGGCAATGAAGATACTCCTCCGGCGTTTCCGATGGGAAGTGTTTACATCACAGCCCGTAATTGTCTCGCTCTGAGTCTCATTTCTGCTCAGATGAACCGCTGGCTATGAAGAGAACGTTTTGGCACAGATAACGAGATGTAGAGGAGGCTAGAGAATTGTCAGGAAGCACTGGCGTCTGCCTTGTATGACGAAGGTATTGAAAAGCCGGTACAACACCACGACAGATAAATTACCTTTAATTTACGTCTATGGCCACAAACGTTTTGTCAACAGATTACCGGTTTCGGTCTTTGGCCGAAACTAGTAATCTGTTAACAAAACGTTTGTGGCCATAGACGTAAATTAAAGGAAATTTATTACATATACGGGTCATTGTTTTTTCGCGATGATGTCGCAGCTCGTGAAACTACGACAGATGTCTAAGTCGGAGCGGCGACTATGTAGAGAAGTAGCTGTAATGTGCAGCCAACTATTGCAAATAAAACAAATTTTGATTTTCACAGTGGTTTTCATTTCGCGACAGATCGGATCTTACTTTCCGAATATCCCTCGTATTTGATGGATGTGACTGTAACAAGCAACACACCTCTAACACTGTATTTTAACAATACAGGAGAGTTTTTCTCCTCATTCTGTCCGACGCATGCTGCATCCTCCTCCTGTCACTGAACAACGGTATCTCCCTGAACACGACAGCGTTATCAACACGCAGCTACAGACTGCTGTTCACCTCGTCCGTCATATGATTTCTGTGCATGGAGAATAACAGAATTTACCTGGAGCACTCATGACGAAACGATTGTCTCTGATGAACACGCGCCGTCCGCGAAAATGTACTGGTTTCTGTTTCTTAAAAAAAGTCCTAGAGCCACTCACATATATAGAAACTTATTCCGTATGTCAAAAGTCCACAGCAATGCACCGTGTGGAACGCGTTCCAGAAATACAGGAATGTGAAATTTGCCTACTGCCCAGTATCTATGGCCCGCATGCTATCATTGAGAAAAGGCGGAGCATAGCGATGACTTGTATAGCCGACCTGATTTGTAGACAATAGCTTTTCTGCCTCAAGGTATATCAAGCAAAGTGTGGTTATACATAACCGTAATTTTTAGTTTTCCCCCTCAAAGCAAAACTAAATTAGTTCTCGTGTGAATCCACTCTAGAGCAAGCAACCTAATGTTGCTCGGGGGACAAATTTCGAGCAATCTGCGGCGTTGGGACCTAAGTTTCCCTTCAACATGGACGTGGAATTTCAATTCAGGGTGAAACGTTATCAATGATAATATCATCGAATAACATCGGAACAGAACAGAATAAATGTACAGCGCAACTTGATTAAAGAATGGACTCTGCTGATAGGACACAGGATAGTGCATCAAGCAATGGGCTGGACTGGCATCGAGGGCTACGTCAAACCAGTCTTCGGACAGAAGAACAGAACAACCTGTAAGTCAGAGGTCTCACTTGTGGCTTTGAATGTTGTTTCTGATTGCCTCCAGTTCCAAGCGCTAAACTTCAGTAATTATGTAGTCCTTACTTCTCTCGGGTGAACTGCCGCAGTAAGGCCCCTAAATAAAAATTCTCTCGAAAATTTAAGTAACCAATATAAAAGTCATTGGCCCCAGATTAAGCACTTGACTTCAAAAAAATTCCTCCGGTACAGTCGCTGCTAACAAATCAACTGAACAAAAAATTTTAATTCTAAGAATATATGCTTATCTTCGCTTCACGCAGTGATTTAAAAGCTGCAAGCGGCCAAAGCCACTGAAAGTAAATAACCACTTCTACATCAGTTAATTTGAAAAGCGCACCAAAGTAAATAACCACTTCTACATCAGTTAATTTGAAAAGCGCACCAAAGTAAATAACCACTTCTACATCAGTTAATTTGAAAAGCGCACCATCGATTACTCGTTTAAAACACAATATATTTTTCAATAACTTTGCCACATTGTGCCTCGTAACAAAAGTAGTAACTAATATAGTCCTGGCGCATTTATAAACCAGTCAGTCCACAGTGAATACTGTTAGAAGTCTGAATATATTAGAATCTGATATTTGTCTTTATTCTTAAGAAAAAGAGAAAAAGGCTGGTGGTAGAGCTCTATTTGGTACTTCAGAATTCTCATCAGTTCTCCGGAACGCAAAGCTGGCTGTCGTGTCGGGCGTTCTTTGCAATGTACAGGAAGTATATATATTTCAAATGGATTGATAAAAGTATTTTTTCTCCCCTGCCGTCATTCACCAACAGATGAAGTTCAATTACCGTCATCTTTATTTATGAAATTAATATTTCTGTGGGGAATAAAAAGCCGTATATGTTTGGGGAGTTACACTCTGAATTTTTAATTAGGAATGGTTTTTATTATCATGTGTTGTGGACGGAATCTTAACGCCAGCGTTTGAACTCTGCGTATGTCCGTGCAGCAAGCGGCGCGGAGCAAATAAAATTTTCACAAATCAGTTTTCGTCATTCGTGTGATAGCATTCCGCACCCGTAGCCAAAGCCACCTGTCGTTTAATTTTTATTCCCCGCATGTGAGAGCAGCGAAGTAAGGAGCTGCTGGTATAGCGACTCAGTGACATTCTGCAAAGACTGCGAAAGAATTTGCTTCACTTGTAGCATTAGTTAACTGTAGTGTGCTGGACCAACGGAGGGTACCTGGCGACTGGAAAAAAGCACAGGTGTTTCCCGTTTTCGACAAGGGCCGCAGGACAGATGCAATATTTATAGTCCCATATCTTTGAAGTCAGTCTGTTGTAGAATTATGAAACAAGTTTTATGTTCATGTGTAACGACGTGTTTGGAGATCGACAATCTCCTATATCAAAACGAACACGGATTTCGCAACAGAGACGTTGCGAAATATAGCTATCTGTTGACTCCGTAACATCGGCAGCGCTGCGCACCTCGGCGCTCAGGCAGATGCCGAGTTCCCCGCTTCCAGGAGTGCGTTTGACAGTCCCGAGTACCCACAGGAAGTGTGATAGGGCAGTTACTTCTTAGAATCTATATAAATGATCTTGTAGAATGCGTCGGAAGTTGTTGAAGGCTGTTCGCAGATGATGCGGTTGCATGTAAGAAAGTAGCAACGCCAGAAGACAGTAACGATTTGCAGAAGGTCATACGGAGGACTGATAAATGGTGCAGGAATTGGCAGGTAACCGTGAACGTAAGTAAATGTAAAATATTGCGCATACGTAGCAAAAGGACTTCACTACTGCACAACTACACCATTGTTGACAAGTTGGTGCAATTAGTAACCAGCGTAAAATATCTTGGAGTATATATCCGGAGCGGTCTTAAGTGGAATTACCACATAAAACAAGTAGTACGAAAAGCAGGTGCCCTACTGAGATCGACAGGAAGAATCTTACGCAAACGTGATTCGTCCAGTGGCTTACAAGGCGATTGTTTGACCGAATCTTGAGTGCCGTTCATCAATCTGGAAACCTTAGAATTTTTGGATTGATAGAAGAGATACGGAAGATTCAACGAAGAGCGGTGCGTTTCGTCACGGGATACTTTAGTCTTAGTAAGAACGTTACAGAGATGCTCAACAAACGCGAGTGGCAGACGTTACAAGAGAGGCGCTGTCTATCACGGAGACGTTCACTGTCGAAATTTCCAGGGAGTAGTAGATTCCGAGAAGAGTCGTACAACGTGTTACTTCCTCCCACATATATCCGGCGGAATGATCGCAACAAGAAAATTCGATAAATTAGAGCTACACTACTGCACATTAACATTGCTACACCACGAAGATGACGTGCTACAGACGCGAAATTTAACCGACAGGAAGAAGATGCTGTGATATGCAAATGATTAGCTTTTCAGAGCATTCAACTAGGTTGACGCCGGCGGCGACTCCTACAACGTGCAGACATGAGGAAAGTTTCCAACCGATTTCTCATACACAAACAGCAGCTGACCGGCGTTGCCTGGTGAAACGTTGTTGTGATGCCTCATGTAAGGAGGTGGAATGCGTACCATCACATTCCGACTTTGGTAAAGGTCAGATTGTAGCCTATCGCGATTGCGGTTTATCGTATCGGGACATTGCTGCTCGCGTTGGTCGAGATGCAATGACTGTTAGTAGAATATGGAATCGGTGGGTTCTGGAGGGTACTACCGAACGCCGTGCTGGATCCCAACGACCTCGTATCACTAGCAGTCGAGATGATAGGCATCTTATCCGCATGGGTGTAACGGATCGTGCAGCCACGTCTCGACCCCTGAGTCAACAGATGGGGACGTTTGCGAGACAACAACCATCTGCACGGACAGTTCGACGACGTTTGCAGCAGCACGGACTATCATCTCGGAGACCATGGCTGTGGTTACCCTTGACTCTGCATCACAGACAGGAGCGCCTGCGATGGTGTACTCAACGACGAACCGGGGTGTACGAATGGCAAAACGTCATTTTTTCGGATGAGTCCAGGTTCTGTTTACAGCATTTCAGCAGGATAATGCAGGACCGCATGTTGCAGGTCCTGTAGGGGCCTTTCTGGGTACAGAAAATGTTCGACTGCTGCCCTGGCCATCACATTCTCCAGATATCTCACCAATTGATAACGTCTGGTCAATGGTGGCCGAACAACCGGCTCGTCACAATACGCCAGTCACTACTCCTGATGAACTGTGGTATCGTGTTGAAGCTTCCTGGGCAGCTGTGCCTGTACATGCCATCCAAGCTCTGTTTGACTCAATGCCCAGACGTATCAAGGCCGTTCTCACGGCCACAGGTGGTTGTTCTGGTTACTGATTTCTCAGGATCTATGCACCCAAATTGCGTGATAATGTAATCAGATGTCAGTTCTAGTATAATATATTTGTCCAATGAATACCCGTTTATCGTCTGCATTTATTCTTTTTGTAGCAATTTTAATGGCCAGTAGTGTAATACAGTGGCTTACCGACAATCATTCTTTCCACGTACCATTCGCGGGGACAAGAGGGAAGCGGGGTGCCAGAAGTACCCTCCGGCACTCACTGTCAGGTGTCTGCGGAGCGTCGATGTAGTTGAAGATGTAGAGGAACATCCGCACAGTAATTCCCTCAACGCAACTTCTTTCTGTGCCACTACATCATCCGACCAACGTCATATGATGTGGCGAGTTTCGATTTAGGTGGGAAGGAAGTAGCAGGCTGTTCGCAGCCGTATACATTTGATAGCCGTTGCCGTACGTCGAGCGCCCCGGCGCCTAGCAGTCATTAGAATGCGAGAGGTCGCTACAGCGGCGCAGAGGTCCCCCCGTACACACATACACACACATTGGGACCGGCTGTTCCATTTCCTGGCGATTACGGCGCAGCGATTGGCGGAAAGGGCGAATCTCCGCAGCCCGGCAGGCGCTGTCCGGCACATAATTAAGGGCTGAGCGGACCTCTTTTATTGCGCCCTTCCTCCAGATTTATAGGCGAGGGCGGCCTTATTAGACGCGGCTGATTTACGGGCGGGATGGGACGCAGTTATTAGCTGCGAGCGGCCGCTAATCAAGACCAGCTGAGCCGCCTCGTTCCCTGCCCTGACCGGCTGCCACCTGTTCTGCGTCGCGGACGGGGAATGCAAATTGCAGAAGAACCCTTCGACAGACTTGCCAAGTCCGGGAAGATAAATTACTTTCGACTAGAAAACGTAGGTCGGAATGTGCTTGACTTCTGTTCCTGTCAGGACTTGTATTATTGTGTACCCCTCATGTACTATCCGTACAATGTTAACTCAGTAAGGATGTGTCGTTAGAAATAAGACAAGGCCCCGACGACTCTAATCTCCCGCAGTTAGTTAAATGCTTGAATAAATGCTGAAATGAAAGTATAACATTTGGAGTGCTTTTTAAAAGTGACACATTCTTGTAATACTGTCTAACGCGAAAAAAGGAGAAAGAAACGACGCACCACAAAGGAATTATCCGAATGGGACGGAAATCGGTAGATGTGATGTACATTTACAGAAAACAAATGATAAAGATTTCAGAAAAAAATATAAAATTGGATGATATATTCAAGAGGAGAAGCTTCACAAGTTGAGGAAGTCAATTACGAGTTGATCTACCTCTGCTTCATATGCAAGCAGTTGTCCGGCTTGGCAATGAGTGATACAGTTGTCGGATGTCTTCCTGAGGGTATCGTGCCAAATTCTGCCGACTTGGCGCTACAGATCGTCTAGATCCCGTGCTGGTTCGAGCGACCTGTCCGTAATGCTCAGTTAGGGAGAGATGCGGAAAGTTTGCAGGATAAGGCAAGGTTTGGCCGGAGGTGAGCAGCAGAAAGTGTCGCCGTGTGCGGGTGGGCGTTATCTTGCTGAAGTGAAAGCTTGCGTTGGAGGGCAACAAAACGGAACGTTGAATAACGTCGACGAACCGCTGCAGATGACAACCAGGGGATCCAGTTATGAAAAGAAATCCTATCGCAGACCATAACTACTGGTTGTCGGTCCGTACTGCAGGCGACACCCAGGTTGGTATCCCACCGCTGTCCGGGCATCTCTAGACAGGTCTTGGACTATAAATCTCGTTGACTGGAATAGAGTTGTCTTCATCCGTGAGTCCCGCCGCAAACTGTGCCTCGATGAGCAGCGAGTACGTATCTGGATGTTCCCCCAGCACACTGCAACGCCAACAATATTCTACCCCCCCTCCCCCCCCCCCGCTCCCCCCATTTTGTTGCCATTCATAGGAAGCCATCCTTGGCTTACATGTACATTTCAGCAAGATAACGCCCGCCCGCACACGGAGGGGATTTCTACTGCTTTTCTTTCTGCTTTCCAATACCTACGTTGCCCAGTAAGGTCGCTGGATCCCTCCACAATTGAGTACGTCTGGGACATTACGGGGAGCGCCCTCCAACCAGCTCGGCATTTTGACGATCTAACGCGCCACTTGGACAGAATGTGGCTCGGTATCCCTCAGGAGGACATCCCACAACTCAGTCAGTGCCAAGTCGAATAACTGCTTGCATGGGGACAGAGATGCACCAACTTGTTATTGACTCGTTCAATTTGTGAAGCTCTTCCCCTCGGCTAAACCATCCAATTTTTTCTGAAATTGTGCTCATTTGTCTCTCTGCACATGTACATCACATCTTATATAAGAATACATAGCCTACAGTTGCAGGTTAACTTTATCTTTTACCTAGGTGTCAACGTTAATAATAAAGTCTTCTTTAGAACATAAAATATTATTTAAATGTTTGCCTAAAACAGGCCATGTCCTAAGTCAACTTCATAAAACTTGATGCATAACCATAAGGTTTTGTCACTTCTAGTAAATCAGCTGTAGAAAATTCACTTTAACCCCGTTGTATGGGCCGCGTCGTGTGACTAGAGGCTACTGTCTTAAAGTGAATTTTCTACAGCTGGTTTACTAGACGTGGCAAAACCTTATCGTTATGCATCAAGTTTTATGAAGTTGACTTAGGACATGGCCTGTTTTAGGCAAACATTTAAATAATATTTTATGTTCTGAAGAAGACGCTGGCTGTAGTGTGTTCGCTGGCCTCAGTACTGCATCTGACGTCACCACAGCTTGATCCATCGCCATATGAGGTGTAGGACGATCGTTTTTTTTGTTTGTTTTTTTGTTTTGTTTTAGGAGTTACTGCGCAAACAACACGCCCGCAGCACTTGAAGGAGGCATGCGTAGCCGGTGAGCCTGAGGGTCGGCAAACCGGTTGCGGTAACAGGGCTGTCTGTGCATTGCGGGACGGACTAGGCCAAGCTCCTCAAGCCGAGAAGGAACTCGTGCAGTTCTTACGTCTGATTACTCCGCACTTGGTTGACTGCAGCGCGTCGGCACAGCAAAATGTGATAAAAATGATCTTGTTGTCATACGAAATGTTGAAGACCAAAGCCAAAAACAATGATCATTGTTTCTGTATCTGGCCTTCAGCAATACAAGTAACAGTCAGACCATTTCTATCATGACATAAGCAGAACTGGGAAGCCTGAAGATGTTCTAGAAACGAAACCAGTCGTAGCACAGTCATTGTGAATAAATGGCGGTATAATATATTACGCTCCCTGAGGGTGCCACCACTAAAGGTTACAGGACTGACGCAAGCCTTAAAAAGTACCTGTGCTTACGACTTTAGTTTGACGTTACGAAATAACACCCTACAGAAGGTAACTAGCAGTATATTGGGTAATACGGCTCCCCGGAATACACACTTTTACACTGTCACCAACTCCTAAATTTAAGGCCGACACCAACACAAAGAGACGAGGACATGTTATTTGCTATCAGGGACCAAGTAAAATGCGAGACAAGAAATGAGGTTGCCGGCGCTATTGCACTGATGAGCCTGAACATTATGGACACCTGCCTAACAGCCGTTACGTCCACCTTTGGCACGGATAACAGCGGCGAAGGTTCGTGGCATGGAAGCAGTGAGGCCGTAGTAGGCCGCTGCAGGGAGCTGGCACCACATCTGCACACACAAGTCGCCTGATTCTACCGGGAAGAGGAACTATGGGCTCTGACGCCAGGTCAGTCACATCCCAGATGTGTTCAGATCTGGCGATTTGTGGGGGCAGCACTTGAATTGGAACTCGCCACTGTGTTTCTCGGCAAACATGATCGTCCTGAAGAGCTGTACGTGGTCTGCAACCAGTGTGCGGCACTCCGTGGCCGTCGTGGCGCCTTGCACGAGCTCCACTGGACCCACTCGTGTGTTGCCGCCGCCAGCTTGCCTCCGTCCCGCAGTGCAGGTGTCCAAGAGCTGACGGATTCATTAGGCGATGCACCGCCCTGCCACGGCCCCAACATGCAGTGCCAATGGTAACGTGCCCGTTTCGCTCTTAGTTGCCGATATCGTGGTGTTAACATTGGCACGTGCATAGGCCGTCGGTTGCGGGGGCCCATCGTTACGAGTGTTCCGTGCGCTGTGTGTTCAGATGCACTTTGTCCAACACTGAAGTCTACTGTAACGTCCGTCATTAGTAATGAGGTGTGGTCACCCAACCCTACGACGTCTGCACGTAGTTTCACCTTCGTTTCCCCACGTTTTGAAGACACTCACCACAGCACTCCTCCAGCATCCGACAACATGTGCAGTTTCCGAAATGCTCGTACCGAGTCTCCGGGCCACCACAATCTGCCCTCAGTCAAATTCAGACAGATCGGGCGCCTTCTCCATTCCACAGCCGGACAGCACGTACACCGCTACTGCTCGTACATGTGCCGTGCGTGTACCTGACTAGGAGTCATTCCTTACCAGGTGACACTGATATCGCCTGGAAGGGTTTATATCGATACTAGATAGATGGCCAATATGTTATGGCTGATCGGTGCATATAAGCATATAATTGTTACGTAGAACAGAGGTACAGACAAAGGACTCCCAAGATGAGCTGTTGGAGGCTGAGCGCTGACACTATCATAAACAAGAACGCAAAAGAAACACAGACTGAGATTCAATAAAATAAAAATCATACCTTTGTAATACAATGTAAGAAACGTGGGTGGCAACAAAGTAATATTAACCGTATCATGGTCTGTGTACGTAAGAAGGGATGTAAAACCTGTCCTAGAATATACTTAGACAATAGTCTACAGTGAGAGCAAGAAGAGACACTCACTTTTCATTGTGTAGTATTACGTTTTCAGAAAAGTTTAGGTTTATTAGTATAAGAATGGATGTCTCTAGCTGCTACGCTACGAAACTGCAAGGCCCGGAGTTTCTCAGAGTCTCTCTGGTTTGTCTGGCTCGGTAAGGGACACCATTTTCTCCTTGTTACTGCGTGTTTCCTAGCGTCTACTATTCAGTCTTCTGTAAAAGGTGACATTGAAGTTATTCCTTTTCTTCTCACACAGTGTAATGTCTAGTATATAAAAAAAAAACCTCACCCATGTACATCAAGAACTACGACGGGATAATCAGTCTCTTAGTAGTGGCAGAATAAGCATACATCGACTAGCAGATGTTTGGCCACTCCAAAACAGTCATTAAGGTCCTAAATAAGACGTGCAGGCATATTAGTAGATGTCTGTGGCGTACACGACTTGCCATGGTGTACCAGCTGCCACATATTGGTCCCCCAGACATTCGACGTGACGTGGCTGCCAGTGTGGAAAGAACAGGACCTGGTCACCAAAAGTAGCCTACTTTTCAATGGTCGTGTACCAACCGTTCAAAATTGAGATCCAGGAAAAGGTTCATGAAAACCAGCAACATTTTGCGAACGACTCCAAAGCAAGAATGGAAATGTCGAAAGCTTAAGCTGTAAATGATCCTCATTTGCCTCAACCACTTGAAAATCTCTCTCCTGTCCACCAAGAGAACGGAAACGCGTGGTGTGATATCAGTCGCCTATGCTCTGGAGTCGGAAGATACGGAAGTAATCTCCCGGTTGTCAAATGGTTCAAATGGCTCTGAGCACTATGGGACTTAACATCTGAGGTCACCAGTCCCCTAGAACTTAGAACTACTTAAACCTAATTAACCTAAGGACATCACACACATCCAGGCCCCAGGCATGATTCGAACCTGCGACCGTAGCGGTCACGTGGTTGCAGACTGAAGCGCCTAGAACCACACGGACCCACCGGCCGGCCCCGGTTGTCACAACCAGCCGCGACTGTGGAGAAGCGCGAACCGCTTACTCTGCTGCCCAGTCCATTTTTGGTCATCCGCGGTGTAATCTGCCATTGCACTCACACCCAAAGACGTTTAATTTAAGTAACGTGTTTTGTGTACCTGTAATTTGCAATTTCTTGTTTGTGTTTCTTTGTATTGACATTTCCGGCACGAATAAAAACCTGAACAGTGGGTGAACGACCGCGATTGAAATTAGGTGAAGCAGGCACGGGAAAGGAATGCGTGGCCGAAGTGCCCGAGTCTGGAGCGGGGCAACCGCCTCTGACGAGAGCGTGCCTCAACTTTAGCGGCGCCGTAATCTTTCGAGAGTGAGTGAGGCATTGTGGCGGAGTCGAGAATAGAGGCGTCTTTTGTGTTAAGTGCGAGTCGAGGAAAACAGCGCCGTACAAAGGCGCGCGGCCAGCCACAACACGGAGGCCGATGTTATTAAAAGCCGCCCCCGCCCTCGGGCCGACAAAGGCGGCCTCGTTATTAAAACGTCGCGGGTCGACACCTCATAAAGCCCGGACCTCGCAGGGCGTTTCATCCCGGCCCCGCCAGAGCGCTCTGCGGGGAGCGCCCGGACCGGCGGCCTCCGCATCACCAGAGACGAGAGAGAAACAAGTTGCTTAGGCAAATATGGCCGCCCTCAGAAGGGGAACGCACCGTGTTTATACAGTCCAGTATTCTGTGCATGCAACGGCTGAAGGCTGCCGGTTATGAATATGACTTCACGTTTCCAAGACATCGACGCCTTGTAAAAAGAATACGTTCCTGTTGTACACATAACCATCTGTAAAATCCCCTTCTGTTTTCTTCCAGGTAATTAGTATTTGTTTATATCCCTCAGAAGATATTGTATCATTTGCATAGCGTGACACGTCAAGAGTGGTTGAAGGCAAGTGCTTTTCGTATGTAGACCCTACCTAAATTTGTTTTACATTTTTGATTCTGGCTCCTATTACATACTCATCCATGCTGTGCAAGGCACCTTACGGTGTGCGGTGAATGGTATTTCCTGTACCAATGATACAAAGGAGGAAGCAATGTAATTGGTTGACTCTTCTAGGAATGTTCGTGTTTACATGTCATGACCTCAAGTTTGACGAGATAGTGTGTATCTATATTGGGCAGATTCATTCTGCTTTTTGTTATCCATAAACCAATGGCACACTTTTGGATCTTTTGAAAATGGTGTGAAGCCGAAACTCATAAGTTGTAATAAAGTCACAAAGTGCTGTGGTCAAGACAATTAACATTACTGTAGTTCAAATTTACGTAACGTAGACCTAAAATTAACAGCTCAAAAATGAATTCACACATGATTTGGTAATTAGGAAAGGATCCGCAATATGTAATTGTATGGATTATTAATTATTAAGTGTTTCTCTCTTTGTTCGAAGGGTTCCATGGGATCACACCTACATGTCCTTAAACGTGGTGTGTCTGTGAAGGGTTGTTGTCTTACAACATACCAAACATAAATAGAGACGTATTATAACGTGCCCTTCAGAAAGCACTCTGAATTTGAATCATGTAATATACTTTTGTTTTCGATTATCCACATAATATCATCTCGGTTTCCGTGAACATTTCCATTGTTGTTTCAGTCTGAATTTCTCACATTCCTTAATTGTGTGTCTAACATTAGGAGGTGAGTGCTAATAGCAAATCACTAAGAGTCACGCAGGAACTGTGAGATGTCTTCGCGCAATTCAGGACGCAATGAAGCACTGAATGAATCGACAATTAGTAGACTTACTGCAAAGACCAGTGACAAGAATTCAACAGTGAATATTAAGAGTTCCGAACTTCCTCGTTCTGGCCCATGTGTGCAAAACATTGCGGTGCTTAGTGGCAGTGTGGCCGTTAGTCCAGTGGAGTGAGTTCCTCGCCGCGCCCAAGTATTGACATACTCTTCAGCGCGGCGAATTCTCCGCTATGATCCCCAGACCACCTTACAGAAATCAGCGAAGCACCTGAAAGAGGTCGATCGCGAGAAAAGGAGATATTTTGTTGATTGGTTTCTGATAAGAGGACAAGGAGACTTTTTTGGGACCAACATCATCTTTAGAAACAAGATCCTCTTTCGCTTAAACTGATCTATGAATAAGCGGAATTGCCATATCTTGGGGTTAAAAAATTCTTGCATGAGTCGAGAGAGCACCTATAGCGACAATCAGTTTGGTGTGGCTATTGTGTGGCCAGCATCTGCAGCCTTACTTTTCAAAGATGAGGAGGCCAAGCAGTGACAGTTAATAGAAATAAATATCCTGCGACGATGAGAGTTTTTGTGGCATCATTCAAATGGAACCGACGTTCGAGCGTCGTGATTTCAGCAGGATGGTACCATCTGTCACACTTCCCGTGTAGCAATTGAGTTGGTCCATGAACCGTGTCCGGATCGCCTCATCTCCGTAATAGAGACAAGTAATGAGCACCAGTGCAGTGTCCTGCAAGGAGCGACTACTGGGAGGGCGTCAGCAGGTTTGGTTCTGCGTCAGGAGGCACTCTCCCAGTTCGCTTCTTGCCAGTTTTCCTCGGAAGGACGCTAGTGGTCTTTGGTCGCCAGGAGGCACGGTGAAAGGAGATTCAGAATTAGTTATTTATATCCATAAAAATACAGGTAGCGTCCAGACTCGCGGTTGGCATCGTCTGTCAATGTCCGCTGAGGAGTCGCGTCGTAAGCGGTCAAGTCTCTCAAGACAGGTGACGCCGCACACTTCATTCCAGTGAGCTGCTGCGTTGGCGGTTCGCCACTTGCTGCTGCCCCGCCACAGGCTGCACAGCGACGCCGGCGGCACGTGCATCCAAGTCACACACGTCGACTCGGGAGGTGCTCTGCCCCATCCCACTCACCACCCTTCGTCATCTGTCGTAACGCGATGACGGTTGCCCTGTAGCCATGAAGTTGGACGATACTGGCGTGCCGTCTAGGTAGGCCACATTCTCAGGAACACTAGTGGTCAGAGCCTGGTGGGAAGGAAAGACCTACAGCTCCTCCCACCCTCGACAGAGGCAGCCTATGGTGTCTAATTCTGCGACTGGTGATTATGGAGAGGTAGCACTCACTCCCAGTAGCAGCTGTTGCTATCTGTAGCGTGCAGGAAATCTACAAGAGCCTTGTGCCAGGCGCCACTTCGCTGCAATCGAGGAATTGAGTACGAACTTCATGTACATCATCGATCCGTCTGACCGACTGCCTTGTGATCTAAACTGCTGGAGTATTTATGGAGCAAATGGTTCAAATGGCTCTGAGAACTATGGGAATTAACCTATGAGGTCATCAGGCCCTTAGAACATAGAACTACTTAAACCTAACTAACCTAAGGACATCACATACATCCGTGCGCGAGGCAGGATTCGAACCTGCGACTGTAGCGGTCTCGCGGTTCCAGACTGTAGCGGCTAGAATCGCTCGGCCACCCCGGCCGGCTTATGGCGCGAAGTAGTGGCTAATTTACCCGACACCATTCGTAATGACCGCATAGGGCTTATTAGGAAGGTATCAGCGGTTTTCCTTCTGCCGTACTCGCTTAACGAGTTTGTTGTAGTATAGAACGGGTTCGTAAAACCTCTTGGTACTGTTCGTTGCATTCGCGTTAACCTTTCACGTAACGAAGGTGACGTGACCCTGTTTGGCTGCTCTGCCCCCCCCCCCACTACCTTCTGCTGAAGATTGCTACCTGGCTCGCCAGAAGGGCCGATGTTGTCTTTCGCCCTGAACCAATGGCGAAATGTCTTCTTCGTGACCGCCGCGTGCCGACATTGCCGTAAAATAGCGAGGTAGCGTCGCTCTGGGAATGAAAATTTTACCCGTCTTACTGCCGTATACAAGGTGGGCATGCAAGAGTCCTTTAACCACTTTCTATTTACCTTAAAGCATTCTCTGCTTCTGTATCTGTGTAGCCAGTGCAGCTGGCTGTCATGCGGGGGACCCGGTTTCGAATCCTGGAGCTGCCAGAGCTTTCCCCTTGGTGGGAGAGAGGGCTGGTGGTGGGTGCTCTGAGCCTCGTGGGGCAGCCTGACCGACCAGTGGGGGTTACAAACTCGAGGAACGCGGCAGCCGTCGGGAGAGCGCAGTGCTGACCACGAGCCCCCCTATAACCAATACGTCTGCAGCTTGTGGTCTAATGGTTAGCTCGCTGCCTCTGGCTCACGGGGTCCCAAGTTCGATTCTTGTCCGCGTCGAGAGAGATTAGCCGAGCTGTCTGAGGGCGCTGCAGTTGTGGACTGTGCGGCTGGTCCCGGCGGAGGTTCGAGTCCTCCCTCGCCTGTGCGCGCGTGTGTGTGTGTTCTAGGATAATTTAGGTTAAGTAGTGTGTAAGCTTAGGGACTGATGACCTTAGCAGGTAAGTCCCGTAAGATTTTCGACACATTTGAACATTATTTGGGGGGATTTTCCCCACCTGGGGACTGGGTGTTTGTGTAGTCCTCATCATTTCACCATCATTGGGGAAAATGACGAGTCTGGACAGTGAAAATATAGGGAATTTGTACTGGCGCTGATTAGCAAAAAATGGTTCAAATGGCTCAGAGCACTATGGGACTTAACTGATGACGTCATCAGTCCCCTAGAACTTAGAACTACTTAAACCTAACTAACCTAAGGACACCACACATAGCCATGCCCGAGGCAGGATTCGAACCTGCGACCGTAGCAGTCGCGCGGTTCCTGACTGAAGCGCCTAGAACCGCTCGGCCACCGTGGCCGGCTGCTGATAACCAAGCCACTGAGCGTCCCACAAAGAAACTTCATCATCATCATCTATACTGCATTCGATGACGCCATTGGCAAAGGATGACACGGTTCTTAGTCATGCCCAATTGGTCCGTCTGTGACCAGATGGTGGAACTTTACATCTTAAATCATTGCTGTATGGCAATAATCCCGAATTATTCGAGAGCTATGGGGAGAAATTCGCCTTCTTGTTGGCAAAATGTAAGTGGAGTCGTCAGGCAAATCATAACGAATTACACGAACAGAGTACTTGCATGCCTGTTGATATGTCTGCGTAAGCAGAAGAAACTAACAATCAGAGTCCGAAAACAATTTATTGGACTGTTCAATAATCCAAAACAAATTCTCCAAGTATAACATCAACACAAAACAGTGACACGTCTTCGAATCACAACTACATACAAGAATAACAAACAAAACAACTGAAATAATTTCCCACAAGTCTCCGCCAGAGACTTCTCCGACAGACCAAGCCTAATCCAGAGATCAGCGAGAAGATCCAAGCCGGGCTGCCGGGGCTGCAGCTATCCACGTCTGCTGGCGGTCGATGAACTGCCGATGTGCGGCCGAGCGCCGGTCTTTGTAGCGCTTCGGTGGATGAGCACCTCGGAACTATTTTCCAGTCTGAGCTCAGGAGCGCCGTGGTCCCGTTTCCTTGATGTTGCCTATCTTGCGCATGGACTACTCAGTTTGTATGTTTTGCTTCTTTTTTCATTGTTCCACACGACTTCTTCCTGTTTTCTTGATTGATCTGTGTTCAGTTTTTGAAGGCCTATCCACTGGTAAATGTATTCTATTTCGTCATTTGCCGTGCGTCACTAGTGATGCTCGTAAGTAATTATGACGACGTTTATTACTGTTATTTGTCCTATATTCCTTTTACAAAGGACTTTGGCAATTAGTTATATAGCGAACGCTGCTGGGAAAATGGAAAAGTGGGCGGTGCAAAGTTAGGAAGAGTGTCGGCAGTGTTCGAGTGGGCGGCGCCCATTTTTCGGGAGCTTGGCGCTATTAGCGTCTGCGGCACGGCACGGCACGGCACGCGGCAGCCCGCGCTAATCGCCGGGTCGCTAATTAAGTGGGCCATCAGCGAAGCGGGAAGTACTCGATAACGCGGCAGCCGCTCTCACTGTAGGGTAGGCTGCGGCGGCCACGCAGAGGGCGTTGCGGGGGGCCGCCGAGGAAGGCGTCTGACAGCCAGCCACCGAGAGGAGAGGGCGGCGCCAGCTAACGGGGAAGAGGGGCGCGGCATCGTCAATAGGCGTCTCAACGTCTTTAGGCTTGACATCTATCACACGCAGTTTAGTCTCTCAGAGATGTACTAATTCAATGGTTCTTAAAGGTCTGAGGTGTGTGGGGTTGATCTGTTATTCTGCACAACGGATTAATCTGAGATGTACTCTTTACCATGTGGCTCCTGCAAGATGCAATTTCCACCCCCACACTACTACAGAAGTCAGACAGACGCTCCTAACGTTCTAAAGAGAAATGCCTGAAAAACTTTCAGCAATAAATATCTTCTGGAGTCGTCCGCTGTAAGGAAACGACACAAAAATTCACAACATTTCTTACATAACTAGTGGGATACTTGGGTACTGGAGTAGTGCTAGTTCGTGTAAGAAAAACATGAAACTAACGAAAGTTATTATTTATTTTGCAAAAATTCTGAGAAATCACAATGACACTTTTAGTTATGAATTGAACAAGTTATATCCTGGTTCTTTTCAGAATGTGAAGTTACTTTTCAAGGATAGGATTCGCTAATGAAATTTCTGCACAAAGTTTAAGATGCGTGTTGCCTTGGCAGAATGGCTGAGAGGCGCGCCTACTCAAGTTGAATAATTATCCTTTAGAATGTTGTTAGGTACGGTCGGTAGAGGCTGTCACGTGTGAAATGGAGTGAAGTGTGCTGTTGTGGAGGAAATATAGGGCTCGCAATAGCTGTAGCGCGCAATACCGGAAGCTGCGATGACTGCTGTCTGCGCCGCTCGCTGCTGACAAATAAGGTAACTCTCGTTCTATCTGGATTGACCTTCGCCAATCAAACTCTCCCTATGCCTTGATCAAGTCAAGGATTCCTATTCGCCCCTAGTCTAACTATTGGCGTGGTACACCGATTAGATAACCAGACCACCGCGATGCCACTCAAAATTCGCTCGCAGGGGTTTAACTATGACTCTGTCCATTCACACCGCACAATAAGTGTGTCGGCCGACACAGTGAACAACGCTTAATCGCAAGGACTCTTAAGAGTCGCTCTTCGATTCGCTCTCGACAGAGGTGCTCTCCCAGTGAAGTACTGAGGAGAGACTTGTTCCTCGCTCTTTCGAGTACACGCCCTCGCGCACGCTCTCGTTACGTGTTCTCGCTCCAAGAGCGACAACGGAACGGCGCCTCTCCACGCCAGACGTGAAGGGGTATATCTTTCGGTCCCTTCCATTATTCCTTCAGCTCAAGGCGTCAGAAATATCGTCTGTCAATCAGCATTGCTCTTCTAGAACGGGAGAATGACGTTTCGTTTAAGGCGACCAACCCGGAAACTTGTAGCATTAGCTTGCTGTCTCCCTGTCAAAATCTCTGAAACTGCGTGCTATGTGTAAAGAATGCGTAGGCTGGCCGCTCCCACACAATGTAGCAGAATTTGCTTTTAAGCCGAACACGGGGTCGTTCCCCCTTTTCACTCGGTCCCACGCTGTCCACTCCACAGGCGGTCACCAGCCGACATGGGCTGGGTCGTCCTCTGAAGGGCCTGGCGTCCAGTTGTCTGACCTCTCTCCCAAACTAAAAGCCTCCGTGACCGTCGTGTCTGGAATGTATGTGTGCACCCCAGCCTCGAGTATTTCAACCACGGTGCGCTCACTTGTCAGTTGCATATCGTTTACATGAATTTATACAACATTGACTTTATCTTATCGAGTTTGGGTTCGAATGAAGCGTCTTGATGTGAGGACCATGATAATGAGGTCGGAATATGTAGGCAATGAAGGTCAGCAGACCACGACGTCTTACAAAGGTTTAAACACAAAAACACTGTAGTCTAAATTAACTATCCTAATTACAGAAAATACGTAAGGGATGTAGGACGTGAAAGGGGCCGACTTGGAGCAGGACATTTTAATTTGCACTGTCTATACTTCTACAAATAAATTCATAAAACTTTGTTAGCATGACTGGGAAGGATTCAGGATTCACACTCATAGCAGAGGAAGTTCAAAAACATAATAAACAATATTTTTTTACATGTGAAATTTCATGACTTTTTCACTTGGTATTAACTGAATTTGTTGCCGTAGACTTTTCTTCATAAGTAAGAGAGATTCTTCGATGAATTTTGCACAGCACACAAACCATACTTACAGGTGTATGAAACTCTAAAATTTTTGTAAATCTGTTAAAAACTGTGGTAAAAATTGAGATAATTAACTATAAAATTCGAGTTTTCTCTAAATACATTCTAAAGTTTCATACATCTGTAAGTATGGTTTGTAAGCTGTGCAAAATTCATCGAAGAATCTCTCTTACTTATGAAGAAAAGTGTACCTCTATCAACAAATGCAGCCAACAGTAAGTGAAAAAAATCATGAAATTTCACATTAAAAAATATTTTTTCATGCTTTGTAACTTCCACTGCTATGAGTGTGAATCCTGAATCCTTCCTGGTCATGCTGACAAAGTTTTATGAATTTATTTGTAAAAGTATAGACAATGCAAATTAAAATGTCCTGTGGTGCCTCTCCTTCTCTAAGTCGGCCCGTTTGACGTCCTGCCCCCCTTGAAAGATAATTTTTTATCGAACAAAAGTTGTAGGCCTACTACTCATATTTCAAGATATTACACACGTGAAAAAAAATTGAAATGTACGCCATATGGTGAATAATTTTTCCAAGACCATATTACGCATTGTAAAGGATCAGCCAGTTTCTTTATACACTTAGAATTCAGTATGTTCATTGCTTAAAACGTTATCTCGCGTGGGTTAGTTGATCCAAAAAAGCGAGAAAACATGCGGAGCCACTTCTACAGTGATAGAGTAGACTTTTATAATCACAATTCCCAGATGTTATTTTCGTTGTATTTTGACTTTAAGGAAGTGTCGTTGTGAAATCGAGTTATTTCCTCCACAAGCTCAGTCTGACTACAAGTGGAAAGGGACTCATTTCACTTGAAATATCTTCAACATCCACTTTTCGAAAAGGTTGAACTTTGAAACCTAGAACACTTCCCATTACCTTGAACTCTGGAAATCGGTTCTGCTGCTTCCAGTCACCATGCAGGTGGTATGTTTTTGTGTCACAGTCACGTTGCTGAGAGCTGTATGGATTCCCTAGTTCCGAGCTGTCGCGAGGCTTCGTGTAGTAGTTGTTTGCGGATGTCCGTTGCCAGCTGTACAAAATACTATTCGCCGATGTTGATAGCGTTGTAGCTGAGCCGTCATGTTGCTGTCTTGTGTATTTGGTCCGCTATTTTAATCGCGATTGTTTCGTAAATGAGTGATGGGTTCAAATGGCTCTCAGCACTATGGGACTTAACATCTAAGGTCATCAGTCCCCAAGAACTTAGACCTACTTAAACCTTACTAACCTAAGGACATCACACACATCCATGCCCGAGGCAGGATTCGAACCTACGACCGTAGCGGTCGCGCGGTTCCAGACTGAAGCGCCTAGTACCGCTCGGCCACAACGGCCGGCAAATGAGTGATGAGGCGGTTGTTTGACATGAAAATACAAACATCTCCGTTTCGATGACACAAAGTTTTTAACTAATCGTTAACGTCGTACACATTATTGTTTCGTGGAAGCTCGAAAACTGAGGTTTCTACCCCGAGCTGTCTCCTCTCTGATGCAACCCCGCTTACATCGTGCCAAGTTCCAACTCGCATGGCGCGAGGTTTGAAGGCGGTGAAATGCAAATGGATACGAAAGAGGCGGGAACAGTGTCGTCAGATTTACCGCCTACAAATACTGTGCGAAATACTCACTGTCAACAAAGTGGTATTTTATAAAAACAGGTCATTTAAACAGATTTCGGGCAAAGTGGCGATAAACGTTCCAGTATTTCTGCACTGTTTTTAAAAACTGAGCAACAGGTAGCAATACCTGCAGAGGATATGTAACACAGCGAGGTGTTCGACGAGAATTTAAATAGTGTAAAGGACCATTTAATAAAGTCGCGACCGAACCTCGCTACGTAACAGCGAATGAACTCTTAGTCAACATGCTGTAAATTGAAGGGGATGGGGGAGGGAACAAGGAAAGGGAAAACTAAAGATATCACTGAATCGCGCCTTTGCGTGGAATCAGCGGCTACAAGCGAAAATGCACGACTCGTGCTCGAACCCTGGCTCTCCTGCTTACTGGACAGTTCCGTTAACCGCTGCGCCACCCGGACACACCGTTCATCGCAAACGCGCGGACTGCCTTGGCCGACTCACGTGCCCTCCTAGCGCCACCTTCCGTAGAACCCATATGTGTCCCTCATGCTCGCTAATGTTATTGCCGCTGGAACTCGAGCGTAACTGTGCAGTCGCACTCAGTGTCGTGGAATCATTGCCCATCGAGGCTAATCATGTCTGAAAGAACACACAACACGCACTCGTATAATCTTCGGAGACGCAGTTACGACTGTGCAAAAAAATTATTAAATTAAATTTGAAACGTCCCCTTAGAAGACTGTGCTTAAACAGACACACAATATTTTTAGCACAACGCAATCTGAGTTTCAAAAATCCCAACAAAAAAAATGGCCCTGATTAACATTAAGCTATACCTTTCACATATCACTTACCTCACCAAAGATCTTCGTTACTCGAACTACTGCAATACAACGAGCGCCACTCCTGCCAACTAAATACAAGATTCAACCTACTGAAGGCACTAACTACTGATAGGCATAGTCAGCAAATGAAAGATATTAATAGAGAACAGACAATGTAGTTACCTTAATAGTCATAATATATATAGCAGTTAATGACATCCAGTCTTACAAATTTCAAAACTCCGCCATCTCTCTCCTCACGTCCACCACTGCTGGCAGCTCACCTACAACTGCCCAATGCTACGCGCTGCTAACAGCCAACTGCCCAACACTACAGTGGCGAGTATTACAACAATGCCAACCAGCCACTGACTGCACACAACACAGCCAGTAATTTTTCATACAGAGCGCTATGTAGCTTTACCAATTAAAAAAACAAAACAGTCTACTTACATAGCCCTCATGCTCCCCACAAAAAATTTTACAAATTTTTTGGGCAGTGGCCAATGCAGATTTGAAAATTTTTTTCGTAATTACAATAACAAAGAAATGAAATGCACACACTTATCGATACAATGTTGGTCAAAAGCTAAAATTTTATCACGGTCCATAAAGACAGTCCTGATCGTTCATCACAGTAAAATAGCAATGTTTTTGCTCAATGTCTGAGCAGTAAAAGAAAATGCACACAGAAGTAGTGGATTTCCATGCAGTCTTGAAGAGGTAGTGTTGTCCTTCCAACGGAAAGACAGTGCTGACTCTTGACATGCTAAAAGGTAAAGGGCCACAACAGAGCAAACCCACAGCAGAGTCAGTCGAAGTTTTGAAGAATATTAGTAGGTTGGGCATCACAGAGCAGACCCACTGTAGTCCTAGTAGAGAGTATGGTATTGGTCGGCCACCAGAGGTGCAGACCCACTGCAGTCCTTGTAGAAATAATGGTATTGGTGGGTCATCAAAGATGCAGACCCACTGTAGTCCTTGTAGATATGGCCAGCAGCCATCTGTTGCGACTGTGCAGGTGCACAATCACCATCGAAGAGTCTTGTGGACAATACAGCAAGTCCATAAACCACCACTTGTGCACTCACAATTTCTTTTGGAAATGTCCTTAGAATGAGCAGTGCTGTTAACCAGTCTCTTGCTGAATTGTTAACACAGGTGCAAACACTATCAGTCCCTACTTCTCACATATTGTCCATATACTATGACCAACAGAAACATGTGCAGTGAAATGTAGCTTACAAGTTACTTACTTTGATGAACTGGTGTCAATTACAATTTTATAACAAAAGAATACAATAACAAAGGTACAAAATATATCATTAAATAACATAACAATACAGATAACATTTGTAGTACAGGCTTTACAAAAGAATAGAAATAAACATATACATCAGTGTTACAGGAATTATGACATAAGTAAATACATAAAAGATCAGAATAACTTTTGAAACATCAACTTCACACATGAGCATTGGAACAAAACAGAATAAATAATGCTTAAACATCTTTACGAAGTAAATAACATGTTATTAATGCAAATTATATTTGAGGATAACAGTATTCCTCATCATAGTGAATGTAGCTTAGTATTAGAAGAGAAAAAATTCTATGAAACAGTACACAGAGGCAGGAAGAAAATAAATACACAAGGGTACACAAACACATAGTGGGATAACACAAAAGGAAAGAACAGGGTTTGTTTTCAGGGTAACATCTGGTACTGCAGTCCACCCCAAAACTTCATTCCATAGATCGTCCCTCTTATTTCAACATTTGCTCCAGCCAAAAAAAATCCTATCCAAGCACGCTTTCTGTATTCTGTTCACATCCTCTTCCAAAAATAGTTTTTCTCCACTGTACACTACTTTTTTGGCCAAACCATTTTCTTATAGCTTCTCAATGCTTTTCTTCCAATTCATCATAGTTAGTTTCTTATATAGTCTACCCCCTCTTAAGCTAACTTAAATCTACTGAGCTCAGATGCTAAACTAAGGGACGAGGCCATGCAGCAGCACAAAACAATTAATACAAACAGCAATGACAAAAAAATGTAAGTAAGCAAAGCAAGCAGCAATAAATGTAATAACTTATACCTAAACATGACAAACCCACAAGCAGAAAAAATAGTACACTAAAGACAACAACGCAGATAAGGGAAATGTATATTCACATCTTAATGTCTATATAATTAAAGTGGTCCACCACAAAAACTTATTCTATGAAATAAATTACCAAGAACTTGAAAAGAAAATTATGTATGCAGTTCCTGTGAAGGGAAATGTCTTTTTGTGCTCCCTCATTTTTTGGTAGTATATCACATTATTATTATATACTGGATCTGTAGACAGAAAATATTTATATTAGTACATCTATAAAATTTTATTTTAACCAATGCTGCAGTGCAGCTAGAAACTAGAGATTAAACAAAATAGACAAAGCAAGGCGTGGAACGTCATTCACTAGCCATACTTCGTTTCATAAGTCAGTAGAAGCTCTCTCAACTCTCGTAGAAAGACACTTGTCATAATCAGGTGTGCAGATGTAAGAATGTTTCGAAGTAATGAGCGTGTCGTATTTGCGGTGCTTTCTACAAAGGAATGTCAATAGCGAGGATAATGGCCTCTTTTTTTTAACTAATGGTTTTTTTTGTCAGGTGGCTGTCGCGCAGCTGGGTGCCCACGACGCATTACGTGCAGGTGGTCACTTAACTGTCTTACCGAAATATTTACGACACCAGTTTCCGCTAAGTGGCAGTCTCATATAAAAAATTTCACAGGTCAAGAATTTGCGTTACACATCTGTAGAAACAAAATCCTGTTGATATAACAGTGTCCAAAAAATTTTCGTCGGCATTGTAATACATTCATGCATTTACATACATTTGATAGCTCTTAAAGTACGATCCTTGGTTTCCAACAACCTTTTTCACAAAACAGAGTCCCTAACCACTACTCATTATTCCTTACCTTATTCGTCGACGCTTCTTCAATATTTCATCATAACAGATACGTAGCATAACCAAATAACTCACATAGCATCAGCTTATTGATCATAAACATACCGCAACAGCATAATACACATAGTCATCGTAATAATAACATCATAACACCTCAGTCAAATTCTCAAAATCGTCGTAGCTTCCTCCAATAATTTCAAAACCTAAATAAAATTCTCTGCTCTTGTCCAAAGTGTCATCTACCTCAAACGTACTTTAAAAATCGTGATCCCATACCAAATACACCATTCAAAGCTCTCATAGTATCACAATAGTTCTGAAAAAATATGAACAGTTCACAAAGACAGACAAAATACAATTTCGTAAGTGTGAAGTTATCCAACTGTGTCATTACGTAAACATCTGTCACTGATGTAGTGAAGTAAATATTTGTCTCTCTCAGTTAAATGATCAGATAGCTGTGTAATTCTGTGTTAGAGAAATATGGTACCGATGTGTAAAGTTGTATAAGCAAATCCATATTAGCTAGGGCTCCTTGTGCTTGCCATACACATGGTACACAAAGTAAGCGTGTACCCCCCTGAGGATTAATGTAATTATACCCTCAGGTGTTACAGATTACAGCAATGGGATGAAATGTATCACGGAAAACTTTCGTATCATTGTACTTCAAATATCTTTAAAAATAAATGTTTTAAGTGCAAAATTAGTCACTTAAATACGTGTACTGTAGCGCTAAACTGTGCGTAGTTTTGTAAGATAATCTCTGTGGAAGTGTCGTAGTTATCGTCCTCCGAAAGCTGAGTTCTGCAGAAGTCAATGTACTTACCTCATGATAAACAAAAGTGAAATGCTATGCGTATAGATATCGTAGTTATTACGTACCTTATCGTGATCAAGAAAGTACTATAATGTAACGTATTTTTGTGCTACGGAAAAGGCTGTCTCATTGTAGCTATACCACAAAAGTTACTACTAAAACATGTTATACTTTCCAGAAGAATTCAGAAAAACTGTGCAGATATAAAACAGATACTCCGCAAAAGCAACAATGATATAATCGTGTAGCTGTCAAAGAAACCAAATACTAAGTCATCTTTAATCTCACATAAAGTACTTTATATCCAGAATGTGTTCTGAAGTAAACCAAAATGTTGCAATAAAATCTCGTTAGCAGTACCAGTATATGTTATAAGTATGTAAGCCTGATAGTCGTTACGTAATAGTGCAACTAACAAGCAAGAATGTACAAATACAACACTGTGTCGTCTGTTCACTATAACAATGCATTCGTAATTTCTGTTTAAATATGTTCCCTAGGTTCTAGACTGGATAGTGAACTTCATTGTTGCATGTTAACAGTTTCTAAGTCTGACAAAGCATACTAGTAACGTGAAGTGAAAAATTTTATGGCAGAGACTAAGTTATAAAGCAGATTATCTTTCAATAAACGGTTTTACATGTGAAATGTGGTGCAATCCTTTACTCTTCCTAATACGCAGAGTTTCAACTTCAACGCAATTATCATGTTGTATACGTCGGTAAGGAATGCTAAAATTTTTCTCAGGGTTAGCGTCTATGTTATTTTTCTCGGAGCCAGCCGGCGCACGCGGCTGCCTGCGGTGCGAGTCATTGTCTGTCTCTTTGTTGGCGCGCGTCATTATTGGGATTAGGAGACCTGACTTCTACAAATTCACCTTGACGAGAAGGCCCTGCCCTGTTTGAATCCCGCCAGTTCTGATGCAATTCAGGTCTGTCGTTACGATCATATCATCTGTCGCCATGTCGGTAGATTCCATAGTTTCTTTCCTGTCGGTCAAGTGGTGGAGAATTTCTCCCTGAATCGTAACTGCGCGCTGGACCGTTGCGTCTTATGTTATTCTCTCTCCCTTGATAATTTTTTTGGTTCCCATATTGTCTGTTTCTCTGATTGTCTCTGTGATAGTCACTACCGCGGAGAGGAGATCTTTCCCTGTAATTATTACTACTCTGCCAGCGGTTGTCATACGGTTGGTGTCTGTTTTGGTCACGATTTACGTTGTATTATTTCTGTCATCGGGGAATTGTGACAGGTGTGACCTGTAATTGTTGTGCTCCTGTTTTCGCGTTCCACGATTGTCAGTGTCAATTTCCAGTTCTTGTAACAGCCGCTGAAAAGCTTCAATGTCGTCTTTGCAACGTCCTGCCAAAATAATATGTCGTAAATGTTCAGGCAATTTGATTAAGCAAATGCGGATGAGTTCTGAGGGGCTGTATGGGTTTGAAAGATACTGATTCTTATGTAACATGTCTTCAAAATATTTCACAAGACTGGAAAATTCAGATTGTTCGAAATGTTTCATCATAATGATGCTATGTTTTACTCGGTCTTATGTAGCTTGAGACCAATATGCTGAGAGGAAGGCATGATAAAATTCTCCTTCACTGTGACAATCGTGAATGACCGATCGCATTCTTACAGCTGGTTCATTCTCTAAGTATCCACACATAAATTCTAATCTGTGCTCTGATGACCAGTTAGGAGGAAAGCAATGAGAGAATTGATGGAGCCACGCTTGTGGATGGATGTCGTTGCCGGAATTCTTAAAGGTTTTGAATTTACGTGTAGTAATAAACAGCTTATAGTCAAAATCATCATGCCGGCGAGTAGTATATCGGTCATTGTTACGTCGTGTCGGCGGTTCCATCTCAAAATTCGGTGCACCTTGCCAATTTCTTTCATAATTTCCGAAATGCGCTGTGTTATTATTTTGCGGCTTTTCCGTATTTCTAAGTCCCTCCTCCCGTGTTGGAGCGCGAGTGTCCTCTGACATACGTAATTTGTGTATTACCTGTGTCAGCTGATCTTGTACTTCCCGGATTTCTCTTTGGTGTTGCGTATCAATTTGATTCTGATTTTGTTAGAATTTTCTAATTTGTTCGCACTCTTCTGTGTCATTCAGATCATCATCTACCTTTGCAGATAAGTTGGTGAACTGATCAGAAAGTTTGGCAACTTTCTCCTATAGTGTACTTATTTCCTCAGTGTGTTTTTCTGAACCAAGTTTCAGAGTGTCCATTTGTGTTGAAATCGTATCTACTGTGTCCTTTAAGTTTTGCTGAGTTTTTGCAAGTTGCGTAACCGAATCGGTAGATGCAACTGAGTCAATTTTAGCTTGCAAGGTCTCATGATTTTCATGAACAATAGTTTGCAGTTCTTTTATGGCCGATTCGTGATTCTGTAATGTATTTTCATGCCGCGAAAAAATAGGTGGCTCACCTCCAACTGCGCAACGCTGCTATGTGGCGTTACCAATAAAAGAAACCTAAACAGCCTACTTACAAATTAATTGTGTGACGAATTATTAACTAAATTAATTAAATTGTTTCATCGATTATTAATTATATTAAAAATTAATTTATGTGACGTGTTCTTTGGAAGGCTGTTCGACTCAGAGAAAAACAAGCCAACACACTGATGTGTGAACATAAATATCTGAACTTATACATGTATAGTATCAATGATGTTAAATGGTAACTGTGCGTGCACCCAGAAAAGCACTCAGTCACTCGAAATATAATGACGCGCCCAACCTGTGCAACACTCATAATATTTTGCAAAAAAAAAAAAAAAACCAACCTGAAACCCGCATACCTCTACTGTTAGATATGAATGCAGCGACTGATGTGATTCTCGACCAATCAGAACAATGTACTTAGATAGCTTCGTGGACGCGCCGTGTAGTGCCGATTTGCAAACCGGTCCATTTCACAATTGAAATTAATTTTTATGTGGAATATCAGAATCAGCGGAACATGGAAAATGCACTGAATGAATAGGAGCACGTATATGACTATTTTACAATTAACAGAAAAATTGTAAGGAAGGTTGTGGAGCGAACAGTATATGTGTTAGTATTGTTCCGATTGCAATGCTGCCGATCGAAAGACAATATTACATGTTGAAAAACATTTTTTGTTGTACGGAAAACACGCAAAACCTTTTTGAGAGTTGAGAACCTGGTTCAGTTTAGCCGTCTGGTTGAAAAAATCTCTGTTCTGTCTGCACCTCTCCTCGTTGCAGCGTTAGGATATTGTGTGGCGACGGAGGCCCATTGATGCAGGTATTTGACGTTTTTGTCTGCATCTCTCAAAATGTTCAAATGTGTGTGAAACCTTGTGGGACTTAACTGCTACGGTCATCAGTCCCTAAGCTTACACACTACTTAACCTACATTATCCTAAGGACAAAGACGCACACCCATGCCCGAGAGTGGACTCGAACATTCGCCGGGACCTGTCTGCATCTCTGTTATGCAGGATGTCCAAAGAGGAGTGGTCGATTTTCTGGAATACGACAGCAACGATCATTCGAAGCAAGAAAAGTCTAATTAACGTGGTCTCTAAAATGCAAATGTAAAGAGCTATGAGCATTTCTTAGTAGAAGAGATTGTTGCACCAGTGTACTAGCGATTCACGTCCATTTCACACACGAACACTGCCATAATTCATCCATAAATAGAAGCACAGTGATAAGGTGCACATATAAATTTAAACGTTTTAACTGCGTTTTCACACACGAAAGCAAATGCACCAGCCATGTCGGTATGTCAACAATAGTATTCTCTGTCGTCACCGACGCTGCCCTTCGGTTGTACAGTTGCCGCAGTATTTTTCACAGTAAAGATACACGACCACTGCTGCATGTATTTGTAATGTAATAGTATAAAAAATGTATGTATGTTCCACATCTCCACCTAAACCAGTGGATCAGTTTCTACCAAACTTGCTACACATATCCCATACTGTCAGACAACAATCGCTGTTCGCGTAAGAGCCACCTACCTACCATACTTACGGGGATGTGACACCATAAACAATGAGATGCCTGAAAATCCGCCGCATCATGCAGGATGTTTAAATTTATTACATCCGTAGCACACACTTTGTTAGCAATAAATTCTGCAGACAGTATCCACCTATGCTGCGAAATATATCTACAAAATTACACACATCAAAAAAAGTATTTCATCACCTCGGTTCCGAGAGTTCCGGAACCTGTACAGAAAATTGGAATAGAGATCAACATAAACATCATTTCCGCTCTTTATATTGCTCATGAAAACCACAAATTGCTTGCAACTTGTACCAATGACCTTCAGAGGTGGTGATCCAATTTGCTGTACACACCGGTACCGCTAATACCCAGTAGCAAGTCCTCTTGCATTGATGCATGCCTGTATTCGTCGTGGCATACTGTCCACAAGGTCATCAAGGCACTGTTGGTCCAGATTGTCCCACTCCTCAACGGCGATTCGACGTAGATCCATCAGAGTGGTTGTTGGGTCACATCGTCCATGATCAGACATTTTCAATCTATCCCAGGCATGTTCGATAGGGTTTATGTTCGGAGAACATGTTGGCCACTCTTGTCGGGGGTTTCGTTATCCTGGAGTAAGTCATTCATAAGATGGGGTCCCGAATTGTCGTCCATGATGGCGAATGCCTCGCCAATATGCTGTCGATATAGTTCCTCTATCGGTCGGAGGACGGCATTCACGTATCGTATAGCCTTCCATGACCACCAGCAGCGTACGTTGGCCCCACATAATGCCACACCAAAGCAGTAGGAAACCTCCACCTTGCTGCACTCGCTGGACAGTGTCTCTAAGGCGTTCAGCCTGACTGGGTTGCCTCCAAACACGTCTCCGACGATTGTCTGGTTGAAGGTATATGCGACACTCATCGAGGAAGAGAAGGTGATGCCAATCCTGAGCGGTCGATTCGGCATGTTGTTGGGCCGATCTGTACCGCGCTGCATGGCGTCGTGGTTGCAAGGATGGACGTCGGGAGTGAAGTTGCGCATCGTGCAGCCTATTGCGCATAGTTTGAGTCGTAATACGTCGCCTGTAGATGCACGAAAAGCATTATTCAACGTGGTGGTGTTGCTGTCAGGTTCCTCAGCAGTCATCTACTGCAGTAGCAGCCCTTGAGCGGCCTGAGCGAGGCATGTCATCGACAGTTCCTGTCTCTCTGTATCTCCTCCATTTCCGAACTACATCACTTTGGTTCACTCTGGAACGCCTGGACACTTCCCTTGTAGAGAGCCAGTCCTGTCACAAAGTAACAATGCGAACTAGATCGAACTGCGGTATTGACCGTCTAGGCATGGTTGAGCTACAGACAACACGAGACGTGTACCTCTTTCCTGTTGGAATGACTGGAACTGATCGGCTGTTGGACCCCGTCCGTCTAATAGGCGCTGCTCATGCATGGTTGTTTACGTCTTTGGGTGGGTTTAATGACATATGTGAACAGTCAAAGGGACTATGTGAGTGATAAAATATCTGCTGTCAACGTCTACGGAAGCGGGGAGATGCAAAACCTTTTTTTAAAGTGTGTATTGTATTTGAAATAATAAAATGTAGTTCGTGGTAACTTATGTAATGAGTGTCACAATTTTACGAAATAGTGATGATGATGGTAAAGATCTTTTGAAAATAGTGCAGTTTCGAGATCCAAACATTATTGATCCATTTTTTTATTCTTTAGAAAATCTTGTTTGAGCCCTCAGGGCGTAATTTCCTCCAGATTGGGAACCACTAGTGTATGGTGTTGCCTGCCGTTGTGGGCGAGTGGTTCTAGGGGCTACAGTCTGGAACAGCGCGACCGCTACGGTCGCAGGTGCGAATCCTGTCTCGGGCATGGATTTATGTGATGTCCTTCTGTTAGTTAGGTTTAAGTAGTTCTAAGTTCTAGGGGACTGATGACCTCAGAAGTTAAGTCCCATAGTGCTCAGAGCCATTTGAACCATTGTGTACGGTATTCCGGATCTTAGATTCGAACAAAGCGAGCTGTCTTTCGTGTGATTACTGTTCTGTCATTTACAGCATTGGTGTTTTTATAGAGGGGATTTTCTTTCTTCAGAAACGTCACAGTTCCAGACACATTCGGGCAGTACGTCAAGAAACGGCCCCAAAATTCTCATTAAATAATGAAGGCTGCTGCGAACGGGACGAGAATGGCCGACGTTGGCACCGCAGCGCCGGGTTTCCGGCCCCCTACCTCTACGGTGGTCGCTGGGAGTTGGAACACTGCCCCGAGCTGATGGCGGCTTGTAGCCGTGGGTTTTTTGGGCCGGCCTCCCTCCTTCCCTCCCCCTCTTATTTTTTTGCGTCTCCCCCGCTGGCAGAGACGCGACACGGCTTTGGTGGGCCGCCAGGGTGTGCCAACCGTGTCTCCACAGGCGGAATCCGCTCTCCAAACGACTTACTCTACAACGCCGCAAAAAAATAAAGGAGGGGTGGTTGGCAGCACTGTTAGCACCTTGTTCAGTGCCGAGTGCTGCAGTGGAACCCCGGAGACGAGCTGTGTGAATGTCATTACAGGTTAGGGTGCCACTGTGTGTCTCTAACTTAGCACTGTTGTTATTGTTGTGGTCATCAGTCCTGAGACTGGTTTGATGCAGCTCGCTATGCTACTCTATCCTGTGCAAGCTTCTTCATCTCCCAGTACCTACTGCAACCTACATCCTTATGAATCTGCTTAGTGTATTCATCTCTTGGTCTTCCTCTACGATTTTTACCCTCCACACTGCCCTCCAATACTAACTTGGTGATCCCTTGATGCCTCAGAACATGTCCTACCAACCGATCCCTTCTTCTGGTCAAGTTGTGCCACAAACTTCTCTTCTCCCCAATCCTATTCAGTACTTCCTCATTAGTTATGTGATCTACCCATCTAATCTTCAGCATTCTTCTGTAGCACCACATTTCGAAAGCTTCTATTCTCTTCTTGTCCAAACTATTTATCGTCCACGTTTCATTTCCATACATGGCTACACCCCATACAAATACTTTCAGAAATGACTTCCTGACACTTAAATCTATTTTCGATGTTAACAAATTTCTCTTCATCAGAAAAGCTTTCCTTGCCATTGCCAGTCTACATTTGATATCCTCTCTACTTCGACCATCATCAGTTATTTTGCTCCCCAAATAGCAAAACTCATTTACTAATTTAAGTGTCTCATTTCCTAATCTAATTCCCTCAGCATCACCTGACTTAATTCGACTACATTCCATTATCCTAGTTTTGCTTTTGTTGATGTTCATCTTATATCCTCCTTTCAAGAGACTGTCCCTTCCATTCAACTGCTCTTCCAAGTCCTTTGCTGTCTCTGACAGTATTAGAATGTCATCGGCGAACCTCAAAGTTTTTATTTCTTCTCCATGGATTTTAATACCTACTCCGAATTTTTCTTTTGTTTCCTTTACTGCTTGCTCAATATACAGATTGAATAACATCGGGGAGAGGCTACAACCCTGTCTTACTCCCTTCCCAATCACTGCTTCTCTTTCATGTCCCTCGACTCTTATAACTGCCATCTGGTTTCTGTACAAATTGTAAATAGCCTTTCGCTCCCTGTATTTTACTCCTGCCACCTTTAGAATTTGAAAGAGAGTATTCCAGTCAACATTGTCAAAAGCTTTCTCTAAGTCTACAAATGCTAGAAACGTAGGTTTGCCCTCCTTAATCTTTCTTCTAAGATAAGTCGTAAGGTCAGTATTGCCTCACGTGTTCCAGTATTTCTACGGAATCCAAACTTATCTTCCCCGAGGTCGGCTTCTACTAGTTTTTCCATTCGTCTGTAAAGAATTCGTGTTAGTATTTTGCAGCTGTAGCTTATTAAAGTGATTGTTCGGTAACTTTCACATCTGCCAACACCTCCTTTCTTTGGGATTGGAATTATTATATTCTTCTTGAAGTCTGAGTGTATTTCGCCTGTCTCATACATCTTGCTCACCAGATGGTAGAGTTTTGTCAAGACTGGCTCTCCCAAGGCCGTCGGTAGTTCCAATGGAATGTTGTCTACTCCCAGTTCCTTGTTTCGACTCAGGTCTTTCAGTGCTCTGTCAAACTCTTCACGCAGTATCGTATCTCCCATTTAATCTTCATCTACATCCTCTTCCATTTCCATAATATTGTCCTCAAGTACATCGCCCTTGTATAGACCCTCTTTATACTCCTTCCACCTTTCTGCTTTCCCTTCTTTGCTTAGTACTGGGTTTCCATCTGAGCTCTTGATGTTCATACAAGTGGTTCTCTTATCTCCAAAGGTCTCCTTAATTTTCCTGTAGGCAGTATCTATCTTACCCCTAGTGAGATAAGCCTCTACATCCTTACATTTGTCCTCTAGCCATCCCTGCTTAGCCATTTTGCACTTCCTGTCGATCGCATTTTTGAGACGTTTGTATTCCTTTTTGTCTGCTTCATTTACTGCATTTTTATATTTTCTCCTTGCATCAATTAAATTCAATATTTCTTCTGTTACCCAAGGATTTCTACTAGCCCTCGTCTTTTTACCTACTTGATCCTCTGCTGCCTTCACTACTTCGTCCCTCAAAGCTACCCATTCTTCTTCTACTGTATTTCTTTCCCCCATTCCTGTCAATTGTTCCCTTATGCTCTCCCTGAAACTCTGTACAACCTCTGGTTCTTTCAGTTTATCCAGATCCCATCCCCTTGAATTCCCACCTTTTTGCAGTTTCTTCAGTTTTAATCTACAGGTCGTAACCAATAGACTGTGGTCCGAGTCCATGTCTGCCCCTGGAAACGTCTTACAATTTAAAACCTGCTCCTAAATCTCTGTCTTACCATTATATAATCTATCTGATACCTTCTAGTATCTCCTGGGTTATTCCATGTATACAACTTTCTTTCATGGTTCTTTAACCAAGTGTTAGCTATGATTAAGTTGTGCTCTGTGCAAAATTCTACCAGGCGGCTTCCTCTTTCATTTCTTAGCCCCAATCCATATTCACCTACTACGTTTCCTTCTCTCCCTTTTCCTACACTCGAATTCCAGTCACCCATGACTATTAAATTTTCGTCTCCCTTCACTATCTGAATAATTTTCTTTTATTTCATCATACATTTCTTCAATTTCTTCGTCATCTGCAGAGCTAGTTGGCATATAAACTTGTACTACTGTAGTAGGTGTGGACTTCGTATCTATCTCGGCCACAATAATGCGCTCACTATGCTGTTTGTAGTAGCTTACCCGCATTCCTATTTTCCTATTCATTATTAAACCTACCCCTATTTGATTTTGTGTTTAGAACCCTGTAGTCACCTGACCAAAAGTATTGTTCCTCCTGCCACCGAACTTCACCAATTCCCACTATATCTAACTTTAACCTATCCATTTCTCTTTTTAAATTTTCTAACCTATCTGCCCGTTTAAGGGATCTGACATTCCACGCTCCGATTCGTAGAACGCCAGTTTTCTTTCTCCTGATGACGACATCCTCTTGAGTAGTTCCCTCCCGGAGATCCGAATGGGGGACTATTTTACCTCCGGAATATTTTACCCAAGAGGACGCCATCATCATTTGATCATTCAGTAAAGCTGCATGCCCTCGGGAAAAATTACGGCCGTAGTTTCCCCTTGCTTTCAGCCGTTCGCAGTACCAACACAGCAAGGCCGTTTTGGTTATTGTTACAAGGCCCGATCAGTCAGTCATTCAGACTGTTGCCCTTGCAACTACTGAAAAGGCTGCTGCCCCTCTTCAGGAACCACACGTTTGTCTGGCCTCTCAACAGATACCCCTCCGTTGTGGTTGTACCTACGGTACGGCTATCTGTATTGCTGAGGCACGCAAGCCTCCCCACCAACGGCAAGGTCCATGGTTCATGGGGGGGAACTTAGTACTATCTTCAGTGAATTCCGAATTTCTAGCAAGGAGACCACGCTACAGTCGGATGTTTGTATATTTTTATATTCATGCTGTGTGAGGTCCTGAATTCAAATATCAGTCCACAAAAACAGTTCGATGCAACTCTAAAAATTACCTGAGAAAATCGAATTTTAAATTTTCTGAGCGTGTTTTTCTCACTAAACTAGGATAGTTTTTTTCTTATCCACGTGATTCCGTGGTAGAATGGTTGCCTCCTACATAGGCGGCCTTGATTCGATTACCAGTCATAATAAATTTTTGAACAAAGATCCACGTTCTACGATCACTTTTGTGAAGCATAAAATATCAATAATGAAAAAATTGGTAGCTCTCGAGACTGGTAATCGCTGGTTCGATTCTCGTATCGGTTATTATTTTTTCGTTTCGTTTATTTGGAATATGTACGTCATTTAAAGTTAAAAATAATGGGGCAAACGCTAGTTTAATTATCATTTTTATAATAACTGCAGGTGAGATGAGGAGAAACACTATAAAAATGCAGCATTTATGCGGTGTGCTGGATGCCGTGAAAATTATTATTTTCTGTGGACTCGTGTGGAACCAAGTGTGTGGTATAAAACAATGGATACAGTGCAAATGAAGAGTATCTGATTTTTCATTTTTGGTACAAAAATTTAATTTGTAAATAAGTCTTTTATAAAATATCATATAACGAAGAATTTGTATCTGCAATGAAAACTGGTATTTTGTGCGCAACGTGTAATTCGAAATAAGAAAACGTGCATTTCTTATAAACAGTAGTAGACACATATTAGTTGGCAGATAACTGATGAATTTTATATTTAAATTGCAAGGATTCAAACTGACCGAAATGAAACTCGAGCCAGCAATCTAGTGGTTGCCAATCTCGATTGCTACCGAATTTTAGGCTTCACGGAAATGCTAACAGAACATGGACGATTTTAAAAATTTGCGACCGTCGGGAACTGAACCCTGGCCACACTAATGACAGGAAAAGATTCTTCCACAGAGCCAGAAAGGCTACCGAAAACTCTAGAAACTGCAAAGTCAATTTTCTCGAGAATTTCGGTCTTGCATCAACTGCTTTGGGTGTTTTGACATTTGAGTTCCGAACTTCGCTAACCAAGCTGTATATAAAATTACCAAAATCCGAGTGCTGTGTGGTCTCTTCGTAAGTTCGTAGGCTTCAACAGCTAGTGTCATTCGAATAAAGCTACGCTGGTTTTTAGGCCACGTCATTATGAAACTGTAAAAGAGCTATACCGTAGACGTTTTGGCCGATTTTGCAGCTGCCCTCTTCAGGGTGATTAACTGTGGTTGGTCTTCATTATATGCTGTCATATTTCAGCTATCAGTTGACTAATTCCAGCATATTCTGGCATACCACTGGACACTACTTTCTGCGTCATTCAGACTCGTATTATCACACTGGAAGATGTACCTGATCACTGGCGTCATATGATGGTACGCTTTTGCCGTACACTTCCACCAATTCAGTATGGATTGAGTTCTGGCTTCGACCTCGTCAATACCAGAAATTATCTCATGGTACTACACTTTATCAATTGGAAGCGCAATTTTGGTTCGTCCAGTAGCGCCCTACGATAAGGCGGCCCGGAGATTTCAACGGGTGTTACGACTGGAGACATGTGCCTGCAAATAAAACTAATTCCTTACTTTAGTTTGTCGAGGTGATGACTGAAACTTAATGGCTACTTTTTTTAGGGGTGAATGAGTTTCTCTTCGTGCTGTTCACTGTAACGTGTCTAGTAAATGCTATACTTTCTGCATTGACATTTTGATTGTACCCACTTTCTGTTTCAAACACGCATACGCGACTTTATTTTAGTTATATACGAAGGCGGATGGTTTGAGAATGGACAAAATGCCATAAACTGTTTGCCACCAAAAAATGCAGCTTGCGACGAAATTCTAACCATTTACTTCAATAAAAAAAAGTTGCGGTGCTACTTCACCCCAGTGTGCTTGAGGTCTGGAAGTTCTTGAAAAAGGGGTGGATGATATTCATCGATGTATTAAAAACACTCTGTATGTATCGATACATGAACTGATGTGTTATTTACGCTTATATATAGTCGATGAATCGATATTTTTCTTTATTTAGTGCATCGACTGCGCAAATCTACTTTCGTAACATCACTTTGGATTCCACTGGAACCATTGTGCACAGCGATTGTGATGTAATTCAGTCAGGAAGTAATTCAGCAATCGGTTACGTTTCAATTTTTATTTTAGTGCAGGTGTAGATTTCAGCTACAATATAGCTATCAGCAGTGCGCTTGAAGTGACTAACATAGACTGAACGGCCATGTAAATGGACATATTATTACACGACCTTAGCATGTACATCGCTTAATTCAAACTCGTATTATGTTGTTGTGTTATCTTAAATTATTTTCATTATCTTAAAGGGCGCGACACACGGCACCCTAACATTCTTTCCGATAACACAGCCAACAAGCTTACAGCAGTTAAATTAGAGTTCAGTCAGAAGAAACACAGTCCATGTTTCGCACACCTTCAGTTTGGTGGCTCAGGGCGAAATGCACTAAGAGGCAACATTTTTTTTTGAAATAAAAGCAGCAGTATCTTAGTTTATATAGAGTTGTACTGCTGATGAGGAACTGCAAAACGCTGCCACTGCTTTTGGAACAATACTTAATTCGTGGTAAAATGACTTTTAAAACTGCGGGTTCTTGGAAATGATATTATTTTGTCTTCACACCGATGCTCCTGCAGTGCTTAGAGAATCAGAAAAATTTATTAGTTATCCAAGTATTGCGATATTAGAGGTGACCACAAAAGATATTTCTGTAGCAAATATTGCACAAGAGGCAAAATCATACCCGTAGTTCGCTGCAAGATTTACAAAATTATTTCAGCTTTCGTTGAAAAACCTGTGACGTAGAAAATTACTCTAAATGAACCAACCAGAATAATGAGTCCCATAGATCTTGTAATAGCTCTTGCCATTGCAAACATTTTAGAGTGCGCTTAAAAAGAACGTACTTAAACGATGCAATAGCTTGTGAATATGCTGTAGCAAAGATTCAAAATTTCATGACATGTTTGCGTCAAACCGAAGCCATTGAACCTGATTCTGAGAAGTCTGAGTTTTGTGAAGAGATATTTTCGTTACGGAGGGGTGATTGTGAAGTCGGCTGTTGTCTGAGACACTCTGGTAATTGATTGGTAGGCAGCAGCGAACCGACAGCTTGTTCACAGGGGTGGATCTTTCTGCAGCGAAACGTCGACGGCGCGCAGCAGTTGTCTTGTGGCTCCTTTTTTATACTGATCAACCCGGGTATGTGGAGCTGCTTGTGGGCAAACACGCGCGACCCGTTGGACTGGGAAAAATAACAGATGCTACAAAATAATTAAACTCTCCAACAGCATGAAAAAGGAGAATGACTGCAAGCTGCCGTTTGTTTGGCTGCCAGCGATCCCAGCGCATTGAGTCGCGTATGTTCACCAGCCAGCAGCTCCGCATGACAGATCGCGTATCATAGAAAGAGATATTCTCGCAGAATTCTGTGTAGTATTCATCATAAAATAATTAGTCAACTGAGGTGGTAAGTGTGCCACAGTCATTTCTGGAGTAGCACCTTTCATTTGCAAGCAATGCAACTAGAAACTTAACGAAAATCCCCTTTTTTATATCTCCCGGACTTTTCTTGCTTTCTTAATGAAATCCCTTGTGAACAATTCCAGACAGATATGCTGAATTTTTTCTAGTGCCTCCACAAGTCTCCACCAAAAAGATGTAGCTGCAAAAAGCACCAAGTGCAATTATCAGTTTTCAGTTCTACAGGAAATATCGGCTGAACGACTGGATCCGGCGGATGCAGCATGAGCACAGTGTGGTGTTTCAGATGAACTTGCCTGATTCCATTGTTTTCATTTTCACGTCTTAGTCTGTGTATAAGTTTTAAATAACTTCTCGCTCGCTGTATTTTCTCCTGCCTGCTTTCACAATTTAAAAAAGTATATTCCACTCAACCTTGTCAAAAACTTTCTCTATTTCTACAAATGCTAAAAACGTGTACTTTCTTTTCTTAAGCCTATAGTGTAGGATAAGTCCGAGGGTGAGTATTGCCTTGCGTGTTCCTTCGTTTCTCCAGAATACAAACTGACCTTCCCCGAGGTCTTCTTCTGTCAGTTTTTCATTCTTCTGTAAATAATGTGTGTCAGTAGTTTGCAACAATGACTTATTAAAGTGATGATTCGGTGGTATTTACACTTGTCAGCATCTATATGATTTGGAACTGGAATCACTACATTCTTTCTGAAGTCTGAGGGTATTTTGCTTGTCCCTTATGACTTGCACGAGAGATGGAAAAGTGTTGCAACGGTAGTTAAGGAGTGGGACAGGTTTGTAGCCTATCCCGAACGTTATTCAATCTGTAGTTTGAGAAAACCGTGATGGAAACTGAGTAGAAATTTGGAAAGTGAATTAGAGGGAGAAGAAACAAAAACTCTATGTTTTGCCAGAGATAATGTAATTCTGTCAGAGATGGCAAAGGACTTGGAACAGCAGTTGAGCACAAGAAATAGCGCCTTGAAAACAGATTAGAACGAACGTCAGCAAAAGTAAAACAACGTTAACTGAATGTACTGGAATTAAATCAGGCGATGTCGAGAGAAATAGATTAAGAAACAAGTTACGATAGTAAATGAGTTTTGCTATTTGGGCAGCAAAATAATTGATGATGAACGAAGAAGAGAGGACATAAAACATACAACGCATTTCTTAAAACTAAGGACTTTTCTAATATCTAACATAAACTTGTCGTTTCTGAAGGTATTTATCTGGAGTGTATCCTTTTCTGGGTTGGTAGCTTGAACGGTTCACTACTCACAGCGTTTTTCGATTTTAAGAGCCCGAGTTTATTAAAAAAAATAACGTGCCACTTAGCACAATAAATAATCGTTCATTTCTGCAAAATAACCATCTGAGAGAAAGCTTAAATCAACTGAATGGTATCACACGTTTGCGTAAAATTCTGATAATTCACGAAAAATAATTAAAATTCCTATAGTAAAAGTCTAAAGTTCCTTAATTGTGGACTGACGACATTTTTAGTGCAGAGTACTCTCAAAATTAGCTGCAGAAAGGTTTTTAAAGTTTAGATTAAGTCGCCTAACTCAAAATATTCCAAATACACAAGTTGAAAATATTTTAGAGTATTCGCTGTCTCCGGCCGAAGTGGCCGAGCGGTTCTAGGCGCTACAGTCTGGAACCGAGCGACCGCTGCGGTCGCAGGTTCGAATCCTGCCTCCGGCATGGATGTGTGTGATGTCCTCAGGTTAGTTAGGTTTAAGTAGTTCTAAGTCTAGGGGACTGATGACCTCAGAAGTTAGTTCCCATAGTGCTCAGACCCATTTGAACCATTTTTTTATTCGCTATCCACGTGTGTGTCAGAAGTCCACACTGCAACCAGTTTCCCTGAGAAGTTTTAAGGGTCAAAAAGGTGAAAATATTTCATTGTGACCACTATTGGTACACGCCAAACTCACAAGTCCACGACCAAATACGCAGAAGTATTTCCGATTCACTCGCGAGGTGACTTATTGCCACACACACACACACACACACACACACACACACACACACGCGCGCGTGCGCGCATGCACACATGCCTCGTACAGTATGTCGCAGACCTCAGCCCCCATTGATGCATGAATACGAAAAGAAACGGCCACCGGTGCTTAAAGCTACCCAGTGACGTGAGGCAAGTGAACACACTTCCGACTTCGGAAACGTGCCAAAAGCTACAAATTTAATGTGGTGCACGTATGTTATGTAAAAATTTGTACGTAAATTTACCTATCTTTCTAGTGCTGCACTTAGTTTTCCTCTTACTTAAATGTTTGATCACAAATATTATTTTTCTCCTTGTAAACACTACTTTACTGTATTATGTTGTCAATAACTATAAACAGTTTAACTAATTATACTCGTACGTCCCTAATTATACCTACGTAGCAACTCTGCCACTACTTTGGAAGTACCGTATATCATTTTTAAGAAAATCCATGTTTTTGTATGTGGCATGCACATTCTGGTCTGTAATTCAAAATATGTAACGTTTACAAAGAATTTAATATTACATCTTAATAGTACTCACTGAGACCTTTCATAGACACTAAATTTTTAAGATTCGCTTAAGGCGTTACCGAGCTATTAATTTCTAAACATCATTATATACACTGTGTCCGTAATTAAAATTCCAGTTTCGGAACGCTGTAGATGAGAACCACTGCTCAGAATGCCGTCAAATTTAAACAGCTTGTTATTGACGTAGAGGGAAACGTCATTGAACAAAAAAAGAGAAAAAGAATCGACCAGTAGATCACGCTGGAAGCATAAGACTATACGCACCAACAGACATGCGACACAGAGCATTTGCTCAGTTTGCGTCCGATACACCAAACATAAAGGATGGCGCGCTGCTTGAAAAGCTCTTGTACAAGAACGGTGACCGTGTGCCCGTAGCCCTACAAAAGTTCCGGACACTGTAGGGTATGAAAAAAGGCATTTGTCCGACATTTGCTACGAGTCTAGAGAAGATGACTGAAAAATTCGAGAATACTCTTTTGAAGTGCAAAGTGTCGGAGGGAAGAAAGCAGGCGATCCGATGTCTGTCGAAGACGAGGCCACAGCAGTGCAGGAGAGGCCGAGCGATGATGTGCAGGCATGCAGTGCACGGGGAATCACCTCAGTGTTGGACATGCATGCGGTCACGGTGCAAAAAATCCTATGAAACATCCTGCAATGCTATCTATATAAAATTACCCATGTTCAGGAGTTGCTTTATGACCTACCAGCGTGTCAAACGTTTGCTATGGAATTTATTGCTCGCGCGGAAGTGTATAACAAGTGGCCACGGAACGTTCTGTGGGCGGACAGTGACTTTTTCCATCTTCAGGGACATGTCAAATGAATATGGGCAAAAGAAAACCTGCACGCACGTCAATCAGCACCACTGCATCCTGCAAAGGTGGCTCTATGGCGCAGGCTGACAACAACGTTTATCGAAGCGTATTTTTCAAGGAGATGGGTCCTGCGGTCCTGTTACCTGTACCGTCGCTGGTAAACGCTGTAAGAGTCTTCCGCGTACCAGACCTCGAGCAGCGTGAATGTGCGAGTAGCCGCTCTTATGCAAGATGGCGCTCCTCCGAACCTCACACATCCGGTGATGTGTCTGCTGCAGAGGCATTTCGGATATCCTAAATTATCAACCGTGATTCCTTGCTGCCTGACCGCGAGGTCATCTGATCTTAATCAGTGTGACTTCTAACTGCCGATTATCTGAAAGATGTGTTTAGTGTTCCAGTTACGAACGTAGCTGAATTGAAGGCACGCAGAGCCCGGAGATAGTCCGATCTGTAATGGAACATGCGGTTTCTACATTTCAGGCTGTGGCTGAACATTATGGACAGCATACTGAACATGTCTTGCACTAGTCTCACAAAAAAAGGAGAAAACGATGTCATTTTGCTTTTTATGCGGTTTCTGTCTCCAGGAAAATTAAAAACCGATTTTTTCCGTTCGAGGTGGTATCATCTTGCCGTGGTGGATGGGCTTACCTAATGAACAGTGCCAAAATTGCTGACTGCCGAACTTTGCAATCGTGCACATTACACAGTAAAGCTGCTGTAATGCGCAACTCAAACCGTAGCTATCGTATTGCGATTCATCTGTCATTTGCCACCGATCCAATTTAGTAAGGGTTACAGCGCCACCTACTGGTAAAATTTTCTTTTTTTTCATGTCATTTCCTCCTATGTCAGTATCATGTTGTTCAAATGTGACATACGAGGTGCGTTCATGTTCTAAGGCCTCCGATTTTTTTTTCTCCGGACGGGAAAGAGATAGAAACATGCGCATTGTTTTAAAATGAGGCCGCGTTCATTGTCAATACGTTCCAGAGATGGCAGCACCGTGCAACAGATGGAATTTTACCGCCAGCGGCGAGAATGAGAACTGTTTTAAATACACTCCTGGAAATTGAAATAAGAACACCGCGAATTCATTGTCCCAGGAAGGGGAAACTTTATTGACACATTCCTGGGGTCAGATACATCACATGATCACACTGACAGAACCACAGGCACATAGACACAGGCAACAGAGCATGCACAATGTCGGCACTAGTACAGTGTATATCCACCTTTCGCAGCAATGCAGGCTGCTATTCTCCCATGGAGACGATCGTTGAGATGCTGGATGTAGTCCTGTGGAACGGCTTGCCATGCCATTTCCACCTGGCGCCTCAGTTGGACCAGCGTTCGTGCTGGACGTGCAGACCGCGTGAGACGACGCTTCATCCAGTCCCAAACATGCTCAATGGGAGACAGATCCGAAGATCTTGCTGGCCAGGGTAGTTGACTTACACTTTCTAGAGCACGTTGGGTGGCACGGGATACATGCGGACGTGCATTGTCCTGTTGGAACAGCAAGATCCCTTGCCGGTCTAGGAATGGTAGAACGATGGGTTCGATGACGGTTTGAATGTACCGTGCACTATTCAGTGTCCCCTCGACGATCACCAGAGGTGTACGGCCAGTGTAGGAGATCGCTCCCCACACCATGATGCCGGGTGTTGGCCCTGTGTGCCTCGGTCGTATGCAGTCCTGATTGTGGCGCTCACCTGCACGGCGCCAAACACGCATACGACCATCATTGGCACCAAGGCAGAAGCGACTCTCATCGCTGAAGACGACACGTCTCCATTCGTCCCTCCATTCACGCCTGTCGCGACACCACTGGAGGCGGGCTGCACGATGTTGGGGCGTGAGCGGAAGACGGCCTAACGGTGTGCGGGACCGTAGCCCAGCTTCATGGAGACGGTTGCGAATGGTCCTCGCCGATACCCCAGGAGCAACAGTGTCCCTAATTTGCTGGTAAGTGGCGGTGCGGTCCCCTACGGCACTGTGTAGGATCCTACGGTCTTGGCGTGCATCTGTGCGTCGCTGTGGTCCGGTCCCAGGTCGACGGGCACGTGCACCTTCCGCCGACCACTGGCGACAACATCGATGTACTGTGGAGACCTCACGCCCCACGTGTTGAGCAATTCGGCGGTACGTCCACCCGGGCTCCCGCATGCCCACTATATGCCCTCGCTCAAAGTCCGTCAACTGCACATACGGTTCACGTCCACGCTGTCGCGGCATGCTAACAGTGTTAAAGACTGCGATGGAGCTCCGTATGCCACGGCAAACTGGCTGACACTGACGGCGGCGGTGCACAAATGCTGCGCAGCTAGCGCCATTCGACGGCCAACAACGCGGTTCCTGGTGTGTCCGCTGTGCCGTGCGTGTGATCATTGCTTGCACAGCCCTCTCGCAGTGTCCGGAGCAAGTATGGTGGGTCTGACACACCGGTGTCAATGTGTTCTTTTTTCCATTTCCAGGAGTGTACTTAAAATGGCAACGTTTTCCTTACTTGAACAGCGTGCAATCATTCGTTTTCTGAATTTGCGTGGTGTGAAACCAGTTGAAATTCATTGACAGTTGAAGGAGGTGATGGAGTTATGGGAGTGTCGAAAGTGCGTTCGTTGGTGCGACAGTTTAATGAAGGCAGAAAATCGTATGACAACAAACCGAAACAACCTCGGGCTCGCACAAGCCGGTCTGAGAAAGTGGAGAGAATTGTTTTGGGGGATCGCCGAATGACTGTTGAACAGATCGCCTCCAGAGTTGGCATTTCTGTGGGTTCTGTGCACACCATCCTGCATGACGACCTGAAAATGCGAAAAGTGTCATCCAGGTGGGTGCCACGAATGCTGACGGACGACCACATGGCTGCCCGTGTGGCATGTTGCCAAGCAATGTTGACGCGCAACGACAGCATGAATGGGACTTTCTTTTCGTCGGTTGTGACAATGGATGCCATTTTTCAATCCAGAAACAAAGCGCCAGTCAGCTCAAGGGAAGCACACACATTCACCGCCACCAAAAAAATTTCGGGTAACCGCCAGTGCTGAAAAAATGATGGTTTCTATGTTCTGGGACAGCGAGGGCTTAAACCTTACCCATTGCGTTCCAAACGGCACTACGGTAACAGGTGCATCCTACGAAAGAGTTTTGAAGAACAAATTCCTTCCTGCACTGCAACAAAAACGTCCGGGAAGGGCTGCGCGTGTGCTGTTTCACCAAGACAACGCACCCGCACATCGAGCTAATGTTACGCAACAGTTTCTTCGTGATATCAACGTTGAACTGATTCCTCATGCTCCCTACTCACCTGACCTGGCTCCTAGTGACTTTTGGCTTTTTCCAACAATGAAAGACACTCTCGGTGGCCGCACATTCACCAGCCGTGCTGCTATTGCCTCAGCGATTTTCCAGTGGTCAAAACAGACTCCTAAAGAAGCCTTCGCCGCTGCCATGGAATCATGGCGTCAGCGTTGTGAAAAATGTGTACGTCTGCAGGGCGATTACGTCGAGAAGTAACGCCAGTTTCATCGATTTAGGGTGAGTAGTTAATTAAAAAAAATCGGAGGCCTTAGAGCTTGTATGCACCTCGTATTTCTCGGTAGTGGTTCTCTATCTACAGCCTTTTGGTACTGGCACTTTAATTATGGCGCCCATTTAACATTAAATAACTTAAAAAATACACTTCGTATCGAGGGCGCGCTTTCACGCACGCGTTCGTCTTAATTTTGTTTCTGCACGGCCGGCCCGCCTCCTCAGCTGTCAAAACACGTGACCGGTTCAGCCGCGCCTGTTCCTAACGCCACAGTAGGACGCGTCTGTCTTCAAATTTTCTCGTAACCACTTTCTGGATGTACCGTCTCAGTGGAGATTGCTACGGATTAACTAGCAGGTAGAGCTGCATCAAATCTGTCATCACAGTGAAGACCAAAACAGCAATAACGTCTTACTCTGATCCGTTTCGTGTCGTTTAAATCTAACAAACCAGAAACACAATCTACTCTTCTGTTATAGGCACCCATCATCCACTTTGCATAAAATTTTTCACCGAGCACGTCCAGATGGAGTAACACCTTCGAGATTCGTGGGTGAAATAAGAACGTTTTGCATTTTTTATTTTTCTCAGTTTCTGTCACAGTTTGTACGTTCAAAAATGTTTATTTGTAGTGACTAGTTTCGGACTCTTTTGTCACTGTCAAACTACAGCCATAGTTGTAAATGTTGACATACATTTCCACCAGTGCAAACATATACGATAGCCATGCCTAGAATGGTAGTGTATAATGCTTGTAATTGTGACAAAGTGACGCGGGGAGAAAGTGACCGTACTGCTATCTGTAGGGGCACGGCACAACTGCTGAACAGGATGCTGTTACAGCATAGCCTACTGGTTCCTTTGCGTTCCTCAGATCTTTTGTTATTACACTATTTATAATATCTTTACCGAGTTTTCTTGGACTATCTCCCTCACGTAATCTTGTGAGAGTTTGAGACCTTTCATTTTACTACCTATATTTTTTATACCAAATTAAATTGTTTTCGTTCACTTGTTTTATTTATGTAATTTTGTGTGAAGGTTTGAATTTATGTAACTGTTCTGGAACTTTTATTGTGCTTATCTGTAATTTTGGATTTATATCTTTTTTTGTCGATGGTTTTTCCTACATAACTGTAAATTTTCTATTCTTCGTTTATTTTATTATTCACACTTTGTAAATTTTTGTAAAAGTTAAATATTGTTCCCCATCTTTCTTATGATAAAGATAAAAAACATTGTGCATGTCTTGCTTCTTGGTACCATTTCTGTATTCATAACTGCCGTCTGTTAGCTTAAATTACTCGTATCACCGTTGTTATCGCTTTGAAGCTAGTCAGTTAATCTGCCATGAGAGCTTTGTTACGTCCTATTTTTATGCATCTGATCACAAAGATGTTAATTGTGCGTATTTGAGTTGTTTAATTGTGGAGATACTTTAAGGTTCGTGTTGTTGTATATCCTCTGTGTAGCTACATTTTCAGTTATTTGCTGCGTATTTCTGGTTTGCAGACGATGTGAGGGTGAAATTTCATCCTGGGTTCAGGAACATGGGACAGCAGCTGATCGACGAAATGTACTAATATTATACCAACGGCCATTTTACTAATGTTGTTTTGATTGAATTTTCTCATTTTCAGAGGACTGAAGGACGATCTGTTTTAATTTTTAAAACCCATTCAAAAGTCAGGATCGCACTTTTTTTAATATTTAAGATGACCAGCTTCTACAGACATTGCTGTCATCTTCAGGTCTTTAACATCTTTCTGTTGGCGAGCATGTTCATTTTACGTTGAACCGCACGCACAAGAAGTCGAGTGGATAAACTTCAACGAACGTGTATAATATGCTGAGTTTTACCCGCTTGACTCCTTGTGCGTGAGTTTCAACGTAAAATGAACATGCTTGACAGCGAAACAAGTTAAAGACCTAAGATGGCAGCAGTGTCTGTTGAAGCAGGTCATCTTAGATTTAAAAAATGCGATCTTGACTTTTGAATAGTTTGTAACAATTTTTGATATTGTTTTATGAAGCACCCACTTTCGACGTTCCAATCGCGCCATTTTCAGATCTGTTACATGAGTCACACTCAGTACCACTCGTGCATGTATAAGAGAAGGCAACAATCCTCCGTAGCTATGCGCGCTTCACGAGAACGCGTTGTTGTCACATGTGTGAAGAGCAGCCATGCTCATGAAGTTCGAATAACTACGAATCAGATACGAGTATTGGTGTCTTGTCTTGTACATGCACGACTGGTACTTGGTGTCATTCATGCGACTGGCCTGAAGATGACGTGATTGGACGTGATTGGAACGTCGAAATCAGTAGTTTAATAAAACATTGTCAGTATAACGGCTATTGGTTCAAATGGTTCAAATGGCTCTAAGCACTGTGGGACGTAACATCTGAGGTCATCAGTCCCCTAGACTTAGAACTACTTAAACCTAACTAACCTGAGGACATCATACATATCCGTGCCCGAGGCAGGATTCGAACCTGCGACCGTAGCAGCAGCGCGGTTCAGGACTGAAGCGCCTAGAACCGATCGGTCACAGCGGCTGGCTGTTGGTATAGTGTTGCTACAGTTAATCTGCGAATCGGTTCTATTCGAAACGTGTCAAGTGAAGTCACTGGTTTATCATCCGGTGCCCTCGTTTTTAGTGACCAATACAGCAACTGAGCAGTACTCTTGCTGGTGGTAAAGCTTGTTCATGATCCAGTAACTTCACAAAGTAGTGAAAGCTCCCTCTTAAAGTAGTAGTTTGCTGCCAATAAAATTCTTCTGGGTTTGTGATCGCATTGTCAATATGACTGTGACAATGGCCGCGGGAGCCTACGTTTGTACATTTTTACGTGGTTTGGTATTTGAAACTCTGTGACGTCAGAACTACCCTCTGGATTGGGGCCCGCCTTACTTTGTGGTAAATTTTCCGTCGCGTTTTTACCTTATTCAGGGTTACTGTTGGTACGACATTGTCCTCGGCAGACGCCTGTGTTGTGACAAATTGCGGCGCCCGGGTCAGCGAGGTGACCTTTGTGTGGCTCCGGCGGCAGCCAGAAGAACAATGGCGGCTTAATCCGCGCCTCTGTTTGTTCCGGACCGACGGCCAAATCGGTTTCCGGCGCGGCCGTAATTTCCTCCGCTAATTATGCTCCCGTCTGCAGACTCGTAGCGGGACGGCGCAGCTGCCTGCCCGAGACGTCGCCGGGGGGGGGGGGGGGGGGGGCGAATAAAGGAAGTGTAAAAGTATGTGGCCGGGCGGCGCGGAAGCGGCAGGCGGAGTGGATGAGCAGCCAAACAAAGTCGCCCAACAACTCGCTCCCCTGCCGGAGTGATTTAAATCGAGCGAGCTGAGACGCAGGGCCACGGCCGTCCAAGTTGCCCTCCGGCCTTGCACATTTAGCTCTCCCGTGAGTCGCTCAAGGCAATTTCCCGGACGCTTCCCAATCCTTGTTCGTGCTCCGGCTCATCAGTGGGACCTTAAAGTCCAACATATCCTCCTCGTTCTAATGTGAATTAACAAAGCGCAGGCGGGCCGCGGTGGTCTAGCGGTTCTAGGCGCTCAGTCTGGAACCGGGCGACTGCTACGGCCTTTTGTACACCCAACAGAAAGCTCGACTTATTGTCAATATCGTACAGTACAGACTCAAAGTACCAATATTATACACTTCCTCCTCCTTAGACACTTGGAGCAAATGTGTTGGTTCTTTTTGCATTTGATGTGGTCTACGGTGGATTTGATGGAACTTACGGAGGTATTATTAGCTAATAGTCGGTTCCTCGGAAAGCCGTACAAAAAGGGTTCTTTATTATATTTTCGCCGTCACCAGCGTCCCAAAACCTAGAAGCGGTTTCCTAGATGGCTATGCCCAAAAAAAGGCTGAAATCTCTCAAAAATATTGAAATTTTTCCAACACACAAAAGTTCAAATTTATCCTATTTCTACACGTAAAATCCGGTAAGAATCAAAATCTAAATAATAAATAACCGCAGAAAATTGCTGAAATTTTAACGGTATATTACCTAGGTATTTATCAAGAACAGCCATATCCCCGTTTTCAAAAATCTTTATCCCTCATCGAAAAAGTCACAAAAACTTGTTTTTTGGGTACCAAAACCCAACCGCTGATACCGAGACGACTATGGATAGCAAATGGCTGTAATTTTTACGTGTATCCTCTTCTGGAACATCCCTGAAAGTTTTCTTCACCTCTTTAACCGTTTGCGACACGCACAGAATGAAAGTTGCCCTACTTGTACACGTAAAATACGCACATAAAATCCCGTCTAGCTTATAAATTGACGTAGCACGGAGAAATATGCTGTAAAGTGGCTGCAGTATCCACCATGCTGTAGTACTGCAGCACGTGTAAAATGTTTTTGCACGTAATATCCGAGCACTTTTAAAAATTTTGTCATGTGAACATGTTCACGTTTTTCTCCTGTCATCTACGAAGACACTAGCACAGGCAAAGAAACAAAATTAATAAATACTGGAAAATAGTGGACAGTGGCTGTGTTGTAGAAAGAGCGAAGGAAGCAATGGAAGTGTGAGAAAAGAGAAGTTCAAAGTGGCAGTAGAAGAGAGCCGATAGTGACAGAATTGTGTTAGGAAAAGAGTGAAGGAGACGACAGTGTCAGGGGCGGAATGGGGGGGGGGGGGGGGGAGAAGAAAGAGAAAGTGGGAGTGGGTGAGAGCCAGTGATAATGAGACTCACTGTATGTGACAGTGACAACGTGGAAGAGAGAGAGAGTCTGGCAGTGAGAAGGGACAGCAACAGAAGGAAGGAAGGAATGAGGTATTAGCAGCAAAAGAGAGAAAGTGGGATACAGTGGTACTGAGAGTGGACCGTAGTAGTAGGACAGAAGTGAGGGGACTGTGGCTGTGACATTGGAGACAATGACAGAGAGAGACAAAGACAATGACTTGGGCTGAGTGAGTGAGTGAGTGAGGGCAACTGGGAGTGGATGAGTATGGGCCGCTTACAGCGATGGACTAAGGGGTGCGATTGACATACAGGTAGGGGAGCTTGTGGAAGTTTGATGTGAATTGCATGTTAAAGTAGGCGCGAATACGTTTACATGCCAAAATTTGTGGGAAAATTTTTAAAGTTTATGAGAAAGGTAGAATGAGGAAGCTGCTACTTCAGGATTTTTTGTGCTCCGACAGGAGCGTTTTCCCGCCGGTATTCTTACGACCCACGTTTGCGTGATGGAAGGTCAAGAGAGAGAGGTTTGTGACAAGAAGGGTGAACGGCGTGACTGCGCCGTACCGGCCAGTAAATATAAATGGTGTAATGGGTGAGGTCTGAGAGTGTTCATAGATGAAAACTGTATGCGGAGACATCGGAACGCTACAGAATTGTAGCGGAATGCACAGAGACCTGACTTAGTGCAGGGATTCAGTTGCCCCCTCCCCCCTTCCCCAAACAAATGAAACGTCCTTCGTAGGGTATTCGGAGAGCAAAAAAAGTCGAAACTTTTAACACTGTAACACTAAAGGGAATAAAATGTCACATTGCTGCTAAACTATCATAAACTGCAGTGCTCCAAATTTATGTTCAAAGAGAATCTAAGTCAAGCGTACTGGCGCAGATTTACAACACTAGACTCGTATTCGGGAGGACGACGGTTCAAACCCGCGTCCTGCCGTCCAGGTTTAGGTTTTCCGTGATTCCCCTAAATCACTTGAGGCAAATACCGGGATGGTTCCTGTGACAGGCAACTGTCGATTCCTTCCCCCACCCCAGAAACCATCCAAGCTCGTGCTGCGTCTCTAATGACCGCGGGGTCCACAGGACATAAAACACAATCTTACTTCGTTCCTTCCTTCAGGAAGTCATAATTGTAGGTTATGCACTAGTTCGTTGCAGTTATTACATCCCCAGTGGTGTGTGACATAACAAATTAAGTGAAAATGTCCTATTTTATGCACTACTGCAATCGTACATTTTAAGAGGTTTACTAACGTAGAGTTAAAAGTAATGGAATATAGGAACGTTAAAAATGGAGTGGATAAGTATAGGATGAAATGAAGAAGTACTGAAAAGTGTAGATGGGGAAACAAGTGTTAGGAAAGGGTTTACGAGAAACAGAGAAAGATTAGATATGTGCTTTATATCCAGGAATAGGCAACTTTCATGACCAGCTGCACGAGATTCTGATTCGCATTGTTGTTTTATTGTATCATATATGTACAGCTATCCATATAGGCTCCACTAACATGTGTACATAACGTAATGGAGGCGGCACGGAACTAACGATATAGATTTTTTGTCCTATTGCATCCATATATTGAGCGAGCGAAAAATGATTGTGCGTGGCATAATCTTTCTTATCTTATTCTCACAATCCCTGTGCGAACTCAAACTGGCCTGGAAAACATAAGAGGTGCAACCCAACTCATACCATCCGCCCTGGATACACAGGATGCAATTTCGATTACCTGTGCTTGAAATATTTTAGGGCCAGTCTTATATTGTCCATCCTGTGTCACTGATAACATTAGTGGTATCATTACGATTGAATCCGCTTGGTGAACTAATGACTACTGGTCTGCTGCGCTTGCCAACCTTATTGTGGGCTTTAGGCGATTCTTCACGCTGGTAATACGATAGCAAAGCAGTTAAAATACGGTAACACACAAAACATAGTTTACATGATACGCAGACAGATGACGCGCACGAGTTCGCTGCATTAAATGAAGCATCCTGTCGTAAAGATTAAAATAGAATAAAATTGCCAAAACATGAAAACAGGGGACCGAGTGGCACAGGATAAATGATAGGAAATGTAGATTAATGTTTCCATTTTACTTTCTGGTGTTACGGTAATTACTATTGAATATCTGCTGTCCAGTGTAGTGTACATATGTCAAAATCAAAAGACACGTTACCACATACGGGTTTCGAGAACAGTTACTTGGGAAAGTAGCTAAAATCCTACGAACCGAGGAGTTTTAAGATACTGGTTGCAACGTGCAGAACTACACAGATAGGAGCTCACAGGGGAAAAAAAGGATTAAAATGGCTCTGAGCACTATGGGACTTAACGTGTGGGGTCATCAGTCCACTAGAACTTAGAACTACTTAAACCTAACTAAGGACATCACACACATCCATGCCCGAGGCAGGATTCGTTCCTATATTCCATTACTTTTAACTCTACGTTAGTAAACCTCTTAAAACGTACGATTGCAGTAGTGCATAAAATAGGACATTTTTACTTAATTTGCTATGTCACACACCACTGGGGATGTAATAACTGCAACGAACTAGTGCATAACATACAATTATGACCTCCTGAAGGAAGGAACGAAGTAAGATTGTGTTTTATGTCCTGTCGACGCCGCGGTCATTAGAGACCGTAGCGGTGACGCGGTTCCAGACTTACGCGCATAGAACCTCTCGGCCACATCGGCCGGCTACAGGACGTGCAGATGCGAAGGAACTGAACAGGATGAAGCAGCAAAAGTCAACACGAGGGTTCATCTAGACGCAGACAGGCAGATGCGGGCAGAGGGGAGAACTAGTCTGGGCAGCTGGGAGCCAACTGTTCCTCCGCAGTTCCGCGCTGTTACGTGGCGCCGCTGCCGCTTCCAGCTCTACCGGAAGACGGATACGAGGAGTTGCTGGAGTGGAGTGCACAGGAGAGGAATGGAGTGCACTCGGCGGAACGGGCGTGTTCCGCGGAGAGCCGGTCTACTGCCTGCTACACAGCCTCGGCGGCCCGGCTGTACCGCCGAGTCGGCTGCCGTTTCGGAAATACGGCTCGTTAATGCCGCCCTTGTACGGCCTAATTAAAGATAATTGTACGCGAGCAGCGCCACACTGTAATGGCGGTCGCGTCGCCAGCTCTGCCGCAGTAAAACTCGAAATTGGCCGTATTCACTGTGAATGAGAGAGAGATAGAGACGTGCCGCGGTAGTCGAGCTGGCGACGCGGTGTGGTGTGGCTCGGCGGCACTCGGCCTTGTCGCTTCTCAGCCGTGGCGTCCCTCCCACGTCTAGATAGCGTGGGGACCTACGAGGCTCGGGGTAGTTCGTAGTGTTACAGTGGGGTGAGGCCGTGTTGCATGTTGAAATGACTGGAGTGGCGCGTGTAGATCTGATCTCCAGTACCACAGCGAGCTGCGAGTCGACAGTGCTTACCCAACAACGGCATTCCTTATTGTATGCTGCTTCCACACAGTTCGTCGGCAGCTGCGACCCAGGTGCCGTGCACAGTTAGCGGGCAGCAATGGTCGAACGCTGAGCAAGTGGAATGCTGCGGCAACCTGTCAGTGACTGTCATCGACAGCACCCTCGTAGGTGCAAGGTAGATGATTGTTCAAGCCATCCGCCTGAGCCCCAATATATATATATATATATATATATATATATATATATATATATATATATATATATATATATACAGCAGCCTTGCTACGTCAGATCCAGTTGGAAGCTTCCGGCTAGCTGATGACTTGTACGTCAGGAGCTGGGCCTAGTTGGTGACACTGCTCAATGAGACTAAAGTAAGACAACCGCATCTTCGATGAAGGGTGCAGGGACCGTGCCAGTCGAATGCGCGGCGCTGAAGGAGTGCCCTGCCACCTGAGCTGGGAGCATGTGTTTTGACTGGAGCTGGGTCACCATCTGCAACGGCCCTTCCGCAGTGGATACACCGGTTCCCATTAGATCACCGAAGTTAAGCGCTGACGGGCGTGGCCGGCACTTGGACGGGTGACCATCCTGGCCGCCATGCGCTGCTGCCATTCTTCGGGGTGCACTCAGCCTCGTGATGCCAATTGAGGAGCTACTCGACCGCATACTAGCGGCTCCGGTCAAAGAAAACCATCGCAACGACCGGGAGAGCAGTGTGCTGACCACGCGCCCCTAATACCCGCATCCGCATGAGGATGACACGGCGGTCGGATGGTCCCGATGGGCCTGAAGACAGAGTGCTTTTTGGGTCACCATCACGTAGCGGGCCGTAGAAGAGCAGCATTTTGTCGCAGCATGTGTAAGTTTGGTCCGACACTGAGAGTACAATGCCGCACTGCAGCGTGCTGAGCAAGCCGTGTTCCAGCACCCAACTCCGTAATTAAGTCGATGGCTGGTTTGCATACCCCTTGGCTTGTCGCAAGGCCTGCCTCAAGCTCATGGTGCACCCGTACCAATATTATATAGTTTTATGCCCTACTCCCTTCGCATGTTGAACGAGGGAAAAATGAATGTACGTCTGCATGTACCCTAATGTCTCGTATCTTACCCTAACGTCACCCCCAGTGCAGCAGACTGGTCCGACGGCCTTCTCGGAATACTGGTTCTCGAAATGTACCCGCGACTGTTACATGACTACTATGTCGTCTTTCTGCCAACGTTACCCATTTTTGTTACCTTTTGGTGTGGGCTACACTGATCTATTACGATCCTAGCAGTTTGTCTCTGTTTTTGCCAGTACTCTATAGTTTATTTACTTTACATCTAAATATATTAGGATGTTTTTCTGTGAAAATATTTTACTTGCGATGACACTGGGCACACGTTACTAAAATGTTATGGATTATTTTTCGCTTCAGAAGGAAGGCGCTTACCGCAGCAGTATGAAGTTGCGAAAGCAGCCATTAGATGCTCTGGCTCTAGCAACGAATTGGAGAAAAAATTTTCCGGTTACACAAATGAGAAAATGATGAAAAGTGCTGGAACAAATACTACACAGGTTTTATCATAATAAATGGCATAAAGGCTTACAGTTGAAAGTACACGATACGAGAAGCTAAAACTGCTCAGTAATCAAAGGTCCGTAAACGAACCGTCAGCGAGGTAATTACGACATTGTGGTTACCAGCCACAGCTGGTATGATGTGTGTGAACACCGCATGCCGGTCCACGTTGTTTAGATTTTCAAGGCGTGGAGTTGTAAACAGGATGGATACGACGGTACAGTAGATAGAGTACCACATTGCTTGCGGGGCGTCAGTTGTGTGTTAAGAGTGTTGCTACTAACATGAAACATGTAACGGGGAGTCTGCAGCTATGCATGTAATGTGTGTAGGGCTAAAACCAATGCCAAGAAGCATATGGTGCCCGAAGGCAGTCGAACGTTTACTAGGGTGCATCAACACCTCCGGTAAACTGTGAGCTTTGCACATGCTGCGGAAGAGAATTGGTCTGTACGAATTACACCCGTGCTTGGAGATGTGGTGCTGGAAATAGTCGGACACTCTTCAAGAAGCTCGACTAGGAGGCTTGGCACACAAATTATTTGAAAGAGGCCCACAAGCTTTTGGGGGATAATGGTTCACACTGCAATGTACCCGCATCGTCTCCAGCGTGAATTCACGTAGTTCCTAGCTGTTATGATGCCTTCAATTATTACCACAGGTCACACTGAAGACCACGTGAGTGTCCCCCATAGCATAGTACTACCGTCACCAATGAAGCGTGCGATCGCTCGGATTATGGTGTGCGTGGATACGAGTATCGACGAGATGTAACAAGAAACATGATTCATCCGACCAGAAACTCGATGACACCGCGCTCACCGCAGTCGTAACTGACGATATTGTTGGGTGAACAGGGGGACCGCGTAACATTCACAGACTATGGAGCCACACGTTCAACAAAATGCACTGAACGGTGTGTTCTGAAACACAAGCACTACACTACGTTCTCACATCTACAACATCTCGCCTTATCATGTTTTACAGTGCGAAAAATCGTCCGATCTGTAGGTTCTGTGACGAGGCTTTAATGTCCAGCACGTTGACACATATCGCAGTTTCACCATCCATCAACCACTTTGCAACAATTGGACAGTGTGTAATCGGACAGTAACCAGCCATTCCGCTTACTTAGGCAGAAAATGATGGATTTAATTCATCGCCAACTCTTGTCCTAATGTTGTTGTTGTCGTCTTCAGTCCTGAGACTGGTTGGATGCAGCTCTCCATGCTACTCTATCCTGTGCAAGCTTCTTCATCCCCCAGTACCTACTGCAGCCTACATCCTTCTGAATCTGCTTAGTGTATTCATCTCTTGGTCTTCCTCTACGATTTTTGCCCTCCACACTGCCCTCCAATACTAAATTGGTGATGCCTTGACGCCTCAGAACATGTCCTACCAACCGAACCCTTCTTGTAGTCAGGTTGTGCCATAAAGTCCTCCCCAACTCTGTTCAGTACCTCCTCATTAGTTATGTGATATACCCATCTAATCTTCAGCATTTTCTGTAGCACCACATTTCGAAAGCTTCTATTCTCTTCTTGTCCAAACTACTTATCGTCCATGTTTCACTTCCATACATGGTTACACTCCATACAAATACTTTCAGAAACGACTTCCTGACACTTATATCTATACTCGATGTTAACAATTTTCTTTTCTTCAAAACCCCTTTCCTTGCCATTGGCAGTCTACATTTTATATCCTCTCTACTTCGACCATCATCAATTATTATGCTCCCCAAATAGCAAAACTCATTTACTACTTTAAGTGTCTCGTTTCCTAATCTAATTCCCTCAGCATCACTCGCCTTAATTCGACTAAATTCCATTATACTCGTTTTGCTTTTGTCTATGTCCATCTTATATCCTCCGTTCAAGACACTGTCCATTCCGCTCAACTGCTCTTCCAGGTCCTTTGCTCTCTCTGATAGAATTACAATGTCACTGGCAAACCTCAAAGTTTTTATTTCTTCTCCATGGATTTTAATTCCTACTCCGAATTTTTGTTTTGTTTACTTTACTGCTTGCTCAATATACAGATTGAATGAGATCGGGGAGAGGCTACAACCCTGTCTCACTCCCCTCCCAACCACTGCTTCCCTTTCATGCCCCTCGACTTTTATAACTGCCATCTGGTTTCTGTACAAATTGTAAATAGCCTTTTGTTCCCTGTATTTAACCCCTGCCACCTCCTAACACGAAAAGGAATTTAGCAAGGGCTGTTCGTTCCAGTTTACAGAGTACAGTGCTGCCCAGGACTCCAAGTGCAGATTCGTTGTTCCACAGGTCGATGCAATTTATTTTACATCGGTAGCTATCTTTCTGTGACTGGTAAAACCAGTGAAAATTTCCATGTAGCTATTTCGGGATCTATTTTACAGTAACTGTATTTTTAGGTCCACATAATTTTGTAAAAACAATTGATCAGGAATATAGAAGCAGCGCGTCCGATGCAGCCCATTGAATGTGCCGAACTGCTACTGCACACGCTCGCGGTATGCGTCCGTTGGCACACTTTGTGTGTTTGCCGATAATTTATCAATTTTTGTGGGAATTCCGCGCTCGGCTCCCCTGTGCCGCTTTTCCCGGAACAGCAGGATATTAATAGGCGACGCTTTTGTCGCTTTTATCTGCCGCATCTCGCCTCGCCAATTGACTTGGGCCGACGCATAAATCACCGCCGGGACCAAGACGGACAAAGCGGCCCTCGATAGCTCGTCGCTGCGTTCCTGCTGGCCACTCACTTTCCGCGAAATTTCAGGCTGGAGCTAGAAAAGCTTTGAGCAGCACAAACAGTTCTGGAGCTGAATTTGTCCGTTACCTGTTACGGCTTCATGAGTTTGTATTACAGCACCACTAAAGAACCAAAGCCAGTGATTGGCGTTCTGTCCACACAGAGGAAGACGGTGCTTCGTGGGCAAACTTTTAGGCGGCCCTGGCAGAGCTAACGTGTGTGTCCAATGTCGTGCATCCATTGCGCAATATTCACTGTACTCAGTCGTAACTATGACGTCACCAGAAAAAGAAATGACATGTTAAAAGGTTTTTCTGCAGTTGTATTCAGACATCCGCCGATCTGTAAATTTTCCGGGGAACGATTCGTCACGAACGCACAAGCAATGCACGACGCAAGCGCTGTTACCGTTACAGCCCTAGGCAGACAGCGATCGTCGCATACGCTCTGGACCATTCTTTTCGGTATGGAGGCAGATGGAATATCGGTTTTAGGAGCGAAACCGTGGGAAGAAATTCCAGAAAATCGGTGCGTTGTATGACTGCATTTAACGATGGTATTGGTAGATCTAAAAGATCACGTGCCCCGATAAATGGCGTGCCTTACCAGTATCTGCTCCCATATAAAAGTTGAACACGTTTCGGTAAGGTAACAGCTGGCTGTTTTGTCTGTACTTCGGTAAATGCTGGCACACCTAGCGAACATACATATGATTCAGGTGCTCCTGCCGATATCGTTTTATGCAAACTGCTCGACATTTATTCGAGGAACAGTATTCAGGCAGACTAAAGACACGAAATTGATATTAAGTTCCCTCTCTGAGCTTGTGGCAGCTGTTAGCAAACGGGATGTTACTGTAAAAAATACAAATGAGGATTGGCCATGAGTTACACAGTAGTTCTGGACCAAGATGTACCTTACTTTTTTCATACTTATTCAGGTGTCTCCAGTCTTTCTTTGTGTAATTAGCGGTGTAGTTATAAGGGTGTTGGATGTCTTTGTAAGTTTATTCCTGTTGCAGTACTTAATATTTTGTAAATAGTTCAGAAACGTTGCCTTGTAAAAGCGTTTCATCAGTGGAAACAACGAAAGCAGGAGACATCAAAATGGGAACCATGGAATTAACGATTTTCCGATATATAAGACAACGAAAAGTTTAATATATGGCTCGCCGTGTTAGTATGCTAAAGTAGTTCCATAAACAGAGTTTTAACAGTAGGTCTAAGATGTTGTATGTTTCATCAGTTGTTCTGCAACATTTTCACATCTGGCCAACAACATTATTCTGTTGTGTTGGGTTGCATAAAAAGACGCCGGTAGGGACAACTATTAAAGTGTCGTTACTTCCACATTTCCCTTTTTCATATCAACGATTTAGTTGTTTCCGATGCTAAAACACACTTTATAAGGCAAAATATTTGAAACATTTCGAATGATCGAGTACTATTAACGGAATAAACTTACAGAAGCATCCAAAAATTTTATGACTACAACAGTAAATGCACAAAGAAAGATTGGAGACGCTTGGATAAGTATGGTAAAAGTAAGGTATATGTTGGTCCAAAAATACCTGGTAACTGATGGGCAAACCTCTCTTGCGTTTTTTACTGTATGATGCCATTTGCTAACAGTAGCCCGAAGGCCAAAGTGAGAACTTCTATCGATTACGCAGCTTTCATCTGTGTGGTACAGGCTAGTGCGGGCAGCGTAAAACGATACCGTTAGGGGCGCCTAAATCACTCTGTATGTTCATGTTTTATCCATTTCATATGTGTCTGCAAGTGTCTTAGTTAGGTGTGCCACCACTGACTGAACTCTACAGACATGAAAACCAGCTGTTACCATACCTAAAAGAGATCAACTTTTGTCTGGTGTTATCTGGTAACCAATGCTAGAGAGGCACTCAGTTTGTCCGGTTACATGATCAACTAGAAGTACCTAGAACTACCGTTAAACAGCGAAAGATGTTAAATGAAAAAAATGAGTTTCAAAGCCATATTTCAAAAAGGTATTTTTTCTTAAAGAAGCAAAATTTTATGTGGCAACCATTTTACAGCCTAGAAGTACATTTTATTTATATAGAAACAAATTATTTTGAAAATTACATACACGTAATGCATAAATACTGTAGTAAATTTCTATCTTCTTAGAAATAGTGAAAGCTGTGCTCGTATCTGTCGAAACGTAGTGTCTTTACATTTGAATATTCTTGACTCGCTTTAATTTAGTTTACAGTATTAGGACTAAAAATTATGTAACTACTGCTGTAGCCATTGAGTAGTCTTTCGTTTTTTGGCTAAGTCTCGTTATCACAACTCCTTATAATATACATACGTACTCTTAACATGACCAGTAATAATCTGTTTTAAAAATATGGTAGTCCAATGAGGTATCGGAAGATGAGCCTCCACTGCTCGAAATGCATCGTTTATTAAAATAAAAATCGCTATTTTTGGCTGAAGGGATTTGTTTTACTTTTTACGAACAGTTGTTCTTCCCCCTCATCATTTGCTAACGGAACAGGGAAGGCGGAAGGTGATAGTGATAAGAGAAGGATCGTTCGTAACACACCGAATGTGGCGTGCTAAGGCAGACGCAGTTGTTGATTCTCGAAGCAGTTTAGGAACTGCGCATCATTGTGTGCATAGAAGGCTGCGTCCTGAGATTAAGGCAATGTACAACTGCAGCTCACTGCTTTGTGAAAATTGAGATGGCATGACGGGGTCTGTGGAGTGTTGATAGTAAAGATGAGTGAGATCAGCTCTATAAAGGAGATTTGGGAGGCTGAGAGTTGTGATGTGTGGGCGTTGATTTTCGCGACGTAAGATAATATCCAGTCTCAGATTTCCATTTCTAGATTTAATGTCGCACTTTCAAAAGTGGCTGGCTGTACAACTCAGATGTTTTCCATGTTCCGTGGCCACTGAATCCACCATCGGCAGAACTTTTTGATGGATCCTAAAACACAACTGCCGACATTTTTAGTGACGACTGTGATCGAATTTTTCCAGTGATGCCAATACGCTGACTTGTTGAGACCTAACATTGAAATAAGAAACTTATGTGTGATAACCAGTGTCTCTCTGGGAGCCAGTACATTCTCCAGATCTCTCACCAACTGAAACCGTCTGGTGAATGGTGGTCGAGCAACTGGCTCATCACAATACGGCAGTCACTACTCTCGATGAACTGTGGTATCGTGTTGAAGCTGCATGGGCAGCTGTACCTGTACACACCACCCAAGCTCTATTTGACTCAATGACGAGGCGTATCAAGGCCGTTATTACGGCGAGAGGTGGTTGTTCTGGTTACTGAATTCTCAGGATCTATGAACCCAAATTGCGTGAAAATGTAATCACATGTCAGTTCTAGCATAATATATTTGTCCAGTGATTACCCGTTTATCATCTGCATTTCTTGTTGGTGTAGCAATTTTAATGGCCAGTAGTGTAGTAACTAGTGCAAGTGATGGCCATCTGTTGCCGAACGCCAGCGGATGCCTGTGCTGGTTCAGCCTCCAAGAATATGCTGTGCTGGGAACAAAGCAAATCGCTTTTGACTAGCACACTGTTTGCACAATCAAGTAAAAGTGCAGTTCCATGTATTTTGTTCGTATGCAAATAGTAAGTGATACGTGAGAGACGCTGAGCGTTTTATTGTTTTCTTTGTAGTATTGGCGTATTTTTTTATTTTCTGAGTAAGGTACTTAAAGTGAAACTACAAACGCTTTAGCTGTTTTGTGGAAACGTAGTTGATTGATTCATTAGTTACATGCAACTAGTGCACCTTATCGTTTTATTTCATAATCATTGTAAATGTTTCAATGAAATAGAAAACCAAACTGGCGTTTGATACCTTCTAAATCTGGTTAGTCTAGTAAAATCCATCAGACTCAGTACGCTGTGTGCGGTGGTTCTCGATCTGGGGCTAACAACAGAGTTGTTTATTACAAACTGTCCTCGCGTGGTTTTGATTTGAGGATCTTCTTGGTTGTGCACATTCCCAGTTACTGCTTGGTATCAGCTTTAGCGTTCTGCGTATTCCACCAGCCAGCGCCGAACTGCCCTCCGAACACACCGCGTCGCGAGCCAACGGCGGTTTGGCAGCGTTTATCAAGCGGCTGCGGGTGCTGTGGGACTTCCGAAAGCATCGGGCCGGCCTGTGAGCACAATAATTCAATTGTGCGCTCCTCACTCGGGACGCGGCCCGGCCGGCTGCAGGAGGAATTTAATAACGCGGCAACTGTGCGGAGCAGCAGGTAATTTGCTAATGGACGGCTGCAGCTGCGGAGGCCGGAATTACGGGCTGGGCTTTTTCGCCGCGATCGCATTAAAAGGATTGCCAGGTGGGAAGAAGGGACGGCTGTCGGCAGCTCCTGAGCATGAGAACCGGTGCTTCTGTGGGGCCGTCCGTTTTGTACGTGCAAGTCTGATTTTTCTGTGACCGATCTAATTCCTGTGGGTACCAGAGAAACTACTCAATAGAATAATACGCTTCAGAAAACAAGTCAGTACAATATTCTCCTCAATACGCAATCTAGATCTGCTTCACTCTTCAGAAAACAGTGAACCGAAATTACCACAATGGCGCACAGGCTGAAGAGCCAAAGAAACTGGTACACCTGCCTCATATTGTATAGTATCCCCGCGAGCGCGCAGAAGCGCCACAACACGACGTGGGATAGACTCGACTAATGTCTGAAGTAGTGCTGGAGGGAATAGACACCTCGGATCCTGCAGGGTTGTCCATAAATCCGTGAGAGTATGAGGGAGTGAAGATCTCTTCTGAACAGCACGTTGCAAGGCATCCCAGATATGCCCAATAATGTTCATTTCTGGGGAGTTTGGTGGCCAGCGGAAGTGTTTAAACTCAGAAGAGTGTTCCTGGAGCCACTCTGTAGCAATTATGGACATGTGGGGTGTCGCATTGTCCTGCTGGAAATGCCCAAGTCCGTCGGAATGCACTATGGACATGAATGGATGCAGGTGATCAGACATGATGCTTACGTACGTGACTAGGCGTATCGAGGGTCCGATATCACTCCAACTGCACACACGGCACGCAATTACAAAGCCTCCACCAGCTTGAACAGTCCCCTGCTGACATGCAGGGTCCATGGATTCATGAGGTTGTCTCCATACCCGTACACGTCTATCCTCTCGATAAAATTTGAAACGACGCTCGTCCGACTAGGTAACATGTTTCCAGTTATCAACAATTCAATGCCGGTGGTGACGGCCCCAGGGGAGGCGAAAGCTTTACGTCGTGCAGTCATCGTTGAATGGTTCGCGCGCTGACACTTGTTGATGGCCCAGCATTGAAATCTGCTGCAATCTGCGGAGGGGTTGCATTTCTTCAGTCGTCGGTGCTCCCGTTCTCGGAGGAACTTTTTCGGCCTCAGCGATGTCGGAGTTTTGCTGTTTTACCGGATTTCTGACATTCACGGAACATTCGTGAAATGGTCGTATGCTCCACAGGCTTTGCACAAGCGCTTGTGAATATTCCCCACAGCTCCTTTCTCTGCAGTGAGAAATTCAACGACGCTACGTTGCTTGTGACGTGCGTCACGCACAGACGCCATTTTGAAGCTGCCCTGTGGCTACGCTGTCTGTCGGAAGTGACGGAAACTTGGCGCGCTCACTCAGGAGGCTTCGAATAAGACATACGTAACGTTTCGCATTACTAGCATTGTTTTCGGTTGAGAAAAAAATGCAGTGCATTACATCCTGGGCAAACCTCGTATGTTATTGGGCAAATGATTAAAACTTTTTGTTGATGCATAATGAACTCCTTTCTGAACCCCTGACAGCTTCAAGAATGAGTGAAAATGTAATGTGTGTGGGGGCGATGCTGTGCTTCGAGAGAGGGCGTGCCATCTTCAGTATCTGTCATTCGTCGTTGCTGATTGCAACTAGACATCGCTAATGTGTGTGTAGTGACTTTGTTGTGGTGCCACAATCTTTGGCTGCTACCACAGTTATGAGATGGCTTGCTTGCGATTAGTTACTGCACTGATTCGGCACCAGGCCAACAACTGTTAGGCAACAGATATGGCAACAATGTACAATGTTTTATTGGTAGTTCTATAGTACTTAACTAGAGTATGAAGATTTGGTGTGGTATTTTATTGCAATGTTCTCGATATTGGACCGATCTGTCTTCAGACTCTGGTATAGTCCAGCGAATGAAAGAAAGAAAAGAAGATAAGGATGTAACATCCAATCAACAGCGAGGCCATTAGCGGCAGAATACAAGCTCGGCCTGATTATTTAAGAATGGGGAGGAAATGGACTGCACCCTTTCAAAGGAACCATCTCAGCACTTTTCTGCGGTGATTTAGGGAAATAGCGGGAAACCTAGGAGTCCAATGTGCTAAGCACTACGCCACATCATTGGGTACGATCAACGGTAACGTCAGTAGTATAACGTAAAGTGTGGGTTTTCTTGGTGACTGGTGACCTGAGACACTGTTCTGCTATTGCCTCGAGATACTGCCTCTTCTGTAGAGCCTTGTGTCTGTCTATATTCACATTTGAGTAATTGACTAAGTCGGATGCGTAACATATTCTGTGCCATGTGTACCCTCTCTAGTTTATAACCTGTGTTGCGCCTGAGTAGTTAGGCAGCTGTGCCTTCTTCTAAGTAGGCTGTGTAGCGTATCTTCTGGGGGACACGGCAGAGGCGGAAAGATTAGTACAGGTGAGGGAAAGCATCGGAGACTGGTCACTTGTTTGGAACTACCGGCCGTACAGAGGCAGCACGGTACTTCCCCCAACGCTCCGACACGGACCGGCCGCAGATGCCGGACTCCACACAGCGAGCTCGCGCTGTATCGAGCGCGGCGCATCGCGGGACAGCCTAGCTGCAGGGGCAGCCGCGCCGCAGGACTGTTCGGCTTGCTGCATCGACAGCACTCGGCCATTTTTCCCAGGTTCTGCAACCTCTAGGAGTTTGGTGTAGCTGTTTCAGATCCATTAGTGTTTCGGTCACTTTAATTAAGCAGCAACTAACTCCATCGCCCAGAACAGTAGTTGTCTCTGGGTCGAAGAGATGTAATCATAGTACCCTCACTGACGAGGGACAGCCACAATGTTTTAATTGTCATCTAGAAATAAGAAGAATACGTCATTGGTCTTCTGTTTGTTTCAAATCCCCGCAGAAAAATGCTAGTACATGAAGTTACTTTGTAAAATGCGTTGTGTAATTACGCTGAGCCGACATGACTGCCTATAACGCACTGATTATGGCTGCACTGTTAGCTGACGATTGGTATTATTGCCGGTGATGACTTTCTTTCTGCCCTATAAGGGCAGATGTTCCTTTAAAGTTTTTTTGTGGAGAGTCACCAATACTATTACCCCTCAAAGCAAGAACCTTGTCTCCTGACGCACTCTTTAGCTTTGCAAGTTTCAGGGTATTCAGTGTTCTCTTTCAGCAAGCCATCGAGTCCGCGCACCAAATATCTCTCCAGTAGTTCGATTTCGTTGTACTGTATAGTTACGTTTAAAGTGCAACTACTCACGGAGGTTCCGTGTTGGTTGTATTTATCATATGGCAGCAGATGATAACGCGTTAATGCAAAGCCGACGTACGCTGGAAAAAAAAATAATTTCTATTTTGGCCACTAGGTGCAAATATGGCGCTTACAACATTTCATCGACGTCTTAGGTGGTGATAACGAACAAATACCGCAAGCACCACTTAATAATAAAATCAGCATTATGCATTTCTCACTTGTTTACCTTTTCTGCCAACATTCCATTCCGCATTACATACGGAAACGTTTCTACACGTCTATTTTGCATTCAAAACTCCAGATTTCCATCTGGTGGTCAAATACGGAACTAATTTTTTTTCCAACGTAAATCGGTTCCGCATTAATCCGTTAGTATACCCAATAACTTCCGCTGCCATACGATAATTACAGCTAACACGGACGTCTGCAGGTAGCTACACTTTTAATTACAACCACCCATAGCAAGGCACCATAAAGATATATGTAACACTTATTAATTTCATAGTTTCCTCAGCAAGTTTATCGTTGGATGTTTCTACGGCGCTCCATGGAACACAAAATCATCAGCCACGACATTTTTAATTTTTATTTACAGTTAACCAGAATACCACCGACAAACTGTCAGAGTTGGCAGTATAGACCAATCAAAAACAAAGTCGAGTAAACATGGGCAATAAATGGATGCCCTAAGAGATATGAGTATTTATTCGTCTTCACTAAAAGTGAAACACATCTCTTCTACTGAACAAGTGCACTTTAAAATCCACATTTGCTGAATATTTTGTCTCTGTTATTTCTGTCAAACTTAACACCTAACAAAACATATATAACAAAGAGCTTGCCGAAGAAGATACGCGTTTCGCAACAACGAAAGTCAACAAGTACTCAAAGCTCTTTGGGTATGCATTTCAGATCCGTAGCGAAAATAAACAACTATTCATAGCTCTTAAGGTATGCATTTCAGAGCCCACGTTTGCTAGTCTTTTTTTGTTTGGTTTGGTCCATACTGCCACCTGTGAAAGTTTGTTGGTGGAGCTCCGGTTTAAGCTGTATATACCACAGTAAAACTGCTAAAACGTGTATTATGCTGAAACTGGTATCGAAACTTACATCATTGTCTGGATGACTTAAAAGCTTATGTTTGTGCGGTGGAAGACGTTGCGTCATACGCCAGGTCCTACTGCTTGTACAGTATTACGTATTAAGTACTTAAAGTATGTTTCCAGTGGTGGACATGTGGTAGAGACCACTTTAATGTTCAAAGTCCGCGAGTTAACGACGTAAACTGTAGAAAAGAGTCGCAGCTGGACAGAGTTTTTGAGTTGCATGGTGTGTACACGATCTGTTCACCTCACATGTGCCCGGAAGCATTTAAGGCATCGCAATTCTGTTTTCATCCAAATGACTTGTGAGAAAATTCTCATTAAAAGACTTATACTTTGTTTTCATAGATATATTAATTACAGGAATATCGATATAATTTCTCTTTTTTTCAAATGGAACTATAGTGATTTCTGCTTCTAGTGTTCTATGTCTAGGAAAGATGAATCCACTGCACTCTTCAAAATTCAGTTATTAGTTTCTGGGTAATTATTATGTTTAGAGCTTAGGATGTATCTCTTTTGACCTTGAACCCGATCACTGTCTTATGTGGAAGTTATTGTTGTACGAAACTGAGGTGCCAGTTGGATGGCGCGCTCCAACGTGACGCATAAAGCAAAAAGCGGAGTAATGAAGGAAGCACTAATATAAATCGTCTTTTATTAAAGCAGCTGGACAGACAGACATTGAACTCAGCTACAATAATTTCATCCGTCTTATTTCACTTTACACAATAAAATATGTTAGTGTAATATTTGAGAAAGCTCCAAGATGATTTTATATTTTACACATGTTTGTGTTTCTAGCTTTTTCTACAGGTTGAAGCAAGAAACTGAACCTTTGGCGAATTACTTATTACTTCTCATTCAACGAATAGCTATTAACTTCCTTTGAAAAGAAGTCGATCATATTCTAGAGAAAACATAAATGGTTCAAATGGCTCTGAGCACTATGGGACTTCACTTCAGAGGTCATCAGAACCTAGAACTTAGAACTACTTAAACCTAACTAACCTAAGGACACATATCCATGCCCGAGGCAGGATTCTAACCTGCAACCGTAGCGGTCTTGCGGTTCCGGACTGTAGCGCCTAGAACCGCTCGGCCACCCCGGCCGGCAGAGAAAGCTACAATCTGACTTTTCTGGTGATTTTTATTTATATTTGAAACCATCACATGTGTGCAAGGCTGTTACGTAAGGAAAGTGAGCTTTATATGCTTACTTTCGTGGTGACGCTACAATAAGCGTCGTTTCTGCACGTGAATCGTGGTGAATTAAACACGGCACACTGCCTTTGGACGTGTACCGATCTGTTTGAGCTCGTTACGTGGATGGAACGGTAAAGGAGTTGACCTTTTCGCCGTGCTGCCTCGGGAGGCTAAGTTACGTAGCGAAAGGGCAGCCTGGGTGTTCGGCGCGCGGGATAAACAAGCGGCAGCGGTCCCCGGGGTGTACCCGACAACTGGCGAGTCTCGGCCGCAACTCGGCGGCTGCGTCCAGGGACCACCTCACAGTGAGGATCCACCAGGCGCCGCTCCAGCGTCTGGCTCTGAAGCAGCAGGTCACCATCGCTTTGATGCACCTGACAGGCTAAGGACAGTAAACAGGGTGAGTCAGGAGGAAAGTTACGTGCTTTGAGGTGCGACAATATTAGTGATTGTGAATAGCAACCTTCCTAGGGGCATGTGCCTTATTCCGAATGGTTGATATGGTAGAACACATTTAATACCACTTTTGTACGTGTTCTTGAATAACTAGAAAACGCATCCTCCAGCGACACGTGTTGCGGTACAGAATTAAACTACATTAAATTTCCTACAGAAAAGATCGTATTCATTTTTTTTTCTGGGACTAGTAGTTTGCGCGAAATGAGCGCGAGAACATTGTAAATCTCGTGCGACGCGCATGCGCTGTAGCGTAGGTAGTTTTTGTAGGCCAATTTGAGGTAGTTTGCCAACTTAATAGACCAAAAGTGTCCGGTATCAAATTGTTCGTCTCAACTTCCTCTATACTACTGTGGCTAATAAACATTTACAATGTTTGAATAACACGGAAAATAAATAACAGTGTACATTGAATGTATTCTGCCTTCGAAACCATTCGAAATAGGGCATACGTCAAAATGAAGTCTGTTATTCAGAATTAATAATACTGTCACTCCTTAAAACATGTACCTTTCCTCTTGACTCACCCTGTGTTAGCGGAACAAGGAATCGTTCTAGCGACGCTTCTGGATCGAAAGAGGGAAATGCACGGACATATGCGACGAAGTGTAGATAGACGTTGCCAAGTGACTCGGGACGAGCCCCTCGCAAACAGTGAAGCTTGTCGGCTGTTCGCTTGCTCTTGTCGTGAGCATCTCTGGAAAGTTGTTCAAGGACGGTGAAACCAGGAGTAGGCGACAAGACGTTGGAATTCCACGGCTCATCACAGCCGTCCTCGCTCTGTATACCAGGATGGACGGCGGTCTGTGGCAGATCTGATGGCAGAGTAAAATGTTCGCGTGGGCAGAAGTGTGTCTGAGAACACCGCCCAGTGCACATTGTTGAACATGGCGCTCTGCAGCAGACGAACCGTACATGAGCCCATCTTCATCCAGCGACATCCTGAAATACGATTACAGTGAATCATCGAGATTGGACCATTGATCAATGGAAACTTGCCAGCTATTCGGATGAACTACATTTTGTGTTACACTAGGTCGATAATTGTGTTCTGATACGCCGTCATCCAGGCGAACGACTGCGCTGGACGTTCACCGCTTCACGGGTAGGTGCCGGTGGCGGATTGTTATGCTATGGAGGACATTCGCTTGGGACGTGTGGCAGTAACCTAAGGCACCGTGATAGTTGTCGACTGAGAACATTATAGAGGTCCATCTGCATACCACCATGCTCGATGCTTTCCCCGACGGCGATGGCAGAATCGTGCTACAGTGTTTTATGGAGCAGGATAGTGATTGCACATTGATTTCTTGGCCATAGGATACGTCTGATTTGAACGCGACGCAAAGACACCTGAGGCGCTCTCGTTCGCCAGCCCACGAACCACCGGGCCATAATTTACGGGAAATGCCTGAGCTGTCTGGTGGCACATAACTCCGAAAACTTACCAAGGTCTGCTCGAATCCATGCCAAGCTGTATCGCTGCTGTACTGCGTTCAGAAGATCAATCAACATGTTTAGCAGCACATTACCACAAAAAATGTGGCGCATCAAAGTGTTACAAAATTTCCTGGCAGAGAAACGACCCATCTTTCTTACCAGCCTTTATCCCTCCGCGTGGGGGCACCAGAAAAGTTTTCAGGACGATGAACTCGCCTTATTGGCGCCTTATTTATTCGACCTGCCCTGCGACGTTAGACAGTTGAAGTTCGGTCAGTAAGTATACACATGGAGAATCTAAACTTCACTAAAGTCTGCATGCTTTTGTGTCAGTTGTCACTGAAGATATGTTCTGGGTTCTTAGGCCGCTTCACGTACGACGTCTTCTGTAATAGTATACTTTTCGCCCCTTCTGCTGGGTCACCATTAGCTCTAGTGGATGCTCAGCCAGTCGGGGACACCAGAAAGGTCCTGAAAAAAAAACCTGCAGAGGGATCGAAGTAGTTCGAGGGTTTTACCTACAGCCTATACTTTGCACGTACAAAGATACTCTTCAAGACTACAGCAGATAAAAATTTACATGCCATAATTTAATAACCTGTTCACAATCTAAATGTACTCGTATTTACAATTTATATTTCAACTTCCCATCAGCGACGGAACAGAGGGAACGCAGTCATATAATAAATTGACAATAGAATGAGTTTGTCTCAGACTGAATTTTAAATGAAGATGAGGATCTAAAAAGATGCTCATATATTCTTCAGTCTCAGTTCCACGTTGTTAATTATGTTACATGTTTCTACCTCTGTGAATGATCTTCAGAACTAAATAGTTACGTCAGCAACTCGTCCTGTCTGTGTCAGATCCTCATCTCATCGTACTGTTTAGGTCTGAAGATGGGCCAGAGAAATCGAAACACGTCACGTAATTAAAGAAGTGCAACTTAGACTAAAGAAAAATTAGAATTGTTTTAAATATCAATAGAGATGCAGATACTATAGTGACGAGTATATCAGTTGTAGTAACGTAAGGGTCATTTAGTTGCAATCTGAGGCAAGTTTATACGTACTCTCAATGCATTCATAGTGTGATTACAAAATTTTGCAATTTAGAATGGGATGTAGCGGGACATACTTGAGTGTTTGGCTCAACTCCAAGTAAATGGCAGTGATTCGTGCTCTGTGTATAAGTACTGCGAGACGTAAAAGTATGTAAACATTTAAAAATGCACTAATTCACGGAATAATGTAGGTAGTCCCGTAAAACTTTACACAAACTCGAGACATGAGATGGGGATTTGTTAAAATCAAAAAAGAGTGCAATAACAGGCCAACAGATGGAGTGCTGTTTTTAAAACTGTTACGGAATCGCATCAGCCTTAGCTCGGCTGGTAATCGCGTGCTGGAAGGCACGACTCTTGTGCAGGCCTGCGCTCCACCCTGCATCGCCTGCTGGGGATGGCACGTTCAGCCTGCACTGCCGTCGTGCTTGTCCCCTCTGGTCTCCTGGCTGCGGGCTACCCTGAGCCACAAGTGTGCCGCGTTTCTCCAGCCTCATCAGTTGTGCTGAAAGACGACGTCGGACGGCAGTTTCTCACTAAATCTACTGATACGGTGTGCTTCACAGCTTTGTCCCTCGACTACAGGTATTGTTGTCCTCGATGGTGAGTGTTCATCGGAGGTAAGGCTATCATCATCTGGAGTGCCGCAGGGAAGTGTGGTAGATCCGCAGTTGTTTTCTATCTACATAAATAATCTTTTGGATAGGGTGGATAGCAATGTGCGGCTGTTTGCTCATGATGCTTTGCACGGGAAGGTGTCGTCGTTGAGTGACTGTAGGAGGATACAAGATGACTTGGACAGGATTTGTGATTGGTGTAAAGAATCGCAGCTAACTCTAAATATAGATAAATGTAAATTAATGTAGATGAATAGGAAAAACAATCCCGTAATGTTTGAATACTCCATTACTAAGATAGCGCTTGACACAGTCACGTCGATTAAATATTTGGGCGTAACATTGCAGAGCGATATGAAGTGGGACAAGCGTGTAATGGCAGTTGTGGGGAAGGCGGATAGTCGTCTTCGGTTCGTTGGTAGAATTTTGGGAAGATGTGGTTTATCTGTAAAGGAGACATCTTATAAAACATCAATACGACCTATTCTTGAGTACTGCTGGAGCGTTTGGGATCCCTATCAGATCGGATTGAGGGAGGACATAGAAGCAATTCAGAGGCGGGCTGCTAGATTTGTTACTGGTAGGTTTGATCATCACGCGAGTGTTGCGGAAATGTTTCAGGAACTCGGGTAGGAGTCTCTAGAGGAAAGGAGGCGTTCGTTTCGTGAGTCGCTACTGAGGATATTTAGAGATCGAGCATTTGAGGCTGACTGAACTACAAATTTACTGCCACCAACTTATATTTCGCGGAAAGACCCCAAAGATAAGATAAGAGAGATTAGGGCTCGTGTAGAGGCATATAGGCAGTCATTTTTCCCTCGTTCTGTTTGGGAGAGAATATGCTAGTTGTGTTACGAGGTACCCTCCGCCACGCACCGTTTGGTGGATTGCGGAGTATGTATGTAGATGTAGATGTAGATACTGATGAATGATGGCCAGCATCTTGAGCATTTGTTATAAAGAACATCTTTGCTAAAAATCAGTTTCTACGCTAACTGTTGCTTGTGTATCATATGAAACGCCATATGTTGGTCATTTTGTGCACTTTTCTTATATTTCGATAGAGCGCTATGTCAGCTCAAGCGTGTGTGCCAATTTTTACCTCTCTACCTACATTATCCCGTGAAATATTGAATTTTGAAATTGTAACGGACTATTGTGTCACCATGTCACGAGAACGCGCGGGAGAAAGGAGGGCAGCTTGTTGGGATAGCGTGTGTGGAGCCGGGTGCGGGGCGACCTGCGGCAGGTGTGGCCTGGGCTGGGCTGTGCCGAGCCCCCCACTGCCGGCCCCAACTTCTCCCCCCCTCCATCCATCAGCGGTGCCGACCGCAGCCGCAGAGCAGCAGACGCCGACGCCGACGCCGACGCCGACGCTCCGCCGCTGACAAATGGCGGCGCCTGCGGCCGTCGGCGGGCCGCGGATAAATCGCTGACGAGGGGAGCGATCGCCGGACCGCGGACACAAGGCGGGCGCCGCCGCCTCCCAGGACCTCTGCCCCTGCCCCTGGCGGCTCAGCCCCGCAGACAGAGGAACGCACGTCGCATCCGTGTTTGGCGACATCGCGTTGAACGAACACTGGAAGCGTGGATTCGTCATCGCTATACTGGCGTATCACCCGGCGTGATGGCATGTGGTGCCATCCGTTACACTTACACGTCTCGGTCACCTCTTGTTCGCATTGGCGGCACTTTGAACAGTGGACATTACGTTTCAGATGTGTTACGACCCGTGGCTCTACCCTTCATTCGATCGCTGCGAAACACTACATTTCAGCAGGATAATGCACAACCGCATGTTGCAGGTTCTGTACGTGCCTCCCTGGATACAGAAAATGTTCGACTGCCGCCCTGGCCAGCACATTCTCCAGATCTCTCACCAATTGAAAACGTCTGGTCAATGGTGGTCGAGCAACTGGCTCATCCCAATACGCCAGTCACTACTCTTGATGAACTGTGGTATAGTGTTGCAGCTGCATGGGCAGCTGTACCTGTACACACCATCCAAGCTCTGTTTGACTCAATGACCAGGCGTATCAAGACCGTTATTACGGCCAGAAGTGTTTGTTGTCAGTACTGATTTCTCAGGCTCTATGCACCCAAACTGCGTGAAAATGTAAACACATGTCAGTTCTAGTATAATATATTTCTCCAATGAATACCCGTTTATCATCTGCATTTCTTCTTGGTGTAGCAATTTTAATGGCCAGTAGTGTAAGTGATTACACAAACAGCAATACATTGATGCGTGGCGAAAATAACCACAGGCTAAACAATACCCGTCATACGGTCGGCGAAATAAACGATTATTCATGTTTTGTTGTTGTTGTTGTTGTCATCAGTCCTGAGACTGGTTTGATGCAGCTCTCCATGCTACTCTATCCTGTGCAAGCTTCTTCATCTCCCAGTACTTACTGCAACCTACATCCTTCTGAATCTGCTTGGTGTATTCATCTCTTGGTCTCCCTCTACGATTTTTACCCTCCACGCTGCCCTCCAATACTAAATTGGTGATCCCTCGATGTGTCACAACATGTTCTACCAACCGATCCCTTCTTCTAGTCAAGTTGTGCCACAAGGTCCTCTTCTCCCCAATTCTATTCAATATCTCCTCATTAGTTACGTGATCTACCCATCTAATCTTCAGCATTCTTTTGTAGCACCACATTTCGAAAGCTTCTATTCTCTTCTTGTCCAAACTATTTATCGTCCATGTTTCACTTCCATACATGGCTACACTCCATACAAATACTTTCAGAAACGACTTCCTGACACTTAAATCTATGCTCGATGTTAACAAATTTCTCTTCTTCAGAAACGCTTTCCTTGACATTGCCAGTCTACATTTTATATCCTCTCTACTTCGGCCATCATCAGTTATTTTGCTCCCCAAATAGAAAAACTCCTTTACTACTTTAATGTCTCATTTCCTAATATAATTCCCTCAGCATCACACGACTTAATTCGACTACATTCAATTATCCTCGTTTTGCTTTTGTCTATGTTCATCTTATATCCTCCGTTCAAGACACTGTCCATTCCGCTCAACTGCTCTTCCAGGTCCTTTGCTCTCTCTGATAGAATTACAATGACACTGGCAAACCTCAAAGTTTTATTTCTTCTCCATGGATTTTAATACCAACTCCGAACTTTTCTTTTGTTTCCTTTACTGCTTGCTCAATATCAGATTGAATAACATTGGGGATAGCCTACAACCCTGTCCCATTCCCTTTCCAACCACCGCTTCCCTTTCATGCCCCTCGAGTCTTGTAACTGCCATCTGGTTTCTGTACAAATTGTAAATAGCCTATCGCTCCCTGTATTTTACCCCCGCCATCTTTAGAACTTCAAAGAGAGTACTGCAGTCAACATAGTCAAAAACTTTGTCTAAGTCTACAAATGCTAGAGACGTAGGTTTGCCTTTCCTTAATCTTTTTTCTGAGGTAAGTCGTAGGGTCAGTATTGCCTCACGTGTTCCAACATTTCTACGGAATACAAACTGATCTTTCCCGAGGTCGGCTTCTACTAGTTTTTCCATTCGTCTGTAAAGAATTTCTTGCTAGTATTTTGGAGCTGTGACATTAAACTGATAGTTCGGTGATTTTCACATCTGTCAACTCCTGCTTTCTTTGGGATTGGAATTATTATATTCTGTTTGAAGTTTGAGGGTATTTCGCCTGTCTCATACATCTTGCTCACTCTTATTCATACTAAACAGTAAATCACAAAGGACCAAAACAAAATTTGGCCCATGGCCCTTAAAAGAAACATATGAGCTTCTGCAGAACTACATCTTAAAACTATTTACCTAAAATAACGAGGTTGTTCTCGCCGCCTAGAAATACCTATAAACACGCATTAATTACTTCTAATTGAGTTAATTTTATTTTACTTCCCATCGTCTGACCACGTGACTTATAAAACAACCAGTGTTTGACGAATCACTCGCAACAGCGTAAAGCTTAACTTTTTCATAAGAATTCAAAAAACGTGTCTCTGGCTGTAGAAACTTTTTAAATTAATACCACGACCGGTTTAACAGCAATTAAGCACGTCCTCAGGTGATATAAATTGTGCCTGCAACAGTATTTTACGCCGTTCTGTAGTCTCACCGCTTCCTTCACGTCACTGATAAATTAAAACTCGCTAGAGTCGTTTGTCAGATTGATAAAAATGGGGTTACCTACAGCTGGTAACATGCGTTATCCCTTTTTTATCAATTTGACAAACGCTTCTAGCGGAATTTAATTTACAGTGACGTGAAAGACGGGGAAAGGTTAGAGGACAACGTAAAAAATGTTGTAGGCACAGTTTATATCGTCTTAGATTACGCCTAAGTTGGCATGACATCGGTCGTGGTTTCAATGAAAAACCTTTCATTCGGTGGAACACCATCGTAGAGACAGATACTGACTCTGCATTCTGATGTACGGTGAACCATGCACCGGCTTGAATCGATGAGCTTGCAGGTCGCCAGAGACGTTGCTATTCTGTCACTGAGTGATGGATTTCGGGGCGTCTCGATAGGGGGGGTGTATTGGGGGGGGGGGGGGGCACATGTAGAGTTGGAGAAGGAAACTTGAACGTCGAGCGCGACTACGCGAGTCTGCCTTGGTAGGTACCCCGGTACGCTACGCAGGGTTCGCTGGCTCGTGGTTCTGGAGCCGTAAGCTGAGCTTCGTACGGGCTGCCTTGGTAGGTACCCCGGTACGCTACGCAGGGTTCGCTGGCTCGTGGTTCTGGAGCCGTAAGCTGAGCTTCGTACGGGCTGCCTTGGTAGGTACCCCGGTACGCTACGCAGGGTTCGCTGGCTCGTGGTTCTGGAGCCGTAAGCTGAGCTTCGTACGGGCTGCCTTGGTAGGTACCCCGGTACGCTACGCAGGGTTCGCTGGCTCGTGGTTCTGGAGCCGTAAGCTGAGCTTCGTACGGGCTGCCTTGGTAGGTACTCCGGTACGCTACGCAGGGTTCGCTGGCTCGTGGTTCTGGAGCCGTAAGCTGAGCTTCGTACGGGCTGCCTTGGTAGGTACCCCGGTACGCTACGCAGGGTTCGCTGGCTCGTGGTTCTGGAGCCGTAAGCTGAGCTTCGTACGGGCTGCCTTGGTAGGTACCCCGGTACGCTACGCAGGGTTCGCTGGCTCGTGGTTCTGGAGCCGTAAGCTGAGCTTCGTACGGGCTGCCTTGGTAGGTACCTCGGTACGCTACGCAGGGTTCGCTGGCTCGTGGTTCTGCAGCCGTAAGCTGAGCTTCGTACGGGCTGCAGCCAGTGTGAATGCCTCTTGTGAGACGGACTGGTGATCACGATGACGCAGTGTGGGATTTACACGTCGTGATGCAGGTATTAGTGAACAAAGGGTTGTCGTAGCCGGATTGAATATTGTAACTCCCAAAGCATCCAAAAATAAACGAAGAAACATCTATTCAAAAAAGCAGATAAAAATTCGCTTGACGTTTTCATGAGAGCCAATCTCCAGTCCTTCAAAATTAACAATGTTAGTGCAAACAGATGTCGCGTGCATTCAGAGAAATAGTATCGACAGTAGTCGAGATATTTTTACCAAATAAATTGAGAAACGGCGGAGCTCATTCCCCTTCGTACAGAAAACGGGCAGAGCACTGTTGCAGAAACAACGAAAAAAAGCATACTAAAATTAAACGAACCAAAATTCTCAGGATTGACGATTTTTTATAGAAGCTGGAACTTTAGCACTGGCATCTGTGAAAGCTGCTTGTGATAGTTCGGTCAGGACTTGAGAGTGGGCGTCCGGGGCTGCGGAACAGGAAATCAGGTACAGTAAAGAGAATATGTTTCAGTGTGCGGCACACAAGGGGCGCGCCTAGGGTCGCAAGTTACCAGGCTTAGGCCCGTGCAGGAGGTACAACAATTAGTCGAAATGTGAAACGGAAGGGCAAGCGGTTCATGTTATCTTATGTTGGAGGCCGGTCGCGAAAAGCAGAGCCAGAGGCTCTGCCGTCCGAAAAGACGCCTGTTCTGCTCGAGGTCTGGATTACAAGAGAGAGAGGCAACGGTGTTCCTCACCGCAGAACACTCCAGCGTCCACACACGTGACCTGTATCCCAAGCACGCAGTTGGCTAAAACCAATGGTATGAATTCGCTAGCAGTTTCAGCAGAGGTCTCAGGGCGTCTCTTGTCAGCATCTTTAACTGGACAGAACTGCCTCCGTTTTGAAAGACAGCAACTTGTGTCACATGGGCACAGCGTAAGTTGCTCTAGGAGTAGACTTGTTTGATTTGACTAGGACTATGAAACAATTTTTTTAAACCAATTCCCTAAAATGTTCCTTCAGTGGCTGCCATCATGTACACTATGCTTGTCCGCCCTATTTTGGAATACTGCTGTGCAGTGTGGGAGCCTTACCAGGTAGGAATAAGGAAGTACATCGGGAAAGTTCAAAGGACAGTAGAGGGGAGATAGTGGCACGGACGTGATACAAGATTTAGGGTGGACATAATTAAAGCAATGGCGTTTCTCGTTGCTGCAGGATCTTCTCACGGAATTTCAATCACTAGATTTCTCCTCCCAATGTGTAAATATTTTGTTGACACCAACTTGTGTAAGGAGAAACGCCATCATAATAAAATAATGGGAATCAGAGTTCGCACGGAAAGATATAGGTGTTCGTTCTTTCTGTGCGCTCAGTGAGTGTGGAATAACAGAGAATTACTGTGAAGGAGGTTAAATAAAGCATCTGCCAGTGCGATTAACAGAGTATCCATGTAGATGTAGATTCCCTGGGTGTGGTGCTCGGTCAATCGACGGAAGGCTACAGTCAAGTTGGCCTCGAGCCCTTGATTGCGTGTTACGGAGACTTGCCTCAGGGTACTCAGCACGCTGTGTGGCGATTGATGAATGGTATTTATTTTCGCCAAAGGCATTATAGAAGTTTCACCGACGTGCTTGGATCCTATTGCAACTGGTGAGCATGAACTTCGTTAAACTTTATACTTACTATTTTGAATTGTGGGCAAACACAGCAAATGTCAACATTTTTATTAGGCAAAAACATCACTCTGGCTTCGGAGGTGTAATAGGAGCCAATAAATTATATTTCTTTGTATCGAAATTTGAGTGTCATACTTTTGTGAAACGTTTGCCTTTTTACGATTATAAGTATTTCTGTTTTATTATGTGGAGGTTATAGGCAAAAGCTACTAGATGTAAACTGCTGGAGGCGGTTTAGGAACTCTAAGCGGTGTACATATTCCTTATCTCAGGCCCTCTGGAAACCATTGGTTTCGTTAATTAAGATTGGAGTAGCGCAATCTTAACCTTGATAATGTCTCGTGAGTCAAAACGATTTCTTGGGTCTAAGCACTATGAGACTTAACATCTGTGGTCATCAGTGCCCTAGACTTATAACTACTTAAACCTAACTAACTTAAGGACACGACACCCATCCATGCCCGAGGCAGGATTCGAACCTGCGACCGTAGCAGCCGCGTGGATCCAGACTGAAGTGCCTAGAACCGCTCGGCCACCGTGGCCGGCAGTCAAAACGATTATCGTGACCACTCTTATACATATTTATAGCTGTTAGTAGTGCATAGAATTAATCCGAGTACGGCAATAAAGGTTTCCGATAAAATGTGCGAAGTAGCTGGTCTTGTAACTGCACACCACCAGCAGTACGTGGGCTCAGTGATTTCGTGCGTTGGCACGGACGCTCCGGGGCACGGACGGAAGGAGGATTTTAAGCTGCGCTCACAGCTTCAGTTCCTGGGCTTCAGACTTGGCACAACGCGGATACAGACGCGCATCAGTCACGCTGCTCTCATTTAAGTTGCTCTGATGCGGTTACTTCTGGAAACCATTACGTAAATTTCTATACTTTAAAAGGCGAATCACTGGTGTTCTCTCAAGTGGCCGGGGTTCGATAGCCAGTTCTTCAACATATTTTCTGTTATTCATCGCTTTTTCGACCCGATGAAATCATTTGCTAGCGTGAAAAGCGCTGAGGTGCACCTCGTTTCGGAGTCGACATTAAACTGCACTTCCCGCTATAGCTGACTGATCGAGTCGGATCAGAGTCCGGAGGAAGCTAACCATAACAGCTTCAACAGGACCTTGACTGGTGGAGTACCATGGTGCTCAGACCACCCCTTGGGTCGATGACAGTTTCATTTTAAGATGTGTAGCCCACGGACATACTACACTTAGTCTAAAACCGATACATCTTGAGACTCTTCTTTAGAATTTTGTGACAGGTGTTTCGTCACAGAATGATTTATATGGTGGACTCACCTTAGATCATTCAGGATGAATTAGATCTGAGTGATTCTAGAGACATAGTACTCCCTCCAGTCATCTCCATATCCAGTTGGAGAAAGGAACACGACTTCGCCATTCTGTCACACTGCATCGAGCAATAATTAAGGACTAGGTATGTCACCAAGTTATATCTTCATCTGTCATACATCAAGTACACAACAAAATATCCTCGAACCTTTACGTAAAAAGGACTAAAGTATCCGACAGCTGTCAAAAACAAAAGGGAAACAAGTTCAAAAATGGCTCTGGGCATTATGGGACTTAACATCTGAGGTCATCAGTCCCCTAGAACTTAAGAACTACTTAAACCTAACTGACCTAAGGACATCACACACATCCATGCTCGAGGCAGGATTCGGGACCGTAGCGGACGCACGGTTTCAGACTGAAGCGTCTAGAACCCCTCGGCCATGGCGGCCGGCTGACTTTAATTGTTACTTAAGTTGAAAGCGAAGATCTCAGGCGGTGCAGTAAGACAACAGGTACCGCCCGTACCTAAACAGATTTAACATACCGGACTTTGCTTTGGACAATGCATTATACGTCACCAATTTTTAATTAATGCCCAACAAATTACATAGAACCTTTAAAACCACCTTGAGAATTTATTCACACTCGGACGATTATGCGGAAAAGGCGAACTTACAAGTCTGAGCAGCTAATGACGGGCAATAGACCTCTCATGTATTGCTTCCTTTGTTACGCGGACACCACTAATCGAAAGAAAGCTCGTGCTCAAAAACAAAACTGCCCGAATGCCAAGACCTTCTATAAATTTTTCCACGCGAAAACTTTAATACAATGGTAAATTCAGTACGAACCTGTAGCACCGGAAACAACGGTCAGAGGCAGTAATAACGAGCCATGAGCGTGCAGTCCAGCTCTATTTCAGGTATTACGACCAGCGAGCGTACAGTACCAGCAACAGGCGAAGATTATTTGTTTACCGCTGGATACTATTAAGCCAGTGGTTGCTGTATGGACTATCGATATTCAGGATGTTACAAAAAGGTACGGCCAAACTTTCAGTAAACATTCCTCACACACATATAAAGAAAATATGTTATGTGGAAATGTGTCCGGAAACGCTTAATTTCCATGTTAGAGCTCATTTTAGTTTCGTCAGTATGTACTGTACTTCCTCGATTCACCGCCAGTTGGCCCAATTGAAGGAAGGTAATGTTAACTTCGGTGCTTGTGTTGACATGCGCCTCATTGCTCTACAGCATCAAGCACATCAGTACGTAGCGTCAACAAGTTAGTGTTCATCACGAACGTGGTTTTGCAGTCAGTGCAATGTTTACAAATGCGGAGTTGGCAGATGCCCATTTGATGTACGGATTAGCACGGGGCAATAGCCGTGGCGCGGTATGTTTGTATCGAGACAGATTTCCAGAACGAAGGTGTCCCGACAGGAAGACGTTCGAAGCAATTGATCGGCGTCTTAGGGAGCACGGAACATTCCAGCCTATGACTCGCGACTGGGGAAGACCTACAACGACGAGGAGACCTGCAATGGATGAGGGAATTCCTCGTACAGTTGACGATAACCCTAATGTCAGCGTCAGAGAAGTTGCTGCTGTACAAGGTAACTTTGACCAAGTCACTGTATGGAGAGTGCTACGGGAGAACCAGTTGTTTCCGTACCATGTACAGCGCGTGCAGGCACTATCAGCAGCTGACTGGCCTACACGGGTACACTTCTGCGAATGGTTAATCCAACAATGTGTCAATCCTCATTTCAGTGCAATTGTTCTCTTTACGGATGAGGCTTCATTCCAACGTGATAAAATTGTAAATTTTCACAATCGACATGTGTGGACTGACGAGAATCCGCAAGCAATTGTGGAATCACGTCATCAACACAGGTTTTCTGTGAACGTTTGGGCAGGCATTGTTGGTGATGTCTTGATTGGGCCCCATGTTCTTCCACCTACGTTTAATGGAGCTCGTTATCATGATTTCATACGGGATACTCTACCTGTGCTGCGAGAACATGTGCCTTTACAAGTACAACACAACATGTCGTTCATGCACGATGGAGCTCCTGCACATTTCAGTCGAAGTGTTCGTACGCTTCTCAACAACAGATTCGGTGACCGATGGATTGGTAGAGGCGGACCAATTCCATGGCATCCACGCTCTCCTGACCTCAACTCTCTTGACTCTCATTTATGGGGGCATTTGAAAGCTCTTGTCTACGCAACCCCGGTACCAAATGTAGAGACTCTTCGTGCTCGTATTGTGGACGGCTGTGATACAATACGGCATTCTCCAGGGCTGCATCAGCGCATCAGGGATTCCGTGCGACGGAGGGTGGATGCATGTATCCTCGCTAACGGAGGACATTTTGAACATTTCCTGTAACAAAGTGTTCGAAGACACGCTGGTAGTTTCTGTTGCTGTGTGTTTCCATTCTATGATTAATGTGATTTGAAGAGATGTAAAAAAATGAGCTGGAACATGGAAAGTAAGCGTTTCCGGACACATGTCCACATAACATATTTTCTTTATTTGTGTGTGAGGAATGTTTCCTGAAAGTTTGGCAGTACCTTTTTGTAACACCCTGTATATTCACTTATGAAATTTGTTGTTAATAATCCTCTCAGTTCAAAATTGGCACGTGCTGTGCGAGTTGTACGGCCGCTGCGTTGTGTGGTGGCTTCAGCGGGGCGTGCGTGTCGTGTGTCGGCCGCCCTGCCGCTGACGTGCGGCTTGTTGACACGGCCTCCACCACACACACAGCAAGGCCCAGCCACGGGCCACCGAGCCGCCGGGCAAAATTAAAAGGAATATTGGGATCGATCTTTGAGTCTGCCACGGCACACTACTAACGGCCTGAAAGTAAAGAACTCAATCAGTTATTTCTAATTAGCAGTGCCATATTCTCGTACCCCTTGCTAATGTTTTCATAGCTGCTCACAATATCCTCTCTAATATATTAAATATTCCAGTCTTTTTCTGTTCCTCTTCCGTACGCCCTCAGTGATGTCGAGAAATCCGACTCATCGTCTGGTTAGGCTTTTCCACAGACTTCATCCTAATTTTTTTCTTTTTGGGAGTTATCCATTTCTATTTGATGTGCCCGCTTAACCTTTCACAAACACCACATTTAAAATACCTCCAGATTCTCCATGTTTCATTTCCATACCATACTGTGCATTCAGTTTATTCAAAGATAATAATTACACTGAAGTCACCAAGATTTGCGATGGTTCCCTGAACATTATAAAAGGGCAGGGCATGGTTCTTAATAGCGTGTGTGATAATCAAGGACGGCAAAGCATGCTCTGAAGTGAGTTTCCATGCTGGCCACTGTAACGTTCCTTAAATACTGATCTCGTGAAATGGGCGTATGGGAAAATCCCCACTACATCGCTACCTCGGAGATGCTGTGTCTCATCGCTCGAGCGCCGGCTACAACGCCACGTACAAGCTCTTGGTAACATGCCATTGTAGCGGCAGTAACCGATCTAACAACTGCGCCAGACACTTGTCTGATATAGGCGTTGCCGACCGCAGTGCCGCATTCTGCCTGTTTACATATTTTAGTATTTGAATATGCATGCCTATGCCAGTTCCTTTGCCGCTTCAGTGAACAGTTGTACTTTCTTGGACAGTATATCATACTGAATTCTTTGGTACATGATAACGACAAATTTGTAAATATCTTGCGAATGTCGTATTTGTGGCTCAAATGGTCCTGAGGACTGTGCGACTTAACTTCTGAGGTCATCAGTCGCCTGGAACTTAGAACTAATTAAACCTAACTAACCTAAGGACATCACACACATCCATGTCCGAGGCAGCATTCGAACCTGCGACAGTAGCAGTCGCTCGGTTCCAGACTGTAGCGCCTAGAACCGCACGGCCACTCCGGCCGGCGTCGTATTTGTGGATTCGTGTTTACTGGAGCGTTGTATTATCGCATACTTCCACCCGTCTGAGTTATCGCTGTTAATTACGACACTCCCCTTTCGCCCCCCCCCCTCTCCCCCTCCCCCCCTTGTCGCCACCAAAAAGACAACATACCGCCTATAAGACACGGAATTCCTTTTTGTTCTCCAACCAGCCCGGTACAGAATGCAGCTGCAGACTAGAAGGGCTGGTTGTCCTGGAGCCTTGAGCCCGACGTTTCGCACCAGGGGCGCCGCTTCGGCCATTCAAGCTTGAGCGTACATCTGCTGATTCGGCCATTGCCAGTGAATCGGACGTGCGCACCATTTGGCTCCATTCGATCAGTGCTCAGCTGAATTACTGCCTAGGAACGCTCTGCCAATACTGCGTTAGCCAGGGCTGCCCCGCTGCGCTGTGATCGTACTGCTGTCGAAACGTCAGGGGCTCCAGCAACGATACATTTGGTGTTGCTCCGTGGCACAGGCGGGGAGGATAGGAGGCACACAGAATGCGTGGGCAGCGCAACGAAGTGCGATCTACTTAACGTTTATTGGCCAGTATTTCGAGCTCCTGTGACTCTGTATCAACAAATGTACGATATTTCTGGAAACCTATCATTCAGATCTTTCACATAAACACCTGGTTCACACATGGTGTATCTTGTAGTAATAGACACTCGGCTCAGGCAGTTTCTAACGAATGGCCCGTTATTGTGATCGCTTGTCAGTTTTGGTTATTGATAACTTGATACCAGTGTCTGAGTTTAATGTGTACAACACTGAAGATGGTGATCGAAAATCGGTTCTGCTTTCAATAAAACATCAATATTACGGCCAACGCTGACCTTCCTTTTAATTTAACGTGTATACTCGTTGTGCACACAGCACTCCATGGAGTCGCCAATCAACACTTGATAATTGTTACTGAATGTAGTGTTAGTTTATGCTGAATGCCAACTTTATGTAAAATCTGATTCGGAATACAGGGTATTTCAAAAAGATTTATCCGATTTCACGTAAATATTGTACTTCTACATGAATGAAGATACGAACTTGGGGTGAATTTTAAGTTTTACTTGAAGGCTGAGAGTTTACCTTGGTGCCAGTTGTGTGCAGCTGGTCCTTTTGGTTTCCTATAGGGATGTCCTTGGGACAACTGGCTCACTCGCTCGTTCGTTCATCACACGACGTGTTTCGAGATGAGGTGGACAATAACATAACAACAAAACGCGTTTTGCGTATCCCGTTTCAGCAGATGCGATTCAGTTACAACCATCAGGCGTGAATTCAATCGAGAGTACGGCAATGGAGTTCCTACAGGTCAAAACATTATTCGGTAGTATCAGCAGTTTGAAGACACTGATTGTTTATGTAACGGGAAATGCACACGTTGCCCCCATGGGCTCGTTCAAGGCTTTCGCACGTAGTCCAAAGAAGTTTACTGTTGTACCAGCTGAGAGTTAGCCTTTCTTCATATGACGAGAGCAGTTTCAACCGGTTACGGATGGCAAGTTTCTGGAAAATACGGTGTCGAGTTTACTGCTATATTTTATTTTGCAATATAGTTGTGACCACTGTCATTTTTGTAGATTTGTGCACCGTAATCAGTATATAGGACTACATTAGTCATTCGTGTCCGAAGCTCTGTTGGGTTGGTTTGTTTGGAGGAAGAGACCAAACATCGAGGTCATAGGTCTCATCGGATTAGGGAAGGACGGGGAAGGAAGTCGGACGTGCCATTTCAGAGGAACCATCCCGGCATTTGCCTGGAGAGATTTAGGTAAATCACGGAAGGCCTAAATCAGGATGGTCGGACGCGGGATTGAACCGTCGTCCTCCCGAATGCGAGTCCAGTGTGTTAACCACTGCGCCACCTCGTTCGGTCGAAGCTCTATATTTTCCCATGTATTACAGGTACAAATTCGTATCAATCGAACCGTAAACTCGCCTAATTTGTATTTTGCGCTCCACAAATTTTCTGCGAATGTCCCTCTGGTCACACGAAACACTTATTCCTTTTTTCGTTGCAGTGGTTGTTTTTCTCTTTTACACATCATTAGGTTTATTGACGCCATCACTATTGATTACGTCTGCTTTCCGTAAATCTTTCCTAACGAGAATGCGTGTAGATGCTAATACCCCACCATCGTTGTCTATGAGATGTTTTAAACATTCACAGACACTACGGGTTACGTCATTGCTTTGCTGCCGATAGCCAGCTGTCTTTTTCGGTCGCTGTCTTCCTGCTATCAAAGTGCGTCTTCTTGGAATTGTTTGGAATCTCGTTGTTCCTGCTTTACCACTTTTATCTCATACGAACACTTTCGCTAAGTAAATAAACTGTACAAATAAAACCACACATATAATACTAGCACACCTTTTTACTTCGAGTCAAACTGGCAAAACTAATAACTCAATAAGGAATGGAAAAATAGAACTGCACGAAAATCTACACCATCTCGCTACTGACGCAGTGCTGGCGCACGAGGTGATCGACTGCGGGCGCTCAGCGCTGCCGTTTCCGAAAGTCGCAGACAGTAGGCGCAAGTGTGGCGTTAGTGCACTCGAGGTGCGTACTCGTAGCTATAATGGGGCAAATAATGTAACATGTACACTATTAAATAAAACACTGACAATATCTTGACTGCAAGAATTTGAAATTTGGTTGTTCCTAGTTATACCACCATATTCCAACTTGATTTGCATTTTGGAAAAAACCTCACCTTTTCGGGATAATTTTTCTTTATAAAGAATACTATAGCACACAAAAAATGAATGGTGTCATTTCGAAACGGTATAAGAAAATATATTAAATTTCTGTTACGGGAGATGAAAGCCTGAAAAATGTTCCAAGGCACAGCACTCCTTCCTACTATTGACACACAGAGAACACAGGTACGGAATTCATCTTCTGCATTTAACCATGAAACGTCTCAGTATATTTTTAGAGTGTTTGCATAGTAACTGAATCTGATGTTGTCTGTTTCTCCCGCACTTACATTCGGGTAGCTGAAGATGGTCGTTTGGACTGAAACTGGTAGTGAATGAAATTGTTTAATTTGACATTTGGGGCGGTTAGCCACAATGTCAATACTGCAGAATACCGCAGTTGTGGATCGCCGCCTATTAAAAGTCCTTTGTACTAAAAATATTCGAGGAATTTGGATGTAAATGCTGCTCTGAGATGAAGGGGTCGGTACTGGAGAGGAAATCGCAGAGGACCGCATCAAATCAGTCAGAAGGACGTCACAAAATATAAACGCGTGCAGTACCCCGTAGCCAGACCCCGCATGCAGTTTGTGCCGCCAACCTGCGTCTGGGAAACAGCAGGTGGCGGGCTGGGCGACTCAAGCAGCATCTGGTGTCTGCTGTCGCACAGCGGAGCTCTGCCAACGCACGCATCTCACTGTTTATGCCTTTATGGCGATCGCCTCGGCTGCATCGCTTTTCAGTTACCGTTTTCCGTCGCATTAAACGCGGGAGCCCTGCACACTGTTTTCCAAAAAAATCTGGTATTGTTTTTCTCCCCCTCCCCGGAGGAAGATAGCAGTTCTGGCGCCGCCTTCATTGTGTTTGTTTATTCTCTCCCCGCGGCGGAGAGCAGTGTAATCACGGACTCGCGACCTGTGCGTGAATTTTGCATCCGGCCCGCGCAATAAACCACTCTTTAGCGACACCGAACACCGCCGGCAGCGTGTACACGTCACGGCAGGAAGATGGACGTCTGTATTCGCGTTTTAGGTTATTCATCGCGTCCAGCGAAAACTGTCGTCGATTCCATTCGGAAACAGTTCTCCACTACATTACCGACAGCTTACGTTTATTTTGTTTCTCTAATCAACGCAGAGCACGGGAAATGGACCAGATTACACATAAATATCTTCCCTTCGATTACGTGTGGCAAGTTTAGACAGTGTAACTAACAATTTGTGTGTCGTGGTCGCCCTCCTTTCACAGCATTGGATACGGTGGAAGCCCACCGTGTGGTGCAGATGACGCGTACAATGTTTGACCAAAAGTAACCTGACAACGGACATTAATATGGGGTTTGTCTATTCTTCACCTTTTTGACGGCTTTGATTCTCCTACAAACACTTCGAATGTGATGCCTGAATGTCTGTTGAGCAGTGGCAGCGCATTGTTCCTCGAGAGCGAAAACCAGAGAGAGTAGTGATATTCGATGCTGGAGTGTGGAGCGGAGCTGTTGCATTAGCTTACATCTACATCTACATCTACATAGATACTCTGCAAATCACATTTAAGCGCCTGGCAGAGGGTTCATCGAACCACCTTCCAAATTCTCTATTATTCCAATCTAGTATTAAAAAAATGGCTCTGAGCACTATGGGAATTAACATCTGTGGTCATCAGTCCCCTAGAACTTAGAACTACATAAACCTAACTAACCTAAGGACACCACACACATTCATGCCCTAGGCAGGAATCGTACCTGCGACCGTAGTGGTCACGCGGTTCCAGACTGTAGCGCCTAGAAACCGCAATCTCGTATAGCGCGCGGATAGAATGAACACCTATATCTTTCCGTACGAGCTCTGATTTCCCTTATTTCATCTTGGTGATCGTTTCTCCCTGTGTTCGTCGGTGTCAACAAAATATTTTCGCATTCGGGGGAGAAAGTCGCTGGTTTGAATTTCGTGAGAAGATTCCGTCGCAACGAAAAACACCTTTCTTTTAATGATGTCCAGCCCAAATCCTGTATCATTTAAGTGACACTCTCTGCCATATTTCACAATAATACAAAACGTGCTGCCTTTCTTTGAACTTTTTCGATGTACCCCGTCAGTCCTATCTGGTAAGGATCCCACACAGCGCAGCAGTATTCTAAAAGTGGACGGACAAGCGTAGTGTAGGCAGTCTCCTTAGTAGGTCTGTTACATTTTCTAAGTGTCCCGCCAATAAAACGGAGTCTTTGGTTAGCCTTCCCCACAACTTTTTTTGTGTGTTCCATCCAATTTAAGTTGTTCGTAATTGTAATACCTAGGTATTTAGTTGAATTTGCGGCTTTTAGATTAGACTGATTTATCGCGTAACCGAAGTTTAACGAGTTCCTTTTAGCACTCATGTGGATAACCTCACACTTTTCGTTACTTAGGATCAACTGTCACTTTTCGCACCATTCAGATATCTTTTCTAAATCGTTTTGCACTTTGTTTTGGTCTTCTGATGACTTTATTAGTCGATAAACGACAGCGCCATCTGCAAACAACCGAAGACCGCTGCTCAGATTGTCTACAAAATCGTTTATATAGATATGGAACAGGAAAGGGCGTATAACACAACTTTGGGGAACGGCAGAAATCACTTCTGTTTTAGTCGATGACTTTCCGTCAATTACTACGAACTGTGACCTCTCTCACGGGAAATCACAATGCAGTCACATAACTGAGACGATATTCCATAAGTACGCAATTTCACTACTAGCCACTTGTGTGGTACAGTGTCAAAAACATTCCGGAAATCCAGAACCGATCTGAAATCCCTTGTCAATAGCATTTAACACTTCCCGTGAATAAAGAGATAGTTGTGTTTCAAAGGAACGATGTTTCCTAAACTAATGTTGACTGTGTGTCAATAGCCCGTTTCCTTCGAGGTAATTCATAATGTTCGAACATAACATGTGTTCTAAAATCCTGCTGCATATCGACGTTAACGATATGGGCCTGTCATTTAGTGGATTACTCCTACTAGCTTTCTTGAATATTGGTGTGACCTGTGCAACTTTCCAGTCTTTGGGTACAGATCTTTCGTCGAGCCAAACGTGTTCCAGTGTGTTCAAGTCGGGGCTCTTGGCAGGGCAGTTTCCTTCAGGAATGTTGCTGTCGTTCACAGACGACTGCCTCGCTGATGCTGCTTTATGACAGGGTGCTCTGATGCAGCCAATCATCGAACTGTTCCTCTACTTTGAACAGTACAGAGTGCTCTAAACGGAGTTCATATTATTCTGAATTTAGCTATTTCTTAATTGCTATCAATGAGGGCAGCAATTCGTAACTACGAAAAGTACCCCCTCCACCATACCGTAACACCACCACCTCAGTAATTAACTACCAGCACTACACATGATGACAGGTAGCGTTGTCCAGATTTCACCAAACCCGTACCCTTCCTTCGGGTTGTCATATAGGGTATAACGTGATTGATCACTCCAAATGATTCGTTCCCAGTCATCTGATGCCCAGTGACTTCCCTCTTCCGCTCAGCATTGACTCCCACAATGTGTCGACTATGCTGAAGCATCCCAGTTCTTTTAACTCTCTAGGATCTGCAATTGTGGTAGCTGGAGTGCTGGTGGCATTCATGGGGATATTCAAAAACCACAGTGCTCAGTGCTTCCTGTCCATCAGTTCATAAGATATGCCTGATCTTGGTTGTTCCTTCTCGTTTCCACTCGACAGTCACACCACCAACAGTCAATTTGGGCAGCTTTAGAATGATTGAAACTTCTCTGATAGATGTGGTGAGCAGGTGACATCTAGCGACTAAATCACATTCGAAGTCAATGTGGCGGCCTAAACTAATCGTACTGCTGTTACTGCGCCTCTGGTGAATTCACACTGCTCTCCACATCTTATTGCAGGGGGCGGGAGGGGTCCTGCTCTCATGTCATTTAGTGGTAAAACCCGCATTACACAGCGGTGTCTGTATACTTATGACCAGATTGTGCATTTCCTTAGTTATGAGGCTGGTATACCAATCAGTATTCCACAAGTGCACCTAAAGAGACTGGTTGCCACACCTGTGAAACAGGTAATCGGGCTTAACAGCCAAACACCTGAATGTCCCTGTGCGAAGTTGATGTCTTCAGCCAGTTACTTTACGAAAACAAGTTCATCCCAATTTTATGAGTTCTTTGTCAATATTTGTTACTGGTGGAGGAGCTCACCAAAAACTTCAGCTTTCTACAAGATATTTGTGCTGAATAAATTAAATGAGACAGTATGTAAACAGAAGTGGCTTCGGACTTTGGATTCAATCTGGGAATAACGTCAAGAGCGAGGCACTGATGAGCAGTAGGATAGAAGTGTCAGGTTTAAATATAATGGGAACTGCTGATAATGTAAGGGCTTTCAGTGTCGGGTTACTCACCTGGGCTCCCTGGAGCCTCCATTCCTCGGGGGAAGCACCAGGACTGATCACAGGAGAGGGAGTGGAATCTCCAAAGAGCACAGGTGTGTAACCTGACACCACATACCAGCAACGCCCGCTGTATTTAGAACTTGCAATAGTACCCTACTGACGTCTCCTTTGCGGGCCACGTCTTACCATATTACCATTGCCCACACGCTGCTCACAGTCTGCTGTTAACTGTCTACTAACTCAAAGTGTCACACAGAAGAATTCGTTTTTATTGCTCACTCTTTGGCAAGTAGCTCGTCTGATCAACTGAAGCTAGATTAAAGTCACTTACTTGCCAACTTTCTTGATGATGTCCCTTCTGAAGATAACGCCGACAGGGATCATCAAATACGGGCACACTCACTTTGTGGTGGGATGAAACTTGTATTTTATAGTCTGTATATAAGCAGCTCTTTTTTATGAATTTGTGGAAAACACATTAAAGGAAACACTGTTAGACATCATCGGTGTAATTTTCGAACTATGACAAACATTGTTATGTCTACTGCCTCGGCGCCGACTGAAGCTTTTCAGCGCCGTGGAGCTACGTCACTGCTGTCGCCTACCTTCGATAGTGACTGGGAGCGTTCGATCTACGATTGCGTCAACTTTTTAATAACACACACTACAATTTCAAAGCATCAGAGTAACTGTCGCTCACATACATACTTTATTCCCAGTCTAGAAGATTATCATCATATCATACAAATCTTTTTCTCCTTCGATTATGGTATTTATAACCACACTAAAAATAAAAGACGACTTACAGGAACTGTTGAATTGAATGAACAGTATAATAAGCACTGAATGTGGATCGCGAGTAAACAAAAGAAAGACGCAAGGAATGAGGAGCAGTTGAAATAAGGGTGGCAATAAACGTAATGTAAAAAATTGGGCACCAGGAAGCAGAAAAACTGAAGTAATTCTACTCGGAAACAAAATTACAGGTGATAGACAGTGGAGGGACATTGCGAGAAGCAGGTTAACACAGGCAAAGAGGACATTACTTGCCAAATGAAGTTTATCAACATCAAATACAGGCCTTAATTTTATAACATACTTCTGGGCCAAAGCTTTGTTTGAAAATAAATCATGGATTGTGGAAAAATTGAAAAAAAAGAATAAAATGGAAGCATTTGTATGGTGTGCTATACGAGGATACGATAATTAAATAGTCTGACAAGGTGCAAGAGGAGGTTCCTCGCAGAATCGGCGAGAAAAGAAATATGCGAAAACACTAAAGGGAAGAGGGGACTTGATGACAGGTCACTTGTTAAGACATCAGTGAATGACTTCCTGGGTACTATATGACGCTATAGAGGACAGAAACTCAAAGGAAGACAGAGGTTGAAATATAGACAACAAACAGTCGTGAACGTCGCATGTAATAGTCTAAGATGAAGAGTTTCAAACGGGAGACGAGGGCCACATCAAACCATTCAGGAAGATAATGGCAAAAAAAGCCATAATACGATTCGCACTTGAATTACAGGTGTTCACTACGTTGCTATCGCGCCGTACGTCAGCTGTGCAAATATAAGCCACACCTTGCACTAGAAAACATACCAGACGTCAAACACACGCCACCGGCGTGCTTCCTAGCGCGGGGAAGGCTAAAACGATGTTTTTCAACGGTTAGACTGACTGTGCTCATTTCAGGGAGCGATGTCACGCTGGATAAGAAACTGGAGAAGAAAGCACGCGTCATTTAATAAAAGACAAGCTGTCAAGTGGATGCAAAGGAATGGAAATCATTGGAGTGGAAGTGTGACAGACGACAAAGCGTTGTAGGCGTCCACATCCTGAGAAGCAACTTGCTCTCACGCGGTCGCGCTATTTGACGTCGTCCAATGGAATCCCCACTGAGCGCGCAGGTGACACCTGACTGAAGGGCGTCGGAACGCTTCGCAGCGGGGGTAAATACTGCACAAATAATGGAGCATTGTTGTCGCCCGTGGCTCACAGCAGTCAGCGTAAGAAACTGTCCGCTGTAGGTCAGGGGACTATAACCTTGTTCACGGAATGGACACGCTATGTAGCGAAGAATGTGGGTCAACTATAAAGATAATAAAGAAGTGGTCGATGAATACCAGTTCTCACGACTATGGTTACTGTCCAGACACCATCCCGGCACGTAACGTCGCTCTCACGTGTTCTGAAGGCCTTATAACCTCGTCTTGGTTCCCTGCGGTCTGTTTTAGAGCCTGAGTTTTCCGCTGTAGACAGTACTAGCGTAGAGGTTTTCATCAGTGACATACAAAACAGTGATGACGTTGCACGTTTTCTATTTCATCCCTCTTTTACCTCTATTTCGCCGGGGGAACAACCTGGAAAGTATGATCCAAACTGTTAACGCTTATTGAAAGAACGTCAAATAGAGAGCGTAAAGATAGCCCTTCACCAGTGGTTTAGGGGCGGCGTCCTTGACTTTTAATAAGAAAAACCCGGATTCGAACCTCGTCACTGCTTAAATTTTGAATACTCTTCAGAAATGGCGGCCGAAGACTTCTGGCATAAGGCGTCACCCTCGTTCTGCCAACGACCTTGTCAAAGAGGGGACAGAGGTTAAGGGCACTCTCTTGTCTTTCGGGTGGGAAACTGCCGCTGAAGGCGGAAGAATCAATAATCAACGGCATGACGATGTAGAAGGCAATGGAAATCACTGCATTAAAGATACTTAGTGTGTATCTACGAGATATGTGGCCTGCAACTGAAAAACTGTCATGATGATCTCTCCATTGGCAAGAGATTCTGGACTGGTCCCCCCTTCCGATCTCCGGAAGGGAAGTGCCAAGGAGGAGGTGACCAAGAGAAAAATACTGAATAACCAGCGAAAGGGTAACGTTCTACGAGTCGAGACATGGCATGTCAGAAGTTTGAACGTGGTAGGGAAGCTAGAAAATCTGAAAAGGGAAATACTAAGACGTAATCTAGATATTGTCAGTGGAGTGAAATGGAAAGAAGGACTTATAGTGAGACAGTATAAGTAATATCAACAGCAGAAATGGGAGAAGGATTCTTTATGAAAATGAAGGTAGAACAGAGAGTCAGTTACTGTGAACAGTTCAGTGGTAGAGCTATTTTCATAAGATTCGATAGCAAACGAACGCTGACAGCAATAGTACAGGTACACATGCATCGTCGCAAGCAGAGGATGAAGACATAAAGTACATGAGGATGTTGAACGGGTATGTAAAGGAGGATGGAAATGAACTAATCACGGGGGAATTGGAATCCGGTCGGTGGGGAAGGAGTGGAAGAAAGGATTACAGGAGGATATGGGCTCGATAGAACGAAAGAGAGAAGAGAAAGACTAAATGAGTTCTGCAATAAATGTCGGCTAGTAATAGCTAATACGCCCGCCCGGTTAGCCGTTCGGTCCAACGGGTGGCAAGGCGCGCCGGTCCCCGGCGGATTAGTGCTGAGGTCCGGCCTGAGGATGGTTTCTAAGGCGGTGATCCATCTGCTTGGCCGGAAGCGGGCTGGTTCCCCTTATTCTGCCTCAGTTACACTATGCCTGCGATTGCTGCGCAAACACTGTCTCCACGTACGCGTACAACACAATTACTCTACCACGCAAACATTGGGGTTAGACTCGTGTGGTATGAGACGTCCCGGAGGGGTCCACTGGGGGACAAACCGCACAATAACCCTGGGTTCAGTTTGGGGCGGCGGTGGGGTGGGTGGACTGCTGTAGCCTGTTGTGGGGCTGTCAACCACTCAGGGCTACGGAGGGGACGAAGCCTCTCCGCCGTTTCTAGGTCCCCAGTTCAGCACAACGCAATACAATACAATAGCTAATACTCTGTTCAAGAGTTCAAATGCTTCAAATGGTTCTGAGCACTATCCAACTTAACTTCTGAGGCCATCAGTCGCCTAGAACCTAGAACTAATTAAACCTAACTAACCTAAGGACATCACACACATCCATGCTCGAGGCAGGATTCGAACCTGCGACCGTAGCGGTCGCTCGGTTCCAGACTGTAGCTCCTAGAACCGCACGGCCACTCCTGCCGGCTGTTCAAGAGTCACAAGACGAGGAGATATACTTGGAAAAAGGCGGGACATACCGGAAGAGTCCCGTTAGATTACATCGTGGTCTGACAGACATTCCGGAATCAGATCTTGGACTTTAAGGGCCACCCGGACACAATATACACTCATACAACAATTTAGTAATTATGAACAATAGCTTGAAGCTTAAGACTATTCAGGAACGATCAATGCGCAGAAAAGTACAATATTGAAGTACTAAGAAATGAAGAGATACACTTGAAGCTCTGAGGTTATAGATACTGCGATAATGAATAGCGAAGTAGGCAGGTCAGTTGAAGAGGAATGGACATCTCTAAAAAGATCAGTCACAGAAGTTGGAAAGAAAAACGTAGGTACAAGAAAGATAATAGTAAAGAAACCATGGATAACAAACTAAATTCTTCAGTTGATTGAAGAAAGAAAGAAGTACAAAAATGTGCAGGCAACTTCAGGAATACAGAGTTGCAAACCAACAATGAAAGAAACAGGAGATGCAAATGTAGATAACCCGACTGCGATTTGAACCACATTCCTCTGGAATACGAGTCCAATGTCTTACCGCTGGCCGAAGGAAGAATTAGTATTTGGCTTCTGACTGTGGAAACGCTGAATGGCTCTGATAATGGAGTGTGATAATGTCTTGTGGGAACTCGCTAAAAGCAATTCAATCATAACAAGAGCAACAATACGATCGGGTAAAACTGGGAGTTCTTGCAGTACCGGTACCACAAAAACGAATAAAGCGAAACTGACTGAACGAGGGACGTGTTTGTGTCGTCGATGGTTCCTCACGTTGTGGCAGGTCTACGGCTGTTGTATAGCGACCTCCCCCTAGACAGGCTACAACTACCTGAAGGAGCCGAAACGCGCTTAGTGCGAATCGGGAAGGAACCAGAGTAGCGAGTGGGAACCGTGAAAATATGGCGGCCGCCTTCCGCCAGAAATCTGCGCCTTCGCCGTGAAAGAAATTCGATTTGAGCGCCCTCGATCCCGTCCGCGACTGCGGCGCCGTTAACAGAAGACGTACGAGAAGTGGAGTGGGGGGGGGGGGGGGAGGGGGCAGGCCCTTATCGGATTTCGATGTATTCATTTGCAAGAATATCGGCCGCTGCTTTTCATCTCCGGCCGGTAGGTGCGAAGAGCTCTCGCCCGCCGCTTTCACGAGAGCGAAAAATCCATCTTCCCTTTATTAATGAATCCGCCGCTTTTCAACGGTCAACGAAGGCGCGGGCTGATGCGATCGCAAGGGATAAAGGGCGCCCGTCCCTTCTGAAGGGTCGCACGGCTGCTCGTTAGGAGCGTCAGCCTCTGTGCAGAAGGGCCGGGGCGCCCTGCGCCAATCAGAGGTCGACACGTCTGCGCTGTACGAGGAAGCTACTTAGCTGGCAGCTAATTCATCCGGCCGCTGTTGATACGTCGCAAAAAAAAAAAGCGCCAAAGATACTTCAAGAGGAGAGCAAGCGAATCTCAGATGTGCTAGTGGGTTCCATTATGAAGAGCCCTGTCCGTACTTGCTGTTAGGACGGCTTACATTCTCTGTATAGTGACTTCATTTCCTGTTGTCGTCATCGTCATCATATCGTCCTCATCACCATCCTCATCGCCTTCTTCTTCTGCAATTTCAGTGCTTAGGCGTGACACTTGTTCCATCTTCGTAGGCCAGTCTCATTCATGATTTCCATTTTGGCGCCTTTTTCATGGCTTGTTCTCGTCCTTCCTCTTAACTCCGTATTCATCTATATCATTGTTTAATCGCTCTACACGTAACATTTCTTCTTATTTATCTGATTTTTTACACCCTTTGTGATTGTGCTTTTCGACCTTAGCAAATATGCTGCTCCTTAATTCCGCAGAACGGCCACTGCTGGAAAGGAGTGGTTAAAAGCTAGGAAAATTATCACCTTATTCAGAAAACTTTACAACCTCCTCTTATGTCTCGTCGCCCTCTCTGGAGAGACTCAGATTTGGAGGGCAACTGCGACTTTGTTGCTAAATGGACTGAGCATGCTGCAAACAGTAAGGAAATTGGTCGTTATCCGACCAGCAACAGACAAAACTCCGGGAATGGATCTACCTCGTCAAATTTGGAACCGGTTTAGAGTAGACATTGGCAGATGTCGAGACATGTTGTCCAAATGTGACACGGAAAGCTCGCCAGAATGCAGTTATGGAACACCGAATCAGACCATGGACCACACTCTAAATGAGTGTCCCAGCAGATCATTTCCAGGTGGCATCAAGGAGCTCCACTCCGCTTTTTCGGCAGCAGTCGCTTTGCTCTGTTATCTGGATTTCACAGTTTGGGTTTAGGTTTCTTGCTTACTGTTTTTTTTTTTTTACTGTAACTGATTGTATTGGTATTTATAACTATTCGTTTCAGTTATCTGATGTTTTATGTAACGTCTGTGCGCCTCCTTGGCGCTAGTCGTTGTTGTTACGTAATGTTTTGTGTATTTTGTAGTCTTTTTGTGCTTCTCGGACAAAGTATAACATAATACATCCTTCAACACCATTTAGGAACTGAGATGCTTGAACCTGATTTGTGTGTCATTTAGGAAATGTCCAGGGTTTACTGAGAGGAACTTCGTCCATACACATTATAAAAATGCATGTGTGTGTGTGTGTGTGTGTGTGTGTGTGTGTGTGTGTGTGTGTGTAAGTTCCACTGTGTTTATGTATGTAAATTCCCCCTCTCCTCCTCAGCCACTGGACCGATTTCAACCACACTTGGTGCAGAGATATCTTACTGCCAGGCAACGATCGCTGTGGGAGTAAGAACCACCTGCCCATCAGAGAAGCTTAGCCCCAGGCTCGTGAATTCCCAATCGTTGTCCACCCAGTGTTTGAGAATGAGATCACTTCGCGATTTGCAACAAAATTTACGTAGAATTTAAAAACTTTACGAAATTCTTTCTCGCTGAGTGGCTCTACAAAACGATGAAAGGAAAAAAAGTTTATCGCTTACTGTTTTCCCGCTGTCCGTGCAGTAAAAGTACCGCGTGAGGAATGACGGTTTAGTTTATTACTTCCTTACTACAAACTGTATTCGCGATACATTTTACAGACAGTATGCACATGTACCACCGAATGTAACTGCAAAATTATTTCATTGTACGGCACTAGTTCAGGGAATATGACGTCATAAACAATGAGCTGCATGAGAGAGTGCCGCATCATGCACGACGTTTAGATTTATTAGTTCTTTGCTACTAACTTTATTTGCAATAAATTTCGCAGACAGTATGCCCATGTCTCGCTGTATGTACCTACAATATTAGATCATTGTGCGACACAAATTCCAGGAGATATGACGTTAAGCACAAAGCGAAACGCTGCGCAGTACGGGGATTGACGCACAACTACAGTCACCTGGGCAGCACCAGGTTTTGCTGCTAGTAGGCCTCTGTACCTCAGATCTATGAGTCGAGGTAGTCGCTCGGGAATTGTCCTCTGCTAAACACCTGTGTTAAATCGCGTGGATGAAATTTGTACTGAAATGAAGAAAGTCGCGCGTTTGACCGGTTCTCGTGTCGCTGACGAAAGGACTACATTCTTGAGTATTCTGTCAAAGTTTGACATTTGTGAGTGGTTTATTTCATTAGAAACTCGCGTGTGAACATTTCACGTCGTCCATAAACCCTGCATGGCGTGTTACGTGCTGTTTATCAGAGCTTATGGCGAGCACTTCTACTGAACGACTGAATGTGTTAACTCGCTAGTAGCCGTGGGTCAGTGACTGTTTAGGACGTCTAAAATATCGGGTCGAAATAAATATCTTCCGGCTGAATTCGGGTGTGAACTTGTAACAGATACAGTCAGTACCATTGCATAATCGATGTCGGGATATTCAATACGGACTTGGTAGCCATTTTTCTTGTTTTAAAGGCAATAAACCAACTTGAAAGAAATTTTGATATTTTTCAAACAACTCATGCAAGAATCCCGAACGATCGATAGTTCAAATAACTTTCAGGTACTGCCCATCGACTGGAGTTATGTGGCATATGCGTGGTAGGTATTTTGTCGAATTTTCGTAAACGCTGCTTGTGTCGGCTAAACCAGTATCTACCATCGTAGAGTGAAGGGGCAGATAACCTGAAACCTATCCATGGAGGTGAAGTGGTTGTTTAGAGGAAAGTGATAGAGAAGCAACCTGCATAATTGTGCACGCTTTGCTGTTGACGAGTTAAGGACGGGATCGCAGCACACTATGCAGTGCGAGGTGAAGTTCCTTCCTCGGTAGGGCTGACGCACGCAGAGTGAAACTGGAAGCGGCCAGCCGCAGAGGTAAGTGTCCGCTGATTAGCGGCGCCGTCCTTTGTTTCCAGCCGGCACATGGTAATGAGGCCGCGGGCGTCGCCGCAGATTACTCTCCCTGCAGCCGCCAGCCGCCAGCCGCCAGCGGCCTCTTTCCGTCCCTCACTCTGGCGCACGCGGCGCCCTCTTTTCCGCCGACGTCTTTCCCCCTCCCCCCTCGCCGCCCCCGCCACCCGCTACTGCCAACTCCTCCGCGGCTGTCACCAGCACTCGCTCCGCCTGCTCCTCGCCGGCTCGCTCGCTCGCTGGCAGTATTTACCCCTGAGTGAAAGCGCGCGCCGTAGCGCGGCAGGCGCAGACACACGTATCGGATGCGGCTGCTCCCTCCTCCGTAGCCGGCTCCCAGAGGCGGCGCCGTTTTCAGCAGCAGCTGGTAGTAGCAACCAGCGGACTGGCAGTGCAAAACACTCACTTCGTAAATAAAACTGTCGAACAGACACAGGTCGCAAACAAGTTTCCTTTGTTTTATACGTATCACCCGTCAGATGCGAGAGTCTTCAGAAACATAGTAACTACTGGCCTTCTGCTAAATATACCAGAAAGGAAAATTAAAACACCTACAGCCGTCTCTTTTGGATTTAATTTGTTTATTCAAACAGTTTCGGCCTTCCATTACAACATCTTCAGACTCTCGACGTACGTAAATCGGGAGGAATCCAATTTCGCATACCGTTATAACAGGAGCCAATATTAGATAACTAGTGTCCGTAGATTTCTGGTTACACGACGCTGTCTCTTCGTTCGTCAACCGAAGGGATAGGATGGTATGAACCAGAGATCAATGAAAGCAATAACAGCTTTCGGCCGTAAAAACGAAGTCTTTTTAACCTAGGTTTCGGCCACTACTAAAAGTGCCTTGATCAGAAATAAATCATTTAAACTGTCGTATAAGATAAGTACTTACAATAAAAACAAATTCCTAAAACTTGGTTCTTATCTTATAGGCCAGTTTAAATACTCTTAGCAGTGGCCGAAAACGACGTCAAAAAGACTCCATGTTTGCTGCCGACGGCTGCTATTGCCTCAGTTTTACTTTGTAACGGTCGCTGACAACGCAGCTATGTTTAAAACTTTTAGACATCTGTTATTTAAGATTGGCTCCTGTTCTGACTGCAAACCGAACTGGTTTCCTCCCAGTTTACGTTGTTCGAGGGGCCTGAAGATGGTGTAATTGGAACACCGAAACTGTATGCATAAATAAATGAAACGCAGAAGAGACGACAGCAGGGCAGCTGTTTTAATTTTCATTTCATATCCAACAGCCCAAGTTCTTGCCCCCTATTACAAGGATGGACATTTTTTATTACATTTTTTTCAGTCATCAGTCTTCTGATTGGACTGATTGCGCGCCGTGAATTCCTCTCTTGTGCCAACCTCTTCATCTCAGAGTAGCACTTGCAACCTATGTCCTCAATCATTTGCGGGATGTATTCCAATCTCTGTCTTCCTCTACAGTTTTTGCTCATTACAGCTCCCTCTGATACAATAGAAGGCATTCCATGATGTCTTAACAGATGTCCTGTTATGCTGTCGCTGCTTCTTATCAGTGTTTTCCATATATCCTTTCCTCTCCGATTGTGCGCAGAACCTCCTCTTTGCTTTCCCTATCACTCCACCTAATTTTCGACATTCTTCTGTAGCACCACTCAAGTGCTTCGATTCTCTTCCCTTCCGGTTTTCCCACAATCCATGTTTCACTACCGTATAATGTGTGCTCCAGACGTATAGCCTCAGAAATGCCTTTCTCAGATGAAGGCATGTGTTTGACTTTTTTGCCCTTTTTGCGACTCCTACTCTGGCTTTGAAGTCTTCCTTGTCGCGCCCGTCATTTGCTATTGTGCTGCCTAGGTAGCGGAATTCTTCGTGACCTTCAATCCTGTTGTTAAATTTGTCGCTGTTCTCATTTCTCCCATTTCTCATTACTCTCGTCTTTCTGCGGGTTGCTTTTAATCCATCTTCTTACTCATTAGAATGTTCATTCCATTCAGCAGATCCGGTAATTCTTGTTCACTTTCACTGAGGATAGCAATGTGATCAGCGAATCGCATCATTGATATCCATTCACCTTGAATGTTAATCCCACTCCTGAACCTTTCTTTTATTTCCATTATTGCTCCTTCGATATACATATTCAACTGTAGGGATGAAAGACTACACCCCTGCCTTACTCCCTTTTTAATTCGAGCATTTCGTTCTTGGTCGCCCTCTCTTATTATTCCCTCTTGGCCATTGTACATGTTGTATATTATACGTCTTTCCCTTAGCTTACCCCTATTATTCTCAGAATTCCAAACATCTTGCACCATTTTACATTGTAGCACGCTTTTTCCAGGTTGACAAATCCTATAAACGTGTCTTGATTTTTCTTTCACCTTGCTTCCATCATTAACCACAGTGTCAGAATTGCCTCTCTGGTAGCTTTCTTTACCTTTTCTAAGGCCAAACTGATCGTTATCTAACAGATCCTCCATTTTCTTTTCCACGGGCATACAAAGATTAAATATACCTGTCACGCACATTGCGTCGACGTCAGACAAAATTATACGTAATGACATGCAGTAACGAATAACGAATACTTTGTTACGGACATGTTTATCGCCTGTATCGAATGCATACGGTACAAAATTTGGCAGTTACTTCTACAACCCTACGCAGCACACACGGCGAGAAGCGGCGGCAGGCGGCGGTGGCCGTGCGGTTCTGGCGCTCCAGTCCGGAACCGCGGGGCTGCTACGGTCGCAGGTTCGAATCCTGCCTCGGGCATGGGTGTGTGTGATGTCCTTAGGTTAGTTAGGTTTAAGTAGTTTTAAGTTCTAGGGGACTTATGACCTAAGATGTTGAGTCCCATAGTGCTCGGAGCCATTTAAACCATTTTTGAGAAGCGGCGAGTTGGGCGTGAACGACGCGGCCAGTGAGTTGGAACACATCGTGTTACGAACTTTCTCGACAATTCCACGTGCAGTGACGAACGCGTGGCCGGCTGTGCAAGGGTGGAAACAAGGGATGAGTCGAGAATTAATTAACGAATGTGGATTCAGGTGACAGAGTTGGGACCTTTTGACAAGCAACAAACCGGTTCCCTGTCCATAATTTGCATATAAATTTTGTTTGGAAGTATCTGAAGATTTAACCGCGAATTAAACCAGCTAAATAGTTACAGAAACGAAAGAAACCTAGTTGACAGATTTCGGCTACCGTCATTTTGAGAGGAATTAATAAATGGTTCCAAATGTCAGCGGCCGTTAAAACGCTCCAAGTTTAAATGGAGTTTCTTGTTCGTCTTTACGAACACACATCACGCCGTCCCAACGGCCGAGTCTGTGCCTGGTTAGGAAACTTCTGGGGCAAAAATGAAGCGGCCTGGTCTGTGGTCCTGCAGGAGACAGCCAGCCGCATGACCACCCAGCAACTTGGAGCCGCAACTACTTTTTCCTGCCGTAGACAGCAGGTAACAAAACACATGTGCATCGCCGCTCCAGCCCCATTCTCGAACGTGTTCTTGGAAGGTCCACTAGCTGCTATTTCGCCCGCGACCGCCTGTAGGCCATAAGCGCGCTAAGACATATGACGGTAAAGCGTAACAGATTGTGACTTCGGGCACATTTTAATAATGATGTTCGGATTTCTTCGCCGTTTCGTTCGTTTGAGGATGACGAGTATTTCGCGATACTATAGCAGAGCGGCAGCGCCAGGACTACGGTAAGCATCACCGAATTGTTGTCTTTCAACTACTTACCGCAGTAGACAAATTTGGGGCCATTCTATCTAATGGATTCATAGAGTTCCATTTTAGAAGCCGGCCAATGTGGCGAGCGGTTCTAGGCGCCTCAGTCTGGAACCGCACGACCGCTACGGTCGCAGGTTCGAATCCTGCCTCGGGCATGGATGCGAGTGATGTCCTTACATTAGTTAGGTTTAAGTAGTTCTAAGTTCTAGGGGACTGATGACCTCAGATGTTAAGTTCCATAGTGCTCAGAGGCAGAGCCATTTTAGAATACGTTTTGGATGCTACATGAAACAAATGAACATTTTTCCACTGACATTAGGTGTTGCATATTTATAAAGTAAACATATTTAAGACTCCGGATGGCTTCCTCTTTGATGCAAATATTGCAGAAGCAAAGAAACATTACACTGCACTGTAGATCATAAAAAAGAATACCAAGTTGTTTCTAGGAGGGCTATTTTTTTCCAAGGTTGATCGCCCGCGATGAGGAAATCATAGTGAAACCAAAATGCTTTATGTGCAACAGTTACACCTTGTAGCTACTTCTCAACGTAGCCGTCACTCTGACTCACGCATTCTACCAAATTTCCAATATCCTCTTAATAGGAGGAAGCCGGCTGTGCTTTCCGCCAATTGTCAGAGCTGATCTACAGCGCGTTGTCTGCGCCAAAAGTCTTCATAGGGCGCTGATCAAACACTTCCCATCGAAAACGATGCAGCGACTTCATTGCTGGAGCTGCAGTTTGTGGCCGAGAATTGTCACGAAGAAGGACAGTGCCTGATGATAACATTCCTCTTCGCTTTTCCGAGTTTGCTCATAGTAGATGATTTTTTGGAATTGTCTCTTCGATTCGCTGATGAAGATCATCGGTTGACATTCATTTCCTTTACTCACCGACTGCGCCATGAAGGTTTGTACGTCCTGCTTCAGAGATGCATCATTGTCGCACACTGCTGGCACGCATGGAAATTACGTCTTGTGGGTTGCACGGAATCAGGCGGAGCCGCTCAGCATGAAAACATCGAGCGACACCGCACACTTTACGCTTGGGGCGGAACTAAGTTGTTCTAGGCGTATTTACGTGCCTACCGTGCGCTGAGAACTGGAAAGTGTGCCTTGATGTGATCGACGAGAGTACTGGAGACTCTGCGTAACTTATCTGCACAAAGCCTCATCCGATTTTCACTACGGTTTCAATTTCGTGACAGGATTGGACGCTGGGAAGAAGAATAGCCGTCGTATTTTAGGCACCAATACAAGAAAGTAGAATAAAGTATTGAACGAATTGGCACGATCAGAGAAACATTTCTGTTAACTAGTAGTCTGAGTCTGAGTCACTTCCTTGGGTTTGCAGCTGTCGAAGGTAAGGTTACAGGCCGTCCCTGGCATCTAACGTTACACGTGTCATCATAGGGAGTTACCGCTGCGCTCTGCGGCCTCAGAAACAAAATACGCCGCAGTTGGCATGGGGGGGGGGGGGGGGGGGGGTTGGTGGAGGGTGTGACGTAGCACTAATGGCGCCCTCTCGAGACGCGCCTCGACTGCTTGCTTCCGCGCCGCGACCTATCGACCACGACTGCGAAGCGAGGCGTCGCGCAGCGCAGCACAGGTGAGGTGAGAGGTGAGCTATGGCCGCCCAGACGCCTTAACGACCGCTCCAATTTGTTGGGCCGCTTGACCCAAATCACCGACTGCCGCGGCGCGGGGCTGGAGCACATCGGAACTCGCCGCAGGCGCGTCGCACTTGTCATTAACGGAAAACGGCGCCAAAGGCAACGGACGGAGCTCTGCCGCGTCCAGGTGCGAACTCGCTCAGGCTGGCGAAGTGGGAAGGCGAGAGCTTTAGCTGCGACCGTTGTCATATGACACTTTTGGTATATCGCTCAGTGGGCTCCTTAAAATGCCTCTGAATCGTTGCGGTCTTAGTGAGGTTCCCCCAAACTTTAGTTAGTCCAATGTTAGTTCCTGATGTCAGCCCTGTGTTGGCCAACCTTATATGGGCGACGTCATGACACTACAGGGAAAAGGGGGGGGGGTGAGGAGAGCCGTCGAAAATAGAGAAAGAAAAATATGAGACCAAAAACTGATCTATGTTTAGCTGGGATTTGTATTTTGTCGTCAAAGCTGGTTGATTCATTTGGGGAAGTTGGTTGGTTGGTTTATTTCGGAGAGGGATCCAAGCAGCGAAGTCATCGGTCCCGTTGGATTAGGGAAGGATGGGGAGGAAGTCGGCCATGCACTTTCAAAGGAACCATCCCAGCATTTCCCTGAATCACGTAAAACCTAAGCAGGATGGCAGGACGCGGATATGAACCGTTGTCCTCCCGAATGCGAATCCAGCGTGCTAACCACTGCCCCACCTCGCTCGGTGTCATTAAAGCAACCAACACAGAAATTCCAGTTTCGCAAAGATGGATGTTGAAAATGGTAATAGTACAAGAAAAGCTCTTGTTTTCAGTACAGAAAAATTATATATCAACCCTGCCCAAAATTCAAACACTGATTAATTATTAAACTGTCTTTTGATTTGCCCACTTGCCTTGAAGTCCATGAAGACTACTTCTTCAGCAGTTGCGAGACATTTGGGGGTATTTTGTCGTACTATTTGTAAAGGACTCGTAGAGAGCCATCGATTCTGGTTCTGTCAATGTAATGCTTCGGTATTGCGAAATATCAATACGTTTGCTTATTCTTCGTAATGGGTAAGGTCTGTAATTTTGTAGCTTGAGGGTAAAAATACTCAAACTACATTGTATAGGGGGTATAGATGCATATATTGTGGAAACTGGTACGTTAATGTGTAGCCACTTCAGACTGTTAGCTGTATTTTTCTCTGTGTCTCTGCCTTCCCGCAAACTTCACTTAGTTTACAACCTGATGTTTCATGCCTGGTGGTAGCTGCACCTATCTGTATAAATAGATCATCTTTTTTGCGTCCACATTTCCATAATTCAATACCTGAGCTGCTGCCCAGGGGAAAATATATATTAATCGCTTGCTTGTGCCATGTGTGCTTGGAGATACTAATCAACCTAAATATATAATTGAAGTGTTACTGTATAAGGAAAAGGACAGTGATGAAAAATGGGCCATGGAAGGTGGTAAAACGTTGATGTAATGGCTTGCTTTGTTCGCCCTACATCATGGAGGTCATGGAAACGCCGTAACGGCTATACGATACGTGGATGCCATCCTCCGACCGATAGGGCAACCATAACGGCAGCATTTTGGCGAAGCATTCGTCTTCATGTACGACAATTCGCTCTCCATCGTGCACATGTTGTAAATGACTTCCTACAGCATAACGACATCGCTCGACTAGAGTGGCCAGCATGTTCTCCACACATGAACTCTATCGAACACGCCTGGGATAGATTGAAGTCGGCCGCGGTGGTCTCGCGGTTCTAGGCGCTCAGTCCGGAACCGCGCGACTGCTACGGTCGCAGGTTCGAATCCTGCCTCGGGCATGGATGTGTGTGATGTCCTTAGGTTAGTTAGGTTTAAGTAGTTCTAAGTTCTAGGGGATTGATGACCAGAGATGTTAAGTCCCATAGTGCTCAGAGCCATTTGAACTATTTGATAGATTGAAAAGGGCTGTTTAAGGAAGACGTGACCCACCAACCACTCTGAGGGATCCACGCCGAATCTGCGTTGAAGAGAGACAATCTGGATCAACAGTACCTTGATGAAGTTGTGGATAGTATGCCATGACGAATACAGGCATGCATTAATTCAAGAGGACGTGCTACTGGGTATTAGAGGTACCGGTGTGTACAGTAATCTGGATGACCACCTCTGAAGGTCTCGCTGTATGGTGGTACAACATGCAAAGTGTGGTTTTTTAGCAACAAAAAGGGCAGAAATGAGGTTTACGTTGATCGCTATTCCAATTTTCTGTACAGCTTCCGGAACATTCGGAACCGAGGTGATGCAAAACGTTTTTTGATGTGTTTACATCAGGAGCCTTCCGTTAAGTGGCGGTACTCCCACCGTCTAGGCTATCCATCCGTGCCTCAGGATCAGGCCTGTCAGGCTAGCGACTAAAGTTGTTCCACACGTATTTGTTCCATGGAGGCATAAGCGCTGTTCTTCACTGGTTTGTCTCATTGCTGAATGTTATAAAGCATAAGTGGTTTTTTTTAAATGTGTTTTGGACCCTACTCCGACAGGACACAAATCACACTCTGCTTTATTTCCTAGGTCTTCCGAGAAAAATTCGTGCTGTTTGCTTTGAAAAGTTCGCACCGTTTGCTTCTTTTCCGCTCTGTGAAGATTGCAGTATACGATTAGGAAATATACTATGGGCTTTGAAAAGTACGGTACACACGTTCTCCCACGCCACGACTTTTGCACATCAACAGTGCCGCATTCTCAGAGGAGAGTACGTGTTCTCGCTTTCCTGCTGATGCAGTTCTGCTGCCGTGTGGTTAACAAGTGTAGGAGTGAAATGGCGCGGCATCTGAAAACGTACTGCAAAGCTGAACTTGAGACCTAACGCTTTTTGTGGGTAAAACATATAAGCTGAAATAGATTCAGCGTCAAATTCTGGCTGTATAAGACGAAATGCAGCTGTAGTGAAATAGTGCCAGTAATCCGACCAAGATCGCGCAGACGTGGGTGGCGCTCATCGAGAAGGAAGGCCATCAGCGCCGACCACAGACGACAGTTTCCAGGCAGGCGAGAAACTGACTGGAGGCAGTCGCAGATTTTCCGACGGCGAGGACTTTCACGCACTGGGTCTCGAACCACTATTGGAGTGTAGTGCAGTATTCAGTAAAAGTTACTTGGGCTCCCAGAATAACTTAATTTTTGGAATCCACTCGTAGCAAATCATCGGTAATATGAATTCATATGAGCAGTATAAGGAGTCATAAAATAGAACTAATTTACCATTCAGCTCAGATCACATTTTAGTTCCACTGTCGAACCAAACACTTTGTAAGAAATAAGTAGGTCGAATTAATTCATATCGGAGACGTATGCTTCTCGCAGTCACTCACGGCGCACAGCATTCCAATTCACTAGATTAACAAAGAGTATGTGGTACTAAGGAATTGGTTAAATGCCGTAGACATACACGTTAAATTTGTTTCATATAAACACACAAATCATAAATTACTCTCATGTAGTTTTGATGACTTATTGGGAAAAGGATATAGTGAGTCTTATACACTGAAAAAATCAGTAAATTTCTTCTGAGCCAGATTCGTACGTCGATTACGTGCAGAATCATCATGCAGACGTTTCACCGGCATTAGTTCGCCCAAAGTTACTTCTATACGGCGTTCAAAATGAACCATTATATTGTCCAGCTGCATCGTTGCCTCTGTATACGTCATAATGTCTGCATAGTTAACGCCAAATTCGTCAGGTAATTCATTGTCTGCAGACGAACAAGCGGCGATAATTTCATCATTAGGAATCGCTCTGAAACAAAAAGTCTTGAATTTCCTTAGGGCTGCTCTTCCATCGTAGAAGTTTCAACGCCAAGTTCAACAGCCATGTTTTCTAACAGTTCCTCTTTATCCATCGTCTGCAGTGCATGTAAATGTTTGCCCTTGGATACTACCATTTTCTTTCTGTTTGACATCACTTTACATTCGCAACTCGAAGTTAACTTATTAGCGGGTACTTCACCTCGTCCCTGTATGGGTGTTGGCTGATTTTAAATTTTAATGATTGTCGTTGTCGATAGTTGACGCTATTACTTCCAGAGTACACAATCCTCGGATATTAGAAACAAATCGCACAGGTTGACGAACACGCAATAAAAACTTGGTCTGGTGTCTGCAGTAACAAGATACTACAGGCGACAACCTACGATTTTTAAACGAAATGTTGGATCTGGCATGCTTGATAAATAGCGAAATGTAGTAAGAACGGTAATCGGTATTTTTAAGATACTTATTTCATTAGAAAGCTAAGATGTTGCACTAATGTTTGTGAGAAGATTAATAGTATACACTAATGCAGAGTACAGATGTGTTTGAATTGGGAGCGCATCTCGTACCTTGTTCAGTTGAACTTTGATGAGTTGCTACGTAACGTAAGGTTGTTTACTTCCGAAGAATACTGTGCAATCATTATACTGCCACCACCATATACACTCCTGGAAATTGAAATAAGAACACCGTGAATTCATTGTCCCAGGAAGGGGAAACTTTATTGACACATTCCTGGGGTCAGATACATCACATGATCACACTGACAGAACCACAGGCACATAGACACAGGCAACAGAGCATGCACAATGTCGGCACTAGTACAGCGTATATCCACCTTTCGCAGCAATGCAGGCTCCTATTCTCCCATGGAGACTATCGTAGAGATGCTGGATGTAGTCCTGTGGAACGGGTTGCCATGCCATTTCCACCTGGCGCCTCAGTTGGACCAGCGTTCGTGCTGGACGTGCAGACCGCGTGAGACGACGCTTCATCCAGTCCCAAATATGCTCAATGGGGGACAGATCCGGAGATCTTGCTGGCCAGGGTAGTTGACTTACACCTTCTAGAGCACGTTGGGTGGCACGGGATACAAGTGGACGTGCATTGTCCTGTTGGAACAGCAAGTTCCCTTGCCGGTGTAGGAATGGTAGAACGATGGGTTCGATGACGGTTTGGATGTACCGTGCACTATTCAGTGTCCCTCGACGATCACCAGAGGTGTACGGCCTGTGTAGGAGATCGCTCCCCACACCATGATGCCGGGTGTTGGCCCTGTGTGCCTCGGTCGTATGCAGTCCTGATTGTGGCGCTCACCTGCACGGCGCCAAACACGCATACGACCATCATTGGCACCAATGCAGAAGCGACTCTCATCGCTGAAGACGACACGTCTCCATTCGTCCCTCCATTCACGCCTGTCGCGACACCACTGGAGGCGGGCTGCACGATGTTGGGGCGTGAGCGGAAGACAGCCTAACGGTGTGCGGGACCGTATCCCAGCTTCATGGAGACGGTTGCGAATGGTCCTCGCCGATACCCCAGGAGCAACAGTGTGCCTAATTTGCTGGGAAGTGGCGGTGCGGTCCCCTACGGCACTGCGTAGGATCCTACGGTCTTGGCGTGCATCCGTGCGTCGCTGCGGTCCGGTCCCAGGTCGACGGGCACGTCGACCACTGGCGACAACATCGATGTACTGTGGAGACCTCACGCCCCACGGGTTGAGCGATTCGGCGGTACGTCCACCCGGCCTCCCGCATGCCCACTATACACCCTCGCTCAAAATCCGTCAACTGCACATACGGTTCACGTCCACGCTGTCGCGGCATGCTACCAGTGTTAAAGACTACGATGGAGCTCCGTATGCCACGGCAAACTGGCTGACACTGACGGCGGCGGTGCACAAATGCTGCGCAGCTAGCGCCATTCGACGGCCAACACCGCGGTTCCTGGTGTGTCCGCTGTGCCGTGCGTGTGATCATTGCTTGTACAGCCCTCTCGCAGTGTCCGGAGCAAGTATGGTGGGTCTGACACACCGGTGTCAATGTGTTCTTTTTTCCATTTCCAGGAGTGTATGTTGCGCAGAGTCGTGACAGAAAAACAGAGTAGGACGTGTACAGTCATTTTTTACTTTGCCTGCTACGGAGATCAAACCAATTATAATACAACTTGTGTGAGCGGAGGTTGGAAATAAATAAAAGTGTGTCTTTTTGGATAGATACCGCCTTGAGCAAACACAAATTTTCTTATTTCTTATCCGGACGTTTCGTTGAAGTTAAGGTATCTTCAGTGGGTTCTGCATCTTCTTTCTGTCAAATAACAGTGAAAATTTATTTCTGCTGTCTGTTTACAGGGTGAACATTAATAAAACCGACAAACTGCAAGGAAGCATTCCTGACTGGATGTGGAGAAAAAAAGATCCGATGAATATGGCCCGGAAATGCATCGTTGCCACGGTAGATGGCGCTGACGAATGGACGTTCCTCTGACCATTCGGCCTGTGTTACTTGTGTGTTGTGTGATCAATGCAGCGTACTCTAGCCAACAGAATGGTCCAGTATTCGTGTGGGGAACAAGCCGAGATGGCGCTTGTTTACGGCTAAACGGATGGAAGCGGTCGAGAGGCAGCACGGCTATATCAAAACAAGTACCTTCATGGACAGCAACCACATTACACAACATTTCAAGCCCTTTTTTAGGCGTTAGTTGTGATTATGGGTCCTTTCAGAGAGACCGCAGAGGGATGCGGTTAACTGTGCGTGCACCAGATTTGTGGACAGAATTCTTCAGGATTCTGAGGCGAACCCTGGTACAGCCAGGCCAGTATGGTGTGAGCCGAAGTACGATGACAACCGCCGCTATCCGTTTCATCTCCGATTCCATGGAGACCACTTGGGCGTATGACGTGATGTGGATGCGAACAGTTCTTAACTCTGTTCTGGGACGATTTGTTGTTATTGCACGCACACCGTCCATTTGCTGACACATGTTCATAGGACGTTTTTTCCCCGATTTTCCATTTCGAGTCAGGAATCCAGCCCTTCAGTTTGACGGTCATATATATAATTTCCAATTTTTAAAGTAAAGTTGAAAAAAAGACTTTTTATGTTGTTAACGCACATGCTGTTGCTTCAGTTCCTCAGTGTAGCTGTCATTCTTGTACAGTTTGTCATCTACAAACGTATATAGTGCTTAATATAGACATGCGTATTTACATTGACAAATTACTACTGGAACGTCAAACTGTTGTGGTTTGGATTTCTTTACTGTATATGAACGTGCAGTGTGTGTGTGTGTGTGTGTGTGTTTACACTTGCTTTTAGAGCTTCCCAAACTGTCTTCACTGTCGAATCGTTTTTGTAACTTTTGATTTTAATTTGTGAGCACTTTAAAAACAAATTCTTGGTAATCAGAGAGTAAAAAATAATTTTTCATGTTATCTGGCAGAAGGCAAATAAAAAAAACCACTGTAGATGCCGTTAACTTCAGCGAAGTACGTATCTGCAAATAAAGAAGAAACACAAGGGGAAGAAACAATTGTATACGCTCATGACGTGACCAATTCAATAACAAAAAGTTATTCGTAAGTTAACACGGACACGAAGCTGAGCTTCAACTTCGAGATGAAAAGAATTTTGTTTACAAAATGGTCAATGTTTTCTCGCGTAAGACAGAACAATGCTCCAACTGTGTGACGACAATATTTAACCGGTCAGTGTGTTCTCGCGTAGTGCAGATCTTTCAACGAATCGTTTCCTTAAAGGCGTGATACTAAGGATTTCGGAATATTGACTTCCCTTACGATTTCTGAAATTGAATGTCCCATGCGTCTAGCTCCACCTACCATTCCGCGTTTAAAGTCTTTTAATTGCCAACGTGCGGCCATAATCACGTCGGTTCAAATTAAAATGGTTCAAATGGCTCTGAGCACTATGCGACTTAACTTCTGAGGTCATCAGTTCCCTAGAACTTACAACTACTTAAACCTAACTAACCTAAGGACATCACACATATCCATGCCCGAGGCAGGATTCGAACCTGCGACCGTAGCAGCAGCGCGGTTCCAGACTGTAGCGCCTAGAAACGCTCGGCCACCCTGGCCGGCAAAAGGTGTTAAAAGCACACGAGGAAAACAGTAAGCATTTTTAACGAAACAAAAACGGAAACAGTATATTTTCTCGTTTATTAAGTTCAAGATAAAAAAACTAACTGTATAAATTCATGTAAGTTTGCTGCATTGGCATACAGACGCTTTTGCAGCGAGAAATGTAGAACTGTGTCGCCTGTGTTGCTATAAGCCTTAGGTAGCGTATGCCTCAAGGCAATCTCTCCTTGTAGAGTCCGCCGGAACATGTTAGACATCCTGTGTCGATCGTACGCGGCTGCTGCGTCAGAGGAACTGCCCCTTCAGCTGGCAACACTCTCTCTCTCTCTGTCTCTCTCTCTGTCTCTCTCTCTCTCACACACACACAGCTGCTACGACAGAGAGGAGCGGGGAAGTATGGCTGCAAGCCTTCCTGGCTCCCTCTGCCCTGATGAACTCGGAGAGGTGTCCACATACCGGGAGCAGACGCGTCGGCATTCCTCGGCTGCGGCGACACACAAAGGCCAGGAAACTCAGCCCGTGGCCGCTGGACGTCCTCTGTGTCTACACAGCCCACAAGCCCTCACGCTGAACTTAGAAGAGAGGATCAGCCAATCAACTGCGACATCGATTCGTGATCCAAATTGACAGCTCACCACAATCTCGTGTCACCAATCATCGTCGATAAAACAGGACAAAGGGATAATGTTTTTGATTGCGGTACATTTTTTGGTAATGCTTTAATCCCATTGTTTTTCTGTATCTGACCGCAGTTGCTTCCTACACTGTGGTGACTAAAGTTATGGCATACCTCCTAAATATCGTTTCGGACCTCCTTTCGCCCGGCACAGAGCAGAAGCTGGACGTGACATTGTAAGTAGGCTGTATACGTTTTTCTATTGGTAACGCAACGTAGCGCTCTGTATGAAAATCACTGGCTGTGCTGTGTGCAGTCTGTGGCTGGATTTCATTGTTGTTTGCTATTGTAGTGTTGGACAGTTGGCTGTTAAGAGCGTGAAGCGTTGCGCAGTTGGAGGTGAGCCGCCAGCAGTGGTGGATGTGGGGAGAGAGATGGCAGAGTTTTGAGAGCTGATGATCTGGACGAGTGTCCATCAGAGACAGTAAATTTGTAAGACTGGATGTCATCAACGGATATACATATTATAACTTTTGAACACTGTTAAAGTAAATATATTGTTTGTTCTTTATCAAAATCTATCAGTAGTTAGTGCCTTCAGTAGTTTGAATCTTTTATTTAGCTGCCAGTATTGGCGCTCGCTATATTGCAGTAGTTTGAGTAACGAAGATTTTTGTGAGGTAAGTGATTAATGAAAGGTATAAGATATTGTTAAAAAATGGCTCTGAGCACTGTGGGACTTAACATCTATGGTCATTAGTCCCCTAGAACTACTTAAACCTAACTAACCTAAGAACATCACACAACACCCAGCCATCACGAGGCAGAGAAAATCCCTGACGCCGCCGGGAATAGAACCCGGGATAGGATATTGTTAGTCAGCGCCATTCTTTTGTAGGAATGATTAAAAGTCAGATTGCGTTGCGCTAAAAATATTGTGTGCCAGTTTAAGCACAGTCATTCATAATTTTTCTATGGGGACGTTTCAACATGGACTCAACAATTCTAAGTGTAGCCGGTGCAGGATTCTGTGCACGAACTAAACTCTCGATTACGCCCATAAACCCGACGGGATTCATGTCGAACGATGTAGGTAGCCACACCTCTCGCTCGAACTGTTCAGAACGTTGGTCAAACCGACCGCGAAACATTGTGGCCCGTAACATGGCGCATTGCCACCCACAAAAATTTCATCGTTGTTCGGAACCACGAAGTCCACAAATGGCTGCAAACGGCCGCATGGTAGCCGAACATAACCATTTCCAGTCAATGATAGGTTCAGCTGGACCAGAGGACTCATTCCATCTCATGTAAATGGAGCCACCACCAGCTTGCACAGTGCCCTGTTGGCAACTTCGGTCCACTTCATGGGGTCTGTGCCATACTCGAACCGTACCATCGGACTTTACCAACTGAAATCGTTGCTCTTCTGACCAGGCTTCGTTTTCCATTCGTCTGCTCCCACAGCCCGTTAACGCCAAATTTCGCTACACCGTCGTAACAGATACGTTCGTCGTATGACCCACACTGATTTCTGCTGTTATTCCACGTAGTGTTGCTTGTTTGTAAGCGCTGACAACTCCACGCAAACGTCGCTGTTCTTGATCGTTAAGTGAAGGCCCTCGGTCTCTGCACTGCCCGTGGCGAGAGGTAATGCCTGATATTTGATATTATAGGTAAATTGTTGACACTGTGGATCTCGCAGTATTGAATTCCCTATTTGCGAAGTGGAATGCTTATGCTTCTACTTCCAACTGCCATTCGGCATTCAAAGTTAGTTATTTCTCGTCGTGTGGCCATAATCACCTTTTCCACATGGATCACCTGAGTAGAAGTGACAACTCCGCCTATGCATCGCCCTTTTATGCCTAGTACGCGATATTAGCGCCATCTGTAATGTGCATACCGCTATGCCACGAGTTCCGTCACATCGCTGTATATCATGTACAGTTTTGTTACTGTGTGACTTCAGTGTAACTCAGAAAATTAGCAAAGCACTTGCAAGTGCAGTGAAAAGTAATTTTATTTTTCAGTGTGAACTTAGCTGTTACTGGATTATTACCATGAAAACACCTCTTCATTACACAGCAACTGTGTGCATTGGATCATATTGCCTTTCTATATTTTCCTTAAAAGTTTTCCCTCCTACAAATTGCCCGCTGTACGTCCCGGTGAATTGACCAACACAAGTCTTACACCATACTGGTATCTAGGTCTTCATTTCCATTCCATGTGTGGTTAATCACTTTGCTGACTGTTAGAATCAGGTGACGGTTAATGTTCCATGTGCTGCTCATCCGCGAATATCTCTGCATGTCATGGGAAGTTTAGTAAGGATACCAGGTACAAAAATGCGTCGTCAACCAAGACTCACATCGCTGCCGACGTGATCAGTCAGACAGGGAGCATCGGCGACTCTGCCACGAGGCACGCTGGCCGCTACCTTCGCTCCTGACGATGCCACCCCATTAACAATGTCAGCTGGGAAGTCTGCAGTCTAATAGCACATCTGTCCACATAATTCGTACGCAGATCTTTTGTTCATCACGCGACGGTACGAAGCTGCTCTGATGGCTATCCGCTGAGATGGCAAGGGATTACATTGTATGTTCGTGTTCTGCACCGACTTTTTAACATTTTTTTTATCCCACTAGATTTCAAATGTGTCAAGTTCAAGTTCCTTTGGTTGTCGCGTCGTATATTTTTTTCTGTTTCGTATAAAGCTGCCGTGTACGCCTTCAGGAGCTTGTTTCTCAGTTCCATTTTAGTATTTCAGACCAGTAAAATTGAGGAATGCGTCCTTCGCCTGAAACAGGCATGGCGTATGATGAATTCTTCAATGAAACCTGCAGATTTTTGGGATAATGGACTTTTTTTCTTCTTTCATTCCCTACCCACAATAACAGGATGTACCCACAAGGGACAGGATGTGTTGTCGTAGGGTTTCGTTGTTTTCAGTCAAATTCCTACAAGTTGAGAGTGGTCAAAGCGGTCCTCCATTGGAAATATACAGGAGGAATGGTCAGTATTCAGAGACATTAGAGGAACGGTCATTAGAAGAAAAAAAGATCTAGTAAACACGAGCAAAGAGCACTTCTTCATCTTCCATACTGTGAAACAAATATCTTCTACTGCAAGCTCCCCTGCTTTGCATGTTTTGAGAGGTGGTGTTATGGACCAAAACAGGAAAAAAATCTAGTAAATACGAGCTTTAAAGTGCTTATCTTGACAGCTTTGAGCACTTGTTGAGCCTTGCTGAACACATCTTTTCCACTGAACGTGTACTCAAAGCCCCTAAGGTATGCATTTTAGAGTCCATGTTTAGTAGAGTTCTTTGCTTCCAGTGATCGTTTCTGTCATATCCCTGAATATTAACCACTTTCCTGGGGCACCCTGTGTGTGGCGGGGGAGGGGGATATCTATTTTTTGTGCCTCTTCCAGTTCTTATCCATGAGCACACAATGTGCTTTTGCAGAATTTTGTTATTATCTTCTTTTCAACCATATCCATGCAAAATGAGAATAATAGTAAGTGCCGTGTGATGGTGTGTTTATGGTGATGTCACAGAACTCAGATTTAAAAAAATGAGGAGACCAGAGGAGAAAAATGGGAAAGACTATCAGTATGCAGTCCAACGGTTCATAAACATCCTACCTAGCTCGTCGGAAGAACACGAAGATGACGATGGACATGTATTCCAATACGAGCCTTCCCGTGACAACTAAGAGCGGGAATTCAGATTCGTTTCTTAGACTCTGTACAACATTGCTCCAAACAAAAATTATTCGTGTGTGTGTGTTTGTGTGTTATTTATGAAGAGAAAGAAAGAGACTTAGATTGACTGGGGGATGGAAGTTTGCACATGATACTTTATTAAAACCAGTTTCGATGTTTATCGTTATCTCCATATTTTATAGAAGATTGCACATTACCTGCATATCATGTTACATTCTAGTTTCACTTGGATTTATGAGCGTACAAGCCGGAACTCAGTTAACAGCACATAAATGAATACTGCCGAACTTTTACATTATATGTTTTCAATCGGGAACGCGAGAGTGTTGCGCGAAGCTGCAATTGTAGAATCGCATTAGTACGATCCTGCACCGCCTTTGTCAGCTCGCAAACTTTTGAATCCTGTTCCGGATTTTTCCGTCGAGGTGGACACGTGCAGCGGTGGAGCACACCGTCGGTGTAACTCAGAGGTTGGCAGCCCTGGCCGTCACAGAAATTATTGCTACACTCTTCTCGTTGAAGGCCGCCGCGGGCGCCGCTGGTAAAAAATATAATTTTTGTCACTCCGTGCCGCACGACTGCGGCTTTTTTTGTGCGTCGCAAAATATTTTATCGCGCAAACTGCCGGTTTTATTTCTGCGACAAACGTCGACGCCGGCCTGGGGACTGGAAATCGGTCGCCATTGTGCACGCCGGGATGAATCTTCCGTTTGAAATATTCTATATTATTCACAATTTGCGTGATTTAGCGAAAAGCGGCACTCGCACCCTTTGTTTCGGAGCTGTTTTTCGCCGTGTTTACGAGCGCGGCGCTGCGGTCGCAGCCGCAATATAATATGGCGCCTCTGACTCTCGTTGTGCACTTCCTCAGGTCTGTTGAATCCTGATTTACTGCACAGGCCGATAGCTTTCCAAGAGATACTTCATAATCCTTGTACAGTCTAACATAACTACTTGGACTTCCGCAGTTAGTGTCATAAGGTTTAAAATTCTTCTGGTAGTTGTACTGCATTATTGTATAAAATATACAGGGTGTTACAAAAAGGTACGGCCAAACTTTCAGGAAACATTCCTCACACACAAATAAAGAAAAGATATTATGTGGACATGTGTCCGGAAACGCTTAATTTCCATGTTAGCGCTCATTTTAGTTCTTCCACCTACGCTCAATGGAGCACGTTATCATGATTTCATACGGGATACTCTACTTGTGCTGCGAGAACATGTGCCTTTACAAGTACAACACAACATATGGTTCATGCACGATGGAGCTACTGCACATTTCAGTCGAAGTGTTCGTACGCTTCTCAACAACAGATTCGGTGACCGATGGACTGGTAGAGGCGGAGCAATTCCGTGGCTTCCACGCTCTCCTGACCTCAACCCCCTTGACTTTCATTTATGGGAGCATTTGAAAGCCCTTGTCTACGCAACCCCGGTACCAAATGTAGAGACTCTTCGTGCTCGTATTGTGGACGGCTGTGATACAATACGCCATTCTCCAGGGGTGCATCAGCGCATCAGGGATTCCGTGCGACGGAGGGTGCATGCATGTATCCTCGCTAACGGAAGACATTTTGAACATTTCCTGTAACAAATTGTTTGAAGTCACGCTGGTACATTCTGTTGCTGTGTGTTCCCTTTCCACGATTAACGTGATTTGGAGAGAAGTAATAAAATGATCTCTAACATGGAAAGTGTGCGTTCTCGGACACATGTCCACATAACATATTTTCTTCTTTGTGCGTGAGGAATGTTTCCTGAAAGTTTGGCCATACCTTTTTGTAGCACCCTGTATATTATGGTCTTTGGAAACATATGTAAACTATTAAATCAATTTACAGATTTTATATTTTATACAACGATGCGGTACTAAACCAAGAAGAATTTTAATTATGGCTAATTCATTATCATTGCGTGTTATAGTAGTGTGTTCTGTTATCTCAGAGAAAAAGTAGAAGCTCAAAGCTTGTTCTGAAGCGTTCGGGCTGTAAAATTTGGTCAGCTACGCACACGACCAGGCACATCAAGTCAGTTTGCTGACATTTCCACATTTCTGTTTACTTGCGAAAAACATCTAGGTACACTCAGGGTCACCCTATTATAACCTGTCTGTCAGAACCCAACGCTGCATGTTATCATCACGATCAGTTATTAAGAAACCTATTTTTAAAGAGATTTCTCGCCTCTTTTGTACACAATTACCTGTAGCGTTAGCTGTGTGTTCACAAACAGTTCATTTATACTAATGCTGTGGTCATTGGCCGAAAGAAAATCCTATCCAGTTTAACGAATTCCAACATTAATTACTACAATTTTCTGAAGAATATTTTCAATAATTTAGTCACATTAATTTGTAGCTGTAGGCAGATAAAAAAAAGCAGGATATCAGCCTTTCATTTGGGGAAGTAGAAAAAGTTTCCGACTATGTACGGTGAAATAAGATGTTGGCTATAGTTAGATTCGGTTTCAGTACAGACACGCGAAAAATCTGAAACATCGACAGAACCTAGATAGGAGTATTAAAGTTGAAGGCGAAGAACGACAAGTTAGGGCAAGAGGAGGGTGAGATGCAATACTGAGTCCATCATGACTGCCGTTCAACTTGTGCGTGGAAGAATCAGTGAAAAAAGTGAAAGCTTTTGGAACAGTAAAACTACAAGCAGTATAGATGAAGATAATAATGTTCATAGGCGATACATCTCTTCTGGTCGTGTGTGAAGGTGATTTAGAAATGTCGTTGAAAGGAGTGGACAACATAATTAGCACAGAATGTGACTTAAGGGTAAACAAAGCAAAAGTAGTGTAAATGAGAGTAGCTTCTTGCCCAAAGTTAGGAACGACGGACCAATGGAAGAAGGGAAAGAATTCTCCTGCCTACTACCTAGGAAACAAGGTTAGACATCACAACCGAAGCGGCTAACATACCTGAATACCGGATACTGATATGGAAATGAGGAATTTTTGAAATTGTACGGCTGGCGAATGCTATTGTATGGAACTAGATCATGGAATGTGACAAAACCGGAAAAGAAGAAACCGTAAGCACTGAAATGTGGTAGTATCGAAAAATGTTAAAAATCAACTGGACAGATAAAATACGAAATGAAGAAATACTAAAAACAGTAGGTGACGAAAGAAGTTGTGTAACAACCTTACCAGAAGAAATGGCAGTTTAGTAGAAGAGGAATACTATCCAAAAATAGGAAACAGTGAAAACAGCAGGTGAGACAAAGACTAAAATGAGCAGCACATATTGTAGAGGATGTTGCATGTTGTAATTAAAGGTGGAAAGACTTGTACGGCGCGAAATAAGGTAGAAACAGATTCAGACCTGTCGAAAGACTGCTGGTATACTGATATGGTTTGAGGTCCCCCGCAGGCGAGAAGATAAATAACAGCGATTCGTCAGGAGGCATAAATTGAATAAGAATGGAGTTTTACATCTCGTTAGAATTTCTGTAGCTGTTACAGACAGGCAGACCGTAAATTCCTTACATTTAGAACGGCAGAAACACCCCTATGTATTCAATTCATTATTACTTGTCGAATGATCGCTTTATTTTGGACTATCAAGACATTCCTCATAAAAATGTCGTAATGTTTTTTATTATAGTTCATCTTGTTCTGTTGTCGAGGCTCTAACTTCGAGGCCAGAGGGCCTTAAGCACAAACGAGACAGTCACGTTCTTATTAGGTAGTTACAGAGTTATTGAATTTGGCTTCCCTTTCGCAATTTATGTTTAGCGGAAGCACTTCTCTTTGTTAGAAGTCGCAGACACTCTTTACAACTCTTTCCTCAGATAAAAATAGTCTGTAGTAGTTGGCTATTAAAATTTATGCCTTGAAATTATTATTCTCGCAAGCAGTGTTAGTTCCGCTATGTAAGTGGAATTGCAGTCGAGAAGACAGCGAGGGATGTTGACATCTCTTCCTTCGCTGATTTTGCTGACGGGCCATGTCGCATTTCTTTATGTTATGCGAATATTCACTAATATGATCATTGACACTTTTGCGCGACAAATTGGCTTCAATCAAACAGCTTTACTGAAAATTAGAAGTAAAAAATGGAGCAGTATATGAAGGAATATCAAAATGGCACTAATATTTCCAGTTCAAGCGAGAGCGTAGGATATTAAGGAAAATCCTAGGTAATAGATGGGTTGATGGACAATGGCGAATGAGAGCAAACGAGGACTTGTACAGCAAGACAGAACGTATCACAGCATCCATTAAGAAGAGACAATTGTTATTTTACGGTCATCTCATGAGGATGGACGGTGCTTGGATAACAAGAAGAATATGGAGTTTCATCCGATCTAAGAAAACAAGGCCAAGATGGTTCGAAGAATGTGATAAAGATCTTAGGCAGATTGGTATCTCAGAGAGAGAAATTCCTGACAGGAACAAATTTAGAAGATTGATAAACAACTACCAAGTTTTTAAAACGGCATCAACGTCCAAAAGACGGAGAGGACCATTATCTGAATAGCATAAACAGGCACTTATTGGTGGGCTCAGAAGATACTGGTAGAGCGTCAAAGCTGGAGCAAGAACAAGACGTGGACATTAGAGTGAAGGTGGTTGTTACCGCGCAGTCCATAGAGGCTCAACTCGATACTAAAAAAAATTCATTTTATTCACAATTGCCGATTTTCACTCATAGTTTATTTGATTCCAACGCCCTACGCGTAACTGTAGGGAGACGGAGCATAGTAAAGAGAAATGACACATAAAGCTATAGCCTCACAAAACAAAAGTGGTGATTAACAATCGATTATCCCTCGCCGTAATTTAGTAAATGTTACATTCTACTGTCTTTTAGAGCTTACATGTCAGCACCCATATTTTCAAAAATTGCTTGCGGAAGCCCGGCAATATTAATTAACTTAAAATCACACATTCGTTCTCCATCTTTACACACCTTTTTCGCTAATTGTCAGTCGATGAAATCCGTATTTTCAAACATTCGTCGTTCAGAAAATCTCACGCCAACCATCTGTTTGTTTTTCTTCTTCCACCTTCCTGCAACTGCCGGTTTCTCTGGTTTTATACAGATATCAATCTCTGTAAGTCACGCACCCATATGTACATGTACAAAAATTAAAAGCGTGTTAATTTCCATATTTCAGATTACACAGACAATATTATTTACGTATGAAAAAAGGTAATAAAGTTATGTAAATAATTTCCTTTCTGTGTTGTCTCTTCACTTACTTTTGTATGTCGGATTCGTCACGGGTAACTGAAGTTATGTTTCACGCTGAATAAATTCGCCAACTTCCATATGTTTTGACTGTGATTTGCTGTTTATCCGATGACCTGCACTAGCAGCAGATAGACTGGGCTGCGAAGGGAAGCCAGTTGTCGGCTGTTTGTGCCCGCCTTTGTTTTTGGAAGTCTTCAAGAAAGGTGCCGCACAGTTGAGAGTATGTAGCACTAAACCATATCCATTTTTTTACGCGTACGTTAGCGACGATTTTGTCGTTTGGCTTCATGGTAGAGGTAATTTTCTCATCTTCTTACAGCATCCAAGTTCAGTCCACTCGAATATTTGCTTCACTTTCGAGATGGAAAGGATTCCCTTCCTTGATCTGGATGGATGACGGTAGGTTGGCAATTCTGTTTATAGCAAGCCAACTCACACTAATTTCATCGGGCTCAGCCTTAAGGATACTTCGTATCTTGCTTAGTACGACCCACGTCATCTGAGATAGGCCACCTTGATGAACGGGTGCGATTGTACACAGAGCAACCTTCTCTTTTTTAATGGTTTATCGCTTTATAAGACGATGTCTCGTTGCCATGTGTCTTAACTAGCTATCGGTATGCATGCGACAGCATTCATTCCTAATATGTTTCAAAACGTCGCGTATAAAAACGGGGTTTTCCGATGCTTACACCTCGGTTTCTGTTGGTGTTAAAGGGGTAGGGTTAAGTTTTTTTGGGTAGACACCATTTGTAAACCTAGCAGAAGGATCGCCTAAGTGCCACCAGGTCAAAGTATGAATATCCTCCTGTTTAGGCAAATGGAAAAAATCGGTGGTTCTTTTGCATTTGATGCGATCTACTGTGAGCTTGAAGGGACTTACAGAGGCACCATTAGTTCATAGGCGGTTCCTCGGAAAACTCCAAGAAAAATGTTTTTTTACTGTATTTTTGTTGTCATCAGCAGACCAGAATACAACCGAAGATTACAAAACGGCTACACACAGCAAATGACTGAAATTTTTATTATGTGTTTCTAAGATACTGATCTCGAACAACGTGAAAATTTTCTTCTTATCTTCATCCCTTTCCTAGATATAGAGGTTCAAAGTTACCATACTTGTAAACGTGAAATATGCACATAAAAAACATCGAAAACGTAGTTTGCAAAGTGATGTGGCACGGAGAAATATGCTGTGCGGTGTCTCCGTTATCATCTGGGAACCCCAATTGTAATACCCAAGGACATGCAGTTCTTGTTTTGTGCGTAAAATGTGCTCTGAGGTGTAAAATTAGTTTTATTTTGTTTTAGTTTCACGTAAATAAACTATATAAAGTTTACTGACCAATACGTTTCTTTTCAAACGAGGTACATGCCTGGCTGCAGCAGGAAAAAGTAGAGAACTAGCGGAAAAAATTATAATATGTGCCTGTTTGTTTAAAAAACTGTGACTGAATAGTGGGGTATCTGCTGCCTCGTTCTACTTATTAAGCTCCTTTAAAACATTTTGGCATGCGAACATATTCGTCTATTTATATGCTGAGTGAGAAGAAGACAGTGGCAGGGGCAAAGAGACAGAAAAGTAATAAATACTTTAAGATAGTAGACAGTAGCTGTATTACAGAAAGAGCGAAGGAGACAGTAGCAGTGTGAGAGAAAGAGAGGGACACAGTGGTATTGGACATAGTTGGCAGTGACAGAATACTGCTAGGAAAAGAGTGAAGGAGAGGTGGGGGGGGGGGGGGGGGGAGCGAAAGTGAAGAGGAAGTGAGTGAGAACCAGTGATAATGAGAGACAGAGTACTGTATATGACGTGACAATGGCAACGTGGAAGAGAGAGTTAGCGACAGTGAGAAGAGGCGTCGGCAAGAGAAAGTAGTAGTATTAGCACAGTGATACAGGAGACAATGACAGAGTGACACAAAGAGTTGAGCTGAACAAGTTTATGACGAAGGCGACTTACAACGTGGCTTTGAGTGAGTTACAGTTAGGGGAAAATGGTTCAAATGGCTCTGAGCACTATGGGACTCAACTGCTGTGGTCATCAGTCCCCTAGAACTTAGAACTACTTAAACCTAACTAACCTAAGGACATCACACACATCCATGCCCGAGGCAGGATTCGAACCTGCGACCGTAGCAGTAGCACGGTTCCGGACTGCGCGCCTAGAACCGCGAGACCACCGCGGCCGGCACAGTTAGGGGAGCTTGTGAAAAAAGTGCCACTATGTCCCCACGCCAAAATGTTTGGGAAAATTTTTAAAGATACTGAGCAAGTCAGAATGAGGCAGTTGGTACCCCACTTCGCAATCAGAGTCCTTTAAGTAAACATAAATATATTCGCGTATTTTGTGCTCCAATGGGAGCATTTTTCCGCTGGGACTAGTATAGTAATATAGTATTACCTTCTTTCTGAGACACTTCGGAAGCTTTGCATTAAAAACCCTATTTACTGTACCAAAATGAATGTGGGGAATTTTTGGTTCTCTGTTTATTGCATTCCCTTTGAGGTTTTGATTATTAAGGAATGCACAGTCTAGTGAGCAACTCTTTAGTTTGGATTCACTCGAGTATTTCTTTCTGCTGACGTAATTTTCAAGACTGTTAGAGCGTCCTGTAATCTAAAGACAACTTGCGGTGACTTTACTGCTGAGACAGGATACGCGAATGCTAATTCCCGAACAGGAATGCGACATGCTGCTCAACATGAGACGTTAAAGAAGATTTAGAGCGCCTGCAGAGCAGGACACGTGCGGAAGGGCGGGGACATTCGTTTCCCAGGAGAGCTGCAGTGTCGGCAGCAACTTCGCTGATGCCGCGTGCGCCAGAAGGGAGGTACGTCTGCGCCAGCTCGGACCGGCCGGATACCGGCCGAGCGGGCGTGTCGGCGAAACTCGCGGCTGGCAGAAAAGTTGTCCGCGGCTGCTGCCCCCCCCCCCCCCACACCCCCCCACCCACCCCCGTGTTCCGCGACCGGAAAACCGTCTGCTTCCAGGCGGCGGTGAGGCACCAGGAACATGCGGGTAGCGCATAAACACGAGGCGCGCGCGGCAGAGACATCTGCTGGAGCGGCTGGAAACAAGCGCGTCCGGCACACCGACACAGGGGAAGCGGTCGTTTCGACGTGAATTTCGTTTTGTGCCGGACGAACTGTGCTAAACCTTGCAGTGGGTGTTGTGCTCGGGTTCACCTTGAGGTAAATTCCTTATTGGTTCGGGTAATAATTTCCAGAGCTAAATTCAGAAACGTCGTAATTACACTGGTAGTACAAATGGAGGGTCACTTTTTCGAAACCTTTTATATGTCTCCCATCGCGACTCTCACGTCTGAATTTGACTCAGAGGTACCTACAAGCCTCCTCGATGATGGTGCTAAAGGGTGGCGACCTGTGACGTCACCGTCGAGCTCGACTGTGAGAGGAGTGTAGCACTCAACTTGTCCACGTATACCGAAAAACAGAACGAATAAGACGTGTCAACGGCCCTCTACTTGGGACTAGGGTGTTCGTGATGTCTAAGATTTATCTAATGTGATTTTCCTTTAATTTTGTACAACGTTCATTCTTTTAAAACAAGTAAATAAATTAATATTTTTCTTCTACAAACATTTTACACTCCATGTAGTATGTAATAGGAGATTGGGCCTACAACATCAGTTGCAGGTATAATTTTTGTAAGACGATATGCATCTGTATACGTCCTCCTACATTTGCGGGGACCCTGAGCCATTATCTTCAACATGCTGGACAAAAAAGTCGTTACATTCTCTCACATACATGCCGTGCGGCTTGAAATCTAAGACGATCACAGAGGCTGTTCTTTCGACGTGTACGGGTCACGAAATGTAGCTTGCGGAGGATTCTAATTTTTATTTAACTATTGGTATTCTGAAAGATGAGGGTCACGAGGCCTTCTCTTACGTCAGACAATCTGCGTACTTTACGTTATGTCCGTTACCACTCACATGTTACAAGAAGTCTTACTTTTTGATATGAAATTCAGCATATAGGAATAAGTAGTGGAAAGCCTAGTAACGATATCAGAAAAAAAACACAGTTCATATTCGTTCCTAGAAGAACAATAAAGACAAATTACAGACAAGTTGATTTAAACTGAAAACACTGGCCGCAATGAACGCGAGAGAAGCGATAGAGGGGAAAGAGGAAAGTGATAGAAAATATTGAAAGTAGAGAAAAAGAAAGTGATGAACGAGGAGGATGAGTAACTGCTAGAAGATGGACACGTGTGTTTTACTTTTTGACAGAGAGAAACTGGCCATATACGTAATTTCTTTATGGAAAAGTTATATTGAGAGAAGAAAATGTTAAAGGCTTTTCTCATATGCAGAAGGGCATTGAACTATGCTTAGAGTGCAGGGTAGCAGAGAGCAGCAATGGATGAGCACAGCTAGGACACCGGATAAGTGACATCTTGTGTTTCGATTATGATGAGTTGACAGGTATTTGTTTTCTAATGGGAGATACCTGTATGTGGTGCACAAGCACTGAGGAGCCGATGAAGTACAAATAATATAGCAGTGCTCTGAAAAACCCAACTACGAGCTACATAAAGCGACGTAACACATTAACTACTGGGTGGAAATGTGTGCTAGTGCGGGAGCACGTTGCACAGAGAATTTTACTCACATGGCGTAGAGTCAACGTGAGTGTAGCGCCATATGGGGGGCCCGCATCACGTACCACTGCAACCGCATTTGACGAGACTGCAAGTTACAAAGTCTCAAGCCCCACAGCCGGGAGGCGACGGTGTTGGGGTGGTCGTTTTGGCCGACGACGAGTGCGCTGTGTTCCGTTGACACCCGCGCACCAACAGCACCGTCGCGCGGGGTAACCGCGCTGTCCAGGCTCCTTGTCACGGTTCGCTCGGGTCTCCCCGTCGGAGGTTTGAGTCCTCCCTCGGGCATGGCAGGTGTCTTGTCGTTAGCGTAAGTTAGTTTAAGTTAGACTAAGTAGTGTGTGAGCTTAGGGACCGGTGACCTCAGTAGTTTGGTCCCACAGAACTTACCACAAATTTCCATTTCAGCGGCGCCGTTTGCTGTGGTGCCAGTAGCTTAGGGACTAGATCAGTGGAGGACTGTGTCGCCTGCTCTTCTCGAATGGGAGCAAATTCAGCCTGAATAGTAATTCTGAACGCACCCCCATGTGGCGACAATTGCGAACACGTGATGCACCCAGGAACATTGTCGAACATGCTCGTTCTGGTAGTCCAGGTGTTATGCTGGGGGGGTGCCATAGTGTCGCAGGGGCGTACTGACCTCCAGATACACGAACATGGTACATTCACGTTACTGTGACACTGTACTCCTACTCCAGGTGTGCATTCGGCCGTAGCTTCATTTTTATAGATGGCAGTTGTAGCCTCCCCCTCACTTATCGACCTTAATGACAGTGAAAAATTAAACCGCGTGCACCTAATGGAAATTTGGGAAAAGCAATCGTCACCGAAGTTAATTTGTCGGTAAAGAGGGAGGAAGGGGTTACATCTAAATGAAAGGAAAAATGCAAATGAAATTGGTGGAAATTAATTTTCAGAAAAGGGTAAAATAAATAAAGAAAGTAAATGTGCGGTCGTTACGCTAACAATTAATTGCCGTTAATTAGATATTTGAGATATGGGGAAAATTACGGTCGCCAGTCCTATGGACAACTACTATAACAACTGAAAATTCTAGATTAATGCACATATAATCAGCACTAAAAGCGTGGCAACTGATGTTTGACAAGTGTTGCGTGAAAACTGAATGTTTGTCAGAAGTAATAAATGTCGCTACACTCTGACTTAATTTAGCAAAAGAATTAACAAAACTGGGGAATTGAGAGTTAATTTAGTGACTGAAATTAATAGTGAACTTTGTTTCTGAAGCACTACGAAATTCAATAAAATAAGGTTAGTCTTGGGCTACCTCAACAATCATTTCAAAAGCTACTTGAATCTACGCAATTTAGAAATTAGAGATTTAAAATTTGAACTTGAATTAAATGTTTCTGAACAATTAACAGTAGTAAGATTTAGTACGTATCAAGCTGAGCTGCAGTCACAGGTAAGCTAAATATGGTAACAAAACTCGCACTCTTAATTTGTGCTTGTGTAATCTAAATATTGTAGCCAGCTATGAATACTTTAATTGAACTTTGAAATTAAAGCAGTGAAATGAAATGATATTACTTTAATGCTGGCGTTTGAATTTCAACGACACTCGGGTTCGTTCCGGGAAAGGAAGGGACCCTGCTTGGTAATGCAATTGGGACAATGAACAACAAAGGTTCATGCTAAGTTGCTGTATTTTTTTTGATGCAACAGTTTGAAAAGCTGAGGTCTGCCATACAGTTCTAAAACTTTACGTGCTTCCAGTCTTCCTTGTTGGTTGATAGAAGGTTTGAAGTCGTCGATCGAGGAGGTGGCGACAGTCACTCATTGTCGGCCGTCGCTGTTGCAGAAGCTGGATGTTGGCGCGCCTTTATCTCGACACTGTCACCAGGCGAAACGGGCTCTTGATGTGCGCCAGCTAATGTTTCCCGTCCGCGACACCGTGCCAGAAACTAACATAGCAAGTCGAACGCAATTACATGCTGCCAAACACCGACAGCGCGGAAACTCGCGGGAGTGTCGCACTACACACCTGCTCCACCGCCCTACTCCAGCCAGACTGCTCTGCCCGCGCTCCACGCGGCAGAGTTAAGACTACCAAAGATCCTAAACACTTTGGTTCTCCACACGACCTATCGATCTAATCTCGTCCGATAGCATATTTTTTCCTAGGTCAGACTCAGCATAAAAATACAAATAATATTTACAAAACAAACCAATTATACATCGACATAAATGCATATATATATATATATATATATATATATATATATATAGTGAAACGATTACAATATATAAAGACACAGAAATGTCATATCTGAAAAGGTAACAATATAACGGTGTGCCTAGGGAATATCGCCTCAGTGGTACGCCTGGATTCGTGATTTCTTGTCAGAAACGTCAGAGTTCATAGTAATTGACGGAAAGTCATCGAGTACAACAGAAGTAATATCCGGCTTTCCCCAAGGAAGTTTTATAGGCCCTCTGTTGTTCCTGATCAATATTAACGACATAGGAGACGATCTGAGTAGCCCTATCAGATTGTTTGCAGATGATGCTGTCATTTACCGTCTTGTAAAGTCATCAGATGACCAAAAAGAATTGCAAAATGATTTAGGTAAGATACCAGTATGTTGCAAAAAGTGGCAATTGACCGTGACTAAAGAAAAATGTGAAATTATTCAAATAAGTACTAAAAGAGATAAATACTCGTATCTGAAGGCTGTAAATTCAACTGAATACTTAGGGATAGCCGGACGTTGTGGCCGAACGGTTCTAGGTGCTTCAGTCGGCAACCGCGCTGCTGGTACGGTCGCAGGTTCGAATCCTGCCTCGGGCATGGATGTGTGATGTCCTTAGATTAGTTAGGTTTAGGTAGTTCTAAGTTCTAGGGGACTGATGACCTCATATGTTAAGTCCCATAGTGCTTAGGGATTACAATTAAAAATAATCTAGATTGGAAGTGTCTCATAGATAATGTTGTGGCTAGATCAATCCGAAGACTGCGATTCATTGGCAGAACACTTAGAAGGTGCAACAGGTCTACTAAAGAGACTACTTACACCACGCTTGTCCGCCCTATTCTGGAGTATTGCTGTGCGGTGTGGAATCCGTATTAGTTGGGACTGACGGATGACATAGAAAAAGTTCAAATAAGGGCAGCTCGTTTTGTACTATCGCGAAATAGGGGAGATAGTGCCACATACATGATATGTGAATTGGAATGGCAATCAATAAAACTAAGGTGTTTTTCGTTGCGGCTGGATCTTCTCACGAAATTTCGAACACCATTTTTCTCCTCCGATTGCGAAAACATTCTGTTGGCACCCACCTGCATAGTGAAAAATGATCATGACGATAGAATAAGAGAAATCAGGGCTCGCACAGAAAAATTTAAGTGCTCGTTTTCCCGACGCTGCGTTCGAGAATGGAACGGTAGAGAGACAGCCTGCAGGTGGTTCATTGAACCCTCTGCCAGTTACTTTATTGTGAATGGCAGAGTAATCACGCAGATGTAGGTGTGGATAGTGTAAAACTCGCGGCGCTTCTTCGCCAGAGTAATTGAGCCGTCTTTGTGCTGTGGGAGTGGTAGCAGCGCAGGCGACCCCTCCACCTCTCTCCCTGTGAGCAGCTGGTGGACGCCTCAGAGAGGCCGTGTGTTTCGCAGCAGGAAGTAAATTAAACGCCACCCCGGCGCGGTCTGAGGTCTCGCGGCCGCAGATAAGCCGTAATTAGGCGAGCTGCAGCCAGCCAGCGGGGAACGGATTGCCCCGGGCCGCAGGCAGGCCCTGATAACGCACCGTCGACTGCAGACGGCGGCGGCCTGCCGGCGGGCTAATTGTTTCTGGCCCTCCGCTCCTCAAAGTGATTTGCGCCGCCCTGTAATTACCTCAGAGCGAGGCGGCCTGGATGTACCCCCCACCTTCCCCCCCCCCCCCCCCCCCGGTCAGCCGTTTCTGTTTCTTTCTGTCCACGGAAACTCTGCGGATAACTTCGAGCCAAGTCTGGAACGGAGCACGAGTTACGGAACTGCCTGCCACTATCGTCAACAGCGGCCTATGACTGTGGTGGTCGCACACCACTATTGTTGTATTCATCCAATGTACTTTGCGTCAGACATGTAAATGTGGAAGGAAGGCACCCCACCCGCCCGTCTACTCACACACACACACACACACACACCGAAGGTAGCTGCTGTCAGAACTGACTTGCTTGCAGTGGTGTACACATTCCGCTACGGTCGCAGGTTCGAATCCTGCCTCGAGCATGGATGTGTGTGATGTTCTTAGATTAGTTACGTTTAATTAGTTCTACATCTACATCTACATCTACATCCATACTCCGCAAGCCACCTGACGGTGTGTGGCGGAGGGTACCCTGAGTACCTCTATCGGTTCTCCCTTCTATTCCAGTCTCGTATTGTACGTGGAAAGAAGGATTGTCGGTATGCTTCTGTGTGGGCTCTAATCTCTCTGATTTTATCCTCATGGTCTCTTCGCGAGATATACGTAGGAGGGAGCAATATACTGCTTGACTCTTCGGTGAAGGTATGTTCTCGAAACTTTAACAAAAGCCCGTACCGAGCTACTGAGCGTCTCTCCTGCAGAGACTTCCACTGGAGTTTATCTATCATCTCCGTAACGCTTTCGCGATTACTAAATGATCCTGTAACGAAGCGCGCCGCTCTCCGTTGGATCTTCTCTATCTCTTCTATCAACCCTATCTGGTGCGGATCCCACACTGCTGAGCAGTATTCAAGCAGTGGGCGAACAAGCGTACTGTAACCTACTTCCTTTGTTGTCGGATTGCATTTCCTTAGGATTCTTCCAATGAATCTCAGTCTGGCATCTGCTTTACCGACGATCAACTTTATATGATCATTCCATTTTAAATCACTTCTGATGCGTACTCCCAGATAATTTATGGAATTAACTGCTTCCAGTTGCTGACCTGCTATTTTCTAGCTAAATGATAAGGGACCTATCTTTCTATGTATTCGCATCACATAACACTTGTCTACATTGAGATTCAATTGCCATTCCGTGCACCATGCTTCAATTCGCTGCAGATCCTCCTGCATTTCAGTACAATTTTCCATTGTTGCAACCTCTCGATACACCACAGCATCATCTGCAAAAAGCCTCAGTGAACTTCCGATGTCATCCACCAGGTCATTTATGTATATTGTGAATAGCAACAGTCCTATGACACTTCCCTGCGGCACACCTGAAATCACTCTTACTTCGGAAGACTTCTCTCCATTGAGAATGACATGCTGCGTTCTGTTATCTAGGAACTCCTCAATCCAATCACACAATTGATCTGATAGTCCGTATGCTCTTACTTTGTTCATTAAACGACTGTGGGGAACTGTGTCAAACGCCTTGTGGAAGTCAAGAAACACGGCATCTACCTGTGAACCCGTGTCTAAGGCCCTCTGAGTCTCGTGGACGAATAGCGCGAGCTGGGTTTCACACGATCGTCTTTTTCGAAACCCATGCTGATTCCTGCAGAGTAGATTTCTAGTCTCCAGAAAAGACATTATACTCGAACGTAATACGTGTTCCAAAATTCTACAACTGATCGACGTTAGAGATGTAGGTTTATAGTTCTGCACATCTGTTCGACGTCCCTTCTTGAAAATGGGGATGACCTGTCCTCTTTTCCAATCCTTTGGAACGCTTCGCTCTTCTAGAGACCTACGGTACACCGCTACAAGAAGGGGGGCAAGTTCCTTCGCGTACTCTGTGTAAAATCGAACTGGTATCCCATCAGGACTAGCGGCCTTTCCTCTTTTGAACGATTTTAATTGTTTCTCTATCCCTCTGTCGTCTATTTCGATATCTACCATTTTGTCAACTGTGCGACAATCTAGAGAAGGAAGCACAGTGCAGTCTTCCTGTGTGAAACAGCTTTGGAAGAAGACATTTAGTATTTCGGCCTTTAGTCTGTCATCCTCTGTTTCAGTACCATTTTGGTCACAGAGTGTCTGGACATTTTGTTTTGATCCACCTACCGCTTTGACATAGGACCAAAATTTCTTAGGATTTTCTGCCAAGTCAGTACATAGAACTTTACTTTCGAATTCATTGAAAGCCTCTCGCATAGCCTCCCTCACACTACATTTCGCTTCGCGTAATTTTTGTTTGTCTGCAAGGCTTTGGCTATGTTTATGTTTGCTGTGAAGTTCCCTTTGCTTCCGCAGCAGTTTTCTAACTCGGTTGTTGTACCACGGTGGCTCTTTCCCATCTCTTACGATCTTGCTTGGCACATACTCATCTAACGCATATTGTACGATGGTTTTGAACTTTGTCCACTGATCCTCAACAGTATCTGTACTTGAGACAAAACTTTTGTGTTGAGCCGTCAGGTACTCTGTAATCTGCTTTTTGTCACTTTTGCTAAACAGAAAAATCTTCCTACCTTTTTTAATATTTCTATTTACAGCTGAAATCATCGATGCAGTAACCACTTTATGATCGCTGATTCCCTGTTCTGCATTAACTGATTCAAATAGTTCGGGTCTGTTTGTCACCAGAAGGTGTAATATGTTATCGCCACGAGTCGGTTTTCTGTTTAACTGCTTAAGGTAGTTTTCAGATAAAGCACTTAAAAATATTTCACTGAATTCTTTGTCCCTGCCACCCGTTATGAACGTTTGAGTCTCCCAGTCTATATCCGGCAAATTAAAATCTCCACCCGGAACTATAACATGGTGGGAAAATCTACTCGAAATATTTTCCAAATTGTTCTTCAGGTGCTGAGCCACAAGAGCTGCTGAGCCCGGGGGCCTATAGAGACATCCAATTACCATGTCTGAGCCTGCTTTAACCGTGACCTTCACCCAAATCATTTCACAATTCGAATGTCCGTCAATTTTCTTCGATACTATTGCACTTCTTATCGCTATAAACACGCCTCCCCCTTCACTGTCCAGCCTATCTCTGCGGTATACATTCCAATCAGAGTTTAGGATTTCATTACTGTTTACGTCTGGTTTCAGCCAACTTTCTGTTCCTAGTACTATATGGGCGTTGTGACCGTTTATTAATGAGAGCAGTTCTGGGACCTTTCTATAGACGCTCCTGCAGTTTACTATTAGCACATTAATATTGTTATTCCTTGTTGCATTTTGCCTACTCCTGCCTTGCCGCGTCTCAGGAGGCGGCTTGTCGGGCCTAGGGAGAGAATTCTCTAACCTAAAAAAACCCCATGTGCACTCCACACGTACTCCGCTACCCTCGTAGCCACTTCCGGCGTGTAGTGCACGCCTGACCTATTCAGGGGGACCCTACATTTCTCCACCCGACAGCGGAGGTCGAGAAATTTGCACCCGAGTTCTCCGCAGAATCGTCTGAGCCTCTGGTTTAAAGCCTTCCACTCGGCTCCAGAGGACCGCGATCTGATGACCACGACTGATGACCACAGAAGTTAAGTCACATAGTGCTCAGAGCCATTTCAACCATTATTTTTTTGTGTAGGCAAGGTGAAAGACGCTATAAAAAAGGACATGCCAACTGTATCCCATTATACGCAGCCCGCTCGGATTTCTCCCCTGAAACGTTAGCACTTGTGTAGCAGTCGTTCCATACCAGACTGGAAGCGTGTATCAGCGCTGTCAGTGGTCATTTTGAACACAAGCTGTGATGGTCAGTTGTTTCAGTACCGGCCAGAAGCCACGTATCTAGTTAGGGTTGTTCTTTAGTGTGTGCTACCAAATGTATTGTACAACTGTCGGTTGGAAACTTCTGAAAATACGATACCTCGTAAACGACTCGCATTAGAATCCTGCCACAAACACCATTCTAACTTAAACTACTTTTAGTATGTTAAAGTTAATAGGCAGTTTTCATTTTAAAGGTTGTATGTTGCGAAAAAACAGTTTTTAAGGATTGTTATAACTTGATTAGCTAACATTACGAGCATCTGACAACCAACCGATTGTGTGACAACGCACATTTATAGCACTTCCATTTACGCAAAGTTTGCGGTGTAAGTTATATGTGATTCAGCCCTCATATAGGCGCTCAAGTTGAAGGGAGACAAGAAGCAGACAGGGGACCTCACGGAGTCACATCCCACCAAGACCACCATCAGCCACGACCTTCGTGTGCTTCCCTGCCACACCTTCCCCACATAAGGAGCAGCAAGCCGCTCTTGACACGTCCCTCTTCAGCGCCCTGCCACCTCTCGCGGCCGTCCGTCCGCTGCCCACGGCGCGCATGCGCTGGCCTTCCACTTTCCGTCCGTCCGCTGCCACGGCGCGCATGCGCTGGCCTTCCACTTTCCGTCCGTCCGCTGCCCACGGCGCGCATGCGCTGGCCTTCCACTTTCCGTCCGTCCGCTGCCCACGGCGCGCATGCGCTGGCCTTCCACTTTCCGTCCGTCCGCTGCCCACGGCGCGCATGCGCTGGCCTTCCACTTTCCGACCGTCCGCTGCCCACGGCGCGCATGCGCTGGCCTTCCACTTTCCGTCCGTCCGCTGCCCACGGCGCGCATGCGCTGGCCTTCCACTTTCCGTCCGTCCGCTGCCCACGGCGCGCATGCGCTGGCCTTCCACTTTCCGACCGTCCGCTGCCCACGGCGCGCATGCGCTGGCCTTCCACTTTCCGTCCGTCCGCTGCCCACGGCGCGCATGCGCTGGCCTTCCACTTTCCGTCCGTCCGCTGCCCACGGCGCGCATGCGCTGGCCTTCCACTTTCCGACCGTCCGCTGCCCACGGCGCGCATGCGCTGGCCTTCCACTTTCCGACCGTCCGCTGCCCACGGCGCGCATGCGCTGCCCTTCCACTTTCCGTCCGTCCGCTGCCCACGGCGCGCATGCGCTGGCCTTCCACTTTCCGTCCGTCCGCTGCCCACGGCGCGCATGCGCTGGCCTTCCACTTTCCGTCCGTCCGCTGCCCACGGCGCGCATGCGCTGGCCTTCCACTTTCCGACCGTCCGCTGCCCACGGCGCGCATGCGCTGGCCTTCCACTTTCCGTCCGTCCGCTGCCCACGGCGCGCATGCGCTGGCCTTCCACTTTCCGTCCGTCCGCTGCCCACGGCGCGCATGCGCTGGCCTTCCACTTTCCGACCGTCCGCTGCCCACGGCGCGCATGCGCTGGCCTTCCACTTTCCGTCCGTCCGCTGCCCACGGCGCGCATGCGCTGGCCTTCCACTTTCCGTCCGTCCGCTGCCCACGGCGCGCATGCGCTGGCCTTCCACTTTCCGACCGTCCGCTGCCCACGGCGCGCATGCGCTGGCCTTCCACTTTCCGTCCGTCCGCTGCCCACGGCGCGCATGCGCTGGCCTTCCACTTTCCGTCCGTCCGCTGCCCACGGCGCGCATGCGCTGGCCTTCCACTTTCCGACCGTCCGCTGCCCACGGCGCGCATGCGCTGGCCTTCCACTTTCCGTCCGTCCGCTGCCCACGGCGCGCATGCGCTGGCCTTCCACTTTCCGTCCGTCCGCTGCCCACGGCGCGCATGCGCTGGCCTTCCACTTTCCGTCCGTCCGCTGCCCACGGCGCGCATGCGCTGGCCTTCCACTTTCCGTCCGTCCGCTGCCCACGGCGCGCATGCGCTGGCCTTCCACTTTCCGTCCGTCCGCTGCCCACGGCGCGCATGCGCTGGCCTTCCACTTTCCGTCCGTCCGCTGCCCACGGCGCGCATGCGCTGGCCTTCCACTTTCCGTCCGTCCGCTGCCCACGGCGCGCATGCGCTGGCCTTCCACTTTCCGTCCGTCCGCTGCCCACGGCGCGCATGCGCTGGCCTTCCACTTTCCGTCCGTCCGCTGCCCACGGCGCGCATGCGCTGGCCTTCCACTTTCCGTCCGTCCGCTGCCCACGGCGCGCATGCGCTGGCCTTCCACTTTCCGTCCGTCCGCTGCCCACGGCGCGCATGCGCTGGCCTTCCACTTTCCGTCCGTCCGCTGCCCACGGCGCGCATGCGCTGGCCTTCCACTTTCCGTCCGTCCGCTGCCCACGGCGCGCATGCGCTGGCCTTCCACTTTCCGTCCGTCCGCTGCCCACGGCGCGCATGCGCTGGCCTTCCACTTTCCGTCCGTCCGCTGCCCACGGCGCGCATGCGCTGGCCTTCCACTTTCCGTCCGTCCGCTGCCCACGGCGCGCATGCGCTGGCCTTCCACTTTCCGTCCGTCCGCTGCCCACGGCGCGCATGCGCTGGCCTTCCACTTTCCGTCCGTCCGCTGCCCACGGCGCGCATGCGCTGGCCTTCCACTTTCCGTCCGTCCGCTGCCCACGGCGCGCATGCGCTGGCCTTCCACTTTCCGTCCGTCCGCTGCCCACGGCGCGCATGCGCTGGCCTTCCACTTTCCGACCGTCCGCTGCCCACGGCGCGCATGCGCTGGCCTTCCACTTTCCGTCCGTCCGCTGCCCACGGCGCGCATGCGCTGGCCTTCCACTTTCCGTCCGTCCGCTGCCCACGGCGCGCATGCGCTGGCCTTCCACTTTCCGTCCGTCCGCTGCCCACGGCGCGCATGCGCTGGCCTTCCACTTTCCGTCCGTCCGCTGCCCACGGCGCGCATGCGCTGGCCTTCCACTTTCCGTCCGTCCGCTGCCCACGGCGCGCATGCGCTGGCCTTCCACTTTCCGTCCGTCCGCTGCCCACGGCGCGCATGCGCTGGCCTTCCACTTTCCGTCCGTCCGCTGCCCACGGCGCGCATGCGCTGGCCTTCCACTTTCCGACCGTCCGCTGCCCACGGCGCGCATGCGCTGGCCTTCCACTTTCCGTCCGTCCGCTGCCCACGGCGCGCATGCGCTGGCCTTCCACTTTCCGTCCGTCCGCTGCCCACGGCGCGCATGCGCTGGCCTTCCACTTTCCGTCCGTCCGCTGCCCACGGCGCGCATGCGCTGGCCTTCCACTTTCCGTCCGTCCGCTGCCCACGGCGCGCATGCGCTGGCCTTCCACTTTCCGTCCGTCCGCTGCCCACGGCGCGCATGCGCTGGCCTTCCACTTTCCGTCCGTCCGCTGCCCACGGCGCGCATGCGCTGGCCTTCCACTTTCCGTCCGTCCGCTGCCCACGGCGCGCATGCGCTGGCCTTCCACTTTCCGTCCGTCCGCTGCCCACGGCGCGCATGCGCTGGCCTTCCACTTTCCGTCCGTCCGCTGCCCACGGCGCGCATGCGCTGGCCTTCCACTTTCCGTCCGTCCGCTGCCCACGGCGCGCATGCGCTGGCCTTCCACTTTCCGACCGTCCGCTGCCCACGGCGCGCATGCGCTGGCCTTCCACTTTCCGTCCGTCCGCTGCCCACGGCGCGCATGCGCTGGCCTTCCACTTTCCGACCGTCCGCTGCCCACGGCGCGCATGCGCTGGCCTTCCACTTTCCGTCCGTCCGCTGCCCACGGCGCGCATGCGCTGGCCTTCCACTTTCCGTCCGTCCGCTGCCCACGGCGCGCATGCGCTGGCCTTCCACTTTCCGTCCGTCCGCTGCCCACGGCGCGCATGCGCTGGCCTTCCACTTTCCGTCCGTCCGCTGCCCACGGCGCGCATGCGCTGGCCTTCCACTTTCCGACCGTCCGCTGCCCACGGCGCGCATGCGCTGGCCTTCCACTTTCCGTCCGTCCGCTGCCCACGGCGCGCATGCGCTGGCCTTCCACTTTCCGTCCGTCCGCTGCCCACGGCGCGCATGCGCTGGCCTTCCACTTTCCGACCGTCCGCTGCCCACGGCGCGCATGCGCTGGCCTTCCACTTTCCGTCCGTCCGCTGCCCACGGCGCGCATGCGCTGGCCTTCCACTTTCCGACCGTCCGCTGCCCACGGCGCGCATGCGCTGGCCTTCCACTTTCCGTCCGTCCGCTGCCCACGGCGCGCATGCGCTGGCCTTCCACTTTCCGACCGTCCGCTGCCCACGGCGCGCATGCGCTGGCCTTCCACTTTCCGTCCGTCCGCTGCCCACGGCGCGCATGCGCTGGCCTTCCACTTTCCGTCCGTCCGCTGCCCACGGCGCGCATGCGCTGGCCTTCCACTTTCCGACCGTCCGCTGCCCACGGCGCGCATGCGCTGGCCTTCCACTTTCCGTCCGTCCGCTGCCCACGGCGCGCATGCGCTGGCCTTCCACTTTCCGACCGTCCGCTGCCCACGGCGCGCATGCGCTGGCCTTCCACTTTCCGTCCGTCCGCTGCCCACGGCGCGCATGCGCTGGCCTTCCACTTTCCGTCCGTCCGCTGCCCACGGCGCGCATGCGCTGGCCTTCCACTTTCCGACCGTCCGCTGCCCACGGCGCGCATGCGCTGGCCTTCCACTTTCCGACCGTCCGCTGCCCACGGCGCGCATGCGCTGGCCTTCCACTTTCCGTCCGTCCGCTGCCCACGGCGCGCATGCGCTGGCCTTCCACTTTCCGACCGTCCGCTGCCCACGGCGCGCATGCGCTGGCCTTCCACTTTCCGTCCGTCCGCTGCCCACGGCGCGCATGCGCTGGCCTTCCACTTTCCGTCCGTCCGCTGCCCACGGCGCGCATGCGCTGGCCTTCCACTTTCCGTCGGTCCGCTGCCCACGGCGCGCATGCGCTGGCCTTCCACTTTCCGTCCGTCCGCTGCCCACGGCGCGCATGCGCTGGCCTTCCACTTTCCGACCGTCCGCTGCCCACGGCGCGCATGCGCTGGCCTTCCACTTTCCGTCCGTCCGCTGCCCACGGCGCGCATGCGCTGGCCTTCCACTTTCCGACCGTCCGCTGCCCACGGCGCGCATGCGCTGGCCTTCCACTTTCCGTCCGTCCGCTGCCCACGGCGCGCATGCGCTGGCCTTCCACTTTCCGTCCGTCCGCTGCCCACGGCGCGCATGCGCTGGCCTTCCACTTTCCGACCGTCCGCTGCCCACGGCGCGCATGCGCTGGCCTTCCACTTTCCGTCCGTCCGCTGCCCACGGCGCGCATGCGCTGGCCTTCCACTTTCCGACCGTCCGCTGCCCACGGCGCGCATGCGCTGGCCTTCCACTTTCCGTCCGTCCGCTGCCCACGGCGCGCATGCGCTGGCCTTCCACTTTCCGTCCGTCCGCTGCCCACGGCGCGCATGCGCTGGCCTTCCACTTTCCGACCGTCCGCTGCCCACGGCGCGCATGCGCTGGCCTTCCACTTTCCGACCGTCCGCTGCCCACGGCGCGCATGCGCTGGCCTTCCACTTTCCGTCCGTCCGCTGCCCACGGCGCGCATGCGCTGGCCTTCCACTTTCCGACCGTCCGCTGCCCACGGCGCGCATGCGCTGGCCTTCCACTTTCCGACCGTCCGCTGCCCACGGCGCGCATGCGCTGGCCTTCCACTTTCCGTCCGTCCGCTGCCCACGGCGCGCATGCGCTGGCCTTCCACTTTCCGACCGTCCGCTGCCCACGGCGCGCATGCGCTGGCCTTCCACTTTCCGTCCGTCCGCTGCCCACGGCGCGCATGCGCTGGCCTTCCACTTTCCGACCGTCCGCTGCCCACGGCGCGCATGCGCTGGCCTTCCACTTTCCGTCCGTCCGCTGCCCACGGCGCGCATGCGCTGGCCTTCCACTTTCCGTCCGTCCGCTGCCCACGGCGCGCATGCGCTGGCCTTCCACTTTCCGTCCGTCCGCTGCCCACGGCGCGCATGCGCTGGCCTTCCACTTTCCGTCCGTCCGCTGCCCACGGCGCGCATGCGCTGGCCTTCCACTTTCCGTCCGTCCGCTGCCCACGGCGCGCATGCGCTGGCCTTCCACTTTCCGTCCGTCCGCTGCCCACGGCGCGCATGCGCTGGCCTTCCACTTTCCGTCCGTCCGCTGCCCACGGCGCGCATGCGCTGGCCTTCCACTTTCCGTCCGTCCGCTGCCCACGGCGCGCATGCGCTGGCCTTCCACTTTCCGTCCGTCCGCTGCCCACGGCGCGCATGCGCTGGCCTTCCACTTTCCGTCCGTCCGCTGCCCACGGCGCGCATGCGCTGGCCTTCCACTTTCCGTCCGTCCGCTGCCCACGGCGCGCATGCGCTGGCCTTCCACTTTCCGTCCGTCCGCTGCCCACGGCGCGCATGCGCTGGCCTTCCACTTTCCGTCCGTCCGCTGCCCACGGCGCGCATGCGCTGGCCTTCCACTTTCCGACCGTCCGCTGCCCACGGCGCGCATGCGCTGGCCTTCCACTTTCCGTCCGTCCGCTGCCCACGGCGCGCATGCGCTGGCCTTCCACTTTCCGTCCGTCCGCTGCCCACGGCGCGCATGCGCTGGCCTTCCACTTTCCGACCGTCCGCTGCCCACGGCGCGCATGCGCTGGCCTTCCACTTTCCGACCGTCCGCTGCCCACGGCGCGCATGCGCTGGCCTTCCACTTTCCGTCCGTCCGCTGCCCACGGCGCGCATGCGCTGGCCTTCCACTTTCCGACCGTCCGCTGCCCACGGCGCGCATGCGCTGGCCTTCCACTTTCCGACCGTCCGCTGCCCACGGCGCGCATGCGCTGGCCTTCCACTTTCCGTCCGTCCGCTGCCCACGGCGCGCATGCGCTGGCCTTCCACTTTCCGTCCGTCCGCTGCCCACGGCGCGCATGCGCTGGCCTTCCACTTTCCGTCCGTCCGCTGCCCACGGCGCGCATGCGCTGGCCTTCCACTTTCCGTCCGTCCGCTGCCCACGGCGCGCATGCGCTGGCCTTCCACTTTCCGACCGTCCGCTGCCCACGGCGCGCATGCGCTGGCCTTCCACTTTCCGTCCGTCCGCTGCCCACGGCGCGCATGCGCTGGCCTTCCACTTTCCGACCGTCCGCTGCCCACGGCGCGCATGCGCTGGCCTTCCACTTTCCGTCCGTCCGCTGCCCACGGCGCGCATGCGCTGGCCTTCCACTTTCCGACCGTCCGCTGCCCACGGCGCGCATGCGCTGGCCTTCCACTTTCCGACCGTCCGCTGCCCACGGCGCGCATGCGCTGGCCTTCCACTTTCCGTCCGTCCGCTGCCCACGGCGCGCATGCGCTGGCCTTCCACTTTCCGACCGTCCGCTGCCCACGGCGCGCATGCGCTGGCCTTCCACTTTCCGACCGTCCGCTGCCCACGGCGCGCATGCGCTGGCCTTCCACTTTCCGTCCGTCCGCTGCCCACGGCGCGCATGCGCTGGCCTTCCACTTTCCGACCGTCCGCTGCCCACGGCGCGCATGCGCTGGCCTTCCACTTTCCGTCCGTCCGCTGCCCACGGCGCGCATGCGCTGGCCTTCCACTTTCCGTCCGTCCGCTGCCCACGGCGCGCATGCGCTGGCCTTCCACTTTCCGTCCGTCCGCTGCCCACGGCGCGCATGCGCTGGCCTTCCACTTTCCGACCGTCCGCTGCCCACGGCGCGCATGCGCTGGCCTTCCACTTTCCGACCGTCCGCTGCCCACGGCGCGCATGCGCTGGCCTTCCACTTTCCGTCCGTCCGCTGCCCACGGCGCGCATGCGCTGGCCTTCCACTTTCCGTCCGTCCGCTGCCCACGGCGCGCATGCGCTGGCCTTCCACTTTCCGTCCGTCCGCTGCCCACGGCGCGCATGCGCTGGCCTTCCACTTTCCGTCCGTCCGCTGCCCACGGCGCGCATGCGCTGGCCTTCCACTTTCCGACCGTCCGCTGCCCACGGCGCGCATGCGCTGGCCTTCCACTTTCCGTCCGTCCGCTGCCCACGGCGCGCATGCGCTGGCCTTCCACTTTCCGACCGTCCGCTGCCCACGGCGCGCATGCGCTGGCCTTCCACTTTCCGTCCGTCCGCTGCCCACGGCGCGCATGCGCTGGCCTTCCACTTTCCGACCGTCCGCTGCCCACGGCGCGCATGCGCTGGCCTTCCACTTTCCGACCGTCCGCTGCCCACGGCGCGCATGCGCTGGCCTTCCACTTTCCGTCCGTCCGCTGCTCACGGCGCGCATGCGCTGGCCTTCCACTTTCCGACCGTCCGCTGCCCACGGCGCGCATGCGCTGGCCTTCCACTTTCCGTCCGTCCGCTGCCCACGGCGCGCATGCACTGGCCTTCCACTTTCCGACCGTCCGCTGCCCACGGCGCGCATGCGCTGGCCTTCCACTTTCCGTCCGTCCGCTGCCCACGGCGCGCATGCGCTGGCCTTCCACTTTCCGTCCGTCCGCTGCCCACGGCGCGCATGCGCTGGCCTTCCACTTTCCGTCCGTCCGCTGCCCACGGCGCGCATGCGCTGGCCTTCCACTTTCCGACCGTCCGCTGCCCACGGCGCGCATGCGCTGGCCTTCCACTTTCCGTCCGTCCGCTGCCCACGGCGCGCATGCGCTGGCCTTCCACTTTCCGACCGTCCGCTGCCCACGGCGCGCATGCGCTGGCCTTCCACTTTCCGTCCGTCCGCTGCCCACGGCGCGCATGCGCTGGCCTTCCACTTTCCGTCCGTCCGCTGCCCACGGCGCGCATGCGCTGGCCTTCCACTTTCCGACCGTTCGCTGCCCACGGCGCGCATGCGCTGGCCTTCCACTTTCCGTCCGTCCGCTGCCCACGGCGCGCATGCGCTGGCCTTCCACTTTCCGACCGTCCGCTGCCCACGGCGCGCATGCGCTGGCCTTCCACTTTCCGTCCGTCCGCTGCCCACGGCGCGCATGCGCTGGCCTTCCACTTTCCGTCCGTCCGCTGCCCACGGCGCGCATGCGCTGGCCTTCCACTTTCCGACCGTCCGCTGCCCACGGCGCGCATGCGCTGGCCTTCCACTTTCCGACCGTCCGCTGCCCACGGCGCGCATGCGCTGGCCTTCCACTTTCCGTCCGTCCGCTGCCCACGGCGCGCATGCGCTGGCCTTCCACTTTCCGACCGTCCGCTGCCCACGGCGCGCATGCGCTGGCCTTCCACTTTCCGTCCGTCCGCTGCCCACGGCGCGCATGCGCTGGCCTTCCACTTTCCGACCGTCCGCTGCCCACGGCGCGCATGCGCTGGCCTTCCACTTTCCGTCCGTCCGCTGCCCACGGCGCGCATGCGCTGGCCTTCCACTTTCCGTCCGTCCGCTGCCCACGGCGCGCATGCGCTGGCCTTCCACTTTCCGACCGTCCGCTGCCCACGGCGCGCATGCGCTGGCCTTCCACTTTCCGTCCGTCCGCTGCCCACGGCGCGCATGCGCTGGCCTTCCACTTTCCGACCGTCCGCTGCCCACGGCGCGCATGCGCTGGCCTTCCACTTTCCGTCCGTCCGCTGCCCACGGCGCGCATGCGCTGGCCTTCCACTTTCCGACCGTCCGCTGCCCACGGCGCGCATGCGCTGGCCTTCCACTTTCCGTCCGTCCGCTGCCCACGGCGCGCATGCGCTGGCCTTCCACTTTCCGTCCGTCCGCTGCCCACGGCGCGCATGCGCTGGCCTTCCACTTTCCGACCGTCCGCTGCCCACGGCGCGCATGCGCTGGCCTTCCACTTTCCGTCCGTCCGCTGCCCACGGCGCGCATGCGCTGGCCTTCCACTTTCCGACCGTCCGCTGCCCACGGCGCGCATGCGCTGGCCTTCCACTTTCCGTCCGTCCGCTGCCCACGGCGCGCATGCGCTGGCCTTCCACTTTCCGACCGTCCGCTGCCCACGGCGCGCATGCGCTGGCCTTCCACTTTCCGTCCGTCCGCTGCCACGGCGCGCATGCGCTGGCCTTCCACTTTCCGACCGTCCGCTGCCCACGGCGCGCATGCGCTGGCCTTCCACTTTCCGTCCGTCCGCTGCCCACGGCGCGCATGCGCTGGCCTTCCACTTTCCGACCGTCCGCTGCCCACGGCGCGCATGCGCTGGCCTTCCACTTTCCGTCCGTCCGCTGCCCACGGCGCGCATGCGCTGGCCTTCCACTTTCCGACCGTCCGCTGCCCACGGCGCGCATGCGCTGGCCTTCCACTTTCCGTCCGTCCGCTGCCCACGGCGCGCATGCGCTGGCCTTCCACTTTCCGTCCGTCCGCTGCCCACGGCGCGCATGCGCTGGCCTTCCACTTTCCGACCGTCCGCTGCCCACGGCGCGCATGCGCTGGCCTTCCACTTTCCGTCCGTCCGCTGCCCACGGCGCGCATGCGCTGGCCTTCCACTTTCCGACCGTCCGCTGCCCACGGCGCGCATGCGCTGGCCTTCCACTTTCCGTCCGTCCGCTGCCCACGGCGCGCATGCGCTGGCCTTCCACTTTCCGACCGTCCGCTGCCCACGGCGCGCATGCGCTGGCCTTCCACTTTCCGTCCGTCCGCTGCCCACGGCGCGCATGCGCTGGCCTTCCACTTTCCGTCCGTCCGCTGCCCACGGCGCGCATGCGCTGGCCTTCCACTTTCCGACCGTCCGCTGCCCACGGCGCGCATGCGCTGGCCTTCCACTTTCCGTCCGTCCGCTGCCCACGGCGCGCATGCGCTGGCCTTCCACTTTCCGACCGTCCGCTGCCCACGGCGCGCATGCGCTGGCCTTCCACTTTCCGTCCGTCCGCTGCCCACGGCGCGCATGCGCTGGCCTTCCACTTTCCGTCCGTCCGCTGCCCACGGCGCGCATGCGCTGGCCTTCCACTTTCCGACCGTCCGCTGCCCACGGCGCGCATGCGCTGGCCTTCCACTTTCCGACCGTCCGCTGCCCACGGCGCGCATGCGCTGGCCTTCCACTTTCCGTCCGTCCGCTGCCCACGGCGCGCATGCGCTGGCCTTCCACTTTCCGTCCGTCCGCTGCCCACGGCGCGCATGCGCTGGCCTTCCACTTTCCGACCGTCCGCTGCCCACGGCGCGCATGCGCTGGCCTTCCACTTTCCGTCCGTCCGCTGCCCACGGCGCGCATGCGCTGGCCTTCCACTTTCCGACCGTCCGCTGCCCACGGCGCGCATGCGCTGGCCTTCCACTTTCCGTCCGTCCGCTGCCCACGGCGCGCATGCGCTGGCCTTCCACTTTCCGTCCGTCCGCTGCCCACGGCGCGCATGCGCTGGCCTTCCACTTTCCGACCGTCCGCTGCCCACGGCGCGCATGCGCTGGCCTTCCACTTTCCGACCGTCCGCTGCCCACGGCGCGCATGCGCTGGCCTTCCACTTTCCGTCCGTCCGCTGCCCACGGCGCGCATGCGCTGGCCTTCCACTTTCCGTCCGTCCGCTGCCCACGGCGCGCATGCGCTGGCCTTCCACTTTCCGTCCGTCCGCTGCCCACGGCGCGCATGCGCTGGCCTTCCACTTTCCGACCGTCCGCTGCCCACGGCGCGCATGCGCTGGCCTTCCACTTTCCGTCCGTCCGCTGCCCACGGCGCGCATGCGCTGGCCTTCCACTTTCCGACCGTCCGCTGCCCACGGCGCGCATGCGCTGGCCTTCCACTTTCCGTCCGTCCGCTGCCCACGGCGCGCATGCGCTGGCCTTCCACTTTCCGTCCGTCCGCTGCCCACGGCGCGCATGCGCTGGCCTTCCACTTTCCGACCGTCCGCTGCCCACGGCGCGCATGCGCTGGCCTTCCACTTTCCGTCCGTCCGCTGCCCACGGCGCGCATGCGCTGGCCTTCCACTTTCCGACCGTCCGCTGCCCACGGCGCGCATGCGCTGGCCTTCCACTTTCCGTCCGTCCGCTGCCCACGGCGCGCATGCGCTGGCCTTCCACTTTCCGTCCGTCCGCTGCCCACGGCGCGCATGCGCTGGCCTTCCACTTTCCGACCGTCCGCTGCCCACGGCGCGCATGCGCTGGCCTTCCACTTTCCGACCGTCCGCTGCCCACGGCGCGCATGCGCTGGCCTTCCACTTTCCGTCCGTCCGCTGCCCACGGCGCGCATGCGCTGGCCTTCCACTTTCCGTCCGTCCGCTGCCCACGGCGCGCATGCGCTGGCCTTCCACTTTCCGACCGTCCGCTGCCCACGGCGCGCATGCGCTGGCCTTCCACTTTCCGTCCGTCCGCTGCCCACGGCGCGCATGCGCTGGCCTTCCACTTTCCGACCGTCCGCTGCCCACGGCGCGCATGCGCTGGCCTTCCACTTTCCGTCCGTCCGCTGCCCACGGCGCGCATGCGCTGGCCTTCCACTTTCCGTCCGTCCGCTGCCCACGGCGCGCATGCGCTGGCCTTCCACTTTCCGACCGTCCGCTGCCCACGGCGCGCATGCGCTGGCCTTCCACTTTCCGACCGTCCGCTGCCCACGGCGCGCATGCGCTGGCCTTCCACTTTCCGTCCGTCCGCTGCCCACGGCGCGCATGCGCTGGCCTTCCACTTTCCGTCCGTCCGCTGCCCACGGCGCGCATGCGCTGGCCTTCCACTTTCCGTCCGTCCGCTGCCCACGGCGCGCATGCGCTGGCCTTCCACTTTCCGACCGTCCGCTGCCCACGGCGCGCATGCGCTGGCCTTCCACTTTCCGTCCGTCCGCTGCCCACGGCGCGCATGCGCTGGCCTTCCACTTTCCGACCGTCCGCTGCCCACGGCGCGCATGCGCTGGCCTTCCACTTTCCGTCCGTCCGCTGCCCACGGCGCGCATGCGCTGGCCTTCCACTTTCCGTCCGTCCGCTGCCCACGGCGCGCATGCGCTGGCCTTCCACTTTCCGACCGTCCGCTGCCCACGGCGCGCATGCGCTGGCCTTCCACTTTCCGTCCGTCCGCTGCCCACGGCGCGCATGCGCTGGCCTTCCACTTTCCGTCCGTCCGCTGCCCACGGCGCGCATGCGCTGGCCTTCCACTTTCCGTCCGTCCGCTGCCCACGGCGCGCATGCGCTGGCCTTCCACTTTCCGTCCGTCCGCTGCCCACGGCGCGCATGCGCTGGCCTTCCACTTTCCGACCGTCCGCTGCCCACCCTGGCCTTCCACTTTCCGTCCGTCCGCTGCCCACGGCGCGCATGCGCTGGCCTTCCACTTTCCGACCGTCCGCTGCCCACGGCGCGCATGCGCTGGCCTTCCACTTTCCGACCGTCCGCTGCCCACGGCGCGCATGCGCTGGCCTTCCACTTTCCGTCCGTCCGCTGCCCACGGCGCGCATGCGCTGGCCTTCCACTTTCCGTCCGTCCGCTGCCCACGGCGCGCATGCGCTGGCCTTCCACTTTCCGTCCGTCCGCTGCCCACGGCGCGCATGCGCTGGCCTTCCACTTTCCGACCGTCCGCTGCCCACGGCGCGCATGCGCTGGCCTTCCACTTTCCGTCCGTCCGCTGCCCACGGCGCGCATGCGCTGGCCTTCCACTTTCCGTCCGTCCGCTGCCCACGGCGCGCATGCGCTGGCCTTCCACTTTCCGACCGTCCGCTGCCCACGGCGCGCATGCGCTGGCCTTCCACTTTCCGTCCGTCCGCTGCCCACGGCGCGCATGCGCTGGCCTTCCACTTTCCGTCCGTCCGCTGCCCACGGCGCGCATGCGCTGGCCTTCCACTTTCCGACCGTCCGCTGCCCACGGCGCGCATGCGCTGGCCTTCCACTTTCCGTCCGTCCGCTGCCCACGGCGCGCATGCGCTGGCCTTCCACTTTCCGTCCGTCCGCTGCCCACGGCGCGCATGCGCTGGCCTTCCACTTTCCGTCCGTCCGCTGCCCACGGCGCGCATGCGCTGGCCTTCCACTTTCCGACCGTCCGCTGCCCACGGCGCGCATGCGCTGGCCTTCCACTTTCCGTCCGTCCGCTGCCCACGGCGCGCATGCGCTGGCCTTCCACTTTCCGACCGTCCGCTGCCCACGGCGCGCATGCGCTGGCCTTCCACTTTCCGTCCGTCCGCTGCCCACGGCGCGCATGCGCTGGCCTTCCACTTTCCGACCGTCCGCTGCCCACGGCGCGCATGCGCTGGCCTTCCACTTTCCGTCCGTCCGCTGCCCACGGCGCGCATGCGCTGGCCTTCCACTTTCCGTCCGTCCGCTGCCCACGGCGCGCATGCGCTGGCCTTCCACTTTCCGTCCGTCCGCTGCCCACGGCGCGCATGCGCTGGCCTTCCACTTTCGGTCCGTCCGCTGCCCACGGCGCGCATGCGCTGGCCTTCCACTTTCCGTCCGTCCGCTGCCACGGCGCGCATGCGCTGGCCTTCCACTTTCCTCACCAGCGGCGAGACTCCCTGCCGTCCCGGAACCAGCCACCTAACGCCCCGTATAGACAGACTCTGGGCGCCTGTGTCAACACGGAGATATTAGTTTTCTGCAGCCGGTCAGCAAACAAGCGACTGGAAAGTACCTGTATTAAACCTAACGTGAGATTTTCTAGGATTTCTTATCACTTTCGAGATTTTACGTTTCGTCATAAGTCTCCGAAAGTTAGGTTAAAAATTTGGAAATTAATATTTATCTCTTGAACGCTTTGCAGATCCCCCCACCCCTTCGTTGTAGCCGCGCCTGTTTTGTACAAAGCAGTTGTGTCCTGTTGTATTCTCCAACACTTTATTGAACGTAACTTCTTCTACAATACAATAGCTGGCTGTGCAATAGATGTAGACGTCCGTCGATCTAGCCGGAGATGTGGTTCCTCTCGGTCGGCTGGTACTTCGATCGGCGGTGCAGTACAGCGGCTTCGGAGATATCTCCTCGGGGACTCCGCTACAGCGGCTGCCATTAGCAGCGGAGCAAGACCTGTCTGCCTTCGACCTGCCGGGCCTGTATAGTCAGCTGGAGCCAATAGAAACGCGGCGTAGGAATCCGTGGGCGGACATGTCGCGGCGACCTCTGCGAGGAAACGTTCCTATTAATCGACTGGAATCTTCGGCGTGTTTACCTGATGTCTTCGCCTGTTTGGCTGTTACTTTGTTTCCGTCATAGCGTGGCTGTGAAGCGGTGCAGAAGCGGCTAGGTTAGGTCGCGACGCCCCTGCCAGCCGCCATCACATCCACGGCCGCCGCCCGTCACTTTCCCACATCTCCGTCTTCGGTGTTTGCAACGTACTAGAGTACCGCTTCTGACGGCAGCAGCTGTACGACCAACACCTCCGTAGCAAACGGAGCAGACAATCGCCACAAGTTTTGATTTGAGATCAGCGGTAGAAGGTGATACAAATGGCTTTGGTCCAAACCAATGTTTGGGCATGGCGAGACCAGCGTAGGTGGCAAAGCATTTCAAGCTCAAAGAGAAACTGAGGTTCCAAGGGCTGACTAGTTTCCTGTTCGAGGTCAATATGTTCAGCGTGTTCCAAGTGTTGTGGTTGGCAGGAGAGCCAACACCGTGTTACTAGAGGAGGCCGAAATGCACGTGTTTTAGCTCACGCAGGCTGGCGTGAGGTCTGGGAATTAGAATTGAAAGCAGCATTAATGGAGAACGTTGTTCGTGACAGTACATGATTCACAATTTCAATGGTAACTGATCATGGCGCCTTGCTAGATCGTATCAAATAACGTAGCTGAAGGCTATCCTAACTATCGTCTCGGCAAATGAGAGCGTAGAAGCCAGTGAACCATCGCTAGCAAAGTCGGCTGTACAACTGGGAGAGTGCTAGGAAGTCTCTCTAGACCTGCCGTGTGGCGGCGCTCGGTCTGCAATCACTGATAGTGGCGACACGCGGGTCCGACGTATACTAACGGACCGCGGCCGATTTAAAGGCTACCACCTAGCAAGTGTGGTGCCTGGCGGTGAAACCACACCAAGAACATTCATCCGATTTCACAAGACACTAGTTTCCCACGAACAAAGACACAAACTTGGCGTGAATTTTAACGTACGCGTCAGTGTTAGGATTTTGCGTCGGTGCCAGCTGTGAGTTGCCAGTTGGTGACCTGACCGCCAGGGTCAGCGGCAGTCTGCGACTGTTGGCTGATGACGCTCTGCTGCGCCGGAAGCTGTCGCCGCTGAGTAACTGTAGGAGGACACAAGATGACGTGGACAAAATTTAAATTCGTATAATGAATGGCAGCATCCTCTAAATGTAGGAAAATGTTTTTTGGGAGAAATTTGGGAAAATCTAGCTCACCTATAAAGGAGACGGAGTGAGAACGCCAGTGCGGTCCAGTCGTCGGCTTGATGGGAGCCGTCTGATCAGCTCAGAGGGGCTGCCAGCTTTGTTTCCGGGGGGTTCGAACAACAGGCGAGCATTACAGAGACACTTCGCGATCTCAGGTGGGAGTCCCTGGACGGAAGAGGACGTTCTCTTGGCGATTCAGATTCAGGTTTCGTCCAATGGCTTTCAACAGTCCCTAGTGCATCTCCCCTGCAAACCAGAACAAAAGTTGCTGTCGCACTAATGAGACAGTTAGGGAACCATCATTTGAAGTTGAGTGCAGAACGAGTAATGACCAGTAGTGGTACGAGGCACTCTCCGCCATGCACCATACGGTGACTTGAGGAGTCCGTACGTAGATACCGATGTAGATGAGGTTGTCTGCTGCAGCTAGCTTGATGGCTCGTTCATCTGGCTGTTTGAACTATTACGATAACATTCTTTTTTCTACAGGGTGGAGCATACGTTAGAGACTGCGTGGCCCCTTGCGTTTGCTTAGCACCAGTTGGCAGGCGCTCCTTGACAGAAATATTTTTGACATGTACAATGAAGGAGTGTGGGTGGCGCAGAGGGTGTTGCCGAACTGGGCTGAGTCATAGAGAGACGCATCGCCGTTTTATTCACGCATTTCAAAGTCGCACCCCTCCGTGATCACGCCGCAGGAGTTTCTGGAGAAGCACACGCAGTGTTTGTTGCTTCGATACACGTTCAAATATCGCCGACTTGTTTTGTAAAGTTCCGACTTGTTTCACCTTTTGTAGCAGGCCGTCGTGTCCGAGCTGTTCTAGACGCTTCAGCCCGGAACCGCGCTGCATCTGCGGTCGCAGGTTCGAATCCTGCCTCGGGCATGGATGTGTGTGATGTCCTTAGGTTAGTTGGGTTTAGGTTGTTCTAAGTCTAGGGGACTGATGACCTCAGATGTTAGTCCAATAGTGCTTAGAACCATTTTCAGCCACTTCATATAGAAGAATTGCAGTCGTGTAGGGGGTAGCACATCTGCCTTCTAAAAACAACACCAGAATTCAAGTCACGTTAGCCGGCACGGTACTCAGCGTGTTTGGTCAGAAGATTCCCTGCCTTCTGTAGTAAAAAAAACTGAGTCAACGGCTCAACACTGATCTTGAACGGATGTCATGGGACATCCGCACCGAACAAATGCAACGAACAAAATCAAACAAAATGAGGCAAAAAAGTGCCAGCCGTGGCATAAATTTTAATTTAATGCTTCAGCTTCTACTCATATCGATGATAAAGTTGAGACTCATATGTTTCCACGAAAATGTAATTCCATGGACTCAATGAAATAGCAAAACTCAGTTTTTTGTCGCACCTGGCTGCCGTGAGACAGGTAACCAGCTGCCGGGCTCTGGTTTAAACGACGAGCACGCGACAGTGTCGCCCCCACCGTGCCTGGGCCCCACCTTTTGCTCGCCCGGATAACCGACAGCAGGTGGCTGGCGCCCACCGGCTCACGAGCAACGAAGGCGCCCGCCAGCGGCTGGTGAGCCACGTGTTTCAGATAGTGCGGGATCTTGTAATTAGGCAGTAGTAATCGTGTGGCCGCTGCCCCTCTAGCAGTAGGCCGGCTCGCCCCCGGCCGTGTTTAGACGCGGTGACTGATGGGGCGGCGCGTCCACTGCACAGGAAGCCGCCATTAGCCGGCGCACGGGGAATCCCCTGCCGCGCCATTAATCAGCCGGTGCGCCGGCGCGCAGCCAGTAAGTCGTCTGCGGCGACGACGCCGGCCATCCCGTGACAAATGGCGGGGCCCGCCGCGCCGCCAATTAATTTCTTAGCGGCCGCGCTCCGCCGACCCGTAGCGGCCCGGGCTCTCTCGTCGCGAGTACAGCCGTCCCAGTGGCTGCCTCTCAAGAGGACAGGCGCAGCGCTCTGCTTCAGCCCTCGACTCCACACTCGGCTACTCCATACTTCGGTTTGCTCTCTTAAATTTCTCGGGAGGGCATGGGAAAGGGACTTTCTGTGGTGACCCATTTCCTTTACCACCCAGTTACAAAAATTACACATATAATTATAAATAATAATTCAAAGAAAAATAAATTTTTCATAAACTACGTTTTAAATCGGGGTACAAAGTATAGAACAATTCTTCTTAGCTTCATTCAAATTCCTAACCCTCATATCGTCTGAAGTTTAATGGATATGAACATATTTGTAAGACATAAAGTGAAAAATGTCGGGCGCATGGAACTCATAGTAGTAAAGAGGAGAACCATCCAAGCATCAATCAGCATCTAATGCAACAGTCAGGAGGTGAACTGGTCATGCATATTTTATGTACTGCATGTGCCCCAAGATTTTTCTGTTTTAAACCTTACAAGCACTTTCATATCTCTTAAAAATTCACAATCAAAAATTTTCTGGACTGCCTGTTCGGGGTTGGGAATCTGCATGGTGCTGAGAGAGATTATTTTATGCTTTGTGGTGCCATTTGAGAAGTGGTGTGTATGAAATCTTATGGGACTTAACTGCCAAGGTCATCAGTCCCTAAGCTTACACACTACTTAACCTAAATTATCCTAAGGACAAATACACACACCCATGCCCCAGGGGGGAATCGAATCTCCGCCGGGACCAGCCGCACAGTCCATGACTGCAGCGCCCTAGACCGCGCGGCTGAGAAATGGTATATTAAAAATTTGTTTTTATTTACGTAATTATTTTCTGCTCTTCAGTCATATGTGTGTGAAATGCTTCAATGGATTTTAACAGTAATAACTGAAATAAAATGTTAGAGGTCTACCTACCAGCTAATAAGACTTAATTCTGTTTAATTGTTATTTACGTAAAAAACAGAATAAAGAAGCAAGCAAAACTTATTTTATAAGATTTTCTGTAAGACTTTTATTTCAATACCGTTACATTCACAGCTTTGTCATTATACACAAAAAATGAAATGTAAAATACTGTACCAACAGATGTTGTTTTGATAGTGTTTCATTAGGCAAGCAGTTTCGCCGTTCCAGTTGCATCATCTTACGGCCTGTACGACTCGTGCGTCTGTAAGACAAGGCACCATCTTCATATACGGTTGTGCAGGTATCCGGACCTTATGAACATTTGTGCTCTTCACACATGTGACACATATATTGCACACATATCCCCTCTCAGCTGTGCCATCCATCTCCTCCTCCCCCTCTTACAAGGCATCTTCTCTGCTGAGCTGTGCCCATCTGCACGTATGCCCCCTGAAATGCATTCCATTACTACCCAGAAACATGCCAGTCCCGCAGGGCAGCCTAGATGCCACGTGTTGCCAACCATTTTCACCCCCATCGTCATCCCTACCGAACAGATCGACAAGAAAGCTAATGAATATTGTGCTGTCATCTAGTTTGAGCTATGTTTGAAATTTATCTGGACGTTGGCTTAAAATGAGTTGCAAAGTTTGTACCAAATGTACTAAAATACATGTCAGTGCAGCATTTTTTTTGTCAGTACAAAATAAATGGATTATCTGTACCAGCTATAGCAGAATAAATTACACTGTACTTGCCTTTATTCTTTCCATAAAAATTAACTTACGCTGCATCATTGCCAATGTGTTGCGGTTATCAGTTACAAAACGTACAATGAAACAGGCATTTTCCTTAAAATGGAAGGAGGGTCTATACAAGGGCGATATACTTGAGGACAATATTATGGTAATGGAACAACATGTTGATGAAGATGAAACAGGAGGTATGATAGAGCGTGAAGAGTTTGACAGAGCACTGAAAGACGTGAGTCGAAACAAGGCGTAAAGAACATTCCATTAGAACTACTGATAGCCTTGGGAGAACATGCAATGACAAATCTCTACCGTATGGTGAGCAGAATATATAAGACAAACTTTAAGAAGAATATAATAATTCCAATCCCAAAGAAAGCAAATGTTGACAGATGAGAAAATTACCGAACTATCAGTTTAATAAGTCACGGCTGCAAAATACTAACACGAATTCTTTACAGATGAATGGAAAAACTGGAAGATCAGTTTGGATTCCGTGGAAATGCTGGAACACGAGAGGCAATACTGACCCTACGACTTATCTTAGAAGATAGATTAAGTAAAGGCAAACAAATGTTTCTAGTATTTGTAGACTTAGAGAAAGCTTTTGACAATGTTGACTGAATACTCTCTTACAAATTCTAAAGGTGTCAGGGGTAAAATACAGGGAGCGAAAGGCTATTTATAGTATGTAAATAAATAAAATAACTGATTATTGTCGAAGTAGAGAGGATATAAAATGAAGACTGGCGATGGCAAGCAAAGCATTTATGAAGAAGAGAAATTTGTTAACATTGAGTATAGATTTAAGTATCAGGAAGTCGTTTCTGAAAGTATTTGTATGGAATGTAGCCGTGTATGGATGTGAAACATGGACGATAAATAGTTTAGAGAAGAAGAGAACAGAAGCTTTCGAAATGTGGTGCTACAGAAGAATGCTGAAGATTACATGGGTAGACCACATAACTAATGAGGAGGAATTGAGTGGAATTGTGTAAAAGTTTGTGGCACAACTTGACTAGAAGAAGGGATCGGTTGGTAGGAGATGTTTTGAGGCATGAAGAGATCACCAATTTAGTTTTGGAGGGAAGCATGGAAGGTAAAAATCGTAGAGGCAGACCAAAGAATGAATACACCAAGTAGATTCAGAAGGATATACGTTGCAGTAGGTATTGGAAGCTGAAGAAGCTTGCACAGGATAGAGTAGCATGGAGAGTTGCATCAAACCAGTCTCAGGACTGAAGACGACACGAACAACATTGCTACGTGATCGATGTGGAACGAATACACACTGCTTTCTATTACGCAGGTAAGGCGAAAGAACAATGGGCCTCTTGCCGCTACTATTCAATAATATTTTAGCTTCTGATCGATAACAGAATTATTCATATAATCTAAAATCATACACATGTCACAAAATATTTTCAGTGCTATGAATTTCTGATTTTTTGATTTCAGTATATCGTCTGGCAAGGTAAACGCAACGTGTTCTGCTGGAAATCATTTAAGAAACCAAAACTTCCCCCCATTCTACAATGGGTTTCTATAAAGTCTATTGTTCACTAACTAGAAACTTGAGAAAGTAATTTTTGAAATAATGAGATGGAGTGGTAATTCTTAACTTATGTTTTGTTTTCTTTTTGTGAAGTTGCTTCGCAACAGCATGGTTAAGTCTCTCTGGGGAACTTCAGTTGTGGAAACACCCTCTATATATGTAACTCAATGTATTACAAGGTACAGCTGATCAATATGTGATTATTTTACTACTGGTTTCATGGAGGCTACTTTTTCAAGGAGACCACTTGAACATTTCTTTTTAAGAGAGGTGGCAACACTGGATATGTGGGCTGCAAACCATTTCATTATACCGCCTGAAAGAAACGGAGCATCTCGGACATGCTGGCTTATTCATGCGGCTGCCACTGAATCGTATTACAGAGGACAGTCTGCCTCTGAAATAAATATTCCGCTGAAAGCAAGGGCGCGCCTGCCTGCAGAGGGTCTCCATCTGCCTAAACGATTACCGATAATGCCGCCGAAATTCCGAGCAAGCAAAGCGCCGTCTGTCGGCCAGCAGGCTGGGGACGTTTCGCATACTGCAGCACAATCTGTAATTTACTGCCTGCCAGCATTAATACAAAGTAATCGCAGTCATTTTCCTTAAAATGATACATCCGAACCGATGAAACTGCTTCATCCTACTCGTGATTAAATGTTATTTGCAGTGAGAAGCAAGGACCTGCATTTACATAACGGAAAAAGACACCCTTCCGGTATCGGTAAACAGTTATTGAAACAAATATGAATTTTCGACTTAGTAAAAGTACTTCACAAATAGTCTTGCAAGACTTTTGCAAGCTTCACGAAAACTGTTATACCCTACAGGGAAAGTTTGGTATTATATTAATGTACGAGGACGAATTGGGAATGTTAGGAATTGAAGACGAAAAGAAAATTGCAGATAAGACAGGAATGTAGAGCTTCCTCCCCATTCATCAATGGAAAAAATCAGGATCAGAAGCGAAATTAAAATCAATTATAAGATTCGCTAATGACATATCTGTCCATAGCGAGAATAGGATCAAGTTTAGCGAGCACAGAGTATTCAGAGTAGTCATAAACCGTTTCAAAAGCTTGCAAATGTGTTCAGGGTAGGCTGTGATGAGAAATAAATGTTAAGAAAAAAAATGTATATGTTGCGTCGTTTCCGAGATAATTATCATTGGAGTTGGCCAGCCAGGTAGTTGCGCGCAAATTAAAGCGCTTCCTGTAACGGAACAAGAGAGCAATGCAAAAATCGGGCAAGGGGCGGTAGTAAGGATCGAACCCGAGCCAAAGGCTGAGCAATCTCGTGAGACATCGTCTACGCTACGAGAACAGCTGACACTAGCTGTGTCTGGCGGGCCACTTAAATTTGCGTACGTAGCGCCTGAGTGCCTAACTTCAACGGTAATGAACTCGGAAATGGCGCAAAGTATCGATTTTTCTCCTTTATAGTTATAAGCGCAACATACCCGGAAACGCCGTTACAAGCTTTTCAGACCGTTTCTGACCACCCTGTACACTGATTACAAGACAAAGGTAGAAGGTGCTGAAGTATAGTAGAGATGGCATCAGCGACAATTTTAATATCAGAATTGGGGGCCACATATTACACGAAGTGAAGTAATTCTGCTACCTTGGGCATATAAAGAAGTACCTAAGAAGCGGACTAGCATATGGAAACAAGGCATTTGTCGCCGAAATAAGTTTTAATGTGTGACTGAAATTTAAGAGGATGAACGCTTGGACTACACCCTCTTAGGGAAGGGGATCACGAACCAGGGCAAAACCGGAGAAGAAAGATATTGAGGTATTTAAGGAGGGTCTTACAGAAGGACGTTGAAAATTAATGATGAGGTTCACCACAGAAACGGGATGGAAAGGAATATATAGAACACACCGACAAGAACAAGGAACAGGATGATCGGACGTCTGCTAAGACACCAGGGAACAACTACCGTCGCACAACAGGAAGTCGTAGAGGGCAAATCTGTAGCGAGAAGACGGAGATTGGAATGGTCTTGTTAGTGTTGTTGTTGTTGTTCCTCATTCTGAAACCGGTTCATGCCTAGGCCTTCTAGTACAACTTTTATCCCAACGGTAACGGGTAACGGTGACAACTCCAGTTGCTGTTGTGGGGCGGCGAAGAAGTTGGTAAATGAGTTGTTTGAATGTTCATTTCACGTAACAGACTATTGCCGATGCAACATATGCTTAAGTGTGGGGCGGCGAAGAAGTCGTTGTTTAATGTTGAATGAAAGTTGAACATTGCCACCTTAAATCACGCGAGCCTGGCAACTAATTTGGTGGCCAGTCAGAAAGCGAAGGGAAACTTACTGACCTTAGTTCCCAGTCTGCACGGCCACATTCCTGTACAGCCCAGCTAAACGAAAAATATCCATAGTTCTTCACGGGATTAGGGCTGCTTCAATAAAATTTAAAGTTCCAAACAAGATTTTATTATCTTAAAGGCTCACACAAATTACTCGAAACTTCTGAAAATGCTAAAGACATTAAATATTGTTAATTCAGCCAATCGTTTAATAGTTGAGAGGCGACTTCTACAGCAAGTTCCTCCCGAATAGTTCATTACTCTAACTAACGGTGCTCTATTAATAGTTCGCAATAATGTTAAAAAAAAAAAGATTACTGCTCGCCTTAAAAGTGGAGTTAGTCACCACTTGCCACGCGGAATTATACTTCACACGGACGGCACAATAACAGTTTGTTACCGAAGTCTAAACGATCCAGGACGGTGTACAGTCCTCGCGATTTTCAATGTCCGTTTACATTGCTAAGTACGCGCATGTCACAGCCCGCTATGACGTCACCCGAGGCGAGGCGCGATCGGACGTTAAGCTCGCGTGGACTAGGCGTTGGTCTAATGCGGAGTGAGCTTACTACTGCTGACGCTGACGCTGACGCTGCACAGGTGAGGGTGGACCCTCGGCTTGAGTAGGAAGTTCTAGCGCTGATGCGCTTCGCCTTCCTCATGGCGGTGTGGCGAGTGGAGTCTTGGCGGTAGTGAAAGGCTTGGCGTTGTGCATAATAATTTTTTTTTTTTTTTTTTATTAAAGAAGACAGAAGAGAGAGAGAGACAGTAGAAGAGGAGGAAAACGAAAGGCCTCAGTGACTGGCCTGGTGACGGTTTTTTTTTTTTTTTTTTTTTTTTTTTTTAATAAATATTAGAGAATAGGATAGTAGAAGGGACAGTAAGAGAAGCAGGAAGACGAAAGGCTCAATTGACAAGCCAGTCTATAATTAGATTGAAGAGAAGAAAAGGAAGAGAGAATGAGAGAAGAAGATCAGAAGAACGATGACCACCAATTCGTGTGCCGACACGGACGGTGAGGCAGACACTCGTAGAATGATGGTTTGGGAAACCAATAAGTGAGATGGGAGAGGTCCCAGGAGAAGAAAGCATAGGGAGTGTTTGGATTGCTAGAGCAACGAGGGAAAAGGACGAGAGAACATAGAGGAGGCGTTGAGCAGCTGGCGTCGACAGGTGGAAAAAGTAAAGATGGAAAGGTGTGGAGCAGGAAGGGAAGGGAGAAGGGGGGACCAGGTATCAGTGGGCAAGGAGGTCAGGCCATCGGGTGGTGGCCAGGCGATGGAGTCGGGTGCCAAGGGAAAGGATGAGAGGATTGGCTGATTGGCGGGAGTGGTGATAAAAGGAAATGGCGGAGGAGCAGACGCGATCGTGAAGGAGGGGGACACCAGCAAGCAAATGAAGTTCGCGGGTGGGGAAACGGTATGGGAGTCGGAGGGCAAGCCGGAGAGCACGGTTCTGCACCGTCTGGAGACGGTGGAGATGCGTAGGAGCGGCGTTGCCCCACACAACTGAAGCATATTCAAGGATGGGTCGGATCAGGGATGTGTACAGGAGGATGCCGAGATGCTGGGGAAGAGAGGAAGATGGATTTATGAAGGGATAGAGCTGACCCAGGCGCCCCAAGGCCTTGCGCCGGATGTCTTCAATGTGGGGACGCCAGGTGACTGCCCTGTCCAGGGTGACCCCCAGATATTTGGCAGTCATTGCCCATGGGGCAGGTGTGCCAAGGACAGTGACGGGGGGGTAGTTGATGGGCCACCGGCGCCTACACATGATGAGAGCCTGGGTTTTCGCAGGGTTGAATGCGAGGCGCCACTTTTTCGCATACTCCATGAGAGTGTCGATGGCGGATTGGAGATGTCGTCGGAGGAGGGCCTTGCTCCGGGAGCGAGCGTAAACTGCCGTATCGTCGGCATACAGGGCGAGATGAACACGCGGAATGGTGGGCGTGTCGGCCGTGTAAAGGCTGTAGAGGACTGGGCCGAGCACACTCCCCTGAGGTACACCCGCCCTGATGCGCCTCCTGGTGGAGGTACCTCCTGGGATGCGGACATGGAAAGTGCGGCCCTCAAGGTACGTGGCGATGAGACGGACGTGGCAGGTGGAGAAGCCATGGTCAAAGAGCTTATACAGCAGACCCTCATGCCAGACTGAGTCAAAGGCCCGGGAGACGTCGAGGAAGATGGCCCCGAAGTACTCCCTATGCTCGATGGCGTCCAGCGCCTCCTCGATGAGGCGGAGGAGTTGGTGCGTGGTGGCATGGCCACGGCGGAAACCAAATTGAACGTCTGGGAGTACGCGCTCCCGGGCGACATGGATAAGGATCCGCTTGAGGTACAGCCGCTCAAACAGCTTGGAGAGGGCGGGAAGAAGGCTGATGGGACGATAACTGGAAGGGGAGCGTGGGTCTTTACCGGGTTTATGGATGGCAATCACCTCCGCATGTTTCCAAAGGGAAGGGAATTGCCCGGTGGAGAGGATGGAATTGAAGGCAGAGGTAAGGATGGGAATGGAGGGTGGGGGAAGCTGTTTGAGAAGCGTGTTGGTCAGGTTGTCGGGACCGCCGGCTTTCCTAGGATGGAGGCACTGAAGCTCCCGGGCGACCTCCTCGTCCGTGACTGGGGTGATGACATCGTCAGGGTCGTGGGCGCCAAGGAACCGGTGGACATGGGTCGTGACCATGCGAACATGGGCGGGGTCGATGGGGTCTTCGATCGGTGTGAAGCTGCGCGCGAAAACATCAGCCAAGGTGTTGGCCTTAGCGTCAGGATCGCACACAGCCGCAGCACCGACCAGGAGGGGGGGAATACGGGGACGCTTCTGGAGGAACTGGGAGACCAGGCGCCAGGCAGAAGCGTCGCGGAGGGTGAGAGCAGTGAGCTTTGCCTCCCAGGTGGCGTTGCGATGAGCTTGTATGGCGGCCCGTATCTCGCGCTGCATCCGGTTAACACGGCGCTTGGTAGCTGGGTCGCGGATGTGTTGCCATTCACGGATGGTCCGATTCTTTGTCGTGATGAGGGCACGGATGGCCGGGGGTAGGGGACGCAAGTGGGAAGGCGGTAGCGGGGGATGGTGAGGGGTGGCAGCAGCCGCAGCTGCTATGGCAGCATCTGTGAAGTGGGTGAGGGTGAGGTCAGCCCCCACCCTGGCGGCGTCGGGGATAGTGGGCAGAGCCGCCTCAACGCGTCGCCGGTATGCGTCCCAGTCGATGCCCCGTAAGTCCAAGGAGGCACGGGGCGGCTCCAAGGACCCGACAAGGTCGATGGAGTAGATGACAGGGACGTGGTCAGAGGCTAGGGCTGCTCGGGTGGTGGCGGTGATAGGGACGGGGAGACCTTTCACGAGGGCGATGTCAAGGACATCTGGAGGGCCACGATGGGGAAAGATGGTGGGATCAAACGGGCTGACTACACGGGCACCACGAGCTTCGACCACACGAAGGAGGCGACGGCCATGGTTGTTCGTGAGACGGCTGTGCCAAGCAGTATGCTTGGCATTGCAGTCGCCCCCAACAAAGAGGTCGCCGCCTAATGACAGGACTCTGGCGATGTCAGGGGGTTGGAGGAGGCCACGGGGCCGACGGTAGATGGCCACAAAGGTCATAGGTCCTAGCACAGTGTGCACGACGACGCCTGTGGCCTCAAGGGTGGCGAGGGCGGGGAGGGTAATAGGGTGGTGGCGGAGGGAGGCGCGGACATATACTGCGGTACCTCCAAACGCGGTCGGCCTATCGGTCCGGTAGCAGCAGAAGTTGGGGACCCGGACGCTGACCCCTGGCTTGAGGTGGGATTCTGTGAGGAGGCAGATATCGACACCTTCGTCTAGGAGAAACTGCCGGAATTCCCCTTGCTGGCGGTGGATGCCATTGGCATTCCAGACGAGGACGGTGAGGCCATGAAGTCTAATAGCCATGACGGGGGGTGGGGAGGGTGGCGGTGATGGGGGAGAGGGAGTGGGAAAGGGCAGCAGCAATTTGCTGGGGAATGGAATGTAGGAGGGCGTCGAGGGCCCCAGTGATCGCAGATGTCAAAGCATCCACAACACTGGAGATTAGGTCTCCAAAGACTGGGGGGACGGAGGAGGAGAGGAGAGGGTGCGAGGAAGGACCAGGAGGGGCTCGGGGAATGAGGGGAGGGGGCTTGTTGGGAGCTGGGGTGAGTGGGGCTTGCTGGGGGTAGGGGGAGGGAGGGAGGTGGGCAGGAGGGGGGATGGGGGTGGCGAGGAGGGGTGGTGGGGAGGGGTGGGAAGGTTGCAGGTGATTGGGGGGCGGGAGGGTGGGAGGGAAGATGGGCCAGGCGGACGGTGCCATGCAGGTGGACCTGCAGAGCCAACTGCATGGTGTTCCACTAGGGAAGGGACTGCAGAGCGTCGCTGATGGGCGCGAAACGCCTTGATTTTCGGACAGCCCTGGTAGCTGCCGGTGTGGGCGCCACCACAGCGCGCACAGGTGGGGGGGGACATCGAGAGGTTTCGAGCAGGATGTTGATTCGTGGCCGCCGGCGCACTTGACACAGCGCACTGCGCGAGTGCAATCACTCGCATAGTGCGCCAGGCCCTGGCACCGGTAGCAAATGAGAATCAGGCGCCGGGAACGAGGTTTTTCCATGGAGACCGAACAACGCTCGATGGCGGTGAGAGTCAAGAGCACTCTATTCGCCGGTGTGTCGTCGGCAGAAACAAAATAGAGGGGGGTGGGGAGTTTGGTGCGTGGAGAGACGACACGGGAAATGACAGCTGGGGTTACATTGAGGGCATGCAGCGCCTCTCGGAGGTCGTCGGCGGTATACTTAAAAGGAAGGCCGCGGACAACGACCCGGAGCCGCCGCGACCTCTGTGGGGAGGTGGAGCAGCCGATTTTCTGGTCTCCAAAGACATGGATGACCTTCCTGAGGTCGGCAGGGGATTGTAGGTAGAGGCGGTAGAGGTCTTCGCCAGCCTGCCGCACGCGGTAGTCAGATTCAGTGATGTGATCTAGGAGTTGCCGGAGTTGGGTATAAGGTTCTGTATATTCCACCAGGATGGGAGGGGGGGGCTGAGGTTTGGGGAGGGAGGGCTGGGAGGGAGCGGGAGGAGTGTCTGCCACGCCGTCAGAAATCGGCGTGAACTGGTTCTTCACTGGGACCGCCGACGGCACAGTAAGGTGGCAGCGGGGCGCCGTCTTGCGGGGGGTGGTGAAGCCCTCGGCGTCGGATGCTGCTTTCTGCTTCTTTCCACGTGCAGCGGCGGTGGGGGCGGCTTCAGAGTCAGAAGAGGCCGCAGCAGGCTTCCTCTTGCGGGACTCCTGCTCGACCTGCATGGAGTCGACGGCACTGTCAGCGGCGGCGGCGTGAGGGTAGAGAAACCGCCGAGCTCCCAAGGCGGGGTCAAACGGGTACTCTCCCTCCTCTGCGGCGTCACGGAGGGCGGTAAGGTGTTCCTCCAGGCCCTCCGCGATGTCGCTGTCGTCCATGAAACCGTCAAAAGAGTCACAGTCCGATTGCTCGGACACATTGACAGCGTCGGAAATATCTGGCATGTCTAGGGCGGACGAGGTACGAGGAAGAGTTGGTTCCTGCCTTTGCCTCGGCGCGCGCGGGCTGGTCCCACGTGAAGGGGGCCCTGACGCGCCACGTTCCCTATCTAACCGCCTAAGGGCGGCGGCATCGATTCCTGAATCGATGCCACATCGCCCAGAAGAGTCAGTAGAAGACGACAGCGTTAGCGGCAAGCCGCCAACGGAAGACGTAGCACTCGCAGGTTGCGAGTCCAAAGAACGAGTCATCTCGGAATCCGGTTGTATGAGCGGGGTCGACCTCGGTGGGGGGTCGGATGGGGCCGCTGGCGAAGCTAGCTCCGCCAGGCGGCGATCCGCCACACCCTCAGCTCCGGAACACGCTTCAGTCGCAAGTGACATCGCAGCTCGGAATGGGGGGGCTTACTACTGCCTCTGCCGCTCTTTTTATATAGCTCCGGCGCGTACCGCCAAGAGAGCATCTGTTCTTTCCGTTCCTATGCAGATGCCTGTAGCCTCCAAATGATCGCTATCTCAGGCACATAATCTTAAATATCACATTTAATAATAGCTTTACAAACTTCTCAATTTTTGTATACATACATCTGAGCAGTACAGAAGCACGTAGAAAATCTCAGCCCGCTAAAATTAAAACTTTACTCTCTAGAATTTTTACAATGGAACTAACGGTAGATTGTTACCTCTGAACCATAGCTTTATCAAGACTTGTATCAGCTGTTAATTATGCTACAAGACTAAAACTTGGTGTAGCTTTGTTAATTGTCCTATCTGATCATTGGTCTTAAAGAATTTGTTTTATCATTAAAATTTAAAGTACTTAATCTATAATGCTTATGTACATTTTACTCACAAAAGTAGTTTTTACTAAATTACTAAAAGACTAGAAGAGGTAACTGATTGTGGTATTTCCATTATTATTATTAGGGTGAACTGAAGCATCCTACCAATTTTCAATATTGTAGCTCTATTATTTCGCGCCTCTGATTTTTCCGAAAAACGCGGATTCTGGAGTCAATTTTTGTTTTATGGTTTTGGAAACCAGCACCACTCATTAATGACTTCTTACTGCACGTTCTCACCAAATTTTGGCTTCCTAGCGTCATTATTTAGCGCCTCCTATTTTTCTTTCAAAACGTGAATTTTACGTAAACTACTAATTTTATAACATTAAGATTTGTTACCTGAAACATTATTACATAGAACTATACTTTAACAAAGTTTTACACACAAATCTTAATTTTTACTTTTATGTTAAATGTGGTGCAATACTATATGCAGGCGCGTTACGATGACGTGACGCTACTAGCAGTGAACTAGGGTAAGTCCCGTGCACTCGCTCGCCTCTGTATCTTATACATGATACAGCGCTTGCTTTGCTTCACTGTGACCTGCTGGAGTTTGATGGCTGCAGCCAGTATGGTGCAAGACTTAGCCTCCGTCAGTTCATATTGTTAGGATGTTTTAATATTTCAGTGATCTCTCTGGTCTTCAACTTCGCCAGCGCTGTCTACTTATCACGTACACAAGTAGCGCAAGTTGTCGTCTTATGTTGTTTGGCTACCGATTATTTTGGAAATCATTTTTGGGGACAGTGCTCAATAGAGTATTATATTTTAACTAAAGTTCAGTCTTGATCACAACACTTATGTCTCAATAACATAGTTGACCGCTTTTGGTTATATTTATATAACCATCTGCAGACCCATGGCTCCCTTGGAGGATGGTAGGCGGAGCTCTCCTCAGCTGCTACCAAGTCAACAGTTGACTTCGTAGCAGCTGAGGAGAGCTCCGCCTACCATCTTCCAAGGGAGCCATGGGTCTGAAGATGGTTATATAAATATAAGCGAAACCGGTCAACTATGTTATTGAGACATAAGTGTTGTGATCGAGACTGAACTTTAGTTAAAATATAATACCGATTATTTGTTGTTCTCCTTATGTTGTTCAGTTACTGCTGACTTGTGGTCTTTATGTTGCTCGGCCAGAGCCGACTTGCTCTGCTTTTGATGTTGTTCGGCCAACGCTGACTTGTGCTCTTTATATTGTTCAGCCGTCAACTATCTGTTGTGCTCCTTATATTTTTCAGCCACTTCTGACTTGCGGTTCTTACGTTGCTCAGCTACTACCGACTTCTGCTTTTGATGCTCGGCTACCGTCGACATGTGCTCTTTTATGTTCTTCGGCTACCGCCGACTTGTGCTCTTTATGTTGTTCGGCTACCATCGACTTGTACTAACCAAGTCGAATGTAGCAGTCTTGCTGCTGGCCGGCCGAAGTGGCCGTGCGGTTCTAGGCGTTGCAGTCTGGAACCACGAGACCGCTACGGTCGCTGGTTCGAATCCTGCCTCGGGCATGGATGTGTGTGATGTCTTTAGGTTAGTTAGGTTTAACTAGTTCTAAGTTCTAGGGGATTGATGACCTCTGAAGTTGAGTCCCATAGCGCTCAGAGCCATTTGAACCATTTTCTTGCTGCTGCACGCATGTTCCAACAGACCTGCTGGTTTCACCATTGTAAACTTTACATTCTCAAAGTCCAACAAGCACACATATGCAATATGCAGAACATCTATCTTGTGCCTGGTGGAGCGTAAGGAAACCTGAATATTGCGGGTGCTGTATAAAGCGTATTGGAGGCCAACTTGGCTAATATGTGTTCCTATATGGTCAGCAACATCCAGTACAGCTACATGTCCACACTACACGCCGCCTGATAGTATGTGGTGAAGGGTTCTTCTGGTACTACTATTTGATCCTGCTTTCCCTGTTTCATTCATAAATGACGCCTGGGAAGAATGATTGTCGGAACTCCGTACTAGCTCAGATTTTTCGAATTTCTCGTGCTGTCAACTTGACGAGATATATGTGGACGGAAGTAATATGTTATCTGACCCTTCCCGGAATTTCAACAGCAGGCTGTACGCACCCGGTAGCTGCGTGGTCAGCGCGACGGACTGTCAATTCTAAGGGCCCGGGTTCGATTCCCGGCTGGGTCGGAGATTATCCGCTGAGGGACTGGGTGTTGTGTTGTCCTAATCATCATCATTTCATCCCCATCGTCGTGCAAGTCGCCGAAGTGGCGTCAAATCGAAAGACTTGGCTCCAGGCGAACGGTCTACCCGACGGGAGGCTGTAGCCACACGACGTTTCATTTTTCAACAGCAGACTGTGATACACACCACCTCTCTTGTAGCATCTGTTATTGGATTTTCTTGAACATGTCCACAACCCTGTCGCACGGAGTACACGATCCCGTGACGATACGTGCTGCCCTTCATAGTATCTTACCTCCCCCTGCTATTAATTCAACCTGATCAGGGTCCCACAATGATGAGCGATACTCCAAAATCTATGTTTGGCACGCCAGTTATGTCGTGGATGAACTACATTTTCTTAACATTCAACTCCGCGTTGGTTTGCAGCTCGATTTTCACCAATAGTAATCTAGCATAGCCGGCCGCGGTGGTCTAGCGGTTCTAGGCGCTCACTCAGGAACCGCGCGACTGCTACCGTCGCAGGTTCGAATCTTGCCTCGAGCATGGATGTGTGTGATGTCCTTAGGTTAGTTAGGTTTAAGTAGTTCTAAGTTCTGGGGGACTGATGACCATAGATGTTAAGTCCCATAGTGCTCAGAGCCAATATTTAATCTAGCATACTTCAAAGTATAGATATTGACACTGAGTTCACCACATCTGTGCTGACTAATAAAGGAAACACATTTCTTGCATAAGTCCGCTACCTTATGAATATTTCGTGATTAAAACTGTTTAGCTTGCTTGCCCACTTTGATTTGGATGGGTTCGTCAAGAAGCAGAATTGACGCATTTGGGGGACTGAAAATCCGCATTTCATCCCCATTGTCCAAAGTGTCCCTGATTTCGACAAGGTGTGGTTCATGCAAGACGAAGCCCGACCCAAAGAAGCAGGAGAGCACTTTGAGGACGGCATTCTGGGTCTGGGGTACCCAGAGGCCACTGGCATGGGCCTCGATTGACTGCCATATTTTCTGGTTCTCAACACGTGCGACTCCTTTTTGTGGGGCTATGTTGAACACAAGGTGTACAGCAATAGCTTCAAAACCACTGCCGAGATGAAAACAGCGATACAGGAGGTCATCGACAGCGTCGATGTTTCGACACTTCAGCGGTTCATGCAGAATTTCGCTATTCGTTTGCGCCACATCAACGCCGACGATTGCAATCATACCGAACATGTCATAACCTAAATTGTAACATCTATAGCGCCGGATTCATGTTGTATAAAGTGAGGCCATGCCGCAGTTTGTAACTAATTTACGTTTGTTTTCGTGTAGTTCAATAATTGTTACCGTGTATATTACGCGATCTAGAGAATTTTCTTTTATTCACCAAAGATCAATACTGAGCTTACGAACGTCATTCGGCCGATTTTCAGACTTTATTGCCCCGTTGTACATGAAGCTGTGGGCTCAACTAATTTATTCGGATTGTTTAAGTTCCGTCCGGTGGGATCGTCTCGAATTCCTGGTTCTAGTGGCGTGCCATTCGCGAGCTACCGTGTTGCGCGGAACTGGCGAATCTGATGGGAAGGGCCTTTCGTTGAGCGCTTTATCGGAAGCGAGAGGTCACAGTAGTTGACGGAGCGGCTGAGCGCCGCGCCATTGTCTCCCCCCCCCCCCCCCCCCTCCTTCCTCCTTTGCACCACTCGGCTGCTCACGGAGACACGAGCCGCAGCAAGTGCCTCTCTGTGCTCTCGTCCGCGTAAACCGTTCCTCCACTGGCGCAACGCAAATGCAATGCAATGTCACACGAGCATCGAACATCACACACCCGAGAGTTTGACTCATTATACCGCATTGTATCTCGTGCACTGTCGCAACCGCAATTTAACGTTTGTGCGGGCACCAACTGCGATGCAAGTGGTTTGGCAGACGCGTCTTGGCTCCGAAGCGACTCGCCTCGCTTTGTGTGTTGGATTGAAGGTATTCTAGACACCTCGAACCCACCACGGTGATCATTCATTTACATACCCTCAGGCGACGTCACATGCATCACCTCTTCAGTATAATATGCGTGAAAGAGTAACCTCAATTACGCTTGTCACGACCCACTAAATATTACCGCATCTATTATTTATTTGATGGCAACGTAATGCAAGCACCCCAGTTTCTTGGTTCTGAGAATACAACGTTATGTTTCATTTATATATTTAAAATTTATTGAAATGGAACAGAATGGTGTCTCATGTAATGCTTTTAAATTTTTAAGTGAACGCAGTTGTTTCATAAATCATATGCTATATTACTGTATGTTTTCTCCACTATATCTTTTATGCATTGTAATTGCTATCAAAATGCATTTTCTCGAAAAGTAAGAAGAAATCTTGAAGTGAGGTACTTTTCCTGCACTTTGTGTCGTTTCTATAATGATTAGACGATTGGACAGAGATATTCGTTCAGCTTATCCAACAGTTTCTTCGACATCCTCGTGCTAATACGAGAGCTTAATGTACCTCATTATCGCGAATGAAAGGCTACATCCAAAACGTCTGCCATCGTTAAAGATTCCTCACCACAGACTCCGAGGCGTGCCGTTGGGGAGCAGGCTGACAAGAAACAACATTTCTGAGTTGATCGTCAGTCACAAAACAGTTACATCCAGTGGACGAAGAACGTGCAACGCAACTCTCATATAGCTGTAGCTTAAAAGTTGCGTTGCAGTTCCGTTGGAGTTGGGTTCTGCCAGTGGACTAACAATATCACAGCGATCAGTGTGCATCGACACTGCAAACGAGGGGGACGCTATTCAAGAAGGGCGAAAGCAGTCAGACGTGGCCACCTGAGAAAAATCTCCACAACTTCCACCCCAAGTGGTTTAGTAAGAACCACGAAACAGGATCTCCAAACAGGATTCCAAAGCTCTGTAAACCGGCTTGGTCATCTGAGTACTATAGTACTAGTCATATAGCTTGAACACTTGTTATTACCACTGTAGCAGTATTACAGCTACAAGATATCACAACACTTGTATCGTTAGAGCCTATATACTGTGCAGTACCACTGTAGCTGAATTATGGCTGTATCACACTGCAATTTAACTCACGTATATTAAAAACAATGGAGCAAATAAAAGATAAGGGCTAGAATGAAACAGGTGAATCTGAAAGTGGAACGGATAACAATACTTTATCTCGTAAAACTGACAGTAGGCTTGTAGTAATACACAGAATTTTTGTATGGTAAAAACACGACAGAAATGAGGCTCGGTAGTTGACTGTTTTGAACTGGAACTAAAATTTTGCGCCGTATCGTTCGTCCGCGTAGAGGACACTGAAACCTCCGTGTACATTTTAAGGCATTACCTGCAAACCAGTTACCATAGAGCTCACTCAAAAATGGGCCTAAGTTTCTTACAAAACGTATATTAAAAACAAAACAGTTACATCCAGTGGACGAATAACTGAAGTGTAAATGCTTTCCATTGTAGAAGAATTATGAAATGATTTTATTTCTGTACTGTAGCGTGACTGTATAAATGTTTATATTTATACAAGAAAAGTTGTTAAGTTGCAAACAACGCTTTCAAACGTCTGAGGTCGATTTCGTTCAGTGCTACGATTTGATCCGCCACTTACCACTTATTTTAACTCTGGCAGCGTTTGTTAACGTGAAAAATGTGGAGATACACCCGGAGCGCACATTTAACTGTTGCTCCCCCTACAACTGGTTGGATGCATCGGTTAAAAAGGTCGGAGTGAGGTAAATGTGTACTACCTCCTATAGTAAAATGACAAGTAAAGAACTGTGGCGTTCAAACTGACCTTCAGGTTCATGGCAGCTCTTCACTTTACTGAACAAAAATGGATGAATTTTGTGTTATCAAGTTTTCACCTACTAACGGGTGTCGGAAAAGGCACAGGTGGTTTTCACTGGCATATTAACAGATTCGTGTACAATGATACTTGTAGAACACTTGGTTCACTCTGTGAAGCAACTGAAGATGAGAGTGGCTGCAATCGACAGTTATACAGGACCATACTGCATAAATAAACTGACACCGGTATAAGCCATAGACTGTTCCCAAATAGTAAGTTCAATACGAGGTAATGAGCGCTGCAACTGTTCGGGTGCTACGCCATTTCTACTGACGCCGTGCCGCTAGCAATTGTTACGTTAACAGTCACAAATTGCCGATAACGCTTTGTAGGAATTGTAGAAGAGAGTCAGTACATAATATTTTGAATAGGAACCCGTGTACAGAAACTTACCGTTTCCGTTCTATAGCGTTTTCAATTGAGATGTTTAACTCATCCAATTCTGCTTGAGGAATTGAATTAGGCGTGACGCAGTGCAATTATTAGGTATCAATTGGGAGGGAAAAATAAAGAAACCTGCGTTTATTACTTAAGCACATTTGTTTGTACACACTTCAAAAAAAAGTTTTGCGTCACCTCAGTTTCGAGAGTTGTGGAACCTGTAGGAAAAATTGGAATAGAGATCAACATAAACATCATTCCTGTCCTTTCTACTGCTTCTGAAAACCACACACTGCATGTTGTACGACGATACAGCGAGACGTTCGGAGACGGTGGTGCAGGTTGCTGTGCACGCCGGTGCCTCCAATGCGCAGCAGCACGTCCTCTTGCACTCATGCCTGCGGCATACTGTCCACAAGTCCAGCAACTCACTGTTGCTCCAGACTGCCCCACTCCTCAGCTGCAATTCGGCGGAGGTCCCGCAGAGTAGTTCGTGGGTCACGTCTTCCATAAGCAGCCCTTTCCACTCTATCCCAGGCTAGTCGAGCTGTCGTTATCCTGAAGGAAGTCACTCACAAGACGTGCACGATGGGAGCGCGAATTGTCGATGGAGACGTATGCCTTGCCAATATGCTGCCGATATGGTTGCACTGTCGGTCGGAGGATGGCCTTCACGTATCGTACAGCCGTTACGGCGCCTTCCATGACCACCAGTGACGTACGTCGGCCCCACATAATGCCACCCCAAACAGCAGGGAACCTCCACCTTGCTGCACTCGCTGGAAATGTGTCTAAGGCGTTCAGCGTGACCGGGTTGCCTCCAAACACTTTCCGACGGTTGTCTGCTTGAGGGCAAATGCAATACTCATCGGTGAAGAGAACGTAATGACAATCCTGGATGGTCCATTATGCATGTGGTTGGGCCCATCTGTACCGCTCTGCATGGTGTCGTGGTTGCAAAGATGGACCTCGCCATGGACGTCGGGAGTGAAGTATCGCATCATGCAGCCTATTGCGCACAGTTTGAGTCGTAACACGACGTCCTGTGGATGCACGAAAAGCATTATTCAACATAGTGGCGTTGCTGTCAGGATTCCTCGGAGTCATAACCTGTAGGTAGCGATCATCACTGCAGTAGCAGCCCTTGGGCGGCCTGAGCGGGACATGTCATCGACAGTCCCTGTCTCTCCCACGTCCGAAAAACATCGCTTTGGTACACTCCGAGACGCCTGAACACTTCCCTTGTTGAGAGCCCTTCCTGGCACAAAGTAACAATGCGGACGCGATAGAACCCCGGCAGTGACCGTCTAGGAATGGTTGAACTACAGACAGCACGAGACGTGTACCTCCTTCCTGGTGGAATGACTGGAACTGATCGGCTGTCGGACCCCCTCCGTCTAATAGGCGCTGCTCATGCACGGTTGTTTACATCTCTGGGCTGGTTAGTGACATGTCTGAACAGTCAAAGGGACTGTGCCTGTGATACAATATCCACAGTGAACGTCTACCTTCAGAAGTTCTGGAAACCGGGGTGAAGCAAAACTTTTTTTTGTGTGTCCTAACACTTGAACTTTGCGTCTTTACGTTATTCCAATACGGGAAAGAACCCAGCGTACTGTAGGTACAGAACAGTATTGATGCATTTCAACAGCAGCTCGATGTGGCGACCACCAACGTAGTTACCGACATTATACCTACGAAGGATCTTGTGATACACACTATTCGTCCCACCTGTGCCTGTGTATTCCGAAAGCGGTGTTTACTGTATCGGAGACCCACAGGCATTGAACAGGTCTCGCAGCGAGGCAGTCGCTAAGTGACATCAGGTGACCGTCTAACGTTATCCTACCTGTCCTGTTGCATCCCTCAGCAGACGTGGACGCTTTACACGTCAGAAGAAAAAAACGCCGTAGAACGGAAACAATAGGTTCCCGGACACGGGTTCCAATTCAAAATAGTATGTACTTAGATTCCTCTACAAGTACTAGAAGTATGTAACAGGAATTTCCGAACACCCTGTATATTGAAACTCCCTGGCAGGTTAAAACTGTGTGCCGGACCGAGACTCGAACTCGGGACCTTTGCCTTTTGCGGGCATGTGCTCTACCATCTGAGCTACCCGAGCACGAATCACGACCCGTCCTCACAGCTTCAGTTCTGCTAGTATCAGCGCACACTCCGCTGCAGAGGGAAAATCTCATTCTGGAAACCCTGTATATTGATGCTCGTTACGTAGCAGATTAGTTGGGTGTAGGGAAGGCACGTGGTCTGTTACGCACCCTTTACGTCAGGATTCCGACGTCGTCAGCGTTCGGTAAAAGTCGCGGTTGCTGTGCTGTGAAGTAGTGCTGCTGCGAGCAGAGGTCAGTGTAACGCGAGCAGGGTGGGCACCGTAGCCCACAGCCCGCGTGTGTGTGGTCTGCGTGGATATGTGATCACAGGCCGCGGCTGGCCGGCGCACGCCGTGAAATTGCGTAATTACGGCGGGCCTACGCAACTCCGTTCCAGCGCCACGCACCAGTACAGTAGCACCGGCAAGTCGCGCGGCAGTGTGCACTGCGGTGAGGCCGTAATCCGGGAAACGGGCGCGCGCTTGTTGTCGGCACGGCCGGGGACAGCGGGCGGCCTGCGGCGCTCTCCGTGTTTTGTCTCTGATTGGTGCGTCGGACGGGAGAAGCAAGCTGGAATTATTCGTGCTCTTCATACAAAAAGTAATGAAGAACCCAGTAACAAACGAGGTGTGATCAAAAAGTAATGCAATTCTTTTTAAAATTTCGGGGGATTAATAAATCCGATTTTCAAAACGTTTTTTTATGTTGTTGATACACATGTTCCTGGTGTATCTTTGCATTTTCAGCTCTGTTGAAGATGTAATTTATTGTTGACAGTCGGAAAGGTTATATGTGTCTTCGAGTCCTGGGCGAATTTTTACTTACGAAATCTGAATTAAATTTTGCTTGAAAAATACATTAAAGTGCAACACCGTATTCTCAATGTTGACTGTGGCTTTTGGCGAATCTGCTAGAAGAGAGAGAGGAGTTCACGAATGGTATAAACGTTCAAAGAGGGTCGAAGCTGATGAAGACGACGACCGCCCGGACTTCCTATCACATCAGTTACTGACGACAGTGTGCAAGAAGCAAAGAAAATGGTTTTGGAAAATTGACGGATCACCGTCAGAGTGGTTGCTGATGATGTCGGTATATAGTGTGGTTCATCCCAGCCATTTTGTTTCGGATATTTTGGACGTGAAACTTGAAGGGGCAAATTTTTTTTTGAAATCGGTAAATTTCGATCGTAAACGAAGTCGCGCAGACCTGACCCAGGAATCGCTGAGTGAAGTCGACAACAATCCAGAAGGTTACAGCAAATGATGAAACATCGAAGCCCAACTGCCAGAAGAGCCAAGGCCGAAAAAAATTCGTCACATTCGATCATCTGTCAGGGTTCTTCTCACTATTTTCTACGTTTACAGTGGAATAGAGCACCATATTCCAGCTTGACTGTGATACGCCCAATATTGAATACTACCTGGAAGCAATGCGTCTTTTGCGTGAAGCAATCCTAAGAGAACAACCAGAATTGTGGCCAAATCGCTCGTGGAAACAGTGCTTCCGCTCACACCTCAATGATTGTTAGTGATTTTTGGCAAAAACCAAACCCATTATGTTGCCTCAGCCACGATATTTGCCGGACTTGCCCCCCCCCCCCCTCCCCCTGGAACTTTTTTTTATATTCCCGAGGCCGAAGAGAACCATGAAAGATCATTGTTTTGCCATCATTGATGAGATAGAAACAGAATCACTGAAGGAGCTGAACACCATAAAGAAAAGCGAGTTCCAGAAGTGCTTCCGAGGCTGGAAAAAGCGCTGACAAAAGTGTATTATACCTGGGAGGCTACTTTGAAGTGGAAAAAGTTAATGTATAATAAAGGTACACCAAGAAAAACGAAATTCTGTACGTTTTGTTCATATAACGTATTTTATTGTTTGAAATGAATTACGCCATTTATTTTCCAAAGTGCAATTACTTTTTTTTCAATATTTTGGCAAGAAAATATTTCTTTGCCTCTCGTGTCTTCGTCACAGTTTTCATTAATTTAACTTTTTTTTAATTTTACTCAAGTTTCCTATATGCCCGTCGTATCACAGTTAATGGCGTAACCACATACGGTTGAAAGTACACTATACTAAAGTTCATTTGTCGCGATCACGACACTTGACAGTCTGTTCACAGTGCAGAAAATACACTGTTGTCTGCTGTCCTAATCTACTATATTGCACTCCACGTGATCGCTTTCGAACGTCGCTACATACATACTTGTCCTCGAACGTGGCTACCAACCCACTGCTACCCCAGGTGGGCGGCTCGTCCGGCTCTTAGCGTCGCGCCAACCCAGCTGTGCTCAAAGATGGCCGCCCTATCCACCCTCGAAACGACTGCCTAATTCAAAACACTGTTTGACAAAAATTACAAATATTCTAAAACTAAACAAAAAACACATATAACGCATTGAAAAAAAATGGAAAATTTCCGGTCAATAACAAATTATGGTCCAATTTTCTGTATCTGCCACCGGTTTTTCACAAATAATGTTCTTTTGGCGTCATATTGCTGCCCCCGGATTTTTGATATTTAACATAAATAAACAAATTAATATACATACTTAATCACTCATTTACCTCTTCAAACTTTAGAATGCTGCGGCTAGTTTCGTCTCTTCAAATTTATTTATTACCAAAACTTTTGAGTGCCAAATAGGAGGAACAAAGTTAGAACAGGTGGACAGTTTCAAGTACTTTGTCACAGGATGGCAACATAGTGAAAGAACTGGAAGCGAGGTGTGGCAAAGCTAATGCAGTGAGCGCTCAGCTACGATATACTCTCTTCTGCAAGAAGGAAGTCAGTACCAAGACTAAGTTATCTGAGCACCGTTCAATCTTTCGACCAACTTTGTTGTATGGGAGCGAAAGCTGGGTGGATTCAGGTTACCTTATCAACAAGGTAGAGGCTACGGATATGAAAGTAGCTAGGATGATTGCAGGTACTAGTAGATGGGAACAATGGCAGGAGGGTGTCCACAATGAGGAAATCAAAGAAAAACTGGGAATGAACTCTATAGATGTAGCAGTCAGGGCGAACAGGCTTAGATGGTGGGGTCATGTTACACGCATGGGTGAGGCAAGGTTACCCAAGAGACTCATGGGTTCAGCAGTAGAGGGTAGGAGGAGTCGGGGCAGACCAAGGAGAAGGTACCTGGTTTCGGCTAAGAATGATTTTGAAGTAATAGGTTTAACATCAGAAGAGGCACCAATGTTAGCACTGAATAGGGGATCATGGAGGAATTTTACAAGTGGGACTATGCTCCAGACTGAACGCTGAAAGGCATAATCAGTCTTAAATGATGATGAAACAGTTTCTCTCAGTCGAATCCCATATTCTTACCTCTCATTCACAATTAGTACATGTTTTGGTAAATCGGCTATGATTGCTCGATGCGGCTCTACTAGCCGCATCCGTAGACACCCTATCGGCCAAAGCATCGCCGGGATATTAGCTTTTGAACTTTCATCATTTTACGATTTCTGAGACAACTATAACTTTTAAACTATTACATATTTTTGTGGCGCGTCTAGATAATTTAGTTTTACATATTTTTGTCTCCATGAGTGCCAACGCACACCTCCGTGTCACTCTTAGTTCTGTTTTTATCCAATTTTCTCTGGCATGCAAATTTCTCCAAGCGCGCAAACTCGGCCATACGCGCCCCTGCCTAGCGTCCGCTCGGGTTTTTCCAGGGCCGCCAGCCACGTGCTCTGCGGAGCGAAACTGCCGCCCTAATCTCACCCTGCAGCCTGTACCCTCACAGGCCCTAAAAAGCGTACCTTAAGAGATATGAGCACTTATTCATTTTCTATATTGTGAAACGGATCTCGGCTACTGCAGGCTCTTTGCTTTCCCTATTTTGAGAGGCGCTACTTTGGACCAAAACAAAGGAAAAAGGTCTTGTAACCTTGGGCTCTAAATTGGGTACCTTAAGAACTATGAGCACCTGTTAATCCCCGCTACCGTGATGCACATCTCTTCTACTATACACTTGGTCATAGCTCTTAACGTATGCGTTTCAGAGCCAATTTTTACCAAGACTTTTTTGCTTCTAGTGCCATGTACTTTCAGTTTTACGCGTCTACACCATCAACTATGATACACGCTGTGTAAATAGAGAGAGCCCGAGATGGTTTTAAACCATGTTATCAACTTCACATATCCGGCCGTTGTGTCCGAGCGGTTCTAGGCGCTTGAGTCCAGAACCGCGCTGCTGCTGCGGTCACAAGTTCGAATCCTGCCTCGGGCATGGATGTGTGTAATGTCCTTAGCTTAGATAGGTTTAAGTAGTTGTAAGTCTAGGGAACTGATGACCTCATATGTTAAGATCCATAGTGCTTAGCGCCATTTCAACCATTTTGAACCAACTTCACATGCCCGTCCGTCTTAGAACCTAATGTGATGTAGAGATGTAATAGTTTTGTTTGTCAAAAAGTCACATCTGCTACTGGCACTTACGATTTTTCTATTTTTTTTTTCAGCATGAAGCGTTTAAGGAAATAATTTACACAGTGAAATGCGTTTGCTGTGTATTTTTATTAGGACACTGTACGCGTTAAAAATAGCTACGTACATAAACTTGTGTTGATTTGTAAGGGATGTGAAATATGCATGGATTGGTAGGTACAAGGAGAACCACCATAATAGTGGAACAGCTCAGATACAGCAAACATATCGCCTACAAATGTCATAGCACCCTATAAACTCACATCATAACGTGAATTGTTTGGCAGACACTTCAACGGAAAATGAAGAAACATCGTGACTGCCAGCTGCAAATGTTATAAAATTACAAAGAAACAGCTTATGCCGTGGTAATACAAGCTTCCACGGCGAAATTAATTGATGTAGTGTTCGCCTGAGGATAACGAATAGGAAAGTCGTCGAAACGTTGCGACAATATGACGCCAGGAGTCAGGTGATAACCCGAGAAGATAGCATCCCAACGATTGTTCTGACAGTCGCATATTTTCAATAACCACTCCATAACTGATAAAATACACGTAATGTAAGTAAATAGGAAAGTGAAGCTGTCTACAACCAAACGTTAGTCTGAACACCGGAAAGCTCTACCAAACATGGGACTTGTTGGATGTGGTATTCCCGCGCCTCCCTCCCTTTAAACCGAGTCACCCAGCGTTTCGGGGGAGGCTTCAGCTTAATGTGGGCGCGACACGGTAGTCTCTACATTAAGAAAGATAGTGTTGAAAGAAAAAATCCTAGCTTCGACCCTGAGCCTCAAACCTTTAAACTGTGTAAGTAGTCTGTTTAGGTTTTTATGTTGGTAACGCCATGTAGCGCTCTATATGAAAATCACTGAATGTACTGTTTGAAGTCTGTGGCTGGTTTGCATTGTTGGAATATTTGCTATTGTAGTGTTGGGCAGTTGGATGTGAACAGCGCGTAGCGTTGTGCAGTTTGAGGTGAGACGCCAGCTGTGGTGGATGTGGGGGGTTTTGAGAGCGGATAATCCGGACGTGTGTCCATCAGAAAGAGTAAATTTGTAAGACTGGATGTCATGAACTGATATATATATATGTATATTGTGACTTTTGAACACTATTAAGGTAAGTACATTGTTTGTTCTCTATCAAAATCTTTCATTTGCTCAGTATGCCTATCAGTAGTTAGTGCCTTCAGTAGTTTGAATCTTTTATTTAGCTGGCAGTAGTGGCGTTTGCTGTATTGCAGTAGTTCGAGTAACGAAGATTTTTTTGAGGTAAGTGATTTATGAAAGGCGCAGGTTATGGTTAGTCAGGGCCATTCTTTTGTAGGGATTATTGAAAGTTAGATTGCGTTGCGCTAGAAATATTGTGTGTCAGTTTAGTGATGATCAGAATAAGTAAAGAGAGAAATGTCTGAATACGTTCAGTTTTGCTCAGCTGTTTGAAAATCAAATAACGTATGGGGTTTATCAGTACAGTAATTCACTAATTTTTCTAAGGGGACGTTTCAACTGCTAGTATGGTATTCAACCACCGAGCCGCACGTAAGACGTTTCGCCAAATACGCACTGTTGGTTTTGTTTTCCTGTGACTAGTAACGATTTGGTGGCTGATGTATCATTTAAGTATTCTCTGTCTCACATACACGCATTAGCCATTAGATAATCGCTATGTTCTCCACATTGACGTCAGTTATTTATAGATGCCGGTTGCAGTGAAGATACACAGATCATTGGGATGCAAGTAACACCTTAAAAGAGGTTAGTTTACAGAAATTTAAGATAATTTGATGTGCAAAACCTGTGCCCCTCACACACCGAAGCGCTAGAGAGGAAAAAAAATTAGTAGTTCAATTCCACCAGATGTTTTACGCACCAAGTTCTTCATGTTAATCGTGCATAAACGCAGCCTCTGTTTCGTATGATACCGAAAACCAAGGTCGTAACCAAGGGCCAGCAACTAGTTATTAAATTTTTTTTCTCAGAGAATGTGTGTGTGTGTGTGTGTGTGTGTGTGTGTGTGTGTATGTGTGTCTACATCTACATTCATACTCCTCAAGCCACCCAACGGTGTGTGTGTGTGTGTGTGTGTGTGTGCTCGAGCGTGACTGTTATAAGTGTTTACATTAACAACTTGAGTTTTGTCCGAAACAGAATGTTTGAGCGCGTGTAAGCGCGGAAGTTTCCATCTTGTGAGGGCTCTCGTGGGACAGCGGCTGACGTGCGCCCCCATATTGCTGCTGCCGACAGCGGCGACACGCGCCGTCAGCAGCTGTCCCAGTCTCCCTCCCTCCCTCCCTCCCTCCCACTCCCACTCTCTCTCTCTCTCTCTCTCTCTCTCTCTCTCTCTCTCTCTCTCTGCTGAGCGCCAAACCAGAGTACGAGCGCTGTTCAGGGCGCAATATCTGCCGACGGGGAGCCTGTTCCCACATCGTGAAGCTGCAGAATGTAGCAGCTAGCCAAACATGTCGCACTATCTAGACCCTGTATTTATAACGACACTAATAACAAGCACAATTTTCCTGTGGTTTCAAACACAGCACCCCTACCTTCACACAACAGCACTCTACCGGCTCAAACATGATGCCATAATACCGTGTCTAGCTATTTTTCCATTCACAAAACACATTGTTAGCTCCTGTGCGTAATGCTGGCAGGATCTCATTTTCCAAAGAAAGAAAAGGCAGGAACAGTTTTAAAAATGGTTCAAATGGCTCTGAGCACTATGGGGCTTAACATCTGAGGTCATCACTCGACTAGAACTTAGAACTACGTAAACCTAACTAACCTAAGGACATCACACACATCCATGCCCGAGGCAGGATTCGAACCTGCAACAGTAGCGGTCGCGCGGATCGAGACTGAAGCGCCTAGAACCGCTCGGCCACATGGGCCGACCGGAACAGCTTCTAAAATTATGATAAACACACTAACTGAAGATACAATGAACTGTTCCTTTAGTGCGTCTGCAAGAATAGCTACCGCATTTTAGTGTCTCGAACCATAACAAAAGTGGATTCACGGCTTCTGTCGTCCTCAATATAGCATGTACACGTGATACGTGAGTTTTGCGTTGTGAACAGACCTTCCTCCGCCCACAAGCCAACCGTCTTATCCCCAACTAAGGGCCCAGTTAAAACCAGCACCATTTCGAACTGCTCGCTCGTCAGCCTTCGCAATGAACAAAGATGCAAGGAAGACAGTCATGTCGATCAGTTTCTTCTAGGTGCACCCCATAGCCTGAACGACATTACTCCACTGGTCCGTCGTTTAAATTATTTTACTTGCACTACTAGTTTGCGCTGCGGTCATGGACTGTGCGGTTGTTTCCGGCGGAGGTTCGAGTCCTCCCTCGGGCATGGGTGTGTGTTTGTCCTTAGGATAATTTAGGTTATGTAGTGTGTAAGCTTAGGGACTGATGACCTCAGCAGTTAAGTCCCATAAGGTTTCACACACATTTTGAACTACTAGCCTACCCTGCTCATTCTTAAGTACAAGCGTATGTAAGGTGATCTGAAGTAAACATTACAACTTTTGTTTTCTTGTTGCTTCTGATTCATGTGCCGTTTTAATAAAGTATTGTCACGCACCTTATATTTTAGATGAGGACCGCTGATGACCTTGTACACAAATATCCATGCCACGTTGTTTTTTGACAAAACGAGGACGATGTATCCACATCTGTTACTACAGACGCACTCGAGAACAGGCAGTGTCCGAAACTAATAGTGCAAAGAAAATAATTTAATCGACATCCTAGTGGAATAATGTCCTCCTCCGCATTCATGTTGATTAACGTCCCCGTGGTAGCTAAATAAGATTTTCTTGGTGCTCTCTTTTTTTCTGAAGAAATAAGTTATTCGGGATGCGCAAGGTAAAGATGACGCCCTCTATAATATTATTCTTTCATGCCGTGCTCCCCTTGACCCTGAGTCGGTACAAGTACGTGGATGTGCAGATGTTACGAATTTTTCTTTTTCGCGGATTATGTATTTTATTGATTTTTGTAGAAACAAGTGACGTTTTGAGGTAGAAGTTCCTGTTATGTTTACGTCGTAATGAAGAAGGATAATTCTGAGGTTTTTAAGAGCAGTATTTTCTGATACTTCCATTTGTTCAGTGGGAATGTTGTATGGTGATGTGTTTTCTTGTGGCAGTATTTATGTCCCTCCTTATTGTTTCGTTTAAAGCTCTAAAAGCAGTTTAGTGTACAAACTAAATTATAGAAAAGCAGGTCTGGCCATTATACAAACAACTATTCTTTTTAAATCCCAGACTTGTTTTCGCCCATGTATGCCGTCACTTTTATTCAGACTGTAAAATACTAACTTATGTCGAATAATAATTACTGGAACCAAAATGTTACCTAAAACTTATGAAAGTATTCTGATTATTCTGTATAATGTTTGGGTCTGTAGGACTTGATTAACCTACAAGTTGTTCAGGCGCTCACTGTTTATTAATTACAAAAACGCCCCAATATTGTTAAGTGGTTCTCTGGTGGGACGGCCTTTTTCCATATAGCACGGACTTGTCGTAGCTGTCAATACCCTATCGAACAGAAAAACGCTACGTCGTCTGAAGTCACATAGTATCTTTCACTTACAGGGTACATGAAGTTAATGGCCACGGGCAGCGGGGCGGGGGCGGGGGGGGGGGGGGGGGAGGGGGTGAGAGGGGAGAATGGCGTCCTGTCATGCACATCGAAGAAAAGTCAAACGAAATATGTTGATTTCAAATAAGTTTTATTCACAAACAGGGGTACACTCCTCGACTTCAAAAACAGTTAAAACGTATAAATTCCTATCGCTGTGGTTCTGTAAAGAGGCATCATCATTAATCAGTGAGGGTTGAAGTCCTGTGTGTGAACAGTTGGGCGTCCATGTTGCGTTCCTTAGTCAACCCAACCGCTCACAACAGAACGGAGGGCATTTTCCAGTAATGACTGAGTCATCAAAGTTGGCTTGTGACTATAGAGCAAAGTGGTGCCTACCTAACTGTAGTTAAACGAATAGCTCCTAACGACTGACTTTACAAATCATAGGCAATTCTAATTCGAAAAAACTGAACTATCTGCCGTACGTAACAACAGCCCGAGTTCTCATAGGAGTGGCGCGGTGTACTCACCCGAGCACTGGCCAGCGTGTGATTGCCACCTACCGACTCTATACAAAACATGATCAGCCTCACTTCCGAGCAGAGAAACCCTAAACTGTTGGAGGGGCATACTGACCTCCGACAAGACGATTTTTTCAGTGATACCAGCCATCTCCTCCAATCAGAAGGCAGGAGAGACGACGCCTGTTTGCCTCACTTAAAATTTTCCGTGGATTCGACGTCCAAAACTAGAACGAACGAGAGTATCGTGCGTGGGTCTGAAGGAAACAATCACAAAACCGCACTTTAAGAAAGCCCGAAAATGAAACTCGACCGCCGTTCACAGACCTCTGCCACGGATCTGAACCAAGGAAGTCCACTGAATTCACCCGTGTACATCCGTTTGCAATAACATCCACATTCGTGCATTAGGCCTATAGCAATCATCCATGTTAAAAAGGGTAGTTAAAGGTTATCATACGTAATTGAAAATGAAAATAAAGCTCTCAAAAAACGCTTCCCGGAATGATCTATACCCCTGGCTCGGTAAAAATTATAGGAAAACAGAGATAGGACACTATGTAGGAGTTGACAGAACAACAAAAATCACAGGGAAGGTGGACTGACTGCCACGAAAATCACGTGGAAAGCGAAATCACTACCGCCTTTCAAGTATAATAGGCAGACGCAGGAAAAAATTGGTACAACCTTTCAATGTTTCCAATTCATTTAAGGTTTATTGGTGCAACAGTGCATACCGAGTACATGAAATGATTACATTTACAGATCAGTAGCACAGGAGGTTCTGAAGCACCAGGTATCGAGCCATGCTGTAACACCCATGTTAGTACGTGGTGTAACCTCGACGCATGGCAGTGCAGGCGCTGACTCTGGTATACCGATGGCAAATACCGTCCTAGGGTACTTTATGCCACGCCTGCACGTCCTTTTCAGTAGTTCTCCAAGAGCTCTTGGCCGAAGAGTCGCACGACTCACTTCTCGTCCCATAATATTTCACACGTGTTCGGTTGGAGACAACTCTGGAGATCGTACTGGTCAGCGAGGGGGTGAGCGTTATCCTGTTGGAACAACACATCAATCTACAGTCGCAAAAACGGCAAAAGGACCGGCCTAACTGCAGGCTGCACGTACCGGGTGCTGGCTGTCGTTCCCTTCAGAAACACCAAAGGTGAACGATGGTTGTAACTCATCGCACCACAGACCACAAGGCGCAGGACGTGGCAGGTGTGTGCTGGACGAATGCACTCTGAGATAGCGCTCACCAGGTCTACGTCGTATGCACAAACGATTGTCACTTGCTTGCAGGCAGAATCTGCTTTCATCACTGAAGATAGCGGAGCGCCATTCCATCTTCCAAGTTATCCTCTGACGGCCTCTGACGAGATGTGGACGTCGATACCGTGAAGACCTATATCTTTGACATCGATCTGTTGTAGAATTTTAGAACATGTTTTTTGCTCGAGTATCGTTTTTGGAAACCCAGAATCTGCTCTGTAGGAATCAACAGCGATCGTGTAAGATCCAACTCGCTTTATTTGTTCGAGACCCATAAAATATTAGATACAGTCTCCCAGGTAGTTGCCATTTTCCTTGACTTCCGGAAGGCGTTCGATACAGTTCCGCACTGTCTCCTGATAATCATAGCAAGAGCCAACGGAATATCAGACCAGCTGAGTGGCTGGATTGAAGAGTTTTTAGCAAACAGAACACAGCATGTTGTTCTCAATGGAGAGACGTCTACTGACGTTAAAGTAACCACCGGCGTGCCACAGGGGAGTGTTATGAGACCATTGCTTTTCACAATACATGTAAATGACCTAGTAGATAGTGTCGGAAGTTCCATGCGGCTTTTCGCGGTTGATGCTGTAATATACAGAGAAGTTGCAGCATTAGAAAATTGTAGTGAAATGCAGGAAGATCTGCAGCAGATAGGCACTTGGTTCAGGGAGTGGCAAATGTAATGTATTGCGAATACATAGAAAGAAGGATCTTTTATTGTATGATTATATGATAGCGGAACAAACACTGGTAGCAGTTACTTCTGTAAAATATCTGGGAGTATGGGTGCGGAACGATTTGAAGTGGAATAATCATATAAAATTAAATGTTGGTAAGGCGGGTACCAGGTTGAAATTCATTGGGAGAGTCCTTAGAAAATGTAGTCCAAACAAGAAAGGAGGTGGCTTACAAAACACTCGTTCGACCTATACTTGAGTGTTACTCATCAGTGTGGGTTCCGTACCAGATCGGGTTGACGGAGGAGATAGAGAAGATCGAAAGAAGAGCATATTTGGTAAGCGTGACAGCGTTACGGAGATGTTTAGCAAACTCAAATGGCAGACTCTGCAAGAGAGGCGCTCTGCATCGCAGTGTAGCTTGCTGTCCAGGTTTTGAGAGGGTGCGTTTCTGGATGAGGTATCAAATATATTGATTCCCCCTAGTTATACCTCCCGAGGAGATCACGAATGTAAAATTAGAGAGATTCGAGCGCGCACGGAGGCTTTCCGGGAGTCGTTCTTCCCGCGAACCATACGCGACTGAAACAGAAAAGGGAGGTAATGACAGTGGCACGTAAAGTGCCCTCCGCCACACACCGTTGGGTGGCTTGCGGAGTATAAATGTAGGTGTAGATGTAGATGTAGAAGACGGGCTAGAGGTGTGCGTGCTCATAGCCCCACTGGTAATAGCCGATTCGCAACAGTTCGTGTTGACACGTCTGGGCCCACGAACCCTTTTATCTGTCCTGTGGTAGCCGTACAATGTGCCACTGCTGCTCTTACAATTCGACGATCATGGCGGGCGTCTGTGGTGCTTGCTTCATACGTCTGTAACACAGTGAGTCTTCTGGCTGCGAGCGATCCCTATTAAAGCGACACAGACGGCGCTCTGTTAGCTATGCCACTACACTCTCTGTTGGCGGACAACGCTACAGTACATCTTTCCCCCGTCATCGGATCAAAACCGGCGTTGTGTTTCCAGGTGTCGTGATTTTTTTCCGGCGGTGTATTTCTTCTGTCCTGTTCACAATGCTGCCCTCATCTGCGCGCCGGGTGTTTTTCCTCCATTGCCTTGCAGAGAGTGTGTGTCTCTATTGATCACCAGTGTGCCACACGGGTGCCTTAAGCGATTCTCGGAGGGCACGCGGAACCCCGGATCTGGGGGAGCGGATCGTGCGTTGAATCGTTATTTCGCGGCCGTCATCAGCGGCGCCGAGTGTCGGATGTCCCCGCCGGTCGATAGCGGCGGGGCGGGCAGCAGGTGGCGGCGAGCGTCCGCAGCCTCCAGTCTCACAGCTGGAGCTGGAGAGCGGAGCGCTCCCCCGTGCCCGCCCCGCCGCACAAACCGACGACATTAATAATGACACCGCTTCCCCTAAACGCCGCCGTCCTCGGGAATCTGGCTCGGCTCACGTCGAGCTGGCAGCGGCTTTATTCCGGAGGGTCGCCGGCAGTCGTGGAGGAAAGGAGGTGAGGCAGCCTCCGGGGGACTGCCACAACAGAAGGCCTCGTCTCCGCGCCTGGCAGAGGGGTGGGTAACTAAGCACTGTGATAGCCATAATTTATAACCACAGGTCATCGGCTTTACTCTGTAGCGTCATAGACAACTACACTGCACTTTCCGATTTTTATTTTGTCAGAAATACTTCCTGTCCCCCATTCTAACCAATATATTTGGAAGGTTTCCCTTGACTGTAAGGTAACTGCTACAGGTGGAAATCCATTTGCAAAAATATTCTTAGTTTGGACTCCTTCAGCCTCCATACCACCTTATACAGTATTTGGCTGTAAAACTTTGCATCATTATTCAAAACAACCTATTCTATCTAGAGATTCAAATGTGTTATAAATGTAAAGCAAGGTGTATGTCTGGGAACTCCTTCCAAACCCTTGGATAGATTTCAACCAAATTTGTCACAGAAACAGCAGGCCTCAAGAGTATCATTATTGTAGCATTTATAACCTCCTATGATTGGAGATAAGGACAAAAACTTGTTTTTCTAGTCCCTTATATACAGGCTTGCCCACATGACAATATTCTTTGGGAACAGTACTGGCCTGACAAATCATCCTGCTTTGCAGGGCAGCCTACATGTCAGGTTGCATCGGAGGACTGGTAGTATTAGCCTGCTTTATTGAGCTGCATTATATGGCAATATGTGCCAAAGAGCGTTGCTGTGGACAGGTTGAAGTGGTTAGAGGAGAGGATGGACAGAGTGAGGTGGAGGACGAAATAGAGAGAAGGGAGGAGGGGGTGATGCACGAGGCAGGTAGAGGCGTGGTGGACAGACGGAAAAGGAAAGGGAGGATGTGGCGATGGAAAGAGAGAGGGGGAGGAGAATATGGTCAGAGGGACGAACGTATTGTCTGAGAGATGGGGTGGAGGAAATGGAGGAAGAGAGTGGAGAAGAGGTGATGAAGAGAGACAGGGAGGGAAGAGGAGGAGATAGACAGCTAGAGCTGCAGGGATGAGATAGACAGACAGAGGAAGTCAGATGTGGATGCAGAGAGGGGGAGGAGGGGGTGTCTTCAATATATGTTTCAAACACATACATAGACCGAACTGCAGGGAAAGGTTGGTACATAAATAAAAAAGGATATTACAGTGCCTCTGTGTAGCATGCCCAGAACGTAGGTCAATGCTCTATGCAGATTTCATTCTTAATGACCATAGTGATCAGTAAAAACGAGTAAACTCTAAACGTTTAATGCCTGTCAAAAATGGTGATGCTTACAGGAGATATGGTCAGGTGTCAATCTAATTTCAGACAGTACATGCCACTGGAGCGTATGAGCCGCAATGCTCTGTGACAGGTAGAATCGCTAACAAACTTCAGTAGTGTTGTTACCAGGCCCGGTAGGGCATATAAGGGGAGTGAACAATGCCAGATGTTGACAGTGGTCAGACAGCGTCATGACAGCGCGACAGACTTTGAACGGAGGCTCATAGTGGGTCTCCGTTTGGCTGGCTGGGCGAATCCTGCTGTGTCCACATTTGTGGGACATTCAGATTTAACACTGGCTCAACGGTGGACTGGATGGGAACCTGAAGGCAGGCGTACTCGTCGCCTAGGTTCCAGTCGATCACATCTGCCACTGTACTGTGCACCAGGTACATCACACCTGCCCCTGCCATCTGAGAACAAGTAATGGATTCACGGTAACATTCTGCGTCATTCCGCACCAAAATACGAACTGCTGGGTTTGGAGTGGTAGGCTTGGACTAGTGATGTATGGTGTTCAGCCGTGAACTGCGCTTCTGTGTCTGTGTGCCCTTAGGATAATTTAGACTAAGTAGTGTGTAAGATTAGGGACTGATGACCTTACCAGTTAAGTCCCTTAAGCTTTCACACACATTTGAACATTTTTTGACAATCGTCGGTGAGTACAGAGGTCACCTGGCGAGAAGTCCCACTCTTCCAGTATTGTGGAGAACCACAGTGGTGTTATTCCTGGCATCATGATGTTGGGAGCTATCGCGAATGATTTAGGTCACTGCTGGTAGTGACTGATGGAGCTCTGATGGCCCTGTGGTACACCACGTGTGTATGAATTGTCTGCGTGATGTTGAGGAGCTCCCTTGGCCAACAAGCTACTCACATCTGTCCCTGACAGAACATGTGTGGGACCAGTTTGGACGTCAACCTCGATCCTGCTGACTAGTTACAACAGCTATGGCGGACCGTCTTGGCTCAGATGAGGATACAGTGGCATCATGTCGTCCTTCCCAACTGAATTAGTGCAAGGTCTTACTCATAACTGGGCACATACTGACCAGTTCTTTGTAGATTGGACTTCATTTTCTTATCACTGAAATAACCTCACACACTCGCGCAACCCGTGAAGCGTCATTCCATTTCCTCCTTCCCTACTTGGTGCTTCATTTTCTTTTTCGTCAAACATTGTAGATTAAATGGTTCAAATGGCTCTGAGTACTATGGGACTTAACTTCTGAGGTCATCAGTCCCCTAGAACGTAGAACTACTTACACCTAACTAACTTAAGGACATCACATACATCCATTCCCGAGGCAGGATTCGAACCTGCGACCGTAGCGGTCGCGCGGTTCCAGACCGTAGCGCCTAGAACCGCTCGGCCACCCCGGCCGGCCATTGTAGATTACAGAGACGTCTGTTGTACGAATATGTAATCAAGAATGCACCTACCGGTAACATAGCGGCGCTGATGTGCATGTAATCCACTACACAATTAGCACCTGACCTCGTTTCGTGTGAGAACCGTATACTCGAGCTGGAATCAAATGAAAGTGTGATAGAAACCCTGTTTCGCACGGGCATTTGTTGTTGATCAAGCAGCGTTCGTAGCTTCGCTAACTGGACTGAATGAGGATTAATTTCCAGTAGCTGCTAATACGCCCAGAGGCCGCATCGGAGTATCACGTTCGTGCGGGGGTGTTGCACGCCCGCCGGCAACACCCTTCCCCCCCCCCCCACACCCCCCACCCCCACCCGCAGTACCGCTCTTCGCGCGTGCAATTAGGTTACTTTGTCGCTGCTTTAATGACAGCACGGTAATAGAGCCGGCGCCCTCGATGCACCACCAATTACAAGTTCAGAGCTGGCATCTAATGCAACACAGGTTTCACCAGACACTGCAACGAGCTTTAAATTAACAAGTTCCCTCATCCAAAAGTTAAATAATTATAGTGTTTTTCATCAATTCTGCACCACAGAAAGCAGGGCGTTTCAGTTCTATGCCCATCACATAGCAATAGGCAGTTGAAATATGGTGTACTGTGGGGTTCTGTTTGTTTACTTGTTTGTCAAAAGACATAAATTTTATCTTTTTCGGAGTGAAAGCTAGTACCAGTTCTCAAACTGAGAAGACAGTTAATGGTTTGAGGACCCCAGCAGGCGGTTCAGTACAAATGAATTATCATTCATTGTTGACAAAACACGGTACATACAATGAAATGCAAGGATTAGACAATGTTTAGATTTTGTAACTGTAGATAGATAGGTTGATTCTTAAAATAAAGTAAAAATCAACCAGCCACTATGATAATGCTGTTTATTAAAAAATTATGTAGGAGCGTTATTGGTTCCAAACCGATGGGTTCCTCCTCAGGTGACTGATCACAATCACTACTACACATAGCTTATGCTGTATGTGCAGTATTGGCAGATACTTGTTGTGATCTAAGTTCCTTGGGATGGTGGTATCATATAGCAAAAGAAATATAGAAAGATCACAAGCGAAATGGGAATTCAGCAACTTCACGAAGCATTTTAGTTCAGCTCCATTTGCAGTACGTATGATTTCTGCTACAAGTGTTTTAGAAGACACGTTTGGTCTAAATATTTCCTTTCGCTAATGAGTTAACGAAATATTTTTTGGAGTACACTGAACTTCCAAGGCGGTTTTTCCAAAGAGTATAGAAGCATGTTATAAGAATTGTATCGCATGCTACTTTTAAAATACCCTGCAAACATTTATTGCAAAAATTTTGTATTTTAACAATTAAGTTACTTCATAAATGAAGGGCTTATTTCAATAGTGGAACAAGTCCATTTTTGTTCATTGTGAGATACACAGTCCTAAAGTTAAATGAGCGCTGAAAAATCTGCAGGTGAGATACCAGAAATATTCAAGCATATGGCTTCTTGCTAGAGATGGATCTTTCTTTCTGTTTGTTTGGATTATTAATTTCAGAACCATTAGAGGCAGAAAAGAGGAAGTAATGGACTTGTACCGCTATTGAAATGAGCCCTTCAAATGTATAGAAACAATCAGTGACGTCTTTTGTCTCTGCCAGTATTTCTGAAAAAATAATTCAAAGCATGAATATTATATTAGGACCATAAACAGACTTTAAAAGACTTCTAACAGGTAATATTTGTACAAAGAGGAGAGACATATAAGAGTCCTTCTGTATTCCACAACCTTCCGGCGCGTATTAAAAGTATTGAAGACAATGTAACAGAGTTTAAGACTAAATCAAAGAACTTTTTGTTGGGCAAAGGCTTTGCCCAATCGAATATTATATTTACAATGGCTTTTAAAATCAACTCTAAATTATAACTAATATTAGCATTGTAATGTAGTAATACGTCAGGATGTTAAGTGTATTCATTGTGTTGCCGCATAAATAAAATATGGATCATTCACTTTTTTGCACATCCTAGAGATCCCTCTTAATAGGATCTGTGAAATACAACTAATATAATGTAAAATTAAATATCGCCTGGCATACCATATTAAGGGCATTCTTTTTTGTTGCAGGTAAGTTGGAACCTAGCTGCCGGTCGCTACATGTTGGAGGAAATGTTTGGGAAGTCTGCTTTGCTATGACGGTAAGGTGACTATCATCTCACTGGTGTGTGTGTGTGTGTGTGTGTGTGTGTGTGTGTGTGTGTGTGTGTGTGTGCTACACGTCTGGAATAGCATCGCTGTCTGTTTTCTTCCTCCAGTGGAGTCTCTAAACTACTCCGTTTCAAGCACTTGGCTGGCAACGAAATCCTCTTTTCACGGTCTCACAGCCCTATGGTATTAGTAATCTGTTATGAAATCTGCAGACGTCCTCCAGTAGATAGAGCGACTTAGAGGGCACTAACATATATACAGACCTTTAGTTTGCAAGTTGCCCGGTCTTTCTGACGATTATATGGACTATTAATTTTGCGCGACCTATTGTTTGCTATCGTAATGATTCGGCGTAGGACTATTTGTAGACAGTATTGTTCCAGAACTACACGTATCGCTGTAGTAATTTCCATAACGATGCGCCTGTGTGACATATCCGCATGTAGCAATTAGACAGTTTGTGAGTAACACTTGGTTTATTATACCTTCAATACATGTACAGGACACCTAGGTCGATCTGAAGTTCAGTCAGAGTACTTGCACAACCGTTCTGTTCACACTGTCGCTCGAGTTAGCCAGTGCTCTCTAAGATTTCGTTCGGTGGCTGTAAATAAATATATACTGATTCAGATTTCGCAGTATTAACTTTAAAATAAATACTTGACGCCCTGACTCATACTTATTTTCTCTGTGAGACAGTCTCGCAGACTACGTAAACTGAATCCAGAGCCTCTGGGAAGTCCGTCGGCACCGACCGACCACCGTGTCATCCTTCAGCAGTGGCGGCATAGGATGCGATATGGATGGGTGTGGGGTCAGGACAGTACTGTCTCATCCGTTCTCGGTTTTCGTGACCTGGAGCTGCTGTTACTCGGTCAGGCAGCCCCTCAGTTGGCATCACGAGGCCTTGTGCACCCCCTTCCAGTCCTCCCATCGAGGAAAACGTACTGGCGGTGCCGGGAAGCGAACCCCGGCCCTCCGCAAAGTAGTCAGCCGCGCTGACCACTCAGCTACGGAGGCACCAGAAGCTCAGCTCACTCCCTAGCTGACGGGGCGCCACGGCACCTGACAGACGTGGCGAAGGACTCGCAAGGTCAGTCGGCGAAGTGGGTAATTACCTGAAAAGGGGTTATGAAGCCAGTACAACAGAGAGTAATGGAGTAAAATGAATTAAATGAGGTGATGCTAAAGGAATTATATTGCGAAATGAAAGACTGCAGTAGTTGGGTAGAAGTAAGGAGGATATAAAATGTAGACTGGCAGTAGCAAGAAAATGGGAGATATGTTAACGTCCAATACAAATGAAACATTAAGAACTGTTTTCTAGAAGTATTTCTTGCAATGCTGCATTATATGAGAGTGAAATGTGGCTGATTGATATTATGAGGAAGATGAGTATAGCATCTGTTCAAATGCGATGCTACAGAAGGATGCTGAAGGTCGGATGGGTAGATCGGACAACTAATGAAGAGAGCCTGAATAGCATGGCTCTGTCCGAAGGGGCCACGGTACCGGTCGACCGCCGTGTCATTTTTAACTCATAGGCTTCACTGGGTGCAGGGATGGAGGGGTATGTGGTCAGTGTGCTGGTGTAAGCTGTCTCCAGCACATCGGTCGGCAAAGATGCAGCGCGAAGATCGACAGCAGGTGCTGGATCAAGGGCAGCTATCACGAGAGTTGCCAGAGACACACCCACAAGCAACATGCCGCCAACGCCCTGTCGACAGCATATATTTAGGCTGACGCTACTGACAAGATTGCCTCGCTGACTGGTTCACACTCCAGTTTGGCTTCTGTCAGTTAGCTGCAGTGCGGGCTCAGTTCACATCGCAGGTTACGACAATACGTAGCCACCAGATTAGTGACTCAAGTTTTTCTAGAAAGATTACCGTTACTGTCTGTAGGATGTCTGTTGGAGATGAGCTTGTACCATCACACATGGACTCTATTCCAGTTAAGTAAATACTTTCAGTTATGTAAATAAAGAACTGTATTAATGCACTTGTGCATTTATGTTGTACAAAGAGGATACCAGCCACCCATAACAACATCCTCTCCCTTGTGAGGCTGCTACCTTCAGCACACCGCACTTGCAGCTGTTGTCAGTTTCCCTGACCTGTCGAGCAAGTAGCTCCTCATTTGGCCTCACAAGGGCTGATTGCATCCCGCTTACCAACAGCGTTCGACAGTCCCTCGTAGTCACCCATCCAAGTGCTAGCCCAGCCCGACACCGCTTAGCTTCGGTGATCTGACAAGAGCCGGTTTTACCACTGCAGCAAGGCCGTTTGCTAGATACAACAGGAGGAAAAGAAATTTGCGGCACTATTAAATTACAAGAAAGGACACGCCCTGAGGATTCAAAGAATAGTTCCTTTGAGGGTGGTAGGAAGCACGGAGAGTAAAAATTGATGAGGATCATCAACGTGTGAATACAGTGAGTACGCAGGTTCAGACGGATGCAGGTAACAGTAGCTAAGCACGTATGCAGAAACTCGCGGAGGGGGGGGGGGGGGGGCTAACGAGAACAGCTGCCTCACACCAGTGGTTAGAGTGAAGACCACAACAACAGTTAGTGTAAGGCGTAACCAAAAAACTTGTGTTTCTATGATTTCCTCTGTAGTTTTTCGCCGCTATTAGAATTTCTTACATCTTACTTCACCTTAACTTATACTGGGTATCTCTCACCGGGTTTACAACTGGCCATCCCTGAGCGCAGTGTAAAACATCGCCGCTATCTGGACTACTGACCTGTGAGATTGACCCTTGGATAACGCACGGAATGCACATTCCCAAGTGCTGGTTTCAAACCCCCGTCCAGCCATTCAGACACTGAGATTGGAGCTAACCAAAACTAATAACTGATTTTGTGTACCGGTCTCCAAGTACCGTTGTAGACACGTTTTCTTTTTCAACAAATTATCGGGAGTTGCGGAAAAAGTCTAACCTTTTAACAATGTTATTATATGGAAACATACGAATATAAACATCTTACGTGAAATCAGAACCATGCTTGTAAATAATTTTCTCAGCTGTATACGATGGAAGTAGAATGTCTTAAACTCTCTGAAAGTCTCGTCCAAATAATAAGAGAGTAAGACGGTTTCCAACGAAAAATTCTCTACTTTTTACACCGTAGGTAAACTGAACGTTGGGCAGACCATTCCGAAAGTACCACTATCATCATCAGTGCTCAATCAGAATTTAAAAAAAGAAAAGACGTGACACAACATTCTTTAATGCTTAAAATAAATGCCATGGAGAGTGGATAGGTGTGAAGCAGAAACACAGTAACTTTTTTCTCAAAAGTAAAAGCTCATCAGTTTTGATGATGTTTCCAATAGAGTTATAAAGACTAAGTCCAATGTAATAAGCCCAGTCTTATTTGAAATACGCTACACACCACTAACTGAAGGCAGTCTTCCAGCGAGACTAAAATATGCCGCTATCCAACCATTCCTTAAGAAAGGCTATAAGAGAGAGATGTCGGTCACTAACGACTTGTTCCATTGCTGATGACATTTTACAAAATTTTTGAGAAGGTGAGGTATTATAGAATAGTATCTCACCGTAGCAACAATTATATCCTCAGGAAATAACAGTTTGAATTCAGAAGAGTTCCTCTACTGTGTATACCATTTACACGTTCACTCATTTGATTTTAAAAGCATTAAATAATAAAATAGCGCCTGTTAGTATTTTCTGCAACCTCTCTAAAGCATTTGACTGTGTGAATCACAGTATTTTCCTAGATAAATTGAAGTTTTGTGGGATAGACAGTATAGCAAATCAGTGGGTAATATCACATCTAACGAAAAGAATTCACGAATCGTATTTTGTAGTTTCACCAATATAATCTGGGGACGTAATTCCGACTGGGAAGAAATTGTCTATGAGGTTCCACAAGGGTCGATCTTAAGTCCACTGTTATCCCTCACATATATATATATACGATCTTCCATCTAATATACAACAGGCAGAATTAGTTCTTTTTTCAAATGATACTAGTGCAGTAATCAGTCTCCCACTGACTGATTTTCTGCGAATGATCTCACCCTCAATTTGAAAAAGACACGACACATACCGTTCTGAACATCTACTAGTACTACACAAGTGATAAGTGTCACACATCGTAAGGAAATAGTAAACAGCGTTGAAACTTCAAAATTCTTAGGTGTCCTTATTGATAAGAATTTAAACTCGATAAAGCACATTTGGAACTCCTAAAACAACTCACTTCAGCTACATTTGTACTTAGAATCTTTGCGAATCTTGGGGAGAGACAAATCAGTTATTTGACATATTTTGCATGTTTTCATTCAGTAGCGTCTATGGAATAATGCCCTGGGGTAACTTATATTTAAGAAAGAAAGTCCTCGTTGCTCAAAAACGTGCTCTTAAGAATAACATGTGGTGCTCGGTCATGCTCATCTAATAGACATCTGTTTAGGGAGTTGGGCATTCTAACTACTGCTCGACAGTTTATTCATTCCCTCATGAAGTTTGTTGTAATTAACCGCTATAGTTCAAAAGGAACATTGATGTACATAATTACAATACCAGAAGGGAAAATGAAATTTGTTACTCCAAATTAAGATTGTCTTCAGCACCAAAAGTGGTGCACAGTGTTGCAACAAAAAATGTTAATCACTCACCCACTGATATAAAATATCTGACAGGTAGCAAAGTAAAATTTGGAAACAAACTGAAAAAGCTTCTCCTTTACCACTCCATCCATTCGGTAGAAAAATTTCTATTATTGTAATGTGTTAAAGATGGTGTGTAGGAATTACTAAGTCGCATATGTTTTCTTAAAAAAAAAACTAAAACTTATAAATGTTCAGCATGCAACCACATTTACCAATTCATTCGTGATGTGAATGTAAAATGACTCGTTCCACATCATAACAATGTGTCGTGTAAAATGATCTATGGAACATGAAATTGATTAACTAACCAAGTACCAATAACGCACTTGGATTAGTTGGTTAGTGATCCATAGGAACTACTAAATTTTTTGAATGAACATTTTTTTCAGTTACGCAGCAAGATTGTGAAAAAATTCTCAATATATAGGGATGAACACTGTCATTTGAAGTGAAAAGAGCGCACAAAGATGCTATGTCCTGAGCTCAACATCTCCTTCACTTTGAAGGGATGGTGACACAGTTTTTAAGACAGTCAAATAGGAATGCAGTGCGAAGCAGAGATATCGTCTTGGCCTCGATGTCAGCTGGAAGGCCGTGTGTCTAGCTGTTAGAGCTGTCATGTGAATGAACAGTGCAATATTGGTCTTGACATCATCAATTAAGCTGGTTGATAGTATTTATAAATAAATGATGATTTAGAGAATGTGTAAACCCTTGTGGAGCTAAATTTGTACGAAATTATATCCCAGCGTGTATGAGTTTCCTAACTTTTACTGTGTTACGTTGTTTGTTAAATATGACTAATCTAACGTTTAAAAATTATCTGTGGCGTGAATAAACAACTAACTAGCCTACTGGATTCGGATTATCGAACATTTTATCATGCGCATCAAGTATATTGCACTGGTACAAATTTCTCTTGGCAGCTGGTAGGCTACAAGTAGACTTGGCCTTTCTGTGAAGCCGCCTAAACTTGAGACAATGTTAGGAATATCGTGTGCTTAACTGCAGGAGTGTGGCTTCTCTTAATGAACACCAGGCGTGACAGAGTTTGCCTGAAGCCACGTCCCATTAGCGGGCCGGAGTGGATTTCACTACAACCCATCTGTGTGCTTCATCAGTCAAACACGCGTTCATACACTGATCAGCCAGAACATTATCAACGCCGACCTAGGTCTAGGAGATAGCGTCGCCTGGCGACGAACGACTGCCAGTCAGACACACGCACGGTGCATGTCGCATCAGTGATCACACTGTCCGTGTGGAGAATGGGGACGGCGCCCTAGCCGAGTGTGATTGTTATGGGTCGCATGTTCGGCACGAGCATTTCGGAAACTGCACGTCTTTTCAGATGCTCGAGGAGTGCTGTGGTGAGTGTCTTTCACACTTGGTGGGAACCACGTTGATACGTCGTGGTGTTGGGCGGCCACCCCTCACTAGAGATGTCGTATGTTGTAGGCTGGACAGACTCGTAAAACAGGAGAAGCGGCGACCTGTGTCGGAACTAACATCAGACGTTAATTCTGGACAGAGTACAAGTATGTCTGAACACACAGTGCACCGAACCCTCCTAACGATGGGCCCCATGCATGTATCACTGTTAACAACACGACATCGGTAACTACGACTGAAATGGTCTCAACGCAAGGACGTTGGCGCAGCGGCAGAGCTCTGCTTGGTCTGATGAATGTCGATACCTTCTTCATCACGCGATGGCAGGGCGCGAATCCGTCGTCTTCCTGAGGAACAGCTCCTTGACACCTGTAGTGTGGGACGGAGACAAGCTGTCGGCAATAGCATTTTTCAACAAGATAATGCGCCATGTCACAAGGCCGGGAGTGCGATGGAGTGATTGGAGGAACACAGTGTCGAGCTCCAGTTTATGAGCTGTCCTCCCGACTGGCCAGATTTGAGCCAGATCGAATGCGTCTTGGATGCGATTAAACGTGGCGTCAGACTTCATAGCCCCCACCCTCTCCTCGGAATTTACGGAAACTGGATGGCTCCAGCGACCTACCAAGGTCTCATTTCTTCCACTCCACGAGGCGTCGCCTCTGTTATCCCTGCCAAAGGTGGAAATATCGACAGTTAGATAGTTGACCATAATGGTTGTTGGGCTCCATTAGGTTCCCTTTCTGTGCAGCGACCGTGGAACATAAAATTATAAAGAATGTAGCAACTAGTTGTGGAAACGTAATTTATTTTTCTTGTTGCAAATCGATTTCGACTGATATCAGTTAGCATCGGTGCATGCGATAAGTAGAAGTACTCACCTTCATGATAGAAATCTGCCAAGAACAGTATTTCAGAAAAATGCACCGATGATGACTAATACCAGTCGAAATCGATTTGCAACAAGATAAATAAATTATGTTTCCGCGACTGGTTGCTACATTCTTTATAATTTTAAATTGATCATAATATTCTGGCTGATTAGTGTCTTTTTATGGGAACAGTTCTCATAGAAATTTAGTGTGTTTTTTACCGTGAAGCTGTTTCTACTAAACGTTTCGGTTTAATCTCAGAGAATACATTAGTCCTTGGTTATATTTTTAGAATATCCCAGTCTGATACGAGCACGACTGGCATATATAAGGAAAAGCTAGGTTAAGAGGCCACTCTAAGGAAAACATTGTTTTTCTCCGACATTCTCTCATAGATTAGCATCTGAAACACATCTGCGTAAACTGTATTACTTTCTGTAACTGTGAAATAATCGTATTGTTTTAGTCCTTGCTGTAGATAAGTGAGGTTAAGTGAAAGTCCAGGGCGAAGTGCCCAGAGAAAAGGAAAAACAAGACTCAGATGAAATGGAATCTAAACTGTTTCGTCCAATCCTTGCTTGGCACAATTTTGTCTTTGCTGAATGGGTGTAGCGGATTATTCCGCTCAACAAACTGAAATGCCAAGTGGCGTAAATCAGCTGCTGATGTGCCAAAGTATCTTCATTCCGTGTAAAAAATAGGGTTAATGAGTTCTTGCTCTTGATTCCTCTTGGCTAAAAACACATCTGAAGTTTCGAAGTATTTTCTTGTCTTCAATAGCATCAGGGTTTATTTAAAAACACTTTTGTTTAGTATGTTTGTTGAGAGACTGAATAGTTTGGCAACTGCAGCACACGGTATCTTTTCTTTTCTTACAGAATTCAGTAGCCCCTACCTGCTGCACAGGTTCGGAATCCCCGGATTTTGTAGTGATTTTCTTGAACAATTTGATGCCATCTTACAAACTCCTGTAATAAGAGGTTGGTTGATTGGTTTGGAGGAAGGAACCAAACAGCGAGGTCATCGTTGACATAGGATTATGAAAAGATGTGGGAGGAAATCAGCCGTTCCATTTCAAAGGAATCATTCCTGCATTTGCTAGAGCGATTTAGGGACATCACTGAAAACCTAAATCAGGAGGGGCGGTTGCGGGTTTGAACCGTCGTCCTGTAATAAGAGAACATTGCTTTTCATGACGTTGTTAATGTACTAATGCCTTAGTATATTTGCCTTATGAAATACTTTTGCCTTATTATTAGTATCGTAACTTGCAACAAGCTAAATATATTAAAATATATCCATGCCCTGTCAGGCCATGGCCACTATACCCTATTGGACGCCTACGCTACACGAACACGAAATTACATAACCTAGACACTTCATAGACACGTAGTTTCCGATGTTGAAACATAGTTTTACGAGCGTTGCAGCAGTTAGGTCACCATATATATACATGAATACATGCAGTTGTATTTGCTCTTGTCTCACATCAGACGTGGAGAACAGCCGACCGCCAGATGCAATTGGTGTCAGTTGTTCTCATAGCGCACGAGAGTGCTCCGCATTTGGCTCGTGTTCGGTCGTTACTACCGTCCCATGTCCAATTCTTTCATCGCTCTCTTGTTTGATTTCAGGAACCCAAACGAGGAACACGTTTGGCAACACCGTCTCCGGGGGCCGCTCTAATTTACGCGCACACTGCCCTGACAGGCCACCTTCGATGCTCATTAACTCGGAAACGGGCAACGTATCCAATTTTATTCTTAACTGTTATTATAGCATTTGCACCCTACGCTCTCAATTATTTGCTGAATGTATTCCGATCTCTGTTACCTCTACTCTTTTTACCCTCTACAACTCGCCTTTCTACCACTGAAGTTATTCTCCGATGTGTTCGCCCCCGGTAGCTGAGTGATCAGCGCGACGGAACGTCATGCCTAACGGCCCGGGTTCGATTCCCGGTTGGGTCGGAGATTTTCTCCGCTCAGGGACTGGGTGTTGTGTTTTGTCCTTATCATCATCATTTCATCCCCATTGACAAGCAAGTCGCCGAAGTGGCGTCAACTCGTAAGACTTGCACCAGGCGAACGGTCTACCCGACGGGAGGCCCTAGCTACACGGCATTTACATTTTACTGATGTCTTAACAGATGTCCTATCATTCTGTCCCTTCTTCTTGCCGATATTTTCCATATATTCCTTTCCTCGCTGATTCTGTGGAGAATATTCTCCCTTCTTATCGTAGCAGACCACCTGACTTTCAACATTCTTGTGTTGTGTCCACGTCTCAGATGCTTCAATTCTCTTCTGCTCGAGATTTCTCTCATTCCATGTTCCAGTACCATAAAATTCTGTGCTGGAAACTTACCTTCTCAGGGCTGTGTTTGACTCCTCTTGGCCAGGAACGCCCTTTTTGCCAGTGCTGGTCCGCTTTTGACGTCTTCTTGGTCCATCCATCATTGGTTATTTTGCTGCCTAGGTAGAAGAATTCCTTTACTTCATCTATTATGTGACTATCATTTCTCGCTGTTCTCGTTTCTGTTACTTCTCGTTACTTTCGTGTATTTACTCTCAATCCATGTTCTGTAATCATCAGACTGTGCATTCCATTCAGCTGATCCTGTAATTCTTCTTCACTTTCACTGAGGATAGAAATGTCGTCAGCAAATCTTAACATTGACACTCTTACACCCTGAATTTTAATACCAGTCTTGAACCTATCTTTTTCCGTCTTTGCTTTCTCGATGTATAGATTGGACGGTAGAGACGAAAGACTATACCTCTTTTTAATCCGAGAATTTCGCCTTTGCTCTTACAGTGCTATTGTTCCCTGATGGTTCTGGGACATATTGTGCATTACCCGTCTTTTCCTGTAGCTTGCCCCCGTATTTCTCAGAATTTCGAACGGCTTGCTCCATTTTACATTATCGAACACTTTTTGCAGGTCTACAAATGCCGTGAAAGTGTCTTGGTTTTTTTCATTCTACAGACTATTCCTGATGACCCCCTGTATATACTACTCTTTTTCAGAAATGCATTTCCTTACCACGTACAAACTGCATGCTGCCAGTAGTATGAAAAGTATATCTGAAAAACATCGACTATAAATAAGCGTTAGGAAGGTTTTTGTCTGGAATGTAGTCTTGTACCGAAATGAAATGTGGACGGTAGCAGTTCAGACAAGAAAAGAATAGAAGCTTCTGAAATGTGGGTCTACAAAAGAAAATCTGCTAGTAAATGAACCACTCCGTTGAATTGTGGAGACAAATACATTATGACGCAACTTTACCAAAATAAGTACGCACCGTGAGGCATCATCAATATATTAATGTAGAAAAGTGTGGGGGATAAAAGTTGTACTAGAAGGCCTAGGCATGAACCGGTTTCAGAATGAGGAACAACAACAACAACACTAACAAGACCATTCCAATCTCCGTCTTCTCGCTACAGATTTGCCCTCTACGACTTCCTGTTGTGCGACGGTAGTTGTTCCCTGGTGTCTTAGCAGACGTCCGATCATCCTGTTCCTTGTTCTTGTCGGTGTGTTCTATATATTCCTTTCCATCCCGTTTCTGTGGTGAACCTCATCATTAATTTTCAACGTCCTTCTGTAAGACCCTCCTTAAATACCTCAATATCTTTCTTCTCCGGTTTTGCCCTGGTTCGTGATCCCCTTCCCTAAGAGGGTGTAGTCCAAGCGTTCATCCTCTTAAATTTCAGTCACACATTAAAACTTATTTCGGCGACAAATGCCTTGTTTCCATATGCTAGTCCGCTTCTTAGGTACTTCTTTATATGCCCAAGGTAGCAGAATTACTTCACTTCGTGTAATATGTGGCCCCCAATTCTGATATTAAAATTGTCGCTGATGCCATCTCTACTATACTTCAGCACCTTCTACCTTTGTCTTGTAATCAGTGTACAGGGTGGTCAGAAACGGTCTGAAAAGCTTGTAACGGCGTTTCCGGGTATGTTGCGCTTATAACTATAAAGGAGAAAAATCGATACTTTGCGCCATTTCCGAGTTCATTACCGTTGAAGTTAGGCACTCAGGCGCTACGTACGCAAATTTAAGTGGCCCGCCAGACACAGCTAGTGTCAGCTGTTCTCGTAGCGTAGACGATGTCTCACGAGATTGCTCAGCCTTTGGCTCGGGTTCGATCCTTACTACCGCCCCTTGCCCGATTTTTGCATTGCTCTCTTGTTCCGTTACAGGAAGCGCTTTAATTTGCGCGCAACTACCTGGCTGGCCAACTCCAATGATAATTATCTCGGAAACGACGCAACATATACATTTTTTTTCTTAACATTTATTTCTCATCACAGCCTACCCTGAACACATTTGCAAGCTTTTGAAACGGTTTATGACTACTCTGAATACTCTGTGCTCGCTAAACTTGATCCTATTCTCGCTATGGACAGATATGTCATTAGCGAATCTTATAATTGATTTTAATTTCGCTTCTGATCCTGATTTTTTCCATTGATGAATGGGGAGGAAGCTCTACATTCCTGTCTTATCTGCAATTTTCTTTTCGTCTTCAATTCCTAACATTCCCAATTCGTCCTCGTACATTAATATAATACCAAACTTTCCCTGTAGGGTATAACAGTTTTCGTGAAGCTTGCAAACGTCTTGCAAGACTATTTGTGAAGTACTTTTACTAAGTCGAAAATTCATATTTGTATCAATAACTGTTTACCGATACCGGAAGGGTGTCTTTTTCCGTTATGTAAATGCAGGTCCTTGCTTCTCACTGCAAATAACATTTAATCACGAGTAGGATGAAGCAGTTTCATCGGTTCGGACGTATCATTTTAAGGAAAATGACTGCGATTACTTTGTATTAATGCTGGCAGGCAGTAAATTACAGATTGTGCTGCAGTATGCGAAACGTCCCCAGCCTGCTGGCCGACAGACGGCGCTTTGCTTGCTCGGAATTTCGGCGGCATTATCGGTAATCGTTTAGGCAGATGGAGACCCTCTGCAGGCAGGCGCGCCCTTGCTTTCAGCGGAATATTTATTTCAGAGGCAGACTGTCCTCTGTAATACGATTCAGTGGCAGCCGCATGAATAAGCCAGCATGTCCGAGATGCTCCGTTTCTTTCAGGCGGTATAATGAAATGGTTTGCAGCCCACATATCCAGTGTTGCCACCTCTCTTAAAAAGAAATGTTCAAGTGGTCTCCTTGAAAAAGTAGCCTCCATGAAACCAGTAGTAAAATAATCACATATTGATCAGCTGTACCTTGTAATACATTGAGTTACATATATAGAGGGTGTTTCCACAACTGAAGTTCCCCAGAGAGACTTAACCATGCTGTTGCGAAGCAACTTCACAAAAAGAAAACAAAACATAAGTTAAGAATTACCACTCCATCTCATTATTTCAAAAATTACTTTCTCAAGTTTCTAGTTAGTGAACAATAGACTTTATAGAAACCCATTGTAGAATGGGGGGAAGTTTTGGTTTCTTAAATGATTTCCAGCAGAACACGTTGCGTTTACCTTGCCAGACGATATACTGAAATCAAAAAATCAGAAATTCATAGCACTGAAAATATTTTGTGACATGTGTATGATTTTAGATTATATGAATAATTCTGTTATCGATCAGAAGCTAAAATATTATTGAATAGTAGCGGCAAGAGGCCCATTGTTCTTTCGCCTTACCTGCGTAATAGAAAGCAGTGTGTATTCGTTCCACATCGATCACGTAGCAATGTTGTTCGTGTCGTCTTCAGTCCTGAGACTGGTTTGATGCAACTCTCCATGCTACTCTATCCTGTGCAAGCTTCTTCAGCTTCCAATACCTACTGCAACGTATATCCTTCTGAATCTACTTGGTGTATTCATTCTTTGGTCTGCCTCTACGATTTTTACCTTCCATGCTTCCCTCCAAAACTAAATTGGTGATCTCTTCATGCCTCAAAACATCTCCTACCAACCGATCCCTTCTTCTAGTCAAGTTGTGCCACAAACTTTTACACAATTCCACTCAATTCCTCCTCATTAGTTATGTGGTCTACCCATGTAATCTTCAGCATTCTTCTGTAGCACCACATTTCGAAAGCTTCTGTTCTCTTCTTCTCTAAACTATTTATCGTCCATGTTTCACATCCATACACGGCTACATTCCATACAAATACTTTCAGAAACGACTTCCTGATACTTAAATCTATACTCAATGTTAACAAATTTCTCTTCTTCATAAATGCTTTGCTTGCCATCGCCAGTCTTCATTTTATATCCTCTCTACTTCGACAATAATCAGTTATTTTATTTATTTACATACTATAAATAGCCTTTCGCTCCCTGTATTTTACCCCTGACACCTTTAGAATTTGTAAGAGAGTATTCAGTCAACATTGTCAAAAGCTTTCTCTAAGTCTACAAATACTAGAAACATTTGTTTGCCTTTACTTAATCTATCTTCTAAGATAAGTCGTAGGGTCAGTATTGCCTCTCGTGTTCCAGCATTTCCACGGAATCCAAACTGATCTTCCAGTTTTTCCATTCATCTGTAAAGAATTCGTGTTAGTATTTTGCAGCCGTGACTTATTAAACTGATAGTTCGGTAATTTTCTCATCTGTCAACATTTGCTTTCTTTGGGATTGGAATTATTATATTCTTCTTAAAGTTTGTCTTATATATTCTGCTCACCATACGGTAGAGATTTGTCATTGCATGTTCTCCCAAGGCTATCAGTAGTTCTAATGGAATGTTCTTTACGCCTTGTTTCGACTCACGTCTTTCAGTGCTCTGTCAAACTCTTCACGCTCTATCATACCTCCTGTTTCATCTTCATCAACATGTTGTTCCATTACCATAATATTGTCCTCAAGTATATCGCCCTTGTATAGACCCTCCTTCCATTTTTCTGCTTTCATTTCTTTGGTTAGAACTGGGTTTCCATCTGAGCTCTTGATATTCATACAAGTGGTTCTCTTTTCTCCAAAGAGATATATCCCTCTACATTCTTTTATTTGTCCTGTAGCTATCCCTGCCTACCCATTTTGCACTTCCTGTCGATCTCATTTTTGAGGCGTAGCAATAGAGCATCAAAATTTGAAGTAATGGAAGATTCTGTTGTTTCTTGTCGGACGATGGTTCAAAAATGGCTCTGAGCACTATGGGACTTAACGTCTCAGGTCATCAGTCTCCTAGAACTTAGAATTACTTATACTTAACTAATCTAAGCACATCACAGACATCCATTGCCGAGGCAGGGTTCGAACCTGCGATCGTAGCGGTCGCGCGGTTTCAGATTGTAGCGCCTATATATAACATAGGCTGAATTTGGTCAGAGATGTTAGTCGTTTTTGTTTGCTTGTATTGAAGTCGATGTGGGGGCAGATGCTTTAATCAAAACTGACGTTAACATGAACTCCCAGGAATACAAAAATTTGAAGTTGTGGTATTTAGAATGAATTGCAGCAGTTTGTATGAACTTAATGTTTAAAAAACAACTGGAGCAAAACTTAATCTGAACTGCTGACTTATTTCTGTTTGTACATTAATAAGACCTGGAATATTAGTAACGGCAGATTTCATTTATTTGCGCTAAGGGTAATATGTATAACACTACTGATTTATTTTAACAGTAGAGGGCTTGGAGCCGGCCGATGTGGCCGTGCGGTTGTGTTTCAAATGGCTCTGAGCACTATGGGACCTAACATCTGTGGTCATCAATCCCCTAGAACTTAGAAATATTTAAACCGAACTAACCTAAGGACATAACACACATCCATGCCCGAGGCAGGGTTCGAACCTGTGACCGTAGCAGTCACGCGGTTCCGGACTGAGCGCCTTAACCGCGAGACCACCCTTGCGGTTCTAGGCGCTAGAGATTGGAGCCGCGCGACCGCTACTGTCGCAGGTTCGAATCCTGCCTCGGGCATGGATATGTGTGATGTCCTTACGTTAGTTAGGTTTAAGAAGTTCTAAGTTCTAGGGGACTGATGACCTCAGCAGTTCCATAGTGCTCAGAGCCATTTTTATTACATGTTTTGAACTAGTTAGTCTTTGAAATTCTGAAGCGAAAATTTATTTCTCACTTCACTCTGATCTCTGAGTAGGTAGTCGGGTGCTGTATTTGCATTGATAAAGATTTCGATTTCCTCATGAATGTAAAGTGTCATGCCTTTGTTGGCAAGACGAAGTATTTGCAGGTTCTGTTCTGTACTGTTTGCATAATGATTGTGTTGGACAAGATATGTGACCAAGCTGGATAGTTCAGGTTGTTAAGACGGAGTGTATCGATGCTAATATAAGAACAGAAATAAGACACCACATCAGTTGGAGTCTGTTATTGTAGTAATTTTTTTATTTATTTTATTTTGGTGTTCACGTTAACGCAAGTTTTGATTACAGTATTTGAACCCATGCATCGACTTTAACAGATGAAAAGAAAAACAATTAGTATCTCTAAGCAAAGTAGGTCTACGTTACATCTCTGTGTTATATCTTCGTGTGAACATCTTTGAAACAAACAACAATCGCACAGCACATACTGGATGCCGGCAAAGGTTCGTTATCACAATGTTTACACATACATATTCTGTAAAAGAGAGTGATGTGTTATCAATTATCAATCACAGTGGAAGCAGACAGGTGGATAAACAACAAAGCGGCCCATACAGTCCTAGTAGGTATAAAGTTAAATTTTGGATCCAGATCGGTATATTGACAATACTCACAGCGATGCACTAAAGCACGTTCCACCTTCTTGTGACATAGCCAGCACCTAGCATTACGCTTTGAAAAAACTATGTAACATCCTGAATGAGATTTTCACTCTGTAGCAGAGTGTCAGCTGATACGAAACTTCCTGACAGATTAAAACTGTGTGCTGGACCGAGACTCGAACTCGGGACCTTTGCCTTTCGCGGGCAAGTGCTCTGTACACCATCTGCAGATGAGCCTGAAAAGTTTCGAAAACCAGTTCATGGAATATATATATATTTTAAATTGAGTGGTTCCAGTTTTCTGTGGTTGTATTGAACAGTCAGTCACCGGTTTTAAATCATCAGCAGTGGATAAGCTTAATCGATACAAAGTTGCTCTGTGCTGAATGTTATTCTGGTGTAAGGTGTGCAAAGATGCCACGTCCTGTAGATCTCACCGCTAGCGACGCCCACCTCGGGCGCCCTGTTGCTGCCTCGCTGGCGGCGCTTCCGTTGCCAGAGCTCGGCGCTCTTCGGCTGACTTCGTCAGCGCTCGGCCGAGCGCGCTGGCTTCGGCTGTGGTAACCCGTGAGCCGGTCAGTCGCCGTTCTGCCGCCGCTGTGGTCGCTCAGTTATGACGCGTGAGTTCCGCGACAGTTGACGTTCGCCGCCGCTCGTACAATACTCCCGAAACATCCCCGTCGCGTCTCGGCTCGGACCGCGCGCGTACCGACGTAGGTGTCCCGGCGCCTTTACGACCTGGAGGAGAAGAAAATGCGACAGTGAGCGCGTTAGATGCCGGGAATGTAGACGAGTGTTTTCCCACAGGTCGTGTGCGGCGTCCCGCGGGCCGACGGCGGCCGCAACGCAGGCGACGCCGCCGCCGCATGGGCGTCGCCTGTTCCACCCGCTGCGGCCTTTACGCCTGTGATCAGTGATCGCTGCCTAGGTACGAATCCGCGGGTCCCCGGCGCTCCCCGTCGTCGCACAGAAACGGCGTTGCGTAGTCAGATTTTCAACAAAGTAAATTCTGAATGACATTAGCACGGTTTCAGATGTAACAGACCTCGGTAGTAAAACACAACACCGCCGATCTTGACCTTTGACGTTTCATGTCATGTAGTAACTGCAGGCCGTGTCAGCAAACCAACGGTGAACATTCTTTCACATGACATGGGTAGAAGGTGTCATTGTTTCATAGAAAGAAACCAACGACATTGAAAACGACATTCCATAACGTATTAAGTGGAAATACTCTGATTTCTCACTTAATAACATCAATTCATGTCTATATTTAAGTATCTGAGAATCACCGTGGTGTCTTCCTCTTACAACTACGATAGCTGTGATTTTCTAGAACCACCGACACCTAATGTTAGGGACCTCTAAACAGTTTACGAATGTCAAACTGCTGGGCGGGTTTGTGCACCAAGAGTAATCTCACTACCTACACGTTCTTCAAGGATTTTTCAGTCAACGTCAATTTATGCCTATGGCAGCAGAAAAAGAAAAAGGAAAATATCTTCTACATCTATAAGCGGAAAAATGACGTCCTTTAAACAATTCGTACAGGCTGCGGACCCGTATTACAAGAAGTTAATTCGTGACAACGCTAAAAGAACTAATATTAAGTTCTCAGGTTTCCTTTAAGTTGAGTTCGTCGAAATGATTCTCCTCCTTATCATCTACTGGCGAAGTGTCGAAAGCATCCAAACGTCGTTTCGACACTTAACTTGAAAATGATAAAGACACTTTATTGATACGCCGCGCCATTTCGATGAACTCATCGAGCTGGAAACCCGAGAACTTTATTTTAGTTCGACTCACCGTTAATGACAATGAGGTCGTATCAAGTTGAAAGACGTTTCGGGAAATTAGTCTTACCTTTCTCCTCTACTACTGAAGTTCACGTAATTAGAATACACATAATGCTTTAATTTTTCCTGATACGTTTAAGATGGGGTGCTTCACCTACATGTACAAAATCTTCAATGTGGAGAAGTAACTTCCCTTGTAACAGCTGCTTCATTTACTCCCTTTCGTGGTTCCGTATCTCAAGAGGTAAAAGCGGATCAGTTATAAGATCACTTTGTTGTCCGTTTGACTGTCTGTCCGACTGTTGGGAACCTCTATTCCTCTGTAACAGATAGACGTGACAAGTTAAAAGTTGTGTTACATAATAATGTTTACGATCCCTTGGCGATGTGAATAAGTGAAGCTTGTAAGTCAGTGCAATCAAAATGTACGGCGATTTATGTCACACATTTTCACTCACCAAAATGTGTTGGGTACTTCCCCTTGGTGCAAAATCATGAAGTTTGGCAAGAGGAAACATTTCACAATGTTTGTAATTACTTCACACGAAAAAAGTATTTCTGACTTAAAACTTGAAATTAAAAAATTCTCGAAAGTATAGGGATTCTTGCCAATATAAACGCACATAACAGACAAAATTCGCCAGTATCCTCGATTCCTGGAATGGATAAACTGTCTACATATTTTTTATAGCACAACCGTTTCCGAGATGTAAAATTTCATTTTCGAGTGTCCCAGTCGAAGTCACCGATGCCTTTCTACAGAATGTTCCTTGCGATAAATAATTGTCGCCAAAGCGAGGTCTGCGGCACTTTTATACATACGATGTCACGTTCAAGCTTTTCTTTACAGCCTGGACGTCATAAACATATGGCCGGCTCACATCGTGATGTTGCTATAGGCGGTGACGATTTGCACAGCTGCACTCGAAATGAGATGTTTCGAAACTGGAACGTCCTATTCAAATAAGTGTAAATACAGCAAAGGGAATCAAGTTACCGATTTTCAGTCAATGTGCATGCGGTGTTCAGTCAACGTAAGAACTATCATAGTTAAGGGTCATGAAAAATTAACTTTTTGGAACAGTTACCGTAACTTAATTTTATCCGTTGTGGTTCGGGCTGGAGCATCTCCCTTGAGTCATGAGTCTTTTAGCAAGATGCACAATTTACTTGTAGCTCAGAAGGCCTGTCTTTACGTTTTTAACATTATTATATATATTATAATACGTTCGTGCTCTTTTCCTTGCACAATGATAGGGAACACGTTTGTTTGACGGAGGGGTGGGGAATTGGACACTACTGAAGTAGGCCACAAGCAAAGCACATCGCTCACATGCATCGGCAACATGAGCCGTTCTAATCCCTCGCCTGTTTTAGCAGTTCTTGCACCCACTAAAAAATACTCGGAACACACACTAGGCGTACGTGTATTTGTCTGGAACATACTGCCCCGGAAATAAATTTAAAATAGATCCAATCCCCCGGTACCGACCAAGGTCTTTGTCGGTTTTCCTTGGTTGTAAGTAAATACCTGAACCAGAAATCCCAATCCTCCACGTACAATCGACTCTCGATAATTCCAAGTTCAAGGGAGCTAACAAAACTTCCGAATAATAGAGAGTTCGATTTAAGGAAAGCTCGACTGGTCTACGTGGAATCAGGAAAAAGTCGAAATAAAAGTTAAGAAATAGTACTGAAGTTCCAGTAACAGTCGTATGTTTTAATAAAAGAAAGCAGAGAGAAAGAATTAAAACTCAATTAAAAAGGAGATCTGTTTTAATACCTAATTAGTTTTTATTTATTTTAACACTTCAAACGAAATTTATATACTGATTCCAAGGACACACAAGAAAACTTTAGTTTCATTCATTTCTCCGTGTTGAACAGACTTTCATCAACGCTAGTATTTACTGATCTTCTTAAAATGATATATGTGCTTTTTTTAAAATTTATAGAGTATCGAACCGTTCAGAACTCAGACTAACTTCGAATGACTTTGCCTTTCTTAAGCACGTAACCTCCGACACGTATTTTTTGCCCTGTACACGATTAAGCCATTTCGGTAGACATTCTTCAAGGCGCGGAAGTCACCTTGCCGGGCCCGCTCCTCTCTCCGTGTGACAAGTTTTCGCCAGTCCAGGCTTTCTGATGCAAGATTGTCGACAACAGGGATGACGGAATCCCTAAAGCTTTCGCTGCATCATCTTTGTTTTCCAATTCCCCACCATTCTACGGCCTCCATAACTGCTTCTTCCGTGCGAGAGTCAAACACTTGTACTTGGCTAAAGTAATTTTTGCAACTGAGTCATGTACTTTAGTAAGTTATTCACTTTTGAGGAAACAAAGGGGTATTGCGAACAGATGAAAGAGCGAGTAATTATGTGAGTAGCTGGCTGAGAAATTTGAATTACCGAGTGAAACTTAGCTTCGGGATTCGAATTGTAGTGTGTTTGCGGGATGGTCAGTCGCGACAATCGCTTCGATTTATCGAGTCTGCCGAAACACACAGGGTTTCTTTGATTTACCGGAGTCTTGAACTTGACAGCTAGTTCGATTTATCGATAAGTCTGATTTATCGAGGTTCGTATTACCAACACTCTAGTAATTGGAAACTCCTCTGACTTACTACTACCCCCTCTGGTAACGGCTGAAAAGAACTGTGCTCTGCAGTGGTTCAGATCTCAAAGAGCCCGCCCTTCTCTCGAGCTACGGAATGAGAAGTATTAAGAATAAACAAAATAGCTGTAGTGGGATAGAGAACGCTACCACAGCCTTAGAAATGCAGATTCCTAATCCCAATGTACAAACAATTTCCGTTACAGCTGCATTCTTTATTGTCCTATTCGCTGTTCCGATAGGGAGCGTGGACGTGCGGAGTGGAGCGTGTGGAATCACCATTTATTGATGAACACACAGTCAGCATATTAGACTTCTTTGTAAGCGAAATTCCATAATTATTGAACACAACACAGTTTAATAGTCGTCTGCATTTCATCCCATTTGCAATAGGGAAAACAAATCTTTATTGTGGGACCTGCAGCATGTATTATGTCACAGAAGAACGTTATGTAGAGAACTGGAGAAAAGTATGTTGCTTGATATTTTACTTTGGTGTATAAGCTTATTTCGGCTTTATTGACTTTATCAGAACATGTCCTGACGTTGTAGATGGACTTACGTTAACTTCCAGTAAATCATTATTGCTGTCTGTAGTTGTTGGTTGTAATATTATTTTTTTCAGCAGCGTTTTAAAGCTGTTCCGTAATTTTCTGCTGTACTTATTTGGTAATACGTTTTTTACTATCTGACAGTTGCAAAAAATCAAGGTCGACAGCTAGTTGTTTACTCAGAGAAGCAACAGCTTCAAAAGGATGCCGAAAAAATAATATTACAATCAACAATTGCAGACAGCAATGATGGTTTACTGAAAGTTGACGTATGTCCATCTACAAAGTCAGTACATACTGATGAAGGCAACAACGCAGAAATAAGCTTTTACACCAAAGTAAAATATTAATCAGCATACTGTTTTCCAGTTCTCTACAAGTTTTTCTCCTTACGGACAACAAAGACGTTTAAGAGTTCTCGATTTCTTTTAAAACCACTCTTCGACGCACAACTCTATAAACGCACATGACAAACACATCGTGAGACGTACGTTTCTTCCGGCGTACACAGTATTCAAATAACTTCCGGAAATGTAGCCGGGAGACTTCTTCGACAATAGCTGATTCATTGCACAGCGCTTTCTTTTTGCAGTTTTACCATGAAAATGATAGGGTGGTCACCGGTCGAAATATCGGCGGTTGCCTACTACGTCACGGGGCTGCAGTCCCGTAATTTATTTGAACAAACGTATCAATTGGCTTCGCATGTAGCCTTAGCGCAACTAGTGCACTAAATATTAACACAGTTAAATGGTGGCAACCTTACATCAACAGCTCTCACATGTATTGCACTACCTACTATACAGTCTTGCCACTACTAGCACCGTAAATATTTAAAAGTAATCACGTGGTCCCAACGTTCGTAAGTAAACTTCCAATCAAACATCATATTCCTTCACATCACTTGAAATAAATGCTGTTACAACACATGTAATAAAGAAAACCTAAACTTAATACTAATTTTAAACAGGGGATGAACGAGGAAGAATCTTTGACATCCAAACCAAGTCCCTCTCTAGACACAAATACAGTAATATGTATAGTTCAAGAAACCCCAAATTCATATTAGGAGGCAACATTAAATTAGCCCAATCTATTACACAACATACCGGAAGAGACACAACGAAAAGAAACAACGCCATTATAAACCACAACGACAGCTTTAAATCACATCGCTCATACACCGATCAGCCACAGTATCTGCCAAACAGCGTCACTCAGATACTGATCAACGACAATGTCTGCCAAACAACGTCACTAAAACAGTGATGAACCACACTTCACGTACACGTCACACTGCTGTAGTATCCCACAGCAGTAAAGAGGAAAACAGACTAAACAGTCTCTGCCAGAAGAGAAATGATGGTGAAGCATGGCGATCACTGGCTTGGCGGCTTTTTATCCTGTTGCAAGCACAGTTAACAACCAGAAATCAGAAACGGAGTGAGTACGAGAATGACGTTGCGGGTTGCATACCTCAGATGTGAAGGCGCCCCTCTTACGCCAGTGCTACTGGGCTTCCTTGGTTCCAGTTGTAGCTCCGCTGAGTATGAGGAACTATCGCATTGCGGTCGCTTCGTACTCGTCGACTCGATGTCTATACTGAAGCAAGTGAAAGTGTTAGGCTATTCGTGACTTGTTATTGTTTGTAGGCAAGACGCGTACACGATTTTGCTGCTGTGAAATAGGACTGACAAGGAGAAATGATCGGTTATCGGATTCAGATGACCGTTAACGAAGCTGTATTTTGTGAGAATGAGTTCCATTAGAGGATTGCTATCTGGAATAAGTTTCACGCCTTACTCCACCTTTCAGGCGAAAAATATACAAACTTCGTGCACTGCAAATAAAATGATTGTCTTGTTGTTTATTCCATCTCCGCCTAGATAAAATAAATGTGTTGCTTCTGTCGGATGTTCTCTGACCTGTCAACTTGTACTTGAGAAAAGCTGTAAAACTGACTTCATGGTTACGTGACATAAATGAATAGTAATTTAAAGTTTAATGGCGGAAATTTCTTTCAAAACAGTTGTATATCTAACGGGAATGGTTAGAGTCCGCGGTTGTAGTTGCAAACTCTTGCTCTCCTTTCTGAACGGGGTCTAGTCCACTTTTACCCGACAACAGGCTGAAGTGAGGAGTCGGCTGCGGCGGGGATTCACGAGTCGAGTGTGCAGTTCACGCGGAGACGGTGAGTTCGCGGGGCCAGCGAGATATGCCGGTTCAACAACGAACTTACGACGTCACACTAGTCGGCTTGTACGCCACGCTTCGCGGACGCTCGGCTCCGTGCTGGGGCCACGGGAAATCAATATTTAATTGAAAAGATACCCACTAAAGGTCTTGCGTGCACTTTAACTCGCAGTCAAGAATTATTAAACTCGTTTGAAATAGCTGCTCGCTCCCTCCGAAAGCTCTTCCTGACTGTCGTATAGCATATGCAGTGTCGCGGGCTGTGACGTTCGCGCCACGGCCTTGGTGAGTTCACGGGAATAACTGGCGAGCTTAAAGTGATTCGGAGCTCATTTCTGACGTGTACTGAGAACCACAGTAGCACTAATCCGTCACTTTTGCATCCATCCTTACGAGAACTTAACAGGCATGCCATCCACCAGGGCGCCCTATACCACTCGGCAGTGAGAAAGGGAAACAAACAGTGTGACCTCGTTACCGATACTCCGTGGCTGCCGTACACAGACTGGTTTCTGTCCACTTCCTTATCCCCAGGCAGACTGCTTGCTGAGACTCCTCGGTAACACCCACCACACAGCACTCACAGGCAGCCTTCTCTGGCATCGATAGGCTGAGACGTTGCTGGAACGGCTATCGATTTCAGGATCATTATGGCCCCATTTTCAGGAACATGCTTGAGATGTATGGTGTAACGAACTTGCGCAAACTAATCATAAGGTTCCATAAAAGACTAGTAAGTGTATACCGTTATTGCTGAAGTTGGATATTACATGCTGCCTGAAATGACGTCTTATGATTTCAAAATCGAGAGCGCTATGAAATCAATAGAATAATAAAAAAAATACAGCTGGAAGGAAAACTGCTTGTGCGTTGAAATTACCCTGTACGTAACCCGAAAATCTAACAACATCCACTTAATTACATAACTGACAAGGTAGAAAAATTAGTGGAATGTCTATAAAGGTTGCTGGTGTAGTTGGCACTTAAGTTTATAGTCTGTCAGACGCGAAGAAGATTAAATTAAATTAATAATGTTCAACTGTGACTAGACTTCTCCTTTTACTGAAAATAATTTCAGTGTCTTCATCGTCCACCAGGTGTTGAATCTTTGTTTTAAAGATCAAACATATGTGAACGACATTAGCTGTTGTAGTCCAGCAAACACAAACACAGCATAACATATCTACTAAAGGAACCTGAAAGTTTTAACGAAATCATTTATCGGCGAATGACTGTCACTGCCGTGAAATGCTGCGTCTGATCTAAGAATCAGAGGGTTCGGCTAATTTGGTATGAGGAATCTCAGCGTAGAGGATGATCGCGCATTGTAGCTAAGTACATTAACATGAATTTCCGTTTCTTAAAAGTTTAGTAAATCGCAATGACGGCGTTGCAGGATTCAACCAACCCGTCAACCTCCACACATCCCCGTAACTTAAGTAGAGGAAGTTCCTCGTGGATGAAATAGGACTCAATCACCGAAAAATTCATTGAACAAACCTGCTAAACATGGATGATTGCATATTTCTATAATTTCCACGATCACAACTTTAATACCCTTTAACGCAAGGAGTAGATTCTCGTTCCACATCGGACGTACTGTGATAAATTACAACTTCTCCTTTGATGGCGTCCAACACTGTAGCTTAACTAAATTAGCGTTATACAATCTCTTCGAGTGTGTACATAGTCTCGAGCAGAAGTAATGCGAATAAAATCTCTCAAGTTGCTAGTTCCAGAGAATACAGAGCTAACTCGCTGCAGTCACTTCCGTATTATCGCTGGACGTGCAGAAAACTTTCTCGTAATATACACTGTACACACACACACACACACACACACACACACACCGAGAAGTTCATAGAGGGATGAGGATAGCATAAATTCGTCAGCAGCTGACAACCTCCTATCATGTGCTCCAACCACAACGGAACGAACGAAGATTGATAATTTTCAGTCTTGCTGTTACTTGCAAATAAATTCCGGGGCAGTCCTCTGAATGCCAGGATCAGTAGCTCCCGCTTGCCCGTGACATCCCCTGATGAGACGGAACCGTCGTCGTCTTACGGAGTTACTGCCTATCAACTGGAGCCACTTGTTTGTTAGGCGGGCTGCACTTCCGTTGCGCTGCTGAATGCGGCGAATTAGTTGTGCCAGTTCGCACCTTGTCGTAGAATATCACACCGTGTTCCAAGAATCGATGGAACACGTGTTCAACGTCTGCTGCTTTATGTAGACCTCGGTTGGAGAACTTTGCACGTTTGTGGTCAATCCGTCTGAGCCTTTCGCTCCCCAGCGCCTGGCGTAATCTATAACTGGACGCAGGAAGTGCCTTTAGACCTGCATTGCATGTTCGAGAGGTAGAGTACTTACCGCACATTCAGCAGCAGGTGAACTCAAAGGATGGCTACCGTCTTCTTGCAGACTTCGTCTGCACGCTGCTTCCAGGTTGGTCGGTTGTTGAGGCTTATCCCCAGACACCTCGCCGTCGAGTTCAGAAATGTGACATCTGTTTACGATTGATGGAAGCCTGTTCCGTAGACTCGCACGGTTAAAGCCTGTGCGACAATATGCCGCCGAGTTTTCTAGACGGCTCCAAGTGTTTTTGATGTGCACTGGTTTTGATTTAAAGAATTTAGTCGCGTCAAATGGTGGTTCGAAGTGGAAAGCTATGGTTTAATTGTTTTTAGTGGTCTATTTGATGTTTTTTTGTGTGCTGAAAACGCATCTGGACCCGTCGAACAAAATTTCTCCCTGCACATAAGAGAGATTATAAAAAGGTTGTTTTTAGTGGTTTTCAATTTATAACTTGCAAAGCAAGGTAATCTACGCAAAATACTTAAAATAAGGGGCAGAGACCTACATACTGTTTATGTCTGTAACGTTTAGTGTACGTCGTATGGTTTGCATGCAAAGAAGTGTTGAAATCTCGGACAAATAAGTAATAAATTTTTGGAAAATAGCGAAAAACGATTAACATATATTTCTTAATTTCGTCTAGTGAATAATTACTCTTAAATACTGATAAAAGAGGCCTATTTATGTGAATTTATATGTATTTGAGTACCAATACGACCCCCAGACACAGGTTCCATAATTTCTTCAGGACAACCTTCCAGTTGTTATACAACTAAATCAAATAACGAGTGAGTAATTCCAAAGACTTGATAATTGATGGAATAGATATGAAAGCAGTACCTATTAAGAAACATATTTTGAACACACAAGTAAGTAGCGAGTAAAGGAATGAAGCTGAGACAGAATTATTTATGCGTAGTTACCTTCAAGTAATCAAGGGAAATCCCGGTGAGTCCCCTGCTTCTTCAATTCCTGCGACGGGAATGTTATTGTAGCTGTTCATGCAGGTCAGGCACGTACTGAAACGGATGATTTGTAAGGGGGGAAGGAAAGAAGTTGGCTTGACAGCGCTAATAACTCTGGGTGAAACGGCCAAAACTTTTGCCCGCTTGTCAGTGTTCCCTCGCTTCTTCTTGAGTATCGGTCTTCCTAAGGAAACTTGGAGAACCTGCGGAACAATGCTTTCATTTTGGTCCAGATAGAATCTGGAGGGGGATAGCCGCCCACTGGTAGCACCTCCTCAGGGATTACGCCGGTGTCTCAACTAGTCGGAGACGTTGTTTCCGTTCTGTTGAACGTCATTCAATTTATCGCGCATCTGTCAAAATCTTATCACCGGTATTTTTGAAACATGCGACTGCATTCTGCTCGATCTTTGCTGTGATAACATATTTACGATATCTCTCCAAAAAATGATGGGTTACGGTTTTTCTTTGAGGTCTGTAGTAGCCCTCTACCTGAGTCATTAGCTGGTCAAATGGCAACAGAAATTTCTCGTAATTGTTTTCCATAAAAGTGAAAATGTTATTCATATCCCCCTCTCTACCTCTCCAGCCTTTTCTTTTTCGTCGACCTTGGGCCTACTATTGTACAGTTATTTTAAAACCTATCATGGTACTGAAAATCAGCAGCCGCCATGTATCTGTTATCGGCAGGATTCCGTTGCTAACTGTAACACCGAAATCATCTCCATATGGCTGAGCCTGTTTCACAGCTGTGTCTTCCATCTGTATTTTCGTCACGAGATTCACCAAAAGTACATTTATGGGGAAGCAGTCATTTTTGTGACCTTGCGTAATCCTCAGGAATACCTTTCCTGAAAATGTGCTCGGTTCAGCAGCTTTCTTCAGGTGAACAGCTGTAACTCTGTCATTTGTGTAACTTTTCTGACATGAAACACGTACGCTGATATATGGTTTCTCCTCCAAAACAGTTCTCTTCCTATTTCTTGAATGTTACTAGCATCACGTAAAGTTTCTATTCCGTTTTCCGTGACTACTTTTAGTGCACCCTCACTCAAATGTTTTTGACAAATAAAACACGTATCACCGCACATTGCGACCGAGTTGTTGCGTCGTATCTCAGCTACAACACTCAGAAACGAAATGAACATCACGCTGTTGCAGAGAGAGAAAAATGAGACGACCGCGGCAGTAAATGTAAACAAATTGGGGTACTGAGGACCGTTAGACATTTAGGCATGATGACCCGCCCTCCTCCCCCCCCCCCCCCCTTTCCCTCTGAGATTTAGTGAAGGGAAGTTCGAGGTGACAATGGACACAAAGAAAGGCCTCTTCTATGGTCTAGCAGGTAAACACGTTGAAAGGCAAGGAACTGCATATGAAATAGTTCACTTCAAGGGAAAATTGATTTTTTGTTTTCCAAAAGTTGCTGATATGGCCGATATTTCAACACACTTCTGAGTGAAAACCATACAACACACAAAACAATGTTACGGACATAAATTGTTGGTAATTTCCTCTCCTTTTTGCGTAAATAGCTTTAGTGCATTTTTGATGATTTCTCATATTTCGGGGAAATTTTTTGTTGAACAGCTTCAGATTCGTGTTCAGTACCCCCCAAAAAACATAAAATAAACCACTAAAAACAATTACACAGAACCCTTTTTGTGCACCATTTTACCGGACTTCATTGTCAACAGTACCGTGAAGTTGTGGAAATGAGTCTTAGCGGAGCGGTCGGGCTGTACTGTCGCATCGATTGACATTATATGCAGAAGCTGGTTCTCGGGTTGCCGATTTGTGATTATTTGTGAAGAATGAAGTGACTGCGGATGCGTATCAGCGACATGTTGCGCGATATCCAAACTTGCAAATAGTATTACTTGAAATCCAGTGTTCTCGCTGGTGATGCAGTTACCCATGAGAAAATTCCCTCTGGTAAAAATTACTGTAACATCCAGTTGTACTCGACATAATATCATCCTACGTGAAATGTATTCGCAGTTGCGAATATGGACAATCGTCAGCTGTATAATGGAATGACGACAGTGGAAATTTGTGCCGAACCGGGACTCGAACCCGATTTTCCCGCTTATCGCGACCGGTCGCCTTATCGTTAGACTATCCGAGCACACTTCACGGGCAGACTCAAATTTCCGTATGTGGTCACGCATGTGTCTACAATCGGCAATTGAACATCCATTACGTATATTCCTGTACAAGGGAGACATTTTATTGAAAGTCGCTTGCCCTGTGTCGGTATGCATGCATGTACTATCGAATATTGCATCGCACTTATGAGCAGCAAAGGCACTGCAATATCGCATCGTATATAATCAGTATACTGAAGAGACTGATAAATTGTACATAAGGTAAAAAAAATAGAAAATGCTAAGTTGTGCTCTTCAGGAAACGTTACAGGCTCAGTTGTAGAGAGAGGAATCGTCAGACTTCGATTCATTAATCGGCTACTGGGAAAGTGCAATTTTACTGTACAAAGAGATTGCATATAAAACGGTTTGACAATCCATTCTAGAACACTGTTCAAGTTTATGGAACTCATCAGTGCTTAGATTGTCAGATCATATTTGCAGAAAATCGGAGTTACGGACTGGTGGTTTAAAAAATCTGTGGGACTAGGACTTCAAAGTCTGGGCATAAATAAAAGGACATAAATTACCAACCACTATAGAAGAACTTTTCTATAACACATTATGAACAAAGTAGGTACAATGACTCAGCTGTAGTCGAAGATATTGTTATGTTCCTCGGAAGTTCTAACTTGATGAACCAATAAAAAGTTGACGACCTGCTTCAACACAAATCAACAAAGCACTAATTGTTGCAACATCAGACGTCGCGTCTTGTCGGTGGACGAGAAGGGAGGCAAAGTTGAAGCACTGTTCACAAAGCAGTGGCGTGGTTGTAATAACACAACAATGGAAGCCATGAGGCTGAATTGTTTCGAAACGTCCAGCTCCAGCACGGTCTGTGGCGCCCTTTAAGTTGATAAGCCGATTGTGAATCAGTTTTTTTCTTTCTTGGTTACCGCCATCGAAACAGTAAGAAACCTGTTTCGGGACTTTCAAGGTCTGGAGCATTTTTAAGTGAATATACGTTATTATGTCAAACGGTTAGCAGCGTCCAAAAGCTGGGAGATGGCTTCTCACCTGAGGCTTACGGAAGGAGGAGCATTAGGGCCCACACCACAAAAAAATCGGGACATCGCCCGAAAATCGGGACATCTGGCCAGATTAACACGAGTGATGGAACGTATAGAAACCACGGCGGTACAGAAGACGATGGGTTGGTTTGACTGGTGAAAGAGTGTAAAGGCGGCCAAATGCGTAACTGCATATGGGTATCTGCGCAACCGTGCTATAGCGTGTGTACAATAAATTTGTACAAGCAGCTTGATGCTCGATCGAACTTGGATTGTGCATTCTTGAGCAAGCGTTCAGTTGTGAACATGCTTGAGTGTGTGTACCGAGAATAGGAGCCTGTTGTAAGCACTCGTGAGTGATTTTAATTTCGTCCTGTTGAGTTAAATTCTGCTCAAAAGTTGTTGTGACATACAGGAGAAGGCAAAGAATAAAATTTTACGAGGAGGAAAAGAGTAGAAAAACAGCAGCACTGTGAGACAGTTTCCGTCTCGTGTCAATTGCGAATAGTTAATATGGGAATAATATTCTCGTTTCTTTAATCACTATTTACTCCACACATCATGTTTCCTCATTTATTGCTTTTTCTTAACACAAGCAGACAGGCTTTCAAAGAGGGCGCACGGTCGTCTGACTCGGCATCCTCTGCAAGCAAACTGTTTGTGCAAACAAGCTTGAGCCAAGTGGAGGTGCGAGGAACTTGTACGTGTTTGCGTGCCCACGCTTGCCCGTGCGTGCCTCTCAGGCATGTTGTTACATGTGTGATCGTCTTGACAGAAACTTTGGAAAATCGTATCTCGACGTAAATAGTCGAAAAAGATGTCGTACACCTCGCGAGGAGCTGCGTATAAAACATCATAAGCCGTCTTTCAGTGCACAAACTACGAAGTCTTCAGATCTCAGCTCATTTATTCTTTAAGGTGGCTACACACAGAACTGCATGCATGACAAGCACGCATGCACGAATGTGCTTGTGCAAGTGCGCGCAAATTTCTTGCGTCTCCATAGGGCACAAAACATGCTTGTACAAACAGTTTGTTTACCAGAAAATGTAGAACAGAGAAGACGATGCGCTCGCTTTGACAGCCTTTATTCTGCACTTCTGCTAAGAAAAGAAGAGGAAACATGATACGTGGAGCAAAGAATGGTTAGAGAAACGAAAATGTCATTTCCATGTTAACTAAAGACGGTACGGAAGCTCTCACAGTATTGTTATTTTTCTTTTTTTTTCTCCATATAATATTGTGTTCTTTGCCTAGCCCTACATCATACTACAACGCTTGTACAGAATGTAATTTTCGATCGGGGAAACATAAATCTAAACCAAATCAAATCACTGACGAATGCTTGCACAACCCTACCTGCTCGTAGCACACACATTCAAGCATGCATTATCGAAATTCGATCAAGCATCAAGCTGCTTGTACAAACCTATCCTACAAGCATAGTTGGGCAAGCACGGTTAGGCATGTGTCCTTGTCAAGTACGCAGATACATATGTGGACACCTTTACAGAGGCAATTAACAGTTTGCAAAACGACGTTCTTCCCGGGTGATATCCACGAATCTGTGGGATAGAAACCTAAATTTATGATGGAATAAAAAGTACCTTCTGCCACCCATTTTCCAGAGTATAGATGATGATGTAGAAAATAAAGCACGACCATTGTTGAAAGTCGTACCGACTCACGAGCCGGAGTTTTCTAAACCTGATCGTATTTCGTAAGGGAAACACTAGGTAAAGCTGTGCCGTGTTCGGTAGTGAATTTTGGGAAGTGTGAATAATGAGATTAGAACTGATAGGACTGCACTTAGACTGTTATCTTTTAAATTAGGCGCAACAGTTGGCGATGTAGGTTAATGTAGACACGTTCGTGGGATAAGAAAATCTTTGTCAAACTCAGGCCTCAACTTGATTGTAAGCTGCCCCGCTCCATCTTTTGTTAATGCGTCTTTCCTCAATAACTAGCCACGGTGAGAATAAAAGTAAAGGTTTAGCATATGTTTACGACAGAAGACAACAGCCGTAAGCAAGTAAATCGCAGTGCTGGCACTTGTTTTCGCTTCTGTGGCGAACGGCCCGGCGCTGCTTTCACTCCGGCCTGAGGGAGAGTGGTCGCGGCGCCTGTTTGCTCGCCCTCCGGGGCATCCGCTGTAAGCCCGGACGTGCAGGCGGCAGCTGTAGCGTCTCGCCTTTCCTTCTGTTTCGACAGAGACCCGGCGACGACGGTTGTGGTGACAGCTGGAGTGACGCGTCACTCCACACTGACTCTTCTCCTCTCAAAAGCGGATAAAGGTGGAAGTTTTTACGGTGTTAAAAATGCTTGCACGTACCGCCGAGACTGGATTACGGATTGACAGATTGGAGAAGAACATAAAGATTGAAGGTATAAAGAACACTACGAATACAGAAACAGGTAGCAAGCGTATGCAAGCAGAATCACAGATGAAACACTATCGAGATACCAGCCCAGAGGCTGAAGATATCCTGGTGGGCTCTAAATGAGATGGGCTCAAGACTAATCTATGAAGGCGGAGCATGCAGTTAGCCTAATCCCTGCACGCTGAGGTGTAGGTGACGATGAAGAAAACAGTAAAAGAACTTCAAAGATTGCAGCTATACCTGCAGTATCTGTCTCGTTTACCATAATATGGGTCATGCAAATTAGTCTGGAATGGGACCCTCTTACCACGTCAGGGATTCCTGATCCATTTAATAACATACCTTGAGCTACGTTTAATTTCCATCAAAAAGCCGGCCGGGGTGGCCGAGAGGTTCTAGGCGCTACAGTTTGGAACCGCGCAACCACTACGGTCGCAGGTTCGAATCCTGCCTCGGGCATGGATGTGTGTGATGTACTTAGGTTAGTTAGGTTTAAGTAGTTCTAAGTTCTAGGGGACAGATGACCTTAGAAGTTAAGTCCCATAGTACTCAGAGCCATTTTCAGTCAGAAAAATATGTATTCCTTATATTTATTTTCAGTCTCAGGTCATACAAAGTGTACCATAAAAGGTTTCCACTTCGTATCAGTTCATTATCAGATGATTTGAACTCGTTACTTCGTAATACTTAAACGTACAGCTGAACAAGTGTGTTCCAGTTTGACGAGTTACTAACGCACGTGACGCTTATGATCTGCTTGTGGCTTCCTTAAGAGCTCTCTGAACAAGCATTTCAGATGCACTCCGACCAGCTACTAGTTAAAGTATTCAAGCCATCTGAGGATAACTTGCTAAGAAGTCGAAACTGCGTATGTTATTTGATAATTGTGCTGATAAATTTAACAAAAGTTTTCTTTACAATACAGTCACTGTATGCTAAGTCAGTGTACATTTTCTGCGTAATAAATGTATGTCTTAGATAGCTCTCGATGAATCATAGGAAGTGTAAAGTAACAATGGTCCAAATCTAATGAAATTCAATGTAATTGGCTTATCTTGTGCTAATCTATTCATATGACGCAGTGGGACTGATCTCTAGGTTCTCCGTGAGTCCCCTAGACCTTTAAGGCAAAACCCGCGATAAATTCTTTGAAGTTAAACTTCTTCTCACGTTTCCTATGCCCATCATCCTGTATAATGTTTTTATGTTCCACATTTACTGTTTGTCCTCCTTTACTGCTCCTGTCTCTGCTTCAATATTCCTGAGTTTTGTCGCACATGCGACACTAATTTGCCCCGTCTTCTGCTAGCAGTCTTTCATGTACATCTTTCCTTATTTTCTCTTTTTATTCTTCTTAACTTCGTATTTTTTTCTATCCACTTCAGTTCTAGTTTTCTTTGATAGATTCACATTGCAAATTCATACGGTTTCTTCTCAGCGTCGGATGTTCCAACTTTCACTTCTTTGCAAAGCAGTACTTCAGTTGTACAATTCTAAAACTACTTCTTCATTTACATACCAATATCTCTAAGCAAACTTCATTTGACGACTTCCGGCTTCTGAGCGTGTTCATTTAGCTTCTAAGTGTCTAGTGCGAGAGAACCCGCTGCCCTCCCTTTATTTCCACTGAAACAATAAAACGAGAATAGTGTATTTCAAGCAAAAATTAGTGCTCTGAGTTACAGGCGTTATAGCATAGCTACAAAATGCGTCCCCTCTCCAACCACCTCGCTGCCCTGAACGAAGGAGTGCAGCTAGGGGCAGACAGATAATTATCGTTGGAAATGAGTTTGTGAGAGCTGCGCGGAGTGCCGCCTGTACGGTGATGGAATATGTTGACATTTGTGCGGAGCATACCTGCCATAGTTTCTCCTTCCGCATCCACTGGCTCATAGCTGAACAGTCACTTTCCAACCTAGACCTTAGGCTAAGTTACAGATGAGTCCGTGACCGCAACCTGGTTTCTTGCTTTCACATTCGATGACTTCGCCGACTCACAAACCGATTACCTGCAAAATGCCGCTTGTGACGTCAGGAAGCCTAGGCTCCGCAGAAATGTGTCTCCCAGGAAGTCTTAGCGTTGCATTCCCCTCACAAAGACACTGATGCGGAGCAGTTTAGAGCTCTGTGTAGGGATTCGCAGATTCGGACATATTGAAATGGCCTGCTAGAAGAACACAACGCTAGAAGTCAAAGTGAGTGGCAAAAGAGATAGAAATCTCAGCAGCATAGGACATGTTTGAAGAAAACACTCCTCAGTTACGAAAGTCTGCTTCCGATATCTTCCTTGTGTTGGTCATTGTATGTAATCACCTTTCCTAGATACGAGAGTTGATTCACATCGTCACGTCTTCCTTCCACCGTGAGTATTATCCCTTGGTAGGAATGGACGTTATCGCTGAAGCAACAGGTTTTCGGTTTTATAGGTTTTTTGCACGCCAGTTTAACGTGAATGTTAAAACCGCTCAAAGTAGCCTGTTTCTGAAATAAACGAATTTCCGCTTTTTATTCCCATTATTTCATGTAATAAATGTAGCAGTCGACCAAAGATTGAAAAATTTCGACTCTTTCAGGTAAAAGATAAGTAGATCAAAATATTATATTAAAAAGGCAAATAAAAGAAAACGCAGTCCAGCCACCGTTGCATGCATTTCTCGAAAAGTGACAAGTGGTTGAATACGACAAAAAATCGCCAATAATCTCCCATCGAGACTATATATATGAAATCATGTATCTGGGGTCATACCAATATAATGGCATATAGTCAATGCTGGAGCGTGAAAACTGAAGGTGAACTCTGTTTTTCGTGTTAATTTGTCCGTTGTTTATGGCTACAAGCAGATAAGATGGTATTATGTAGACACAGGCAACAAATGAGCTTCTTTCCATTCTTATTCTATACTATGAATGAATTAGTAAGTTTTTAATTTACTACTGTTACCATAATTTCCTTCCTGATTTATTACTTCATAGAAATGGCACACGAATCTTTAAGCTTTTAAAGCAACCAAAGCATTTGACGCCACAGCTACGTCACTTCGTAAAAATATTTCCAGGCCAGGGCTGGTCCCATTCTGCAATACTACAGATGTCTGGCGATGACAGCGAGAAACTGTAGTATAGACCAGACGGGAGGGCAAGTCATGCACACTAACGGTACACGCTTAGCTGAAGGTATGACCGACGGCTACAGGTACATTACTATCTCAGCAATGCTGTACCAGTTCTTATGCCATATGTTTGTTGCTCGTTTCTGCCGGCATCGTTATTAAAATAGCAACGAAGTATTTCAAAGCAATGCAAATTTTGCGAATAAAAATTACGCCTTTGTTAAAAAGGGTTTGTTACAAAAAGAAAACTTTTAGTAGTGCTGCTATGGCTAATTGTTGTTTCGTTTTTTTTTTTACTCGGTTATTATTAAAAGAATAAAAGAAGCTCCTGTTGTAACCGAAACAAAACATATACTGAAAAATACCGGTTATTCAAAACTAAAATACCGGTATCGGGTTTAACAGGTCGGTTTTTCCCATCCCCGCCCTCGGCCGTATTCTGTTACCACCTCTTGCCTGCCGTTTTTGCCTGTGTCCGACCCCTTGAAAGTAGCGTGCGGGGTGTCGATTGTGGTGGTGAGGCTGCCTGGGGGTGAGGCCGTAGCCGTGGCTTTTAGCTGCCTCCTCTTGACACACCGCCAGCGTGCCCGCCGGTGTGGGGCGGGCCTAGAAGCTCGCTATCTCCACATCGGTGGCCGTGGACTCCCACCATTACCGACAACGGGCTGAGCAATTCTGCATATGAGGTGACCAGAGTACAAGTAGTGTAACGCCACAAAAACCGTATTTTGAGAACAGCGTCCTGACACACTCTGGATTACGGGATCTTTTCCGTAGACTTGTGAATGAAGCCCCTACCTGAGTTGTGTGGTGCTGGGTGACAGCACTTTACTTGGCAGCTGAAACTGCTGTTTGTTGTTTCAGACGACAAATGAAGCAAGTACAAACCATACGCTGTGCCTCGAAGCTTTGTATTCCCACTACACCAAATAATCGTTGCTATGGACAGAGACGAATATTCAGAAGAAAATCAAGGTTACAGATTCAAAACATGTCACGTTTTTATCACTTACATCATTTGCATACATCGTTTGACAACAATGTAACCTGGTTTGAAACATAACAAGCATGTGATTGTATATTTCGACAGCTGCCCAGTACAAAATCGAACCATAAAAATGGCACTGGCTTTGAAGAAACTATTACAGGAATGTGGCACGGAAACAAAAATCATAGGCCATAGGTTTCTTACACTATGTGACCAAAAGTATCCGGACACCTACAGACACATACGTTTTTCATATTAGAGGAATGGTGCTACCACCTGCTGCCAGGTACTCCAGATCAGCGACCTCAGTAGTCATTCCGATGTGATAGTGAATTGGAAGCGTGAAGGGATACATACAGCACAAAAGCGTACACGGCGACCTCGTGTGTTGACTGACAGACCGCCGACAGTTGAAGAGGGCAGACATCTACCCAGACCATCAAACAGGTATCCCAGACTGCAACAGGATCCATTGCAGGTACTATGACAGTCAGGCGGGAGGTGAGAAAACTTCGATTTCATAGCCGAGCGGCTGCTCATAAGCCACACATCAAGCCGGTAAATGCCAAACGACGCCTCACTTGGTGCAAGGAGCATAAAAATTGGACGATTGGACAGTGGAATAACGTTGTGTAGAGTGACGAATCACTGCACACAATATGACGATCCGATGACAGCGTGTGAGTATGGCGAACGTCATCAGCTAGCGTATGTAGTCCAGACAGTAAAATTCTAAGGCGGTGGTGTTATGGTGTGGTCGTGGTTTTCATGGATGAGGCCTGCATCCCTTGTTTTGCGTGACTCTATCACAGCACAGGCCTACATTGATGTTTTAAGCACCTTCTTGCTTCCCACTGTTCAAGAGCAATTCGGGGATGGCGGTTGTATCTTTCAACACGATAGAGCACCTGTTCGTAATGCACGGCCTGTGCTGGAGTGGTTACCAACTATAACATACCTGTAATGGACTGGCCTAATCAGAGTCCTGACCTGAATCCTACAGAACACCTTTGGAATGTTTCCTGCCAGGCCTCTCCGACCGACTTCGATACCTCTCCTCAGTTCAGCACTCCTTGAGGAACGAAAAGGGATGTTCATATTCACTTAAATGCAAAAACAGCCTTGATCTTAACATAAACTTCCACGAAATTAATTTGGCAGAGAAAAGTAAAGGAGGAGCAGCACATCAGCTAACAGAACAAACAGGCTTTACTTGCGGCGACATGCAGTCACAGATGCAAAGAAGAAGGATGTGCTGGATTTAGGTGACTTTTATTTCTCACATTCAGCACCGTTTCTTCAAACATCTTCCTTGCACGGCAAACACACGTGAAAAACTGTTTGCTGATGCCGAATCGGAAGACAATGATGAGTTGTTCTCTGTGTGAATATGCGGGTAAATGTAGTCAGTACCAGAATGGATAGGAAAATACAAATATTAAACATGAAACTGTTATATTGTGTAATACGTTGTTTGCAATTATTTTCCGGAGACTCCTGAAGCAAGGCCATATTTTCCGCTTCAAACATTGTTGCAGTCTACAATGTTTCAGAATAAAGTAATTTTATGTTTAAAATGTTTATGCTGTTTTTTTTATTCCCATATGTCTCTATTCTCTGATATCTCAGAAACACTTTCTTTGAATTTGCGCCACTTCTATTCCGAATACTTCATATGATGATAGGAGAAAATACAGACGCTCAGACAAAGGGGCTCGAAAAAGGCTCCCAGCAATCGACTACCTCCGCCACACACCGTCAGGTGGCTTGCGGAGTATGGATGTAGATGTAGACAGGGTTTATCGGTGCATCGAATACTTTTTTTCAGTTGGCAAAACCAGTTCCAACAATGGAAACACTTTAGCAACAATGGCCTTTGCACTTGCGAACAATTTAGAGGGTCGGAGTAACAAAGTATTTCCTTCAAACTGAAATAAATATGAAGTTCATTTATCGTTTCGGTATGATGTTCGGGGGAATTTCGCTAACCGATAGTAAGAGCGTTGCTTTATTGAAACGCAGCCGGTTTAGCGGCCTAAAGCCGTATCATCAGTGCACACGGTAAAAACTAATATACAGTGTCTCAACTTTGTGGTTATTAAAATTAGTAAGGCGATATCTAAAATAAGCTCACAGTGTTATAGGGTCATAGGTGTGCCGATAGCTCCACGTCAAAATATATTATCCGTTATATGAATGTGTGACGTCTGTTCTTTCGTATTAGTCACTGAGTATTGTCTATACTACATTGCCGAACAAAGGCTGACAAAGAAGTGATAAATTAATTTCGTATAAATTGCTGGTAGGTGGAGCATGTAGTTATAGAGCCATGTTTTAAAATTAGACTGCATATGAAAGAAGAAAAAATAAGGAGAATATATTTCATAGTGAGAGGACGCTAAAAATTATTAAGGGCCGGAATGGCAATAAAAAAATGTTACTACTGACATGGTTATTCGGGATACAATGCCGATTGCTGAGTGGAATGATGTAAGGTGGCGCTTTCTTACCGCTCTGACGGCAGGGAAGAATAGAAGCGACCCCAACACATGGCTAAGATGGACTAACTAGATGCCGGAACGGATTATCTGTGTAGACGGCGTGACGTCATGTAATCTGGTCTAGGAGTGCTGGGTCTCTCCCTGTACAAGCGAGAATAATACTGAATTTTGTTTAAAACGTGCTAATGCTTAATTGTGTAAACAATCAAAATGAGCCAGAAAGCTAAGGTGCTTTAATTCTAATTGAATGTTCAGCGTGCAATGTGCATTTTCTTTTTTGTATCTGCTAATGTCAACTTTCTCGTAAAAATATGTTTTTTTTCTTTTTTTAATTGACAGTTTTTAAATTTTCTGAAGAGATTGTGATGCTGTTCCCAGCTTCGCGTAGCTACGTCGTTAGGCAGATCGGGGAATTTTTTTAAGGGGGGAACCACATTAGGAGGCTGTTTGACACAGATTTTTTGGGATGTTTTTTGGGGTGGGAAGAATTAATTAGAATTTAATCAAATTTTGACATCATTTCATTCATATTCCGAAAAGTTTTTGTGAATTTTTTGAATAATTTCAGCCAAAAATAACGAAGTTACGCTGTGATGTCCGCTGAAGATGCTGAGTATAGTTCTCCAATTGTGTGCAGTATAGCCATTCCGATTTACATCTAAAATCAAAAAGGTTTTCATTTGACGTTAATATCTTATTTTCTAAGAATGTGAACTTCAATGCAGGTGAAAATAATGAAAATTAAACATTTTGCAGGCCTTGGAGCAATTTACTTCGATTTTCACGATTTTGTCTCTAATTATACAAAGAAAAATACCCTTCAAATCATGATATCGTCTGACAAGTTGGTTCATATGATTCGTAATTTTATAAAGAATCATACTATGGTCGGTTGTATACTTTTTGAGCTAGTCTGCGCGCAAATGTGAAAAAAGTCATTTCGAGAGAAACGCGTTTGAAAAATCAATTCTCGAAAACTAGAAATTCAAGGAAGTTAACAATAATGTAAAATGCTTACCGATTAATTTGCGATTCCAGCACCATATAGTAATCCTCCTCCTTCCTCATAGGCTTCGTTTTGCTCTTGCAACAGTGCTTTCCGAGCTTCGATTCCAGAGAACTACGTCAATTCTGCCGGCTCACGCGCTGCTTATCCACTTGTTCGGCGTAACTGAACCTTTGCCTGCCTTCTACAATTCCTGCCTCGCTCGTGACCATCAGAGGGGATGAATTTGCTTCATTGAACAAGCCCGCTGCTAAATACGGTGCCAATTCAACGCCTTCTAGTCCGGAGTGCAAGTGTTTAGGCGCTAATCGCCAAATAGTGCAATTAAAACATTCATTCGCATTTTCTGCGTGGCCACCACAACATCAGTATTTCATCCAGTCATAAATCTTCATATATTGAAATAATTTCCTTCTGTTCGTCGGGGTGCAATGGGGTAGGGTGCGATTTAGGTTCCATAATAATTAGGTTCCAAATAATTTATGTTTACTAAAACAATAAATAAAATACCGTGAGAAGCTGAATAAATGGTTTTGATTTCTTATGAGCATTTCGAATAATGAATGTTAAGAACACATACAACAGTCATATACTCTGTGGTTTTGAGTAATGTTCTAGTTTTTAGGACAGAAGAAAAATGTCGAAGAAATTCAGAGGCCTGACGCTAGAATTTGTTTGCTCAACATCTGTTTACTCAACACAAAAGCGTTACATACAGGTAGTAATTTTTTCTGCCTTACACTGTAAACGAAATGAAGGACGCTACTACACTCCTGAAAACTGAAATAAGAACACCGTGAATTCATTGTCCCAGGAAGGGGAAACTTTATTGACACATTCCTGGGGTCAGATACATCACATGATCACACTGACAGAACCACAGGCACATAGACACAGGCAGCAGAGCATGCACAATGTCGGCACTAGTACAGTGTATATCCAACTTTCGCAGCAATGCCGGCTGCTATTCTCCCATGGAGACGATCGTAGAGATGCTGGATGTAGTCCTGTGGAACGGCTTGCCATACCATTTCCACCTGGCGCCTCAGTTGGACCAGCGTTCGTGCTGGGACGTGCAGACCGCGTGAGACGACGCTTCATCCAGTCCCAAACATGCTCAATGGGGGACAGATCCGGAGATCTTGCTGGCCAGGGTAGTTGACTTACACCTTCTAGAGCACGTTGGGTGGCACGGGATACATGCGGACGTGCATTGTCCTTTTGAAACAGCAAGTTCCCTCGCCGGTCTAGGAATGGTAGAACGATGGGTTCGATGACGGTTTTGATGTACCGTGCACTATTCAGTGTCCCCTCGACGATCACCAGAGGTGTACGGCCAGTGTAGGAGATCGCTCCCCACACCATGATGCCGGGTGTTGGCCCTGTGTGCCTCGGTCGTATGCAGTCCTGATTGTGGCGCTCACGTGCACGGCGCCAAACACGCATACGACCATCATTGGCACCAAGGCAGAAGCGACACGTCTCCATTCGTCCCTCCATTCACGCCTGTCGCGACACCACTGGAGGCGGGCTGCACGATGTTGGGGCGTGAGCGGAAGACGGCCTAACGGTGTGCGGGACCGTAGCCCAGCTTCATGGAGACAGTTGCGAATGGTCCTTGCCGATACCCCAGGAGCAACAGTGTCCCTAATTTGCTGGGAAGTGGCGGTGCGGTCCCCTACGGCACTGCGTAGGATCCTACGGTCCTGGCGTGCATCCGTGCGTCGCTGCGGTCCGGTCCCAGGTCGACGGGCACGTGCACCTTCCGCCGACCACTGGCGACAACATCGATGTACTGTGGAGACCTCACGCCCCACGTGTTGAGCAATTCGGCGGTACGTCCACCCGGCCTCCCGCATGCCCACTATACGCCCTCGCTCAAAATCCGTCAACTGCACATACGGTTCACGTCCACGCTGTCGCGGCATGCTACCAGTGTTAAAGACTGCGATGGTGCTCCGTGTGCCACGGCAAACTGGCTGACACTGACGGCGGCGGTGCACAAATGCTGCGCAGCTAGCGCCATTCGATGGCCAACACCGCGGTTCCTGGTGTGTCCGCTGTGCCGTGCGTGTGATCATTGCTTGTACAGCCCTCTCGCAGTGTCCGGAGCAAGTATGGTGGGTCTGACACACCGGTGTCAATGTGTTCTTTTTTTCATTTCCGGGAGTGTAATACGTAAATATCACAAAGTTTCATTTGCGACCTTTCTCCTGCCATATCCGAGCACAAGATCAGCCTAGCAGTGCAATCCGGGAACAAACAGACCAGAATATGTGATGTTATTAATGAATCTCCCAATGCTTGTGGTTGGAGCTGTGTATTGTTTCAAAATCGAGTGCACAACTACGGATGCTGTTCTACAGTTTATTTGCGTAACGTGTTGGCTTTCAGGCTGTACTTCCCTCTAATTTCTTCTGTGAGTGGAGAAATTTACGTCTGCGAGTCCTAAACTACTTGTATTTGGCATTCACCGTCGTAGCTCTGTTCTCTTTACTTATTTTTCGAAATAGATTAATTTTATTTGATAGCATAACTTTATTGTCTGACAAAGACGCTAATGTGAGGGTCGAGTTAGTAATCTTTGACGACGCCATTCATATGTTACCTGAGACCAGCATCGAACGTCGAAATCGTGCTCGTAAGTTCATGCTGGACATTCTTATTTGCGTATTTCAGCTAGTTATAGTACATTTTCTAGCAGTGAAATTGTGACGTGTGAGATCCTGAATTTTCTGCTGAACTTGTCCGGTAGATCGCATTAGAGTGTAGGCATTTCGTTTTCCTCTGTAACATTTGTTGTACACTGTGAGTGTGAACTCTTTGAACAAGCAGTGAATCACGCTTTAGAATATTACATTTTACGTTTACTGCCTACGAACTCCCTCTTCCTCTTTGTAAAAATGTACGTTTCGTGTTTTGAATTCTGCATCTTCCAATGACGATTTCTACAGGCTAGAACTGACAAGAAGTAATGCCGTATTTCAGTGACATTCTACGTACAGCAAGTCCAAGAAATAAAGTCTGATAGGAAATTTAAACACTGATATTATTTCAGTGATTGCGCTTTCCTGTACATCTCGTTAGCCAAACTGAATGAGTGTGTATACTTAACACAGAAGGATACATGCGCATGTAAATTTATGCTACGAATTTTGCGTTGTATTGCTCATACGTGGAAATGGAAGATGGGGAATCTTTGTAGAGGTCTGCGACCATATTGCACTTGTGTGTAATAGCTCGTGTGTGTCGCTGGAAATAACGATAAGCGACTGTTTCCTTCCATAAAATGAAGTAGATGAAAAGTTACGACAATTCCTGTTCTCTCCTGCGTTTAATATTTAATTAGCCGTTCATTTACGACGTATTTTTTCCATTCTTTCTAGCATTGTATGCGGTTCTCTTGGTTTTGCTGTACCGGTGATGTTATTTCCTTTTATTCTTGGATGTCTGATCGTTCTGCGCGGTTATTAATACGAAATTATGATATACTGTGAGCATATTTAAGCGTTCACCAAAGTGCAGTAATTTTTCTCTGCAATGTGATACAAATCTTTTAAAGCAAACTTGCCTAGTATGTCTGGTATCTACGTACTACATTTCGATTTTTTAAGTTCGTTTCTCATAATTATGTTGCTTTTCCACCAATATTTGAAGCTCTGAGCGTTTGTCATTTGTTGAAACTGGAACAAAATCGTGTCTGCTGTTCGTAACATTAGAAACAATATTACGCAACTAGTTTCGCGGAAAGCTGTTTCTGACTAATTACGCAGCGACCTAAAATTCACCCAAGTTATTTTCATTTTATTGGAAAGTGCATAAATTTTAGGACGCAGTAGTTTTGTAAATGAGTTGAAGTGGAGAGGAAAGTATTCCGTACGCTTCTAAAAGGCACTGTGCAGTTATCGACAAAAATAACAGAAGGTATGAGGTGGACAACTTCAACTGAGTTTATAAAATAGCGCAATATTTGTAAGATTGTAGGCTTTTGTCGGTTCTCACTTTTTGTTCCGAAAATACCCATACTAATTAGACTATTTCTGTGTTACATTCAGTACTGAAAATGGTAAAAGAAAGCTGCTTAGTTTTAATCGTATGAACAGATGATCGTATGAGAGTTACTTCAAGGACATCGTCCCAATTCTTTTAGTTTTCCTATGGCACATCACAGTATACCGAATTTTGGTGTCATCTTCGAAGTATTCACTTGTCTTTATTGTCGGCTAAACTTTGCTGAACCCACATTTTGGTGAATGATTGGTCTTGCTGTTGCAAGACGTACGTGAGAAGTGTAAAATACAATACTGACAGTTCATGAAGACTAAATTCACTCACTATTTTATACAATTGCAAAATTCACTTCATCTGATAGCCCCATTAACAATCAGAGTTCCAAAATATTTTTTTGTCGAAATGTTGCAAAGTAAAAAATTTCAAAAGTGTGTGAAATCTTATAGTACTCAAGTGCTAAGGTCATCAGTCCCTAAACTTACACACTACTGAACCTAAATTATCCTAAGGACAAACACACACACCCATGCCGGAGGGAGAACTCGAACCTCCGCCGGGACCAGCCTCACATTCCGTGACTGCAGCGTCTCAGACCGCTCGGTTAATCCCCCACGCCTACTAATTAAATCCTAACATAGTATTAAAGCCGAGGGGTCTCCACGTGAACACTGAACACTGAAGATTACCGTCAGCATGAATGATTTGTTTATCTAATGAGAATTTAGTAAGTTAATGTTAGTAGAAGTAAAAACTTTGAGGTTCGCCGATGACATTGTAATTCTGTCAGAGACAGCAAAGGACTTGGAAGATCAGTTGAACGGAATGGACAGAGTCTTGAAAGGAGGATATAAGATGAACATCAACAAAAGCAAAACGAGGATAATGGAATGTAGTCGAATTAAGTCGGTTGATGCTGAGGGAATTAGATTAGGAAATGAGACACTTAAAGTAGTAAAGGAGAGTTTTGCTATTTGCGGAGCAAAATAACTGATGATGGTCGAAGTAGAGAGGATATAAAATGTAGACTGGCAATGGCAAGGAAAGCGTTTTTGAAGAAGAGAAATTTGTTAACATCGAGTATAGATTTAAGTGTCAGGAAGTCGTTTCTGAAAGTATTTGTATGGAGTGTAACCATGCATGGAGGTGAAACATGGACGATAAATAGTTTGGACAAGAAGAGAATAGAAGCTTTCGAAATGTGGTGCTACAGAAGAATGCTGAAGTTTAGATGGGTAGATCACATATCTAAGATGGGCAGACCACATAATTAATGAGGAGGTATTGAATAGAATTGGGGAGAAGAGAAGTTTGTGGCACAACTTGACAAGAAGAAGGGACCGGTTGGTAGGACATGTTTTGAGGCATCAAGGGATCACAAATTTAGCATTGGAGGGCAGCGTGGAGGGTAAAAATCGTAGAGGGAGACCAAGAGATGGATACGCTAAGCAGATTCAGAAGGATGTAGGTTGCAGTAAGTACTGGGAGATGAAGAAGCTTGCACGGGATAGAGCAGCATGGAGAGCTGCGTCAAACCAGTCTCAGGACTGAAGACCACAACAACAACAACAACAATGTTAGTTAGGTGACGACATGAGTAACGTAGTACTGGAACGGCAAGCTGAATAGCGATGTGCATCTGACTAGGTCCCCGCATTTCCGTTTATTAGTACAAAGTATAGAAAGACAATTATTTAGGGGCGCTGCAGTCACGGACTGTGCGGCTGGTCCCGGCGGAGGTTCGAGTCCTCCCTCCGGCATGGGTTTGTGTGTTTGTCCTTAGGATAATTAGGTTAAGTAGTGTGCAAGCTTAGAGACTGATGACCTTTGCAGTTAAATCCCATCTGATTTCACACACATTTGAATATTTCGTTAGTAAATTATTTATAACACTTTGTGTATTTGTTCACCGATAATAAAAACAGGACCATTCCTTAGTTGTTATCAAGTCTTATCTGTGTTTCGTAAGCATATTCTGCGTGTTTATACCATCTATTTTCCGGAATTTGGACCAGTCCTGTATGGTTTCTTGCAGAATTCCAAATTTCTCCAAGTCTGATTTCGCTGTTGTGATCCATTTGTTTGTGCACACTTTCCTTCTACCTGTCGCGGTGAAGCTCTTGTTCGTGAGTCTGCAGGGGCCCATGTCGGTCCAAATGTCCATAGAGAGCCAGTAGCCTCTTATTCATAGGTGAGATAATATCTTGTTGGAGATTGTACAGCTTACTGTCGTGTCTGATTCCTCTTCTTGTATAGGTCGTAGTATTCTCCTTAGGATTTTGCGTTCGTTAAGCTCTAGTTTCCTGAGTGGAGCCTTCCTGCCCTTCCAGACGCTTTGAGAGGTGTGGCACGTGCACCCCCACTTGTTCGTCAGGAGCCATTCAGAGCCGTAGGATACGGATTGTCGTATGTCTGAGTTGTTATGTGTGAGTTAAAGACTCCTGGAAAGGTACTTGGAGAGTAAATGTTCTTACAGGAGTGGTAAACCTCTATAACCTGGCATACCTGCTATATACTGCCAAGTTCTCAGTCTCATTTGCTACAATCCGCTCCCCTACATACTTGACTTTAGGCGTCAAGGCGCCTTACGAATGCTGAAACTGGAGATGGGGCTTTATTTTGGTATGTCATACTATTTGTTACTTATTTCATAAACAATTTCGGTATTAAATGTTAATAACGTTACGTTCATGGCAGTAAATTTAGTGCTTTTGTCTCTTTACTGCGATTTCAACACTGTCTTCAGATTTTCTGTAAGATATCTGGAAGTGGTTTTTGTACGTTTAGTGAATATTCGAAGTTACAGTTTTAGCACAGTCAGAACCTGGCCATTTTGCTTTGCGTAAATACACAAACGGCGTCACAGTTAACCCTATTCATCATGGGGTTTCCAAGTGGCGAGTGCCCTGCAGCCAGCCAAATAGGTTCCTCACCTCCTTTCACAGCTCGCTGGACAGACTCGGAACGCTGCTGAGCGCCCGCTTGCCTGCTTGGCCCAGCCTCTACACGGCAACTTGCCAACCAGATGCTCAACCGAACACTTTGGCTTTTTTTGAATACAGTTACGTAGTGGACAAACAGTTCGTAAAGTCACTGATGAGCAGTGGCTCATTCCTACATAGATTTTTGCCATCGGTAGAAGAACAACGATAAATTTGAAATCGTCTATTTTTTACTCTTACACTTTTGGGTCAGTCGTTCTAGGACCAGGTTTCATATTCCTATTCAGACATTTGTCTTTCTCAATCATCCGTGGAAGTTTATATCGACGTGACGGGGACGCGTCACGTAGTGGAGACCTCTAAAGATTGAGACAACGGGCAACTCTATAGTTTAACATCTCCTGCACCTTGATGTTTTACTTATATAAACACTTTCACAGATATAAAACCAAAATATAAACTTTTCTATCAATTGATACTGTTAGTACGCCATATTTTTAATATGATCCGAAACGTCGGCATTATATAAAGTTCAGAGTATACCATTGAATTGTACTCATCTGTATAACAGCTCCAGATTCGAGGCTCATTTCTTCGTTGTTTAGGGATGAAAAAGAGGCCCAGCTTTTTCTAATTCGTAGTAAGGAAGCCTTTCATCGATCGTAGTGTTTGGTGGTTAAATTCACATTTCTACATCTACATGACTACTCTGCAATTCACATTTAAGTGCTTGGCAGAGGGTTCATAGAACCACAGTCATACTATCTCTCTACTATTTACTATTCCACTCCCGAACAGCGAGCGGAAAAACGAACACCTAAACCTTTCTGTTCGAGCTCTGATTTCTCTTATTTTATTTTGATGATCATTCCTACCTATGTAGGTTGGGCTCAACAAAATATTTTCGCATTCGGAAGAGAAAGTTGGTGACTGAAATTTCGTAAAAAGGTCTCGCCGCGACGAAAAACGTCTATACTGTAATGACTTCCATCCCAACTCGTGTATCATATCTGCCACACTCTCTCCCCTATAACGTTATAATACAAAACGAGCTGCCCTTTTTTGCACCCTTTCGATGTCCTACGTCAATCCCACCTGGTAAGGATCCCACACCGCGCAGCAATATTCTTACAGAGGACGAACGAGTGTAGTGTAAGCTGTCTCTTTAGTGGACTTGTTGCATCTTCTAAGTGTCCTGCCAATGAAACGCAACCTTTGGCTCGCCTTCCCGACAATATTATCTATGTGGTCCTTCCAACTGGTAATTTTAACACCCAGGTACTTAGTTGAATTGACAGCCTTGAGAATTGTACTATTTATCGAGTAATCGAATTCCAACGGATTACTTTTGAAACTCGTGTGGATCATCTCACACTTTTCGTTATTTAGCGTCAACTGCCACCTGACACACCATACAGCAATCTTTTCTAAATCGCTTTGCAACTGATACTGGTCTTCGGATGACCTTACTAGACGGTAAATTACAGCATCATCTGCGAACAATCTAAGAGAACTGCTCAGATTGTCACCCAGGTCATTTATATAGATCAGGAACAGCAGAGGTCCCAGGACGCTTCCCTGGGGAACACCTGATATCACTTCAGTTTTACTCGATGATTTGCCGTCTATTACTTCCTGACAGGAAATCACGAATCCAGTCGCACAACTGAGACTATACCCCATAGCTCCGCAGCTTGATTAGAAGTCGCTTGTTAGGAACGGTGTCAAAAGCTTTCCGGAAATCTAGAAATACGGAATCAACTTGACATCCCCTGTCGATAGCGGCCATTACTTCGTGCGAATAAAGAGCTAGCTGCGTTGCACAAGAGCGATGTTTTCTGAAGCCATACTGATTGCGTGTCAATAGATCGTTCCCTTCGAGGTGATTCGTAATGTTTGAATACAGTATATGCTCCAAAACCCTACTGCAAACCGACGTCAATGATATAGGTCTGTAGTTAAATGGATTACTCCTACTACCCTTCTTGAACACTGGTGCGACCTGCGCAATTTTCCAATCTGTAGGTACAGATCTATCGGTGAGCGAGCGGTTGTATATGAGTGCTAAGTAGGGAGCTATAGTATCAGCGTAATCTGAAAGGAACCTAATCGGTATACAATCTGGACCTGAAGACTTGCCCGTATCAAGCGATTTGAGTTGCTTCGCAACCCCTAAGGTATCTACTTCTAAGAAACTCATGCTAGCAGATGTTCGTATTTCAAATTCTGGAATATTCCATTCGTCTTCCCTGGTGAAGGAATTTTGGAAAACTGCGTTCAATAACTCCGCTTTAGCGGCACAGTCGTCGATAACAGTACCATCGGCACTGCGCAGAGAAGGTATTGACTGCGTCTTGCCGCTTGTGTACTTTACATACGACCAGAATTTCTTCGGATTTTCTACCAAATTTCGAGACAATGTTTCGTTGTGGAACTTATTAAAGGCATCTCGCATCGAAATACGTGCCAAATTTCGCGCGTCTGTAAATTTTTGCCCATCTTCGAGATTTCGCGTTCTTCTGAACTTCGCATGCTTTTTCCGTTGCATCTGCAACAGCGTTCGGACCTTTTTTGTGTACCACGGGGAATCCGTTCCATCTCTTACCAATTTATGAGGTATGAATATCTCAATTGCTGTTGCTACTATATCTTTGAATTTGAGCCACATCTCGTCTACATTCGCATAGTCAGTTCGGAAGGAATGGAAATTGATTTTTAGGAAGGCTTCTAGTGACACTTTATCCGCTTTTTTAAATAAAATTATTTTGCGTTTGTTTCTGATGAATTTGGAAGAAATGGTATTGAGCCTAGCTACTACGACCTTGTGATCACTAATCCCTGAATCAGTCATGATGCTCTCTATCAGCTCTGGATTGTTTGTGGCTAAGAGGTCAAGTGTGTTTTCGCAACCGTTTGCAATTCTCGTGGGTTCGTGGACTAACTGCTCGAAATAATTTTCGGCGAAAGCATTTAGGACAATCTCGGAAGACGTTTTCTGCCTACCACCGGATTTGAACAAGTATTTTTGCCAACATACCGAGGGTAGGTTGAAGTCCCCACCAACTATAACCGTATGAGTGGGGTATTTATTTGTTACGAGACTCAAACTTTCTCTGAACTGTTCCGCAACTGTATCATCGGAGTCTGGGGGTCGGTAGAAGGAGCCAATTATTAACTTAATTCGGCTGTTAAGTATAACCTCCACCCATACCAATTCGCACGGAGTATCTACTTCGACTTCACTACAAGATAAACCACTACTGACAGACACAAACACTCCATCACCAATTCTGCCTAATCTATCTTTCCTGAACACCGTCTGAGACTTCGTAAAAATTTCTGCAGAACTTATTTCAGGCTTTAGCCAGCTTTCTGTACCTATAACGATATCAGCTTCTGTGCTTTCTATTAGCGCTTGAAGCTCAGGGACTTTTCCAGCGCAACTACAACAATTTACAACTATAATTCCGACTGTTCCTTGATCCAAGCACGTCCTGTAATTGCCAAGCACCCTTTGACATTGCAGCCCATCCCGCACTTTCCCGAGACCTTCTAACCTAAAAAACCGCCCAGTCCACGCCACACAGCCTCCGCTACCCGTGTAACCGCCAGCTGAGTGTAGTGAACTCCTGACCTATTCAGCGGAACCCGAAACCCCACCACCCTATGGCGCAAGTCAAGGAACCTGCAGCCAATACGGTCGCAAAACCGTCTGAGCCTCTGATTCAGACCCTCCACCCGGCTCTGCACCAAAGGTCCGCAGTCGGTTCTGTCAACGATGCTGCAGATGGTGAGCTCTGCTTTCATCTCGTAAGCAAGACCGGCAGCCTTCACCAAATCAGATAGCCGCTGGAATCCAGAGAGAATTTCCTCAGATCCAAAGCGACACTCGTCATTAGTGCCGACATGTGCCACCACCTGCAGCTGGCTGCACCCTGTGCTCTTCATGGCATCCGGAAGGACCCTTTCCACATCAGGAATGACTCCTCCCGGAATGTACACGGAGTGCACACTGGAATTCTTCCCCTCCTTAGCCGCCGTATCCCTAAGGGGCCCCATTACGCGCCTAACATTGGAGCTCCCAACTACCAGTAAGCCCACCCTCTGCGATTGCCCGGACCTTGAAGGCTGAGAATGATCCTCTGAAACAGGGCAGGCAGCTGCATCTGGCTCAGCCAGAGACAGTGCCTGAAACCGGTTTGTCAGACGCACCGGGGAGGCTTTCTGATCAGCCTCCGGGGACGCCTTTCGCTGCCTGCCACGCCTTGGAACGACCTCCCAATCAACCACAGGCGAGGGCTCAGCCCCACTGCGGGCAGCAACCGGGGCAACCACAGCGGCAGACCGATCTGGGGACAGGCGGGACGAGGTTGACATCCCCGTGATACCCAAGTCCGGCTCCCCACAGTGGTGCCCATTGGCAACAGCCTCAAGCTGCGCGTCCGAAGTCAGCGCCGATTGCAGCTGTGAGCGAAGGGATGCCAAGTCAGCCCTCATCCGAACACAGCAATCGCAGTTCCTGTCCATTCTAATCTGATTCATGTTACCATACCAACACTTCACAAAGAAAATTCTTTTTTTGATAAATAGAGCTTCTTAATAACTGCTGCTTTGTCATGACAACCACGTTTCACAGAGCACGCATATAAACACAGACGCAATACTCTCACATACATTTTGCCAACTACTAATTGAGACAAACTACAAGCGCTTGGCTCAGAATTTCAGAAATATACATTTTTTGTATTTTCAAAAGGAAATTTGCCACTCACGTTATAGCGGAAATGCTGAGTCGCAGATAGGCACAACAAAACGACTTTCATTAATATAGCTTTCGGCCAATAAGACTTTCGTCAAAATTAGACGACGACACACAAACACACTCACTCACACACACGCACACACACACACACACACACACACACACACACACACACACACACACACGCACACACACACAAACACACGACTGCCGTCTCAGGCAACTGAGTTCACACTCATAATTACTCCATTGTTCAATTGTCTTATTTTATTTTTATATATTTATTTATTTAACCTAATATGAGTAGGGCCATCAGGCCATCTATTACATCGGACCAGGGTTTCACACACAGTATATATTACATTACAGTTGCCTCAGAAATAATAATTTTAGTATGACAACTACTGTTAAAATGATTTGAGTACCTGAAGTGACACTGTGAGCAAAATATACTGACTACAGACTAACAATGTTAGTACTGGCATTACTTGTACTCCAGCAGCTGCTGGCGCTAACAGTGACAATAATAATAATAATAATAATAATAATAATAATAATGAAAATAACTGTGACAGTAATAACAATAACGATAGGACAGATATAAGAAGAATTTATAGATGTACAGAATAGATATTTTCTGATATAGCGAGTTCTGGGAAAAAGAACTTTAAGGAGACTGCATCAACTAAAAATTTCTTGAAATTAAGAAGATCAGGTTGGAGTGAGGTATGTAAAGGGTAACAAGTGCTTAGAGGGACAATGGTAATTCTTATTATTACATTAGTTGATACTTTACCTACCTTCTGCAGCTGGAGGTGTCATTTAGCTCTCTAATATAAAGCAGGAGGTTTTTCCAAAGTCGGGTCCCTGCTACTGAGAAGGACTTCGAGACAGTGACTGAACTGTGGAGTGAGACAGAAAGGATTTTACTCTGGTGGGAACTGGTGTTTTTGCCGTGTGTTCAGTCATTAGTTTTAAGGTCAAGGAGAGGTGTGAAGGACAACTTTCATTGATAAGACGGTACAGAAGACAGAGGGTATGGAAATAGCTGGGCTTTTCTGCGCATAGCCAGGGTTTCTATGTATATGATGGTGAGATACGATCAAAGAGTCGAACGTCACAGATATAACGAACACAGGCATTCATAACCAGATCCAGGCGTCGTGAGATTTCCTGAGGAATGCCTTGCAGGATAACTTGTTATTATTGTGTACAAATTTCGAAAGATAGGTTTACCTAAAACACCAGTGTTGAGCGTAAAGATCTGGGAATTCAGATAAAACGTTATTGAAAAGAAGGCGGTATCGAAAAATTCCGTTATCTCGAGAAGCAGCCGTAAATCTTGCTTCGTTATGGTGGTTACCGCTCATGTTCCGCTTGTTTCCTTTGCCCGTTGGTGCGGCGCTGCACAAAGGACACGGAGAGAGGTTATTACTTGCCGAGCGGCGGGCGAACTCACTTAAAACTTGGCCCGCTTTATTTGCGGTAGCCACCCGCTGAGAGCTTCGGCGCCGCGGAGGCTGAAATCAAAACTAGCCACTTGGGCGCGCCGGCCCAACTTGGCAGAAGCCGAGGCCGTAATCCGAACTGCGATGGCGGCTTTCCGCTCAGCCGAGCAAATGGAAGCCGGGATGCGAAATCGGAGCGACGCAGCCATCGGCGCGGACAGAAGTGGAAGGCGGAGACCTCCCGCCGAGATATAAGGCGAAATAAGCGTCCTGCCCGCGAACGGTGCGTTGGAAGGCGGCTCTGTCCGCCACACGGCTCGTGGTGAGGGTCAAAGGAGGCCGTGGGAAGCAGGCAGAGGGCCGCAGGAACTCCAGTCGAGGCGATTCTCGCAAACTACTGTGTCGTTGCAAGGGGTGACAACCGTTCATATTCCGTAGTTCAGGGACAAAAAGTAAAAACTAAGATTTGCCGATGACATCGCAATTCCCCAGAGACGACAAATTTCGAAGATCTTGTAAGCGGTATTGATAATTCCCTGAGAAGAGGTGACAAGGAGAAAACAACTAAAACTATCTTCGGTTGGTTATCAGTCGGTCGGTCGGTCGGTTGGACGGTCAGTTGATTGATCTTTCAATCTGTTTGTCGATGGTTGGTCTGTCGGTCGGATGGTCACACGGACGAGGTATTCAAACGAAAGCGAAATAGTGTACTTAATTTTACGGTTGCGTGTGGAAAAAAATATTGAACAGTATTCGCAATTAGGGATTGTTATTCAAGATACAAACATTCAATAAAGTTGAAGTTTCTTTCGATCCCTTGGCACGATTTCGTTACTACAATTTATTAATAACTTTTGACAAATGATATAACAGTAGTTGAATCCATTGCGCCTAACAAATTTTACCAAGCAGACCATCAGCTGTTACTAATGGTGAACCAGTCCATCATCGACAAGGAGAGGAAGAATTATCAATGAAGTAAGCAACGGGAATTAACTCAGGTGACGCAAAGTAAATTATATCTCGAAATGAGACCCTAAAAGTAGGAGAAGGGTTTTACTGTTTTGACAACAAAATAACTGCCATCGTCAGAATCAAGGAGGATACAAAATGTTGATTGGCAATAACAGAAATATCTTTCCTGAAGAAGAGAAATGTGTTAGCATCGAATGTAGAGAGTGATTTTGCCGAGTGGCGATAAACTACAGCAAACCCTCCCTGAGAGGATAAGGAACAAAAAAGATCATGCGGACATATGGCTGGAAAAGTGCTCCAAGGAAGGTATACCCACTTGAAGCTAGAGATGAAAGATCTTTGACTGCGTAGATTTCTGCAGAGGATACAGCGACTGTTGAAATTAAGTTTATGGGACACCCACAAGTCGCAGTTATTTTTTGTTGTTGGCCGGTTTCGCTTAGTTTAACAAATGTCTCGTAAGAAACTGTGGTGTTTAATCTGTGAAATTAACGAAGTGTTACGATATGTAATCTTAAATTGACATAAAAGAAGACTTTCGATTTGGATTATGATGATTTACATTCAAAGATACATTGCTGACGTAATGTAATTGAAAGCAGACATGAGAACACACAAGGCAAGTAGGGATGTTCCGTCTGTACTAGTGTTTTAGTGTTATGGTGACAGAACCATCAGCACCATGCTTGCCCAGTGTTGAAGATGACTAGCCGGTGGTATGCAAAATAGGGAAGGAGGTACGCGACAAGATGAAGAGGATTGGAATGTGAACCATAAAGAACACGAAGTGTTGTCTGTATATCCTTGATGCGCGGTGGGAAACCAGTTTAGCAAGCCATACCGTGGGAAATATAAGGAGATATGTAGTCCGCGTGAAACTTCATAGGTTCAGTCAGGGTTAGCGAGGAATGTTTCAGGGTAAAGGTCGCCATTTGTTTTATCCATAATCAACCCTACAGGTTAATTTGAGACAATTTTCTACTCTTGTCGCTTAGAAATTGTGGCCTTGATTTCTACTGCTTACTATAAAATATATGTAGAAGATTAGACTGGAATGTTTTCCTTTATGCACTCGCTACTGGAGCAGAGTACGGGACAGCGGTATGAAATACTCTCTGCCATGCACGCAGTTCTTCTGCAGATTTGAGTTAGGCGGCAGTGTAAGTCATGACGGATGCCTTTCTACACAGCTACCGATTGCTTTCTAATATGTGGCCATCAGCCCGGCTGAAAGCACTGCTGCTGATATTTTCTGCCCGTACTGTGTTGTTTGTGGCATCACTGAGAATAGTTTTCAGGGCAAGGACAAGTAAAACTTTGTTGCACAACATTCACAACTCTGTCTACAGTGTCGCCGCAGAAAGCTTGCAACTCATGTGGATACGACTGGGTATGAGAACAAACTTGTAACTGAAGCTAACACGTTCGACCCTAATGGGTAAGTTACTTGGTCGACGGGGAATAAGCCAGTAAACTGAGTTTTAATCGTAGACCACTAATCATTTAACTTTCGCTTGGAAACTTCTAGAAGACATACATTATCGCAAGTCATGAAACATAAGGAGTTTGTTACATTACGAACCAACATTCAGCTAACAGACTGATGTACGAGTACAGTGAACTAATGGCGTACTTTATGGATCGACACCAGGTATTTTTTCTGATGACAAACTAGACGCGTACTTGTTAGAAACGATGGTCGGCTGCAAATTAATAAATGTTAAATCTTACTGTGTTCAAGTTTTGTAAATGCTGTGCGCTGGAGCCGAAACTAAGCGTTGGGAAGCTTTGTAGATATTGTTTGATTTGCACTATATTCTGAACACACAAAAATGTTTCTGAACTTGAAATTATAACTAGAATATATTTTCGAATCTGAGTTACGTAATAGTAGCATATGCACCACAACTTTCAAGCATCTGTGTGCAGTTGTAACATCACAGTATTTTCTTTATAGTCGACAAGTAATTTTTTGTTGTTGTAATCTAATAAACACCACAACATAACGGTTGTCCAAGTCCTACTTTCCCTTGAGCTGTGTTTTGTTGCGTTACAGACGTTTTATTAATTTTAGAACACACATTTCCATGTTCAGTAACAAGAGAGATAGAGCGAGATTCTGTAACAAGAAAGAGAGAGAGAGAGAGAGAGTAAATGATGAAAACGCAAGAATATGTTCCAACAAGGGATCCTGAGCAGCAACATTTCTTATTCAGATGTTTCGCCTGCTAATCGTACAGCTAGTTTCAAGATGAGTCGGTGCTGAGTTAACAAATCAACAAATGTGGTTTCTGATATTTCCCTTCTGGCTCAAGACTTATGCGTAGAACAAATGTGAAGTTTCGAATTATTATGGTACCAATCCACATTCCTGGCTGGCTCTTATCCGGTGACAATGGCCGACAAATTCGTAATAAGATACTTACTCGACATAGGAAGAGAAGCGAGTGTTCTGTAGTATTCTCACAAGTGGAAAATGACACTCGATGAAAGTCTAATATCAAACACGTACCAGCGTAGATCAGCAGGTTTCCTCCACGCTATCGCTGTCGGTATTCATAGTGCCGTCCGTTTGAACTGACGTCACTGGCCAACCCCACTGAAACTACACGTATCAGGGATGTACAGAAACTCGTGGAATCCAGTATAGACAGCTCCAGGCCACGCCGCGAGCGCAGTAGTGGTCAGCATGCGAGCCAGACGAAGAATGCCCCTGCAGGGGGTCGAGCGAGGTCTCCGGCGCCACTACAACACTCCAGTACCCCCCCCCCCCCCCCCCTTCCCACCAAATCGTTCTCAACCCTAGCGCCAGCGAGTCTCGATATATCGCCAGGATAGCGGACTTGCTCCAAATCCTCACGCCCGGTTGGAAACTGGATAGATCTTCATTGGCAACAAAAATCACAGTCTGTTTCAATTGCGATGTACCGGTTTCTATTGCGAGACAATGACGGAAGTAAAGATCTGTCTCGCTGTGGAAGCTTTTTTTTGTTACAGGCAGAAAATTTGGTTTCAGGCAGAGTTCATTCGCTGACGACGCAGCTGTCGGTAGCCGACGTTTATACGTATTGGTTCGGGTTCTTGATGAAACGTTTTACTTGATGAAAATAATATGCGCATAACACACAGAAAGGTAAAGTTACGGCGTGCGCAGCCAGGAGCAAGAGACTCTTGAGAATCAGGATGAATTTTGTTATCTCGGGTGCAGAATAGATAGAGCAGGAACAGGCTCGAAAAGCGTAGTAGGGTGGATTCTATGAGGCAAGGAGCTCCCGATGGAAAGAAACAGTCGATAACATACAAAAATGTAGACCCTGTGACAAGAAACAGTCGTGAAAAATCTGCTTGGACCAGTGCTCTCTATGAGTGCAGAACATCTCCCTGATCCAATACCGTTTCTCGAAGTGAAAGCCGGCATTCTTCCAAACATTATCATACACCATTCGTGATAGTCACTCTGTCACGATCGTCATTTGTAGGCCGACTGATTACAACGGCAGAAGCATGTTCTTGTGTCACTTTAATCTTTTCCTTCGATGAGACCACCTAAGATTCCCCTACAATTCCTGAAAATTCGCTCGTAATAAATGTTGATTGAGTATTGACCGTCTCCACAGCATCGTCTATATGTCTGTTCCCCGTTATACCGTTACGAAGCAGTGACTTGAAAAATTTCATCGATGCGTACTGAGACAAACGGCAGATCATTAACGCCGTACCCAAAATCTGCCAGATTACTTCTCCTGTTCGTGCACAGCATTTAAATAAATGTTTTATTTCGCTTCAAATTTGTGAACTGACGATGATTTATGAAGTAGAAAATCGGTTTGTGATTAAATAAATAGTTGTACACAACATCTGTAAATTGGCTCTTGTTTGATATTACTATCCATTTCCTCAAGCAATAATGATGAACTACAATATTTTAGTGTAGAAAATTCATTACACAAGTAAACGTTCTTTGTGGGACGATCAGAATTTCCCAAGACTTGGTCACGTGGCTCATGACTCAACCTCCCTCCGCCTACCTTGCCCGCACCAACGCCAACCTCCCACCCACCGAAAACACGTTTCAGCAGAAGTGGTTTATATTTTGACATATATCGAATTTCACCGCTAACTTTCCGAGAACATAGTAGTATGTAGAATGAGATATTCACTCTGCAGCGGAGTGTGCGCTGATATGAAACTTCCTGGCAGATTAAAACAGTGTGTGGGACCGAGACTCGAACTCGGGACATTTGCCTATCGCGGGCAAGTGCTCTACCAACTGAGCTACCGAAGCACGACTCACGCCCGGTACTCACAGCTTTACTTCTGCCAGTATCCGTCTCCTACCTTCCAAACTTTACAGAAGCTCTCCTGCGGACCATGCAGAACTAGCACTCCTGAAAGAAAGGTTATTGCGGAGACATGGCTTAGCCACAGCCTGTGGGATGTTTCCAGAATTCTGGAAAGTGTACAGGCTGACTGTATCCGCTGTCAACAACAAATCCGCCGCTATTCATACGGCTACAAACGGCACCGACGAAGCACAGGATCATGAATAAGGGAAGACAGAAAGGGAAAGACCCTAAACAGAAAAAAGAACTCCCTCAATGTAGGTGGGAACGCCTGAAGGGATCACCGTCCTCCTCATTTACAGGCTTCCACAGCAGTAGTTTTGGGCGATGTATTAAGCACTAATGAAAACAAGTTATTATTATTGTTATGTTCAACATCTTATTATTATTGTTATGTAAAATGTTCAAATGCGTGTTTCCAGAACGAAACTTTGTCTCGAAACCTGGCACAAAATCCAGAGATACGGTCGTATGTGAAGCATGTTAGCGGCAAGAAACAATCAATGCCTTCTCTGCGCGGTAGCAATGGAGATACTGTCGAAGATAGTGCTGCCAAAGCAGAGTTACTAAAGAACAGCTGCCAACATGAGTAACGTAGAAGTATATATCCTCGGAGTAGTGAAACAACTTAAAATCACTTACTAAAAGCAAGTATTCTGGTCCAGAGTGTATACCAATTAGGTTCCTTTCAGAGTATGCTGATTCATTAGCTCCATACTTAACAATTATATACAATCGTTCGCTCGACGAAAGATCCATACCCAAAGACTGGAAAGTTGCACAGGTCACACCAATATTCAAGAAAGGTAGTAGGAGTAATCCACTAAATTACAGGCCCATATCGTTAACGTCGATATGCAGCAGGATTTTAGAACATATATTGTGTTCGAACATTATGAATTACCTCCAAGAAAACGGTCTATTGACACACAGTCGACATGGGCTTAGAAAAAATCTTTCTTGTGAAATTCAACCACCTCTTTATTTGCATGAAGTGTTGAGTGCTAATGACAAGGGATTTCAGATCGATTCCGTATTTCTGGATTTCGGGAACGCTTTTGACACTGTACCACGCAAGCGGCTTGTAGTGAAAATGCGTGCTTATGGAATATCGTCTCAGTTATGTGACTGGATTTGTGATTTCGTGTCAGAGAGGTGACAGTTCGTACTAATAGACGGAAAGTCATCGAGTAAAACAGAAGTGATTTCTGGCGTCCCCCAATGAAACAAATTGCAAAACGGTTTAAAAAAATGTATCTGAGTGGTCCGAAAATTAGCAGTTGACCCTTAATAACAAAAAGTGTCAGTTCATCCACATGAGTGCTAAAAGGAATTCGTTAAACTTCGGTTACACGTTAAATCAGTCAACTCTAAAGGCCGTAAATTGAATTAAATACCTAGGAATTACAATTACGAACAACTTAAATTGGAAGGAACACAGAAAATGCTGTGGAAGAGGCTAACCAAAGACTGCGTTTTATTGGCAGGACACGTAGAAAATGTAACATGTCTACTGAGGAGACTGCCTAAACTACGCTTGTCCGTCCTCTTTTAGAATACTGCTGCGCAGTATGGGATACTTACCAGATAGGACTGAAGGAGTACATCGAAAAAGTTCAAAGAAGGGCAGCACGTTTTGTATTATCGCGAAATATGGGAGAGAGTGTCACAGAAATGATACAGGATTCGGGCTGGGCTTCATTAAAAGAAAGGCTCTTTTCGTTGCGACGGAATCTTCTCATGAAATTTCATTGAACTGTATGAAATAAGGTTTGCGTTAGGTCGCTCAGACTGTACGTCTGGCCGCGGGGCGTGATGCGAATTAGTAAGCGTGTGGGCGTGGTCTCGTTCAGCCGAATTTCATCTAGATGGGTGCAACGGGGGAGTGTCTGGTGTGCAGTGTCCAGCCACGGAATAATCGGCGCAATATTCCTTGATCGCACGACGACTACCGAACGGTACGTGTAGGTGCTGGAAGATGATTGCGTCTCCGTTATCCAGAGCGACTCTGATTTCGACAAGATGATGCTCGACCCCTCGAAGCAGGAGAGTGTTTGATGTCTTGGAGGAGCACTTTGGGGACCGCATTCTGGCTCTGGGGCACCCAGAGGCCACTGGCGTAGGCCTCGGCTGGCCGCCATATTCTCCCGATCTGAACACACGTGACTCCTTTTCGTGACGCTATGGTAAAGACAAGGTGTACGGCAATAAGCCCAAAACCATTGCTAGCTTCAAACAGCCATTCAGGAGGTCATCGACAGCATCGATGTTGCGACACTTCAGAGGTCATGCAGAATTTCGCTGTTCGTCATCGCCAGTGATGGCCGGCATATCGAACATGTCATCATCCAAATCCGAATATCTGTAGCGACGGTTTCATGTTGAATAAAGTGTCAATCAGTTTGTAACTAATTTACGTTTTTTTCAGATAGTTGACTAATTGTCACCTTGTCCGTTCACTACCTGAACCAGACGTAACCAAGGCTCAGGAAGCGACAGCCGCCAGTAAAGTCTTCGAAGTGACGGGCCGTCGAACCGAAACTTTTCTTCCTCCTTTCGTAAGCAGTATCAGTGGATAGAAGCTGGTGAATGTCAGAAGTCAGCAGTAAACCGGAAAATACGCGTGGCAAAAGACAGGTGATGAAGAGGGCTGCCAACCGCAGCGGACGCCGCGAAATGCGCCTGTCAGCGACAAACGGCGACCAGAGACAAAGGCATGGCCGTTCTGGAAAGGACGCCGAGCCGAACGGCCAGAGGAACCTCTTCTTCCTGCGACAGTGTGCGTCGGTGACTAGCAAGCTTTTTCACTCGGCGACGACTAGGAAACGCAGACACCGATGTCCATCAAAGCACTCTCCGCTCTTCACCGTGTTTAGGAGAGCCTTTTCATCAGCGCGGATTAAAAGCCATATCTCTGCTGCGCTTCAAGGGACACGCTCTTCATCTATTTCTCCACGACCGACGCTGACCTGATGGAATCTTTTTGGCGTCACTGTACTTTTTATATTGTGCTTCGTTCAAAGTTCAGCGAACAAAGTAGGCCGACTAAGATAACAGATGTGCTACACGTTTCCATCCCCGGGATTCACATGTTCCTTTAAGCTGAACGTACCGTGCCATTTAGCACCTCTTCATTTTTGCTAAACGCGATTTAAGTAAAACGCAGTTGGCTGGGACAGGCATGGCCTCAAATTCATGGAAAACTTGCATTGTCGCACTCTTCGTATAGTCATAACCACGCCCCGAAGCTCAGCGTGCGCTTTAAAACCGGGTGGTTATAATTAAACTGCAGCTATCCACCCAGGTCCAGTGTGAGCTGTGATATCGTATCGCAGCGAAACTTGGTAGACCTTCGAATCCTGAGTGCGCAACATATTGACGCTGGAAAAAAATTAGTTCCGTGCAGATTATAACTGTGTCGGGCCGAGACTCGAACTCGGGACCCTTGCCTTTCGCGCGCAAGTGCTCTACCAGATGAGCTACCCAAGCACGACTCACGCCCCGTCCTCACAGCTTTACTTCTTCCAGTACCTCGTCTCCTACCTTCCAGAACACAATGTGTTGCTGACTCTGCTGAGCGCTCCGGCTTCCCCCAGCACTGCTCTATTCCAAGCAGGTGTTTGGGTGAGACAGCTGTATGCTGAAAGTTGAATACGCGGGAATCTTAGGAAGACTTGTCTGCGATACAGTGCACCTATTTCTAAGGAGAGAATGCTGCAGCATGCTTTCGTAAGCAGTATTTCATCACGTTTTATTTTTTTACCAAAGCAATAGTTGTACTATCTAATTAAGTAAGTACATTAGACAGTGCTGATACAATGACCATAACTGCAAAAAACTTTACATACAGCATTCAACATTGAGTTGCGATGTCTATATGTTTATATACATTTCTGTTATAGAATACGTAATATGCATGGAACTACACAGATGAAAATCTGTTACACGCGAAAGAAAATTCGTTCAGACACACACGCCGAACCAAGTACAGAAGTAACTTTAGCGGCTTTTCTGTGCAGTCAGGCACATTGTTCGTAGCGTTTTATAAGAGTCTTGTAAATTTCCGGATTGGACAAACAGGTCATTGAGCTAGGGCTGCATTGTATGTCTGTTAGCTCAAGATCGAGATAGAGAGGTGTATCAGCAGCCAGAGAGAGAACAAAATCGAAATCAGCCTTCGACGTGCAGAGTCTTCGAATCTCTTTCAGAACTCACAATGAAATGTTTCAGTTATTGAAAGGTTGAAAGGAGGCTTTGAGAAGCGGCGGCGTATCATTTCCTCGGCTCTTTTCCTCCTGGAAATGATTGTAGCGGCTGTCTGTTTGTTAACAATGGAAGGGTGTGCAGGAACTAGAGGGTATGCTGGAACTAGCTTCTGGTGTAAGTGGAGAGTGCGAATGGGGTGTTGGTGTGTGTGCTTCCAAGTGCGCTGCAGATAATTCAAGCGGTAGCCAGAGGTTGCAAACTCAGCCTGAACATCGGGAGTACAGCTCGCTGTAATTATCCTCTGCACCCAACGGCTTCTTCTTATAAGCAAGTCGCTGTTGTGGCAACACTTCGCTGTTCTCGTACAATAAGAGCTCACAAATAAATTTTATCCGTCTGAGGAGCGGCATGTTTCAGCGTAATTCTGTGGCGGAAACTTACTCTATAATTATAGGCAGAGTGACGAAGGAATTCTGGAAAACACTGCCACCTTGAAACATCATTTGAAAAGACCAAAACTGAAATTGCTACTTTTTAAGCAAATGTGCATGTTCTGCGACAATTTCCATGAAGCGTAAAATACATAAAAATTAAATATAGTAGCATCAGGCACTTGTCTTGGTGGTACGAATGTCGTTTCAGTAATTACTTTTTTTGTTCATTTACAATTCCGTTGTCATTTATTCATCAAATTCATCAGATCTATGCAAATTAACACATACGTAACTATAGTTGCGTGTGAGTTTGGAAAACGCGATAAAAATGGAGCACTTGTACAATGTGCTCCTCGCTTCCCACGCCCGGGTTCCCGGGGTCGATTCCCGGCGGGTTCAGGGATTTTCTCTGCCTCGTGATGACTGGGTGTTGTGTGATGTCCTTAGGTTAGTTAGGTTTAAGTAGTTCTAAGTTCTAGGGGACTGATGACCTTAGATGTTAGGCCCCATAGTGTTCAGAGCCATTTCAACCATTACAATGTTCTCCATACTACGAAAATTATTGTTTTCCATGTTTTTACCATGCTTATTACCTTGACTCATGTGAGACAACATGTGTGGCATAAGACAATGGACGCAGTCTAAATAAAGAGTGTTGTATTTTTCATTTCTGCCCAAAAAAAATTATTTGTAACGTTTCTTAAGTAAAAAATCTTTTATAAAAGATGAATAATTAAGAACTTATATTTGCTGTAGAAACTGGAATTTTGGTTGCAGTATGTAATTATAAATAAGAATATGTGAATTTTTGTGTGTGTGTGTTAATTGCCATACATATACATATATTCATCGACAAGAGACTCGAACTAGCACCTACCAGTATCGAACGATACAGATTTTCTTTCATTTTTACGTATTTTCACACTTAACGGAAATGCTCGTGGAACATGCACCTTTGTTCAAAAGTTTGCATCTGCTCGTAATCGAACCCAGACCGTTGACAGGCGGCCAGACATTCTATCATAGAGCTGCTCAACCTATCGAAAATTACCTCGTATTTATTGAGTTATCGACGCTCTGAAAATTTCGATGCCTATTTTCTCGCGAATGTTTTAGAATTGCATCTAAATGCTTTGGCAGATTTATATTTCAGCTTTGAACTTCGGTACCATAAATATGAAAATTACAAATGACCTATTTTCGTGTGATCCACTTATTAGTGGATGAGGTTCGTTGGAAACTCCGAATTTTGATGCATTCATCTATGAAAATTGCGATAATATCCAGATGGCCGTAGACAACATATAAGCCTGGCAGCCCCACTGACTGGAGAGAAATGCAAGTCGGGCGCTTCGCGAACGTAACTGCTTGATATCCTCTGACCACAACGGTAACTCACAGCTACAATAGTCATACAGTACAAATATTTGTGAACAGTATGATGAAGAGATACGAAGTGCGGTAGCTGAAGCAAATCGCTCTCTGCGATTCGTTGGTACGATGCCGGGGAGGTGCAGCTTGTCTACAAAAGAGTTTACGCGGGATGATTCGAATTAACATTTAAAAGCGCCTGAAGCGTCGTAGATTACGCTGAAACAAGTAATTTAATGTGAGACACATGAGGCCGCAAATGTCGGGAAATACCCAAAAGTGGATAACAAATATCGAACATGTGACGTCACCAGATGGCATACCTGCGTGGGCTACCCTGTTTTCTAATGTAAACCGTTCCATCGTAGTCTTGTACTACCGCTACCGCAAGATAACGCAAGGACGAAAACGGAGTAGGTTACCGGAGTGATGTGTACCGCTGCCCCCCTTTGGCGAGGTTAAGATCGGCTAGCCCAGCCTCTGCACTTCCTCTCGTGACGTTACATGTTTAACATTTTAAACCGCGTGCCTCATCGTCGTCTGCATCGTTTGTGGAGTTATCACTCTGTATACGAAACACTTGTGCGGCCTCTACATGACGAATGGAAACCGTTGCAGGTTGGACTAAGAGGGGACTTGGTATATGTACAAAGAAGGCAGAAGCGAATGGTGAAAGGTTTTTTTCAATGGCGAAAAAGTGCAACACAAACTTTGAGAAACCTTAGCTGGCAGACGATCGAAAAACTGCAGTCCACGAGAACCCGTGTAGATAATTTCAAGGATCATCGTTCAGACCAGAAATTATGAAAATCCTTCAGCCCTCCTACATATCGATCTCAAAGAAATCGTATGGATGCAATTAATCAAATGACAGTTCCCACAGGAACGTAAAAGCAGTCGCTATTGCCAAGATCCATCAGTGAATGCAACTGAAATGAAAGTAAATATTCCGCACCGTAAGGAAGCACACGTTTCCACTCGCCTTCCAATCTTTTTTCCCCTCTTTCTTCCTGGTGCACGTCTAACCACAGAAAAATGTCTGACGTTTCATCCGACGATGAAGATGCAAACTCCGGAACGCACGCTATAGCTGTTGGTGCAAGCTCCAAACGGCCAGCAATTTAATGCTGCGAAAGGAGTAGAATGGATCTGCCGGCGCCTTCTTAAACAACGAACATGGCTGAAGCGTCGACACGCGAGTGGAAGAGGAAAGGGAAGAGAGAGAGAGAGAGAGAGAGAGAGAGATGTCAATACTAGCCGCGCACCAGCTTAGCGGATAATTACGTCCGCGGGAGCAAAATCTGGGCATTCCAGCCGCGCGTCGTGCTTTTGTCGGAAATTAATTAATCCTAGCGCTGATGCGCCGCCGCTGGGTTTTAAGACGCGCCTGCTACTGGCGAGACAGGCCTCCCGTGGGCACAGTGGAAAAAGTGTTGAAGACGCGATACGGAGCTCACTATGACAACCTCCAATGCAGCACGTGCGTCATGATCGTAGCAAATGTTAATAATTTTAATTACATGTCAGATCAGAAAATCTTAATAATTTTTACTTATACGTTAGATTGTGAGTGAGGATTATTCTTGACAGATCGCCAAGGCGACGAGGGTCGAGGTCACAAGTGTCTGGTGTCTGTGGTAACCTTGCGATGCACATAGTGGAGGAATTTCTAGTGGATGCTAGAACTCACAGTCATACGTTAAGACGATCACATGGCGAGGAAAACTTCCAAGAGAATTCCCGACTGATTACAGTGTGCACCCAGAACCAATGTAGGACGGAAGATAAGCTCAGAGAGGGGCAGATTAAAAGAGAGTAGAGATTCAGCAAGTAATCTGAGCAGAGCACCGTAAAGGTCCTCAGAAGCACATGACATTTCAGCTACAAGAAAACGGTGATACACTCTGGTGGGCACACCCCAACTGCAGGGCTAAGTAGAAATTTTCAGTATTCATAGGAATAGCGTTAAACAGAGACTGCCTCTGTCTATCTCGAAGAACTGGGTTGGGTTGGGTTGGGGGAAGAGACCAGACAGGGAGGTCATCGGTCTCCCCGGATTAGGGAAGGCCGGGGAAGGAAGTCGGCAGCGCCCTTTCAAAGGAACCATCCCGGCATTTGCCTGGAGCGATTTAAGGGAATCACGGAAAACGTAAATCAGGACGGCCGGACGCGGGATTGAACCGTCGTCCTCCCGAATGCGAGTCCAGTGTGCTACCGAAAGATTAAGTTAGAGAGGCTTCAGTGAATAGCTGGAACAAGTTACCGATTGGTACTTGCCTCTTGCATTATAGGGCATGTGGCCCTTTGACTGATAATGAAGAAGTTCAAAGTGTTGATGATTGATGATTTAGGCCAAGTGAGCAGTAGTTACCAGACCGAGTGGTAGTGAAAGCCCTCGTCTCTGATAGCATGTGACATTCCGTGAAGAAGTTTTGGTCCGACATCTCAATAAACAAATGCATTGGTTACAACAATAAGAATTGGCCTAAAGTAATAACTTGCTACTTCAGCAGAACACTCCTGCCAGCTCCCCGAGAGTTACCAACCTGTTGTAACCGAACACTGGCACCATCCAAGGAGAGCTCCTCCCTCTCGTCGACGAAGCTGTGCACCAACGTCCTGGCTGTGCCCCGCAGAACACACCGAAACGGAAAGGAACAAAAAAGTGGTGCCGAGACGCGATATGTGCTGCTTCTGTGACGCTGCAGTTAGGAACAGCCCACAGTGCAAAGCTCATTTACGTTAATTAAAAAACAATTTTCACTTGATATCGCCATTTGATAGCAATAACAAATGTGAAGATAACATACGCTAGCTGCGTAAACGTAAATACGTTACATTAGAATTACTTTCACACAGATTTCATATGTTGGTCTTATGCGATCGTAGTGACCGTGTTTTAAACGCAGTCCTTACGTAATGCATTTCAACTTCAGTTGACACAAATAGTGTCACAACCGATTTCAATCGACTTATTGGCAAGTCATCACCACCTGAACTGTGCACGTAGCAAATCATGTGAATAGCTGGTACAGATTCATTTTGAAATTTAATTTCCTACTTTTTTTTTACTCTTCTCCTTTTTCTTTCTTTTTAAACAGATCATCAGATGATGACGTGCTAATTAGTCAAAAGAGCAATGGTTCCATTTGTGTCATGTCATCACCTGATACTGGACTCCTTTTCTTGTTTTGGTGCGTATTATCATCTTTCAAAATAAGAAAAGCAAAGAGCTTGCAGAGGAATCGATATATCGTACAGTATCGAAGGACGTGTGTATTTTGGAGCCCACGATGACTAGACATCTTTTCTTCGAATGATCATTTCTTTCATATACCTACATACTGGCCCTTCCTCCTCGGACACTGTATATTAGATGTTTTTTAGTTTTGACGTGTGCTAAAGCACTATTGTTTCCACTTGACAAAAGCCAGGCGACTGAAACTGCAATAGTGGGTTGTTGTACAATGAAATAATTTCAAAGTCAAAAGGCGACAGTGAAGCCGCTTACAAAGTGCTTTTCTTTCCACGCAGTATATCTGTTTTGAACCACAGTTCTTACGCTTCACGAAACTTAGTTGTGGCACAATTAATACTTTTCTATCACACACTGCAATAAGAAAAGAAAACTGTAATATACTCATTACAATAATGAAACTCCCAGGTTCACATTTCCAGGATTTTCATTACTCCTGTGAGGTAGGTGGATCATCGCCGGGATGACTCCAGTGTAGAAGCTTCAGTGATTGTCACTATCAGTTGATCTGTTCTGTCTTTGCAAGACACTAAGTTGCTGAGTGCACGAATCGCCAGAGTAATTTAGAGCTTATGACAGTTCTAGCAATGTTTGTTGACTCGATGGTCCTGGGGGCCCGGGAGGGTGGGGATGGCATCCACCGTCCATTTTCTGACTGCGCTAAGAACCAAAGTACTGAGCAACCTCTAGCGGAGTTGAGTTATCTAGCACTCAGTGGAATTGAGTTATCTAGCAGCCAAGTGTTCTGCACGACGAGTATCATTTCTGAAGTAGTCAGCGAAAATTACTGTGGGCTATTATGACATAGGTACTGGCCAACTGCCGGCCGCGGTGGCCATGCGGTTCTAGGCGCTGTAGTCCGGAACCGCGCGACTGCTACGGTCGCAGGTTCGAATCCTGCCTCGGGTATCGATGTGTGTGATGTCCTTAGGTTAGTTAGGTTTAAGTAGTTCTAAGTTCTAGGGGACTGATGACCTCAGATGTTAAGTCCCATAGTGCTCAGAGCCATTTGAACCATTTTTTACTGGCCAATTCGGATCCATCCTTCATATCACAGATGGAACTATTTGGTAGCAATTTGCTTTGCTGTGTCGTAATACCCTGTAGTCATACCTATAAGAATATTTCTTTCTAAAAGCATTCCTGGGTAATCTTAGGTGACGTTTAGTTTACCAGGGAAGAGAACTTTTAAGAGACTTGGAAAAAATGTTACGAATGTTAAAAAGTCGGCACATTGTGTAGGGAATGGAATAGAAATTCTACTTTTATAGCTAATAATATTGTTAAGCATTTTCTTTATTGATTTGTTGATTTCCAGGATGACTGTGTAATGTATTTACCAAAGGTAAAATTAATATTTGAAAAGAGCAGTTACTGAGAAAGGAAAAAAAATCTGAAAATGCCTAGAAGAGCAACATCAAAAACATAGATGAAACACGCAAAGGAGGGCAACATATTATTATCCCGCTGGAAAGTCGAAACGTGCTTGGACTTGCCCACTGAAAGTGGAGCGAATTGGCCTTTGTAAGGCAACAAGAAATGGAATACAGAGGAAAGAAAAGAAGGTTAAATCTGGTGATTACATCGGGTTTCGATCTAAGAACGTGAAAATTATTTTGAAGAAACGATGGTTGTGTTGAAAAGGTGTACAGAATTTCACCCCACACCACCTTACGACAGCACTACCAAGTCGTTGCTGCAGTATTGGCTATTCGTGCTTTGCTGTTCCTGTTCACACAATATCGTACTAGACCAGCTCTATCAAATAAGCACATAAAATTCCAGTTTTCATATAAGTATATATGGCATGAGCAACAATCCGATGCTTTCCATGGACGCAGGGGATCACATGAAAAACGCGACGAGCGGTGTTTGTTTGCGCTGTCTCCGTGTACACTTGCACAAATCGAATTGCTAATATTAATCGACATATGAGAGAAAAGGCTTCTGACGACTCTTAGGAAAGACCCGGATATGTCGTGAGCAGAATGGCTCTGCAACAGCATCTCGGTGTGCTCCCATAGCTACGAGGGCCGCACAGTAATAAAACCGATTTTCTTTATGAAATCAGGCTGGTTTTATTCAAGATTCCGATACACCAGATTATTTCTCACTCTTTTGGCTACGAAACTCTATTTTTCAACATAGTCTCCGTTCAATGCGACGGCCTTATGCCACCTTACTGGGAGAGCATGTATGCCCGCCGGTACGATTCTACTGATCGACATTAGAGGCAATGTCTTGCTGCGTCAGTGACCTCCACGTTATTCACGTACTCCTTCCAGTGGAGTGCGACAAGAGGTGCGAGACCCAGGCTGTAGCGAGGATGCGGAAGAAGGGTCCAGTGAAGTTTCGTGAGCTCGTGTTGAGTGCGGAGGCTTGTGGGGGACTTAACGTTGTCATGGAGAAAGAGAAGTTTGTATTTTTGTGGCGACGGTCACGGTGAAGGCATTTCTACAGTTTTCTGAGAATATCACAATGCATTTCAGAGTTGGTTGTTGTACCATGAGGGAGGACATCAAATAGAATAAACCCTTCGGAATCCAGAAGACCGTCGTCATGTCTTTACCGTCTGAAGGTGCGGCTTTGAACTTATTCTTAGGAGGAGAGGTGGTAAGGCGCCACTCCATCGATTGCCGAGTGAGGAACCCATGTATCATCGCCTCTGACGATGTTCGACAAAAAATTCCCACGATCAGCTTCTTAACGGCGCAAGCAATTCCACACAGCCGGTCCTTCGCTGCTCTTTATGACCTTCTGTCAGGCGTCGAGGAAACCGGCGGGCACACACCTTTGAGTACAACTGGTGGTGTGCGGCTGGTCCCGGCGGAGGCATGGGTGTGTGTTTGTCCTTAGGTTAATTTAGGTTACGTAGGGACTGATGACGTTAGAAGTTAAGTCCCGTCAGATTTCACACACATTTGAACATTTTTGAACAACTGGTGGACGAGTCTGTCAGTTCTACCAACAGAGACGCCCAGTTGTGCAGTGAGGTGTTTGGCTGTGGTCCGTCTATCACTTCGAATGGGAGTGTCAGCACGTTCCAAGATTGCGGGAGTCAAAGCTGTGTGCGGTTGGCCAGCACTCGGGAGATCGGATATGTTTGCGCGACCTTGTTGCCCGATGACAGACGCCTCGCCCAACGACTCACCGAGCATTTGTTCAGCGCCAGTTCTCCGTAGACACTCTGCAAGCGCATGTAAATACCCGCGAAGCTCTGTTCCTCCACCAAAAACAAAATCGAAGAGAGCTCTCTGTTTGACACACACCTCCCTTACAGACCCCATTTTGAAGATCACGTATAACACAGCCACCTATAAGGACTTCATGAAACTATAGCGGCTGAAGCGGGACTATTCCACGATGTCCCACAGAAAATTTTTTTCAACGGAAATTGGCCGAAGAAAAAGTGTGTTACATTACTTACTGAACACCCATCGAACTTTTTCATCTGACAGTTCCGTCGCGGCATCTGCTGTAAACCCAGTCGTGTCAGTGAGAGGGAGTGCGGCTGTTCCGCTTGAGGATCAGGACAGGAGAAGGCGCAGCCCAGACATGAGTAAATAGTTAATAAATGATAATTAATTGAAACTGTCAGCTGCCGACGGGTGTTGTTGACATACCTTGATGGAGACACCTGAAAATGTGTGCCCCGACCGGGACTCGAACTGGGGATCTCCTGCTTACATGGAAGACGCTCTATCCATCTGAGCCACCGAGGATACAGATGAATTTATTCTAGAGACGCTGCACGGTCATCAATGATATCTGTTCTTTCGAGAACAGTTACAACCTTCATATATAGTTGAATGACTACCCGGCCACTGACCTATGTCCATGCAAATGAGCACAGGTTGCCCGAACTCTTACGGGAATCGTCACCTTAGTGTGCGTGAGTAATGACCGGATGGACAAAGTATCTATTAGGAATATGACGTGTGTAGTTGGGAATGTGGGTCCCACGGGAAGTGTGCAAGGGATAAGTCCCTGCTGTCGCGCTATTCATCTGTGTCCTCGGTGGCTCTGCGTCTGCCATGTAAGCAGGAGATCCCGGGTTCGAGTCCTGGCCGGGGCAAACATTTTCAGCTGTCCACATGTTCAAATGTGTGTGACATTCCAAGGCACCAAACTGCTGAGGTCATCGGTCCCTACGCTTACGCACTACTTAATCTAACTTAAACTACCTTACGCTACCCACACACCCATGCCCGAGGGAGGATTCGAACCTCCGACGGGGGGGGGGGGGGGTTCAGCTGTACCCATCAAGGTATGTCAACAACATCTGTCGGCAGCTGACGGTTTCAATTAATTATAATTTATTCTAGAGAAGCTACACGGTCATCAATGATATCTGTTCTTTCGAGAACAGTTACTATCTTCATATATAAATAGTTAATTTAGTATCTCCTTGGGTGTTTTAAACTTGGCTGACCATGTTTTTGCACGTAATTTGGATTCCAGACGTCGACCACGACTCAGTGCTAACAGCTCATTCTCCTGCTGGCGACATAGTCCCGAAAGACGTGCCTTACTCGGTGCCCTCTCTGTTGGCAGGCGAGAGCTTAATAAACTAAGTGCCGATCCCAACCTTTGTCTTAAATGAAATCCCCCGCCCCTGTTAATTAGGTTTCCTGCATCCCACATTTTGATAGGCTTCTTAATTAAGCTTTGCTCGAAACTTGGAGCATGGGCCACGATACTGGTTTTATCTTACCTCGCATCCCGACTGTGTTCCAGGCACTCGTGAGCGGCAACTAGTTTGTCTGGTCCTTCGCACTTCTCCTTCACTGTTCGAACGGTGTGCCCCACGTGTCTTGTTAACGACTCAGGATCTAGCTCCCCAAAGTCCACGGGATGGCCAAACACAAATACGTATTTAAAACATCATTCGCATTACCTTATGAGGCTCATTGTGTTAATCGTAGAAATGTTCTTCAAAACAATAAATCGTCAACCTAAAGGGATAGCCTAAAGCACTTCTTGTAATTATCTGTAGTTGATTTATAACGTGTGCCATGCAGACATTCACTGTGGAGGCTGGTATCTGGCCTTAGTGTAGATTCTGAGGTGTTGCGGAGAAGCTGTCAGGTGAACTAATACAACTTCCTGAAGCCATGAAACTCACAAAAGCAGACCCCATTGATTTACCACTTGTTTCACCTAAAGTTAGGCTCAAAAGCGATATCTAAAACAAATGTGTAAACTTAGACATTACAATACTACAGAAACTCAGAGGTACCTGTATTGTCAAGTGTAAAATAAAACGACTTCTTGTAGCAGGTTGCATTACAGGATGTAACAAAACAAGACTACAATTTGAATACCTCATAGAAATTCTCATTTTGTTTCAAAACTGAATATCATTGGACGTTTAAAGTACTTTATCTGAAATCAACATACAAACTATGCTAAAGCTCCATGTACTGTCAAGAAAATATTTCATTGTCAGCGAGTGTTACTTTATTTTAAATAAAGTACAGTATCCACGTCATCGCTTTCATTATTTGAGTAAGAATATCGTGGAATGTCTTCACCATCCAAGTAACTCAAATAATTTTTGAGAACAGAGCTTTGGTTCATATATGCAAACCACCACATGGTGTTTTCCAGTATTCTTGCTCGTTTTCCACTGCCTTCTAAGAATGGCTCCCAATTTTGCTCGGTCTTGAAAACATAGCCTGTTTGTTGGCTGCGGGTATTATTTATTATGGTTTTGTTAGCTTGGTAAATTTGTACGAAAGAACGGAACATTTTTGTTGTGCCTTCATGATTGATGAGGTTGATTATTCCAAGGACCGTATGAATTATTTGAGCAATGTACGTGTACAGTTCACTGTTGACAGCCGTCTGAATTGGTCAGTTTGTCTACTGAGATTGAAAATCGAGACAACCGTTTTTCATGCTGTTATTAAAGATTTTCATTTGAAGAGTTGGATTGCAGCACAGAACTAGATGTACTTCGCGGGGACTCTGCCCCATCATTGAAGACCGTTTTCTTTTGGATTAATGAATTCCAATGCGGTCGGACAAGCAGCGAAGACTAAATGCGCCCCGGCCGTCCAGTTGAGGCCACCTCAAAGAAAACCACTCACAAAATCCATCATATGGTAATCCAGGACTGTCGAATAAAATTTCATGCGATAGCTGAGACTGTAGGCATCTCAACTGAACGAGTGCATAATACCCTGCATGGAGAATTGGCTATGAAGAAGCTGAGTAAGAAGTGGTGAAGCGATAACTCACAGTAGACCAAAAGCACGTGTGGCACTTTAAAACACAATGTCTGGCGATGTTTAATGGCAGTCCGCAAGACTTTTTGCACAAGATTGATGGCTTTTGATGAAACCTGGATCCATCACTAAATACCACAGTCAAAACGGCAATCAAAACAATGGACAAATATTAGTGAAGTGCACCGAATAATGCAAAGACCATTTTGTCAGCTGGTAAGGTTTGGGGTTCCCAAGTAATAGTGTTCATAGATTACTTGAAAAAAGGCAGAACCTAAAAGGACACTTATCACGCTTCATTGTTGGATAATTTGAGATTTACGTTGGCTGAAAAAAAGACCAAGTTTGGCATTCAGGAAAGTGCCCTTTCACAAAGATACTGCATCATTACAGACGGCAACGATAACAATGTGTAAAGTGCATGAATTGCACTTTTAATTGGTTCCTCATCAACCCTATTCACCAGACGTAGCCCAAAGTCACTTCTTTCTGTTCCCTATCTTGAAATTATGACTTCTTGGAAGAAGTTTTCATGAAATGAATAAGTGATAGTTGCAACCAACTAGTATCTTGCAGAGTGTGATTTGCAGTGGGATGAGAAAGCTGGACGATCGCTGAACCAGTGGTGAATATGTAGAGATGGATGTGAGTTGTTTACGAAACAAACATTTTTCTTGCTTTGTTACCAGACTTATCAAATCACTCTGATTTCGAATAAGCATCTTGTTTCTGCCTGCCGCGGTAAGAATCTCTGCTGTTAACTTGACTCAGACAAGGCATATTGCGCTGGATATCAAGAAACTCATAGATCCATTCTCTTTGACTTCATGACGAGATCTCGATATTTACGCAGAGCAAGAGGAGCCGAACTCAGTACACTGGACTCGTATTTGGGAGGATGACGGTTTAAATCTCCGCCCGGCCATCCAGACTGACGTTTACTTGATTTCCCTAAATTGTTCCAGGCAAATGCGAAGATGATACCTTTAAAATGACGGACACGAATGATGTCTTTCCCTATCAACTCGTTACACGAGCTTGTGCTCTAATAACCTCGCTGTTCATGGGATGTTATATTCTAATCTGCCTTTTTTACTATCCAGTTCATTACCTTTCACCGATTTAGCCTAAAAGATAACATCAAACTTACGCAACTCTTTGCCTGTACCATTAAGTCCGCGCAGGTATATTAAATTGCGTCGTGATCTGCCACTGTTGCGTGCGCAGGTAAACACACGTATGTTGTTAGTCCCTCCACGTGTTCCCATCCAACGAAAAGGCGCGCTCGCGCAGGCAAACGTGCTAAAATTTAGGTGAATGGGCGTAGCGTCCTTGAGATGACCATTAGGGCGCACAAACTTCTGGCGAGTTATGACATTTTGAAACGCTGAGGTAACAACTTTTTTTCAGTGTCGATACCCCTGAACAAAGGCCGAACCAGTTCCAACGGGAGAACTGAAATGGAAGTGCGGAAATATGTAACTGTTTGCTGTTGAAAGCTGTGCGTTTGCGCTAGTAGAGTACCGATAAGAGATGTAGAGCACAAACCCACAAGAGGGAAGGCGAAATTAAAAATCATTATCTGTTTGGGGGACTGTAAAACGATTGTGTTGACAGCGGATGCAGGGTAACGAAGTTAGCGCGGGTGTTGCGTGAGCGGAAGCGAGACAAACTCTCGCAAATCAGCTTGGACCGTGCGGCGTGGTGGTGCGTGGCCCTGATGACGCATTCATGCCCGCAGCAAACATTTCTCTCTCTCTCTCTCTCTCTCTCTCTCTCTCTCTCTCTCCCTCCCTCCCCCCCCCCCCCCCCCCCCAATCCATCGCTGCCGGTCCATGACGGCACTGTGACGCAGGACGTCGCAAATGGCGTCACATTTCGCTGCAGCTCCGTTCCAACGTTATTTAACTCATGGGACATGATCACCACTGTTTGATTTTTAAATCGGAATTTCTATTTTTTGTTACTTCCTTCGCAGAATCACAACGAGAGCATTCACATTCATACTGCTTGCTTTTTGTGGTACGTAGGGTGTTGCTCAGACAGCCAGAAGAGAAGGACGAAAAACTGAGGAGGTAGAGGATTAAAAGATTGGCAGCTGACTCTAAACATTCGTAAATGTAATAGATGGAAAAGTCCGACTTCGTTTGATTACGCAGCTGGGGATCAGACACAACCTGCAAAACATGATGGTTTATGTATGGAGCGATTTAAACTGAAACATGCAACTAATACCTTCGTGGAAGGCACATGCTGCTCACAGACTTGTTATAAGTGTCCTAATATGATTCAAGCACAATACTTTGCGGGGAAGTTGTCTGTTATTTACCGGAAGAGGCAGTGCAGCCTCCGCAGATCTACAGCCACGCTAACAAGAAGTCCGTGCAGAGCGAAGGGAGCTCGTGTCCCAGTCCGAGAAACAGAAAGGCAGCAGGAGGGGGAATTTGAGTGAAGTAAGTTTTTTGACTTGCGTTTCTTCCATATAGCGCCTCGTTGGATTGCGTGGTATTTTCTCTTTGGGGGGACGGGAGGGGTGACGTGGGTGGAGTGCACAGGGGAACATAGCAAGCGAAAACTGATTTCGGTTTGTTTCACAATCTCTTTCGCTGTCGTTGCTATAAAGGCAACAAAATAAGTCGCAGTTGGGCGAGTAAACAAATATAAAATAGCAGTAGCTAGGAAAACCTTTCCTTAAATAGCGTGGCCATTTACTAACATGTACATGGGTACTTAATGTGTTATCTGATCCTTCCAGTAAATTGCTTCGTGGTGCACAGTGCCGCTCATGTAGCACGTGCCATGGTAATCTGATGATAATCCGCGTAATTCGCGAACTAAACGATATCGCGATAAAAAGCGCTGCTCTTCTTTGTATATCCTCTATTTCTAATTGATGAGTGTCTCTGACTGAGCAGTACCAAAGGCACGGAACGTATTCGCCATTGCAAATATAAATGACCTTCCGCTGTATATTAGAATGGCTCCAGTTCGGATATGCCAGCCTCTTTAACCACTTGGACCATCTGTGCACGAATCACGGCCAGACCCACATTTCCACACCTCGTCTTCCGCGAGTCACAACCTGATGTCGGACGTTTCGTACATTCCCGTCCAGGAGCGACAAAATTATTGAGAGTCGGGGGCTTGGTGTAGGTGAATAAATACGAAACAGCGGTGCCTATGATACGAAGAAGTAGGATGAATGCATGTCCGAAGCAGCTTGCATCTTAGGCATTCCTATTTCGCAATACTAAAGAATCGCTAGAACGATTTTCCTGTAAACCACGTATCTTGTCTAACGTCTGCTGTTACTGTAACTAGTTTCGTGGGCTCGTTTCGATGTAGGTCGCCCCGGACTGCTACTCACAGATATTTTACGAATTCTGCAGTTACCGGTGATTTATAGCCAATACTGTAATCGAACGGTAATAGCTCTGCGTTTGTACCCAAGACCTTACGTTCATTTACACTGAGGGTACTATGTCGAATAGAAAAACAGTTTTATGATACAAGTAGATGGAAAAGCTGAATAGCTTGGCAGGTTCACACACTCTGGGCAGTAAAGAATAGTTAATTTGGTAATAGAAGTAATTGGGCGAGGAGGGGGGGGGGATGGTCTTAAAGCTGTAAAGAGATACCAAGAGCTGCACAACACAAGCAGGTTCAAGTGGATGCAGGTATGCAGAGATGAAGAGTGTGAAGAAATCCGTCCATCCAGCCATCGCTTTGAAAGCTACGACAACAACGGGGTGAGGTTGTGTAATAGAAAGGTGGGAACAAACATAATCGTATCACTAAATTATGATGGATGTTCTTTCCAGTTAACTGTACCAGCCGCAGTAGCCACCGCATCGCAGAGAAGTGAGGTTTTAAAGCCATCAGATTTATAGCTGTGCTTTTAAGCGCATTTAAGGAAGACAGTCACTCCACTTCTTCGGAATGACTTTGTCGATGAAAATGAACTGGGTCTTATACAAGAATTCTTGATACCTCACCTCATTTGCTCGACTAGCAACATCTCGTGCATGGTTACTGGTATAGTTGTAACCGTGGTTTCGCGAGTAGAAGCGACAGGCTCTCACCTTCATAACAGCGTCCCGGTGTCGAGTAGCAGCACGTGTCATTTGAAGCCATTAAATGTTTTCTTTTTGGCAGTTTTTTTCCGATGGGCACTGGTATGCAATTGCTCCCTCCTTCTCCCCTTCGCAAACCTAATTCATGTCCTACCCCGAGATATATGAATTTGGTATGAAGAAAGGCAGGACAGGTAATGAACATTAGCTAGTAGCAAGTCTAACAGAGCCATTTGTCCTAAAAGCTCAAAACAATACCTTCGTCTTTCATAGTGAAAATAACGTGACTTAAATATTCTCCTGATGCTACCGCTAAAAAGTCGAAGACGTCTTACAGTGATGGTTGCTATTCCAGAATGAAATCTGCATTCTGCAGCGCAGTGTGCGCTGATATGAAACTTTCTGCCAGATTGGTAGAGCACTTGCCCGCGAAAGGCAAAAGGCCCGAGTTTGAGTCTCGGTCCGGCACACAGTTCTAATCCGTCAGGAAGCTGTGACTCCCGCGAAACAGCGACAAGAACAAACATCTAATTATGACACCAGTAGTGGTGTGGTACTGAGAATGCAGACGATTAGAGATATGCCGTTAACTGTATCTCATAATAGAAAATGTGAGTCTTAACAGAATCCAATATGTGTTTGTTGTCATTGTCAGAGGCACCTAGTGATTTGAAAACATAGTCATGCTCAGACTACTGGTGTATTTACGACGACCAATCTTGTGTTTTCAATTACCATCGTCCGGACATCGTTCTTTCAGCCAGATTCCAGTGTATGATATTCTAGTAAACTAAAACGAGCAAAACGCCTTTTGTATATAAAAAACACATCTAATGATACGTCCACTCCAATCATATGATAGAATTCCTGGAGCTAGGATATATTTTAAGTTAACTAGACCTTTATTTATCCTTTCAATAAAAGGCTGTATGTTTATACAGATACACATTATTTTTTGTAAGTAGTGATATCACCTTGATACGTCGTTGTTATCAACTGAGCACTAAACGATATAATAATCTGGTTGTCGGATGGTACCACAAAGAGCAGACGAAAGTAATGTGGTCGTTATTCTCCACTGCGCTGCAATCATACAGTCCGTCGTAGACGGTGGACTTGCTGTCAGAATCTTCCACGGTTAAAGAGGAGACGAAATTTTGTCTTGAGGAATCTTCTGACATTTATTCTCAAGTCTTACCACATCCTTGGAGGGATATTCTGCACTACAGCAATAGAGTTTTCCGCTTTGTCGGTATGATAGGCGCCACTTGTTATTCCGCGGTGCTCCGATTTGGCGCCATATATCTTGGAAAAGATCTGTGTACAGGACGTGTTCATACGTCTCTGTTGTGTTCTGCATGGTCCTGTTAGCGAGCAAGTCGACAACTTGGTTTTCTCTGATGTTACACTGCCGCTTCATCCATACCGCAACGGACTAGTTTTATCACCAGTTCTGTTATGTGGAGCCGGCCGCGGTGGTCTCGCGGTTCTAGGCGCGCAGTCCGGAACCGTGCGACTGCTACGGTCGCAGGTTCGAATCCTGCCTCGGACATGGATGTGTGTGATGTCCTTAGGTTAGTTAGGTTTAAGTAGTTCTAAGTTCTAGGGGACTGATGACCTCAGAAGTTAAGTCACATAGTGCTCAGAGCCATTTGAACCAATCTGTTATGTGGTACATCAAATAGTAGTTGTTGTTACCGAATGCATATTCTTGTATTAACAGCGACGCGGACAGCGCATTTCACAGCATAATCGTTGTGTTCTATTGTAACCGCCAGTACATTTGAGCGCCTACAGCACGGCAGTATCTCCGCTGCAAGCACAGGTGCCTCTGGAAGAAGTAGGAATCGGCCATTCTGTTGTAACGTTTGGTCGTAACGTGCTCTGTCAAGGTCCATTGTGGTGTACCTTTTGCTCATAATGTGCTCTACGAAATCCATCTGTAGTACGTGACTTACCTGTAAAGCTTCTGCGTACATATTTACATCCACCCAAATCCTTCAGCAGTTTCATGTTGGTAGGCTATGAGATTCCATAGACCGTGTATCCTTGCCAAGCTGTTAGAATTCCCTGACACATGAAATAGGTCATAAGAGATATTCTTGGGAGCCCTACTAATAAAGCATTTCTCAGGAACTTCTCCAGTCGACGTCGATACAGAGCTTGGCAGAATTAGGTTTATTTTAGTAGATATCTGGAGCCAATGTTAGGACTGACGAGATGTTAGTGTATTGTGTGTCCCTCTTGGTGATTCACTTTTGACGTTATGGGATTGTGAGGCGTTGCGTCATTGGCGATGTTTCTGTTGTTTCACAGCCCGACGGCGTTGAGAGTGGAGAGTGAGCGTCTTTACCTCTGAGATCTTGCGGCCCGCTCGGCTCTGACACAGTGGCTCACCTTACGCGGAAAACCTCGTACCGACTTTCCGGCTTCCACAAAAAATGTGCATCCGTGTATGAGGAAACTATGATGCTCGAGCGAAAACGTTAAGAATGGAGAGCTGAATCTGATGCGTGTGCACTAATTTAGACTGGAAGAATTCGTCTCCTGAGAGTTGCTCTCGGTGGTGAAGTAGAAGATCGAGGCAGAAGTCAGCGAAAGTGATCGGGACACCAGTGCAGTGCGACCGCGAGTGAAGTGAGCGGCGAGCGTGTGGGTGGTCTGGGCGCCGGCGTGTGCGCCCGCGGGAAGGCGCCGGGTGCAGGCGCGGGGGCGGCGCCGCGATGCGGGGGCGGCGGCGGCCGTAGCCGGGGGCGGCCGCTGGCGGTGGCGGGGTAGGCGCGATGGCGCGCCATGGCCATGTACTACTACGCGAGCAAGCTGTGCGCCAGCGGGCAGCCGCCGTCGCCGCCCCCGCAGCCGCCGCCCTCGCCGCCGCCCCCGCAGCCGGGCCCGTCCACGTCGGCGTGCACCAGCCACTGCCTGCGCTACCACCTGCACCCGGCGCAGCAGCAGCAGCAGCAGCAGCAGCGGCCGGCCCCGGCCCCGGCGACGCCGCCGCCAGCCGCCGCCGCCGCCGCCCCCGCCGCCCCCGCGCAGCCGCCGCCCGAGAAGGCGGCCCACCCGCACAACAGGCCGGCGGCCGCGCACCGCACGCAGCCGCAGCCCGGCACGCACCGGCCCACGCAGAGGCACCACAAGACCAAGCACAAGGTACCTACTCCTACGTCCAGGCTGCAGCACCGCTGTGTGCACGTCGCAGGCGTCGCCCGGCGACGATGAAACTGTGGGCTGTAAGCGCCTACAGAGATCACTGATCAATCCACCAGTCACGATGCAGCGGTACCAGTACCCCTAGAACATCACGATTTTAAAGAAACTACCCACTAAACAAAAAAGAAGTTTAGTTGATATTCATAATTATTGTGATGTTTCACAGTTAGTAACCCATTGCATGATGTTCGAATAGTCAGCGATGCAAAATAGGAGTCGCTATTCATTTTTGTGTTTGGTGTAAATGATGTTACACATTGCTGCAGAAAACTTTGGAGTAAGTCGAAAAAATGGATTGCATGTGAGTGCACTTCTACCAGATGTTCGTCACAGTGCAGCGAGAGTGAACTGCATGCAGTATCCGCCATATTTCGTAAATTTTTCTTCCTTTCTTTCAAAATGGTTCAAATGGCTCTGAGCACTATGCGACTTAACTTCTGAGGTCATCAGTCGCCTACAACTTAGAATTAATTAAACCTAACTAACCTAAGGACATCACACACATCTATGCCCGAGGCAGGATTGGAACCTGCGACCGTAGTGGTCTCGCGGTTCCTGACTGACGCGCCTAGAACCGCAAGGCTACACCGGCCACCTTTTTTTCTTTCAGTCTGTTCTCTTTATAGAAGAACAAACCGAATTTTGCAGTTGAGTTGGTATGAATATAGCACATTATATTTTAACAAAATTTCAAACATGGGCCGGCCGCTGTAGCCGACCGGTTCTAGGCGCTTTAGTCTGGACCCGCGCTGCTGCTACGGTCACAGGTTCGAATCCTACCTCGGGCATAGATGTGTGTGATGTCCTTAGGTTAATTAGGTTTAAGTAGTTCTAAGTTCTAGGGGACTGATGACCTCAGATGTTAAGTCCCATAGTCCTCAGAGCCATTTTTCAAACATGGTGTTTATTAAACTTCCTGACAGATTAAAACTGTGTGCCGGACCGAGACTCGAACTCGGGGCCATTGCGTTTCGCGGGCAAGTGTTTATTATCCGTCTAGTTCACCAGTTGCGACTGTGGTTCTTGTTCAAGAACGTATTATAAACTTCACGATGTATACTTTGTACAAGGGATGTATTACAATGTGAAATGAAGCTTGAAGCTTAAAATATGTGCTTGAAAATGGCCCACGTTTGAAACTGGTCTGTTCCACGGATAATAAAAAGACTACAACATTTTTGCACCAAGTTTTTATTCCCAAAAGACATTGAGGCTGTGGACTGACACAAAAATAAAATTTTTAACATTTTAATGTGGGTTAGTATAACTGAGGAACACATCGAAACCAGATTTTTTTTTTGTTTTTTTTGTTTTGTAAGTTATAGCTCACATGGAGGTGAGTGTATTACCATTTGGTTAATGAATGAAACTGTCTTATTTATCTCTATATAGAAATAAAAACAGATTTTTTCACTGGAGTGTTGTAATTTTTTAAGGGCCTTCATAGCAAGTGGAAATAATTTGTGTGGGTTTGCTTCTTGTGTCAAATCGTAATAGTATTTCCACAGTTTCGCCTCACTAACATGCTAATGCAGTATCTGTTATGACACAAGAAACTGACGAGACAGAGCAGTAGCCTTTTCCTTCTGTATTACCGTCATCTTGTGACATTGTGGTTCGCAATCTGGTTCTTAAATACATACTGTCATCGTCATGTTTGCCCATAACACGAGTGCACTCATTGCATGACTACAACTAATTCTGATATTTTTCAATGCGTTTTCACCGCCTATTTATGATTTGAACGATCTGAAGATAAAATGAAGATAGTGTAATTAGTATTTCATTAATCTTAGCGAGTATTTATGAGAAATAGGTACATAGCAAAGCAATAAATTCATATCTTCTCTACACAAATAATGTAGCAGACTATTCACACCTGATTATTAACAAGTTTAAGTTTGTGGCTGGATGGTTTGATTTCTAAGAAACATGTTGCGAAATTTCAGCTTCAAAACAACGAAATATTAGTCCTTTCGTATATGTTCTGTTCCCTCAGGATTTCACAAGAAATTGTCACCTGTATAATAATAGGAATAATAATAATAATAATAATAATAATAATAATAATAATAATAACAACAATAATAAATCTTGACTGGAAAAGCTGCGAGAAAGAAAAACCAAAGGTTAACTTCATAGGCCACTAGCTGATCGAATGCCATCATACGTTGAGATGGCAAAAGTCGTGGGATAGCGACATAAGCATATACAGATGTAGTCTCGTGTAGACAAGGTATACAAGGGCAGTGCACTGGTGGAGCTGTCATTTGCACTCAGGTGATTTATGTAGAGAGGTTTCCGACGTGATTGCCGACCGGAGTGGCCGTGAGCTTCTAGGCGCTACAGTCTGGAACCGAGCGACAGCTACGGTCGCAGGTTCGAATCCTGCCTCGGGCATGGATGTGTGTGATCTCCTTTGGTTAGTTAGGTTTAATTAGTTTTAAGTTCTAGGCGACTGATGACCTCAGAAGTTAAGTCGCATAGTGCTCAGAGCCATTTGAACCATTTGAATTTGAACCGACGTGATTATGGCCGCACGTTGGCAATTAAAAGACTTTAAACGCGGAATGGTAGTTGGAGCTAGACGCATGGGACATTCAATTTCAGAAATCGTTAGGGAATTCAATATTCCGAAACCTTAGTATCAGGGGTATGCCGGGAATAGCAAATTTCAGGCATTACCCCTCACCACGGACAACGCAGTGGCCGACGGCCTTCACTTAGGGACCGAGAGCAGCGGCGTTCCCATACAATTATCACTGCTGAAAGACAAGCAACACTGCAGATGTCAATGTGCGACGGACGATGAACGTATCCGTTAGGACAGTTTGGCGAGATTTGGCGTTTATGGGTCGTGACCTGATGTCTTTGCCAACAGCACGACATCGCCCAGAGCCTCTCGTGACCATATCGTTTTAACCCTAGACAACTGGAAACCCGAGGCCGGGTGAGAGGAGTCGGTAAGGGCTGACGGTAGTGGTCGAGTGTGGCGCAGACCTCACGGAGCCGTGGACCCAGCAAGGCACCGTGCAAGTCGCTCGTGGTTTCGTAATGGTGTGGACTGTGTTTATACGCAATGAACTGGACCCTGTGGTCCAACTGAACCGATCCTTGAAGGGAAATGGTTATGTTTGGCTACTTGGAGACCGCTTGCAGCCACTCATGGACTTCGTGTCCTCAAACCACGATCTCAACGGGCCACAGTTGCTTGCAGTTGGTGAAGAACAATCTTGACAGTTAGAGCGAGTGACTTGGCCATCCAAATCGTCCGACATGAATCTCATCGATCATTTATAGGACACAGTGGAGAGGTCAGTTCGTGCAGAATGTCCTCTACCGGCAACACTTTCGCAATTATACACGGCTGTAGAGGCAGCGTGACACTTCCAATGACTTACCGAGTCCATATCCAGTCGAGGAGTGCCGACACGATATTCGGAGGTATTCTATGACTTTTGTCACCTCATTGTGTAATGATGCCACGCGCTATCTCGTATGTAGTCTAAGGCGAGAAGAAAAGAGACCAATAATAAGTTTCAGTGTTCTTCAGACAGCCGAGGTAGAGGCTGATGCAAAACTAATGCCACGTGCCCCACCTCTGTCATTTGCCAAAAGCCGCAAGTGTCTTACCACGTGGATACAGACAAGCTGGACGCTGTCTGCCCAAAATACATCGCGCTCCTGCGTTCTAACGTGACATTCACATTACTACTGATTCGTGCACAATTCAGATATAGTCTTTCCTTTAGAAACCACACAGCTTTCATAGCAGAGGTATAGAACAATACGTGCGGCCGCGATGTCTAGGAGAGGGTAGATTCGACAGCAGTAGCACAGCCTTGGCGAGGAAATACTGAACACGTAATTGTTAACGGGGTGAAACCGGCACTACCGCAAAGGTGCGCTATTCGGTCGTTAACATTTCACGCAAGAAAACTGTGGCGAAATGCAGAGAGAGATCTGGGGAGGAGCGACCCTTGCTGCTGAGACTGGTAATAAATTACTAACGTGATTACATAATTGTAACTTATTGGTCATAATAAGCAGAAATACCCATTATTGTTCGATTAAGCCATTGGCGATAAATCACTAGGTACAATAAAAAAGTAAACGAGTACATGCAGTTATTTGCATGAAACGCGGATGAGATTGACTGGAAGAATCCGAAACAGTTATGGTTCTTCCATGAAAAAAGTAACCCACAAAAAGCTCATTCACTGTCTGTTGGATAAAGGTAACAGAGGAGGGAACAAAAGAACAGCAGAACAAAACGTCTCAAAACGCGATAGTGTTACGGAGATGCTCATCGAACTTCAGTGGGTGAAGCTGTAATAGAGACTTTGAGCACTACAGACAGGTTTAGTGCTAAAGTTTAAGGCAAGGCGGGCAACATATTACTTCCTCCCAGTAGGGTCGCCATTTTTAATATAAGAAATAAGGGACATTTCCCTAAAACGGGATTTTCTTACAAAAATAAGGAACAGTTCATAAATACATCGAAATTAAACATTACATATCAATTTCAATTTCATTATAGTTCGTTTTTCACTAACAAAATGAGTCAATTATTGAAAATCGTAAAAGAAACGAACTTACAACCTCTTAATAGTACATAACTTTGCATTAGGTGTGGCAAAATATACAGAACAAACATTAATAAAAATGGCTCTGAGCACTATGGGACTTAACACGCAGGTCATCAGTCCCCTAGAACTTAGAACTACTTAAACCTAACTAACCTAAGGACATCACACACATCCATGCCCGAGGCAGGATTCGAACCTGCGACCGTAGCAGCAGCGCGGTTCCGGACTGAAGCGCTTAGAACCGCTCGGCCACCAGCGGCCGGCCAAACATTAATAGAACTACCTTATTTTTTCCATCTGTGCTTGACAATTGACCTAGGTGACTTTAAAATTGCACTGTCTATCACGCGATGCAACTCGCTATAAGACATGTTCATGTTTATACTAATTAATAGTTCAGTTTCAACCAGATCTACTGAACACGTGTTTCTACTATCTGATCACGTGTTATACATTGAGAAAATGCGTTCAACAAATGAATTTGATACAGGAACGCTCATTACAAAAGAAACCCGTTTTTATAATTCCATTAATTTGTGTTGTCCTTCATAAGCAGTAAACACTGACAATCACTAGTTTGAGGCATCTTCTGTACGCTCCAAAACACTAGCAGGAACGTTCCCAACAAGACAGAATTGTGCATAGAGTTACTCCATATCGTTTATTTCAGTTGAATAAAGGGATTTCACTGCAACTTCCAGGGAAGAAAAATCTGTGCGTCTGTTTAAACCAAAAAATTGTAGCTTTGGTGCAGCATTTTCTTCCGACTAATCGTACAGTTTTTAAACGTACTTTAAGGCTTCTTGATAGAACTGGATAAAACTTCTGTCCAGTTTTATTCTTTTTGAAGAAGATAGTTTCCATGTCATTCGTAACTGCAATTCCGAAGAACTGACCGTCTTTTATTTACTGTAGTTTTCTCTTCTGTAAGGAATTTTCGTCGTGAGCTTGAACCATATAAATAGTGTCTCTCAAAGATCTTAAAGCACTGAACAAAAGTCATTGCTGAAGAGTAGTAAATGGACTTCTAGCAATATATCCTTAAGTTAATCAGTGTATTCGAAACAATTCATGCCGGATTAACTGTTGTTCCTGTTTTGCAGTGTGAAACGTGATAGGCAGCTCTGCAGCAGTCACTTGATCTTGCTGTATTTGAGAGGTCACTTTATTAGAAAAACACTCATCCACACGAAATGATGAAGACAACACAAACACCCATTACCCAGGCAGAGAAAATGCCAACCCGGCACGGAATCGAACCTGGGACCCCGTGATGCAGAGACAGCAACGATTTGCAGACGGTAAAGCTGAGAATGTTGAGTTATTCACCTCTCCTTCCGCAGCGTACTGTCGTAGGTCTTCCAATTTCCAATGCGATTCTGCACGCTGTTTGATACTAAATCTACGTAAATTGTGACGTTATCAAGTAAGTGTTGAGATGTCAGATTCTGACGGAAGTTCAGTCAAAACGACTAATACGATGAAAGTTACACGAGTAAAGTCATATCAAAATAGCTCTGAATTGTAACGCACGTGGGTGAAACCTGTTACTGGACAATGCCACAAGGCCCGATGTTTCGTCTGTGCACGTGAATTCTCTGTATCTCATGGCGATAAGTCAGATCCTAACCAACACGCCAGATCTCAAGTCCACAGAGTAAATAACAAGATCACAACATAAAACGAAAAACCTGGATTAGGAGGACTAGCAGCTACGTTTCACGGGAGAATGTGACAAGTGTTCATATGTAGTAAAAACCTGAGAAATCCGCCCGTTTTCGTCATTTGCTATCGAATCGACTTAATGCCAGATCGTCACATCGTCCGCTCTTCTGTATGAAACGGTTACACTTTTCGTCTGCAAAGGTATGTCGCGTGCTGCGGTATGCGGAGACACTAAAAGCACCATAGTAGAACTCAGAAAAAGCTTCTAAGTTGATGTAATAGCCAGTAAGAAGCAGTACAAATCAAGTTTTTTGTTATCGATTATTGACTTTTTAGCCGGCTTTGGTGCCTTGGACATGAGCTAGGACCTTAAGATCTTGCCTGAAGGGAGGACTAGCATCATTTCGTCATCACCATCATCAGTGACAGTGGCTCGATCGCACTGAGTAAAAAAATTGGACTATGTTAACATTGGGACTCTCTACGGGCGCTGATGACCGCGCAGATGAGCGTCCCACAAACCAATCTTCACATCATCATCATCACTTTTACTGGCGAATGGCGACACATTACACAATTTCCTTTTCCTGGCGTTACAAAGAGAAATAATGGAGCTACTTTGAACTTCAAACAAAACTGAATGAAAACAGCAAGTTTAAAGGGTGACGTTGTCAAGTGGTAGCGCAGGAGCTGAAAATATCAGCAGAAGTGGGGAAACCAAACACGACTGAGCAGTAGAAGCCCAGGTGAGCATTCAGTGCCTCGTCCGCTGTAACGGAGGGGGGTGAATTGTGGGAGGGAGTGAGAAAGAAGCCTGGAATCTCTCACTGCTGCATTTTTCACCAAAATTATTTACTAACGGGCAGACACGGAAGTGGTCGGTGTGTGCGCTGCCACTACAGCCGCCTCTCGCGGTCGGGTATTCCCCCCAGCAGAGCGAGCAGCGCCGGCCTGTCGCGATGCATTGTGCGCGCCTTCGGCCCATTTGACGGCGCGGGGCATTAAGCCAGGGGTGAGTGGCTGCGGCGCGGCGCGGCGCGCTGAGTGCTGCTCGCTAATTGGTCGCTCGCAGGGCGAGCCGCCGCTTTCAGAGGGATCTGGCGGCAGGTGCGGCAACTACCAGCCGAGCGGAGCGCAGCGGCATGCGCGCTCGCCCGCCCTTTCAACGCAGACCTGCTGCCAGGCTAGCAAGCGAGCGGACCAAGTTGGATGCACGTGCGGCCCGTTCTGCTCGTAGTGCTTGTGCTGCGTGCTAATGCAACGACACGGCGCCTCACAGCCAGAAAAGAGAAGCTGCGGTCTGCTACGGCGATAGGAAGAGAAACTTTGCGCCGGATAATACGCTGCCCTGTGCACGTGCCTTGCTTTCCAGATAGACACTGCCGACGATAGTCTATAGTTTTGCCTTAACGCGACAGAAAAATGACAGAGCTGACCCCGCATTGCGTTACAAACTTGTAGAAGCCACTGAAACACATCTGTAGGGCTCCGCGCGAGCGCTGCTGCCAGCAGATACAATGTAGACAGTATGTATTTGAAACTTAGTGGAAGATTAAAACTGTGTGCTAGAGTTCGAGTCTCGGTACTGCACGCAGTTTTAATCTGCCAGAAAGTTTCATACCAGCGCACAACCCGCTTCAGAGTGGAAACTCATTCTGGAAACATTCCTCAGGCTGTGGCTAAGCCATGTCTCCGCCATATCACTTTCTTCCAGGAGTGCTAGTTAGGTTCGCAGGAGAGCATCTGTGAAGTTTGGAAGGTAGGAGACGAGGTACTGGCAGAAATGCAGCTGTGAGGACGGGTCGTGAGTCGTGCTTGGGTAGCTCAGATGGTAGAGCACTTGCCCGCGAAAGGCAAAGGTCCGGCGTACGAGTGTCGGTCCGGTAAACATTTTTAATCTGTCAGAAAGTTTCACGTTAGCGAACACTCCGCTGCAGAGTGAAAAACTCATTCTGGCTCCATATACTTGTTCAGTCCATGAACAGGTCAACATCTCTGAAGGTATTAGTACAGTTTCTGTGTGTATTTATACTTTCAGAATAGTGAAGCACTTCACTAAAAGGCAGAATTGCATGTTAAAGTCTTCTGGTGTTCTCAGAGAACAGGACTTCTTGCAATGAGCTGTCAGTTGGTGGCTCACCTCCAAAAACCTCCAGCTCCACTTCTCCCGCTTTCCTGCTGATGTGCGTGCTGTGCATGTCGAATGTAAAGCATGTTACAGATATAGTTGTAAAAGCATCGTATCCACTCCGAATAATTAATGTTCCATGAAGATTAGATGGGTAGATCACGTAACTAATGAGGAGATACTGAATAAAATTGGAGAGAGGAGGAATTCGTGGCACAACTTGACTAAAGAAGGGATCGGTTGGTAGGACACGTTCTGAGGCATCAAGGAATCGCCAATTTAGTACTGGAGGGATGCGTGGAGGTTAAAAATCGTAGAAATGCACACATTAAGCAGATTCAGAATTATGTAGGTTGCATGCATACATTAAGCAGATTCAAAAGGATGTATGTTGCAGTACTTACTCAGAGATGGAAAGGCTTGTAAAGGATACGGTAGCATGGAGAGCTGCATCAAACCAGTCTTTGAACTGAAGACCACAACAACAACAACAACAACAGGTTTCTCGGTAGTCGGGCATGAGACAACGAGGCGGGTCGCTATCTCTACTCAAATACTTGTCCGCGTCACATTCAGATTGGTTATACGTCAGCGTTGATCTTTCGCACGCACTTCTGGGCCGCAAATCGACCGTCAGCACTAAGCACTAGCCGCCTATTCACTATAACTCAAACGCCTCGAAAGGCTGGGATTATCCGACCATTGGTTCAAAACTGGTAACTTTGAGCCACCGTAATTAAGCTGCTAATGTCGATCTTTAGTTAGGGTATCGGTAATGGTATACTTGGAGATATCCTATTCACTCAGGAAAGTACGTGTGCAATGGCAGTTATAAACTCTAAAACTCCGTTCAAACAGGCTCCGGAGGTCCCAAGGGTACTGACCAACCGCTGTGTCGTCATCAGCCGATAGTCGTCACTGGATACGAATACGGATATGGAGGAGCGAGAGGCGAGCACACCGCTCTCCCGGCCGTTGTCAGTTTTCGTGATCGGAGCCGCTACCTCTCAGTCAAGCAGCCCGTTAATTGGCCTCACAAGAGCAGAGTGCACTCCACTTGCCAGCAGCGCTCGGCAGACTCGGAGGGACACAGATTGACTTGAGTAACCTGACGGGAACTGGTGCTACCAATGCGCTTAGGTCGTTGACGATACCAGTTATAGCTGATATATAATTGTACTCGCCTGTGAAATAGTTACTTGTGTTCATTAACGTAGCAGTGAGCGCACTTATTCTGGATGGCGTGCGCTATCTCTATTACTCACGAAATGCGACACGTAAAGGCTGTGTTAGCACTTTCTCTACTTATTACATCACTTTACTGCCACGATACTTCCAAATCATCCCGTCCAGTCTCTCGACGGGAACAAGTGGTTTCAGACGAGGAAGCAGGATGAAGCTTAGCTCTAATGTAGTTCAACTTCTACTAATAAGAAGGGGTGACGATGGTTCAAATGGTTCTGAGCACTATGGGACTTAACATCTATGGTCATCAATCCCCTAGAACTTGGAACTACTTAAACCTAACTAACCTAATGACAACACACAACACCCAGCCATCACGAGGCAGAGAAAATCCCTGACACCGCTGGGAATCGAACCCGGACGAGGGAAGCGAGAAACTACCGCACGACCACGAGATGCGGGCCAAGGGGTGACGAAAATGAAAGAATAATGCGAAGAGGGATGCATTTGAAACACGACTGTATTTCCTTCAGCAAGTCTTACGTTTTAGCCAATGGCGTTGCCGCAGTGGTAACGGCGGTTCCCGTCAGATCACCCAAGTTAAGCGCTGTCGAGCTGGGCTAGCAGTTGGATGGGTGACCGTCCAGTCTGCCGAGCGCTGTTGGCAAGCGGTGTGCACTCAGCCCTTGTGAGGCAAACTGAGGAGCTACTTGATTGAGAAGCAGCGGCTCCGGTCACGAAAGATGACATACGGCCGGGAGAGCGGTGTGCTGACCACGTGCCCCTCCATATCCGATCCAGTGACACCTATGAGGTGAGGATGACATGGCGGCCGGGCGGTGCCTGTGCCCCTCATAAGGCCTGTTAGGACGGAGTTTAGTTTAGTTTTAGATCTTCCCCTTTGATGGAGGGTCGTGAGTCGTGGTTTGATAGTTCAATCGGAAGAGCACTTAGCCAGGATCCAGTCTCGATTCGGCAAACAGTTTTTATCTTCCAGGAAGTTTCAAGTCAGTGCACGCGCCGCTGCAGAGTGAAAATTGTGGAAGAATACATTTGCATTTCCAAGGCTGTCAAACGGCATAAAACTTCCGCACGGAACACTTTGATTATCTCTTCAAAAATGGTTCAAATGGCTCTGAGCACTATGGAACTTAACTGCTGTGGTCATCAGTTCCCTAGAACGTAGAACTACTTAAACCTAACTAACCTAAGGACATCACACACATCGATACCCGAGGCAGGATTCGAACCTGCGACTGTAGTGGTCGCGCGGTTCCAGACTGTAGCGCCTAGAACCGCTCGGCGTCCACTCCGGCCGGCGAGTATCTGTTGAATTGAATGAACAGTGTACGTATCACGGAATATGGTTGAAGGATGAATAATGCAAAACCGAAGGCACTGAAGGATAGGAAACAAGAGAAAAAAGTCTTCCTTCACATCTGAGAGGAAAAGACACAGTGGTTGAACAAGTGAAGGAATTATCCTTTCTTGTAAGCAAGATTACACGGCAAGAAAGATATCACAAGTAGATTGAGACAGTTGAGGAGAGCATTTTATATAGAAATGAAGAATTTCCTAAAGGCGTAAGTATGTAACACAACTTTCTGGAGGTGTGAAACAATGACCATCGTAAATCAGGAGAACAATACATTGGAAGCATTTAAAATGTTGTGTTATCGCACAGAAGTTTTAAATGCGTAAAGAGAGAAGAGTATGGAAGGGTTCACCAGAAGACGGGACAGATTACTGGGATATGTGCTTCTGCATCGAGAAATAGTTCACTTAGCACACAAGGAACAACACAATAGCAGGGACGGGCAAAGAATGTAAACTGAAACAAAGATAGCATAGGATATTACGCATATTAAGTCCACAGAAAGAAGGAAATATACACGAGATAGGAAAAATTGGACGAGAAGGTGAAACTAGTTGAAAACTGATGACTTAAAAAAAGGAATTATAACTACAATAATGTTAAAATTGACAATGATGACACTTTTTAAAAGAGACTGTGAAGTGTGGTAAAGCCTACCACTGCACCGTCTTACACGGTTCAGCATTGTTGTTGTTGTTGTTGTTGTGGTCTTCAGTCCTGAGACTGGTTTGATGCAGCTCTCCATGCTACTCTATCCTGTGCAAGCTTCTTCATCTCCCAGTACTTACTGCAACCTACACCCTTCTGAATCTGCTTAGCGTATTCATCTCTTGGTCTCCCTCTACGATTTTTACCCTCCACGCTGCCCTCCAATGCTAAATTTGTGATCCCTTGATGCCTCAAAACATGTCCTACCAACCGGTCCCTTCTTTTTGTCAAGTTGTGCCACAAACTCCTCTTCTCCCCAATTCTATTCAATACCTCCTCATTAGTTATGTGATCTACCCATCTAATCTTCAGCATTCTTCTGTAGCACCACATTTCGAAAGCTTCTATTTTCTTCTTGTCCAAACTATTAATCGTCCATGTTTCACTTCCATACATGGCTACTCTCCACACAAATACTTTCAGAAAAGACGTCCTGACACTTAAATCTATACTCGATGTTAACAAATTTCTCTTCTTCAGAAACGCTTTCCTTGCCATTGCCAGTCTACGTTTTATATCCTCTCTACTTCGACCATCATCAGTTATTTTGCTCCCCAAATAGCAAAATTCCTTTACTACTTTAAGTGTCTCATTTCCTAATCTAATTCCCTCAACATCACCCGACTTTATTCGACTACATTCCATTATCCTCGTTTTGCTTTTGTTGATGTTCATCTTATATACTCCTCTCAGGACACTGTCCATTCCATACAACTGCTCTTCCAAGTCCTTTTTCCGGCCACGGTGGTCTCGCGGTTCTAGACGCGCAGTCCGGAACCTTGCGACTGCTACGGTCGCAGGTTCGAATCCTACCTCGGGCATGGATGTGTGTGATGTCCTTAGGTTAGTTAGGTTTAAGTAGTTCTAAGTTTTAGGGGACTGATGACCATAACTGTTAAGTCCCATAGTGCTCAGAGCCATTTGAACCATTTTTTCCAAGTCCTTTGCTGTCTCTGACAGAATTACAATGTCACCGGCGAACCTCAACGTTTTTATTTCTTCTCCATGGACTTTAATACCTACTCCAAATTTTTCTTTTGTTTCCTTTACTGTTTGCTCAATATACAGATTGAATAACATCGGGGAAAGGCTACAACCCTGTCTTACTCCCTTCCCAACCACTGCTTCCCTTTCATGCCCCTCGACTCTTATGACTGCCATCTGGTTTCTGTACAAATTGTAAATAGCCCTTCGCACCCTGTACTTTACCCCTGCCACCTTTAATATTTGAAAGAGAGTATTCCAGTCAATATTGTCAAAAGCTTTCTCTAAGTCTACAAATTCTAGAAAAATAGGTTTGCCTTTCCTTAATCTTTCTTCTAAGATAAGTCGTAAGGTCAGTATTGCCTCATGTGTTCCAGTATTTCTACGAAATCGAAACTGGTCTTCCCCGAGACCGGCTTCTACTAGATTTTCCATTCGTCTGTAAGGTATTCGCGTTAGTATTTTGCAGCTGTGACTTATTAAACTGATAGTCCGGTAATTTTTTCATCTGTCAACACCTGCTTTCTTTGGGATTGGAATTATTATATTCTTCTTGAAATTTGAGGGTATTTCGCCTTTTTTATACATCTTGCTCAGTTTTGTCAGGACTGGCTCTCCCAAGGCCGTCAGTAGTTCCAATGGAATGTTGTCTACTCCGGGGGCCTTGTTTCGACTCAGGTCTTTCAGTGCTCTGTCAAACTCTTCACGCAGTATCGTATCTCCCATTTCATCTTCATCTACCTTCTCCTCCATTTCCATAATATTGTCCTCAAGTACATCGCCCTTGTACAAACCCTCTATATACTCCTTCCACCTTTCTGCTTCCCCTTCTTTGCTTAGAACTGGGTTTCCATCTGAGGTCTTGATGTTCATGCAAGTGGTTCTCTTTTCTCCAAATGTCTCTTTAATTTTCCTGTAGGCAGTATCTATCTTACCCCTAGTGAGATAAGCCTCTACATCCTTACATTTGTCCTCTAGCCATCCCTGCTTAGCCATTTTGCACTTCCTGTCTGCTTCATTTATTGCATTGTTATATTTTCTCCTTTCATCAATTAAATTCAATATTTCTTGTGTCACCCAAGGATTTCTATTAGCCCTCGTCTTTCTACCTACTTGATCCTCTGCTGACTTCACTACTTCATCCCTCAAAGCTACCCATTCTTCTTCTACTGTATTTCTTTCCCCCATTTCTGTCAATTGTTCCCTTATGCTCTCCCTGAAACTCTGTACAACCTCTGGTTCTTTCAGTTTATCCAGGTCCCATCTCCTTAAATTCCCACCTTTTTGCAGTTTCTTCAGTTTTAATCTACAGGTGATAACCAATAGATTGTGATCAGAGTCCACATCTGCCCCTGAAAATGTCTTAGAATTTAAAACCTGGTTCCTAAATTTCTGTCTTAACATTATATAATCTATCTGATACCTTTTAGTATCCAGGATTCTTCCATGTATACAACCTTCTTTCTTGATTCTTAAACCAAGTGTTTGCTGTGATTAAGTTGTGCTCTGTGCAAAATTCTAGCTGGCGGCTTCCTCTTTCATTTCTTAGCCGCAATCCATATCCACCTACTACGTTTCCTTCTCTCTCTTTTCCTACACTCGAATTCCAGTCACCCATGACTATTAAATTTTCATCTCCCTTAACTATCTGAATAATTTCTTTTATTTCATCATACATTTCTTCAATTTCTTCGTCATCTGCAGAGCTAGTTGGCATATAAACTTGTACTACTGTAGTACGTGTGTTCTTGGTATGTATCTTGGCCACAATAATGCGTTCGCTATACTGTTTGTAGTAGCTTACCCGCATTCCTATTTTCCTATTCATTATTAAACCTACTCCTGCATTACCCCTATTTGATTTTGTGTTTATAACCCTGTTGTTCTTCCTGCCACCGAACTTCACTAATTCCCATTATATCTAAATGTAACCTATACATTTCAGCATTATCGAAGAAAATTTTATTGATCTACTGCTTTACAATTTACTGAAACCGAAACCTTGATGCCGTCACCATAGAGAGAGTTACACAACGATTAAGACACTGAAAGAGAGTAGTTACCAGTCTCTTATCAATACTAATGTCTGAGCTTTCCCTAAGTCGCTTTAGGCGGGCGCCGGGATAGAGTCGTTGGGAGGGACGATATCCGAGTTTGTGCCACGACACTAATGACTACGTCGCCGAAGCTGTGCCCTCCGTTCCTGTCTGTTACCGCACGTCCGATAACTTTCCGTCATAAAATACTGAGTACGGCGTTGTACTACAAGGAATCCATACATTCTGTCGAGAACGGGAATGTCTGACTTTGTGTTTTATGTAAATCTAACAGTACCACCTCACAACAGTAGAGATTTGTCTGGCAGCCATAAAAGATCGTCCAACGCAAAAGGAAATGGGAAACCCTCTTGAGATAACTGTGATTTTATAACTCGTAAAATCGCTGCAAAATAATGGCATGACCAGTAACAAATAAGGCTTAAAGGAATGTGGGTTACTGATGTAAGAGAAATCTTCGCGATTCGTAGATATCGTACATCTCTGACGTTGTCGGGTGTAACTCGCTGCTTCGTGTGAGTCGTCTTATATCATAGGTTGGTAGCCCTGTTGCGAAAATGTTTCCCGTGAGAGCTGCCGTTTGGTATTACATGAGTGCCACCTCCCGCTGCAGGCTTGCAGTAACTTTATACGGTGTTTTCAAAACTGCCCCGCTTTTTCCCCTTTTCAAAGCAAACGAACGAAAATGGCCACGCGCCGAAAGAACGCTGCCCCAGGATTGGTCGTCGCGGCCTACTGATTTTCTGGCCTTTGTGGAGCGGCAGGCCTTTGATGTCCCCGCGCGGGTGGCGAGTTATGAAAACGCTCCGGAGAGCCGCCCGTCGACTTTGTTAGGCCGGCTGGCAGAGGCGACAATCAAATTAAAAATTTTAGTCCCTCCCGTGCGGGCTGTAAGCTGCACGTCTTTTTGCAGCGAGCTGCTGCCGGGTCGGCAGTCAGACGTCTTGCGAGTGCAGAGAGGCTTGTTAGAGGTTCGTTACCCCGCGAGTTTGGACAGGTGCCTTTCGGCCTGAACTGACGTCAGTTGTGTGTCTGTTCGGCCAGCACTGTGCGTTACTGGGATAAGGTGTGTACAGATTGATCATCACTAGCCATTTCCTGGACGTCAGCCTCTAGACAGTTGGTTCGTAATGGCAGTAGGTACGTGCTTGATAACCAGCTCTGTTCCTTCCACATTGGCAGCAATGACGGGTGTCTCGGGAAACAGTAGCTACCAGGTTGTAATCCAGCGCAATTGGTGTAGATCGCAGACGTCCAGCAAAAGGCCTGCAGGTTCCATTCAGTGTGTTGTCGAATTCTTTGGCGTGGACAGTCCTGACCAGACTGGGTACGTACATTCAGCGACGAAGTAGCAGGCTGATAATACCGTTGATCTGGAAGTACGTGACTGAAATCCTCGTGTGCTACCCATTCTCTTCGTTCGGATGTATATTTTGCTTCCACTTACAGCCTAGTGGCATAACGCAGTAGAAAACTTGGGAACGAAGCGTTACCATCAGCAACGCTTCCTGTTGTTGTTGTTGTTGTGGTCTTCAGTCCTGAGACTGGTTGCATGCAGCCCTCCATGCTACTCTCTGTCCTGTACAAGCGTCTTCATCTCCCAGTACCTACTGCAACCTACATCCTTCTGAATCTGCTTAGTGTATTTATCTCTTGGTCTCCCTCGTTACTTACGTGATCTACCCATCTAATCTCCAGCATTCTTCTGTAGCACCACACTTCGAAAGCTATTCTCTTCTTGTCCAAACTATTTCTCGTCCACGTTTCACTTTCATACATGGCTACTCTCCATACGAAAACTTGAAACGACTTCCTGACACTTAAATCTATACTCTGGTAACAAATTTCTCTTCTTCGGAAACGCTTTCCTTGCTATTGCCAGTCTACATTTTATATCCTCTCTACTTCCGCCATCATCAGTTATTTTGCTACCCAAAAGTTTTTTGCTCTCCCAAAACAATTAACATGTGGAATGTTACTGTCGTGACGCATCACTACCTCGACATGCTAACAGCCCATGTTGTTCTTTGTGGAGAACTACGTTGACCAACTCGTAACGACAAGGTGGAGCAAACTTCTTGAAATTTCCCTAACTCGGCTGGTGGTGGTTTTCTCACCTCGTGTCTTGTAAAGCTGTCTCGATGTTCCTTTCGCATTTTCGTCTCCAGTTGACGATTCTAACATGCGTATAACCAGCTGTGAACGATAGAATGGCAAGTGGGGACGTCTCACCGCCACTACAATGATAGTCTCAAAATAAGAAGATGCCACGATTGTCTTTGGAAACAGTATAACGACAATATTGGTATCTTAATTTTGCGGAGTCTAATGGTCATAATCGAGCCCATTGGAAATTCACAAAATCATCTCCACACGAGTTTAATTACCACACCAAACGAAATCGTACACACACGAAACGCATATAAATATTTTTGAGGTATTTTAATCACTAATTTACTTTTCTGTGGAAATGCCTCTCCAAAAACTAGGCCAAGATTGAGTAGTGGAATAGCTTCCGTGTAATACGCCTGCATGCTAAGATAAGTCGTAGGTTCAGTATTGCCTCATGTGTTCCAGTGTTTCTACGGAATCCAAAATGATCTTCCCCGAGGTCGGCTTCTACTAGTTTTTCCATTCGTCTGTAAAGAATTCGTGTTAGTATTTTGCAGCTATGGCTTATTAAACTGATAGTTCGGTAATTTTTTCATCTGTCAACACCTGCTTTCTTTGGGATTGGAATTATTATATTCTTCTTGAAGTCTGAGGGTATTTCGCCTGTCTCATACATCTTGCTCACCAGCTGGTAGAGTTTTGTCAGGACTGGCTCTCCCAAGGCAGTCAGTAGTCAGATGTTGTCTACTCCCGGGTCCTTGTTTCGACTCAGGTCTTTCAGTGCTCTGTCAAACTCTTCACGCAGTATCGTATCTCCCATTTCATATTCATCTACATCCTCTTCCATTTCCATAATATTGTCCTCAAGTACACCGCCCTTGTATAGACCCTCTATATACTCCTTCCACCTTTCAGCTTTCCCTTCTTTGCTTAGAACTGGGTTTCCATTTGAGCTCTTGATATTCATGCAAGTGGTTCTCATTTCTCCAAATGTCTCTTTAATTTTCCTGTAGGCAGTATCTATCTTACCCCTAGTGAGATAAGCCTCTACATCCTTACATTTGTCCTCTAGCCATCCCTGCTTAGCCATTTTGCACTTCCTGTCGACTTCATTTTTGAGACGTTTGTATTCCCTTTTGCCTGCTTCATTTACTGTGTTTTTATGTTTTCTCCTTTCATCATTTAAATTAAATATTTCTTCTGTTACCCAAGGATTTCTACTAGCCCTCGTCTTTTTACCTACTTGATCGTCTGCTCCCTTCACTACTTCATCCCTCAAAGCTACCCATTCTTCTTCTACTGTATTTCTTTCCCCCATTCCTGTCAATTGTTCCCTTATGCTCTCCCTGAAACTCTGTGCAACCTCTGGTTCTTTCAGTTTATCCAGGCCTCATCACCTTAAATTCCCACCTTTTTGTAGTTTCTTGAGTTTTAATCTACAGGTTATAACCAATAGATTGTGGTCAGAGTCCACATCTGCCCCTGGAAATGGCTTACAATTTAAAACCTGGTTCCTAAATCTCTGTCTTACCATTATATAATCTATCTGATACCTGCTAGTATCTTCAGGATTCTTCCATGTATACAACCTTCTTTCATGATTCTTCAACCAACTGTTAGCTATGATTAAGTTATGCTCTGTGCAAAATTCTACCAGACGGTTTCCTCTTTCATTTCTTAGCCCCAGTCCATATTCACCTACTATGTTTCCTTCTCTCCCTTTTCCTACACTCGAATTCCAGTCACCCATGGCTATTAAATTTTCGTCTCCCTTCACTACCTGAATAATATCTTTTAACTCATCATACATTTCATGAATTTCTTCATCATCTGCAGAGCTAGTTGGCATATAAACTTGTACTACTGTAGTAGGCATGGGCTTTGTGTCTATCTTGGCCACAATAATGCGTTCACTATGCTGCTTGTTGCAGCTTACCCGCATTCCAATTCTTTATTCATTATTAAACTTACTCCTGCATTACCCCTATTTGATTTTGTATTTATAACCCTGTATTCACCTGACCAAAAGTCTTGTTGCTCCTGCCACCGAACTTCACTAATTCCCACTATATCTAACTTCAACCTATCCATTTCCCTTTTTTAAATTTTCTAACCTACGTGCCCGATTAAGGGATCTGACATTCCACGCTCCGATCCGTAGAACGCCAGTTTTCTTTCTCCTGATAACGACGTCCTCTTGAGTAGTCTGCGCCCTGAGATCCGAATGGGGGACTATTTTACCTCCGGAATATTTTACCCAAGAGGACGCCATCATCATTTAATCATACAGTAAAGCTGCATGCCCTCGGGAAAAATTACGGCTGTAGTTTCCCCTTGCTTTCAGCCGTTTGCACTAATACGTCGTCCACTTTGCTTCCTGACCTGTTTTTGTGTTTCCTGTTTATCCTAGCAGGCAGTTCCCAGTAACCATCTCTCCATGATTTGGTAAGTAAGTTTCAATTTTTGGATAGTCTCCTTGCCTTTTTTATGTTTCTCAATTCAGCAGTTCCCTTCAACGGGTCTAAATATAAAAGTTCCTACACTGGTTCTATGACGTCGTTCGTGAACTGCCCTATTTTTTCCCGCTTCGTAGAGACACATTATATATAATAAAATGGATTTTCAGTCATTATTTCTAACTAGGGTACATCATCTGTCTGTATTGCCGTCATGGCTTTTCCGGGTATACTTCTTTCAGCTGTTCCCAATTTATAATTCATCTTCAGGCACTCACATACATAGAACCATTCTGCTTTAAGCTCTGTAGTATCGTGTATTTCTAGAGATATGTGTACGTTTCGCATCATATGTTTTCTTCGTCAATTCGTATCCTTCTCCAGTTCTGCCCATCGTGTCTTCTGTTGTTGATTGTCCTGTGGCATTTTTTTCCTAAGACTTCAAACTCCTTTTACTCTTCTATTTTATTTTTATTATCGGCATATACTGTTTTATTACTTTTGATACATACTCCTTTCAATCACAAGTAAAGGTGGTTTTTTTATGAACTATTTCTATTAAATATCCAGTAAAGTTCGCAAAACCTTATACAAAAAATATTGTTGCCATTGTTTTTTTTCTTTCTTCTGGGATGAAAAAACGAATGACTGCTTGCCAATTTCAGTTAGTTATTCTTTCCTCTTTTTTCCAGTATTCTTCCATCTGTTCGCTAGGTTTTCCTTCCTTTGTTTTAACCATTTCAGAGTTTCTTTTCACTTTCTTATATCGGAATCTTTCCGTATTCAATACTTTCTCCCAAAACATTTTCTGCGCGCCGTTTCTTCAGCTGTTATATTATTTTTTATCCTTTTTTTACTTCGTGAATCCAACTTTTTGTTGGTTTCTTATTCTTTTTAATCTAATGTCTTGCGTTCGATATAAATGCCCAAAAAATGTCAGTCTCCTTTTTCTCATTACATCTGATATCTTTTTCGTGTTTCGATAAATGTCGTCACTACTACGTAATTTCCAACATTCCATATTTTTTGATGTGTCTAATATTTTCCTAATGATTCACATTTCTGGTGTTTCTTATTTATCTGAATTATGGTTTAATGCAAGATATTCGCTCGGATGTGAACATCCTGGTTTCACTATTGTACTGTAATTCTTGTTCTTCAATTTTAAACAATCAATGTTGTTGTATATAATGATAATGACAATAATAATAAATATTATTAATACCACCGTTATTATTGCTGAAGATCTACGGGTGCGGTTCACAAATGAGCGGACAGAGGGCACATTCCTCTTCCATTCGCGGATTGTGCATGGGAAGTAATATTGTCGCCTCTCCTTTGAATGACCCCGAAATTCTCTAACTTTATCCTCTTGGTGACAGGCTCTACGGAATCCACAACGTCTCAGTTGTAACACCTCCCGGTGCGGTTTGTTCTCGACACATTCGGGGTGACCAAATACGTCGTTGACGAGTTCTGCACTTCTGCTTTTAATTTTTTATACCTGTTCTGTTAATCCAACTTGTTATTGATCTCAGGCTGACAAAAAATATTATAGAATTGATCGAGCGTCTCGCAAGTGCCGTCTTTCGTTGTTGAATTACGCTTGTTTCCGATTGTTCCAATAGGTCCGGCTCTGCATTTAGCGTCCTCACAGCTGGGTTGATGTTGCTCGTCTTTGAAATGTATATCTCGAAGACATGCACGGACAGATAAGTTGCTATGTCAGGCATGTTCCGAGGTCATACAACTCTGTTTATAGAGTGAAAAACATGATCTATTATTTTAACAATCTCCCTTTTCGTGATAAACACCATTCCCTGCCCTTGCTTCGAAAGTAGAGTAAGCAGTGGCATCTGTGTTTCTATGAGCGCGACGTTCTCACAACTCTAAAGCGGGAGAGTGGGAAAAGTAGTGGTCGAGAAGCGGGGGGGGGGGGGGGGGCAGGTTGCGTTTGCGTTTGCAGATGACAGTCTTCACAAATCTCTGTCTCCGCGTATCTTCCGAACCATTCTGTCCGTGCTCCATGCTCGAACGGAACTAAAAGAAGCAGTAGTAGTACACTTAGATGACAAAAGTGAGAGGATACCACCAAATATCGTGTCGAATCTCCTTCTAGCGCAACAACTCGATGTGGCACGGACGCAGCAAGACGTTGGAAGTGCCCTGCAAAATACTGAGTCATGCTGTCTCTGAAGCCGTCCACAATTGCAAAAGTATTGCCGGTGTACGATTCCGTGCACAAACTGTGCCATCAATTTTCGACGGGATTCATGTCGGGCGATCTGTGTGGCCCAATCATTCCCTTAAATTTTGCAGAATGTTCTTCGAACCAATGCCGAACAACTGTGGCCTGGGGAATGGCGCATTGTCATCTGCAGAAAGTCCATCATTGTTCGGGAACATGAAGTCCCATGAAAGGCTGCCAATGGTCTGCAAGTAGACAAAGATAAACATTTCCAGCTAATGATTGTTTCAGTTTGGCCAGAGGGCAAGTCGACCCCATGTAAACGTAGCCTACAACACGATGGCGCAGCCCCCGGCTTGCACAGTGCCTTGTTGACAACTTGGATCAGTGTCTTTGTGGGGTCTGTGCCACACTCGACCCCTACCATCATCTCTTACCAACTCATCTGACCAGGCCGTGGTTTTCCAGTGTGTAGGAGAGGCAACGCTGGCGGTGCCGTGCTGTTCACAAAGATACGTCGCTGCCCCATCCCAATAACGCCAAATTTGGCCGTACTGTCCTAACGGATACATTTGTCGTACATCCCTCATTGATTTCTGCCGTTATTTCATGCACTGTCGCTTGTCTGTAAGCGTGCAAACACCTCTGTTCTCGGTCGTTAAGTGAAGGCCATCGGCCACTGCGTTGACCCTGAAATTTTGTATTCTCGGCTCACTATTGACACAGTCTGAATTCCCGAACGATTTATGTCGTCGGACACCTTTTTACTTGAAGTACTACAATGCGAAGGGACCGCGAAGATAGGATTTGAGTAATTATGGCGAGGACGGAGCAATAAGAGCTGTTATTCTACTCGCACTACATGCACCAACAGAACAAAAGGTGCGGCGCGGCACGTTACGTTTTACCGCCCTGCCAGTGTTCAGCAATGTTGATTCATCTAGCTAAAAGCTGTAGAAGAAAATACTAGACCACTACTGTCTATTGCAGGTCGCAACATACATAGAATTTTCCGGTAAACGGGATGCGGCCAGCTACTGAAATAAAAGTTTTAACTTGGCAATGTAAATTTCCAGGTGTGTTTTTTACGATAAAGATCACAGTTAATACTGCCAAGTCCGTACTAAGTGGCAACACAATGTAAAGTTCGCATGCACACCACAATCAGACACGTAGCCAGTTTATGGAATTTACACCCATTACCGAAGTTAATAGAGTTCACTGGACCGTTTGGTTATGAAAATGCTCGCTCAAATGTTGTGCACTCTGCTCTAACCCGTAATGGATCGCACAACACGCCACGCGGTTTTAACTAACAGTCAAAGGCAATAATTTTGATATTCCGTCCGAAATTCCACACGACTTCCACTATACGTTCACTTAGCATTTTTCCGCGATTTTGCAGTTCTTTCGTCGGAGCTGCTTTCAATGAGATGTTACTAGTTCGAACCCTCAGCCCCGACTCCACTAGGTCACACCACAGGCTTTGTTCCCTGCACAGATTGGCGCGAGCCTGCATTTTCTGACTGGCTGGTATCACAAACAGCAAATGAGGTTGCAGTATTATCCCGCGCTAACCCGCGATTTTCTTCAATGACCAATCATAGTAAAACATTTCTTTGTATGGCAATTGCTAAATAAATAATTTTAGAAAAGTAACAAATACTAAATTACTCCTTCCGAAATTACCAATTAATTTGTGTTCTAGTCACGATTTATTAGTACCATAAACTGACTGCACATTTAATTATAGTATATCCCCTGTATAGTTTAACTGGTACTTCGTGAATAAATTTTCATTTACTTCTGTTCTTCTTCGCTCATACAACACTCACACTGCCAATTACTACACATATAAAACAATTATGATTATGCAAATACATTAAATATTGATCAAACATAACTTTACGACATTGTTTTGACTACGACTGCTAGTACTGTCCGTCAACTGCTGACCTCTGCCGCCTACTAGTACAACTACGTGCAGCTCTGTAGCTCAGGCCCATGTCAGCTGGTGACATCTGTCGATGACTCATGCCTATAACGATATCGTCCTAACAAGTGACAGGAGCGATGCGAAGGCGCTACGCCTCACAGGCAGCAGTAATACGGTGGTCACAATAGGCCTGCGTTCTTTTTTTCTGTTTGAATGCCCTCCTTTTATTTTCTTGAAATATTTGTGATTTTACTTAAGTTCTATATTGTGCAATGGGAACTATGCTCTGCCATGTTTTTTACAGTGATTTGCTGGGCGTGGGTGTAGTTGTAGGAGTGAGCACGTGGGATGGCATTGGAATAATAGCATAATTCGTGATAAACGACATACTTATGGGACAGGGCGGCAAGTTACGCGTTGAATAAATTAAAAGCCCGAAAGAGATCTCTCCTGGTAAATGGCCGCCGTGTGTGTGTGTCGGCCACCGCTACCTGGTGTGAATGCTCCGCACCCCCCACGTCTCTCCAGCGCTCCCGCTGTTCCCCCCACCCCGTTGATTTGATTCCCGGAGATATTCATGGCTACAGCCGGGCGCGCCGCTGCCGCCGCCGCCGCCGCCGCCTCCTTTATCAACGTCGGACTGCAGTGTGGCTGCCGGGACCAGGCTGCTAGCTCGCCGCCTGCATATTGATATAACGCGGCCGTAGCTCCGCATTACGGCGGCACGGCGCGCCCCAGATGGCGGCCGACCATAAAAATTGAAAATAAAATTGGATCCCGCGCGGTTTTCCGCCGAGCCCGATTGTTTTCCGCGCAACCCACGGCGCCATTATTCCCGCGTTGCTGCGTCACCTCGTGCTCCGTCCTGGTTGGGGTGCGAGATAGCATTCAGCGTCGTCAGGGTTATGCACGACCAAATGTCTCGTCTTAATTTACCCCTTTTACGTATTGCTTACACCCAAAGGTCTCAATTTGCAGACACGTGTGTGTAGTGGGAGACTATAACGTTAATGTTATTCACACGTTTATTCACCGAAATTTAGAGAGATTAACCGTGCAACACTAAAGGGTGGAAAACGTTATATTGTTGCTAAATCACTGTAAATTTTACTACTGCACATTTTATTCAAAGGAACTCGTAATTGATCACTTACACACCGTTAATTACAAGTCTAAAGTCTCCAGTGGTATGCCACATTCGAAACAGGTACAAAATGTCCTAGTTTACATACTATACTGACAATAACAGATTGGCGGAAGTCGCGAATTGGTACTACATGCAATCGTAAATTTTATGACGGTTTCGTAGTCTAGGGTTTCATAACAAAACAAAACTAGACGGCATCCGAAACATTTTGTGGCTTAGGAAAGGAAAAAAGAACATTTTTTTCTTGTTAGAATGAGGGTAATAACCAGCCAACATGGTAATCATTAACAAAAATATTTTTGTGGCTATGTCAGTTTCGACGTTACAATTATTTTGATACAGAAAAAAGTGTGTTACATGAAAAAAGAAAAAGACAACACATTGATAAAGTCATCAACCTCTACGTACCAAATGATGGTTTACCACAAGGATTAGTTCTTGTTGCATTGCTCCACTACTGTCGAGCATCTACACTGTAGAATCTCCAGAGAGTTCATTCCAAGAAATTCATACATCCACATGACATTGCTCTGATTGCCCTGAACGGTGACTCCAAAACAGCTCAAAATGTAGTCACAAAGGCTCTCCATAACCTGAACAACTACTTCAGTACACCGCTACTTTAACCTGACTCGAACTAAATTGAAATAAGCTGCTGCCATGTGACAAATGAAAGAGACGGCCATATACCTCAGGGGGAATCCAACAACTTAGATTGGGTAGCTCGGTTGGTACAGCACTTGCCCGCGAAAGGCAGAGTTCGAGTCTCGGTCCGGGACACAGTTTTAATTTGCCAGGAAGTTTCATATCAGCGCACACTCCGCTGCAGAGTGAAAATCTCATTCTAGATTAGATTAGGTTAGGTTAGTATTGTTCCATAGATCATGAATACGACACTTCGTAATGATGTGGAACGTGTAAATCTTTCCGAAAAATAACTGGGCGTCGCAACCGACTGGATACTGTCGTATAAACGTCTGTGTAATACTGCAGCAAAGGTAAAAACGAAGGACGAGATCTCAGTGGAGCACCGTGGGGAGCGAACACAGTGGTTTTCGTCGCGTTGGTTTACCCAGTCGTACAATATTGCTGTCCTGTGTGTATGCACTGCTAAAACCTGACAAACACCTGAACGATACAATGAAGCACGGTCCAACCGATACCTCTGCAGTGGTTGAAAGCGTTATCCAACATCCACCAGCTTACATCCGAAGACAAACAGCTCTGCTAAGAGAATGGTAGAAATGTCGCAATATCTCGCCTCGGTAGCTGCGGGGTCAACGCTGCAGATTTCTAACAGAAAGGGTTCGGGTTCGATTCCTGCTCAGGTCAGAGATTTTCTCTGTTCGGAGACTGGCTATTGTGGTGTCCTCACATTCGCATCGTCATTACTGACACGAAAGTCGCCACAAACACAGCGTCGTATCGTCTTTCCACAATGGAGATGGCTGCATGGACACCAGCCGAAAGAGAATAAATGGAAAAAATAAGCTCTTAATTGTTCTAGAAGCGAGAGAGGTTGAAATCTAGGAATCCGTCATGGAAGCTTGGTTGAGAGGGAACAGAAAATCAAATTTGAACGCTGATCAGACCTGACATGACGAATGGACCTCTTCAACTCCCGATAATCTACATTTAATCAACAATCCACGCAGAGATTTGCCTGGTTTTAATTTACCAAGAAAAGTATGGACACATTAAATACAATTATGAGAAATCCTGGAAGGTGTAAAATCTGCCTTAACAAGTGGGGGAAAAAGCTGAAAACCCATATTGCGATTGCGACATTGCGCCACAGCCATCGAGCACGTGGCTGCGGAGTGTCCAAGACAGAGAGACTAGAAGGAACTATGGGAGATGTACACAGTGTCACCGATATGTTGTGGACTGGCAATAAACACTAGAACGTGCGTTTTAACTTATCAAATCCGGCCTACAGTGTCATTTGTAAATACTATGTGTAAAGTTTTGTAAGATACTCATATTTCCAACACACATTTATTTTTGCCATGCGAAATATAACGGGCAGTGAAATGAAAACGAGATAGATTTGGAAAAGTAAGTGGATGTTTATTATTTCAAAAGTAAGTGCCACAACTGTTAATATATTTATCCCACTGTAAGATAAGACGGTGAGTGCATTCATGGAAAAATATTTGCCGTTGTCTACGGAATCATGATTTTACGCAGGCGTGTACCTCTTTGTTCGAAGCAAATCAACGGTTCCGAATGTATTTCTCTAGGACTCCAAAAATACGGAAATCAGGTGGGGAGAGATGGGGACTACATTAAGCTTGTGTAAGGGCTGCCCAGGGAAACAGCTGCCGCGTAGGCGAAACGAACTTGGCTACCTGTGAGCACGATGATACTTCACACTTCATTTTTTAAAATGTAGTTCTAATACTCTTGGAATACGAGAAACAGGCCAATATACATGTTCTCTAAGTTTGTTCCGCCTCCTTCATATAACTTATTCAATTTTTGTTGATTTCTATAACTAGTTTTTATTTATTAAACATTTGTCGTATGGTTAAATAAATATATAAATTTGTTTACTTTCGTACAACAGAGAATATTTTAATGAATTGTAACTTTAAAGAATTCTTCTTTTGCATTTGTTTTGTATGATTATCTCTACCTTATACATACATCAACGATCTCTAAATATCTTTGCAATCTAGATATAACAGATTGAAGTAAACATGGAAATTTTGTTTATGTTATTTTACGTGCTTATGACTTGTTGCAATGCATCAGAATGAAGTTATGTCTTGTTTATATTACAGTATCTGTCACTTGCTTTTAATCTCTTAATGCAGTAGGTAGCAATGCTTTGTTCTCTTACTTATACTGTAGATTCTGAAGATGACTACCACATAGCCGAACACGGTAATTCTGTTCAAAACAACTTTGTGATCAAGACAGTTAAATAAAAAAATATGTGCATCAAATGATCGCTCTCCAAATTGTCGTCTTATGTCAAAATCTATTTGATGTTTCTGAGTCTGAATACTTCGATACAGTAACGGATAAAAGTATCACAGCAGTCTAGTGAGCCATAACATAAGAGAGATCATTTGAAGCAGGACTCCGAAGACCGGGGCTTTTGCTGTTTGCAAGGAACTTTTCTCGGAATTCGTCTGAATGCAAACGTGGGGAGGAAACGCTGACATTCTGTGCCGTCTTACCTGGAAAATGTAATTTAAAAATAAAGGCTCACAGAGCTGGTTGAAATACAGAGCCGACAAGTGCAGCTAAGAAAGACTCTTTCAAAGTCACTAGAGCTTTGAAGCGCTGTACTACAAATGTATTTGAATTAATAATGTATTTATGTGTCAAATAATTGAAAGTCTGCAGTTGTAAAAGAAAAATTTGATTCAAATTTGAATAAATTTTCATTTTAGTGGGCGATTATCACAAGTCTAGGGGGCGATGAACACAAGTCTCAGAAAAGAGTGACAGCATTCCACAAACAGCCCTTTCAACGTGAAAGAGTGCTTTCTGTCTTACATGTCGCCTTGCATATTTACAGGAAAAAAGTTATCTCTCTGAATCCATCAAGAAGCGATGCAGAAATGCTATCGTTGAAACCAGCAGAACAGAACATTTTCCAAACCTTGGTTTCATTCGAATTGGGAACGACAGTTTTGTGCAGTTGTGTTGGCTATTTTTCCGAGTGCTGTTGAAACATTCTCAAACTCGCGTGCTGCACCAGCTAAGAGTAATTCAGAATTCTCTGTGGATTTGATTAGCTTTATTAGGCATTTAAAATTTGATTTATTTGAGGAGGATCTCATTTCAAATATTCTTTGGAATACAAATCCCACGAAATAGTGAAGGAAGGCGCTTCCTGTGTATTTAAATGCAGTACGGCACTATAAAACTGTTTAAAAAACGCAGCGCAATTGTCAACTGTAGGTAATACGTATAGAACCTTGTCGATATGGAAGAAGAGAATATCTACTTACATACCCAGATACGTGAAAAAGTTCAGTTCTTGATAGCGCTTTCATAAAAACTTTCGTTTCACTCGCAATAAGAGCATCAACAGTGAGAGAGCAGTCCGTATTTCCTCCCAGATACGATGGAACGTATGTGACTCCCTTGTCTGTCTTCTCAGTGTATACGACCTCATCAGTTACAAGCAAAACAAAATCAAAAGAACGTTGTCATAACGAATACCATGATGCATCAATAATTCCATAAATTCAATTAAAAATTTTCCAGTGTCTGATGTTTTTGCCCTTAGGTGTTGAGTAATTTGTGAGGGCAGACTGCAGGCCACCGAATCCCGGCACATTCCCAAAAGGAAGACAAGAAGTTAACGTGGACGTCACCTGTCACATCCATCCACTCTTCTTCCTATCTAATTACGGTTGCACAACAACATCGAGGCGATGACATGCAGGGGGATGGCACGCAGAAGATGAGTCAAAAAAATGGCTCTGAGCACTATGGGACTCAACTGCTGTGGTTATCAGTCCCCTAGAACTTAGAACTACTTAAACCTAACTAACCTAAGGACATCACACACATCCATGCCCGAGGCAGGATTCGAACCTGCGACCGTAGCAGTCGCACGGTTCCGGACTACGCGCCTAGAACCGCGAGACCACCGCGGCCGGCAGAAGATGAGTCAAAAAAAATTGAACAAGTTGTAAAATAATATCGCTGTCTGGTACTTCGCAAGTTTCATGCGACTATCTTCAATCAATAACTTGCCGCGTTTTTCTCTCCTACTTATCAGATACAGATATCTGTAGCTTCCTGTCTTTCGACGTAGACGTAATACTGAACATTAGGAAACTACACTTGTGTAGGAATAGTTTTAAGATAGACTTGATTACGCAGTAGGAGTTGTGAACTAGACATCCTATTATTTTAATAACAATAAATAAAATATTTCATTAGCTGTTATTCAATAAACGTATGTGTTCCCATAAATCCACGACGACGGATAGTCAAGATACCCATTTATTTTCTTCTTCAGTTTCCTTTTTCTGTCTCTCATACCCTTCAAATCACTAGGCCACTTATTTATATATTTTCCTGCAAATGGCAGTTACAGTTCGGGAACAGCTGCCTCAATTCTCCGCTGCGGCTTGGTAGGGGGTTCGTTCCAAGTTGTTATTTCGCAGTATAAGCACGGGAATTTATCGCTGAAAAGAACCCTGCGGGCAGCTATTACTCCTCGCTGTTTTCGTCATAGATTATACTGATATAGAGAAAGAGAAAGGACTGACGTTACTGACTGAAAAACTGATGGAACGTTCAAGGAAAATGTCTAAATAGGGATAGTCAATTCTGTGAAAATTACGGCAGCAGTGACATTGAGCGAGTATGTGTTAAAATAATCAAAGTGCACAAAATATATATAGTTATACTTAACTGTACGTACCAATTTGCAAAAATCTACAGCAATTTTTGGAACATTATGAGTAATAGAAAGAAATTCCAATAATGCAAAAGCTTTACAGTTTTTGTACTTCCAGCAAAGTTCTGCGGGACCGAACAGACGCCGTGTCGTCCTCTGCCACCGACGACACTGATGCAGTGTGTTGGGGTCTTGGATCAACACACCACTATCTCGGCTGATGTCGGCTTTCTTAACCTTGGAACCGCTACTTTTCACTCGAGTAGCTCCCTAGTTGGCCCCAAGCGGTGGAGTTCACTCCATACCATCCTCCCACCTATTCTGGCCGTACCGGGAATCGAACCTAGGTCTTCCGATGTAACAAACATATGAGGGTAGGAACTTTAATAGTGGCAATTATTTATTTACAGCTCGTACAAAATAGATACGTGTTTCAAAGTCTTATTGACCTTCAAAGTAGTCACCAGTATTGTGTATAACCCGCTGCCAGCGATGTGGAAGTCTAGGATACTCTTAGCAGTGCTAGTTGTGTTGACAGTTCGAGCGGCGCGGTCTATTGCCGACGAATTTGTAGCAGTTCTGTAGCAAATGCCTTGAAGTGTTTCCTTCAGTTTAGAAATCGAGTTTAACTTACGAGGGCTTAAGTCAGGGGAGTGTAGTAGGTGGTATAACACTTAGCAGTTCCGTCAGTGAAACAAATCAGTAACAGGTTGCACTGAACGTGCTTGACCATTGTCCCACAAAATGATGGTCAGGTCCTGCAGAAAGTGTCATCACGTCTGTCTCTATGCTGCTCATTTTTGGAACACAACCTACGACCAGCTTAGAGACAGAAGGAGGACATCAAAAGCAGACTAGCTTTGGCAAGAAGGGCATTCCTGGGAAAGAGAAGTCTACTAGTATCAAACAAACATAGGCCTTAATTTCAGGAAGAAATTGTGAGGATATACGTTTGAAGCACAGCATTGTATGACAGTGAAGCATGGACTGTGTGAAACCAGGAAGAGACTCGAGATATTTGAGATGTGGTGAAAATATTGAAAATTAGGTGGACTGATGAGGTAAGGAATGAGGAGTTTCTGCGCAGAATCTGACAGGAAAGGAATATGTGGAAAAAACTGCCAGACGGGACAGGATGATAGAACCTCTGTTAAGACACCAGGGCCTGACTTCCATGGTACTAGAGGGAGCTGTAGAGCGCAAAAATTGCGGAGGAAGACAGAGATTGGAATACATCCAGCAGATAATTGAGGACGTTTGGTGTTAGTGCTACTATGAGATGAAGAGGTTGGCACAGGAGAGAAATTCGTGGCTGGCCGCATCAAACTAGTCAGAAAACTGAAGACTCGGAAAAAAATAGAATTCATGTCCTAATAAGCAAGTATAAAGGGGAGATTAGTTAGAAAAGCAGAGGAAAACGACGTAAAGAAGGAAAAAAAAAACGCGAAATGGCACGGCAGCATGGAATATGTACGACATAAAGCCGAGACCCTGACCGTAAATCAACAATGGAGGTTGAGGAAGGAGAGAAAAATCGAGAGAGCGAGACAAAAAATGGGAAATGAAGCACGAGTTGTGTAGCACGGGCTGTAAAACACGGCAGAGCGTCGGCTGTGTGGCGGGTGCGGTGGTGCACCGCGCGCCTGTTCCGCCTCATTTCCAAATGGAGCGAACGAGCGAGCGAGGCCGCTGGCGGAGGCATTTTCATCAGGGCGCTGCCTCTGGCATATCGAGTTGCGGCCAACTTCCTGATGACGTCCTAATGGAGTGCGCAACTCAGCCGCGCCAACATGGCGCCGTCGCACTGCCTCTCTCTCGCCTTTACCGGTCTCTGGCGCGCTGACTTAACGCTTCATTCACCCATCTTAACTTCCCAGTATATTACGTTGATTTGTGGATGTTTCCTCATCAAGGAACCAATCAGTTTCTTCTTCGAGACTTTCGAAGTTTCAATCAGACTCTGTCCTTATCGACATCTGAACCCTGTGTGCTCTCTTACTACATAAGGGAGAATCTGTTTTCGGAACCACTACTGTTGCATCCCCCTCCTCCATTTTGCGTTACATTCGCGAAAGGTATGGGGAAGAACGATTGTCCTCAAAGCATCCCGTACACGATCAAACTTGTTTGTCAGATTCGCTCTTTCCTATCCAAGGGTTTTGCCAAACAAGCCTTACATGCTTCAACAAAGTTTGTCACTTGAACCCCAGTTTCGAAACAGACGCTGTTCGTGTCGGGAGTATTTTGACATTAGTGGGAATAGCTGTCAATGTAGACAAAGCATTTCTTGCATTGACTTTAGCACTGTGTATACAGAAGAAAAAGAGGTCAAGACGCTGGGCCAGGGATGGTTGACACTGAGAGAGAGAGAAATATACCCTTGAACACCTGCTGAAGGAATTATTACACTCAGAACCCGAGATAATATCAACTTTCTCGGAATGGTAAGTCAAATTTGTAACAACTGTGTTACATCAGCCTCACATTGAAAAAGAAGTCGAAAGTACGCCAAAATTTATTCTCGTTTATTTGGTACTCTAATGACAGGTTATTAAAATACCACAACGTAGAGGGCTCTACGTCGTCCGTGGAAGAACCGAACGGCTTCGATTTTTTTAAATTGTGTTGCACTCCTGCTTGTATCTTGTGCGTAGAATATTGATTTACATATTAAACTCTTCCTGCGTAATGTGTTGCTGGGAAGAAACCAACACTTATACCATTTTGGTAACTGTAAGTGCTACTTAGTTTTTATACTGAACTGAAGTTTCCATAGTTGTGGAAATTCACGATACAATGAAATAAATTGGAATCTGCTTAATATGCACGGCGAAAAACAACACAAATAACACCCGCAATCCTGTCAAATCATCCGTCAATCAAAATTTAACTCAAACAGGTCAGACACACACTGTGCTTGAAAGACATAGACAGTTCTATACAAGCTAAAATATCTGACAAATCTAGGAAAGATTGACAAATCGTTTAATCGTGTACGGAGTGCTTAAGCCACGTATGAACTTGAATTTCTCTGTACTGTCATATTTATTTTATGAGACATATGTCGGAGGAACTAATATCTTGCTTGGGTTCAAGGTTTACGCTCTCGGAATTTTAACCTGGATAGGATGGCCTTGCTGTGCTGGTACTGCGAACGGCTGAAAGCAAGGGGAAACTACAGCCGTAATTTTTCCCGAGGACATGCAGCTTTACTGTATGATTAAATGATGATGGCATCCTCTTGGGTAAAATATTCCGGAGGTAAAATAGTCCCCCATTCGGATCTCCGGGCGGGGACTACTCAAGAGGACGTCGTTATCAGGAGAAAGAAAACTGGCGTTCTACGGATCGGAGCGTGGAATGTCAGATCCCTTAATCTGGCAGGTAGGTTAGAAAATTTAAAAAGGGAAATGGATAGGTTAAAGTTAGATATAGTGGGAATTAGTGAAGTTAAGTGGCAGGAGGAACAAGACTTCTGGTCAGGTGACTGCAGGGTTATAAACACAAGATATATAATCTATCTGATACCTTTTAGTATCTCCAGGGTTCTTCCACGTATACAACCTTCTTTCATGATTCTTAAACCAAGTGTTAGCTATGATTAAGTTATGCTCTGTGCAAAATTCTACCAGGCGGCTTCCTCTTTCATTTTTTTCAGTCCATATTCACCTACTACGTTTCCTTCTCTCCCTTTTCCTACTACCGAATTCCACTCACCCATTACTTTTAAATTTTCGTCTCCCTTCACTATCTGAATAATTTCTTTTATTTGATCATACATTTCTTCAATTTCTTCGTCATCTGCAGAGCTAGTTGGCATATAAACTTGTACTACTGTAGTAGGTGTGGGCTTCGTGTCTATCTTGGCCTCAATAATGCATTCACTATGCTGTTTGTAGAAGCTTGCCCGCATTCCTATTTTCCTATTCATTATTAAACCTACTCCTGCATTACCCGTATTTGATTTTGTGTTTATAGCCCTGTATTCACCTGACCAAAAGTCTTGTTCCTCCTGCCACCGAACTTCACTAATTCCCACTAATCTAACTTTAACCTATCCATTTCCCTTTTTAAATTTTCTAACCTACCTGCCCGATTAAGGGATCTGACATTCCACGCTCCGATCCGTAGAACGCCAGTTTTCTTTCTCCTGATAACGACGTCCTCTTGAGTAGTCCCCGCCCGGAGATCCGAATGGGGGACTATTTTACCTCCGGAATATTTTACCCAAGAGGTCGTCGTCATTATTGAATCATACAGTAAAGCTGCATTCCCTCGGGAAAAATTACGGCTGTAGTTTCCCCTTGCTTTCAGCTGTTCGCAGTACCAGTACAGCAAGGCCGTTTTGGTTATTGTTACAAGGCCAGATCAAATCATCCAGACTGTTGCCCCTGCAACTACTGAAAAGGCTGCTGCCCCTCTTCAGGAACCACACGTTTGTCTGGCCTCTCAACAGATACCCCTCCGTTGTGGTTGCACCTACGGTACGGCTACCTGTATCGCAGAGGCACGCAACCCTCCCCACCAACGGCAAGGTCCATGGTTCATGGGGGAGGGATTTCGGAATTCTGAATGTTAATTTCGAGTAAATAGATACCCCAAAGTTGATGGACAGCAGTTTAGATGGATACGTTATTCTGTAGCTTAATGTGTACGATTTTACCAAATAACATTAAAACCGGGTGATAACAAAATCTTGTATGGAACCTTTCCTGTTGTCCGTTAAGGTGCGTAGTGGTCCATATCTTAATATATCTCTTGATAGTGCTTGGACTGAAATCGGCGACTGATGTTTCTGGTGGCTGAGGTTCTTTGGTAACGCGTTGAGTTCCCCTGCTGGTATATGCAGCCGATGAATACCTGAGTTACATCTTCCTCTTCACCAAATTCCTGCGGAGGAAATGTAAGCCTGTTGATGTATGAAGGTATTGTTTGATGCATTGTGGTTAAACGTGTAAGATATGAGAGTTGACAGTTCTCGTTGACTGCTGAACCCACGGAGATGTGTTTGATATCATTGGTGTTACTATCTAATAGGGTTTACCTGTTGTCACTTGAGTGTTTCTGAACTCTCTTCCCACAAGAAAGTTTTATTTATTTCTTGACACAGTGATATTTTTATGACAATCTTAACCAGCTTCAGCCAATATGGGCGTATGCAGATACTAAAACGGCATTTGGTGAACACATGCTCATGTGAGATGCTCTTTCGTGTCGATGAAATCTTCTCTCTTCCCAAGAGTATTAGCTGTTTCATTGCATACCGTATCAGTATTTGTTTTTACACAGCAAATTGCCACGTGAAGCACCTTCCCAATCAACCGATACATATGGCCACTGTCGAGTGGGCATTGAAAGGAACGACATGTTAGACAGACGTCTCAGCTGTAGCATTGACACAAGGGCTCTAAAATTGTGAAAGCCATAGTGTAGTATGTGAAAAAAGAATGAATGCTGTAGCAGTCGATGCGAGCGTTATTGCTGCCTCTACCTATACGTGCAAATGAATTGAATGCCACTGTGACATGAAGTGTTTCCTCCCCAGGTGGAGCTTCTAGCGCTTCTCTGGAAAGTACGCAATATGGATGTTCCTTGTTTCGATTTGCATTTGCTTGTCACCCGCACTTTTGTGCGGATTTAATGAAGCTCCAGTCACACACATCTCGCAGTGCGACATCTTACCTGTCATAATTTGGAATTGCACTATTTGGAACGCTGTAATTGATGTTATACATTTCAGAGCGCGCAATAAAATTACCTTATTTTTCTCTCTGTTTCAGGTAAGTTGCAGCTACTGTAAGGGATTCGCCAGTGTATGTAAGTACTTGAATACTTCCCGTTGAGCAACTGTACCGACAAAGAGCCCTTTTGTTGCACTCTTAGTAGTTGTTTACATTTTCTGCTACTTCTGTTTCTATGTTCTGACTTCCTGTTACGACTTCTTACTTACATACGAGGTGTTACAATTTTTACCTATCTCGTTATCTTTCGTTTGCAAATTAAACTAATCTCTGATACCGTATCCTAGGAAGTTACCCACTTTTTGTCAAGATCTTTCTGTTCAGTTCTGATCCCTAATTAATTATTTTTCGATCTATCCTTTTCTATAACCGGTAACTTTGGCGCCGGCCGTAGTGGCCGAGCGGTTCTGGGCGCTACAGTCTGTAACCGCGCGACCGCTATGGTCGCTGGTTCGAATTCTGCATCGGACATGGATGTGTGTGATGTCCTTAGGTTAGTTAGGTTTAAGTAGTTCTGAGTTTTAGGGGACTGATGACCTCAGATGTTAAGTTCCATAGTCCTCAGAGCCATTTGAACCATTTTTTGTAACTTTGGCGATATGAAAATAAACATCAAGAAGCAGGATAACCACTATAGTCCGCAGTCTAAGGCTTTTTCGAAGCTAGCTAATGTCGGAAACTCGTGATTTTTCAAAATGTAGCATTTCAATGTAAAAAAACCCTAGTAATACCTTTGCGGGATTGGCAGACACTTGGACCGTGCGTTAATACTGTGTGAACAGAAAACGGCAGCGGGACGGCGTCAAAGGGTGTCTTTGGGCGAGGGCAGCTTTGTGCCGGGCCCGCGGTAAATTGCACACTTCCCTCTGCCCTCGGCCCCGGGCCCCGGGCTGGGAACTATGTGGTGGGTTAAGTTGGCGGACCTGTAATTAAAGAGCGCGGGCCTTCCCCGCGCGCAGGGCTGCCGCTGCCGCTGCCGCAGCTCCCGAGGCGCCGCCCCCTGGGAACGAGATTAAATTTCCGGCGGGAGTTTTTAACGCTATTACTGGATGGATGGAGGGAGCCCTGGAGGCGCGAGGGGGAGGGTGATTGATGGCACGCTCGGCGCTATCCGTCAAGAGGCGCGCGCGCCCGCCACAAAGGCGGTTCTGTCTCCGGGCTGGCGACTGTTTGTACCACAATTCACTCGAGGCACGTAGGGCTGTGACAGAGGGGACATTTTATTACATCATACACGGTTTCTTCTCGTTCCGCTCCACGTTTCGTTATCTGTAAGGCTGGAGCTATTCTTACGTTTTGTTCATAGCCCAAATGGGAGTAGAATGTAAGCGACTGTAGAGCATTAGCAAATTAATCGCAAACATCTTGAACTACTGCATTCATCCACGTGGTGGTCTTCTTCGTGATGCATTTCGAGAGAACAAGCTCTTCCCATTCGTCACGTTCCTAACAATTTTTGACCACATCCGCATTAAAATATATCTGATATGAAGTCGGTATCAGCTGTCCCACGAATTATTAAAAGTTCTCCTGAATACACATTAAAATATAGTCACGTCTGTTTCGTATCTTAAAGTAGAACTGCATCTAACAGTTCGTGCACTAATCTTGAGGATGGAAACTTCTTACCTGGAAACGTTTATTTCAAATAAAAGAACAATCTCATCTCGAGTAACGCAGCAACTCAAGATTTTAGCTACGTCACAGTCACACGTCTGTGAAAATAGACCATATTAATTTGACTCTAAAAATTTTCTGGTTGGATTATCTGCCAAAAATAATGTATCGCTGACCGCATTGGCCGTACGGTTCTAGGCGCTACAGTCTGGAACCGAGCGACCGCTACGATCGCAGGTTTGAATCCTGCCTCGGGTATCGATGTGAGTGATGTCCTTAGGTTAGTTAGGTTTAATTAGTTCTAAGTTCTAGGCGACAGATGACCTCAGAAGTTCAGTCACATAGTGCTCAGAGCCATTTGCACCAATATTGTATCTTTACAAGAAAACCTATCCCAGATCAAAATTTCCTTCTGTGACCTGGCAATGAAGGGAATTATGACTCTCGCATTGTTACGGCTGGAGCGATGACATGATTCCGTTTTATAGCCATACATCACAGTTTTTTTTTTAATTACATGACTCCAGCTATGATGCCGCGGTTAGCACCCCCGCACCATATTCAGGAGGTGCGCGGTTCAAATTTCCATGAGACCATCCAAACATAGATTCCCTGTGAGCTCTTTAAAGCTTTTTTTGACTTATTAGTATTAAGATTGGTTTGATGTGGCCTGGTATGAATTACTCTCCTTTGGCAATTTTTCCACTTCGAAGTAGCATTCTGAAGCTACAGTCTCAATAATTTGCTGGATGTATCCTATTCTCTGTCTTCCTCTACAGTTCTTACCCTCTACAGCTGCCTCTAGTATAATGAAAGCCATTCCCTGATGTCCTGTCATCGTGTCACTTCTTCTTGCCAGTGTTTTCCACATTTCGTCTCCTCACCGATTCTGCAGAGAATCTCCACATTTGGTACCGTAACAGTCGTCGTAATTTTCAAAATTCTTCTGTAGCACCACATGTCAAATGATTAGATTCTCTTATGTTTCGGTTTTCCCACAGTCTATGTTTTACAATCATACGATACTGTTCTCCAAGCATACAGACATTTCTTCGTGAGTCTATACTTGATACTTCTGTTGGTCAGGTTTGCCCTCTGTGCCGGTGGTAGTGTGGTTTTTATGTCACCCTTGCTCCGGCCACCGTGGTTTATGTTGCTGCCTGGGTAGCAGAACACTTCGACTTCCTGCTGCCCAGTTCTGAGGTAAAGTTTGATTACAGTTGTGGGTGAATGTCAGAATAGTTCCTGTTGAAAAAGAAAGCGACCAGTTTCTTTGCCCGTCCTTTTGATATCTGAGCATGTGCTGTGCTCGTAACAAGTTCATAGTAGATGGGAGTTAAGACACTGATCTTGCTTCTCTCTTCTTCCGGCGGGGACACTGTGCGACGTTTCTGACCACGCCACATATTCTTTTATGTTTCTAATTACACATATATTGCGAGTAGTAGCGTGCGTGAAGTTTCTACTCAGGAGCAATAAATGATGTGTCAGCCAGGATAGTACAGCCCCGCGTGAACCAGAGCACGTTCTGGTAATAGTGAAGGCGACGAGCATGCACCAGGTGTAGGGGTCGGTTTCTCTGGTGGATAGGCTAGTCGGTTCCAGTCCACGTCCAGCCTGGAGACAATCGTTTATTTATTTACAGCTGTTTACTACAGTAGGCTCGGGCACGCTTCCGGCAGCCGACCGCTGTGGTTGAACGGTCTAGGCGTTTCAGTCTGGAACCGCGCTGCTGCTACGGTCGTAGATTCGAGTCCTGCCTCGGGCGTGGATGTGTGTGATGTGCTTAGGTTAGTTAGGTTTAAGTAGTTCTAAGTCTAGGGGACTGATGGCCGTAGAAGTTAAGTCCCATAGTGCTTAGGGCCATTAGAACCATTTTGAACACTTCCGGTGGGCGCAGGGTAGTTTCGGAACCCATTGTTCTTGCTGCCCGGCGCGGCCTAGCAGCCGTGCAACGTTGGGTGGCGAGCATTCGTGGGTGACGACGCGAGCTGATTCAGATACGGAGTCTGCGGTTTGGCCGTGTGCGGGGTGCGAACCTTAGCCTCGGGGTCTGGCTGGCATTGTCTGGCATGAGCCGTTTCCCAGTAAACCGACGGGTGGGAGGGCGACGGTTCGACCCTCGACCTATCGCTGCTGCACCTGCACCTGCACCTCGGTGGGTGAAGAAAGGAGATGGCTGCTCCAGTGGATGGTTGGTGAGCGGTGGTCTCATGGCGGTTGCCGGCAACCACTGGTTCGATGCCACTTTCTGATTGGACAGCCAGTGGGCCTCTTGATGAGTCTATGCTCCGACGTGACATACTGCATTTGTTACAATGCAACCTAAGCATCCTGGGTTTCGTTAATACCACTGGATATTGCCAGTGTACCGAGATGGGTGTGGTGGTGAAATTCTGTGATGGCTGTTTGCAGAAAATAGTGTGATTATAGCAATGGACACTTTGACAGGCCCGCACCGCTACGTAAGTGTGATTGCCATACCTCTTTGTTAATTATATCAATAACACCTACTGAAAACGGTATGAGCAATCTCATCTTCGTTTTGCTTCGTATTAGTGATGACGGACATCTGACTTAAAAGTAACTTTAGGAGCACACCAACGGAGTTTTGTTGTGTACTGGGAAACGTCAGAAGCTCCATGAGGCTGTTCGAGGACGACGCTGTTGAGTATAGGAAGGCTGCAACACCAGAAGACTGTAGTTAAGTGCTGGAAGACCAGCGCCGGATCGGCACTCGGTGCAGAGGCTAGCAGTTCGTAAGCGTACTGTGATGTCGCTGGTTGGGTTGCGGAGTGTCTGTGCGAGCGGCCGCGTTTCTGGTGAGTCGAGCGCGGGACACAGGGCTGTCAGGTCGTGTTGTGGGTACCTGGCACTGTAACCACGGAAGTTCACGTGTTACTACAAAAGAATGCAGTCAAGTGCCAGTGTCTTGTAGCGAGCGTGAGAACGTGCGTTCGGTCATCGCGTTCCGCATCATCAACAATCAGCCGCGCCGCGACGGCTACGCGCACGCTCGTGCAACTGAGAACTGTGAACTGTAACTCTATGAGCAGTGTTACATCATCACTAGTGCCAAGGAGGACTGGTACCAAATTTCTGTGTATGCGTGACGAGCGTAACAACTTTCGTTCGATCGTTCGGCTTCCGTATCATCAACAATCATCCGCGCCGTGTTCGGTTACGCGTGCGCTCGTCCAAGTGATTTGGTGGAAAGACAATCAAAACTTGACATCAAAACTTATGACTCAGTATGTAAGCAGTGCAACCTGTCATTTCTCTTCGTCTCAGAATATATATGTTCATACCAGATGTAGCACAGTGTTGTGTTTTAACGTTGAGTGGCTCCCCTAAACCCCGTTGCATATTTCGATAGATAACTTCAGGCAAGCCAGCAGCAGTGTGTAGCAGAGCAGTACGACCGCCGCGGGATTACCAGGCACGTGGCGTGGACAGGGCGCACGGTCACGAAAAGCAGAAACAACAACCAGTTTAAGGGTCTCGCTCCCCCCCCCCCCCCCCCCGCTCCCCACCCCCCCTTCCCATTAGTACGCATGGGCTTGTTACAAGTTGATCCTCAACAAACGTAAATGTAACAAAATGCGCACAAATATTTGCAAGTACCTATTACATTTCAATTACGCTATTGGCCATAAACACGGAAACAGTGACAGTTGAAAACATTTAGATATACTCTTCCCGAAAAAACTAAAGTGAAACCTAGTTGTAGGAAAAGCACATGTCAAGGTGAGATTGATTCGAAGTACCTTTAGGGAATACTATTCATCAATGAAAGAATTAGCCTGCAAGACATCCGTTTTGAGTACTTCTCATCTGTCTGACACCTTTACCTGGTAGGGGTAAGTATGGGAGATAAGATTCAGAGAACAGAGGAGCGTTTCGGCACAGGTTTGTTAAACGACAGCGTTTCGGAGCTACTGAACAAACTCCAGCGGCAGACGTTACAAGGCAGGCGAGAGTATACGGGCCGAGAGCTGCTTACTTCCTCCCACATACATCTCGTGAAAGTGACCGTGTCAAGAATACTGGAGTGGTAGTAGGTCATAATCTGACCTCACAGGGGGCACATTTCTTACCGCGAAGCACGCCAGATGTGATCTCCGTCGTGGTTGCTGCACGGTCTGAGACGACCTGCTACGACTCACGAATCATTCTTCTCATCGTAATTTGCGACCGCAGTGCTCTCCATTATCAGGCGTCGGCTGCATACGGCGCGCAAATTACACGTTTTTTTTTTTTTACGAAAATGGACTGTGTAAAATAAATGCGTTAAGCAATCGGTAAAAAAGAGTGGAGAAAATCGCGAAAATGATTCTGGACTCGTCGATGGCTTCAACAGTAAACTGATGGGAGAGGAACACTACATAAGCCGCAATTGAAAATGACAAACAAAATGTACTACAAATCACTTTTGGCAAAAATTACATTACAAAATATGTTATTGATTGTGTAGTACTTATAACATCTGCCCAAGCTCCACTTTTATTGCTGTCGCTCATTTTTGTACATTCCATGTTGAACAAATCCTACGTAACTAAAAATGTTTTTGGCATTCCTGTGAAGTCACCAGATTCGGCTTGACGCATTTCACTTTGTCAAATACTTCGAGACGACTATGTTTCTTGTGATACTTCTTACTTTTAATTTTATATAAACACTGGTCCTCATTGATTGAGTCTATTAAGACATATACTTATTCCCTTGACCACATGCTGGCCAATTTGTTCTCTTTGTAGTATAAACAGCATTGAACTGAGAGGGAATCACCCAGTGTCTTGCTGTTCATAGTTCTATGTTCAATGGTACATTCTCAGTATCGAACAGACTCTGTCTTGGACGGAAAGCGCTCTTATTTATAAAAGTAGTAAATAACATAGAGTATTGCAGTTCATACTTCAATTAAATCAATAAAAAAACTCTCTGAATATTGTAGAAAACAAAAAATAAGCAGATAGACAGACGCAAACCTACAATATTTGCCTTGTTAGCTCCCGCCTCTATCAATTACACTAACGCGTCATCACGGCAGTATCATCTAAATAATTTACACATCGTATGTTATAATTTATAATATTAGAAGCCAAGATAGCGTAATGTGAAACAGTTTATTTCACGAAGAATTTCGAGGGTCTGCACGTTGTAGGTTTGAGAATCCGGTGATGCTGTCAAAACGGGTCATGAAATGAACTGCTTCAAATTAAGAGTTCTTGGCTTTTAATATCATAAATCTTACCTAAGATATTGTATAAAATGTGTACATATGTCTAAAGGCTGTAACCACAGATGTCACTCGATATTTAGTTATAACAATTTGTACCAGAAGAGGTTAGCACAGGAAAGGAATTCGTGGCGGGCCGCATCAAACCAGCCAGTAGACTGAAAAAAAACGACGCGTTTTCGTGACGTTTTCAATGTGTTGGTACTTTCAATCAGCTTAAATTCATAGCACGTCCGCTACAATACAAAAACGAACAAATACGGAATTGATCCCCATATGACTTAATCTGACATGGGATCTCAAACTCTACTTGTGACGTAAAACCGTGAAATTCCACTCTGTGACGTCAGAAAACTCGACTGGCTTCTCGTCGATGAACGCTTTCACGTCCCGTGAGAAGACGCCTTTAGTAACCATCGGTTTTTGCGCCGGACCACTTGCAAATGTAACAAGAATGATGAAAATGATAATGCTACCGGAATTACCCTCTGCCACTTACAATAAGCCGTCCTGCCCTGTATAAATGCACATTTTAACGATGAGCCACTAATATGAGGCCACTGAAGAAATGTTTCAGCTGAGCGATGGAGACGGATTAGAACACGGCCGAGTTGATTACGATCCGCATAGCGCAGTGTGTGTGTGTCTCAATACAGTATACAGGTAGAGTGGGCCGCAGCAAGCTGCGCCTTTGTTCCGAGTCGCCGGCCTGTGCCTGCTATTATGTAACCCGCAGCACACCGCTCCCCAAACAGCGCCGTAAAAAGCTGCCGCCGACTGCGCGCAAAACCCGAAAACCCGCAACCGTGAATCGAGCTGCCGACACTGGTTGCGTCTCGGAGACCGCCATTCTGCCCTACACAAAACAGTCTTTGCTCACCGTCGTCTTAAGGCAGTACCTTGTCTCCGCAAGTAATCTTCCCTGTTCTTTGACGTCCTCTACATTTCTTGATAACTTCGGACTTTAGTTCCCTCCAATAGATCTTTTATTTCCTTTCTTAACCCCTCTTTCGTTATTTGTTTCCAAAGTATTTCCTTTCAATATATTCGTTAAAACCTTATTGTGTCTAAGCAAATCACCAAAATGTGTAGTTTTCCTTATTTGGATAGTTGTCATGAGGTTTCTGAACTCTTGCAAAACATCTTCTGTGCCGCTCACTGTCCCCGCGCTGATGCTAATTAGTCACTTCCAAGCTTTTACTGTCTTCAGCAGTGTCCAGCTTTCGTAAGCATGTCGGAGCACATTCCAGATGAACGTCTTAACAAAATGATTTTTTTCTTTTCTGTAATAAACAACTTATTCACAAGTTGTCACGTTGTTTAATCGAAAGCACATTTAGCTGTTGTAATTCTTTTCTCGACTTCCTCGCTGCATCTGTTACGTAAGACAAAATATATCAACTTATAAATTTCATTTTTTGAATATAATGTCAGGTATTCTTCTCATTTTTGGTTTGCTTAGTATTAAAATTTTATTGCTATTACACACATCAAGAAAAGTTTTGCATCAATATGGTTCCGAGAGTTCCGGAAGCTGCACAGAAAATTGGGTTAGAGATCAACATAAACATCGTTTCCGCCCGTTTTACTGCTCATGAAAACCACGCATTGCATGTAGTACCACCATAAAGCGAGACCTTAAAAAATTGGTGGTCCAGACTGTGTGCTACCCAGTAGCACGTCCTCTTGCTTTGATGCATGCCTGTATTCGTCGTGGCATACTATCCACAAGTTCAGTAAGACACTGTTGGTCCAGATTATCCCACACCTCAATGGCGATTCGGTGTAGATCCCTCAGATTGGTTGGTGTGTCACGTTGTCCATAAACAGCCCTTTTCGATCTATCCCAGGTATGTGCGATAGGGTTTATGTCTGGAGAGCATGCTGGCCAATCTAGTCGAGCGATGTCGTTATCCTCAAGGAACAAGGAAGTCATTCACAAGATGTGCACCACGGGGCTGCGAATTATCGTCCATGAAGAGGAATGTCTCCCCATACGCCACCGAGATGGTTGCACTATCGGTCGGAGGATGGCATAATGCGAACCCAAAACAACAGGGAACCTCCACCTTGCTGCACTCGCTCGACAGTGTGTCTAACATGATGCCAGTCCTGAGCGGTTCATTCGGCATGTTATTGGGCCCATCTGCACCGCGCTGTAGGATGTCGTGGTTGCGAGGATGGACCTCGCCACGGACGTAGGGAGTGAAGTTGGGCATCATGCAGCCTATTGCGCACAGTTTGAGTCGTAACACGACCTCCTGTGGCTGCACGAAAATCATTATTCAGCATGGTGGCGTTTGTGTTACGGTTCCTCCGAGCCATAATCCTTAGGTAACGTTCATCCACTGCAGTAGTAGCCCTTGAGCGAGGCATGTCATCGACAGTTCCTGTCTCTCTGTATCTCCTCCATGTCCGAACAACATCTCTTTGTTTGAATCCCAGACGTCTGGACACTTTCCCTTGTTGAGAGATTTTCCTGGCTCAAAGTAACAATGCGAACGCGATCGAGCCGCAATATTGACTGTCCAGGAATAGTTGAACTACAGACAGCACGAGCCGTGTACCTCCCTCCTGGTAGAATGACTGGATCTGATCGTCTGTCGGACCCTCTCCGTCTAATAGGCGCTGCTCATGCATGGTTGTTTGCATCTTTGGGGGTGGGGGGTGTTTAGTGAATCTCTGAACAGTCAAAGGGACTGTATCTGTGATGCAAATTCCACAGTCAACGTCTATCTTCAGGAGTTCTGGGAACTGGGGTGATGCAAAACTTTTTTTGATGTGTGTAATTTTCATTTCTGCTTTTGCTGAAAATTTATAATATGTAGTGTACAGTCATAAAACAAGTGTAGATGCTATAACTGGTGAGAAGAGCTGTCCGCACGAGACCGTAATTACTGATCTGTAAACTGTCTGCTACTGTTGGATCTTTCTAGGGGGCTGCTGACAAAATTTTTATGCGTTTGTTATTAAAAATATCACACTATTTGTATGTGCTGTATTCAATATTAGACATTATCCATCGCAATACAGTGCAGTATATTTTTATGAACTCTGATGAAGGAACTGGTTTATATGCGAAGAGGAGGGAACTGTATAGTGAGCTGGTGGTGGTGTTATTGTATTAGAACGATTGACAATTCTGAAATGTAGTCGTTCTTAACGCTGAGATATGATGTATATAAGAAATTTCTGGGCAGGTGAAGAAAAATTATTTGGTTTCTGACTCGTGGCTGGAAGATATCGTTTCAAGTTTCTGTCGCATGTGAAGTAAACAGAAACCTTAAGTCACGAGGTCATGACTCCATAACGCGCTCAGGATATATCTATAACAATAAAAAGATCAAAGTAATCCTATAGGAGCTTTAACCTCCTCAGTCCTTATGAAGCATGTCTGCTACATCCAACTTCTTTTCCCGCTATTCCCAATTGTAGAATATTCTTGACGCTATGTGTCTTCTGCGCATCACCTGTTTTCATTTCTGCATGTTCCCAGCAGGCGGTAGGATATGCCTGAAGAAAGTTACTTATCGAAGTGTCGGGATGTCTGTAATAAAGGAAGTTAATATGTATTTGTTTTTAGTAATTCTGGGCCGGAATGTGTTTAGGATATGCTGTAACATTCTAATACACCGTATTCAATCGTGTAAGTTATTGTTTATTTCATGACAACAGTAGAGCGACGTCTTTGTTTCCATCTAATAACTCACACCAATTTTTTGAATTTAGTATTTTTGTCTTCTTTTGTTCCAGAACAATGCATTCAACACCAGTATAAACTTATAATTCATAAAAACGTAGCTCAGGACTTGGGAGGATATGGTAGTGTGGAGACACTGTTAGCAAGTGCGAATGTGTTGCCTTTTCCGTGTGGATGCGACCAATGAATGCTTTACGGGGGCGATGACGTGTGTAAACAGGAGAGATGTGACGCAATTCCCGTGACTTCCAAGTGTGAAAACAATTGAAGGAGATGCAAATACAGTTCCGATGAGCTCCATGTGGTAGCACACTAGTTGTAATCGTGTACTTTCTATGTATTTCACTTTTTAATAAAAATATTAGAAATGCTGGATTGCGGTTGGCAATGAATGACGTAGAGTTGGTAGTCGTCCGTAGAGTTCAAAGGAATGCCAAACAACATTTGTAAATACGGATAAATTGTACAAAATGGAAAAGGTAGCAACGTAAGTGGACTTGGGGAGGACGATGTAAGTATTGTACTAGCAAAGATATATTTTGTAATATAATTTTTGCGCAAGCTAGAGGTCTGTCTAAGCTGTACATCAGTTTTTCACCACAATATTTATTCGGAAAACTAAAATAGAAGCCAAATAAGCGCTGCTAGTGTTTTGTTGAATCTCAGTTTGCTTTTGAATTATTGTTCACAGAGGGACCAATGCCTGCTGAAACAACTTACGTTAGTTTCGGAAGAGGCATTGCCTCTGTAACTAGATGAGAGTTTGTAACATTCTTCGCTCCAGACTAACATCTGCCTATCTCAGATATTGAGATGCATTTGGGATACAGAAAAAGATGTTTTGTACGCTTAGTGCAGTTTACAGATAATATATGTGACGGTATACGACTGAAAGAACAGCATATGGCCACGGTAAGACAGTGGCTCAAGGTGCTCATAATGTGTCACATATACAAATCGCCTATGCCTCAATGATTGAAATAAATCAGCATAATGATGCAGGTGTGTTTCTCCGAAAAAAGTGTCAGGATAAACAAAAAATGTGTATGCTTACAGCAGTGTGTCTCTTCAACACGAAACAGTGACAGTCAAATGTCACCTAAAATGGTCTCATTGAAAAACGGAAAAAGAACACTTATTTTCCTCTGTGAAGTACTTATTTGCTGGTGTCTTCACCGTCTTCTGCCACCATGGAAATGCAAGACGCGTCCAGAAAATAACAAGGGATTTACGCGAATGAAACGCGTGTCCTTGCTGCTGAGCCTGCAACCGACAGAATTGCATTATTGAACGTGTTGTATGGAGAAAACAGTGTAGGGAGTACATTCCACGGATGGGCCGAGTGAGGGGGACATTGTGTAGACAGCTGCTGTGCGAGAGGTGAAGAGAGTGGGGAAGCAGCGGCCGTAATTGGCTGCATCCACAGTGGGGCGGGCGCCACGTGCTGCTTACCGCAGGCGTCACCGGCAAGAAAGCAATATGTATGGAAATGGGCGGCTAATCTTATGGCGCCGGGGGCGGGCGGCATACCTAGCAGCAGCAGCAGCAGGAACGGCCGAGGAGCCGCACCTGACCGGCTGGGGCGTACTCCGTCTGTAGTGTGGCACTCCGACCCATCGCAACTGCATAGTTTGTACTCCTCTACAGGGCGGTACAGGGTGTCCCAGGGGTATGAAGGACCCTATGCTCTACTCCCAATGACTGAACACATTTAATGTAAATTATTATTTATTTTCTGTATTATTCAATAAATTGTCAGGTTCGCTCGCGTATACAACACTCGATTAATATCGCAACAAGCGCTTTTCTAAGTATAAATTGAACAGTACGTATTTTTAACATATTTAGCTCTAAGGATTAGCGTACACGTCACTTTTGAGTTGTTATATATACTACTGGCCATTAAAATTGCTACACCAAGAAGAAATGCAGATGATAGACGGGTATTCATTGGAAAAATATATTATACTAGAACTGACATGTGATTACATTTTGACGCAATTTGGGTGATAGATCCTGAGAAATCAGTATCCAGAACAACCACCTCTGGCCGTAATAACGGCCTTGATACGCCTGGGCATTGAGTCAAACAGAGCTTGGATGGCGTATACAGGTACAGCTGTCCATGCAGCTTCAACACGATACCACAGTTCATCAAGAGTAGTGACTGACGTATTGCGAAGAGCCAGTTGCTCGGCCACCATTGACCAGACGGTTTCAGTTGGTGAGAGATCTGGAGATTGTGCTGCCCAGGGCAGCAGTCGGACATTTTCTGTATCCGCAGAGGCCGGTGGAGGACCTGCAACATGCGGTCGTGCATTATCCTGCAGAAATGTAGGGTTTCGCAGGGATCGAATGAAGGGTAGAGCCACAGGTGGTAACACATCTGACATGTAACGTCCACTGTTCAAAGCGCCGTCAATGCGAACAAGAGGTGACCGAGACGTGTAACCAATGGCACCCATACCATCACGACGGGTGGTGCGCCAGTATGGCGATGAAGAATACACGCTCCCGATGTGCGTTCACCGCGATGTCATCAAACACGGATGCGGCCATCAAGATTCTGTAAACAGAACCCGGATTCATCCGAAAAAATGACGTTTTGCCATTCGTGCACCCAGGTTCGTCGTTGAGTACACCATCGCAAGCGCTCCTGTCTGTGATGCAGCGTCAGGGGTAACCGCAGCCATGGTCTCCGAGCTGATAGTCCATGCTGCTGCAAACGTCGTCGAACTGTTCGTGCAGTGCCGGCCGCGGTGGTCTAGCGGTTCTAGGCGCACAGTCCGTAACCGCGCGACTGCTACGGTCGCAGGTTCGAATCCTGCCTCGGGCATGGATGTGTGTGATGTCCTTAGGTTAGTTAGGTTTAACTAGCTCTATGTTCTAGGGGACTGATGACCACAGATGTTAAGTCCAATAGTGCTCAGAGCCATTTGAACCATTTTTTTGTTCGTGCAGATTTGTTGTTGTCTTGCAAACGTTCCCATCTGTTGACTCGGGGATCAAGACCAGGCTGCACGATCCGTTACAGCCATGCGGATAAGATGCCTGTCATCTGGACTGCTAGTGACACGAGGCCGTTGGGATCCAGCACGGCGCTCCGTATTACCCTCCTGAACCCACCGATTCCATATTCTGCTAACAGTCGTTGGATCTCGACCAACGCGAGCAGCAATGTCACGAAACGATAAACCGCAATCGCGATTGGCTACAATCCGACCTATATCGAAGTCGGAAACGTGATGACACGCATTTCTCCTCCTTACACGAGGCATCACAACAACGTTCCACCAGTCAACGTCGGTCAAATGCTGTGTGTGTGAGAAATCGATTGGAAACTTTCCTCATGTCAGCACGTTGTAGGTGTCGCCACTGGCGCCAACCTTGTGTGAAGCTCTGAAAAGCTAATCATTTGCATATCACAGCATCTTCTTTCTGTCGGTTAAATTTCGCGTCTGTAGCACGTCATCTTCGTGGTGTAGCATTTTTAATGGCCAGCAGTGTACTTTACAGTAAATGGTCGAATATACCACCGTCAGTTTCAGTGGATTTCTGCACTCTTGGGAGAACGTGTCGAAGAAGAGTGACTGTGTGAGGACACAGGATGAGGTAGACAAATTTTCTACTAGGTGTGATGAATAGCACCTTGCTCCAAGTGAAGAAAACTGCAAGCTAGCGCTGATGCGTAGGAAAAACAAACCCCTAATGTTCGGGTACGGCATTAGTAGAGCCCTGCGTCACGCGGCCACGTCGTTTCAATATCTGGACGCAACGCTGTAAAGGCACGTGAAATGGGACGAGTATGTGCGGATGGTGGTTGGTAAGGCGAATGGTCGACCGGTTTGTTGGGAGAGTTTTGGGAAACTGTGGTTCATTTGTAAAGGAGACCGCATATAGGACGCTGGTGCGACTTATTCTTGAGTAGTGCTCGGGTGTTTGGTATCCACAGCAAGTCGGATTAAAGGAAGACATCGAAGAAACTGAAAGGCTGTCTGCTAGAATTGTTACCGATTAGTTCCAACAAGACGCAAGTATTACGGAAATGCTTCGGGAACTCAAATGGAAGTCCCTGGAAGAAAGAGAACGTTCTTTTCGGGGGACTTTATGGAGAAAATTGGAGAACTGACATTTGAAGCTGACTGAAGAACGACTCTACTGCCACCAACGTACATTTCGCGTGAGGACCACGAAGGTCAGACGCAGATTGTGTTGAAAAATAGTGATTTGTAGGCAAAACAGTGGGGAATGATACCATGTATTGGAATCGAGAATAAAACCAACCAGCATTTAAAGAAACAACTCTGTTGCATTATTTATTGAGCGGCCCACATATATCGAGGGCAGTGATCATGAGGATAACAGAGCACATAGAAAATCGTTTACCCCTCGCTCAGTTAACGAATGGAGTATTATAAGAAATTGGCGATGTTGTTAGGGAATGCCCTCCGGGACTCGGTGTACAGCGGTGTGGATGAGGGAGACACGGAGTGAACAGGGAACAGGCGCATTTGCAGATTGGCGCGCCGCGGACTGGAAGACGTCACCCGCTACTGAAGTGCCGACGCACGGCGCGCCAGCACTCTGCGCATTGCGGCCGCCCGGCGCGTCTAGCCGGCAGGGAAATCTGCGGAATGCCTCGACCGCGTCCCGCAGCCGCCTGAAACAAGCCGCCTCCCCCGCACTCCGGCCGGGCGCCGGTCGATTCCTCCCGTCGTTCCCTGTCCTTCCTGCCGCGCTCCTTCCTTCCTGCGCTTCCATTCTTTCCCTTCCTCCGCCCATCTCGGCCCGGATTAATCGCTTTCTCGAGAGCAGTAACAAAGAAACGAATCGCTGGCTCCCGCGACCTCTCCCCTTTCCTGTGTCTCGTGTTATCTCGGGCCGGATGCCGGACGCAGGCCGCGTCCTTATTTAGCCCTCCCGTGTTCGCGATCGCATCACAGCCCGTTACCAGGGCAACGAGGGGCTGCGATTTGTCTGCAGATAACGGAAGGCTGCCCCGTCTACACAGTAATACCAATCGGGAAAAAATCCTCTGTTGGCTTCACTTCACTGTCCTCAGATGCGACCCGACTACATAAGGTCACCTCTGGGCAGCATGGGATTATTTTCATCACCGAAGGAATTTTTTACGTGTGTGGCGTCTTTTCTTTCGGATAGGTCCGAAAGAACAGAAAGTGAAAAAACAGGCAAGGGGCACAACGGTAGTAGTAGAGTGTGGGTAAGTTGAGAATTTGGGTCTGACGGGAGTCGTGGCAGCTTCTACCTACTAAGCAGGAGATCCAGGTTCGAATACCAGTGCGGCACAAATTTTGAATTTTTCCCATTGATCAGTGCCCACTCACAGCTAATGTCCATGTCCTTTGTGTCATAAAGTAATTTTCGTGTCTTTTGACAACGCCATTTTACCTTATATTAGGCTAACGTAAAGATCAGAAGCTGGACCAAAATCCATAGTATGACGACAATTCCTTCTGCTCACAGACTCCACATACAGAAACAAAAAAAAGAATAAAATTTCTCATAAAGGAGTTGAAAGTGTAAGATCTGCCAATGCCACTGTAATTCTGTGAATTGATAAGTATGGTTAGTATTTTAAAATATTTTTTAAAATGATCACCAATAAAAGAACCAAATTAAGTATGGGGATGCTGAGGGAGTATACACGGTGATTTAGCTACGCCGACCGCCGGGTTTTATGCAACCTGCAACGCCTTCAGATACCACATTCTAGATTTTCCTCTTCACGTGCTTGCTACACGCAAACTGTTAGTCCTACGGAAAAATTCGTCAGACCTTCTTTGTTGAAAACTTATGTAGTTCCGATTTTTAGTGGGGTGCCTTTTCACTTGAATAACAAAACTGTGGCCTCTAATGAAAACGTACCCAACACAAAATTTAAGTAAATTAAATTTCCTACAGAAAGATCCTGTTCAGTTTTTCTGTGGAACTAATAGTTTGCAGGTAGTGAGCGAGAGGATATGGAAATCTTTAGCGTTATATCTGCAGGCATAAAACCCAGCAGCAGGGGCAGCTGAATCGGTCTGTATATTGAGTGTGGTAGACGAGATGTGGTGTTTGGACCTGGGTGATAAACAGTACACTCTACGAGAGGACAGAAGCTTTTAAAATATGCTTCTGTGGACGAATACTGACGATCAGCCAGACAGATAGAGTTACTGATGTTGGTGGGCTGCATCGAATTGTGGAAAAAAACCTTGTGGCACAATGTGAACACTTAAAAGGTAGTCCATAGGACACATATTGAGGCACCAGTAAATAATTAATTTGGTAACGCTAGAAGTGTAATGTGTAAAAATGGCACAGTGTCAAATGGTCGTTGGTTAAAGTAGATATGCAGAAAAGAAGGAATTTGCACAGTATACGCAAGATTGGAGAGCTACAGCAAAGCAGCCCATGGAGTGAGGCTACTGCAGTAACAAGTAACACAGCAGGATTCACAGAATGCTTGAAAGCATTGATTAAGAACTTCACATTTAAGTCACAGAGAGGTATTATCTTCCTGCGTTCTATTCTGCCTCTACTTGTCATTATTAATTGGTTCACTGTCTACTCACCAGTTGTACGCGCACTGGAAATATAACTCATTGAGTTATATATGAGATACTATATGCAAGGTGTTTTCTTACAATTAAGCGTTAAACATTTTTCGAGGTAATCTTATCCGCTGCACTATGTAATGAATCACTGGCATTACACACCACGTCCTTCACAACGACACTTCAGTCATCTGTTGACATACGTATACACTTAATGGTTGTAAATGACAGCATTCCTTCGTTCCATCCATTTTCACATACTCAGTAGGTTGTTAGCAAGCATTGACCGATTTGTTATTCAATCTTATATCAGACAGAAAAAGCAATGAAGTCCATCTATGGTGTAAAAATAAATGTAGTTTATTTATATGTATTTTAAAAGTATAATTAGAGTAGCAAAATCTGTTAGAAATTCATTCTAATATTAATTTAACGCAGGCGTTAAGTGCAACAATATTTTTAGTTTCTACCAACAGTATTTTTTCCGAGTTGTAAGTCACGTTCGTACAGTAGCAAGTTTGATCGAAAATGCTGTATTTTAGCCATCCATATCTAGGCTCACATGTGACCTCTTTCCCACCTCTACAAAGAGGGGTGTCTTAGCTCTGCAGTATTTTTGCCCATATAGTAAACAGTGTGTGTACTCAATTTGGTTCCAGTTTGCCCAGATGGTCCGGAATCATGCTTACAGGCCACCTCTTGTTACTGCCACGCCCACATCTAGGTATTAAATTTGACGAGACTGTTACCTCACAGTCTCGATAACACTGATTATATGAATTCGACATTAATATAGTCTGGGCCGATTCGAGAAAATTTTTCCACACGACCGATTTGTTTTTTGCGACCCCTCACTCTTCCCTTAACCTTTGTCGGCTTTCACTTGTGTCAGTTTTCGCTACGTGATACGTGCAGTATAGACACCTTTCAGCTGTGGCTCCGCAGCGCTGGCTTGTGTCACTCGGGCCTTAAACCAGCACTGAATATAACGCGCTTTGGATTATTTTTATTTGCCAGTACCTTCTTACATCCACCCTGCACCAAAGGATGCTCGAGGCGTCTTAACACAGCGTTATACTACTCCAGATAGCCTCCGCAAATACACTGGTGAGCCAAAATCATTATGACGACTGCCCACCGCGAGGTGTTTCGGGCTTATGACGCATTAGGGAAAGAATGTTAGCGGAAGAGAAACGAATGTGCAGTAATTATAGCGAAGATACAGGCCGAAAATGCGGAAATCCACTTTATATAAGCGGTTTTGACAAAGAGCACATTGTTGTGATGTTGCGGCTGGAAATGAGAATCTCTAAAACGGTGAAGCTGGTCGCCTGTTGGTGTACTACTGTCGCGAGAACCTATAAAAAGTGGTTTAAGGATGGTGAAGTAACGAGTAGGCCTTATGGTAGTGGACGAGCGCGCCGTGTCGGAGGGCCCCTCACAGCGTAATCCGGGACAGGAAGGTCTGACGATATGATGCAATGCTGGTGCAGGCACAAGTGTTCCGAGAGCGCCGTTCAAAGGCCACTGTTGAATATGGAGCTGCACAAACAAAATCCCTACTTGTTTCTGCGTTGCCCAACAGCGTCCTCAGTTGTGGCTGCAGTGGCCATGGCTTCACTCAGTTTTCACCGTGGATCGATAGAAGAGTGTCGCCTGTCGAATGAATCCCATTTCTTGTTACACCAGTTCGATTGTTGAGTCCTTACACGCTGCCATCCACACCAGTGGCAGCACGAAACATGGACGGTGCCACATATGCAGGCATATGCTATGGGTACATCGAGTTGGGCTTTCATGGGATCTATGGCGGTGATACGGCTATGACATCTTCCAGCAGGATAACTCTCCGTGTTGCACAAGATCAGAATCGTGCTGCAGTGATCTGAGGGGAACTCAGGTTGGTGTCTTGATCAACAAATGTGATTGATCTGTACCCACTGGAACACATACCGGACACTGGCCGCGTGCTCATAAACCACCATCACGTAATTTGTAGGAAGTGCTAGACCTGTGAGCCGACATGTGGCACCACATAGTTCTACAATCCTGTCAAGCACTACCTCTGCTACATTGTGTTAGCATAGTAGACAAACACGCTATTAATTTTTTTGGCTCATCGGCATGTACAAAGTTTGGTTCCAGTTAATCGAGGCACTGAAAGATATTCTTAACATGCCGCTCGTAGTTCCCAAATACGGGTCTTGCTGCGTCTTACCCCACAGCAGTTGTCTATTGGCAGATAGTCGTATGTGTACCAAGTTTGTCTAGATGTGGCGCACACGCACGCACACACACACACACACACACACACACACACGCGCGCGCGCGCGCGCGCGCCTTATCTTGATATGACAGACGTCTGGAAAACAGAGAAGCTGGTCGGCTGTTCGCGTTCTATGGGAAATGGCTGCAGGATGGTGAAGTCAAGATTAGGGGACAACGCATTGCAGGTCGAGGCCCCATCATCAGCTGTGGATGTCGGAGGCCTGCCCCTCTGAAGGCCAAGCGGGCGGCGATGTGTGGCCGAGTACAGTGCTGGAGGACAACTTCCAGCGCGCATTGCTGGAAATGGGTCTCCGAAGCAGACGTCCTCCACGTGTTTCGACGTTGCTCGAACGGCATCGTTCTTATGATTGCAGTGGGCATGGGATAGTCGTGACTACGATTCAGACACGGATTTATTTTTCTCATGTTCCTACGGCGATAAATGATAGCTTAACTGAAATGATAACAGCGAATGTGAAGGGAACTTTGAGTATTCCTGAGCGCTTGCGTAAGTCAGTCGGAAAGAACCATAAAACTGCACAACTGTAGCGCGTTGTAGCAGTAGTCTACACTGGCCGTATTTCTGCTCACAGCTGCAACTTCACGCAACGCGAGACTGCCCACAGAATACCCTGTTACTGACGGCAACGTTTGGTTCGCAAGTTCTTATACGATGAGGTGAATTCTTTTCGCTTCGTCCAAGCACTATGTGAGATAATATCGAACCCAGATCTTGAGAATCTTAGGCGTGTCTTTAAATATTACTTTTTGGTTATTTTCCAAAGCAAGAAATAACAACGATTCAAGATTTGTTACGCATACAGCCTGCGGTTCATATACTACTTTTCCTCCTCTATAACTCACGCTTTGTGGATACGCGGCAGCTAACCGAGGAGTGTACGGTGTGACCGTTCCGTTCTGTTAACGGGTAATCCACTCGCGATGGCGTCTGAACCAAATATTCTATTCAGAGTGGCGTGTTTACATAAGGACCGCCGCATCAAAGCTGTAAAGCTCAGTCGTCCATTATGGCGAGCTCGGGTTTAGAAGCACGCAGCGGCGCTGCGGACAATCGGCCGTCTGACGAACCGGGCCGTGAGCAGGCGGTATAAACTGTGCCGCCTGGGAAGAGCCGTGCGGTTGCGCGCCACACAAAGCCGCCATAGACGCTTCACCATTGTGTGCGGGCGCATTGTCTCACATGCTCGCTGCTGCAGCGCTAATGGCGCCGCCCGGGGCTCGAACCCGGGGCGCCGACGAGCCGCCCGGCACCGCTAGATCTCTTAGTTTCCAGATCCACTCACACGCAGTAGTAGTAGTTTGAATTTGCACGTCGAAAAAATTAATCTGCTACCATGAAACTCTACGTATTCATCAGCGCTACACATTTTCCCCAAAAATGGGTGATTTGGTGGAGACCTCGTTGTAAAAGTCTGCATGTCGGCTGTTGAGGAAATTCCACCTAAAAGATCACATAATCGATGTTCTGTGGATGCCTGCAATTCAACAATTTCTTCATCTGAGGAAAGGGGCAGAAGTCACTGGGTATTGTGTTAGGAGAATATTGGGAGGGGAGGGGGGGGTAAGGTCACATTCAAAGAAGCACCAAATGTGGTTGTCACTTGCGCAGAATGATCTAGGGCGTTCTCGTGAAGCAAAAACACCACGTTCGGTCACTTTCCCCATACTTTATATTCATAGCCCCCATAACTTGTTCAAGAGATTTCGGTAGTATGCGCCCGTGACAGTTTGCCTCTTACGAGCGTAATCCGTTACTACCGCACCATGTCAGTCCCTATTAACATCATAACTTTTGCTCACTGATACTTTGTTCGCCTTTTACGGAGTCCTCGTGTTACCACTGCCTGCCTTGCTCCTTTGTCTCAGTATGACAGTGATACGGCCAGCACTCTTCATTGATGTTGTTGTTGTTGTTGTTGTGGTCTTCAGTCCTGAGACTGGTTTGATGCAGCTCTCCATGCTACTCTACCCTATTCAAGCTTCTTCAACTCCCAGTACTTACTGCAACCTACATCCTTCTGAATCTGCTTAGCGTATTCACCTCTTGGTCTCCCTCTACGATTTTTACCCTCCACGCTGCCCTCCAATGCTAAATTTGTGACCCCTTCATGCCTCAAAACATGTCCTACCAACCGGTCCCTTCTTTTTGTCAAGTTGTGCCACAAACTCCTCTTCTCCCCAATTCTATTCAATACCTCCTCATTAGTTATGTGATCTAACCATCTAATCTTCAGCATTCTTCTGTAGCACCACATTTCGAAAGCTTCTATTCTCTTCTTGTCCAAACTATTTATCATCCATGTTTCACTTCCATACATGGCTACACTCCATACAAATACTTCCAGAAACGACTTCGTGCCACTAAAATCTATACTCGATGTTAACAAATTTCTCTTCTTCAGAAACGCTTTCCTTGCCATTGCCAGTCTACATTTTATATCCTCTCTACTTCGACCATCATCAGTTATTTTACTCCTTAAATAGCAAAACTCCTTTACTACTTTAAGTGTCTCATTTCATAATCTAATTCCCTCAGCATCCCCCGATTTAATTTGACTACATTCCATTATCCTCGTTTTGCTTTTGTTGATGTTCATCTTATATCCTCCTTTCAAGACACTATCCGTTCCGTTCAACTGCTCTTCCAAGTCCTTTGCTGTCTCTGACAGAATTACAATGTCATCGGCGAACCTCAAAGTTTTTATTTCTTCTCCATGAATTTTAATACATACTCCAAATTTTTCTTTTGTTTCCTTTACTGCTTGCTTAATATACAGATTGAATAACATCGGGGAGAGGCTACAACCCTGTCTCACTCCCTTCCCAACCACTGCTTCCCTTTCATGCCCCTCGACTCTTATAACTGCCATCTGGTTTCTGTACAAATTGTAAATAGCCTTACGCTCCCTGTATTTAACCCCTGCCACCTTTAGAATTTGAAAGAGAGTATTCCAGTCAACATTGTCAAAAGCTTTCTCTAAGTCTACAAATGCTAGAAACGTGGGTTTGACTTTTCTTAATCTTTCTTCTAAGATAAGTCATAAGGTTAGTATTGCCTCACGTATTCCAACATTTCTACGGAATCCAAATTGATCTTCCCCAAGGTCCGCTTCTACCAGTTTTTCCATTCGTCTGTAAAGAATTCGCGTTAGTATTTTGCAGCTGTGACTTATTAAACTGATAGTTCGGTAATTTTCACATCTGTCAGCACCTGCTTTCTTTGGGATTGGAATTATTATATTCTTCTTGAAGTCTGATGGTATTTCGCCTGTCTCATACATCTTGCTCACCAGATGGTAGAGTTTTTTCATGACTGGCTCTCCCAAGGCCGTCAGTAGTTCTAATGGAATGTTGTCTACTCCCGGGTCCTTGTTTCGACTCAGGTCTTTCAGTGCTCTATCAAACTCTTCCGGCATTATCGTATCTCCCATTTCATCTTCATCTGCATCCTCTTCCATTTCCAGAACATTGTCCTCAAGTACATCGCCCTTGTATAAACCCTCTATATACTCCTTCCACCTTTCCGCCTTCCCTTCTTTGCTTAGAACTGGGTTTCCATCTGAGCTCTTGATGTTCATACAAGTGGTTCTCTTTTCTCCAAAGGTCTCTTTAATTTTCCTGTAGGCAGTATCTATCTTACCCCTAGTGAGATAAGTCTCTACATCCTTACATTTGTCCTCTAGCCATCCCTGCTTAGCCATTTTGCACTTCCTGTCAATCTCATTTTTGAGACGTTTGTATTTCTTTTTGCCTGCTTGATTTACTGCATTTTTATATTTTCTCCTTTCATCAATTAAATTCAATGTTTCTTCTGTTACCCACGGATTTCTATTAGCCCTCGTCTTTTTACCTACTTGATCTTCTGCTGCCTTCACTACTTCATCCCTCAGAGCTACCCATTCTTCTTCTACTGTATTTCTTTCCTCCATTCCTGTCAATTGTTCCCTTATGCTCTCCCTGAAACTGTCTACAACCTCTGGTTCTTTCAGTTTATCCAGGTCCCATCTCCTTAAATTAGCACCTTTTTGTAGTTTCTTCAGTTTTAATCTACAGTTCATAACCAATAGATTGTGGTCAGAGTCCACATCTGCCCCTGGAAATGTCTTACAATATAAAACCTGATTCCTAAATCTCTGTCTCACCAGTATATAATCTATCTGATACCTTTTAGTATCTCCAGGATTCTTCAATGTATACAACCTTCTTTTATGATTCTTGAACCAAGTATTAGCTATGATTAAGTTATGCTCTGTGCAAAATTCTACCAGACGGCTTCCTCTTTCATTTCTTTCCCCCCATTTCTTCCCCCTCCACGCCCCCCCCCCCCCCCCAACGAACAATGGACCTAGCCGTTGGTGGGGAGGCTTGCGTGCCTCAGCGATACAGATGGCCGTACCGTAGGTGCAACCACAACGGAGGGGTATCTGTTGAGAGGCCAGACAAACGTGTGGTTCCTGAAGAGGGGCAGCAGCCTTTTCAGTAGTTGCAGGGGCAACAGTCTGGATGATTGACTGATCTGGCCTTGTAACAATAACCAAAACGGCCTTGCTGTGCTGGTACTGCGAACGGCTGAAAGCAAGGGGAAACACAGCCGTAATTTTTCCCGAGGGCATGCAGCTTTACTTCATTGATGATTAGGCGGATAAGAAATTACAGTATCCCGTAGTATGTGACGCGCGCAGAAGAAGAGTAGATTGTCGAGGTAGCCAAGAACAACAGGACTTTATTGGTGAAGTGAACGCGTACGGTAGCTTCACCGACGGAAACAGCTTCTACATCGACATCTACATCCATACTCCGCAAGCCACCTGAAAATGTGTGGCGGATTGTACCTTGAGTACCTCTATCGGTTCTCCCTTCTATTCCAGTCCCGTATTGTTCGTGGAAAGGATTGTCTGTATGCTTCTGTGTGGGCTCTAATCTCTCAGATTTTATCCTCATGGTCTGTTCGCGAGATATACGTAGGAGGGAGAAATATACTGCTTGATTCTTCGGTGAAGGTATGTTCTCGAAACTTCAACAAAAGCCCGTACCGAGATACTGAGCGTCTCTCCTGCAGAGTCTTCCACTGGAGTTTATCTATCATCTCCGTAACGCTTTCGCGATTACTAAATGATCCTGTAACGAAGCTCACTGCTCTCCGTTGGATCTTCTCTCTCTTCTATCAACCCTATCTGGTACGGATCCCACACTGCTCAGCAGTATTAAAGCAGTGGGCAAACAAGCGTACTGTAACCTACTTCCTTTGTTTTCGGATTGCATTTCCTTAGGATTCTTCCAATGAATCTCAGTCTGACATTTGCTTTACCAACGATAAACTTCATATGATAATTCCATTTTAAGTTACTCCTAATGCGTACTCCCAGATAATTTATGGAATTAACTCCTTCCAGTTGCTGACCTGCCATTTTGTAGCTAAATGATAAGGGACCTATCTTTATAAGTATTCGCATCACATTACACTTGTCTACATTGAGATTCAATTGCCATTCCCTGCACCATGCGTCAATTCGCTGCAGATCCTCCTGCATTTCAGTACAATTTTCCATTGTTACAACCTCTCGATACACCACAGCATCATCTGAAAAAAGCTTCAGTGAACTTCCGATGTCATCCACAAGGTCATTTATGTATATTGTGAATAGGAACGGTCCTATGACACTCCCATGCGGCACACCCGAAATCACTCTCACTTCTCCATTGAGAATGACATGCTGCGTTCTGTTATCTAGGAACTCTTCAATCCAATCACAAAATTGATCTGATAGTCCATACGCTCGTACTTTGTTCATTAAACGATGGTGAGGAACTGTATCGAACGCCTTGCGGTAGTCAAGAAACACGACATCTACCTGTGAACCTGTGGCTATGGCCCTCTGAGTCTCGTGGACGAATAGCGCGAGCTGAGTTTCACAGGACCGTCTTTTTCGAAACCCATGCTGATTCCTACAGAGTAGATTTCTAGTCTCCAGAAAAGACATTATACTCGAACATAATACGTGATCCAAAATTCTATTCTTCCGAATAAAACAACAGGAAGATCGTCCTGATCTAATGAACTGTCCCAAATACGATGACAGGTCTTGAATACACGAGCAGAGTACACTGTTGGTCATAACTGCTGCCGTATACGCGGCACTGGCGACATCTGTGGCTTCACTGGTGAGTGCTACGCTCTGACGAGAAGACTGGAGTTCGTGCTGGCTGGCGAGGCTATCTGCTAGGCCGCGTCCTCGAAGGGTCGCCGGCGGAGCAGTACCAGGATATAGTCTCGTGTCACGTGACTCGCAGATTCCAGCTATCATGGCTGTAACCGGTGAATGTGGCGCTGTCTATATTGCAGCGGCTGGTGCAGGCAAACAGAGCTGCATCGTTTTACAGGTGCCTTGACTGTTCGGCAACCCGCAGCGCTGTGTTGAGTGGCGGGAGAGCGGATCACAAGGCACCAGCCGTATGCTACAGGAGCCATCTGCATGGGGTATGGCATAGCTTCATTTCCGCTGCTGCCTCGCTTTGGCGGACATTTTATATGGGTGTGATCAGTCGCGGAATCCAGCGAGTGGCGACCTTCCTCGTGAACAAAATGTTCAAGGAATATAAGGAAAGTACTGACGAGAAGAAGGGACAGAATGATAGGACATCAGGGTACTAGAGGTGTCTGTAGAATGTAAAAACAGTAGAGGGTGCAAGAGCTACTCCACTCCGAGAGGATGAGGTCAGCGCAGGAGAGGAATTTGTGGCGCGCCGCATCCAACCAGTGAGAAATTTGACAGAAAAAAAATCTGGAACTAAGAGTCAATCGTAGGCTGATGCCACGTTCTGCTGGTTAAGAACTTCTTACGAGTCGCCAGCCAATCAGAGGGAGTTTCTACCTCCACACTGCCTACTTTAGATGTTTGTCAGTTTTGGCTTATGTTAAATCTTGTTCTCTTTTATCAGTTGTTCTTGTCCCTATCTTAGACTACTATTTCCCTCTTATAAGCTTTAACTGATATTGTTGTTGTACACTCTAGTTATTTCTGTTTCCTTATACACCGACACAGTGATGACTACAAGTAGAAACAACAACAAAAGGGTGTTCTTCTCTCGTTCCATACACTATTGGAAAGCGAAGAATCACATCTTGTACAGTTCTATGTATCATCTGCCAAGCATTTCACAATTGTTTGCAATGTATGCATCTAGACGTATTAGTAGTAATAAATACCCTACTGCAGAAATGCAATAAAACTTAACAATCAGGTCGGTGTGTCTCGAGCTGCAAACCGCTTCAAATCTGTGCCAGGCAACTGACTGCGTGTTGAATGCACTGACTGCTCTTGCGACGCACAGGCGCCTCCCGAGCCAGTTAATTAATTAAAGAGATTAGCAACTTGACGGCACGGCGTACTCCTTAAGTATTCTCAGCCCCGTAAAGTGAGTTTGAGAGTTGCGATGAAGTTAGGGTCCTGCAGAGGCACGGCGCGCCTCAGACGCCGGCGCACGCTCCAGGTGTGAATCTGGAAGTCTCGGGCAGCCGCGTGGAAGCTGAGCGGGCAGCGCGACACCAGAGGCGTTACAGAGGGCCAAGGTCCGAGCTCAGAGGCGGCGAGTAGTTTGCAGGCACGGAAGGAACGTGGCCGCGGCGACCAGAATCTATTCCTGCTCTCCGATGTTCTCTGGGTCGTGTTTTAGTACCCGTGATTGCCAGGATACGCAGCCATATTATGCAAATTTTGTCGACGCACCCTGTCTGCCCAAAGTCGGTGGAGTGTACTAGCTAATTTGACACTAAGGTTTGCACTGCAGACTTTTGGGGAAGTGTTGACAAAACACTCACAGCTTTAAAGTCTTGCGCAAACTGTTCCACACTCGTTTTCCTCGAACTGTGCTTTCCAGTGGTTACGTATGTATCTGTCGCTCGATGAAAGTAGTTATTTGGAGATAAAGAGGCTTGTACAGGATAGAGTAGCATAGAGAGGTTCATCAAACCAAACTTTCGTCTGAAGATCACAACAATAGCAGGTGATCTCAAATTTAAATTTTTTAGAAACAGCTTTTGGAGATGACAGTGCTCGAAAAATGCTTTTGAAAGTTTGGAGGTATGAATTAAAGAACGCCTTCAGTCACAGCGTTTTCGTGTTTTATTAATTACACGATGCATTTCGGACCCTGTGGGTCCATCGTCAGGTGTACTTTGTTTTAATACGTGTTTTATGTCTTATTTGTTCTCCCGAATGAGGTGAAATGCATATTCCTGTCACGAAAAGAAGAAGAAGACTGAGGGCGTTGTTTAATTCATACCTCCAATGTTTTGAATACAGTCACGTTTTAGGCTGAAAAATATGGATAAAATTAAATTTTAAAAGTTTAGTTAAGCAGTGTAAACCGCTACAATAATTTAGTTTCAGAAACATGTTTCGATCGTCTTCACACCGGTAGTCCTCGCTCATTCAAAAATGGCTCTGAGCACTGTGGGACTTGACTTCTGAGGTCACCAGTTGCCTAAAACACAGAACTACTTAAACCTAACGAATCTAAGGACGTGACACACATCCGTGCCCGAGGCAGGATTCGAACCTGCGACCGCTCGCTAATTGCTGGAGACGAATTGCTCTCACAGTTGATATTGACGGCATCCCAGCGCAGTTCGTACTGCGTACCATCGCATGCAGCAGTCAACAAGGAGTGACGGTCTCAAGATGCTCTAACATTGATCAAAACCGGTCACCATCTTTAAAATACAAGATTTTATGTGGACTAGACTGTTTTTATTATTTTTTATTGATCCTAAATTAATTCCACATTTCTGCACTTCGAGAAGTCTTTTGACGCCTTTCCCCATAAGCGCCTTCTAATCAAACTGCATATCTACGACGTATGGCGTAATTTGCGCTACTGGATTCGGGAATTATAACCTTTCGGCTATAGTTCTTAGTAACAGACGAAAAGTCATAGAGTACAACAGAAGTGATGTGCTACCATCTGCTCTTTCTAATCTGTGTCAATGATTTACGAGACAATGTGAGCAACCCTGGTAGACTGCTTGTAGATGATGCTGTCATTTACCACTTAGTAAAGAAGATCCGTCTGAGGTTGAATCACAACGTTTCGAGACCGGTAACGGCGCCCCTGAAAGTAAATTTGTGTCTGCTTGCTGTCCTAACACCGTCAACATTTGTCTTTAAACAACAGCCACAGTCTCCATCATGTCATCATACGACAAAATTGCACGAATTGAAAAATCGTTTAGACAAGATATTTGAATTCTGCGAAAAGTGTGAGGTCATCCACATGAGTACTAAAACGAAACCGTTAAATTTCGGTTACTCGATGAATTACACAAATTTAAAGACTGTCAATTCAGCTAAATGTCAAGGGATTACAATTACGAGGAACGTAAACTGGAACAATCACATAGATCCGCCACACACCGTCAGGTGGCTTGCGGAGTATGGATGTAGATGTAGATGTAGATGAAATGTTGTGGAAAGGCGAACCAAACATTGCATTTAACTGGAACAACACACAAGAAGCGCAACAATTCTATCTAAGAGACTGCCTATGGTATGCTTCTTTGTCGTCTTCTGGAATACTGCTGCGCGTTATGGGATCTTTACCAGATAGGTCTGAGGGATCACATGGAAAAAGTTGAAGGAAGGACAGCTCGTTTTATGTGTTCCACCGAGTTGAGATCAGGTAAATTTGGTGGCCATGATACACTCCTGGAAATGGAAAAAAGAACACATTGACACCGGTGTGTCAGACCCACCATACTTGCTCCGGACACTGCGAGAGGGCTGTACAAGCAATGATCACACGCACGGCACAGCGGACACACCAGGAACCGCGGTGTTGGCCGTCGAATGGCGCTAGCTGCGCAGCATTTGTGCACCGCCGCGTCAGTGTCAGCCAGTTTGCCGTGGCATACGGAGCTCCAACGCAGTCTTTAACACTGGTAGCATGCCGCGACAGCGTGGACGTGAACCGTATGTGCAGTTGACGTACTTTGAGCGAGGGCGCATAGTGGGCATGCGGGAGGCCGGGTGGACGTACCGCCGAATTGCTCAACACGTGGGGCGTGAGGTCTCCACAGTACATCGACGTTGTCGCCAGTGGTCGGCGGAAGGTGCACGTGCCCGTCGACCTGGGACCGGACCACAGCGACGCACGGATGCACGCCAAGACCGTAGGATCCTACGCAGTGCCGTAGGGGACCGCACCGCCACTTCCCAGCAAATTAGGGACACTGTTGCTCCTGGGGTATCGGCGAGGACCATTCGCAACCGTCTCCATGAAGCTGAGCTACGGTCCCGCACACCGTTAGGCCGTCTTCCGCTCACGCCCCAACATCGTGCAGCCCGCCTCCAGTGGTGTCGCGACAGGCGTGAATGGAGGGACGAATGGAGACGTGTCGTCTTCAGCGATGATAGTCGCTTCTGCCTTGGTGCCAATGATGGTCGTATGCGTGTTTGGCGCCGTGCAGGTGAGCGCCACAATCAGGGCTGCATACGACCGAGGCACACAGGGCCAACACCCGGCATCATGGTGTGGGGAGCGATCTCCTACACTGGCCGTACACCTCTGGTGATCGTCGAGGGGACACTGAATAGTGCACGGTACATCCAAACCGTCATCGAACCCATCGTTCTACCATTCCTAGACCGGCAAGGGAACTTGTTGTTCGAACAGGACAATGCACGTCCGCATGTATCCCGTGCCACCCAACGTGCTCTAGAAGGTGTAAGTCAACTACCCTGGCCAGCAAGATCTCCGGATCTGTCCCCCATTGAGCACGTTTGGGACTGGATGAAGTATCGACTCACGCGGTCTGCACGTCCAGTACGAACGCTGGTCCAACTGAGGCGCCAGGTGGAAATGGCATGACAAGCCGTTCCACAGGACTACATCCAGCATCTCTACGATCGTCTCCATGGGAGAATAGCAGCCTGCATTGCACTGTACTAGGCCTTGTGAGACGGGCAGTCGTCCTGCTGGAAGCTGCCATCGACCTCGGGGAAGACGTAAAGCATGAAGGGGTACTGGCGGTTCGCAGTAACGTTCACGTAGCGCACAGCTTCTACTACTGCACTGGTCCCATGGACCACAGGTGAGTATCCCCCATAGCGTCGTAAGCTCCATCGATCCCCTATGCGTGGTGTGTTCCAGCGACCGTTCGCCTGGATGACGGCATATATGGACACGACCAACGACTTTGTCTCACAAGAAACTTAATTTATCCAGCTAGTTAATTCAGCGGACCAGGCGACACATTTCTGTTGATTAACACTCGAATCTCCATGAGTCCGCCCCAACTGTAATCGAAGTCGATGACTTCGTGGGGGCCTCGCGTAGTGGCCACGATGTTAGAGGCGCCACGTCACGGACAGCGCTGCCCCTCCCGCCGGAGGTTCGAGTCCTCTCTCGGGCATGTATGTATGTGTGTGTGTGTTGTCCTAGGGACCGATGACCTCAGCAGTGTGATCCCTTAGGAATTCACACACATTTTTGACTTCTGGGGCCAACAAGGCTACACACAAAGATCGTCTGCTGCGGACCCCTTTCTTCAACAGTGTATGCTGAAGCACGAGCACCACTTTCCACGTACGCTCACGACTATTGCACGCGACCATTGATCAACCACCAGTTTTTCCCATTTCCACGTTCTCGTTGCCAGGTGGCGGGGAATAACAATATGTTTTTTTTTTCTTTTACCAAGCTGCTGATGAGGTCATCGGTCCCTAGTCTTACACACTACTTAAACAAACTAACTTATGCTAAGAACGACACATACACCCATGCCCCAGGGAGGACTCGAATCTCCGGCGGGTAGGATGGTCTTTGTTAAATTCGTTTATGTCAGTGGATTTCCCTGCTCCGCTTATATAATTCTCCTTACTGGATGACGTGGCGACGAAGCCGTCAATCTCATGCTGGTCAGTGGTCATAACGTTTCGTACTATTACTGTATTTAGAAACTATTGAAAACATGATAATTTCTTCTTCTTTTCTCAGAACGTATCAGGAATTTCTTTTTGTTTTCTCAGAACATATTCTGATATTTTCTTTGTTGTCTGTTTATCTTTGTTTTCTCCCATCTTTAGCTTCGTGGCCAAATGTTTAATATTCATCGCTAATGTTAATATTTCATGAAGCAGTGGAACGTCCTTCAGTCGATCCTAAGATTTTTTTCTGTGATTACCCGCTTCTTTCATCTCCGGCAATTCCTGTTAATGTAAAAAATACGAACTTGCCCCGTGTTTCAGAATCCTCACTAAACTGTACTTAGACTCCCCTGTAACTGTCTGGTAAATCACGTCAAAGGTTGGCAGAAGGCGAGACATACTACCTCGAACAGGACCTAGCCCGTTGTCCAGAAAGTTGAGTACATATTTGATTACTTAATTCATCAATTTGGGTATTCATCTCTTCCTCGGGAATATACACAATCACAACAACATACTTTCATGTTCAAAAATGGCTCTAGGCACTATGGGACTTAATATCGGAGGTCATCAGTCCCCTAAACTTAGAACTACTTAAACCTAACTAACCTAAGGACATCACACACATCCATGCCCGAGGCAGGATTCGAACCTGCGATCGTAGCAGCCGCGTGGTTCCGGACTGAAGCGCCTAGAACCGATCGGCTACCAAGGCTGGCATACTTGCATTTTCCTGCATTGATTGGTGAGATAAAGGTGTGCTGAAGAGCTTCCCAATAAACGACGCTTCTTCCAAACAGACTTTTCTGTACACCATCCAAGAAGTTTTTACTTTTTTTTCCACTCGTGATTTTCTAATGATAAATTACTCTACCGTGTCACTCGCAGTGTATGAAATTCTGAATGTATACCAAACAAGCAACATTGAGTAAAAACTGTGGCAGTGATATATCAAAGCAACGAATTTAAAATTAACGTTTGAACAGGAGATAAAATTTTCATGTTTAGGCATGCGCGTGAAATAATTGTGACAGCATTACCGAGCTCACAGTTCCGAAAATCCCGGTTTCGAGCGCAAATTCCCTGCAACAGAGGAAAAAAGGACCTGAATAAAGGTTTCAACCCGGCCACTGGCTGCGCTAATTGTATGGATTAGTCTCTTCATTATTATTAACCGAAACGAGGGGTGCTTCACGTTAAACTGCCCGATGCGGGAACACATCGATAAAAAAGTAAAAAATAAATAAAGAACGAGAGGCATGTTGCGGAACCCCGTACGAGAGGGACTGTAGGTATATTTCAAAACAGTACATTGATTTTGCACCTCCATCTCTCTTCCTTCCCATCCACCTCTCCAAATCGCTTTCTACTAGTATTTATATCAGTGAATACTGCATCTAACTCAAATTCGAAGATCAGCTGTACGATACGCGATGCACCTTTCTTTTTAGTTTAATCCCAGCGAACTAGAAATGACGAATAGGGATTTACAGTTGTGAAGCCTAAGTGTAGTGGAGGTCCCGAAGAGACATCGAGCTTATAGAGTATGGAACCGCCTTGAGAACGGCCTCTGCACGACGAACAAGACAGTCCTGTATTCTGTTATACAGTAAGCCATAACCAGTTAAAGCCAATCAAGGATCATCAGATACTGCAGGGCTGCTATAGAGCGGCGATGTTGAGCGCTACGTTTCACCTGTCGTCCAAAATAGTCCCAGTTTCTGTGGGATTAAGATCAGGTGATTTAGCGCGAGCCAGTTGATGGTGTGTAAGGGTGCTTGAGTGTTCTTAACGGAGGACCTCGGTAACATTCATGATGATGATGTTGGGGCGACACTTGGTCACACAGAATGTTGAAACAAATATTCTGGTTCACGATATTCCCAAAACATCACCACAGATACGTCCGGCCGTGATTATACATGCCGCACACTCGGGTTTAAACGCGTCAATGCTACACTTCCTGTCTTATTTAGCTCACTGAAGATGTACAGCTTTATGAGCGAGTACCCAACCCCGAATGTCTGTTGCAAGCAGTTTTCTCAGTAATATTCGCTCGGAAACTAGTTGAAACACACGTTCAGTCGCCGACGGCAGCGAGTCCTTGCTGGTCATTGAGAAGGCGTCTCCAGTCACTGTCGATTAAGATCTTTGTACGACAGCTGTTATTATATCGTGTTACACGGCCGTGCGAGTTCAACCGTTCCATGTAGACACATAGGACAGTCGGCACTGAGGCGCCAAGAAAAGCGGGAACTTCATTCGCGATGCTACTTTCAGCCATTCTGCCACATATCGACGTTGACCCACGTAGCTACTCTTCTGATTCCACACAACCAACGTACACACTATTTCATTGTCACACTTACACCAGTGGTGTAGGGTAACATAACAACTCCCCGGTACCAGTTCTAGACCGTCAATTTTTTCAAAATCCTCTACAAAAGTCGGAAATTTGGATGCAATTTTTATACGAAAATCCCAATGAAACAAATGTGAAGGTCAGTTAGACAGTTATGATGTCGGACGTTATCATACATAAAAAAGTGACGGTTCTGCTGGCCTTGTTTTCATAACAACAAATTCCGCATTGAATCTTGATATTTTGCTGAACAGAATACAATTGAAAGCGACATTAAAGTATGTCATTGGTGGTGATCACATCTTTGGTGTGTTACAAAGATTGAATTGATGTCACTTCGCGGTAACATGGTGTGTTGAAACATTCAGTTGACTTCAGTTCGTGGTTTATTTTTCTGAAAAAAAAAGCTACTCGTGAGGCATCGAAACATCAGTCGGCGTACGCGCAATGCGGGCCAAATGCGTTATCGTCGAGTCAATGCGACTGACGAAGAGCGTAGATGGTGTGTGGGGGCAAATCGAATAAGAATTATACAGTAAACACTTTCTGTTAAACCGGCTGAGGAAAGGAAATGCTAAGCTGTTCTGTGGAAATGTGTGATGTCAATTTCCTTTTCACAGTCAGTTTTAACACAGAGCAGGAAAGTTGTGTTTATGGCTTACTGTATAGTACTACCTTTCGTAGATTGAAACAGTGTGAAATGCTGTCATTAAAGTCACTATCTTCATAGACCCCGTGTAGTGACGATTACAGCCAATTCACTCATTCATTTCGACTTCTCTATCCAATCACAGTTACTTTTGCTGTAGGAATAAATAAGGTCAGAGAGGAGGGCGAGGAGGTGAAGGATGGAGATAAGGAGAGGAAAGAAGGGCATATAACGTAGGGGAAGGAGGATATAAACAGCGGAACTAGGGAGGAGAAGGAGACGGGTGGAGAGGTTGTGAGATAAGGCTTGCGCGGTAGTGGGGGGAAGGAGATGGACAGATTTGCGGGGAGGAGGGAGAATACGGAGAAAGGGAGAGTGGAGCAAGAGAGAGACAGAGAGGAGGGTGGGGTAAAGGAGATTAGGATGTATATCCAGTTCCTGTACATAATCGTATTTAGCAGTTGGGGAGCAATGACAGGTTCGGTAGTATCATATAAAAGCAGTTAAACTGTAAAAGTAAACCAAAAAAGTAGGGACTTGATAATGGCCCGTCAACTCATGTGAGGACAAGGGGCAGTTGTAAAAAATACAGACGACCCATACAAAATCGGCACAGGTGGCGATCTTAGTGTGCGTGATTGTGTCAATGTGTTCCTGAATGAGTCTGTTTTAAGGAGATTTTTAGGGTAAACTTGTTCTGTAGTTCTGATAGCACTCGTCACAAGTTATTTAAGAAGGTGTCCAGAAGGTCCAAACGTGCACTCTCCAAAAACCCAATATTCAGCATCATCATCACCAGCCTCTAATAGCCCTGCCACAACAGAGGTCAAAAATTAATCATGATTGTAGTGTTGCGCACGCTGCTAAATACTACATTTTCGGGCAACAACAAAGTTATATTATCTGGCAAGTGTCATTAGAGCACAGTTAATAAAGTCATTTCTTTAAATAATGGATGAACTAGACACTCATCTTTTCGTGTTTCCCACGCTGCTCTTATTGTGGACTCATGACTCAATCGTCGGAAATCTAGGTGGTAATGATTCCAAGCTCGGATGCAAAGAGGCCTAGGTGCTATTCTGCGATATTCAAAAGTTTTATAGATGTGTTTCATAAACCATTCTCGATTAAACTTTTGCAAGTTAGGACAATGGTGATGTAAAAAAACTAATCAGCACTCCGAATTTAAGTTAGACTTGTTTTTTATTACTTTTGTTGGAACCTCACGTAACTCGTTCCAAAACATCACTTCACAATATAAAACGTACTTGAAAATATCTTCCTCACTGTTTAAAGTTCACATTTCATAAACATGAAGAATGAAGACCAAAGCTTGACTCTCTAATAACCACTTACGCGCCCAAAAATCAGAGTTACAAGTACGTCAATGATCATAGTGACAAAAGAAAGAATACAAGAATAATATCATTGCAACATAAACATATCGGTGTACCACAAATGAAATCAAATCTGAAGGTTGTCTCAGGAATATGTTAGCTATTTTGCAGAAACACAGTAGAATATTGCCGGTGTCGAGAAGTTGAGGTGAGGTGCCGTACTGGCTACGTAATTCAAGTCCCTTTAGAACCACCACCACCAGCCAAAGCCGCGGCGCCAGTTGTGGGCTGCCCTGCCTGAGCGTCGGCTCCAGCAGAGCCACGCAGGCGGCGGCACGACGCCAGATGCCGCGCTGCCCAATCGCTGTCGTTATCGCCGGTCGATGCGTGAGGTCGGCCAGGCCGCTAATCGAAAAACAAGCTCGCTCCGCGGGGCGGCCATGCTACGCTTAATGAAGTGGGATGGTTTCGGAAATAAAGGCACGGCCCGTCGGGTAATCGAGTCTGCGGGCCAGCTGTTAGCGCGGCGCGCGTGTGTTCAGAGTAACCGCGGCGGTTCTGGCGCTGATGGAGAAGTTGGCTCTGTGATGCGCCAGCGTCGCGTCGTGCGTTGTTTATAGCTGCAGTCTGCATACAGCAGCATCCATCGTTACACTCGGCGAAACTGACGCCACGATGACTTTCCTTTTTTCCTTGCCACGGATGACGTTTCTATCAGCTTCTCTCAAATAATGGGTTTCTCCATGCTTGGAGGTGCTTGTTGCTCTGCAGCTCCTTTCTGAACAATTGAATAACCATTCCAGTTCCTAAAATGTTCCTTATTTTACTACATTAACGGCTTTTATATAGATGTAATTTTCTAGTGGAGCACACTGTACATTCAACCAATTGTTGTACATAATGACATAATGAAAGTTTAAGTAATTGGCATAACAGGAGTGTAGGTGTTCCGCCATGTAAAAAAATTTAATTTTACCCATGTGCAGTATAACTTCACAAACAAGAAATTGGCAGCATTGTTGCGAGATGAAGCAAATGATTAACTTCTCATCATTTTTCATTCGCTTGAGATCACCTTTTCTATTTTATTGGTGTTCGTTTGTAATCTGGTCTGTATGTCTTGCTACATTTTGGTTTTGTCTGTTTTGTTTATCAGATCATCTACTGTAATTTAGAGTTCTCGTATGTCTTCCGAAATTTCTGTAACCCATTTAATAATGCTCTTACTGTTCCACAGCTTTTCTGTTACTCTTCTAGTAATTATGTTTTCTTGTGTTATCATCAGACATCCAAAGAATGGGATACGGTTCTTCCTGATCGTGTTCGATTGATTCTGTTTTTTGTGTGCAGTTTCCTTTGTAGCTATTCTCCAATGTCCATTTATTGATAATTATTAATTTATCTATAGCCTACTTAGTCTTCTTTCTCTGTTACTTGTTCCGATGACTTTTACAGCCACAATTTTTTTATGTGTGGTTGTGTAACTGTTTTATAATATTTTAAATTTGCAGCGATCGATAGGCTTTCTTGATGTACATGGTTTTGATAGTATAATTTTCTTTGCTGAGTTTTTTCATTGAATTTAGCCATGTCGGTACTGATATATGTTGTATGTTATGTTTTCAGCTAAATATCTAAATTTATCAACTTTTTTTCATTTTCTGCTCCTCTGTTGAATTTTGTTCGGAAGTGCTGGATCACTTAGCATATTGGTCGCAGTTCGTAGTAATAGACGGCAAATCATCGAGTAAAACTGAAGTGATATCAGGTGTTCCCCCGGGAAGCGTCCTGGGACCTCTACTGTTCCTGATTTATATAAATGACCTGGGTGACAATCTGAGCAGTTCTCTTAGGTTGTTCGCAGATGATGCTGTAATTTACCGTCTAGTAAGGTCATCCGAAGACCAGTATTAGCTGCAAAGCGATTTAGAAAAGATTGCTGTATGGTGTGTCAGGTGGCAGTTGACGCTAAATAACGAAAAGTGTGAGATGATCCACATGAGTTCCAAAAGAAATCCGTTGGAATTCGATTACTCGATAAATAGTACAATTCTCAAGGCTGTCAATTCAACTAAGTACCTGGGTGTTAAAATTACAAACAACTTCAGTTGGAAGGACCACATAGATAATATTGTCGGGAAGGCGAGCCAAAGGTTGCGTTTCATTGGCAGGACACTTAGAAGATGCAACAAGTCCACTAAAGAGACAGCTTACACTACACTCGTTCGTCCTCTGTTAGAATATTGCTGCGCGGTGTGGGATCCTTACCAGGTGGGATTGACGGAGGACATCGAGAGGGTGCAAAGAAGGGCAGCTCGTTTTGTATTATCGCGTTATAGGGGAGAGAGTGTGGCAGATATGATACACGAGTTGGGATGGAAGTCATTACAGCATAGACGTTTTTCGTCGCGGCGAGACCTTTTTACGAAATTTCAGTCACCAACTTTCTCTTCCGAATGCGAAAATATTTTGTTGAGCCCAACCTACATAGGTAGGAATGATCATCAAAATAAAATAACAGAAATCAGAGCTCGAACAGAAAGGTTTAGGTGTTCGTTTTTCCCGCTCGCTGTTCGGGAGTGGAATAGTAGAGAGATAGTATGATTGTGGTTCGATGAACCCTCTGCCAAGCACTTAAATGTGAATTGCAGAGTAGTCATGTAGATGTAGATGTAGATATCTATGTTTTAAGCGATACTGTAGGGCTGATACTGTAGAAGTAAAGCTGACGTCAGCCTCCAGACGGCCAGCAGGCTTTGAAAAGTGGACTGGTGACGGCCATACGATGGTGAAGGTAGACTGATCGTGAGATCGCAGAGAAAGAGAGAGAATTTTATGGCATTGGTGGCAGGTAGGTTAAGTTGGTCAGTTCTTCCTCGCACAATGGCCCCTTCCCACGCGGTTTTTGAGAGTTGTGCCAGAAATGTATGTGTTGAGTGTAGGTGGCTGTAATGGGATCGTGTACTGTGAGGTGTCGTGTGTGCATCGTGGGTTGATGAGAGAAAGGAGAAGGTGTAACCAGGTGTCGGTCTGTTCCTCTCGAACAGCAGCGAAGGGACCGCTGGGGCAAATGTCCCCACCCGGAGGGCGAATCACCGCATGCCAAACCTCATGTGTGGAATGTAATCCAGAACATCGTCTCAAAGCAACGTAAGCAGGACCAATACGCTGCCGCCTCTTCTCCCCTTGAAAATTTCTGCCACCACCACGATTCGAACCAGATACTCGCTAGTGGAGTGCACCGTACAGCGCCTGCCAGAGGGCGCGCAGAGGTTTCAGCGAGAGACGCGCGGCTTTCTGTAGCGGCGCGTGCCGGCCCAGCCGGAGGCCGGCTTATCTTGTTGCCGCTGAAAGCCGCCACCGCGCCGGGAAGGCACACGCAGCTTGCAATCCCGCCACCGACGGCACGCCTCACATCCCTCACCGAGCGCGGTTACCTACATGCAAACATTAAAATACCCTGTAGTAGATACATACCTACTGCTGGTTTTACATGTCACTCCCACCCTAGAAGCTACACTAGCCCGTGTGTCACAGTTACTGTCATCGAACTAGGGTAGCGTCGCTTTCTAGTTTGCCACCGGATTCCGTCCCAATGCAGTAACAATAATTGGGAGAATGCAATGGGACTGGATGCAAACAAAGTTCACTAGTTTGGTTCGGAGTGGTCACTATTTAAATACATTTTTCCGAGAACGTTCTTTACCCATCACCACGGGTTATTAGGCTCTCACTGAACTGAGCCAGTGTAAGGAGAAAACTTATTATCGTTAAAATTTTACTTTCCGCCGTATTGATTTCAATGCAGCGTAGGAAACTCAAAGATATTCGGCAGACCTTATCACACTGCAGTCGTCGAGTTATTACTGTATTTTGATCAGATTATAAACTTTGTCGCTGTCTTCACAAAAGGAAACAGGCAAAAAAAAAAAATTATCGTTCGTTAAAATTGCTTTAGTGCTGCAGAATGATTTCATGATTTGTGAGTAAACCACTTAACCAGAAGTGTTCCTTAACAGTCTTCAAACTTCTTTTCTGATATATATTTAAATTTTCAACGACTCATTTCACACGTCGTATATGGTGAAATTAATTTCAATCAGATTTATTATATTCTTCACAAGTAATCACAAATAATATAGAAAAACTGCTAGCGTAATAAAGTCTACGGCTTTCAATGCTTTCTTTCGACATTAATACAGGGTTACCTTAAATGATTCATACTGTTGATTATGGTATATTTTACAGATCAGCAGAAGAACACAGAGTGAGTAATGTAAAATATCTCAAAATATTTCTTGCGTACAACAAAATTATGTTTTTTTTTTTTTGTAACTATGTGCAGCAATACATAAATTTGTCTTCTCTTGTTAACTGCCGTCGGCTGGTGGACTTCCTGTGACTGGCGCTGATTAGACGCGTAATAAAGGAAGTACGGGACGCTAGTCTCCTCTGGTCTTTCTCACGACAGAAAAGATAAGCACTATGATGTAGCTTCGTTTAATACTTCGACCCTAATACACGGCTATCATAAGTGATTCAGTCTTTTGCATTGTTATATATTTTCCAAAGTATTGCTTGTAAAAATACCATATGATGGATGCACGAATAGAACCGTAAACGCACAGAAATTTCAGTGTCTCTACCAATTGGCGTTACGAGTGAAGTGTCTTGTGTAAATGGTCTCAAAACAACAAAAGAGTTTTTTTTTTGTATTGGAATATGCGAGATCTTTATCTGTCACAGCACTGCGGCGTGCATTCTGAAGGAATTGTGGAAAAGAACCGCCATGTAAATAGAGCATTCTGTGTTGATATCGACGGTTTACGGAAACTAGTTGTCTCCCAACATAGAAAAGTAGCGGTCGACCAGGTGTACGAGATAGAGTTGTGGAGAGGGTGAGGGAAAGTTTTGTACACAGTCCAAAAATATCAATGGTCCGCGCAAGCTACGAACTTGGAATATGGCAGTAAACTGTGTGGTAGATTTTGCAACGATGGTTACATTTTAAACCGCCCCGCCTGCAACTGATGCAGCAAATGAAACCGGAAGATAATAGCCCGCGCCTTCAGTTTCATATCACAATGTAGACAGCGCTTCAGGATGAACGTTTCGCCTCCTGGATAACATTCAGTGACGAAACAACCTTCCATTTATCTAAATCCTCATGAAATTGTGGCACATGAACGAAATTCGCCGTAGGTTAATGTTTCCTGTGCAGTGTCACAGGCGTAGCTGTAAGGGCCGTTTTTCTTCTGTGATAAGAATGCGATGAGAGGTTGCAGCTGCCCACAAAAGTCTACTGATTCCGAGCATCTCATCTTACAAGAAGACGGGGCACCCTCTCATTGGAGCACCGATGTTCGTCACCGAGTAAACGACGAATTTCCGCAACGCTGGATTACGCGTAGTGGTGAAGATGTCATGTACTAGGTCATGTGCTCGGTAAAACTGTAATAATCAACCTGGAGCTTGGTTTGAACACCGTAGTGCTTTAATACACACGGTCATACTGGAGCCGAACAGATTCGAACAACACGCAAGTGTTGTGGAGATGCTCTGGGAATTCAGATGTGAATCACTGGACGGAAAGCGACATTTCCTTCGAGGAGTGTGACAGAAAATTTAGAGAACCGGCATCTGAGGCTAACTGCAGAAATATTCTACTGATGCCAACTCACACTTCACGTAAGGGCCGTGAAGATAAGATTATGGCGTGTACGGAGGCATATAGATAATCGTTTTCCCCTCGCTCTACGAGTGGAACAGAAAACGTAGTGATTACTATCATAAACAGCCTTGATCACAAATTATTTATTATGGTGACCGGTTTCGACCACTGCTGTGGTCATCTTCAGACCAATGAGTAGGAACCTCGTTCTGCTCGAGAGTAGCGATTCTCCAGCAGAAGGAGGTCCTTACAAATTGTTCTGAAGACGACCACAGTAGTGGTCGACACCGGTCACCATAATAAATAATTTGTGATCAAGGCTGTTTTTGATAGTAAATATTTGTAACACATTGATCACTGTCACTCCCATAATGTACTCAAAAGTAAGAAAACGTAGTGACTAGTAGTGGTACAGGAAACCCTTCGCCGCGCACCACACCTTGGCTTGCGGAGTGTGTATGTAGATGTAGAACAGTAGCAGACGCGCTGCTGGAAGCACGATAGGAGCGCACGTTCTCGGACAGCATTAAAGTGGTCAAAGTGACGACATTTCGGAGAGAGAACGCAGTAGTTCCAGCAGTGGTATTTTTATCGACACGAACAACAAACATACTATCCCAATTTCGACCTCTATGAACATCAGTTTTAATCAGTGCCAAATCAAATTTAATAGCAAGCCAAGTTGCAGGACCACAGAATAATTACTGACAGGAAACGGTGGCTGTAGCAATGTTATAGCCAATGTCGACAACAGAAAGTTGTTTTATCGGTGTGCTGCCGCCTGTATACACGATGAATCCTACGCGAGGCGCCTTGCTGCGGTAGTGACGTAAAGAATACTAGAGTAGCGGCGCGCAGCAGCTGCTTACGTGGTGACTGCGCCAGCTGGTAACGTGCGGCTGCCCGTCCACTGTACATACATCCTCTTACACTGACAGTAGCAGGAAGCTGTCCTATCAGAATCCACACGCTCTCGCGTTACACAACAGCTTACGTAACTGTAACGCGATATCCTGAGCAGCCATAGTGTCTTCCAGGGACCAGGATACTGTAGTGACCACCCAGAGTGGGTATAGCGAGATATAGCGACGCAGGACGATTGGCCGTGTACGTAGCTGGACATTAATAAAATCGACAAACTGCAGGGTCGGATTCCTGAATGGAGGAAAAAAGGTCTTATGAATATATGCCCGGAAATGCGTCGTTGCCACGTTAAATGGCGATGAAGGACGAAAGTTCCCCCGACCACATGCGGGTCTGTAGCTCACAGATGACGATTATACAGATTGATGATGCCAGCTCTGTTGAAAATTGCTTCTTCGTTACAGAGGACTGATGACAGAAATCCCGCAATTGTGATGGTCTGGTGCAAAAACCATAGAAAAACCTTTCTCGTAGAGGGAAATCCGCAGCTGATAATCCTTGTACACGTTGCACGTGATGGGGGTGGTAGCGGTTGTCTTGCAGGATACACATAATCGCACTTTGGCTTAAGCCACTTGCCCGAAGCTTGCAATAAGGTTCGTCTCAAGATCCTGTAGAATCCGGTCCTCCAAATGTGGTGTCCTCCGCCACCCTACACGTTCGCCTGTCTCAAGGGAGTCATGGTCAGAAAAACGCCCAAAAATGGCTGAAATGTCGTGTGATGTGGTACCGATTCCACTTGCTTGGCCATACACAAACACCATCTCGGCTTGTTCCCGACATGAATACCTTACCCTTCTGTTGCTACAGTAGGCTGCCTCAACCACAGGGCCTTTAACACACAAAGAACACACGACATGCGATCAGAGGAACGCTTGTTCGTCAGCGCCATCTACCGGACACATGTTCGTAGGACCTATTTTCTTCCCTTTCCAGTCAAAAACCGTCCCTGAAGTTTGTCTCTTTTATTCATGTTCGCCCTGTACAGGTGGTAACCTTCCATTTACAAACAACTCTGCTACCTATCAGCTGTTATGTCGTCTCTTGCAGTTTGTGTGCTGCTGAAGTCGATGGTGCGTTGACTATAATTGATGTACATGTGGCTCAAAGTTGCGTTACCATTGCTTTTCTTCGTGTGGATAAAAATAACTATGCTGGAGTTAGTGTGTTGGAAAACTTCTGTACCCGGGATGTCGGCACTTTCTCCCAGACTGTATAGTCGTAATCTGGTCCCGCTAGTTCATCCGTTGCTGGTCACTGGCCATTCATTGTGTATTCACCATCGTCTTCCTCCGACTTATCCAGCCAGTACGCCAAGGAGGAGGACATACTCGCACAGTGTAACGTGGTCTCGAAACTATGATGCGACTCGGCATTTTTCTGACTTACAAGCGTTTCCAGAGATGATAAAAATTCCAGGACTGTGCGAGAATCTAAATCCATCAAGTTAAAAATTACATTATATAATAATGGACTGTGCCTCAGTTGCATACGAGACTTCGTTCAACAGTGTCTTATCGTTACATATGTTTAGCTTTTACAATTTCTTCACAATTACGTATTCCGTTGTTTCTTGTATTAAAAACTAGAAAGTTAAACGTAATATGGTTAGTGACTGGTCAGCATGGAATGCACACCTCCTGTTGTGTGATTAACACTACTAAAATGGAGTCTTTCACTTGCAGCGAAACACTTGAGCTCTGTTCATCTTTCTCACTTGTAAAGATAGAAAGAATCCCCTTAGCGACTAGTTCTTAGGTAGTAAGGGAATTACACTGAAGTAGATATAATATATGCGATCTGGTTCATTTACACGCTATCACTACTCTAAAACAATTACTGCGATTTCTGTCATTATGCACTTAGCGTTCTCTTGATTGTTAGGTGTCTCCATAAAAATAGTATGGATATGGGATGAACAAAATAACTGTTTGCATCAGCGCGGACCCACATGCCCCGCTTCATGATCTCTAATTTGGTACTGAGTTATGTGTGCCTCGATGACTGAGTTCGTAGTGGATAAATGCCAGACTGGGAATCTAAAGATCTGACGTTGAAATGCCCTCGCCCGCGATCGTTTATAGAAATTTTTTTTCATGGCTTCTTTCACCTCTAGAAGTAAATTACATAGAAACTACAGCGCCTTACTCACAGCGTAAATGCAAAAGTGCACGCGCCACAGCATATAGTTATTGCTCGTCACCTATCTCTACGTGTTGGGAAACCGTTCTTGTATGAAGGCTTCAGTAGATGGAAATAGACAGCGTTTCAGAAGACGATCTTCTCGCCGAGAGAGAAATCATTGCTCTGTTGAAAGTAGTGTATGTAAGTGGAAATTTGCGTTCGAGCATATGTGACAGCTGCCAACCACTACACCAATCGTCGATCTTTTGCACTTCGTACAGGACAACACAACACAACACAACACAACACCTAGTCCCCGAGTGCAGAAAATCTCCGACCCGGCCGAGAACCGAACCCGGAACCCTGCGCACAGAAATTGGCCGCGCATTTCGCACAGCCACCGACGCGGACGTCACGAAGCTTTCGCTGCATGAGTTGCACATTGTTTCATCCTTTTCGCAGTTATGCAGAAGTCATACCTTTTGCACCTTATTTGACTACCGTTGTATTACTTCATCTTCGCTGTACAGAATTGAAAATTCGCCGGTGTAGGCCTACTGACTGAAGTATGTGTAGCGGGACTTTGAATTTCGCCGCGCTACACTCGTTCCCTCAGATATAAATTATACCGTCGCAGCGGTTTGAGCGCTCGACGGCAGAGAAAATACTAAAATTGTAACTTTTTTTTCTATCCGTCTATTGTCTCTCGAGAGCGGAAGCTTAAGGCAGAAGTAAAAAACTTATTAATGTGTAGACATATTGTGGAAGTTGTTATGAAATTCGGAGGATGGAAATAGCAACGTAAAATAAATTGAATTCTGTGTCAAAATGATTTTGATTTGTATAAATTGGTGAATCCTGGACGATTGCAAGATTTCGGAGCAGCTACTACTTTTCATGCAGGAAGTAGGAGATTTTTGAAGACCTGAACGCCGCAAGAAAGAAGACATGTTAACATGGTAAAGGAAAAACTCTTATCGACGCCTTTTCCCCCTGTTAGTCACATTTGTTATTCTCTGTTTTTTTTGTCAAATAATTTTTGTAGTGGAAATTGGTTTGACTTTTGCTCAGAAACGCCACAAGGACCACCCCAACAAAAGCTTTTCCGAATCACGAAGTCCGATAACCTTTCTGTAATACGAAGTCCGATTTGCATTTCATTCTTGCCCTTTTTTCACTGTCATTAACGATTTTAAAACTCCCTTTTTATTCACCATTTTTCCCACATTTTCAACCTTTTCTTTTCTTCTCTTTTTCTTTTTCTTTTTTATTAACCACTACATATGCCACTGACCGAAACCTGGAAAATTGGGAAGAGTTAGTTATTTAACAGCGTTCATTTAAAGACGATATGTGAAAAATGTCGTCGCACTGCGATTTAGGTTTCATGTTACGCTGTAGGTTTACCCTATAACTGGTTGGGTAATTTAGTTCTCGTAGATCGAAGGAAGGTAAGGGAATAACATCTCTAATAGGAACAAACATGCCTAATACAGCTGTGTAGTGTTGAAACTAACCTTTGGACGGAGTACAGATTTACTTTTTTTTTAATTGAGTTATGTGTAAGAGTGCTGCTGGCAGACCATGCTAGAGGCTAAAAGCGACAGGCGTGTGGCGTGTGCACTGGGCGAGGAAGCCCGCTACACAGGATCAGACGGAGTCGTTAATTTTACATCAGAGTAATGAGATGCGGCTCGGCGACGGCAGGCAGGCTAATTGCGCCTGTCCTTTTAATTCCAGTAATTACAAGGCCGTGTCATCTGCCGCATACATGCGGGTGTTCATCGAGGAACACTCAAATCCGCTTTCCCGTGCGCGGCCTCGTTGGTAGTTGCACGTCCGTGCCGTTCGCGTCCGAAAATCCATTCGTGGCAATGCTGTCGTCCAGACAGCAGTACTGTGTGCAACATAAGCTCATTGCGTCTCGCGTGTACACAAAACTGGACGAGAGCGGTCCGGAACAGTAAAGTTCCGCTTTCGTGTAAAGAATACCCCATACACACATAACTGCAGTGCACGGTTCTATGTGTTGGGTGTCATTATTAACGACTTTGTGTCGTACTACATTCGCACGTGAAGAGAAAGAAAAGCGATTGAGTGCATACCTCTGTATTAGGGATCAGAACGAGAGCGAGTACGAGTCTAGTGCTGAGGGTTGCATACCTTAGACATCGAGGCGCGGTTGTTACGTCAGTTCTGTACCAGCTTCGCTCCTCCCCTCTGTAGTTCCCCGAGTGTGAGCCTAAGAATGGTGGCACTGCCGTCGCTTCCTAGTCATAGGCTCTTCCTCTCTTACTGAAGTGGCAGGGCTGTAAGACTAGTCGTGACCCGGTGCGGAAATGGAATGCACCACCTTGCTGTTCTTGAGTAGCACTGACAAGCGTAGCCGCCCTCCGTCCATCTGCTGTTGCCGACTTGTCTGATGTAACATATTGATGTTCTTATCTGCTGTATATATCCGACTGATCGTTATATCTGTACGTCAGACGGAGCAGCTACAAACATCTTCACTGTAACGGCGACTAAATAATTTCGGGTTTTCATAATAATTAATGTTGACTTTTTGCACAGTTGATCATCCTGCATTTGTTCCTGCGTTACCGAAGACAAGATAGTTAATAACGTATTTAAATGTTAGTTATTATTTCAACTTCCTAATTCCGACATTACTGCTTAACCGGAATGTTTCTGATTTTGTGTTACGCTGGTGATAATACAGTTTCCTTTTGGAAATGAAATGTTGAATAGCTATTAAGCTACAATTCACGCTTCGTAATATTTCATAATCGAACCTTCCGTCATCAAACGATACAGTTTGCAACTTGTCAATGATTATCGTTGAATAATGCACACGCAATTATGGAAACCAGGCTAGAGTTTTATTAACAACATTTTATAATAATTAAATGATCACGAATGATTGTGTTTTGTATAATATATGAAAAAGGAGGGTTGATAATACAATTATTCTCAGCAATTATGGCAGCTAAAATATCCGTTATTTTTATAGTTCGTCACTGAAGGATGCGATAGCGAGGTCTATGGTCCATTACTGTACTTCGATACAGTCATTCAAACTTCGTACGCTTTTACTTTCACAAGTTAAGTGTCCAATTCCGTTCTTATATTCAATTTAACGTCCTGTCATATAGTCCACAGAACCTATTATCAGTTATTCGGCGTGTAATAGAATTTAATACTGAGCGTTAATTTTTGTCGCGCACACAATTCCTCAGATATTCTTAGTCGGCGACCTTACGGTAAAAGTCTGTCCTGTGTAAATTAACTATAGTCAATTTTCTTGCAGTTTAACGAAAGTGCCCTGATCCTTTCCGTAGCATATCACACTGAAATATCGCACGCTGGGGCTACGTAGACTTATTCAGAGCAAAGAAAAGAAGTCAAGAGTACTAACAATACCCGCATATGGCTTATATACTTGAATTTAGAAACAAAAGTAGTCGCATTAAACCTTCTTTGATTTCCCTGAAGCGCTAGTTTGCTGTGGGCGTTATTCTGATGAGAGATTATATATCGATAGTTTTAATTAAAACTTTTTCAATGCTATCAGTTATTTCCGATATTATCGATCACTTCTCCCCTGTATGAGAATAAGCCTGAGACTATTGTTCTCAATGAAAAGAGCGGTTATACAAAGGGAAATTACCGATTGCAATGATCAGATGGCCTCTAACGAAGCTGTGTTTTGTGAGATTGTGGAGGTGTTGCAAGACGAAAATTGAGTGATGCAATGTATACAACTGCAAATTTGGTCCATGATAGGGAGTGTTATGTCTGGAATAAAATAGATGTCGTACTCCATAAATCAGACGGAAAACGAACGAAGTTGTTGTATACTTGTTTATTCCACCTCGACGCGAAAAAACAAGTGCCCCGTTAAACGAAAAATAGGCACGGTTATGTCCCTGCTGCCAAAAAAAAGAGCAATTCGTGTGTACTTTTGGTCAGGAAAACTTGCTGTAGATATGGTTTAATAATTCATCATTATTTAGACAACCAACTTCATCCTGGTGTTCTCTTGGAATACTGTCACAGACTTGGCAACGTTTCCAAAGTGTGTGCATATCAACGTAATTATTAGGCATACTCCGGCATACCAAACATTAAAATAAGTTCGCAGCAGTCTTCGAAAAATTTATAGATGTATACAAATACTACTTATTACGTCTTTCGCCACATACCACCGTCGATGGAAAGCGTCGCTTTGTTTCCCGCCACCAACAAAAGTGGAATCTTACGTGCCTATTCGACGGAGCGGACCCAAATTAGGCTAGTGTGATATTCGTGTTATCGGTGTGTGTGAACAGGAATAGTAAAACTCCATCAGCAAGAGCACAGCTTGGTACCGCTCTAACAAATTGGCAGCAATGGAAAATTCAATATGTTTGTAATGGCATGCAGACTGACGCTTTGAGTCGTATGAAAGGCGTGACGAGCAGGATTTGTTTGGACTGACTTAGATGCAGGTTGCAAAAGCAGAATTGCGTAAATGTGCTGCCGAAACACGAGGGAAAATTTGCCTAACTACCCACAGGAGATTCACCTGATGTAAATCATTCACTGAGGTGGCAAAAGTCATGGGGTACGTCCTGACACCGTGTCGGACCACCTGCTTTTGCTCGGCGTAGTGCAGGAGCTCCACGTGGTGCGGAGTCGACAAGTCGCTCCAAGTCCGCTGCAGAAATACCGAGCCAGGCTGCCACTACAACAGTCTGACCTCTCGACTGTGTCCCACAGATGGTCGATGGGATTCATGACGAGTGATCTGAATGGCCAATTCATTCGGTCGAATCGTATGTGATTCCAAACCAAGATGGCACATATAAGTCACGACTGTGCAGCAAGCGATATTCTCTGGGCAGGTACCATTTGTACACCAAAGATACACGAACAAATTTTTCTTTTGGTTGAATGTCAAACTGCACTTCCATGCATTCCATCTGAAAATCTTCTGACAACGCATCTATGTTGTTTGTAAAAGGTGTCAAATAAATACACGAATTCTGATTACTTTTTCCGAAAATCCAGAAATCAGTTTTCGAATTCTTCCACGAAGTCGAAAAGTACGGTTTCGTATTTCATTCCGTCTGTAGGATTACGTATCTCAAGTAATCGTAAGACAACAGACCAGCGCGTCTGATGGACTGTCCCGTTACTGGAGCGCGACTCTCGAGGGTTTTAGCACAGCACGGACGATAATGTTAAGAACGGGACGGACTAATGAGTGATTAATCTCTGTAAGTCCATCTTTATACAGACGGTCGCAGAACGTCGGCTGTTCAACATAAAATGTCGGATGAAAACACCTTCGGCGGACTAAATTTGGAGTTGTTGTTTCATCTGATCACGTAGCGCTGAAACTGGTTCCTCAAGTAAAATAACAAGTGGAAATTGAAATGGCTGAAAGTGTTTTGATTAGAAATTTTATAATGAGAGAATAGCGTCGTGTCGCGAAAGTTCCAAATTGAAAATACTGAATTCATCACAAAGTCACGTGTACGGAATTCTGTGGACTTCTTTTTTTTTTAGCGATCGTGTGATAATGCTGAGTTCTTGAGCAGCAGTGGTACTTTCTTTCCTCCGCGGGCCTCGGGTTGGACACACCTGGTGCAGGTTAGGGAGAGGTCTGAGCGGCGCCACAGCGGCCACCGACTGCATCCCGCGGTTCTTTGCAGCGGGCGCATTACCAGACCGGGGCCTAATTACAGCCACACGCCGATCGCAGCCTCAGCTCGGCCCAGCTCAGCTCGGCTCAGCACGCGTTAATTAAGCAGCCGCGGCCGCAGCACGGCACGGCCACGGCCGCAGTTTTAATTAAGCCGCGGAAGTCATTACCCAGCGCCGGCGCCGCCGCGGATGCCTGAACGGCCGGGCAGCGCAGCGGCGTCCGGAAGGGCCGCCTGCTCTTCTAGCGGCAGCTGTGGCAGAGTGTAGCTACCAGCAGCTTTCAGCAAAACATGCAAAATTCTAGGAATCTTCGCCTACACTAATCAGCCAGAACATTACGACCACCGACCCGCTATCGATATAAACGCGTCCAGGCGACAGCAAAGTCGCCTGACGGTGAATGCCTGCTGGTCAGATAAACGCACGGTGTACGTAGTATCAGTGAGCGTCCTGTCGTGTGTAGGGTGATGACTCCGCGTGATCTGTTTGAGTCTGACCGAGGGGAGATTGTGATGGTCCGGGGGTTCGGTACGTGCATTTCGGAAACTGCACGAATTGTCTGTTCGGGGAGTGCTGTGGTGATTGTCTTCAACACTTGGCGAAACCGAGGTGAAACCACTTCCCGACTTCGTGGGGTTGGGGGGTCACCCCTCAGTACAGAGACGTCAGATGTCGTAGGCTGGGCAGACTGGTGACACAGGACAGGCGGCAGACTGTGCTTCAACTAACATCGGACTTTGATGTTGGGCAGAGTGCAAGTGTGTCAAAACACACAGTGCACCGAACATGGCTGACGATGGGCCTCCACGGCCGACGAACTATGCGTGTGCCAATGCTATCACCAAAATATCGGCAGCTGCGACTCAAATGGGCACCTGACCATCGGCGCTGGACGTAGCGCTGTCGCAGAGCGTAGCATGGTATGATGGATCTCAGTACCTTCTTCATCCTGTCGATAATAATAATATCGTGTGACGAGGGCCTCCCGTCGGGTAGCCCGTTCGTCTGGTGTAAGTCTTTCGATTTGACGCCACTTCGGCGACATGCGCGTCGATGGGGATGAAATGATGATGATTAGAGCTACGCAACACGCAGTCCTTGAGCGGAGAAAATCTCCGACCCAGCCGGGAATCGAACCCCGGCCCTGGGGATTGACATTCTATAGCGCTGACCACTCAGCTGCCGGGGGCGGACATCGTGTCGATAGGACGGTGTGACTCTGTCGTCTTACAGGAGGAGAGCTCCTTGTCGTCTGTACTGCGGGATGGAGACAAGCTGACGGAGGCTCCATTATGCTCTGTGGAACAGTAACGTGGGCATCTGGGGTTCCAGTGGAGCTCGTGTAAGCCATCACGACGGCCAAGGTGTTTCGTACACTGGTCGAAGACCACGTACACCCCTTCATGACGGTCGTGTATCCCGATGGCAGTGGAATTTTTCAACAAGATAATGCGCCATGTCACAACTCCAGGTGTGTGGCGGAGTGGCTCGAGGAACACGGTGGTGAGTTCCAATTGATGTCCTAGCCCCCCCCCCCCCAATTCGCCAGATCTGAACCCAATGGAACTCATCTGGGATGTGATCGAAAGTGGCGTCAGAGCTCTTCTCCAGCCTTCCTGGAATTTACGAAAATTTGGTTATGCCAACTCCGTCCAGCGACGTATCAAGGGCTCATTGCTTATATGCCACAACGCGTCGCCGCGTTACTGGTACCCTTTTAGAAGGTTGATATATCGGCTATTAGGTAGGTAGTCATTATGTTCTGGCTGATCACTGTACATCGGCACATTAAAGGGTCACCTTTTTGGAAGCCCGAAGGCGACGTCGCAATTACACACTTCTGCGTCGCAATGGAGAAAAATAACGCAGGTTCAAAAAACTTTAAGTTTTAATTCTTTTAAATGTGTACATCCATACTCTGCAAACCACTGCGAACTGCACTGCAGAGGGTACACAACGACTATTTTGAATGCCTCTGTAGTTAACCTTAGCTTGTACCTCACCATTGCTACAGGCGCGATACTTTCCTAAGCTCATCATTTAAGATTTTTACTTGAAACTCTGTAATCAGTTTTTCTCAGCATAATTTGCATATATCTTGAAGCATCTGCCAGATCAGTTTTTTCAGCATCTCCGTGAACCTCTCACACGGATCAAACAAACTTGTGACCATCCGTGCTGTGTTCTCTGTATTTGTTCAATACACCCTGTTAATACTACTGGTACGTGTTGTAACAGGCCCTTTTCAACAACTTTTATACCTTGACTCATCCTCTACACGTATGCGGGTCAATGAAGGATGAAACTGAAAGGCCGTGCACACAGTATTAAAGTTGAACTTAGCGGATTTTCTGTGATGGCTTCGTTCTCTCTTCTCAGCGGTAAGATAGTGACCACAGGTCTTGCTTCTGTGAAGGAATTGCACTATTTCTAGAACTGCAAAGTGAGAGGAATCACCAACTACCAAAGAAAAACAGCTTCTTGATTACATCGTCCGTATTCTTAATTACTCGCATGACTGGTTCACAAGGTATAAGGAGCAGCCAAGTCAAAATGAGACAGATGGAAAGAAAGTAAGTAATCCGGTTATAATTACAAAATTAACTGTCTTACCTCTTAACAGATTTATCCCACTGTTAGACAAGGCGCCAGTAACTTCGTGGAAAAATGTTTGCGGCTGTCTACGGAACCAAGATTGTACACGGGGTGCAGCTCTTCGTGCGAAGGTAATCGGCGGCCGCGAATGTTTTTCTTCGGGGTTCCAAAAATATGTAAATCGGATGAGGAGAAGTCGGAAATGTATGCAGGATGTGCAGCGGATTGCCAGCGAAACTTCTGCAGCGTAGTCGAAACTTTTGTGACTGTCGATTTGCATCGACAAACATTGTTCCATGAAAGCAGTGACCATCTTGTCTCACATTGGGATAAATGTGTTAACAGCTATGGCGATTACTTTTGAAATAATGAACTGTGTGTACTTACTTTTTCTTCCAGCTGTCTCTTTTTCATTTAACTATCCTTGTAGATTCTGTGTGAATATACAGAGTTGATTCTTTCACGGTCAATTTTTGCGAAACCAAAACTGGTTTCCACGGAGAAACCTATTTTGTTCTCATTAATCTTCTGACTGATTTGATTGGCTGGCGATTCTTACCTAGTAGAAGGCGGCGTCTGTCCACGGTTCGCTCACAGTTCCAGTTTACTTGCCATCGGTCTTTTGACTGGTTTGATACGGCCCGCCACGTATTCCTCGGCACCACATGCAAAGGCTTCTCTTCTCTTCTGGTTTTCCCACAGTCCATGTTTCACTAACATACAATCCTGTGCTCCAAAGGTACGTTCTCACAAATTTCTTCCTGAAATTAAAGCCTACGTTTGACACAAGTAAACTTATTTTGTGTCCTTTTTGCCAGTGCTAGTCTGCAATTTTTGTCCCCCTCACTCCTTCCGTCTTGGGTTATTTTGCTACCAAGGTAGCAGAACTTCTTAACTTCATCTGCTTGGTAACTATCAATATATAATTTTCTTAGCACTAGTGCGCGTGCAACACATCACAAAACTCTGGACACTCACCTTATTTGATACCGCGAGTCGGGAAGTCGAAAGTCCACTGCAGGGTAGCCGTCCCTCTAGCAACACATGTTGCACGGTGCAGCCTAATCGCCAGGCGGGCCCAAACCGCTAGCAATTCGAGTAGCCTACAACAAAGATCACCAATATAAAAGGAAGTACGTTGCACCTCGTTAACCGTGTGGAACGAGTTCTGCGTGCTTTCACATCACTGGGCAAGCAAGGATGTAAGCTGCGTTCTGTGGCTTATTTTTCACTTCCAGTGCCTTCAACTGTTGCACAGCGGATCGCTAGTCGAAGGGCATCGACTTGTTCGCCGAATGAAGCGACACACGCCGACGAGGCCAAAGACAGCAGCCAAGCAGCAACGCAGGGTGTCTCCGGGAAGGAGATAGTCGTATTCAGTCGATGGCACTTGGCGTCTTAATAGGACACTGGCTAACAAGTGTAGAGTCTGACGTGTAGGTCACAAATATTGATCTGTATGTATGATCCAGTTCCGAATGGACGATCTCTACTCAAAATAAAGAGGCAAATGATTCGCCTTTTGATAGACACTTCCTACTTTCGGAAAAAATGGAGGTCACGGTTGCGCATCGAAAGATAGTTTTCAATAAAATATGGGGTCCAAAGTTAACAATGCTCTGTTAGAAACGTTTTTGTGTCTTCATGCTTCGGCTGTGGTGCCCTCATCCTACGCGTCTAGCAGAGCGAGTTCGGTAGAACAGCAGTCAAGGGATTGACTACTCAACTGCTGGTCCGAATTCGATTCTTGGTCTTAGCTTTTTCTCATTACATATTTTTTTGGGATGTAGCTGACAATCTAAATGCGTTTCTTTCCCTTCTTTTGAAGTAAGCATCGGGAGTTGTGATTAATATTCATGTAAGTATATGTAATGTACCAACTTTTTTTTTTATCGTGTTGCGCATTAGAAAATTACACGTGAAGTACATTATTGCAAAATCATAGCTGATTGTCTATTCGTGAGTGTTCTCGCAAACAGTGGGATGAAACTTACCTTGGAAACATGCGAAACATAAATATTTATCGAGCCACGCGCAACGAAAAAACGAAATATTGTCGCATTGACATGTTTTCTAGTAGATACACGTTTCTAAAAACAGAACTATCGTATATTAATTTGTAGGCGACGAAGATTCTAAACGCATATCTGAAAGAACAGGGGCTGACAGCTTGTTATGGACCACCAATGAATTTTGGTAGACTCCGCCCGCTTTGTAATTCTCTGCTCTGCTGTGATGTGACACAATTTTGAAATGATGCGATTAAGTTCTTTACTGGTCGGAAAAAGTAAACGTCACGCAGTTGACAAAGATTGGTGCATTTCGGTGGCGTCACTTTCGCAGTTCAAGTCGGTTGATCATCACCATCTAGGAAAGTCCTGTCGTAGCATTTCATGTACCGCGATGAAATTTGCTGCTAATGCTTTATATACAAGTATTTGATTATTAATCATACCTACAGATGTTTTACTTAAAAAAGGCAAAAGAAAATATGGAAAGAGGCAAAAAGCCACGACGAAGAATCGACCACGGAGCAGCAGTTTGACCACTCGCCTGCCCAGCTCGCTCTGATGACGCTTAGAATGACGGCCACTGTGATTGTGTGTGAGTACGGTACACAGAAACGTTAATAACTCGACCGTTACTTACTTCGGACCTCATATTTAATTAAGAATAAATGTTTCATTTTAGACTATATTCCACTGTCTGGCAATTAAAATACGATTTTTCCTCCAATTATGACCTCGATTTTTTCAAAAACAAGGATGTCTCTAGCAAAAGCGGAAGCACGTACCTCTTTATTTTCAGTAGACACCGAAGAGGCAAAGAAACCGCTACACCTGATTAAAATCATGTAGGGCTCCCGCGAGCACGCAGAAATGCCGCAACTCGACATGGCATGCACTGGACTAATGTCTGAAGTAGTGCTCAAGGGAATTCACACCCTGAATCCTGCAGGGTTGTCCATAAATCCGTAAGTGTACCAGGGGTTGGAGATCACTCCTGAACAGCACGTTGCAAGCATCCCAGATACGCTCAATATGTTCATGTCTGGGCAGCTTGGTGGCGATCGAAAGTGTTTAAACTCAGAAGAGCGTTCGTGGAACCATTCTGTAGCAATTCTAGACGTGTGGGATGTCGCATTGTCCTGCTGGAATTGCCCAACTCTGTCGGAATGCGCAATGGTCTTGAATGGATGCAAATGATGGATAGGATGCTTACGTATGTGTGACCAGTGAGAGTCGTTTCTAGACGTGCGATGGGATCCTTATCTCTCGAAGTGCACTCGCCCCTCACCATTACAGGACTTCCACCAGTTTGGACAGTCTCCTTGTGACATGAGGTTGTCTCCATACCCGTACACGTCTATCCGCTCGATACAACTTGAAACGACACTCGTCCGACCAGGCATTTTGTTTCCAGTCATCAACAGTCCATTGTCGATGTTGACGGCCCAAGCGAGGCGTAAAACTTTGTGTCGTTCAGTCGTCAAGGTTACGCGAGTGGGCCTTCGGCTCCGAAGGTCTATATCGATAATGTTTCGTCGAATGGTTCGCATGCTGACACTTGTTGATGGCCTAGCATTGAAATCTGCCGCAATGTGCGAAAGAGCTGCATTTCCATCACGTTGAAGGATTCTCTCCAGTCGTCGTTAATCCCGTTCTTGCAGGATCTTTTTCCGTTCGCAATGATGTCGGAGATTTGATGTATTACCGGATTCGTGATACTCGCGGTACACTCGTGAAGTGGTCGTACGGGAAAATCCGCAGTTCGTCGCTGCCGCGGGGAGGCTGTGTCCCACAGCTCGTGCGCCGGCTGCAGCACCACTCTCAGACTCACTTCAGTGTCGATAACGTGCCGCTGTGACCGATACAACAGCTCCGCCAGTCACTCTTTGTCTTATACAGGCGTTGCCGCCTGCAGCGCCGCATTCTGCCTGTTTACGTATCTCTTTCTTTGGATACGCATGCCTATACCGATCTCTTTGGCACTTGCAACACTCGGTCAGAATGGGCCACCCACCTGTCAGACCGTCCCCTTGTAAGACTAAATATACAACGATCACGTGAGAGCTGGAGTTTTGCGTTGCTGCGTAACTCAATGTTTTGGTTTCAGGCACTGGTCCTTATTTCAGAAGGTGTAACATTTATGTGTGTGTGCGTCTGATACATATGTAGAGAGCAGCTCCTATAATCGTACAGAAACATCAGAGGTAACTCGCAGTCTGTTGTCAACGTGGAGAAATCTCAGTAGCCTTATCGAATACCGGACATTTGCCACGCCGGACATTTGCCACACTTCCCGTTCGCCAGGTAGCGATCCCTCAGGTAAGGGACGCCCTTCCTCGTGCTGCTTCTGTCCGCTTTAAAAACCGCCGTCTCCGCATCTTACTCGATACAACCAGCACGTAAGGGACCTACTTCTTCGACATCTTGCCGAAATACAGAGCTTGTTTTCCGAAATCGAAACATTTATAACTTTTGGGAAACGAAAGCAATTACGACAATTGTGTCAGTATGTAATTAGTTCTGTCAAGTATAAATATAGATCCCTCTGACTGTACGGTAGCTTCCTTTCACGCTTACTGATTGTGATAGAAACAGTCCATCGCCATTGGAGCAACAAGAAAGGAACGCTGTAAAGAGAATACGAATGTACGCTACTAATTTCTTTTTGATCGCTTCATTTGTGCTTACTTTAATTACTACAACTGCATGCACAAAAGACAATAAGGAAAGAAGAAATGGGTACGTGAATGTCTGAAAAGAAGAACGACATACTCCATATTAATTTACTCTCTAAAATTCGATATCCCTTGCGGCGAAACATTAGTTAATAAAGTGTAGCGGGACAATGTTCAAAACGTGACTGAAAATACGTTCATAAACGGAGGTAACAACGTTTATGATTGACATGTCATCTAAAGTCGACGTAAAATTTTAGAATGTTAGAAATAAGGAAATGAAGTAATACAAAATGCTGTGCTTGTAACGTACGTTGTTGTTCTACATTGTTTAGCTCTAGTATTTACAGGGTCACAGAGAAAGCATCGCAGGTTTTGAAGGGAAAATTCGTAATTGTAATGATCTCCACTACAACAGAAACAAGAAGCACAACTAGAGGAAAAATAATGTAATGCGTGTCCCAGCTCACAAGCGACATTGGAGCAGGTAGTTCCTGTGACTTTGTATGGACAGTGGTTATATTCGACAACCGGAATAAATTAATAACTGACTCCTTTTACCGACCCCCGGTCTCAGATGAAACAGTTGCTGAACATTTCAAAGAAAACTCGAGTGTCATCGCAAATAGCTACACTACTCATACTATTATAGTTGACAGTAACTTCAATCTACCTTCCGTATGTTGACAAAAATAAATTTTCAGACCCTATTGTACATAGAAAACAACTTCCATAATTGTACATACCTTCCGTATGTTGACAAAAATACATTTTCAGACCCTATTGTAGATAGAAAACAACTTCCATAATTGTTCTAAATGCTTTTTATAAAATTGTTTTGAACAGTTAGTTCACGAAGCCATTCAAATTGTACATGGTTACGACAACACACTTGACCTCTTAGCTACAAATAATCCTGAGCAACACGACGGATACAGGGATTAGTGAACACACAGTCGTAGCGAGGATCAATTCCGTAACAAAGAAATTCTTCATAACTCAATTTCGAAATATAGATATTTATAAAAGGAACGAAAAATTCGGTTGACATTCTCCAATCCTTCCAAACCATGTAAGTTAAGACGATATGTGGCTTAAATTCAAAGAAATAGTATCAACAGCACTCGAGGGATTCACACCAAATAAAGTAATAACAGACGGAACTGATCCCCCATGGTACACAAAACACGACAGAAAGCTGCTGCAGGAGCACCGAAAAAGGGCACGTATAATTTAGACCAGCGCAGAATCTCCAAGATTGGCGGAGTTTTACTGTGGCTCTAAATTTGGTTAAAAAATGATTCAAATGGCGCTGTGCACTATGGGACTTAACATCTATGGTCATCAGTCCCCTAGAACTTAGAACTACTTAAACCTAATTAACCTAAGGCCAGCACACACATCCATGTCCGAGGCAGGATTCGAACCTGCGACCGTAGCAGTCGCGCGGTTCCGGACTGAGCGCCTAGAACCGCTAGATCACCACGGTCGGCCTAAATTTGGTGCGGATTTCAATGCGAGATGCATTTAATAGTTTCCAAAATGAAACTCTCTCTAGAAATGTGGTGGAAAATCCATAGAGATTCTGGTCCTATGTTAAAAAAAACCAGCGGAAAGGCTCAGCAAGTACCTTTACTGTGGGTCGGGCGGCGAGTGAGCAGGAGGGGTAGACAAGGGACCGAACTCTTCGGAGCAGGTGAAATCGTGGCAAACGTCCGCCGTGGCAAATGTCGGCACACCAGCCTTGTCGACTGGCGATGTACTGAAGTTACAACGCGCCTGAGTGGCGGTGTGTGGTGGACGTCAGTGCGAGATGTGAGCCGCAGCCGTGGCCGGGACGGAAGTGCAGCGGCGGGCCGGCTCGAGTATTGACTGCCTCTCAGCGGGACGGGGACGGCTCCTCCATATTTATGTCGACAGAGAGCGGGCGCTGGGCGCCGTGCGTCACGTGATACGGCCGCCGGGCTGCCTCTCCGCCAGTCGCGGGCGCCGCTGTCGTAAACTGCGCCGAACCGGCGGCCAGGCCGGACTGAGGTCTCGAGCCGCTCTGGAGCACGGTCTTGGCTAAGAGCAGGACTCATTGGTCTAACGAAATTAGGTCATAACATGCTGCGTCACCTAGTCCTCTCACGAACTGAGCAGTATATGAAAACAAAAAAGGTTCTCAGAGATCTACTTCGCGTATTTTTGAGCGGGAATTTCTATTATTTAAGCTCAAAAGAACCCGTTTTATTTCCAAAGTTAACGAAAGTAACAACCACGACAGGGTTTGGCAACAAACACCAATGGGACATAAATAATGAAGAAAATGGCTTTGATTCTGTGCAGCTATAGCTGTAAGAGGTAAATAAACTCGCACTTGGTCACGAGCGTGGCGGAAATGATGTCTTATTGAATGTAAACATAGTTCTCATAGCTGTCAGCTATCAGAATCAAAATGCCCACCTATAGCGTACCTTGTACCAGTAGCCTTGCACCGACAGCGCCTAACTATGATAGCTAGGCCGGCCAGCGTGTCCGAGCGGTTCTAGGCGCTACAGTCTGGAACAGCGCGACCGCTACGTCGCAGGTTCGAATCCTGCCCCGGGCATGTATGTGTGTGATGTTCTTACCTTAGTTAAGTGTAAGTAATTCTAAGTTCTAGGGGACTGTTAACCTCAGAAGTCCCATAGTGCTCAGAGCCATTTTTTTAATGATAGCTAGGCGCTCAGAATTTAACGGCGGATGCCGCAACTTACTCGTGGTGGCTCGTAGCACAACCAAACAAGTAAATATGCCTGTTAAAACACTGTCCATATCCATGAAAACACACCCTTTTGAAAAGAATACGTGAAACACATGCAACAGCAACTACAATGAAATATATAAACAGATGGAAGTGGAAAATAGTAATGACTGCTGTTTATGGTAAAATTAACATTGTCAACACTGTCTGCAAATCCAAAAATGGCTCTGAACACTAGGGGACTCAACTTCTGATGTCGTCAGTCCCCTAGAACTTAGAACTACTTGAACCTAACTAACCTAAGGACAACACACAACACCCAGCCATCACGAGGCAGAGAAAATTCCTGACCCCACCGGGACTACGTATCTCCTTATATTTGCTTGACGTTCAGCAGTGATAATTGTATGGGAACGTCGCTGCTCTCGGTTCCTAAGTGAAGGCCGTCGGCCACTGCGTTGTCCGTGGTGAGGGGTAACGCCTGAAATTTGCTATTCCCGGCATACCCGTGATACTAAGGATTTCGGAATATTGAATTCCCTAACGATTTCTGAAATTGAATGTCCCATGCGTCTAGCTCCAACTACCATTCCGCGTTTAAAGTCTTTTAATTGCCAACGTGCGGCCATAATCACGTCGCTTCAAATTCAAATGGTTCAAATGGCTCTGAGCACTATGCGACTTACCTTCTGAGGTCGTCAGTCGGCTAGAACTTAGAACTAATCAAACCTAACTAACCAAAAGACATCACACACACACCCATTCCCGAGGCAGGAATCGAACCTGCGACCGTAGCGGTCGCGCAGTTCCGGACTGTAGCGCCTAGAACCGCTCGGCCACCCTGGCCGGCCGATTGAAAATTCACTTTACAAAAACTGGATTTATTCATGGAAAGCAAACACTGAGAAAAGCTCGTTATAAAGCAAATAGAAATTACATTTAGAACTGTTCAAAATGTTTTTAACCTTTATGGACGAGAGTGCTTAGACGATGGCGAAGCCAAAAGTACATCCGCTTTTTTGGCAATCGCGATCGGGAAATCACAGTTCTGGCGAAAAACATTAGCACACGTAGCAAGCAGCTTCAAACTCTCCACGGCGACAGTTGCTGTTTTGGCGCGCGCGGCAATTCATTAAGTTACACACAACATAATAAGTTCGAAGTACGTTAGTCGTGCAATTCATTTACGTGCAAAACATAACGGTTCTAACCGCAATGACAGTCCATTCGCATGCCGGCCGGGGTGGCCGAGCGGTTCTAGGCGCTACAGTCTGGAACCGCGCGACCGCTACGGTCGCAGGTTCGAATCCTGCCTCGGAGTGGATGAGTGTGATGTCCTTAGGTTAGTTATGTTTATGTAGTTCTACGTTCTAGGGGACTGATAACCTCAGAAGTTAAGTGCTCAGAGCCATTTGAACCAGACCATTCGCATGAACTGTTTGTCGTACTCGATGAAGCTCACAGTATTCATAGTCAATCCACAACGTCCACGTCCACATTTAGTTTATACCATGGTCGAAATAATAAGAAGGCGGCCATTAATTTTCGGATGCTTCTGTCTACCAACACGCGAGCACACCACGACGCCGCACACACACACTCAGTGTCACTCTTCGACTTCGATAGTTGACATATCGATATGGCTCTCGCAGTTCATTACAACAGTGCTGCATATTAGATTTGGTTTCACTAAAACATTTCGGATAAGGTCAAACATTCATTGACATCTTTGCATAAAATGAAGAAGATACATGTAGCAAAGCCGGCCGCGGTGGTGGAGCGGTTCTAGGCGCTTCAGTCCGGAAAGGCGCGACCGCTACGGTCGCAGGTTCGAATCCTGCCTCGGGCATGGATGAGTGTGATGTCCTTAGGTTAGTTAGGTTTAAGTAGGTCTAAGTTCTACGGGACTGATGACCTCAGATGTTAGGTCCCATAGTTCTGTGAGCCATTTGAACCATTTTGAACCATGTAGCAAAATTGGTTGTTGTTGTCGTCGTTGTTGTGATCTTCAGTCCAGAGAGTGGTTTGATGCAGCTCTCCATGCTATCGTATCCTGTGCAAGCTTCCTCATCTCCCACTACCTATTGCAACGTACACCCTTCTGAATCTGCTTAGTATATTCATCTCTTGGTCTCCCTCTACAATTTTTACCCTCCACGGCTGCCCTCCAATACTAAATTGGTGATCCCTTGATGCCTCAGAACATGTCCCACCAAGCGATACCTTCTTCTAGTCAAGTTGTGCCACAAATTTCTGTTATCACCAATTCTATTTAGTTAGGTGATCTACCCATCTAATCTTCAGCATTTCTCTGTGTCACCCTATTTCGAAAGCTTCTATTCTGTTCTTGTCTAAACTATTTACCGTCCATGTTTCACTTCCATACATGGCTACACTCCACACAAAGTCTTTCACAAAAGACTTCTTGACACTTAAATCTATACTCGATGTTGACAAATTTCTCTTCTAGTCGAGCTCATACCAAATGAAAAATTGACATTTATATAAATTTTATCTAACAACTGCTTGCATTTCAACAGCATAAATTATACAGTTACATCACTGGTTGAAATAAGTGGTTCGTGTAATGTTAAAACAGCTGATTCCTCAAACTGGGGTGCTATCAAGCACGGGGTCCCACAGGGTTCGGTCTTAGGTCCTTTACTGTTCTTGATATACATTAATGACTTACCATTCCACATTGATGAAGATGCAAAGTTAGTTCTTTTTGCTGATGATACAAGTATAGTAATAACATCCAAAAACCAAGAACTAAGTGATGTAATTGTAAATGATGTTTTTCACAAACTTATTAAGTGGTTCTCAGCAAACGGACTCTCTTTAAATTTTGATAAAACACAGTATATACAGTTCCGTACAGTAAATTGCACAACTCCAGTAATAAATATAGAATTTGAACAGAAGTCTGTAGCTAAGGTAGAATTTTCAAAATTTTTAGGTGTGTCCATTGATGAGAGGTTAAACTGGAAGCAACACATTGATGGTCTGCTGAAACGTCTGAGTTCAGCTACGTATGCTATTAGGGTTATTGCAAATTTTGGTGATAAGAATCTCAGTAAATTAGCTTACTATGCCTACTTTCATTCACTGCTTTCGTATGGCATCATATTCTGGGGTAATTCATCGTTGAGTAGAAAAGTATTCATTGCACAAAAACGTGTAATCAGAATAATTGCTGGAGCCCACCCACGGTCATCTTGCAGACATCTATTTAAGGATCTAGGGATCCTCACAGTAACCTCACAGTATATATATTCCCTTATGAAATTTGTTGATAATAATCCAACCCAATTCAAAAGTAATAGCAGTGTGCATACCTATAACACCAGGAGAAAGGATGATCTTCACTATGCAGGGTTAAATCTGACTTTGGCACAGAAAGGGGTAAATTATGCTGCCACAAAAGTCTTTGGGCACCTACCAAACAGCATCAAAAGCCTGACAGATAGCCAACTAACATTTAAAAATAAATTAAAAGAATTTCTAGATGACAACTCCTTCTACTCATTGGCTGAATTTTTAGATATAAAGTAAAAAAAAAAAAAAAAAAAAACTTAATCATTAGTGTCATGCAATATTTTGTGTAATGTAATTTCTTGTACAGACATCTTTTATTAACCTGACACGTTCCACATCATTACGAAGTGTCGTATTCATGATCTATGGAACAAGTATTAATCTAATCTAATCTAATCTAATCTATTCGTCAGGACTTCTGAGTACGAAAGTACTGTATTGTAGGGATAAGTTTGGATCGAACTGAAACGTATTTTTTTAGTGTAACATATAAAAATCGTTTTTCTTTCATTACCCTAACGGGCACGTGTAAATTAATAATGTTAACGAAATAGCCGACTACGCCGGAGTCGTAACAGCCCAGTAAGTAGAGACCAAAGACGGTTGATTATTGGCAATAGCTCGTGTAGTTGGAAATTTTTGTACAGTTGTAGGAGGGAGTGCCACGGACTATGTACTAGAAATTCTGTCCCGTGATAACGTGATTGTGAGAGATGGAGGTGCGGTTGAAGATCACTTTGTGCGTTTTTTTTCTTTTTTCTTTTTTTTTTACCCGAAACCATTGGCCTCCAGAGAAATCATTTCCCTGTAGAAAACTTAACCACATTAGATTTGCTACAAAACTGTCTTGTTCATTTTTCTATAGGGCTAATAATTTGCACGCAGCAAGCGAAAGAATGTGAACCTCTCGCGCGTGGTTTTTGAAAGTCAGAACATTGAGGGTTGTATTAAATGACGTCGCTAGGGGCAACTGACTCATTCTGTATGGAGACAGAATACTTATAAAGTATATCGCTGATTTACCGGACGAAGTCTGAAGCATGGGCTTATCCTGTGCCGATTTGTTTAAAAAAATATTTTACAAAGAGAATTAGTCAGGAAAGCGCTGGGGTGAGACGACAAAACGGGGCGGCGATTCGCGCCTGCCGCGGGGCATCGGCGTGCGACCGATCCTGAGCAGGAAATAAAGATGAATTGTGTGTGACTGGTCGACTGGCGTAATACTACTATGTTGCGCCAGGCAGAGAATTTATTACATTTAATGTCGAATTTAAGTTGAATGGTTGAAATACTTAACAAATGGATACGGTAAACAGGCCACGTAGCGCATAATATTGGCTTGAAGAATATACGTGCGTTGCATTACAGCATATATCTGGTTCTACTTGTTAGCTTCAAATTAAATGTGTGACACTAACTGTGATCGGTTTGGAAGATAGGTGACTGTATTCTGGCAGAAGTTAAGCTGTGAGGACGGTGCGTGACTCGTGCTTGGGTGGCTCAGTTGGTAGACGGCACGGTAGCTCAGGTGCTCTCCCTCTGTAATAAAACACTGAGGAATCAACGATCAATTTGAACGGATGTCTTGTGACGTCCGCCCAGACCAAACACAACGAAAAGGAAAACAAAGTTGGTGGAGAACTTCCCGCGGAAGCCAAAGGTCGCGAGTTCTAGTTGCAGCACACAGTTTTAATCTGCCAGGCAGTTTCAACTGTAATCACTGATTTGAGCAATAGCATACAGCGCAACCTTTTATTTATTTGAAAATATTTACGTAACTGAAAGTTAATAAAAGGAAGGAAGGGAGATTAGGGTTTGATGTTCTATTGATATGTAGGTCATTAGAGATGGAGCTTAAGTTCTTAATGTTTCAAGAATATGTAAGGTGCCCGTTACGTGAGGAAGACAGTTTTACCAGATTTAATAAATTATTGTCTCCCGTTGATGAATTCACGATAGTTAGGAAGTGCTTTAGTCCGTAGCCGGCCATGAGTCGGAGAGCGTTTCCCACGCCGGCTGGCTGTCTAGGTGACGAAGCGTCCACATATCGTGCGTAGTGGGGTGGGGCTCGGCGCTGGACCGTAGCGGCAAGCGTCAGCCTGGGAAATGTACATGGCGGGAAGTACCGCCATCTTGGCGCCAAAGTCACCGATTTTGTTTATTTATATTTAATAATTAAAGTCATTTACGACAACATGAATACAAGGAGGAGCCTCTGGATGTTTAAAACTATTTATCATAATTTTGCCTCGTTAAAATTCACACCCGTTCATTAACAAATGCACATCTTAGTAAGTACGAACTTGATCGGAAATCCACGAACTGTGACGAAACTACTAAGAGATACGGACTGCGCGCCAAAGTCGGCAGTCGGCGTTAAGAGCTCTTCCTGTCTTGTTCGGTGGTAGCCGTGCTCTCGGTTACGAGTAGTTTGTGACATAAGTGTTTCATTATTGATCTAATAGGAATAAAAGTGATATTTCGGCATTCTGAATGTTAATTTAGAGTAAATAGATACCCCAAAGTTGATCGGCAGCAATTTCAGACAATTAGCTTCCCCCGACAGAGACATCCAATGCGCCAATGAAGAATCTGCACGGGACGACATTTACGAGAGCTGCACCGCGCACAGGTAGGAGGAAATCCGACGACACGACCCACCAAGGCGGATCAAGGAAGGTCCGACTTGCACTCACAAAGTCCGGGTGGAAATGCTGACCAGTTGTACTGTACGTCACATATACCAGACTCTACGGACTCACGGCTGAGTAATAACAGTATCAGTTTAGAAGCGAGGGGATCTTGCAAACAGGAAGGGAAATCAGCAGTGCTCATTCAATGGAACCATCTCTGCACTTGCTTAGAGCGATTTAGGGAAATCACGGAAATCAAATGGAAGGATCACGTAAAATTTGTAGTAAGGATGCGAATGTAAGACGGAAGCCCAGGGGGAAGGTTCTTCGAAAGTGTGGATAATCTGCACTGGAGACTCCAGATAATAGTACGATTAATTCTACAGTAATATTCGGGTGTTTGCAGTAGTTATTAAAGCATGAGTTCCAACAGGCATCGACCAATTTCTACTGCCACTACCCAAACGGCATGGTTTAGCCCACACGAAAGTACAACGTTAATTACCGCTGAAGTTAAAGAGGAATCCTTGAAAGAAAGGCGATTTATTTGAATGCATGGCGTCTATTCCGTCGAAAAAAAAGAAGAAAAACAGCACCACGCAGATCCCGCAGCTGTGAAACACTGTATGTAAACTGAACGGGGATCATGCAGGAGTCACAGCAGTGTGGGGCCGGCCTAGTGCGATGATGGCAGCCGCCTCGCCAAACGACTCACCGTGCTTTTGTTCACTGTCAGGTCTCGGTAGATATTCTGCAAGCGCCAATCTGCGATCCTCTGGATTTCCGCCAAAAGAAACAAATGGCCGCTGTCTGTTTGGAATGCCCCACCGTTATAGACGCCATATCGAAGGCTATATAGTGCTGCCACGTATCGAAACTTTCTGGAACTATGGTGACTGAAGCGGAAATATTTCACCCTGTCACACAGCTAATTGCGCATTTTTTCAACCGAAATCGGCCGAGACAAAATTGTGTTGCATTACTTGTTGAACGGCCCTGGTAGGTGTTGAAAAACTACGGCTGAGAGCGTTTGCAGGCGCTGTTGCTAGCTAGCGAGGTACGGTGGGAGCAGCGGCAGATGCTCGCCGCGCTATCGCATTCGCCGGCCGTGGAAGTTGGCCCGCCTGTGACGTCACAGCCCGGGGCGGGGCGGGTCCCTTCATTAGGCAAGTTGGCCGCTGACCTCTGTGTGCGCCCCGACCCGTCCATCGCTGCGGCTTGCCGGCTTGTTAGCGGCTGCCGCCTAACCGTGGCTGGCTGCTTCTTTTGGGTACGGACACAAGGCTGAGACTTGTCGCCGAGGGCGTTATGTACGAAGTCAGACGCCTAACTCCTCCAACTCAAATAACTTGTGACTCGTTAAAGATATTTTTGCTCCTTTACTACTACATACACCAGTTGTAACCTGGGGCTCATAAAACAAAGAAACACGCGCTTTTCAAACTTTATTAATCACCTCCCTAGAGATACAAACTTTGCTTTTACACTTAAGTAAAACTTTGGTACCAGATTAGAAGCCCGACACAACACGGTTTCATAGGAACATCCTTTTCTCCACGTTACGGTGCAACCGCTTTGTTTTTCTATCTTTTTTTTCACTTTTGCTGGAGCCCCTCCACGCCCACACCGGCATAATGGCGAACACTAAAGCTCTACTGTCATCTCTTGATAGGCGTTAGTGTTCACTAAGTGAGTTCTTCGCAGTATGTGGGTACTGCGATGTTTGTGTACGTCTAGTTATAACTAACAATTAATACGCTTCCATATGGGGATAGTTTGGTTCGAAAATTGAACGTAGGGTATCGGTTTGAAGGGAAGAGGAGAGCCACGGGGAGCGGCCGCGCGGCTAGAGGCGCCATGTCACGGATTGCGCGGCCGGAGGTTCCAGTCCTCCCTCGGGCATGGCTGTGTGTGTTGTTCTTAGCATAGCTTAGTTTAAGAAGTGTGTAAGTCTAGGGACGGATGACCTCAGCAGTGCGGTCCCTTAGGCATTCTCACACATTTGAACATTTTTTTAAATAGGAGAAAAATATAGCTCAGTGGACATTAAAAACCACGTTCTGATGGCAAGCAACGTAGTGCGAAGAAACTTCAGTATGAAAGAACGACTTCTTCTTTCAGACATGAACTGTTCGGATTCGGGAAGACGAAGGTTCATTCACGCGTCTGGCTATCCTGATTTCCCTAAATCGTTTCAGGCACGGCCATCTGCTTTCCCCATTCTTCCCAAATCCGATGAGACTGGTGACCTCGCTGTTTGGTCTCTTCTACCAAATTAACCTAGACCAACTGTTTAGATTGACAAATGACAATATTTGCTGAAACGTATTTATTTAATTCAGAATGAAATGTTTTGACCATTCAGAATGAATTGAGCGAACCTGCGATGCAAACCCTGGGGAAGAAGTAATGATTCGAACTGAGAATAGCCAGTAATAGTCGAAACAGGGTGAAGTTGAAAAAAAAAGGGGGCGCTCATATCGGAATAAACAAATGCGTCCGAAATACGCCAAAAAGGAAAGAAAGGGCTAATAAAATCCACCATTTTTTGGATTACAGTGACAAAAAGAATATATATTTCATTGTACCTCATGTTGTGAAACTCGGGTAAAAAAATACTTTTCATCATCTTTCGATCGCTACTCATAACACTACACTCAAAGCGTACGGATGAAATTACTACTTAGCGTACCGCAGCGGTTAGGCGGGCAGACAAACAAGACTCCTGTAGCCTGGATGGCTGTGAAACAGTCGCGCCCGTTCTGTTGAAAACTTGCGACACCTTGCCTTCCCGGCTAACAGGCAAGAGGGAGCAGGTTTAAAGTGGTTGGCTCACAGCATAGGAAAACACTTACTATACCCGCAGCAAAAGTAATAAGCAGTGCTTTGTCTGAAGGAAAATGTACACAAAATATAAATGGAACTCCATTATCAGATACAACTGTGAAGAGAAGAACTGCTGAGATTTAGGAAAATGTGAAAGAAGCTGTTACTACTACTTTGAAAGAAAGGGAATATTTTTCTCTGCAGCTTGATGATAGTACAGAGATTGCTGGCCAAACTAATTTATTAGCGTTTAGTCGTTTTGAGATGAATGACAGTATTCAAGGAGAACTATTGTTTTGCCAGTCTTTGCCGACAGAAAAAACTGGCGAAGAGATTTTATAATCTATTGACAACTTTATGAAAGAAAAGGAAGTAGATTGGTCTCAGTAGGTAGGTTTGACAATTGATGGGGAATGTACTATGTGCGGTATTCACATTCACTTAATCGCCAAATGCTCTTTTGGTTCGGTGGACACATTGTAGCTTACTTAGAAAGGCTCTCAGTTTAGTGTAGTGTTTTGTGTGGTAAAATGCACAGTAAACACACACAGCACAGCTTCTGTGAAGTTCGGTGGCTACAGAGAAGTGAACTGTTGCCAAGACTTTTCGAACCCTGCGAAAACCCAGATTTTGCTTATGGGTAAAGACTGTGATAGAGAACATGCTGGTTCGTACTTAGATCGTGTGACTGATGAAAACTGGTTGACGCGGTTGGCGTATTAGGCGGACATTTTTGGTGCTCTCGGCGTTCTTAACCTAACTTTGCAGGTCAAGGGCGTCCACAAGTTTCTTGCGCAACACAAAGTAGAAACAATGATAATGAAGCTTCAACTATGGACTAAAAACTGGAACAAGATTCCTTCAATTTATTTCCAATCTTACACGGTTTTCTGGAAATCATCTCTGTCAAAACTGATAAAACAACAGCTAAACTTTAACAAATATCTTTAAGTGTCTTAATTGTAACACTAAGTTTCTTTAAAAAGTAACTTTCTCTAAAACAGTTAATTCTTGAAGCACCACAGTTTTTAAAACTAATAATAATTTATTTTAGATACTTATACCGTTATTATACATTTTGTCCTTCATTCATATGAATCAGAAATCAGCTAACTAGACTGACAAGACCAGTGTCTAACCTTTTTCACGTTTCTTTTAGAAACTACTTCCCTAAAACTGGGTGCGAAATCCAAATGATTAGAAAGCCCTTTAAAGAAGGTTACTTCAAAAAATTGAAAATGTCATCAAGTGAAGGAGACTATCATATCAAACGACTCTAAAATCGTTTTCTAAAACGCTACCATTGATCAAGAGCGTCCAACAATTGCCAAATTTGCACAGAGACACTAGAGCGGCGTTGTGAACGAGCCTTTTCAACATTACTTTCGAAAAATAATTACAGGGCTAGACTGAATGTAGATAGTAATTCAGGCCAAAAGTAACGAGTTTCAATCCAGATATTGATTCTCTCGTGGGGGACAAACAATGTCAAGAACCTCATAGAGATCTTTTTGACACTGATCACTCGATTTTGAATTTGCATGTAGTTGTGACAGCTAAGTGAACCGAATAAAAATCTTTTCTTTATAAAAAATATAATTATTTTTCAATCCTTGTACAGTATGGTTTAGTAATTAGGCCTACTGACATGTGTACACATTATACGTAGGAATCTATTTCTGTATTTTTATATTTTTTACTTTTATGTTTTAGCTGCTGCAACTCTAAACTTCTTTCACAAAATAGGTAGTCCGCAGAATTACAAAGGTTGCGAATCGCTGCTCTAAAGAATTAGTCCGCAAGGGTGAAGCTGGTATTACCAACAAAGGCGTCATTCTTTCCTTTTGATCATGCGATAAAACACCTAGTATTATGTAGTCGGTATTCGGGGCAAAAGCGCGGGCAGGGAATCTGTATGGAACGCAGCTTTCCCCGCCGCAGCGTTCAAAGACGGGAGTTGCGAATGGCGCAGTCCCAATTACACGGCCGGATGTCTGAGCACACAGTGGGTGCAGATGTCGTACGGGGCGCTTAATGAGTCACCTCAGCCAATACAGCCGCGCCAGCGGTTCTCATTAATGGACCCCGATGATGGGTTTGTACTCGGAACCCGCGGATAACGAGACCCGAGGTAACCTAGTCCCTGGTTTTTCTTTCAGCTCCGCCCGTGCTGTGGTGGTACTGGGCCGAATCTTTCTGTATCGCGGGAAACCATCATCCGTTGTTGCAATGTTGAGATAACAGTTTGTTCCGTCTTCTCAAAGCCGTAACAAGTGACTTTTTCTCCTGTGCTCACGAATTAAACTTCACTGTTCGTTTATACACCTCATCAGCATTTAGCTTTAACGTCCGGAGAGAAGAGCACTTAAAGTGAATGTACCTATATTGTGAGCGTCTATTCTTTCTTCTTTTGTGGCTTAGCAACATTTGTATCATTTTATAGGGGAGAAATTGTGGTGCGTTGATGATGATGAATATCTGTGTACAAAGGCAAATCGAAATGGTTGTCATGTTAATGTTCCCGTCACAAAAACTGACAACGGCCGGGAGAGCTGTGTGCTAACCACACTCCCCTACATATGCGCACTCAGTGACGCCTGTAAGCTGAGGATGGCACGGCGGGAGCTCAATAACGTTGGGCCTTTCGAGGCCTGCTCGGTCGGAGACCATGCTAACGTCTTGTGGAAACCACTCAATCTTTCCACAGTATCGTATATGCGGGATGCGAATTTGAAAATGGAAGGCTCTTTGACTCTACAGCGCAGTGTCTGGGACTCTTGCCTCTGGAACTCTTGCCTCTGAAATTCATGGCCTCGTCGAGAGACGAGCGGCGGTACTTTAGCGCTGAGTGTTCTGAAGTAATAGTCGAGTTTAATAAAAGCCTTTTCAAAAATATTGTTCTGGTAGTACGAACAGTTTCAACAGAAATGCGTATAAACACATGACATTGTTTTAATAATGGAAGTAAAATATACTGCTAAAAGGTGTTACATGTTTCACAAATAGGCGGTGTACCTCTTGTTATTAAAACGTTTTTGACGGATGGTAAAATTGGAAAATAATTGCCTGTTGATGCAAGAATCGTGTTTTCCATTTATGGATGTGGAAACGAATGCAACTGTGAGCGGCGAAAAGGCTTGAAACATACCATTCACTCATGTATATGTATCTCATATGACAACAAGTTTTTGCATTCCATTGTAGAAATCTCGTGCATTTCTACGAAAACCGCTTCACCCGAAACTGCTTTCGTTACCCATTTTTGTCTTCCTTTAGATCGAGGATGTTTAGCCTTTAACTTACCTGGGTCACACAGGAGGAAGAGTATTGGCGGGCCGCATATAATATGCTTGAAACGAATAATAACCGCGGGAGGGGGCGACCTGAGGTATATAGATAAGTACTTTAGAATTTATTAATACATAAATACAGTAAAATTAAAAAGACCTTTGGAGAAAAGAGAACGACTTGAATGAATATCAAGAGCTCAGCTGGAAACCCAGTTCGAAGCAAAGTAGGGAAAGCAGAAAGGTGGAAGGAGTATTTAGAGGGTCTCTACAAGGGCAATGCATATGAGGGCAATATTATGGAATGGAAGATCATGAAGACTGCGCGAAGAGTTTGACAGAGTCGAAACAAAGCCCCGGGAGTAGATAACATTCCATTAGAACTACTGATAGCCTTGGGAGAGCCAGTCCTGACAAAACTCTTCCATCTGGTGAGCAAAATGTATGAGACAGGCGAAATTCCTGTATGAGACAGGCGAAATTCCCTCAGACTTCAAGAAGAATATAATACTTCCAATTCCAAAGAACGCAGATGTTGACAAATATGAAGATTACCGATCAGTTTAATAAGTCACGGCTGCAAGATACTAAAGCCAATTCTTTGCAGACGAATGCAAAACCAATAGAAGCCGACCAGGGGGAAGATCAGTTTGGATTCCGTAGAAACACTGGAACACGTGAGGCAATACTGGCCCTACGACTTACCTTAGAAGCTACATTAAGGAAAGGCAAAGCTACGTTTCTAGCATTTGTAGACGTAGAGAAAGCTTTTGACAATGTTGACTGGAATACTCTCTTTCAAATTATAAATGTGGCAGGGGTAAAGTACATGGAGCGAAAGACTATTTACGATTTGTACAGAAACCAGATGGCAGTTATAAGAGTCGAGGGGTATGAAAGGGAAGCAGTGGTTGGGAAGGAAGTGAGACAGGGTTGTAGCCTCTCCCCGATGTTATTCAATGTGTATATTGTGCAAGCAGTGAAAGAAACAAAAGAAAAATCCGGAGTAGGTATTAACATCCATGGAGAAGAAATGAAAACTTTGAGGTGCGCCGATGACATTGTAATTCTGTCAGAGACAGCAAAGGACTTGGAAGAGCAGTTGAACGGAATGAGCAGTGTCTTGCAAGGAGGATATAATATGAACATCAACGAAAGCAAAACGAGGATAATGGAATGTAGTCGAATTAAGCCGGTGATGCCGACGGAATTAGATTAGGAAATGAGACGCTTAAAGTAGTAAATGAGTTTTGCTATTTCGGAAGAAAAGTAACTGATGATGGTCGAAGTAGAGAGGATATAAAATGTAGGCTGGCAGTGGCAAGGAAAGCGTTTCTGGAGAAGAGAAATTTGTTAACATCGAGTATAGATTTAAGTGTCAGGAAGCCGTTTTTGAAAGTATTTGTATGGAATGTAGCATGTATAGAAGTGAAACGTGGACGATAAATAGTTTAGACAAAAAGAGAATAGAAGCTTTCGAAATGTGGTGCTACCGAAGAATGCTGAAGATTAGATGGGTAGATCACATAACTAATGAGGAGGTACTGAATAGGATTGGGGAGAAGAGAAGTTTGTGGCAGAACGTGACTAGAAGAAGGGATCGGTTGGTAGGACATGTTCTGAGGCATCGAGGGATCACCAATTTAGTATTGGAGGGCAGCGTGGAGGGTAAAAATCGTAGAGGGAGATCAAGACATGAATTCACTAAGCAGATTCAGAAGGATGTGGATTGCAGTAGGTACTGGGAGAAGAAGAAGCTTGCACAGGATAGAGTAGCATGGAGAGCTGCATCAAACCAGTCTCAGGACTGAAGACCACAACAACAACAACAACATGATTATTTATTCTAAAAAAGCAAAATGAAATTAATGTAAGATTATTTATAAGAGAGTTCATTAGTTTCATAGCTTTACATAAACAGAACTGTATGGAATATGTTTTTTTTTTTTTTTTTTAACTTATTATAGGACAGGCGGCCCACAGGCTCGGGCTGGACACCCCTGCTTTAGACATGGTTGGTTACACTATTAACCACCAATGTTGCCCAATTTAGTTGTTTTCCAACTAGATCTAGTCTTTTTGAAAGGCGATCTGGTTGGAAAATTTAAGATCTGTTTGCTAGTGGGAAACTTAGTCTTTTAAAAATTTTATTTGGTTGAATTCTAGTCTTTTTAATATAATATTCTTCGAAAAACTTATTTTGTTCATTCTGGTTCATTTGAGGATGCTCAACAGGTTGTAGAAGAAATTACTTTCTTGCAACTGCTTATACTACTAAATCTGTTATGAAACATCAAACGTTGACCAGAGAGGCTGCTTTCTGGCTACCGCGCATGCGCAGAGCGGAAGTCGCGTCCGGTCCCAAACCTGGATACTTGAGGTGGGGCGACAGCTGTTTGAAGAGCAGCCACGCGCTCCCTGAGGACAACGCTCTGCCTCTGTCCAAGCTGCCAGTTTGGCGCAAGCGCGTAAATCTCATTGTAGTGAGGGTACGCGGCCTTTCATCAGCCGATCGCGTTACTTCACTGTTTGTGGATCTTCGATAGTTGTAAGGTAAGCACTTTATTTGCTCCTATGTTTTATTTTTATTTATTCTTATAAAATCACCTGTAGAAGTTCAGGTGATCGCCGCTCGGTGGTAGTCGATCAGTAAGTTTGAAGAGCCCAGACACCAAGCACGGGGTCTTGACTTCACAGAAAGTGTTCTTTCTAAATTATCTAGTCTCACTAATTGTCAACGTCGACGCGCATGCGCAGTAACGCCTGTTTGCTGGTTCTTCAAGTAGCCTCGTCGCAGCCCTTCGAACGAACCTAATCTAACGAGTGCAAGAAGTACTTAAGTACGGAACTGTCATACTTTATTTTGTAAAATTATTTTTAGTCTATTAAAAATTGAAATGGTAATTTAACTAACTTCAGTAATTCATGATACGGTATAATTCCTATTGTCGAGGGCTGAGCAGCTGTACGAAACGCAAACTGCTTGTTGTCATTCAGTTGTTGTCGAGTTCGTGTCAGAAGTGGCTGTGCTTAGTTCAAATGGTTCAACTGGCTCTGAGCACTATGGGACTTAACTACTGAGGTCATCAATTCCCTAGAACTTAGAACTACTTAAACCTAACTACCCTAAGGACGTCACACACATCCATGCCCGATGCAGGATTCGAACCTGCGAGCGTAGCGGACTGTAGCGCCTAGAACCGCTCGGCCACCTCCGCCGGCTGCTGTGCTTAGTGCTTGTTCTTATCGTCATAGTGATTGATTATAATTACAGTACACGCAAACGTTTAGGGAAGAATGGTTAAAAAATCAGAAATTTGTCCAATGGTTATCACAAGCTGTAGGAGATAACACAAAAGCATTGTGTAAAGTGTGTCACTGTACTGTAAGAGCTCGGTTAGCGGAGATAGAAAATCACGCAGAAACAAAAGAACATAAATCTGCAGTTTCTTCCTTTTACTCCCAAAGACAGGCAAAAATTAATTTTAAACCAGTTCAGGATTCCGTAAGACGTTACGAAACTGAAGGGTCACTCGCCCTCTGTATGTCCGCAAATTTATTGGATTTTGTGTGATTTATCAAAGCCGCCAAACAGTTAATTATTATGATTATATGACCGTGTGCTTAATGGATGAAGGGCTATCGGTTTTTCTGCTGTGGTTTCGGGGGTATTTCAACCGAGTGCGGCTGTTCTGAGACTGAATAGTGGAATGATTGAAAGTTTGTCTATTACTAAGGACCATAAAGGTTGCGATGTGCAACTGATATACATTTCCTACTAACACACAAATTCTGAGACAGTTGCTACCTTCGCCTTACACGTCTAACTATAGTTATATCTTTTTATCGGTTGCTGATTTTCAGTACTTCGTCACACGCAATGCTGATGGTTAACATTTTCAACAATCCTCACTGCAATCCATGGTTGTTGCTGGCCGACGCGAAACGCGTAATTCGGCACTTGTCACTTCCTGTTTCACATCACTCGCGAACCGGTATTAGTGAGGGTGAACCCGCTCGTCACACTGCGGTGAATTTCACCGTCTGCAGCCCACTCGACCACCATTCTTGGCCGCCTCTCCAGCACGTGGGCCCGCTCCACACACTCCAGTGCTACTCCGCACTCCACACTCGTCTCACTGCCTCCTGCAGCACTCGCGAACCGGTATTAGTGAGGGTGAACCCGCTCGTCACACTGCGGTGAATTTCACCGTCTGCAGCCCACTCGACCACCATTCTTGGCCGCCTCTCCAGCACGTGGGCCCGCTCCACACACTCCAGTGCTACTCCGCACTCCACACTCGTCTCACTGCCTCCTGCAGCACTCGACAATCGGTATTAGTGAGGGTGAACCCGCTCGTCACACTGCGGTGAATTTCACCGTCTGCAGCCCACTCGACCACCATTCTTGGCCGCCTCTCCAGCACGTGGGCCCGCTCCACACACTCCAGTGCTACTCCGCACTCCACACTCGTCTCACTGCCTCCTGCAGCACTCGACAATCGGTATTAGTGAGGGTGAACCCGCTCGTCACACTGCGGTGAATTTCACCGTCTGCAGCCCACTCGACCACCATTCTTGGCCGCCTCTCCAGCACGTGGGCCCGCTCCACACACTCCAGTGCTACTCCGCGCTGGACACTCGTCTCACTGCCTCCTGCAGCACTCGCGAACCGGTATTAGTGAGGGTGAACCCGCTCGTCACACTGCGGTGAATTTCACCGTCTGCAGCCCACTCGACCACCATTCTTGGCCGCCTCTCCAGCACGTGGGCCCGCTCCACACACTCCAGTGCTACTCCGCACTCCACACTCGTCTCACTGCCTCCTGCAGCACTCGACAATCGGTATTAGTGAGGGTGAACCCGCTCGTCACACTGCGGTGAATTTCACCGTCTGCAGCCCACTCGACCACCATTCTTGGCCGCCTCTCCAGCACGTGGGCCCGCTCCACACACTCCAGTGCTACTCCGCGCTGGACACTCGTCTCACTGCCTCCTGCAGCACTCGCGAACCGGTATTAGCGAGGGTGAACCCGCTCGTCACACTGCGGTGAATTTCACCGTCTGCAGCCCACTCGACCACCATTCTTGGCCGCCTCTCCAGCACGTGGGCCCGCTCCACACACTCCACACTCGTCTCACTGCCTCCTGCAGCACTCGACAATTGGTATTAGTGAGGGTGAACCCGCTCGTCACACTGCGGTGAATTTCACCGTCTGCAGCCCATTCGACCACCATTCTTGGCCGCCTCTCCAGCACGTGGGCCCGCTCCACACACTCCAGTGCTACTCCGCACTCCACACTCGTCTCACTGCCTCCTGCAGCACTCGCGAACCGGTATTAGTGAGGGTGAACCCGCTCGTCACACTGCGGTGAATTTCACCGTCTGCAGCCCACTCGACCACCATTCTTGGCCGCCTCTCCAGCACGTGGGCCCGCTCCACACACTCCAGTGCTACTCCGCGCTGGACACTCGTCTCACTGCCTCCTGCAGCACTCGCGAACCGGTATTAGTGAGGGTGAACCCGCTCGTCACACTGCGGTGAATTTCACCGTCTGCAGCCCACTCGACCACCATTCTTAGCCGCCTCTCCAGCACGTGGGCCCGCTCCACACACTCCAGTGCTACTCCGCGCTGGACACTCGTCTCACTGCCTCCTGCAGCACTCGCGAACCGGTATTAGTGAGGGTGAACCCGCTCGTCACACTGCGGTGAATTTCACCGTCTGCAGCCCACTCGACCACCATTCTTGGCCGCCTCTCCAGCACGTGGGCCCGCTCCACACACTCCAGTGCTACTCCGCACTCCACACTCGTCTCACTGCCTCCTGCAGCACTCGACAATCGGTATTAGTGAGGGTGAACCCGCTCGTCACACTGCGGTGAATTTCACCGTCTGCAGCCCACTCGACCACCATTCTTGGCCGCCTCTCCAGCACGTGGGCCCGCTCCACACACTCCAGTGCTACTCCGCACTCCACACTCGTCTCACTGCCTCCTGCAGCACTCGCGAACCGGTATTAGTGAGGGTGAACCCGCTCGTCACACTGCGGTGAATTTCACCGTCTGCAGCCCACTCGACCACCATTCTTGGCCGCCTCTCCAGCACGTGGGCCCGCTCCACACACTCCAGTGCTACTCCGCACTCCACACTCGTCTCACTGCCTCCTGCAGCACTCGCGAACCGGTATTAGTGAGGGTGAACCCGCTCGTCACACTGCGGTGAATTTCACCGTCTGCAGCCCACTCGACCACCATTCTTGGCCGCCTCTCCAGCACGTGGGCCCGCTCCACACACTCCAGTGCTACTCCGCACTCCACACTCGTCTCACTGCCTCCTGCAGCACTCGCGAACCGGTATTAGTGAGGGTGAACCCGCTCGTCACACTGCGGTGAATTTCACCATCTGCAGCCCACTCGACCACCATTCTTGGCCGCCTCTCCAGCACGTGGGCCCGCTCCACACACTCCAGTGCTACTCCGCGCTGGACACTCGTCTCACTGCCTCCTGCAGCACTCGCGAACCGGTATTAGTGAGGGTGAACCCGCTCGTCACACTGCGGTGAATTTCACCGTCTGCAGCCCACTCGACCACCATTCTTGGCCGCCTCTCCAGCACGTGGGCCCACTCCACACACTCCAGTGCTACTCCGCACTCCACACTCGTCTCACTGCCTCCTGCAGCACTCGACAATCGGTATTAGTGAGGGTGAACCCGCTCGTCACACTGCGGTGAATTTCACCGTCTGCAGCCCACTCGACCACCATTCTTGGCCGCCTCTCCAGCACGTGGGCCCGCTCCACACACTCCAGTGCTACTCCGCACTCCGCACTCCACACTCGTCTCACTGCCTCCTGCAGCACTCGCGAACCGGTATTAGTGAGGGTGAACCCGCTCGTCACACTGCGGTGAATTTCACCGTCTGCAGCCCACTCGACCACCATTCTTGGCCGCCTCTCCAGCACGTGAGCCCGCTCCACACACTCCAGTGCTACTCCGCACTCCACACTCGTCTCACTGCCTCCTGCAGCACTCGACAATCGGTATTAGTGAGGGTGAACCCGCTCGTCACACTGCGGTGAATTTCACCGTCTGCAGCCCACTCGACCACCATTCTTGGCCGCCTCTCCAGCACGTGGGCCCGCTCCACACACTCCAGTGCTACTCCGCACTCCACACTCGTCTCACTGCCTCCTGCAGCACTCGCTAACCGGTATTAGTGAGGGTGAACCCGCTCGTCACACTGCGGTGAATTTCACCGTCTGCAGCCCACTCGACCACCATTCTTGGCCGCCTCTCCAGCACGTGGGCCCGCTCCACACACTCCAGTGCTACTCCGCACTCCACACTCGTCTCACTGCCTCCTGCAGCACTCGACAATCGGTATTAGTGAGGGTGAACCCGCTCGTCACACTGCGGTGAATTTCATCGTCTGCAGCCCACTCGACCACCATTCTTGGCCGCCTCTCCAGCACGTGGGCCCGCTCCACACACTCCAGTGCTACTCCGCGCTGGACACTCGTCTCACTGCCTCCTGCAGCACTCGTGAACCGGTATTAGTGAGGGTGAACCCGCTCGTCACACTGCGGTGAATTTCACCGTCTGCAGCCCACTCGACCACCATTCTTGGCCGCCTCTCCAGCACGTGGGCCCGCTCCACACACTCCAGTGCTACTCCGCACTCCACACTCGTCTCACTGCCTCCTGCAGCACTCGACAATCGGTATTAGTGAGGGTGAACCCGCTCGTCACACTGCGGTGAATTTCACCGTCTGCAGCCCACTCGACCACCATTCTTGGCCGCCTCTCCAGCACGTGGGCCCGCTCCACACACTCCAGTGCTACTCCGCGCTGGACACTCGTCTCACTGCCTCCTGCAGCACTCGCGAACCGGTATTAGTGAGGGTGAACCCGCTCGTCACACTGCGGTGAATTTCACCGTCTGCAGCCCACTCGACCACCATTCTTGGCCGCCTCTCCAGCACGTGGGCCCGCTCCACACACTCCAGTGCTACTCCGCACTCCACACTCGTCTCACTGCCTCCTGCAGCACTCGACAATCGGTATTAGTGAGGGTGAACCCGCTCGTCACACTGCGGTGAATTTCACCGTCTGCAGCCCACTCGACCACCATTCTTGGCCGCCTCTCCAGCACGTGGGCCCGCTCCACACACTCCAGTGCTACTCCGCGCTGGACACTCGTCTCACTGCCTCCTGCAGCACTCGCGAACCGGTATTAGTGAGGGTGAACCCGCTCGTCACACTGCGGTGAATTTCACCGTCTGCAGCCCACTCGACCACCATTCTTGGCCGCCTCTCCAGCACGTGGGCCCGCTCCACACACTCCAGTGCTACTCCGCGCTGGACACTCGTCTCACTGCCTCCTGCAGCACTCGACAATCGGTATTAGTGAGGGTGAACCCGCTCGTCACACTGCGGTGAATTTCACCGTCTGCAGCCCACTCGACCACCATTCTTGGCCGCCTCTCCAGCACGTGGGCCCGCTCCACACACTCCAGTGCTACTCCGCACTCCACACTCGTCTCACTGCCTCATGCAGCACTCGCGAACCGGTATTAGTGAGGGTGAACCCGCTCGTCACACTGCGGTGAATTTCACCGTCTGCAGCCCACTCGACCACCATTCTTGGCCGCCTCTCCAGCACGTGGGCCCGCTCCACACACTCCAGTGCTATCCGCACTCCACACTCGTCTCACTGCCTCCTGCAGCACTCGCGAACCGGTATTAGTGAGGGTGAACCCGCTCGTCACACTGCGGTGAATTTCACCGTCTGCAGCCCACTCGACCACCATTCTTGGCCGCCTCTCCAGCACGTGGGCCCGCTCCACACACTCCAGTGCTACTCCGCACTCCACACTCGTCTCACTGCCTCCTGCAGCACTCGCGAACCGGTATTAGTGAGGGTGAACCCGCTCGTCACACTGCGGTGAATTTCACCGTCTGCAGCCCACTCGACCACCATTCTTGGCCGCCTCTCCAGCACGTGGGCCCGCTCCACACACTCCAGTGCTACTCCGCGCTGGACACTCGTCTCACTGCCTCCTGCAGCACTCGCGAACCGGTATTAGTGAGGGTGAACCCGCTCGTCACACTGCGGTGAATTTCACCGTCTGCAGCCCACTCGACCACCATTCTTGGCCGCCTCTCCAGCACGTGGGCCCGCTCCACACACTCCAGTGCTACTCCGCACTCCACACTCGTCTCACTGCCTCCTGCAGCACTCGACAATCGGTATTAGTGAGGGTGAACCCGCTCGTCACACTGCGGTGAATTTCACCGTCTGCAGCCCACTCGACCACCATTCTTGGCCGCCTCTCCAGCACGTGGGCCCGCTCCACACACTCCAGTGCTACTCCGCACTCCACACTCGTCTCTCTTCCTCCTGCAGCACTCGCGAACCGGTATTAGTGAGGGTGAACCCGCTCGTCACACTGCGGTGAATTTCACCGTCTGCAGCCCACTCGACCACCATTCTTGGCCGCCTCTCCAGCACGTGGGCCCGCTCCACACACTCCAGTGCTACTCCGCACTCCACACTCGTCTCACTGCCTCCTGCAGCACTCGACAATCGGTATTAGTGAGGGTGAACCCGCTCGTCACACTGCGGTGAATTTCACCGTCTGCAGCCCACTCGACCACCATTCTTGGCCGCCTCTCCAGCACGTGGGCCCGCTCCACACACTCCAGTGCTACTCCGCGCTGGACACTCGTCTCACTGCCTCCTGCAGCACTCGCGAACCGGTATTAGTGAGGGTGAACCCGCTCGTCACACTGCGGTGAATTTCACCGTCTGCAGCCCACTCGACCACCATTCTTGGCCGCCTCTCCAGCACGTGGGCCCGCTCCACACACTCCACTGCTACTCCGCGCTGGACACTCGTCTCACTGCCTCCTGCAGCACTCGCGAACCGGTATTAGTGAGGGTGAACCCGCTCGTCACACTGCGGTGAATTTCACCGTCTGCAGCCCACTCAACCACCATTCTTGGCCGCCTCTCCAGCACGTGGGCCCGCTCCACACACTCCAGTGCTACTCCGCACTCCACACTCGTCTCACTGCCTCCTGCAGCACTCGACAATCGGTATTAGTGAGGGTGAACCCGCTCGTCACACTGCGGTGAATTTCACCGTCTGCAGCCTACTCGACCACCATTCTTGGCCGCCTCTCCAGCACTTGGGCCCGCTCCACACACTCCAGTGCTACTCCGCACTCCACACTCGTCTCACTGCCTCCTGCAGCACTCGCGAACCGGTATTAGTGAGGGTGAACCCGCTCGTCACACTGCGGTGAATTTCACCGTCTGCAGCCCACTCGACCACCATTCTTGGCCGCCTCTCCAGCACGTGGGCCCGCTCCACACACTCCAGTGCTACTCCGCACTCCACACTCGTCTCACTGCCTCCTGCAGCACTCGACAATCGGTATTAGTGAGGGTGAACCCGCTCGTCACACTGCGGTGAATTTCACCGTCTGCAGCCCTCTCGACCACCATTCTTGGCCGCCTCTCCAGCACGTGGGCCCGCTCCACACACTCCAGTGCTACTCCGCACTCCACACTCGTCTCACTGCCTCCTGCAGCACTCGCGAACCGGTATTAGTGAGGGTGAACCCGCTCGTCACACTGCGGTGAATTTCACCGTCTGCAGCCCACTCGACCACCATTCTTGGCCGCCTCTCCAGCACGTGGGCCCGCTCCACACACTCCAGTGCTACTCCGCACTCCACACTCGTCTCACTGCCTCCTGCAGCACTCGACAATCGGTATTAGTGAGGGTGAACCCGCTCGTCACACTGCGGTGAATTTCACCGTCTGCAGCCCACTCGACCACCATTCTTGGCCGCCTCTCCAGCACGTGGGCCCGCTCCACACACTCCAGTGCTACTCTGCACTCCACACTCGTCTCACTGCCTCCTGCAGCACTCGCGAACCGGTATTAGTGAGGGTGAACCCGCTCGTCACACTGCGGTGAATTTCACCGTCTGCAGCCCACTCGACCACCATTCTTGGCCGCCTCTCCAGCACGTGGGCCCGCTCCACACACTCCACTGCTACTCCGCGCTGGACACTCGTCTCACTACCTCCTGCAGCACTCGACAATCGGTATTAGTGAGGGTGAACCCGCTCGTCACACTGCGGTGAATTTCACCGTCTGCAGCCCACTCGAAAACCATTCTTGGGCGCCTCTACAGCACGTGGGCCCGCTCCACACACTCCAGTGCTACTCCGCACTCCACACTCGTCTCACTGCTTCCTGCAGCACTCGACAATCGGTATTAGTGAGGGTGAACCCGCTCGTCACACTGCGGTGAATTTCACCGTCTGCAGCCCACTCGACCACCATTCTTGGCCGCCTCTCCAGCACGTGGGCCCGCTCCACACACTCCAGTGCTACTCCGCACTCCACACTCGTCTCACTGCCTCCTGCAGCACTCGACAATCGGTATTAGTGAGGGTGAACCCGCTCGTCACACTGCGGTGAATTTCACCGTCTGCAGCCCACTCGACCACCATTCTTGGCCGCCTCTCCAGCACGTGGGCCCGCTCCACACACTCCAGTGCTACTCCGCACTCCACACTCGTCTCACTGCCTCCTGCAGCACTCGCGAACCGGTATTAGTGAGGGTGAACCCGCTCGTCACACTGCGGTGAATTTCACCGTCTGCAGCCCACTCGACCACCATTCTTGGCCGCCTCTCCAGCACGTGGGCCCGCTCCACACACTCCACTGCTACTCCGCGCTCCACACTCGTCTCACTGCCTCCTGCAGCACTCGACAATCGGTATTAGTGAGGGTGAACCCGCTCGTCACACTGCGGTGAATTTCACCGTCTGCAGCCCACTCGACCACCATTCTTGGCCGCCTCTCCAGCACGTGGGCCCGCTCCACACACTCCACTGCTACTCCGCGCTGGACACTCGTCTCACTGCCTCCTGCAGCACTCGACAATCGACTCCTGCCTACTATCGACCTGGCCGTCGGATACCAGCATCTATGTTCGTGGGATCCCTTACAGCAGGTACAGTATTTTATTTGATGAATCGAATGATATCGATGTCACTAAACTTCCAGCAGTTGCTATCATTTATCATAGTAAATCGTCTCACAAGACTGTTTCTTCATTTCTTACACTAGTCGAACTCGAAGAATCCAATGCTGCGTCTATTGTATCAGCTATTATTAAAGAGCCGTTAAAAGAAGTTAATTTAGATTAAAAGAAAACTGCAGTGAATGAGAACAGATAATGCTAGTGTGATGGTCGGTATTAATAACGGAGTCTATGCAAAAAGGGAGACTCCGCATTTGGTGTGTGTCTCATTCAGTTGGCGACCTCTGCAGCAACTGCAGAATGTCTTCCAAGAAATTCGAACTTTTTGATTAGGGAAACATACAACTGGTTCTCTCCATCTACTTCACGACAGCTCTTTTAGGCGTACCACCAGATTTTCTCAGTCCTAAATGATGGGGAGGAACCACTGAAGATCTCCCGTGCTTGTGACACGAGATGGTTATCTATTGAACCAGCGGTATGTAGAATAATTGGTCAGTGGCTCGAGTAAAAACTTATATTGAAATTGTTAGGCAAAGCGAAAAATGCTACACAGCGGGACTGCTCTATTCGATGTTCAGTGACGAACTTTATTGTACAGTTGCTAGTTTTGAAACCTATAATTTCCAGTCTTCAGCCAGTCATCGAGGAATTCGAGTCTAATGGTGTGGACCCATACAAGTCATTAGATGTCCTCGTAATTCTTATTCAATCTCTTCTTAAGCAAGTTGTCATTCCCACGTATCCAGTTCAGAGAAAATATCGTGACAATGATTTCCAAAATCACCTAGATCCAAAGCCGTATCTTGGATACTAGTCTGAAAAAAAATTCAGAAATTGGAAACAAAATAACCGAAGGTGAAGAAAAAAATATTAGAGAAAGATGTGTAAAATTTGTTTCTTCACTTGCCTAACAATTACAGCAAAGACTGCCTGATAATATTGAAGTATTGAGGAAATTATCTCTTCTTGCAGTTTCAAAGGCTCTTGTACTGGTAAAAGAACTCCCGTGTTAGATACTCTCACTTGGATAATGATACAATTACAGCAATTGAATTACAATGGCAAAAATTGACCGTCGTCCAATAGGATAACGTTAACAATTCTGTCGATTTCTGATGTGAGGTTTTCAGTGGTGAAAATCTTTTTAAAGAACTTGCAGTATCTGTATTATCAAGGCTCGTACTTCCTTGGTCGAACGGGGAGGTAGAAAGAATATTCAGCCAGTTGAATCTCGTCAGAACTAAGATAAGGAATCGAATACGTACAGATATGGTAAACGCGATATTAGGGATTCGTGCAGATCTTCGCAGAAAGAATCTGTGCTGCCATAATTACATATGTTCTGAGTCAGTTCTCAGAACAATTGGCACAACTGAAGCATATAAACCGAGACCATGAAGACGAAGGCGATAATGATGAAGACGACATTCTTATCCAGTTTAACTACGTTTAGTGAAAAATATGTCATTTACGTAGGCTGTATCTCATTGTCATTTCTATGCTTCTGATAAAAATTTAGAATCTAGTTCTTCTAAGGCTTTTTTTAGTCTATTTTACTCTCAATCTGGTTGGAAAAAGCTATATACTGCTGGCAACGCTGCCAACCATCTTCCTGTAAGGCTGTATTTGGTGCTTGTACTACAAAGTTACTACGTTTCGACTGATTTAGCAGAATGTGTGTTCTTTCTAAATTAACTAGAGTCTCACTAATTGTTACTATACTCGTATGTACATTTAGTTTGTTTGCTGTTTCCGTCTCGTTGACGATAGACCTTTGGGTCCCAGCAACACAATCTGAAATACGAAGATTTTTATTTTCTTTTTAGCATGACTGGTGATGTTCTAAAACGGTGTTTCTGGTTTGTACGGGTACTCTTTTAAATGAAATGTGGAACTAAAAAGAGTAATGATTCTGCGGTTACAACTAAAGTGAATTATACAGTGAAGAGCCAAAGAAGCTGTACAGCTGCCTAATATCCTGTAGGGCCCTCGCGAGCACGCAGAAGTGCCGCAACACGACGTGGCATGGACTCGACTAATGTCTGAAGTAGCTTTTGAGGGAACTGACAGGGCTCTCCATAAATCCGTTACAGTAAGAGGGAGTGGAGATGTCTTCTGAACAGCACGTTGCAAAACATCCCAGATATGCTCAATAATGTTCATTTCTGGGGAGTCTGGTGGCCAGCGAAAGCGATTAAACTCAGAAGACTGTTCCTGGAGCCACTCTGTAGCAATTCTGGACGTGTGGGGTATCGCATTGTCCTGCTGGAATTGCCCAAGTCCGTCGAAATGTACCATGGACATGAGTGGATGCAGGTGATCAGACATTATGCTTACATACGTCTCACCTGTCAGAGTCGCATGTAGACGTATCAGGAATCCCATATCACTCCAACTGCACACGTCCCACACCAAGGGCCTCTACCAACTTGAACAGTCCCCTGCTGACATGCAGCGTCCATGGATTGATTAGGTTGTGTCTATATCCGTACACGTCCATCCGATCGATACAATTTCAGACGAGACTCGTCCGACCAGGCAACATGTTTCTAGTTATCAACAGTCCAATGTCGATGGTGACGGGCCCAGGCGAGGCTTAAAGCTTTGTGTCGTGCAGTCATCAGGGGTAAACGAGTAGGCCTTCGGCTCCGAAAGCACATATCGATGATATTTCGTTGAATGTTTCACATACTGACACTTGTTGATGGCGCAGCACTGAAATAAGCAGCAATTTGCGGAAGGGTTGCACTTCTGTCACGTTGAACGATTGGCTTCAGTCGTCTTTGGTCCCGTTCTTGCAGGGTCTTTTTCCTGCCGCAGCGGTATCGATTTGCTGTTTTACCTGATTCATGATGTTAATGTACACTAGTGAAACGTTTGTACGGGAAAATCTTAACTTCATCGCTACCTCGGAGGTGTTGTGTTCCATCGCTCGTGCGCCGACTATAACACCACGTTCAAACTCACTTAAAGTTTGATAACCTGCCATTGTGGCAGAAATACCGGTCTGACAACTGCTCCCGACACTAGTGTTCAGGCGTTGCCGACCGCAGTGCCGTATTCTACCTGTTTACATATCTCTGTATTTGAATACTCATGCCTGTACCAGTTTCTTTGGCGCTTAAGTGTACATGTTAAGTAACTACAGTTTGTTCAGAGATCATTGAACATTTCCAGGCATGTTAGTGCTATACTGTTGAAACGTCCCTCAGAAAAATTTATGAATGACTGTACTGATAAACCTCTTAAATTATTTGATTTTCAAACAGCTGAGCAGAACTGAACGTACACAGACATTTCGCTGTTTACCTATTCTGATCAACACTAAACTGATCCACAATATTTTTAGCGCAACGCAATCTGACTTTCAAAAATCCCTACGAAAGAATGGCCCTGACTAAGAATAACCTATACCTTTCATGAATCACTAACCCCACAAAAATCTTTGTTATTCGAACTACTGCGATACAGCGAGTGCCAATACTGCCAGCTAAATAAAAGATTCAAACTATTGAAGGCAGTAACTACTGATAGGCATAGTTAGCAAATGAAAGATATTGATAGAGAACTAACAATGTATTTACCTTAATAATGTTCCAAACTCATCATATATATATCAGTTCATGATATCCAATATTACAAATTTACTCTTTCTGATGGACACACGTCCAGATCGCCCGATCTCACATTTCTGCCATCTCTCTCCCCACATCCACCACTGCTGCCAGCTCACCTCCAACTGCGCAACGCTACGCGCTGTTCACATCCAGCTGCCCAACACTACAATGGCGAATATTCCTACTATGCCAACCAGCCACAGACTGCACACAGCACAGTCAGTGATTTTCATACAGAGCGCTACGTGGCGTTACCAACATTAAAACCTGAACAGCCTACTTACACTGTTTACTTAAGTATAACGAGGGACGTAGGATATCTGAAAAGAAAATCCTTCTTCTTTCCATTATGCTTGCAGTTTATGTAACCGTGACGTGTAAAATCCATTATTAACCCCAACGGAGAAGTGGATAGGGAGACGTACATCTGCTATATGTAACAGCTTCGTGTGTCCCAGGAAGGCGAGAATGAATTAAGTGTTAGGCCTCTCGTTGAAACTGAATCGACGTCTTTACTTGACTCGCATGTCCCAAATTCGACGTTTGCGCGATACGCGATGTGTTTTTGTCGAAATACGCCGAGTGATGGGCGTGTTTCCCCAGCACTGTCGTTAAGATCCGCGGCTCGTAATCGGATTACGAGTGCTGGCGCGGCGGTATCGAGAGAACGCCGGCCTCCCGCTCAGCCGTAGCACCTGGCCGCCTTTTGTAGCTGGATTACGGCCCGGCGCAACACAGCACACCGCACGCATTGTTGTAGGAGCGTTCGATACCGTGGGTGACGCCACACGGGGGTTTACTCTAGTGGGCTGCCAGTCACTGCCAGGGGGAGTCTGTCGATCCTTCCGCGTGTGATGGAGGCTGGAGAGGAGCTACTTTTAGCCGGTTCTTACTGGGAAGTGACCTCAAAATCACGTGTCTTTCGAAGCACCCGATACTAACACGAAACTTGGTAGCAGTTGTGAAGAAAATGGTTCTTAGAGATCTACTTTGCGTAATGTCGGCCGTGAACTTCGATTATTTAACTCATAAGAAATGTGTATTGCTTCACAAACTTAAACCAACTCCAAAAGAACATATAACACGAAAACTCCCGTAAATAAATTTTGAAATGAGTAGTGGCAACCACTGCGGGTTCGTGACAGCGAGTGAACAGTCCGCCATTTCAGTAACCATGGATCAGTTGTACGGACAATAGTGTGCGTTAGCCATAAAAATGTTTTATAAAAGATATGGTAGTTTGGTAGCGGCGCAGAGGGAGTTTGGACGTTTTTATAATTTAGGACGTCATGATGCCGTACCGTCGAAACACGCAAAAATGTTGGATTAACAACTTCGAAGAGCGGTAGTTTTCTCGCTTCCCGCGCCCGGGTTCCCGGGTTCGATTCCCAATGGGGTCAGGGATTTTCACTGCCTCGTGATGACTGGGTGTTGTGTGATGTCGTTAGGTTAGTTAGGTTTAAGTAGTTCTAAGTTCTAGGGGACTGATGACCACAGATATTAAGTCCCATAGTGCTCAGAGCCATTTGAACCATTTTGAGCTTTGAAGAGACTGGATCTGCCCTCAAGAAGAAACCGACAGGACGACGAGCAAGAAGTTCACGTTCTCTAGCGAACACGCGAGAATGTCTTACGGAGCCCACGGCGTTCAATTCGTAAGCAAGCATCAGTGGTTGGAGTGTTGCGGGAGAGCGTTATTTCATCCGTACAAACTGAAGATGGTGCAACAATTGAAGGACAACGATTACCGATTACGATTAGGATTCTGTCAACAAATGGAAAAAAAATAAACAATGACTATGAGTTTCTAAACAAGTTGTGGATGTCATATGAGGTACATTTTCATCTCACAGGTTATGTCAATAAATAGAACTACCGTTACTGGGCAAACACTAGTCCTAATGACGTTCATGAGCGCCCTTTACACGATAGTAAAGTAACAGTATGGTGTGGTGTTATATTACATGAAATTATCGGAACGTATAGTTTCGCAAATGAACAGGGAAACACAATAACTGTCAATGCCGATCGTACGTGGAGATGTTACGAACTTTGATTACACCTGCGTAGAACAACTTCCCAGACGTTCAAGAAGCCTGGTTGCAACAGGACGGAGCGACATCACACAGTGCACAGCAATCAATTACCTATGTACGAGAATTGTTTGGCAACCGTGTGGTCTCACGATTCGGCAACATTCCCTAGCTCCCTACATCGCCAGATTTATCCGTTTGTGATTTTTTTCTTATGAGGCTACCTCAAGAGCAAAGTCTACACGGCTCGATCAAGAACCATTAATGAGTTAAAACGTAAAATTTGGAATGCAGTTCACAGAAGCCCAACTGAGATGCTGCAGCGCTCAATGAGGAATCTCAACAGCAGGTTTCACGAACGTATTCGTACAGGAGGACGCCATCTAAAGGACGCAATTTCTTACAAATGATAAATGCCATCAATGTTCCGTAAATGGCAAGGCTGTAAGGTTTCATTTACTACGAATCCAATTTCTTTCCTTAATCACATCTAGTTTTATTGCATTTTGGAAATGTTCCCGTTTCTCTGTGTCATCATGTATAACAAAAAAGTCAAATAAACTCACACTTAATGAGAAAGTCCCAGTGAGACTTGTTATTGAATATGAACACATTTTACGTACTCGACAGCTGTCAGATTCGAAATTCCCACCCAAAGCGTGCCTTTTACCAATGGCGGGCGAGTCGCCGACATGTGTTAGGTCGGTGCTCAGAATTTAGAGGCGGACCCCGCACTTTATGTGGGATAACACTTGCCACAACAAGCACGTAAGTGCTCCCGAGAAAAGTACTGTCCACTTACATGAAAGCCCACCCTCCAAAACAGTACATAGATAAACGTGCAATAACATCTACTCGTACAATGAAAAAGAGGAGAAGGGGGTAAGAAACAGTACTAATTAATTTTTGAGGCAGGTCAACATTCTCAACGCAGGCTATAATACGCTTCACAGAAATTACATTTGTTTCCTAAGGAAGCATATATGAAGAAAAGTTTTTCACGAAAGAAAAAGAAATTGCATTTAAAACTACGCGCGAATATCTTTGAGCCTTTTCAGGGAGAGAGTGACTGGCGTAGCAGCTTATCTTTTTGTAGACGCTGCTGCGTGACATCAGCAGCAGCTCTTTGGTGCTGGCGGCGTAATTCGTATGACTCCATTAGTTATGAAATTGCTATAGATGTATACTTTTGATTGGCATAGGCCCCAACATGCAATGACATTATCCTCCTTTGCGTTTCTGTGGTAACAGGTCGGTCGGACTTAGTCGCTGTTGTGTAGATCCAGTTTCGCATGTGCGTGATTACGAAGTTCCATATACACCTACTCCTGATTCTAACGTTGCGAGCACAGTTTTAAAACAGTACCGTATTCAACCCCATCGACTGATCACGATATTACAATCAGTACACTTTCAGCGATAACTCTCAAGAATTTACAGTTCTGGCGAAAAGAGTGCCACACGTCACAATCAGTATGCAGGCCTCCACGGCGACAGTCGATGTTGTAGCGCGCGCAGCAGCTCATTAAGTTGCATTCCAGGTAATGAATTGTAAGTACGTTAGTTTGTGCACCTCAGTTACGCGCAAAACACTTCGGTACTGATTATGATAATCACGAATCGTGCTGTTTGTAGTACTCCACGTAACCCACAGCCCTCACACAGTCTAATGTTTTGTTCCATAACATCCACGTTGACATTTAGTTTACGCTGTGACCGAAAAATAAGAACGCGCCCATGAATTTTAATGTGATTCTGCCCAACACAATTACACAACACAAACGCGCGTACGCCACGACTCTGCATACCTTGTGACTGGCTTCACTGTCCAACTGCAACTATCGCTTTCGCACTCGCATCACAATTTATATGTCAGTGCTGAATATTACGTTTGGTTTTACACACCGCATTGCACATGAGTATTAAAAAAAATTAAACGTTCACTGACGATTTTGCGTACTTAAATAGAGATTCTTGTAGCAATAGTAATAAAGCAGAAGAAAGTTACTTTTCGTATTACAGAACAAAACAAGACAAAAATATTCGAGACAATCAAAGATATACGTACAGAGCAAATGAAGCAGAAAAAAGAAAGACAAAAGTGAAAAATTGTACCTTATATTTAGCAATATCTTCACACAGTCGATAAATGAAGAACGCTGGAGACTCCATACTCCATTTCGACGTATTTAGTTCTCATGAAAATGGCATATAAGTTTATCATAGACGCATCACTCTTGGTACCGTTTGTTATAAGTAAATGCCAGTTAATCACGCATGAGTGGTAACAGTCTTCTGGAGATCATAAGACGAAAGACACTGTTGCTGAAAGCTGCATTTATTCACTGTGGTGAAAACCATACCAATCCTTCGTTGTGGAAGTGAAACGTGGGTAAAAAGAAGACGCCAAAAGAGAAGAACAACGCTTAAGAAGTGAGGTTTCTGCGAAGAGCGGAAGGATGTACACAGGAAGGGCGTAAAAAGAATGAGGATGCAAGGAAAATTTTGGGCTATATAATCCACATGGAAAGAATGAAGGAAGATAGCGAAAATGTGAGGAAAGTGTAGACAGGATGGGTGGAGAAAGACTCCTGATAAGAGCTCTAAATTATAAATGCACTGGAAGAGGAAACGTGGGAAGACCATACAAGAGATGGCGTACTATAACAGGCAATTTGCCTGAAGAAGAGGAAAACTTTCTTCTTCTTATTCCACATCTTTCTCATGTAGTGAAGTCTTGAGAAGTACTCGTAACAAATTTTTTCCCCCTCCCTTTTAGTCTTTTCCATGATCCTGCAACATTCTCGATACAATTGTTAATGAAATTTTTATTACTTCCTCATTTATTTCCTAAGACAAAAAATTAATGGCGTAGCTTATAATCACATGTGCCTGGTTTAGAACATCCTTTGTACCTGTTGTGGCCAAAGACGTGCCATGCTGTGTAGTAAAGAGATGGAAACGAGAACGCTCGAAGTGCGCCTGTCGGTAAGTGACAGCCAACAGACGCGGTCGCCCCTTCGGGACAACAGAATGGAACCGCCCAGCGCCCGCGACGAGAAAGCGTTTCTGCAAGGGTGCCACGTTACTTTGCGTGGACTTCTAGCCGCTGATCTTGTGGAGGGAGACGTACCCCTGGGTGGGAAAGGGAAGGAGGAAGGGCGGGGAGAGGTCCGTTTGGAAGTGTTTGGAATAGTAAATGATAATTAATTGAAACCCTCAGCTGCCGACAGGTGTTGTTGATATACCTCGATGGGGACAGCTGAACATGTGTGCCCCGACCGGGACTCGAACCCGGGATCTCCTGCTTACATGACAGGCGCTCTATCCATCTGAGCCACCGAGGACACAGACGAATAGCGCTACTGCAGGGACTTGACCCTTGCACGTCTCCTGCGAGACCCATATTCCCAACTGTTCACAATTTACATACGTAAGGTACCTAATAGATATTCGCCCATCCACTTATTACTTGCGCACACTAAGGTGATGATTCCCGTAGGAGTTCGGGCAACCTGTGCACATTCGCACAGACGAAGGTCAAAGGCCGGGTAGCCTTTAACTATCTTCATAATGGACTGGCCTCTACATTCCTGACTTGAATCGTATAACACACCTTTGGGATGTTCTGGAACGCCGACTTCGTGCCAGGCCTCACCGACCGACATCGATAGCTCTCCCCAGTGCAGCACTTCGTGAAGAATGGGCTGCCTTTCACCAAGAAACCTTCCAGCACATGACTGAACGTATGCCTGCGAGAGTGGAAGCTGTCATCAAGGCTAAGGATGGGCCAACAACATTATGAACTCCGGCATTACCAATTGAGGGCACCATTAACTTGTAAGTCGTTTTCAGCCAGGTTTCCGCATAGTTTTGATCACATGGTATCTAAATGAGGGCAATTTATTTACTGCCATATGCTATATTTCCGAATAGCAACAGTCGAACTGCCTTCAATTAGTTCTATAGACGGAACATACCTCCACGAATTTTGAAGCAAATAAGCATTGACGGAAAAAAATGACCAAAAAGTTGATAGTGAAGTAAGGTGGGGAGCGAATGCTTCTGATTTATAGCGCTCTTTGCTTTTCCACTGCAGAGTACACTTGCCCAGTCCGGAATAGATTTGACCACACAGAAAAAGTAAATGTCATCCTCAATGGAACATTCCGTTTAACAAATGGATTTATGAAGGCTACACCTGTAGAGCAGCGGGTTTCCCTGATCTGTGTATTTGGCTCTCAGTAACAGAATCCACAGAACAGACCCTTGATGAAAAAATATGTAACGTAGAGTGCATGGAGCAAGTTTCCAGTAGGATTAACGTTCAGGAAACGTTACGTGTACCTGTCGAACTTGTAGACATTACATCAAATAAAGCCAGTAGTTGCCCAAATTGAGTGGGAAACTTTAAGGGCATTCAGCAAACTACGAACAGGTGTAGCACCAGTGAAGATAGAACTATCAACGTAGAGGCTAAAATATCATAGTGACATATTGTGCGATTGCGGCAACCCCATTATATTGCCCTACTAATCCTTACCAGTGCTCTCTCGAAGATTTGTGTCTGGAACAATTCAACTACTGACGTCGCCCAATACTGAACCGAAAACTTTAGAAGAGGTAAGAGGGATCAAAGACAATGGCCGAAAATTCACTCGGACTCTAAAAAGTACGAGTGGCATCCAGTAAGTAACGCAAGACATTTTTTCTGAAAGACAGTTGGCTTTATTCAGAATTGCAATACACCATATTATCGCCCACTCTTTTGGCTACAAAATCCTGTTTTTCGTTACGACGCCTTACAAGGAGGCCTTCTATACCGACATGGTACCACTCCATTGGTCGACGTTGGAGGCAACATCTTGCTGCATCAGCAACCTCCCCATCATCCACGTACTGCTTCCTGCAGAGTGCGTCCTCCTTTGGGCCGAACAGCTAGAAGTCGTAAGTTGCAAGATCCGCACTGTAGGGTAAATGACGAAGAGCTGCTCAATAACGTTTTGTGAGCTCCTCTCGAGTGAACAGACTTGTCTGAGGTCTTGCGTTGCCATGGGGAAGAAGAAGTTAGTTTGCATTTTCGTCGCCACTAACACGCTGAAGTTCCAACATTGCAGGGGGCCAGCCGGCCGGAGGGGCAGAGCGGTTCTGGGCGTTACAGTCTGGAACCGCGCGCCCGGTTCGAATCCTGCCTCGGGCATGGATGTGTGTCATGTCCTTAGGTTAGTTAGGTTTAAGTAGTTCTAAGTTCTAGGGGACTGATGACGTCAGAAGTTAAGTCCCACAGTGCTCAAGACATTTGAACCATTTTTGTGAGAGGCCGCCGGCACGCGTGATGTTTACAGATATGGGCGACCTCGTTGCAGTTGAAACGTCCCCTTAGAAAAATTATCAATGACTGTGCTTAAATTGACACACAATATTTTTAGCGCAACGCAATCTGACTTTCAAAAATCCCTACGAAAGAATGGCCCTGACTAAGAATAACCTATACCTTTCATGAATCACTAACCCCACAAAAATCTTAGTTATTCGAACTACTGCGATACAGCGAGCGCCAATACTGCCAGCTAAATAAAAGATTCAAACTACTGAAGGCACTAACTACTGATAGGCATAGTTAGCAAATGAAAGATATTGATAGAGAACTAACAATGTATTTACCTTAATAATGTTCCAAACTCATCATATATATATCAGTTCATGATATCCAATATTACAAATTTACTCTTTCTGATGGACACATGTCCAGATCGTCCGCTCTCAGAATTCTGCCATCTCTCTCCCCACATCCACCACTGCTGGCGCCTCACCTCCAACTGCGCAACGCTACGCGCTGTTAACAGCCAACAGCCCAACACTACAATAGCAAATTCCAACAATGCCAACGAGCCACAGACTGCACACAGCACAGCCAGTGATATTCATACAGAGCGCTACGTGGCGGTGGCGTTACCAATATAAGAACCTAAACAGCCTACTTACACAGTGATGCCAGACACCTCGCCCAACGATTCACCGTGCTTTTGTTCACTGTCATGTCTCTGTAGACGTTCTGCAAGCACCAATTAATATCTGCGATGCTCTGGTCTGCCGCCAAAAGAAACTCAATGCCAGATGTCTCCTAGCAACGCACCTCCGTCACAGACACCATTTTGAAGAGTACGTATTGCGCTGCAACCTGTCGAAGTTCTTGAGACCTGAATGTTACATGATGTCCCACAACAAATTCTGCAGTTTTTTCAACCGAAACTGGTCGAGAAAGAAGCAACCGCGTTGCAGTACTTATCGAACGACTCTTCGTGTCAGCTGGAATCACTTGCCATGCCTCTTTTTAACAGTCACGAAAAATACTATTTTCTGTATGACTCCGGATACCATTAGTGTTCTATCACCACCAAAGTGAATCGCGTGATTGTTGACCGCTTGTCCCGAGGTGTGATCCAGTGGTTGTTAATAATTGTCGAATGAATTTATTTTGAAAAGCGCATTAAGAACACGGCTGCGCCATTGTACACGGTACGGTCTTCGTGCCCCAACAAAATGCTCACAAAAGACTCGTGTGGCCTGAGGAAAACCGGTGGAGCGCGCTCGCGACTAATGAAGTGCGGCGCTGCGGTTAGGTGGTTCACTCTGGAGCAATATTGGGGACGGCCAGCGAAAACACGCAACGGCCCGTAAATGTTAATGCGCTCGCGGCTTAGCGCGGCCGTTAGCAAATTATCGGCAACTGCTGCGGTGGCCCTGCGGGCTGCGGGTTTGGCTCCCGGCGCGGGGCGCCTCTCTGGCCTTTAATTAAAACAGCCAGCCTGCACCGCGATAAAGTTAGCGCCCAGTATTAAAGAAAAACTACACGCTGTTGCGAGTATTTTCGTATGCCTCTTGTCAGGACCCAACGCAACAGCAAATGAATGAAATTCTTTATAAATATATGGGGGTTTAGATGCGTTTTATTTGATCAGTAAATACACCACACTGCTCTGTTGAAAGAGCAGATGATGTAAACAGAGTACATTGGGAGTTGACAAGTACTCGGTAGCGTAAAATAGATGTTACACAGTTTTTGTGTACTGCAACGTAATAAGGGGTGATAAATACCTGTTATCATGTTTATATTATAGCAGACAATCTGAGATTAGTACAGAAGCTTTTTAAAGTGGTTTTCCTCTGCAGCAGCGAGTCTTTGGAGCCTCGAACTGAGTTCCGAGGTGGCTGTCTGAAGAAAATCATTTTCGGCAGCACGAATCTCTATGGAAATCGCAGTACGAAGATCCTGGAGTGTTGCAAAACATCTTTAATGAGCCTGTCCCTTAGATAATCCCATAACAAATAATCACTCGGGTTAAGATCGTGACTATAAGTGTGCCATTCCGCACCAGGTCCATGACACGAACCGATGTCTGAATGTCTCCTGAAGAAAATGGAAAACGTGTACAGTACGGTGTCGACATGCCCCTTCCTGCATGAACCAGTACTTGCAGAGCATTCGACGACGGCGTGCAGCAGTTATAAATTCATGTTCCAGGACTTCTCTGTGTTTGTCTTGTGTGACAGGTTCCTCCGTAAAACAGCCCAGTAATGGATTGTTCACAGACTGCTCACCAAACAGTAAAGTGGAGAAGAAGCTTGAATGTATGGTTTTTCAGTACCGCTGTTTCAGTGTCAGCGCTTCCCTTCTGAAATGTGATTTGATACATCAGGAAGAGCGCTACAGAATTTTCAGAGCTACAATACAACAATATCTCAAGGAGACTCAATTACGGCATACATTGAACCACCTTAGACAAACACTTTGTTCAAAAACATGTTCAAATGTGTGTGAAATCTTATGGGACTTAACTGCTAAGCTTACACACTACTTAACCTAAATTATCCTGAGGACAAACACACACCCCCATGCCCGAGGGAGGAATCGAACCTCCGACGGGACCAGCCGCACAGTCCATGACTGCAGCGCCCTAGATCGCTCGGCTAATCCCGCGCGGCAAATACTTTGTAACGCGTATTTTCAACCACTCTGTATATGACGGCTTCATTATTGAAAAGTGTTCTACATCAGCGGTTTTCAGAGCGGCACGGGGCTTCAGTACAATAAATGAACTCTTAAGCAAATTTTTCAGGAAAAAAGAGACTGGAGCAGATCCACATAGAGAATGCATGTATTTCCTCAATATAAAAAGTGGTGACCAAGGGCTATGCACAAATTATAGCCGAAAAATGTTATCCCAGCAATAGCTATGCTTTTCTCCAGTATTTTAAGTAAGGAAATAAAAAGGGTGTTCCGGTATTAAGTGGAGAGTAATGTGGTTTTAGGCAAAGACGGTAATGTCTTTTAACACTCACTGCCTGACACAAATTTAAAAATGCAGGAATAAAAATAAAAGCGTATACATGGCCATTCTCGCTTTGCGCAAAGCGTATAACAATGTCACTAGTTTAAAATTATGGAAAGCAATGACTAGAGTAAACGTAAGAGGAAAATGGGTTCACCTAATTAAAAAGTTATACAACACAAAGGCAACGATTAAAATGCGAAACAAGGCTATCCGAAGTATTTTCGTTGACAAAACTCAAAAACAAAGTTTTAGAATGCCACGAAGAGGGTACAGCAAATAGAGTGTGGGAATAAATCTGGAGAAGACAAACTGTATTTGTATGGTACAGGATTTGGTGAAAATTGACGCAGAGTAATGAAAAATGAAATGCTGCAGAAGCTACATATATTTGTAAAGAATAATAGATAACTCTGGTACATGTGTCAAGGATATTAGTTTCCGAATAGCAGTACGGAAGAGAGCTACTAAATTTTCTTATGGGATAATTTGGAATAATAACATTCGGCCATACACTAAGGGAGACAATTAGAACAGTGGAAATGGACTATATGATAAGATGTGAAGATAGGATGCGAAACGAGATATGGAGGTGAATGGAGGTAACGTACCCCATAACATAAGCATTTGGCGGAAAGTAAGCTTCAGTGGTTCGTGCACGTATAGAAAATTCCTAACCACAAGTGGGCAACGAAGATTTTAAACAGGGAGACGCTGGGAAGAAAAACGAAAGGAAGGCCAGCGCTAAGATGAGAAAAATGCGTACAGAGAGCAGTGGTAGGTAGGCACCTAGGAACGGATGAATGGAACGAAAGACGCCTGTGGAGGTCGAAAGTGGCGAACTCCTATAGGAAAACGCCGAACAAGGAGAAGAAAAGTTACCTGTTGTCATAAGGGGTTGGTGTCAGGCAGAGCACAAAAGATGAAGTGAGGCAGATTAAGGACGAAGTCGTGTGGATGTGGAAGGCAATCGATCGTGTTAAGCATCTTGGCATTTGATTTAAGGCGGATTAGGGACAACACGGACACCTAACACCTGGATACCTTGATGAGTGTCTAAACTGACACCCTCTCAAGCCCAGGATCTGACTCACTTTGCAACCGTGTTTATATACTGTATTACGCAACAAGAAAATACGTTTTATGGACATGGATGTTGAAGCGATTCATTCCCGTGTTGCAAGTTATTTTCTTCGTTGTTCATGATTACACAGATCAACCAACAACGCCGTATTGAAGAATACTGCACATGATCTGCTAAAAGACGTGCCCTGGTCATTTCGATGTAGCGTGACGAATGTCGGAGCTGCGCTTCACTCCAGTGGTAATGTCCGTCGGCTTCTGAACAATAGGTGAAAATGTGGAAAGGAAGAGGACGGCCTGTTCCGTTGTCTCCACGTTCTCCGGACCTAAAACCACAAGAGGATCTTGATTCTGGCACGTTTGGAAGCCCTTGTTCATGGAATCCCTGTAAAGATTCAGACTGTCTTGGTAACCGTATTGTGGAAGGCTGCGATACCACACGTTAGCGCATCCATGATTCCATTCAGCGCTAACAGTGGGCAGTTTATTCTATTTCTTTGTTTACCATCGTTAATGTGGCCTGAAGTGTATAATAAATTATGTATTAAAGCATAAATAAAGTGTTTTCTTAACTGTGTCCAATACCTGTAATATTGCCGGCCGGAGTGGCCGAGCGATTGTAGGTGCTACATTCTGGAACCGCGCAACCTCTACGGTCGCAGGTTCGAATCCTGCCTCGGGCATGGGTGTGTGTCATGTCCTTAGGTTAGTTAGGTTTAAGTACTTCTAAGTTCTGGGGGTCTGATGACCTTAGATGTTAAGTCCCATAGTGCTCAGAGCGATTTGAATTTTTTGAACCTGTAATATATACATTTTGATGACTAACCAAAACCAGCTGTCTGCAGACAGTCGTCGAATTTGTGTAAGCGATTCGACATGGAATTCAGTGCCGGTCAAGAAGTATCTTAATAAAGCTCGGTTTACGGCCGAGCCTATTCTGTGGGGAAGAAATTCAGTACTAATAATTTGTAAAAAATTCTCATACCCCTTGACGGAATTGACATCATCGCTCTGGTAGTTGAGATGGCAGAGAACCTGCCCGTGAAAGGCAAAGGTATCGAGTTGGAGTCTCGGTCCGGCGTACAGTTTAACCTGCCAGGAATTTTCACATCAGCGCACACTCGACTGCAGAGAGAAAATATCATTCTGAAAACTTCAGAATAGCTTGTTATGTTGGCCATTGTCAAACGTATTTGTCTATCACATGCTGTTGTATAATTTTCAGAGCTTATTAAATTTACTATCAGTATACAACAAAAAATAGGCACAGTTCGTAACATCTAAGAGGCCAGTGCTCTCATGAGTATAGTATTATAATTGCTGCGAGATGGAAATGCGGGCTGAGTGTGACATCTTAGATGTTCTGCCTGTGGTACTACCGCAAAACTGTTTAACTGATGGTGTGCATGGTAATATGGATGCAGCTGTGACGAGGATCTCTGTACTAATCTTCAAGTTCCTGGGGTACGTGAAGTTGCTGTAAAGGAAATCCGAGAACATGACGAGCACGTATGTAAGTAGAAACAGCATTAAAATAAAATATTAAGAGTTGTTTCCGCACGTAAGATTTTTCGTGTTCATCCTCAATCTCTCAATTCCTCGCTGGAAGTTTAGGTTTCATTGTACTTAAAATGATTGACATCAGTGGAAAAATACGCTGGCAAATATTTGTTAAGATTGCTTTTGGATCCACATAGAATATATGAGAATTTAGACTTGTAGAAATGCTAATAGGTTTTTGTTTCTCTTTTACAGGTAAGTGTCCTTGGATTCACCTGCTGACTGCAAGTGTTGGCAGAGCGGTGAGTAAAAAGGAAACGTATAACTGTTATACCAAGCTGCAACGGAGACATAACAGCCTGTCTATTTGGTTCTCTGCAAAATGCCTACACAGATAAAAGATAGATGTTCCTAACCTACAGGGTGACCTAAAAGCCCGTTAACATTTAAAAATTCATACTTCACGGAATAATGTAGATAGAGTGGGAAAAATTGATACATACGCTTAAAATGACGTGGGGTTTTATCGAAACAAAAAAGGTGAACAAAACGACCAATAGATGGCTGCTCGTATGATACAAGTGCAATAATTAGCACAACAGTTGATTTTAACTTAGAAGATATTCTTTATAACAATGCTCGGCATGTGGGCCGTAATTCATCAACAATACGTATAGTGGAGAGACGATATTGTGAGGAGCACTGTAGAGGATATCCGTAGAAGTGGTGAGCGACTGCGTCGGGTGTTGTCCTCGAGCGTCCACAGTGAGGCGGAACGGCGGCGGTAGACCTGTGACTACAGGCAACCCCGCAGGTCTGGGGACCTGGGAGCACAAGCGTGGCGGAAATGGCGGCTCAGCGTGCAACCCTCGCCAGACGACGTCCGCGAGAGATGTGTAGCAATATGCAGTAAAGAGCCTTCTACATGCAAGTCATTCCTTCCAACTGGTATTTATCAATCAGGCTAGGGTGATGCGATCCTGGAACAAATTTGAGGCGCCTCGGCTGCAGTGGTCACTGGCACGGTAGTGTTACAGAAATGTTGAGGAATCATCAGCTGACACAAAGACGCCGCACATCTAGCGAGAACCTTCCTTCGGCCCCCTGCGTACTTACCCCATGGCTATTGTGAGGAAAAAATTAGGGAAATAACAGCTGGCGGAGACGCGTTCGAGCAGCCCTTCTTTCCACGCGGAGTCCGTGAAGGGAATGGAAATGGAAAAAACGCACGGTTCAATAAAAGAAGTACCCTGCGATGTGCTCTCAGAGGCAGGCAGGCAGGTACAGGTGTGGGGCAGGCGTGTGCTCTTCATCGGCCTCCAGGACGCCTCTTTAGGCAGTCGGGGCGCAGCGCCGGCCGTTCCTCACTTGTTAGGGTAAGCAATGGCTGCTTAATTTAAGTGCAGCCTCAGAGAGGGCACCGCGCCGACGACTTTAATTAAAACTTTTTTCCGCATCTGCCGCCCGCCGGCCGTGTTTCCGGCTCCTGGACAACATGTGAGGCGAGATGAGGAACACACGGCTGGCGAAATGAAACAGGCGCGTCCGACGTCGCGCTGATTAATGAAATTTCCTGGGGTCGCCGTCCCTCCGTAAACAAAGGGTCGCGCAGCAGGCGCCCTCCGCCCCGACAAGAAATGAAAAGTTGCTCATCCGGCGAAGGCTCCGGATGGCTGTCAGAGCCCTCCGAGGACCTTCTTTACTGCCCTGTTCCCTCTACGATACTGTGGCATTGGAAAGTCGTAGAATATCAGTTGAATTAGACTCATCGAAATGAACTGAACGGATCTGTGGGGACGAATCAAGATGCGAGGCATGTAGTGCTAGGGAAAGTCAATCAGAAATGCAAAATCTGCAATATAATAAACGTGTTGTCTCTAATGAAAATTCACGTACTTCTCGGACTGCCTTTCTACCACGAGGAGTCCCCTTAACCGTTAGACTCTCCGGGCTCCTCTTCACATTTGAGTTAAACTTTCATTGCCACTGATGTTTCCACCTATGATTTCCCAACACAGCTGCCAGAAAAGTAGCACCATTGCGTGAATGGATTTTCCAGACACTAATGTCAGAGTTTGTCACAGCTATGCAAATGACCCTTGTGCAGAAGTGGAAGGTGTTGACGTTTCTGCGGGAACCCGAGACATTTCAGGTAGTTTCGCAGTTCACATTCGTTGGTTCGGCGAACTCACATCCAAACCGTCACCTTCCAACCCTACCTAGGCGAGCGATGAGACAGGCAGAAAAGAGTTGCATTCACTTCACAAGATGGTAACTGCGACTAGTGGCAGTGTAACGAATGACTAATGATAATCTTGCTGAAGCTACCTGACGTCCGTTAACCCTAATGCAACGATGGAACAATACGCCAAAGCCCGAACCGGCTACTGTGTTTAGAGCGCCCGGAACGACAAAGAAATCACTACCACCAGAGTAGAAGATGCACCAACCGACCTACAATCAAGAAATCTGTCGAAACTACACGCCTTACCGTACAGCAACGGCAAGGCGAGGAAACGTACACTGCACTTACGTACACTAACCACCAGGGCAGGTAACTGGGGCGTTAGCGGCCACCAGCCGAGAAAAATTACCGCTGGTTGAACGTAATGAATTGTAACAAATTGAACCTAGTAAATAGTAATAAGAAGCGGAGGAAAGGTAATCAGATCCGCCTTCCCCAAGCACTCCACTCGCAGCTCTTCGCACCGGCGACACTGCTAGCAGCAACACGAGCCCACGTCACTGGAGAGTCGCGAGGTATCGCAGCGGTGGAGGTTTCTCTGCTTGAATCCAAATGCACTCGTCTTAAAGCTTCCTGGGTCCGGTTTACGACGAGGTCGTGCACCCTCGTGGCCACAGACCTTCCATCCGGCAGCCCGGCAGCGGTCCCGGCGTGTTCTGGCACTGCGCCGACCTGGCTCCCCAACCGAGCTGCCCCACTCACACGACACGGAAAACGACGACGTCGCCCCAAAGATAGGGCAACAGTTGCTACATATCGATAACCGCCGCTGCTGCCACTAGCGGACGAGCAACGCTTGCGAAACCGAGTGGCGCCAGTCAACACGAGAAGAAGACAAACAACAGCAACCCTGCCAACTAAACGATACCGTCTGGCCTCCAATAGAGGGCGGGAACCTACAGACAGCACCAACGCGATCCGCAGCACAGCTCTACGTCCGTGAAATTCGGTCGGTGGTCACTACACGTACAAAGCTTTGAGTTTCCCCGAAACATCTGCCGCATTCAGAGCAGTGCCCGGGCAGTGCATTGCTCACGTATTCACAGAATGGAACTACATGTACATCCATACTCCGCAAGCCACCTGACGGGGTACCGAGCGAGGTGGCGCAGTGGCTACCACACTGGACTCGCATTTGGGAGGACGACGGTTCAATCCCGCGTCCGGCCATCATGATTTAGCTTTTCCGTGATTTGCCTAAATCGCTCCAGTCAAATGCCGGGATGGTTCCTTTCAAAGGGGACGGTCGACTTCCTTTTGCATCCTTCCCTAATCCGATGAGACCCATGACTTCGCTGTTTGGTCTCTTCCCTAAAAACAACCCAACCCCACCTGACGGTATGTGGCGGAGGGTACCCAGAGTACCTCTATCGGTTATCCCTCCTATTCCAGTCTCGTATTGTTCGTGGAAAGAAGGATTGTCGGTATGCCTCTGTGTGGGCTCTAATCTCTCTGATTTTATCCTCACGGTCTCTTCGCGAGATATACGTAGGAGGGAGCAATATACTGCTTGACTCTTCGGTGAAGGTATGTTCTCGAAACTTCAACAAAAGCCCGTACCGAGCTACTTAGCGTCTCTCCTGCAGAGTCTTTCACTGGAGTTTATCTATCATCTTCGTAACGCTTTTGCGATTACTAAATGATCCTATAACGAAGCGCGCTGCTCTCCGTTGGATCTTCTCTATCTCTTCTATGAACCCTATCTACAATTAGCCTCTTTACCGACGACGCTTAAAATTTGAAAAAAAAATACATTTTTCCGTTCTAAATCAACGTATTGGGACTTTAAGTAGATACAACCTAAGTGTCTGCCTATCGCCAGTAGTGACTAGCGGCAGAAAAATTCAGTACAAATAGAAGAGGCAAGCCAGACGGCTTGTAACCTTCCGAACTTGGCGTGCTTTCCCAAGCTTCTGTACCGTACCCGATACTCAGGGTGGTGCCTATTAATAGATAAAAGCGCTGACTAAAGCATACGACTATCGAGCGGTCTTCTCTGTGCGAAAATATCTGGGACAGGAAACGGGAAAAAAAGACAGTAAATTTGAAAGCTCGTGGGATGGACGCAGCGGTGCTGTTATGCCAATGAATTAATGAGCGCTCTTCCATTTCGGTTTACACGCCTGGTTAATTACATACACCAAATTGAAACGAACAGCTTAATCCCCGTGTTTTCACAGGGTATTTAATTTACACAGTTTATTGTGCGGCGGCGCGCGGCGCGCTTTATTAATGCGGTGTAGTTATGGGCTGCCCGTGGAAAACACGCCCCCGCGCGCTTGCGCAGATACGCGTGTGACTTTTTTGCCGGGTTTTGTGCGCGCCGGGCATCGAATATGCCAGAAGAGGGCCGGCCACCGCAAAACTGCTGGACACTGCCGCTGACGTGTGGACCGCGCAGTCGGCCAGCGCATTAAGATGCAAATCCGCCGCTGCTGGCACAGGGGACCGCCCTGAAAACACCCACCCTCACACAGCCGGGGGCCACGCGCAGAGGTGTTGCGGGGATCCAGTTTTATCGGCGGTCTTGGTCGCAATGATCTCTGGTCATGCCAAGTCTCAGCTGTTAATTACACACAACAACGAAAAGATACTTTTTGATTACTTTTTGCCACGAAGTAGCTTACCATTAAGGTATCTGGGCACCGAATCCATTCCTGACCTCAGTTTTTTTCTGCTAAATACAGTTCTATCACGAAATGATTTCGTTATGAACTCGAAAATTAGCAGACCACATGTAATTGGTTCGTGAAGGTGAAACGTCCTCTCAGAAAAATTAGTGAATTACTATGCAGATAAACCTCTTACATTATTTGATTTTCAAACAGCTGAGTAAAACTGAACGTACTCAGACATTACGCTCTTTACTTATTCTGGTCAACACCAAACTCACACGCAATATTTTTAGCGCAACGCAATCTGACTTACAATAATCTCTACAAAAGAATGGCCCTGACTAACAATAGCCTATACCCTTCATGAATCACTTACCTCACAAAAATCTTCTTTATTCCAACTACTGCAATACAGCGAGCGCCACTACTGCCAGATATAAAATCAGTTCATGATTTCCATTATTACAAATTTACTCTTTCTGATGGACACCCGTCCAGATCGTCCGCTCTCAAAATTCTGCCATCTCTCTCCCCACATCCACCACTGCTGGCGGCTCTCCTCCAACTGCGCAACGTTACATCCAGATGCGCAACGTCCCATCCAGATGCCCAACACTACAATATCGAATATTCCAACAATGCCAAACAACCATCGACTGCACACAGCACAGCCAGTGATTTTCATACAGAGCGCTACGTGACGTTACCAACATAAAAACCTAAACAGGCTACTTTCAAAGGTATGTTCCGTCTTTGCAAATAATTGACACGCAGCTGTTTTTTTGACAAACGCGTTTTGCTTCTGTTATTTACGAAGTATCTTCAGTGGCCTGTAATACACGTTTGGTTTTGTATATACAATAAATGCATTATGTCGTGTTCACAGCTCCTCCTCCATCAGAGGGTTAGCTGCCCTCTGTAATAAAAAAAAAGAAAAAAAACTGACTTAATGGATCAACGATGTACTTGAACAGTCGGCCGGAGTGCCCGTGCGGCTCTAGGCGCTACAGTCTGGAACCGAGCGACCGCTACGTCGCAGGTTCGAATCCTGCCTCGGACATGGATGTGTGTGCTGTCCTTAGGTTAGTTAGGTTTAATTAGTTCTAAGTTCTAGGTGACTGATGGCCTCAGAAGTTAAGTCGCATAGTGCTCAGAGCCATTTGAACCATTTTTGAACTTGAACAAGCGTCATGGGACGTCCTCCTCGAACAAACAGTAACTAACAAAATGAGATCAACAACAAGAAAAGGGGGAGTTAGCTGCCCTCTGGAACAAAAAAATTCAGTGAATGGATCAACGCTGAACTAAAGCGGGTGTCACGGGAAGTCTGCTCCGAACAAATACTGCGAACAATAAGGAAGAAAAATGAGATAAGAAAAAAAAGTTGTCTGCGTGGTAGAATACGTTGCGAGGGTCCCGGGTTAGATGCCGAGTTGGGTCGGCGATTTTCTTCGCTAGAGGACCTGGTGTTGTGTTACTTTCATCATCATATCATCCTCATCGACACGTAAGTAGCCGAAGTGGCGTCAACTAAAAAGTCTTCCACTAGACGGCCGATGTACCCGAGGGAGCCCCGTAACTACACGACATTTCAGTAGTTACAGGTGTGTTACGTTTTCTCTTATTTTTCTGTGTCTGAACAACTTTTGCAGCACGACTTTGCTGAGGTTAAATTATCGTTTGATGTTGCTAACGATTTCCAATGTTGCTAGTCCTAGAGATTTGTTTACTCCGTCTATGTACTCCAGAATGCCGATTTCTGGCGTATTTTCACCTGCATTTATTACCCATATCACGTGGGCTTTTTATTGTGTGTTGAACACGTATGTGTTTACAACGTGTAGTGTTGCCAACTGTCACTGTGTGTTTGTCTTTCTTCTTTTGTTTTCGTGGTTTGATATTTGTTCATTTGTCATATGCTTGTGTGTGTGTGTGTGTGTGTGTGTGTGTGTGTGTGTGTGTGTGCGTGTATGTAATTTCCCACGTGCGCGTTTGTCAGAGAGAGAAAGAGAGAGAGAGAGAGAGAGAGAGGAGGGGAACGGAGGGTTTCATTAATTATTTACTTTGGTTACGTTTCCACTTCTGTTTATTATTGTTTAGTGGCTAATATGATCAGTGAGTTATTACTTACATTGATTAGGTCAATAATTACTTTCTTTTTCATTGCAAGGGCTCGAAATTTTTCCTATAATGTCAGGAGTTTTTCTTGGAATTGTTCGTTCTAATAATTTTAATGTCCTGTTCTTTGATGGATGGTTCATGTCCATGTTTTATCAGGTGTTCAGCAAAGATAGAATCGCTATTTTCACACGGCCAGCTTTTTATATGATCTATAAGTCTGTTGTAACGTAATTGGAATGACTTACTTATGACGAACGTTTAATAGTGGTAACTTTTTATTTAGACTTTATACAAAATGGATCTGTCGAAACCTAGATCAACGTTAATAAACCTGTGTTTTGCAGTTGTTTGTTTGTCTTTCACAATCCACTGATGCTCAGTTGCTGAAGCGTAGCCGTGTTCAAAGTTTTGTTTCATGACCCCTAATGTAACGCGTAGAAAAGATAATACAATTTCTTTCGGATTCAGCAAAAAGAAGAGGAATGGTTACGATCTACATTACTACCCGACTAAAACGTTTCATGATTCTTGATTCGGTGTCTTGTTCGCAAGCTGTCTATCAAACGACGTCCAGGAGTAACACAAAATTTGATTTTCAATATTTCATATAATTATTGACAGAATTAAATTTTTTTAATGTTATCGTAATATAGTGATAACGAGTACTCTCTGTGTGAAAGGTTGCACACAGGAAGGCAAATACTAAAGTTAAAAACTGTGCACACGACTTCAGGCAGTGTCCACAGCACACTCATTCAGTATTTCAGAATGAGACCACTCAACGACTTTCAAAAAACTTGACTCATAAATTCAAACCTCGTCTAAACTTCTTCTCCCTTATAAGCTTTATATCAAATATTTAGCATATTAACTCATCCGTAAAGTAATCAGATGTGTGATGTCGTTCCATAAATGGGTGTTCGGGTCTTTAAAGAATTGTGGGTTGACTGATATATACTAATCGGTGCAACCACAGGTACCAAAATTTTAACTTCATGTTGCCACTAACTGAGATAGCTCATGTGATAGACACGGTTTTAAGTATTTGGTGCTAATTGAAAAAATAAGGGTGGGCAATGTGGATTGTTTGTTGTCATGCATGGATTCTGCACAGTAAAGACTACAGGACTAAACCACTCTTTTTTAAAAACGTTTCCCCTTCGAGGCCTGTGTTGTACACCCCCAGCAGTTACAAGTGCACGTGCAGACCATGTTGCTGCTAAATGGCGCTGTCATACCGTAGCGTACCCGCTATCACACCAGTCGGTGATTGTGGTGTAATTCCGTTATACGTCGACAACTGAAATGTCTCTATTTTACATGGAATTTACCGTGTATATGTTGCCTAATGTGTTATACAACGGTTTCATAGGACTATCACAGAAAACAAGTTCGAGAATTTTAGCGAGAAAATTCGATTGCTATTTTGTGTATGGTGTTAGACTACTTGGATTGTAAATGTCGACGAGGACGCACGGTCTTACGAACCGAGTGGCTGTAAGCTTGTGCGTTATGTTTTTATAGAGTAAACAGTATGATTAAAATTACGGACTGTCGTACGGGTTGTGCTGAGTTGTCCAAAACAGCAGGATACCTTAAAGGGATATAGACCTGCTGTTAACGCTGAAATTTAATAAACTGTGGCTTCTAGCTAACAAGGACGTGCCACCACTTGGTAAAGCATGGGGAGCGATATGCTCTATAGCATGAAGAATAAAAGCCAAGGAACAGCCGTATTTCAGTCACTTCTTTTTTTTTCCTTTACGCTACTAGTTTTGGTACATCACTGATGCATTCCTCTAGCCCCCATGTAGACAGTGAACGGAAGTACCACAAAGTCTGACGCAATACAACAGAAGCCATCCAACAAATTGAGATTCGGTGAATATTTTTGTGAAGTGAGTACCGCAAGAGTCAGATGGTTGTTTAAACGTTTTGCTACTCCCTTCAGAAAAATATCCACGGAATCCAGGTTTATTTGATGGCTTCTTTTGTTTACACCAAAGTTACATCAAACCGTTCAAAAATGTTCAAATGTGTGCGAATTCCTAAGGGACCAACACACACACACACACACATGCCCGAGGGAGGACTCGAACCTTGGGCGGGAGGGCCGCGCAATCCGTGACAGGGCGCCTCGAACTGGACGGCCCAAACCGTTCAACAGCGTGCGTACGTGCTTGAAGATGGCACCAGTGAAGTGGCGAAACTGGTAGCTTAAAGAGAAATAAATAAGTACTGACTGAGATACGGCTGTCGCTTGGGTTTTGTTATACATACTGTTTGATCAGCCACTGTACCGAGTCCATCTTTGATTTAAGAAGGTCGATATGTTTAAAGTGAATGCTGGCCGAACGGCTTCGTAACAAGAAACTTTACCGACACTGATACGAGTTGCGCTACTGATAATCCTGAAGAATAGCTTCGTTTCGCCAACGTAAAAATCCGTTCAGAACTAACAAACGAACCTCCCCATCACACCCCCCTCAGATTTAGTTATACGTTGGCACAGTGGATAGGCCTTGAAAAACTGAACACAGATCAATCGAGAAAACAGGAAGAAGATGTTTGTAACTATGAAAAAAATAAGCAAAATATACAAACTGAGCAGTCCGTGCGCAACACCAAGGATAGTTGAGCCCGGGAGCGCCGTGGTTAGCGTGAGCAGCTGCGGAACGAGAGGTCTTTGGTTCAAGTCTTCCCTCGAGTGAAAAGTTTCATTTTTTATATTCAGACAATTATCAAAGTTCAGGCACTCACACATAATCAACTTCGCTCTCCAAAATTGCAGGACATGTTCAGATTTGCTTGGACATATGCAGGATTTGACGGTCTACACACGGAAAAATTGGAAAACCTTAAAAACATATGTTTTGACAGAGCACAGGGAAAACTGTGCGACTGTGAAACTGTTGCATTCATTTGTTGCAGTTTATGTGACAAACTCTTATGTTTTCATCACTTTTTTGGGAGTGATTATCACAGCCACAACAAAACCTAAATCGGGCAAGGTAGAAGAATCTTTTTACCCATTCGCCCCAAGTGTACAAGTTAGGTGGGTCGACAACATATTCCTGTCATATGACGCACATGCCGTCACCAGTGTCGTATAGAATATATCAGACGTGTTTTCCTGTGGAGGAATCGGTTGACCTATGACCTTGCGATCAAATGTTTTCGGTTCCCATTGGAGAGGCACGTCCTTTCGTCTACTAATCGCACGGTTTTGCGGTGCGGTCGCAAAACACAGACAGTAAACTTATTACAGTGAACAGAGACGTCAATGAACGAACGGACAGATCATACCTTTGCGAAAATAAAGAAGGTAAACTTTTCACTCGAGGGAAGACGTGAACCAAGGACCTCTCGTTCAGCAGCTGCTCACGCTAACCACGGGACCACGGCGCTCCTGAGCTCACACTTCCCTTGATCTTGTTATCTTGCGTATGGACTACTCAGTTCCACACAACTTCTTCCTGTTTTCTCGATTGATCTGTGTTCAGTTTTTCAAGGCATACGCACTGTGCCAACTTATAACTAAATCTGAGGGGTGTAGGATGGGGAGGTTCCCTTGTAAGTAGATGATGGTTCTTCGGAGGAAATTGGACGGACGAACTAACTGGATAAGTGGTAATTAATTTGTTATCAATTAAAATTAATTATTGAGTTTTACAGTTAAGTACAAGAATTAAGACCATGACCTCCTCGACTTAAGACGTTAGGAAATAATGCATTCTTTCCGTTGCTATTCTGCAGCAATATCGTAAACCATCATCTACCTAGTCCCCAGATGTTGAGCTGTGCTTCTCCGCAATACTTAAGTAGCTTACGTGTTTTAGCTGCTTACACAGTAATTCTGAGTGCAAAACTGTTAACAAAACCATTTATTTATTGCGTAATTTGGTTTTTGGTTTCACGACCATACAGCCAACCATAGTTTAAACACATCATTAACAGTTGTGAAGTTCTCGCTTCCCACGCCCGGGTTCCCGGGTTCGATTCCCGGCGGGGTGATGGCTGGGTGTTGTGTGGTGTCCTTAGGTTAGTTAGGTTTAAGTAGTTCTAAGTTCTAGGGGACTGATGACCAAAGATGTTAAGTCCCATAGTGCTCAGAGCCATTTTTTTGAACAGCTGTGAGTTTTGGTTGTTATCTGTGTAAAAATTTCAGTGCATTTATGCCAAAAGAAATATACATTTTGTAAAATTATTATGTATAGACAAGCGACACTGCGTGAAATAACCGCAGAAAGCAATGCGGGACGTACGACGAACGTATCCGTTAGGACAGTGCGGAGAAATTTGGCGTTCATGGTCTACGGCTGCAGACGACAGACGCGGTTGCCTTTGCTAAGAGCACGACAGCGCCTGCAGCGCCCCTCCTGGGCTCGTGACCATATCGACTCAACCCTCGACGACCGAAAAATCGGGGACCGGTTAGATGAGTCTCAGTTTGTGTTGTTAAGACGTGAGGCAGGGTTCCAGCGTGGCGCAGACCCCACGAAGCGTGGACCCAAGTTGTCAACAAGACACTGTGCAAGCTCGTGGTGGCTACGTAATGGATTCAGCTGTGTTAACATTGATTGGACTATGTCCTCAGGATGTTCTCCTACTTGCACAACATTTGCAGTCAGTCATAGACGTCATGTTCCCAAAAAACGATGGATTTTTTATGGATGACAATGCACCATGTCACAAGGCCACAATCGTTCACGACTTGTTAAAAAGCAGCACGTCATTCTCAATAGAGAGAAGTCTTCCGAAGTAAGAGTGATTTCAGGTGTGCCGCAGGGGAGTGTCGTAGGACCGTTGGTATTCACAGTACATATAAATGCCCTGATTTATAACACTGGAAGTTCACTGAGGCTTTTTGCGGATGATGCTGTAATATATCGAGAAGTTGTAACAATGGAAAATTGCACTGAAATGTAGGAGGATCTGCAACGAATTGAATTGACGCATGGTCCAGGGAATGGCAATTGAATCTCAATGTAGACAAGTGTAATGTGCTGCGAATACATAGAAAGAAAGATCCTTTATGATTTAGCTACAATATAGCAGGTCAGCAACTGGAAACAGTTAATTCCGTAAATTATCTGGTAGTAGGTCTTGAAAGGAGGATATAAGATGAACATTAACAAAAGCAAAACGAGGATAATGGAATGTAGTCAAATTAAATCGGGTGATGCTGAGGAAATTAGATTAGGAAATGAGACACTTAAAGTAGTAAAGGAGTTTTGCTATTTAGGAAGTAAAATAACTGATGATGGTCGAAGTAGAGAGGATATAAAATGTAGACTGGCAATGGCAAGGAAAGCGTTTCTGAAGAAGAGAAATTTGTTAACATCGAATATAGATTTATGTATCAGGAAGTCGTTTCTGAAAGTATTTGTTTGGAGTGTAGCCATGTATGGAAGTGAAACATGGACGATAACTAGTTTGGACAAGAAGAGAATAGAAGCTTTCGAAATGTGGTGCTACAGAAGAATACTGAAGATAAGGTGGATAGATCACGTATCTAATGAGGAGGTATTGAATAGGATTGGGGAGAAGAGAAGTTTGTGGCACAACTTGACTAGAAGAAGGGATCGGTTGGTAGGACATGTTTTGAGGCATCAAGGGATCACAAATTTAGTATTGGAGGGCAGCGTGGAGGGTAAAAATCGTAGAGGGAGACCGAGAGATGAGTACACTAAGCAGATTCAGAAGGATGTAGGTTGCAGTAGGTACTGGGAGATGAAGCAGCTTGCGCAGGATAGAGTAGCATGGAGAGCTGCATCAAACCAGTCTCAGGACTGAAGACAACAACAACAACAACAACAGGTATTAGGGATGATTTAAAATGGAATGATCATATAAAGTTGATCGTCGCTAAAGCAGATGCCAGACTGAGATTCATTGGAAGAATCCTAAGGAAATGCAATCCGAAAACAAAGCGAGTAGGTTACAGTACACTTGTTCGCCCACTGCTTGAATACTGCTCAGCATTGTGGGATCCGTACCAGATACGGTTGATAGAAGACATAGAGAAGATCCAACGGAGAGCAGCGCGCTTCGTTACAGGATCATTTAGTAATCGCGAAAGCGTTACGGAGATGATAGATAAACTCCAGTGGAAGACTCTGCAGGAGAGACGCTCAGTAGGTCGGTACGGGCTTTTGTTCAGGTTTCGAGAACACACCTTCACCGAAGAGTCAAGCAGTATATTGCTCCCTCCTACGTATACCTCGCGATGAGTCCATGAGGATAAAATCAGAGAGATTAGAGCCCACACAGAGGCATACCGACAATCCTTCTTTCCACGAACAATACGGGCCTGAAATAGAAGGGAGAACCGATAGAGGGACTCAAGGTACCCTCCGCCACACACCGTCAGGTGGCTTGCGGAGTATGGATGTAGACGTAAATCTAGATGAAGAACATTGTGGACAATTCGAGCGAATGATTTCGTCGTCCAGATCGACCGACATGAATAGCATCGAACGTTCATGGGACATAATCGAGAAGTCTGTTTATGCACGAATTCCTGCACCATCACCATTTCCAAAATTGCGGGCGACTGTCGAGGCAGCATGCCCCAATATTTCTGCAGGTGACTTCGAAAGACGTATTCCACGTCGAGTTGGCGCGCTACCCCGGGCAAAAGGAGGTCCGACACCCCGGCCAGAGTGGCCGAGCGGTTCTAGGCCCTTCAGTTTGGAACCGCGTGACCGCTACGGTCACAGGTTCGAATCCTGCCTCGGGCATGGATGTGTGTGATGTCCTTAGGTTACTTAGGTTTAAGTAGGTCTAAGTCTAGGGGACTGATGACCTCAGATGTGCTCGGAGGCATTTGAACCATTTTTGAAATCCGACACGGTATTAGCAGCCAAATCCATTATAAAGCCACCACAAGCTTGCACAGTGTCTTGTTAACAATTTGGGTCCACGCTTCGTGGGGGTTGCTCCACACTCGAACTCTGCCTCACGTCTTAACAACAGGCTTTTCGCACCTCAGTGTATTTTAACTAAATAACTGTGTTGAAAGCCCGTACTCTTCACTTTATGTATCCGATTTGTCTTCCGACTTATAGGTAATGGCGCAGTACAATTCTCGTTTGTGTTCTTTCCGCACGTTGACAAAATGATGAAAACGAACAATCCGGCCAGGCTATGTGCAGGAACTTCCCATATTTGCCGTGCGCGCAGGTACTGTCGGTAAATGTGCAGCGGTATGCACGCGTGATAGCTGAGTAGCCTAGCACTCAGAGCACAGCACTAGCCAGCTGCCCCACAAAGCAGACGTTGTTTACCGTTACTCGACGCACAGCTGCACCCTGTTTCACCAGCCGCGATGGCATCGAGTCACAGCCCCATTCCGCTCTGCTGTGCGTGCATGCTGACGTGGCGCCATACTTCTGACTTGACAGCCAGTCGGCGCTGACGCCGCGGTGCCTGGACAGAGATCCCTGCTGCTGACTGCTGCTGACGCGACCGAGTAAACGACGCCGGCCGGCCGGCCCGTGCTCAACACGCGCTCACACGCCTACGCACTTCCGGCAAAGGTCAGAGGTCACGCCAGCCGCCACCACTTGCACGTCGCAGGTCGGGGGCCACGCTTACTGGCAGCGGAGGAACGCAGTGGGCTAACACTGCCGTCTGCAACACCCACATTACTTCGCACTGCACGACAAACTAATCAGTGTGGAAAAGAAAGTAAAACTGTCTTACTTTTTATGTTATGTTGTGAGACCAAAGACGCTGCTGCGTTTGATTGTATTGTTTATTATCACAGGTCTATTTCTGCATGACCGCCATCTTCAGATTATATGCTACAAGTACATAATTTGGTACAATATTTAAAATATTTGAGTATGTAATTTAACCAACTGTAGAATTATGGTTTGCTACTTACACGAGGTTGCCTTCATACCCATATGACATGTGTGTCTCAGTTTCTGTCACATTATTTAATAAATTTGCTCCGTTGATGCTGTTGGAGCTGTAGTAGAAGTTAAAAAATTTTGTCGGAATAGTTAACTTAAGTAACTGTCGACTTACGAAAATTTATTTCATAATGACGTTTCGTGACACCTACGTTTACAGTTGAGTCAGCGATGTTATATGCTTACAGACAGTTTGTTTCTTTGATAGCCTTTTAGTCATATCTTTGTTCTTATTAGCTATGTTATATTGCTTGTATAAATGAACTGCATAACTGACGAGAACAAAATATATGACCAAGGGAATATCAAACAAAGAAACCTCCTGTAACCAAGTAACATGGCTGACTCGACTGTCAACATAGCTCTCACGAAGTGTCATCGTGAAATAAACTTTTATAATTCAACTGTTACCTAAATGACTACTTCATAAAAAACAATTAACGTCTACTATAACTCCAACAGCATCAAAGGAGCAAAGTTATAAATTAGAACCGGCCACGGTGGCTAAGCGGCTCTAGGCGCTCCAGTCCGGAACCGCGCTGCTGCTACGGTCGCAGGTTCGAATCCTGCCTCTGGCATGGATGTGTGTGATGTCCTTAGGTTAGTTAGCTTTAAGTACTTCTATGTCTAGGGGACTGATGACCTCCGATGTTGTGTCCCATAGTGCTCAGAGCTATTTGAACCATTTTTATATAATAGAGTGACAGCAACTGAGACGTCGACGTCATATGCATATCAAGACCACCTTAGGTACGTAGCAAACCATAATTATGCAATAGGTTAAATTATCTATATAAAACTTGAAATATTGTACCAAACTACTGCTTCTCACAGATAATCTGAAGAGGGGAAACACACCGAAAGAGGCCTATATTAATAAACAATATAATCAAACATAGTCGCGTCTTTGGTTTCACAACATCATATAATCGTGTCCTTATACGATATCTATGACGCAGCGGGCACAGATGAGCCCAAACTGTTTAGCATTTTGTTTTGTTTTTCCGTCACCAGTCTTTGAACTTCTCTTCCAACGTTTCATATTGTGTCCAATCCTCTCATCTCTAGGGATCTGTTAAACTCAACGTCCACTATAAATCTTAAAAAGGCTACCACACAACTACAAGATTTTTGTAATTTTGTTATATTTATGGCACGTAAAGTTCAGAACTCAACTACCAACCTCCCGCGGCGGTTCGATACAACTTTCAAAAAATTCTCGAGAAAGTAAACTTTCACGTTTTCTGACGATTTTCCATTACTTAATGTAGCGCGAGCTGCCAGTGGGTAACCAGCCTAAATGGTTGAATGCTTGCTAGCAACGTTGTGAGGCCTGGGTTCGATACCCAGCCAATGCTAGCTTTTAAACAATGGTGCTTGTTGTAAGAGCATTTCTGTAAAGCGTAAAATAAATAAAGATCAAAAGAATTAATTTGTAATGTTTTGTTTCAATTTAATCAATATTAACATACTTTTACACAATGATCAATAATTAGGGATACATATTTGCAATTAAAACTGTAATTTTTGTGCGGTATATAATTAGAAATAAGATTATGTGCATCTTCATAAAAATGACAATTACAAATGTGTCAGTACTATACGTTTGATGAATTTTATCATTAAATAATTTATGTATCGAACTGAACGAAGAAATAACGACCAAAAGAAGACTCTAACCAGCGATTACCAGTCTAGAGCGTTACTGATTTCTTTTCGTATTTATTTATTTTACGCTTTACGGAAGTGCTCATAGTACATGCATCTATGTTTAAAAATTTGCATTGCTCTGGTATCTTACCCCGACAACCCACATCGCAAGGGAGAATTCTACCACAGTGGAAAAACATGCAACCAGTAGCGAATTAAAGACACTCGAAAAACTTCAAGTCGATTTTATCGAGAGTTTTTGAGAATTGTATCGAACGGTTTTGGGCGACTAGTCTTTTGAATTCTCAGCTTGACGTATCATAAGTATAACAATTTACAAAAATTCGATTTTCATGTCTCTTTGTAATCTACATCACTTGCTGGCCTTTATATTCGTCACCGATTTGCAGCCGTAAAACAGGTCGCGTCTAGATTCATGTTATTATTACTGCAAAGAGCGTCTTGTCAGCATGGTACGGTTTCACAGAAAACTGCAGATATTACATAAAGCTATAAAAAGCTATAAAGAAAATTATGTTGTCAGCCGTGTGACAATCCGAACATATTTCAGTGTTTTAATACAAATAAAAACCGTCTTCTTGAAAAGATTTTAAAGTAATAGTCTAACAAGGGAATGACCCAACCCCCACCTCACATTTTTAGGGTGTGAGGGGGTCGATAGGTAATTGAAATTGAGCATTTTTCACCATCGTATAGTGGTTCAGCAGACGTAACTTTTTCATAGAAACAAGCTTTTACGAGTACTCTTTATGTCTTCAGCTAAGCTCTACAAATTTGTTTTGCATGTCAAACAACTGTGTGTCCCTACTATTTTCCCTTTTCCGCCCCTTGCAGCATCATCTTAGCCAGTCATACATGCTGTAGAATATGACACACTAATCTTTCCCCTCTTCTGGTGAGTGCCTAACATTTTTAGTAATTTTGTTTGGTTATTTATTTATTCGCTAAATATACAACATCCTGCAACAGCACTCATTTCAGAAATTCCACTTTTTTCTTCTCCGCATTTCCGATGGTCCACGACAGTGACAGCTACAGCGACTGAAATGAGAACGGACTCCGTTTGTCGACTTTCAGCTCGACAGTCAGCTTGTCTGGACAGCTGAATGCGCGTGTTCCGCTTCATTTCTGACGTGTTGCGATAGCAGCACGTTTGAAATTTTTTTCAGTTCATTCTCCTCGTGATTTTAGATGGCGCACGACTCAATTGCATACAGTGGTGTGCACGATACTTAGACTTTCAGGAACTTCTTCCCCATTTGCACAGCAGTTGCGTTCTTTCCGGGAAGAAACGTTTCTTCGCCCTCGCCAAAACCTCTCCTGGTAGTATCCAGTCCTTCGCCATTTCGCCTCATCTTGCTACGTCTTAAATGGGAAAATTCTTCCATTACGTGCATTACTGCGTCGCTCCAAATGCAAGTCGTTAATCTTCATTCTACTACTCTGCATCACCTTTGCCTTAGACTGGTTATGGTTTAGCCATATTCTGTGCTAGGTACGCCGTCTATTCTTCATTTTATCGAGACGGGAGGGCCTTACAAATGGGCAAGCAGTCAGTGCGTAACCCAGTGGCGTCACGGTGTCTGTAGATCGGTATTATACTTAACGTTAGACTGCGTCTGTTCTGAGATCTAGGGCGTGCTTTATACCTCTCCATGTTTGAGGACTGCTGAGTATGATAATGTAAATCGTGTCTCTACTCTGGGCACCATATGCTGTAACAGTATGATTTCTGATGATGGGCAGCTTATGACCGAAACCAGTCACGATTAAAAGCCTCTAACTATGGGTGTGTGTAGAAGAAATAAAATTATGTAATACACGTCAGTTAGTTAGTTAGTTAGTTACGTGTTCCATTGATCAATATCACGGAAAACCGTTATGATGTGGAACGTGTCGAATGCACAAGAAATGCGCACAGGAAACATGTTTTTTTTTGTTTACATTATAGTTTTATACCTAAATATTTCTATTATCCATCCCATTTGCTTAAATGGCACTATATATATATATATATATATATATATATATATATATATATATATATATATATATATATTTACACATATTCAAGAATTCATCTATTGTATAGGAGGAGTTGTCGAGGAGGTATGATTTCAGTTTGTTTTTGAAACTATTACTGCTGTCTGTCAGACATTTTATTTCATCTGGTAATTTATCAGAAAGCTTTACAGCAACATATTTTACCGCTTTCTGTGCCAAAGATAGGTTGAGCAAAGGATAGTGTAAATCTTTCTTTTTTCTGGTATTGTAATCATGAATGTCGCTGTTGATTTTAAACTGGTTCATGTTGTTGAGAAAAAATTTCATCACTGAGTGAATGTACTGTGGAGCAGTTGTAAGAATTCCTAACCTTTTAAACAGATGCCTAAAAGATGTGCGACTATGAGCCCCATACAATATTCTAACTACTTTCTTTTGAGCAGTGAGTACCTTTTGCCTAAGTGTTGAGTTGCCCCAGAATATTATTCCGTATGACATCAGAGAGTGGAAGTATGGAAAGTACGTTAGCTTACTAATTTCTGCATCCTCAAAATTGGCAATTATTCTGACTGCAAACGTTGCTGAACCTAGTCGCTTTAGGAGATACAAAATATGAATTTTCCAATTAAGATTCTCATCTATATGTACACCCAAAAATTAGTATGCTCTACCCGGGCTTCTGACTTCTTTTGATGTGTTATGTTTATTGAAGGAATTACACTTTTTGCAGCAGAAATTTAGATGTAGTGTGTTTTTTCAAAGTTCAGAGCACGCCTATTGGCAGGAAACTAATTAATAACTTTTCCAAAGACCTTATTTGTATGATTTTCTATCGGACTTTCTTTTACTGGATTAATAATTATGCTTGTATCATCAGCAAACAGTGTCAGTTCAGCATCTTGTTTCACATGAGAAGGGAGGTCTTTGACATACATCAAGAACGGCAGGGGACCCATGATCGCACCTTGTGGAACACCTAATGTGATTTCACCCCATTTAGGTGAAGTGGCAAGCTCCTTTGAATCACTTGCAGCATATAAATAGACGTTTTGCTTCCTTTTCTGTAGATTTGACTTAAACCATTCATATGCTGTTCCATTTATACCATAGAATTGTAATTTCTCTAACATAATGTCATGCTTAACACAATCAAATTCTTTGGATAAGTCACAGAATATTCCTACTGATGGCATTTTAATATTTAAAGACTCTATTATGTGGATAGTGAAATTGTATATTGCTGTCTCAGTGGAACAGCATTTCCGAAATCCGAACTGTGATTTGATAAGTATCTCATTACTGTTGAGATGGCTAACCACTCTTGAGTACATTACTTTCTCAAAGATTTTTGAAAATGCTGTAAGGAAGGATACTGGCCGATAATTATTGACATCTGTGGTTTTCCCCCTTTTTGTAGAGAGCCCTGACATCTTTGTTATAGAAGGGCAGAATTGGCCCTCTCCAAAAACTGTTGAAACAATCTCAACTAAGCAAAGCGACTGTCTCTTCCAGGATAGGGTGCTCGGAGGCGAGAGTGACGCAGTGAGCAGTTGTGGGCAGGGAGCGGCTGGCTGTCAGTAGTTCAGGAGACGCCTCCAGCGCCAGCAGGGCGGCGGCCGTAGCGTGTAATGGGCCCGCTCATCTAATTTGCCGCCTGACCCCTAACTTGCTTCCAGACCTTTGTCAGGGCTTTTAAGCCGGCCGAGCCCCACCGAAGTGACGCCTTCCCAAAGGGCGAGGCAGTCCGCCTATCCCTGTCTCCACTCGACTAAAGCACAGCCAGGCAGCTGAAGCGATGGAGCGCTCTACCTGCGGTACAATGGAAACCCACCATCTCCGACGCGAAACAGCTCCAAAATCCAGTTTTGTTTGTCAGTGCCTGCTACTAGGCTGTCATTTAGCGTTTGTAGAAGACAAGAAACTGAACGAATTGGTCTCGATATTTCCACGTTTTATACGTCTGTAACGGCCAACGATATGCAGTTGAGCGTAACACATTACGACATACTGAAAGCTCTGGATCAACGTAGTCAGGTAGAGGATTTCCCAAAAGCGTTTGACTCAGTAACATACCTACCCCCATTGTCAGAAGTACTATCATACGGGGTCTCAAGTGAAATTTGTGACAGCATTAAAAATTTTTTGGTAGGGAGGACGTAGCACATTATCTTGGATGGAGAGTCATTGTCAGGTGTAGTAGTAACATCGGGTGTGCCCCAGGGAAGTGCGTTGGGAGCCTTTCTGTTCCTGTTGTACATTAATTAACTAGTAGACAATGTTAATAGTAACCTCAGACTTTTCGCTTATGAAGCAAATAAAGTACTGTCTGAAAGAAGCTGCATAAATATTCAGTCAGACCTTGGTAAGATTTCAAAGTGGTGCAAAGGCTGTAGATTTTCTTTAAATGTTCAAGAATGTAAAATTATACATTTCACAAAACAGAAAAAAACTTCGTATCTTATGCCTCTAATACCACTGAGTCACAGTTGGAATGGGCCAACTCACACAAATATCTGAGTGTGACACTTCGTAGGAATGTGAAATGAAATGATCACATAACCTTAGTCGTGGTTGAAGCAAGTGGAATGAAGCACGTGGTAGACTTCGGTTTATTGGTAGAATACTGGGGAAATGCAACCAGCCTGCAAAGGAGATTGCTTACAAATCACTCGTGCGACCGGTTTTAGACTATTGCTCAAGTGTGTGGGATCCGTACAAAGTAGGGCTAACGGGGGATATTGAACCTATACTGAGTAGGGCAGGAAGAATAGCCACATGTTTGTGTTATCCAAGGGAAAGTGTCACAGCGATACTGAAGAAACTCAGCTGGCAGGCTCTTTAAGATAGACGTACACTGTCAGAGAAAATCTACTAGGAAAGTTTCAAGAACCGGCTTTAATTCATGACTCTAGGAATATTCTATAACACCATGTGTGTCGCTCACATCGGGATGCTGAGCAAAGATTAGAATAATTACAGCACGCACAGAGGCATTCAAACAATCGCTCTTCCCACATTCCATACCGGAATGGACCGAGAAGAGACCCTAATAACTGGTACAATGGGACGTATCCCCTCCGTATGCACTTCACGGAGAAGAGTATACATGTAGATCTGTAATATATAGATGTAGATGCAAACTGTGGAAGTTTTTGTTTGTAGAAAATGTACATCACCATTCCACAAGGAAATAAATATCAAATAATTTTTTATTCCTTTTTAACGTCTCCTTCTAATGAAAGGTTTCAACTGCGGCTGTCCCTCGCGTCCTGTTCTGAACATCTTCTTTCAACTGTCTGTGCGTTCGTCGACTTCTAATGTCACCCGTCATTCCATTACTCTTCCTACCTCTTCTTCTCGTTTCCATCCTATTTTCGCCTATAATTCTGTGTTCCAGACTATATGCCTTCTGTCTTTTGAACTGTCCATCGTTCATTACTATGTAACACTACGCTCTACGCATAACATTTAGCAAATATTTTCGTCACAAGATGTTAGTAACTGCTCCATCTTTTCAAATTGTCACATTCCCATAGATATCGTCCTCCCCATTTCTTCTGCACAGCTTGCACCCCATGTCATTAAACTTCCCAGGCACAGACAGAAAAAATAATTACTGAAGTCTGTATAGCCATACAGCAATCTTACCTTTCGTAACTTTGTGTAGTAGCTAATTTTTCTTCAGCTGTTACAGTCTACAGGTATGTGAACGGTTATTCACAAGTAACTTTGGAGTCTCAGAAGATCACTTGGGCGATGGCTACAAGACATAGGGAAAATAGAAACATGTCAGTGGATGTTGTTGTTGTGGGCTTCAGTCTAGAGTCTGGTTTTATGCATCTCTCCATGCTATCATCTACTGTGTAAGCTTCTTCATCTCCCAGTACCTACTGCAACCTACATCCTTCTGAATCTGCCTCCTGTAGTCAATTTTGGTCTCCTTCTACGATTCTTACCCTCCAAGCTTCCCTCCAGTACTAAATTGGTGATCCCTTGATGCCTCAGAACATGTCCTACCAACCGATCCCTTCTTCTAGTCACGTTTTGCCACAAGCTCCTCTTCAATCCAATTCTATTCAACACCTCCTCATTAGTTACGTGGTCTACCCATCTAATCTTCAGCATTCTTCTGTAGCACCACATTTCGAAAACTTCTATTCTCTTCTTGTCTAAACCAGTTATCGTCCATGTTTCACTTCCTACATGGGGCACTCCATACAAATCTTTCAGAAAAGACTTTCTGACACTTAAATCTATACTCTCTTCTCCAGAAACACTTTCCTTGCCGTTGCCACTCTACATTTTATATCCTCTCTACTCCGACCATCATCAATTATTTTGCTCCCCAAATAGCAAAAATCCTTTACTACTTTAAGTGTCTCGTTTCCTAATCTAATTCCCTCAGCATCACTCACCTTAATTCGACTTAGTTCCATTATACTCGTTTTGCTTTTGTGTATGTTCATCTTATATCCTCCGTTCAAGACACTGTCCATTCCGCTCAACTGCTCTACCAGGCGCTTTGCTCTCTCTGATAGAATTACAATGTCATTGGCAAACCTCAAAGTTTTTATTTCCTCTCCATGGATTTTAATTCCTACTCCGAATTTTTCTTTTGTTACCTTTACTGCTTGCTCAATATACAGATTGAAGTATCCCAGTCAACATTGTCAAAAGATTTCTATAAGTCTACAAATGCTAGAATCGTTATTTTGTTTTTCCTTAATCTATCTTCTAAGATAAGTCATAGGGTCAGTATTGCCTTACTTGTTCCAACATTTCTACAGAATCTAAACAGATCTTCCCCAAGGTCGGCTTCTACCAGTTTTTCCATTCGTCTGTAAAGAATTCGAGTTAGTATTTTGCATCCGTGACATGTTAAACTCATAGTTCAGTAATTTTCACATCTGTCAACACCTGCTTTCTTTGGGAATAGAATTACTATATTCTTCTTGAAGTCTGAGGAAATTTCGTCTGTCTCATACATCTTGCTCACCAGATGGTAGAGTTTAGTCAGGGCTGGCTCTTCCAAGACCATCAGAAATTCTAATGAAATGTTGTCTACTCCCGGGGCCTTGTTTCGACTTACTCCCGGGGCCTTGTTTCGACTCAGGTCTTTCAGTGCTCTGTCAGTCTCGTCACGCAGTATCCTATCTCACATTTCATCTTCATCTACATACTCTTCCATTTCCATAGTATTGCCCTCCAGTACTTCGCCCCTGTATAGACCCTCTATATACTCCTTCCATCTTTCTGAGTTCCCTTCTCTTCTTGGAACTGGTTTTCATTCTGAGCTCTTGATATTCATACAAGTGGTTCTCTTTTCTCCAAAGGGCTCTTTAATTTTCGTGTAGGCAGTATCTGTCTTACCCCTAGTGATATATGCCTCTACATCCTTACATTTGTCCTCTAAAGTCAGTGGATAGCGTCTCTAATCTTTTCTTTTCTCATCTTACAGCTGCTCAATTCGGGCACAGTTTATAGCACAGTAAACGTCAATACGCGTGAGCAATTCAATTACGTGGTTGCTGCTGCTGCCGCTCGCGAAGCACAACGACAACAGCCTGATTTGCAAATTGTTCGCTGGGTTGCCTATTTGCAGTGGCGAACTAATTCAGTCGGACTGTACGGTTCGAATGATTAGTCCCCATGCTCTGGCATGCCTGTCCCCTAGTTGTGCAGTCTACAACTACGCTACGGCATGTATTACCAATCGTAAAGTGGAGAAGTACTGTATGCACTGATACGTATCGTTTTTTCTGTATGTGTTGTAGTTTTCTGTGCAGTCGTCTTCTGAAATCCCTGAGGTACTTAAATCCGTGTATTTGATGAGCCCTTCTCGAGTTCACCTTTGATCAGGTCAAGGAAAGACTTGATATGGGCATCTTAAACACGATCACACGAAACGTTTTGTCACTTTATAAACAAAAACTGAAAAAGGAAATGGAAATTGTCCCCCATCTGCCCTTGGCTGTGTGTCATCTTCGTGCCGACTTTTTCGTGCAGTGTTTCCTTTGATTGTTAAGTGTTGTGCGTCTTTTCCGGAGTGTTTCGAACGGACTTCGTACTGTCGCTGGGTGTGATTTTCATATCTCTTGCGAATAGAAACCAGACTGTCTCTGTGTTTTTTAATTATCTCTCTACTGTTTTACCTGTCTGCTTCCTGTGTATTTTACTAGCATCGCCCACCCTTTGTTCTATGTTTTAACTTTCCACAATTTTCCACCGTTTTATAATTTAAGACACGTTTTTATCGCTGCTTTTATTGTTTCCTATCTTCTTACGTTTTAAAAATTCTGTAGGCTGAAGAGCAGCGTTCTAAGCTGCTGCCCGCCCGTCCCCTTCGGGAGGAATCGAAATTCCATAAAGGAAAAAAAAATGGAAATTATCAGTAGAGAACAGCCAAGTACACTAATAGCTCTTATAACGTAGCACACAATAGATAAAATCACAAAAATATGTATAGAACATAATAAGTTATTTACATCAAGGGTTTTTGACATGAGGACCTGGAGGCTGCAATTCATAGATCAGTCAGGACAGGGGCACTGTGTTGGGTTGAATGCCCCCTGGAGTGTCGTGGCTGCTGCGCATTTGTTCTGAATCTCGTTGCCTCTGTCTGCCATCTATTAACACATTTCCAGTTTCAGGCTTAACGTTTTCAGGGTGGCCTGACGTTCGTTCTCCTAATTGTTCCATCCAGTGACGATTTTTTCTAGACGACCACGTTTGTGCTTTAGGCTCAGTTTGGTTTTCGTGCTCCTAGGTCGCTGTGCGGAAGCTATTTCTTGATTTCTGTCTTTGAATAGGCAGCGTACGCCGTGGTGTAGTGGGTGTTGTTGGGATTTGGAGGTTTCTCTCTCTCTCTCTCTCTCTCTCTCTCTCTCTCTCTCTCTCTCTCTCTCTCTCTCTGGTTAGGAAGCAGTCTCCTGTCGAATTGTCAGCGGATCGATCCCAGCCAGGTGGTAGATCCTTATGTGTGGGTGTAGGTTACAGATAGCCTGTGATCAGCATGTACGCTTTCAGTGAGTACGAGATCAACTTGCTCAGTGAGTGTAGTGTTCTACCAGAAGGGAGACGCTATGCGGGGTGCGGAAAAACAAACTGACCAAACGTGTATGGCAGAAAGGCGGCATCAAACAAAGCACTTTGGGTATAGGAAACACGCGTCGCAGCTGGATACTTTCGGCGCTACAGTAACTTAATTCAAGTCTGGGCGTCATTACTAACAATGAAATGTAATTCACAAAACTTATATATGTAAAGTGTTTGGATTAGTCAATAGTCACGATGGAAAAAAGAAACTTAAAGTATCTCTACAAGTGTATCGTATTTAACGTGGTGCTCAGTCGTGTTGAAAGATACAATCGCCATCTCCGAAGTGCTTAAAACGTCAATGTAGCCCTGTGTTGTGATATTGCCGCGCAGAGCAACAACGGGTGCAAGCTCCCTCCATGAAAAACACGACCACACTATAACACCACCGCTAGCAGATGACGTTCACCGGGCATTCGCCATACCCACACCCTGCCATCGGATCGCCACATTGTGTGCCGTGATTCGCCACTGCACATAACGTTTTTCCACTGTTCAATAGTCCAATGTTTATGCTCCTTACACCAAGCTAGGGGTCGTCCGGCATTTACTGGCGCGCTGTGTGGCTCATGAGCAGCCGCTCTACCGTGAAATCCACTTCTTCGCCCCTCCCCCTGTCACAGTACTTGCAGTGGATCCTGATGCAGTCTGGAATTCCTGTGTGACGGTCTGGATAGGTGTCTGCCCTCTTCAACTGCCGGCGGTCTCTGTCGGTCAACAGACGAGGTCGGCCTGTACGCTTTTGTGCTGTACTTGTCCCTTCACGTTTCCACTTCACTATCACATCGGGAACAGTGGACCTAGGGATGTGTATGAGTGTGGAAATCTCGCGTACAGACTTATGACAAAAGTGACGCCCTATCACCTGACCACGTTCGAAGTCCTTGAGTTTCGCGGAGCGCCCCATTCTGCTCTCTCACGGTGTCTAATGACTATTTAGGTCACTGATATGGAGTACCTGGCAGTAGGTGGCAGCATAGTGCGCCTAATATGAAAAACGTATGTTTTTTTTTTTGGGGGGGGTGTCCGGATACTTTTGATCTGTTAGTGTATGTCGTAGCAAATTATCAAACTGACCACCGTTTTCACCCTGGCACAGCGCCATAAATATTCAGCTACGACCCCTAGTTGCTATAGTCAAATCATTCGTTTGACGCTGTCTTCCTGCCCTACACTTTTCGTCAAATTCTTTTTCTACACCCAGTATATCCGCAGGTCTGCCAGAGCTACTGTTTTTTCCGTGATGTGATGCGGTATACGTGAATTAATTGCGCTTGCTTAATCAGTATCGCAATATCGTAATAACTCGATAATTATGAGGTATTTATTTTGTTACAAAGTTAAAATATTACATAAAAGTTTGTAAAAAAGGATTTCTTTACTGATTCATTTTCTGAAATTCGGTTGAAAAAGACTGCAATATTTTCCAATCGCACGAGAAAAGTCGTTTCCTTTTTTCCCCAATTAAAAATTGGAAGGTTAATTGAAAAACTACCTACAAATAGTGATGCAATATCTCTTCATTTTCGTACTAATATCTAGCAAGCAAGAAAATGAGAAGTATAATTTATTCTTTTACTGCAATCAGCCCCTTCTTGGGTATTGGTCGCTGATGCGTCTTGCGTTAAACTTCACGTTGAATGCGACATACATATGCAGCAGTTGTATCACAGGAACACGTCAATAGAGGAGCTGTGGAAACGAATAAGTGCTCATGAGTATAGTTTTCAGCAAGAATAACGGCAGCGGAATGGAAATAATCGCCGCTGCTGGAGGACTTTTCTTGAACCATAGCAGATTCGCGTTGTAGGGTAGACGCAAAGTAAGTAGTCCATACCAGGAAAAGGATCGTGATGATCTCAGTTCATTGATGCACAGTTTCGGACATCGTTTTCGGAAGTGAATTTCTGGAATGCCGCTATCGGAAGATCTGTTACGGCGTTGAAAAATGAGGTTGCCGATTAAGCTAATAGGCGATGGGTGTTGGGTGCCGCAGCAGGTGTTTATCCCAGGACGCTGTATTCAGGGTGGTCCATTGATAGTAACCGGGCCAAATATCTCACGAAATAAGCATCCAACGAAAAAACTACAAAGAACGAAACTCGTCTAGCTTGAAAGGGGAAACCAGATGGTGCTACGGTTGGCCCGCTAGATGGGGCTGCCATAGGTCAAACGGATATCAACGGCTTTTTTTTTTAATAGGAACCCCCATTTTTTATTACAAATTCGTGTAGTACGTAAAGAAATATGAACTTTTTTAGTTGGACCACTTTTTTCGCTTTGTGATAGGTGGCGCTGTAATAGTCACAAACGTATAAGTACGTGGTATCACGTAACATTCCTCAAGTGCGGACGGTATTTGCTTCGTGATACATTACCCGTGTTAAAATGGACCGTGTACCAATTGCGGAAAAGGTCGATATCGTGTTGATGTATGGCTATTGTGATCAAAATGGCCAACGGGCGTGTGCTATGTATGCTGCTCGGTATCCTGGACGACATCATCCAAGTGTCCGGATCGTTCGCCGGATAGTTACGTTATTTAAGGAAACAGGAAGTGTTCAGCCACATGTGAAACGTCAGCCACGACCTGCAACAAATGATGATGCCCAAGTAGGTGTTTCAGCTGCTGTCGCAGCTAATCCGCACATCAGTAGTAGACAAATTCGGCGAGAATCGGGAAACTCATAAACGTCGGTGTTGAGAATGCTAAATCAACATCGATTGCATCCGTACCGTATTTCTATGCAACAGGAATTGCATGGCGACGACTTTGAACCTCGTGCACAGTTCTGCCAGTGGGCACAAGAGAAATTACGGGACGATGACAGATTTTTTGCACGCGTTCTATTTAGCGACCATGGCGGGATAATGTATAGTGCGGCGTTATGGGAGGAAGGATAATTGGCCCCTATTTTATCGATGGCAATCTAAATGGTATGCTGATTTCCTACGTATTGTTCTAACGATGTTACTACAAGATGTTTCACTGCATGACAGAATGGCGATGTACTTCCAACATGATGGATGTCCGGCACATAGCTCGCGTGCTGTTGAAGCGGTATTGAAAAGCATATTTCATGGCAGGTGGATCGGTCGTCGAAGCTACATACCATGGCTGCACGTTCACCGGATCTGACGTCCCCGGATTTCTTCCTGTCGGGAAAGTTGAAGGATATTTGCTATCGTGATCTACCGACAACGCCTGACACCATGCGTCAGCGCATTAAGTTTCGTTCTTTGTGGTTTTTTCGTTTGATGCTTATTTCGTGAGATATTTGGCCCGGTGACGATCAATGGACCACGCTGTATAGTTGATGTTTTCAGTTTATAGGTTTTGATTGTATATTTTTTCTAACAGGATTGAATAAATATCGCATCTATTTCTACGGCATTTCTGATCGGTGGCTGTTAAACATCAGCGCAGCGTGCGGTTCACTGCAACAGACTACTACGGTGTAGTCGCGAGTGGAACCGTAGAACTTGGAAACTCCCGATCCGTCTGAAAATTTCATCTCTCACCTCTGATCTCTGTTTTATCGGCAGCTGCTCCGACATGCATACGAATGAAGGGACGGAGCTGGGCTAGCAGTAGTAATGAACACTTTCGCAACGTGGCGGACTAATTATTCCGTGTTGGTCTATGCCAAATATTACCAGAGCCGGCAGCGTCAGGAGCGTGCCGTTTTAAAATTCATAGCGCATTAACGAACCGAGGGCAGTGCACCCGCGTCGCCATGCAAATACAATATAAATGATAAAAAACCTAATCATCGACCACCGGTGTGTCCGTTTTTAAGCGTTCCTTTTTTGGCGCGTGTGAAGCTTTCCGTACACCGTCGAACACGCGGAAGGGGATTTTACGGTACAAAAATCGAGTTGCCGGAGCGAACGGGCCTCCATCCGATGAATGCTACTGGAAATACAAAGACTTCAGTACTGATGTTGATTCCGGTCAATACAAGAACGTTTAGAAGCCGTACACATCGTAATTGTTCGTCTGAGGTGCAGAAGCCACACAGCTCTTGTCGTGCAGTTCGCTTTGTTATGCCGAAGCCTACGAGGAGTCCCGATAATAAATTGCGACACAATGAGAGACGCCTGAAGATGTATCGCGATAAAAATGAGAGCGAAACAGACACTCTTTGCCTATGTTGCCTCATTGCGCTAAGCGGATGACATAAAACGTGGAAAAAGTAAAAGTTTTAGTTCAAAAGTAGGTGCATTTATTTGGAAGTACAGTTAAACTACTTATATCACTTATCCAGTGACTAGTTATTTTACTCCTTTTCTTGCTTGTCGAGCTGCACTGGTCACAAAACGTACAATTTTGTTGCGAAAAAAGGAACATCCTGTTTAAGAGGAACTCAAACGCTGTTTATTAACAGAAACCAATTTTGCATCGTACAAACACTTCAATATACGTGTTTTTGCTAACACTGTGTGCAGGCAGTCGCAAAACGCGCGGTAATATCTGCGCTGCCTTGCTCTTTCCACAGTCTAAACGAATGCATATCACTCGTTGCAAAGGAAAGGCGGTTGAAAACGAAAGTGCGAGACACAGTACAGAAGCGAGCGCGCTGCGTGGCTGTCACGGACCGTGTGCCCGGGGTGTGCCGACATCTGCCACGCCGGACGTTTGCCACGATTTCACCTGCTCTGAAGGGTTGGGTCCCTCGTCTCCCCTTCCTCCTCCCCTCCTCATCGCTGTCGCGCAGTAAAGGTACTTACTGAGCCTTTCGCTGATTTATTTAACATAGGATCAGAATCTCTTTGGATTTTCCGCCACATTTCTAGAGAGACTTTCGTTGTGGAAACTATTAAATTCATCTCGCATTGAAATCAGCACCAAATTTCGAGCCTCAGTAAAACTTCGCCAATCTTGGAGAATTTACGTTCGTCTAAATTATATGTGTCTTTTTCGATGCTCCTGCAGCAGCTTTCTGTCGTGCTTTGTGTAGCATGGGGATCAGTTCCTTCTCTTATTAATTTATTTGGTATGACTCTCTCCAATGCAGTTGATACTATTTCTTTGAACTTAAGGCACATATGGTCTTCACTTACATAGTTTGGAAGGATTGGAGACTGCCTCTTAGAAAGACGTCAACCGAGGTTTTAGTTGCTTTTATAAATAGATATATTTCGCGTTTAGTTTTGGTGAATTTCTTTGTTACGGAATTGAGCCTCGCTACGACTGTGTGTTCACTAATCCCTGTATCCGTCGTGTTGCTCAGGATATTTGTGGCGAAGAGGTCAAGTGTGTTGTCGTAACCATGTACAATTTGAATGGCCTCGTCAACTAATTGTTCAAAATAATTTTTAGAAAAGCATTTAGAACAATTAAGGAAGTAGTTTTCTATCTATAATAGGGTTTGAAAATGTATTTTTGTGAACATACGGAAGGTAGATTGACTTCACTGCCAACTATAATTGTATGAGTAGCGTACCTATTTGTGATGAGACTTAACTTTTCTTTGAACTGTTCAGCAACTGTTTCATCTGAGAACATGGGCCGGTAAAAGGAGCCAGTTATTAATTTCTTCCGATTGTCGAATATAACCTCTGCCCATACTAAGTCACAGGAACTACCTGCTCCAATGTCGCTTGTGAGCTGGAACACACATTATATTATTTTTCCTTAAGTTGTGCTTCTTGTTTCTGCTGTAGTGCAGATCATTACAACTACGGCTTTTCCCTCCAAAACGTAGTAGGCTTTCTCTGTGACCCTGTAAATACCAGAGCTAAACTATGTAGAACAACAACGTACTTTACAAACATAGCATTCTGTGTTACTTCATTTTCTTATTTCTAACATTTTAAAATTTTATGTCGTCTTTAGATGACTTGTCAATCATAGATGTTCTTATCTGTGTTTAGTGAACGTACTTTCAGTCATGTTTTGAACATTGTCCCGCTACACTTTATTAACTAATGTTTCGCCGCAAGGGATATCGAATTTTAGAGAGTAAATTAATATGGAGTATGTCGTTCTTCTTTTCAGACATTCACATACCCATTTCTTCTTTCCTTATTGTCTTTTGCGCATGCAGTTGTAGTAATTAAAGTAGGCACAAATGAAGCAATCAAAAAGAAATTATTAGCGTACATTCGTATTCTCTTTACAGCGTTCCTTTCTTGTTGCTCCAATGGCGATGGACTGTTTCTGTCGCAATCAGTAAGCGTGAAAGGAAGCTACCGTACAGAGGGATCTATATTTATACTTGGAAGAACTAATTACATACTGATATAATCGTCGGTATTGCTTTCGTTTCCCAAAAATTAAAAATATTTCTATTTTAGGAAAGAAGCTCCGTATTTGACCAAGATATCGAAAAGAAGGTCCCTTACGTGCTGATTGTATCGAGTAAGATGCGGAGACGGCGGTTTTTAAAGCGGACAGAAGCAGCACGAGGAAGGGCGTCCCTTACCTGAGGGATCGCTACCTGGCGAACGGGAAGTGTGGCAAATGTCCGGCATTAGTCTGCCCTGCCCGGTCAGTTCCGGCTGTCCGTTGTGAGGACGGGCGGGCAGAAAAAACTCTTACCTGGCAGCGAGCGTCCGGTCGCTGCTTGCGCCCTCGTGGTACGTTGCACAGATACAGAACACTGCGTGCAGCAAATGAACTAAATGCGTAACGCTCACGGCATCCAAACTCGTCCATGACTCACGGAAGTCAGACACGCACTGCGCATTGTTTTCTGACTCTGCTGCAAAGCCCTGTTGGCGCCTGAAATTAATTGCATTTGTAACGTATTATGATACTGTACCCGTACGTATGAATAGGATCAATTTCAAACATATCATGTACGTTCATTAACGGAACATGAGAGCAGTGAAAAGTTCACATTGCAAACGGAAAGGTGTACCACAAACGTTTCCAGCTCTACAACTACATCAGTAGTTCGTAACCCTCCTTACGGCGAGTGGACAAATATACTTCCGGTCCCAGTATAAATTCTCCATTTTCTGTGGCATTCCGTAGCACGCAATTCACAATGCTTCTGATAGTATAGCTGCATTATTAAATATTACATAGATAAATAGTTCCAGATAGATCATGTGTGGAACCTGTACGGAGTTCTGCTAGCTTGAGACTTGCCGAACTACATACTAGAGACTACTCATACTGCAGAATACAAACACTGTGTGTATTTACAGAGAACACAGAGGTGGCGTCAGTGTAGATTACGTTCCCACTCGGTGCAGGCAAAACTTGAAGACATTTCTAGATAGCTGCAAGCCTTAGGCCGCGAAAAAAAGAAAAAATTAATCAAAAGCAACTTAATACCATTCCTGTTTTCAAAAATGGCTCTGAGCACCACGGGACTTAACATTTGAGGTCATCAGTCGCCTAGAACTTGAGAACTACTTAAACCTAGCTAACCTACGGATATCACACACATCCATGCCCGAGGCAGGATTCGAACCTCCGACCGTAGCGGGCGCGCGGTTCCACACTGAAGCGACTACAACCGCTCGGCCACAACGGCCGGCTATTCTTGTTTTCCATTTATTGGTGTTTTCAGATTATTCGTAATTAAATAAGATGTTTTATGCGAACTCACTGTTGAGTTATATTGTGTGTACCTTCGTCTTTATTATTGCATTATTATAACTAAGAAACTTAAAAAAATATTATAACGTAGCGGATATTCAGCATGTTGAATGTATTGCACGATCTGCTTTAGACACACTGGAAACAGATTTTCAGACAGCAATGAATAGATAAGTATTGTAAATGTAGATCCAGACCATTCCAGCCGCGTTAATTTATTAGCTCTGCTCCATAATTCCTTAGCGCAGGCAGCCCACTCTCTGTCCCATTTTCAAGTGGGAATACAAATTTGAAACACAGTGTTCATTTTTTCAATCCCAATTGCACATTTTTATGGTTCCGTATCTCATCCGATGAAAACAAAGTCCTTGTAGAATAGCTATTTTTGTCCTATCTGTCTGTCGCCAGACATATCCAGTTAAAAATTATATCACTCACTGAGGCCTGCGGCCCCTTGGCGGTGTAGAAAATTGAAACTTCTAAGTCAATCCAGTCAAAACATACGGCCATTTATATCACATATTTTGAAACTTGCAAACTTATTCATCAAAACAAAAGAGTATTTTGCGTTGGCCTAGAATCATGAAATTTGCCAAGAAGCAAGAGTTCACAGTACAAGCGAAGGAAAAAAATACAAAACTGTAAATTTATATTTATATTTAAATTTATATCGTATGAAAAAATATTTAGTCGTATCTTATCTCTGTCTCTCTCTCTCTCTCTCTCTCTCTCTCTCTCTCTCTCTCTCTCTCTCTCTCTGTTCATCCGTCTGTTAAATTCCATTTTCCTCTGAAACGGGTAGACGTATCAAGATGATTTTTCAGTCACTAAGGTCTATAGGCCCTTGGCGGTGTAATAAATTCGTCACAGCTATGAAATATAGAAGAGGCTTGATCGAAAGCGTTACACGTTTGGAAATTTTATTGTCAGACTCAAGATAAATATCAAATTATAGTACTAAGCTCACGAAAGTGGGTACATAAACTGAATACAATAAAAATCTCAATTCATGTAGGCATATTTGAGAGTGCCGTCGTCTATCGAATAGAAGCGTCTGTCAACAGAACAGTCTATACGAAAGACAGCGGCACTGCGAAATATGCCTACATGAAATGAGATTTGAATTGTATTCAGTTTATATGCACTTTCGAGAGCTTTGTACTAAAATTAGATTTTTATCTTCAGACTGACGATGAAATTTCGAAATGCTTAACGCTTAGTAAAGAATTCTACCATCAAGCCTTTTTCTGTATTTCAAAGTTGTGCCAAATCCGAAATGTCGCCTGCCTCTACTATGGAAGTATTTCTACATCAAGTAACGGTGTAGTAAATGTAAGCTTCTGAATCGATGAAACCAAAAGATACGGCCATTTATGTCACATTTCGATAATCGCATAGTCACTCATCTATACCTATAGCGTACTTCCTAGAATTATGAAATTTGGCAAGAAGAAAGATTTCACAGTACGTGTAAAGGAAAAAAAATTGCGAAAATTGTAGTTTGTAATTACCTCAACAAAAAAATATTTCTTTTTGTCATTTGCTATCCGACATCAGACTTGAAATGAAAATAATTAGTAGTACTGCAATCAGGGTGACTGGGCCGCAAACGTAATAATCAAAAGTCACACAGGGGAGGACTTCATGACGCATTTCGGAATCAGTCCATCATCGGATTCCAGGAGCGATTGCTGCACATAGTTCTGGCGTTTCAAATTTTACGTGAAACGAACATTCGCAGATTAGTCTGCGAGCAGCAACGGCTCCAGGTAAGGAAAACTGACAACGGAGGGTATCCAGCAACGTTACCGACTGCGGATGCCACGGCGCTCGGTCGATCAGTACCGATGGGACCGGACGGCGTTACGTTCACAATTTACACACACACACACACACACACACACACACACTCTGTATATATATTCCTGGTCATCGGATTCTGGGGGACGAGTAACATCATGAGAAGCAGAAGAGTCGGGGCTTCTCGAAACAGCTTCGCAAACGCTATATTGGCATGTTCAAAATAAATACGCTAGTCAAGACAGGCAAACTCAAACAGGTTACAGATGTTCTGGTAAAATCCCGCATCAACATCCTAGCAGTACAAGAGACGCGTTTCACAGATGAAAACCGCTTCAGCACGGAAAACTACAGGACATACAAAGAAAAACCTTTTGTCAGGAGAGGAACAACCACAATGTTTGGCACAGGATTTTCGGTTCGCAAATCGGTCACAGACAACATCCTATATTTGAATCCAGTATCGGAAAGAATCTCTATAATAACTTTCAAATCAGGAAACAAAGGATACACAATCGTCAATGCACATGTACCAACAAACGATCACAACAGAAATAAACCACAAGAAGCCGAAGACTTTTAGCAAGACATGGAAGAAATACATAAAATACCAGAAAGACATGTTAAAGTTGTATTGGGAGACTTGAGTGCACCACTAGGCAAGGAGAAGAAGTATAAGCAAGTCACGGGCCCATATGCAGCACACAAAGCCAGCAGCAAGACTGGGGACATCTCAAACATTACTGTGGAAATTTTAACTTAAAAATTATGTCAACACAATTTTGAAAGCCAGAACGAATCCAGGCTTGGAAGAAGTTTAGCAGCAATGGAACAAAAGCGACATGGCAAGATTGCCATAAAGTCAATAAACAATCCTCGAAAGATATTACAAGAGTCAAAAGACATACAACAAAAACAGGCTAAATGAAGCCGAGAAACATTTCAAGAGATGTCACTCTTCAAGCTTTCCCGGCAGATATGTTGTAAATAGTCTTCACGCGTTTGCCGCCGGATCACGTTATGGAAATTCCACAACGCACAATGTGATCCAGCGGCAAACCCGTGAAGACTTCAAGAGAAATAACACGAGAAACTTCTATAAAATTTTCGCTGAAAATGTAAACAGTTATCACTCTACAAATATTTGCTTCAAAAGAACAGATCTCTGGAAACAAATACTATAAAAGCAGTACAAAATCCTAAGTAAAAACCGAGTGCAATAATGGAAGCAGAAGAGATTAGACAACTAAACAAACAACAGAGTCTCAGGAGAAGACGGCATAATCTCCGAGATCTGGAAACTCAAAGACCAAACCATCACAAAGAAAATCCATAAACTTCTTAGAGAAATATGAAATGCAGAGAAAATTCCACAGGAATTGATTCAGCGACTACACGAAAAGGGCGACAAGACAGACCCTAAGAATTACAGAGGTATCTCATAATTTCCGGTCATCTACTAAATTCCCTTCAAGGCGTTACTCAACAGAGTAGAACCATAAGCTGATGCAAAGATAGGTGAAGCAGGCTTCAGAAAAGGAAACCAAGCGCGGTGGCGCAGTGGTTAGCACACTGGACTCACATTTGCGGGGAAGACGGTTCAAACCCTCGTCCGGCCCTCCTGATTTGGGTTTTCGGTGATTTCCCTAAATCGCTTCAGGTGAATGCTGGGATGGTTCCTTTGAAAGGGCACCGCCGACTTCCTTCCCCATTCATCCCTAATCCAATGGGACCGATGAGGTTGCTGTTTGGTCCCCTCCTCCAAATCAACCAAGGTATCAGAAAAGGAAAATCCTGTATTGAACAGATTTGGAATCTGCGAACGCTCCTGAATGTCAGAGAGACAAACAACACTGTTGTCACATTCGTGGACTTTAAGAACGCCTAGGGCTCCACAGACAGGCAGATTCTCATTGAGACATTAGAGGAATGTGGAATTAGAGAGAAAGACTAGGACACTCATTCAACAGAAACTTACAGACACGAGATCTAAAATAAAAGTTATGGGAGACATCTCAAACCATTTCGAGATACAGACAGGAGTCACACAATGAGATGATCTCTCACCACTTTTATTCAACATTGTCTTGGACCATCATAAAATACCTGGCATTTGCAGTTGACCTGGGAATAGTCAGAAACTGTTGAGAAGAAGCGCTGGAAGATTTACATGAAGTGCCTGCGAAACTAGGTCTACAGACACTGTATGAGAAAACGCAATACTTTTTAAGAGAGAACAACAACTACCAAGCCATGTTCACGGGAAGGTTAACAGAGTTGAAAAATTCAATTATCTTGGGGAATATGTACAAAGAGGAGGATCAAACAAGGCAACCAACATAAAAAGAACAGAAAAACTTCAGAAAGCGTACAAACTGACAGTGACGTACTACAATAAAAGAAGTATTTCTGGACAGGCTAAACCCAGGCATTGCGATACACTCTACGCATAAGAAGCGACCACAAGCGTAGCATCAGGAATCATTGAGACAGAAAAAATAGAATGTAAAATCGTCAGTAAATTTTTGGAGCAGTACGCAGACATTTTATATGGATGAAGGGACCAATCAAAGAATTATATGAACACACAGACAGACTCACAGGCATGATCAGAAAACCCCGACTAACATTATATGAACACGTACATAGAATGAACAAACAACAGACACACAAAGAGGATTTTTGATCTTGTAAAGAGTTTAACTAAAAAAAGACAGTTGGTTTCAAAAAAAAGGAAGAAGGCCTAAAACATGCAGGGATCAATACTGAAATGATAAATGAAAGGAGAGAAAACTCAGAATCAAAATAATGAACACGAAATTTGAAGAAAAAGAAAGGAGGAAAACAGACAAAACATGGACAGTGCAAAGGAAACAGGAAAACATCCAAAGAGTGAAGAGGTCTTGGAAAGAGAAAAAGATGAAGGAAACAAGAAAAAATGAATACTCGTGTAGCATTCAAGTTAACTACTGTCCGGGAGGCAAAGATGTGTAATAATAATAATAATTTAATTAGAAGAACAAGGTGACCCACAAATAGGAGAATACCAGGTGGTTTTCGCAAGGGACGATCATGCATAGAACAGATCTGGAATCTGAAAATGATTCTCCAGATGAGACATACCCGAAACACAGTGGTCACTTTTGTAGATTTTAAAAAGGCCTACGACTCAATAGACAGAGTAACGCTCTGCAACACGCTGGAAGAATTCACCATTGACAGAAAGACAAGAGCAATCGTTCGGTAAACATTAATTGACACAGTCTCCAAGGTTCAGTTTATGGGGGATATCTCTGAACCATTTGAAATCCAAACTGGTGACGGACTTTCACCATTACTCTTTAATATCATTCTTGAAAAAATTATCAGGGCATGGAAAAAAGAAGTCAAAGGAATCCAAATTGACATTAGAAAAGATAATAGATTCAATGAGAAATGTTTAGCTTTTGCAGATGACCTTGTAATCCTCACAAATAATACAAAAGAAGCCACTAACGCCATAGAGAAATATCACGAAATTGCACATAGATCTGACCTGCAAATCTCGTATGAGAAAACCCAGTACATAGAAAGAGTGCCACAAGACAAATTGCCTATTGTGACAACCCATGGAAAAATCGTACAAGTACCACGTTTTAAGTACCTGAGAGAAATCATCCAGCCATCAGGGATCAACCTAAAGGCCAATGAGGAAAGAATAAAAAGCTATAGAACGCATATAAACTCACGTGGAACTATTACAACAAAAAGTCCATATCCATTAACGCAAAATTGAGGCACTGCAACACTGTCGTACTTCCGGAGGCACTGAATGCATCTGAAACAACACGAATAGGTGGGCAAACTAAAATCAAAGAAATAGAGAAACAAGAATTGAAAATTCTCAGGAAAAGTTTTGGCCCGATACGAGAGCAAGGAATCTGGAAGAAGAGACCAGCATCAGAATTATATAAATACACAGACAAGATTACGGATACAGTTCTACGGACATATCCACAGAATGAATGAAAACAGAATTTCAAAGCGAATTCTTAAAGTCATCAACTCAGGCAGGGGATAAAAGAAGTTGAAGAGGACCTCAGACAAGCACACATAACAGTAACGAGCAGAAATTCAGGAACATCATCAAAAAACATAAATTTGACAGCACGACGCAGAAGAGACCAGGATGAAAATGGACAGGGGAGCGAAAGAAACAACACAGTGAACACATGAAAAAAATTTGAGCTCAGAAAAAACGTAAACAATCATCCTAAATGAATTAAAGTTCAAACGATCTCTTTAAATGGGAATAATCGAAAATAATAATAATAATAATAATGTCATTGTCATGCGGTTGCGTGTGTAACGGGAATGTCGAGAGTCCTCGGTTGAACTTGCGTTCTCGCACTCGTTTCTAGGCTTTCCTCGGGTGAGGACTACAGAGGAGACTAGCAAGTAGGCCCCGAGCGTCCGGAGACGGAGGTGACGACACGGGACTCGCGGACGAGTTTAAAGCGAGTACACCGTCACATTCCCGACCTCTAGTACCTACGCCAGCGTGTACAATCGACAAGAGCACGCGGTCTGCACTCAACTCTGTGTGTGTGGGCTGAGGTGGCGGCGTGTAACGGGATCACCTGTCGCGGGTCTGGGGGCAGCAGGAAGTGCGCAAGCGCGGTGTCGCTGCGCTGGACCGTGTCCCGGCGGGGCGCGGCAGCAGCTAACACCGCCCTGCCCGGCCGCTCTTATCTCTCCGGAACCGCCCAGCCCAATCTCCGACACGATCTACTGCGTGCGCCTGCCGGCGGCACGGACACCTCCTCTCCCACCAGGCATCGACGTTACTACCCGGACCCGCAAAGTACAGGCCAGCGTGCTTACCGTCGGTTTATTGCAAAATTCTCGAGCGTATTCTATGTTAGAATACAAAAACTTCCTAGAGACATGCGAGCTTCTGTTTTAAGATCGTAACGGATTTAGCAAGCATCGCTCGTGAGAAACTCAGCCTGCCCACTCCTCGCACGATATCCTGCGAACCACGGATGTGAGGCAGCGGGGAGTGTCCATGTTCCTAGATTTCCGGAAAGCGTTTGTCACAGTGCAGTCTGTTAACAAAGGCCTGAGTATTCGCAATAGAGTCGCAGTTGATCGAAGCCTCTTTTAGTAACAGAACCCCGTACCAAGTTTGTTGACATTTTCAATCAGGAGATACACTACTGGTCACTAAAATTGCTACACCAAGAAGATATGAAGACGATAAACGGGTATTCATTGGACAAATATATTATACTAGAACTGACTTGTGATTACATTTTCATGCAATTTGCGTGCATAGATCCTGACAAATCAGTACCCAAAACAACCACCTCTGACCGTAATAATGGCCTCGATACGCCTGGGCATTGAATCAAACAGAGCTTGGATGGCGTGTACAGGTACAGCTGCCCGTGCAGCTTCAACACGATACCACAGTTCATCAAGAGTAGTGACTGGCGTATTGTGACGGGCCAGTTGCTCGGCCACCATTGACCAGACGTTTCCAATTGGTGAGAGATCTGGAGAATGTGCTGGCCAGGGCAGCAGTCGAACATTTTCTGTATCCAGAAAGGCCCGTACAGGACCTGCAACTACGGTCGTGCATTATCCTGCTGCAATGTAGGGTTTCGCAGGGATCGCATGATGGGTAGAGCCACGGGTCGTAACACATCTGAAATGTAACGTCCAATGTTCAAAGCGCCGTCAATGCGAACAAGAGGTGACCGAGACGTGTAACCAATGGCACCCATACCATCACGACGGGTGGTGCGCCAGTATGGCGATGAAGAATACACGCTCCCGATGTGCGTTCACCGCGATGTCGCCAAACACGGATGCGACCATCATGATGCTGTAAACAGTATCTGGATTCATCAGAAAAAATGACGTTTTGCCATTCGTGCACCCAGGTTCGTCGTCGAGTACACAATCGCAGGCGCTCCTCTCTGTGATACCAGCGCAAGGGTAGCCGCAGCCACGGTCTCCGAGCTGATAGTCCATGCTGCTGCAAACGTCGTCGAACTGTTCGTGCATTTGGTTGTTGTCTTGCAAACGTCCCCATCTGTTGACTCGGGGACCGAGACGTGGCTGCACGATCCGTTACAGCCATGCAGATAAGATGCCTGTCATCTGGACTGCTAGTGATACGAGGTCGTTGGCATCCAGCACGGCATTCCGTATTACCCTCCTGAACCCACCGATTCCATATTCTGCTAACAGTCATTGGATCTCCACCAACGCGAGCAGCAATGTCGCGATACGATGAACCGCAGTCGCGATAGGCTACAAGCCGACCTTTATCAAAGTCGGAAACGTCATGGTACACATTCCTCCTCCTTACACGAGGCATCACAACAGCGTTTCACCAGGCAACGCCGGTCGACTGCTGTTTGTGTACGAGAAATCGGTGGGAAACTATCCTCATGTCAGCACGTTGTAGGTGTCGCCACCGGCGCCAACCTTGTTCCAATGCTCTGAAAAGCTAATAATTTGCATATCACAGCATATTCTTCCTGTCGGTTAAATTTCGCGCCTGTAGCACGTCATCTTCGTGGTGTAGTAATTTCAATGTCCAGCAGTGTATTATGTTGGGGGATGGAAAAGCAAGAAGTCAAAGCACGTGAAATGTTCCTTATTTGGGTGGATTACTAGATACGGGTAACAATCTGGCCATCTGTAAAACTTAAAACCTGCGTGGTTGGTGTTGGTGCCATCACAGCTTCACAAATCGTTAAAATGATAACATCCACACACGATAAGGTTAAGAATACCTTTTCATCGTTCATAGGCAGTGTAATTGAACGATGGTAATAAAAAGAAGGCGTTATGTTGTTCAAACTTATTAAATGATACATCAGTATTTACATCAACTCTTAACAGGCACCATCATATAGCCGTTTGTGTGTGTGGGTGTATGTGTGTGTTGTTGTTGTTGTTGTTGTTGTTGCAATGTGGTGTGCCGAATGTTACGTTTCTTGAACGCTGTATGGGCATCAACTGCCGTACTTAATAAACGTAAACATGGTCCGTAGTAGTCTGTAATGTTCTTTTTATCTGATCACAGGTGCAGTAATGTTTTATCTTTATGTGAGGTATGTAAATTGTTACCTATACATGGCAATGTATACGGACAATGTAGTGCTGTTCCATGTTGATTTTACAGTTGCTTGACAATGACAAGTAGTCGAAATTAGCTAATCGGACGATTAAACGCAAATCACATTATAGACTAGTACTGACCATGTTTACGTTTATTAAACATCTGGAGGCTGTGGATCCCCACAAATATGAACTTCCAGCTGCCATACTATTCACATGTACCACGTAACAGCAACGTATGTATGATAGTCTCTGTCACGAAATTAGGAAATGGTGTAATTAATGACTGTGTCAGTTACTAAGTTGCAACGCCGTAACGTTTTTATTTTATGTTGTCATTTTAAGAACGGTTTGAACTACGTGTGAAGCCGTAATGGTTCCATCACTAATCAGTAATGTTTTATGATCCATAAGTGGCTAGATTGTTAGCTGAAACTAGGAAGTCGTCCAAATAAAGAAAATTTCATGTGTGATCATGTCTGCATCGGTTTTCAGTCCCCAACATAAATAAAAAAAGGACACAGTACGTTGTCCTGGACGTCTAGTGTCCATCAGAGAGAAAGGTATCACCAGGGCTGCCTCTGGGAAGTGTTGTTTTCTGTATATGCAAACGACATGTCACATACGATGAGCAGCAGTCTGCGGTTATTTGGTAAAGATCCTGCGGCGTGTATGAAAGTGTCATCGTTGAGTGACTGTAGGAGGACACAACGTGACTTGTCCGGTATGATGAATGTGACAGCTTGTCCTAAATGTATAGATTGTAAAGATGAGAAGAAAAAGTAGTCTGTAATGTTCGAATTCAGTACTAGTGGTTTTTTATCCGACGCAGCCACGTCGATTACGTATTTGGGCGTAAAGTCTCAAAGGAACACGAAACGGAACGAGCACGTTGGGTCCGTTGTAGGGAAGGGGAATCGTCAACTTCCGTTTACTGGGAGAAATCTGGGACACTGTAGCTCATCTTTAAAGAACAGCGCGAACAGAGCCCCTGAGTGACCCATTTTTGAGTACTGGTCGAGTGTTTGGAATCCTCAGTATGTCGGACTGAAGCGAGACGTCGAGGTAATTGCGAGGCGTGCAGCTAGAGTTCTTGCTGGTAGGTTCGACCAACAGGCGAGGAATATGCAAACCCTCCGTGAAATCAGAAGACAATTCATGGAGCGAAAAAAAAGTTCTTCTCGTGAAACACTATTGAGAATGGTTAGAGAACCGACATGTGAGCCAGACCGCAGAACGATTCTACCGACACCAACATACATCTCGCGTAAGGACCATGAATACAAGATAAGAGAAGCTAAGGTTGGCACAGTGGCACATAGTCGTTTTTACCTCGCTCCGCTGGCGGCTGGAACAGAAAAGGGACTGACTACCAGTAACACGAGGTACCTGCCGGCATGCATCGTGTGGATGTCGATTTATTACTGTGAGTAACGTCCACCTGCATGTTCGTGTGTAGACCACGTCACTGTGTCTGTGGCGGAGAGCAGACACTATCAGAGTCATTGTCCCAGACCCCTCCCTATACCCCCCTCCCATCTTCCACGTTTCATTCGAAAAGAACCGCTGCTGGTGAGTCTCCGTGTGAGCTGTAATTTCTCTCAGTTTTTCGTCATTCATAAAACACGAATTCCTTACAGACGAATGGAAAAACTGGTAGAAGCCAACCTCGGGGAAGATCAGTTTGGATTCCGTAGAAATGTTGGAACAAGTGAGACAACACTGACCCTACGACGTATCTTAGAAGTTAGATTAAGGAAAGGCAGACCTACGTTTCTAGCATTTGTAGACTTAGAGAAGGCCTTTGCCAATGTTGACTGGAATACTCTCTTTCAATTAGGGAATTAGATTAGGAAACGAGACACTTAAAGTAGTAAAGGAGTTTTTCTATTTGGGGAGCAAAATAATTGATATTGGTCGGAGTAGAGAGGATATAAAATGTAGGCTGGCAATGGCAAGAAAAGCGTTTCTGAAGAAGAGAAATTTGTTAACATCGAGTATAGATTTAAGTGTCGGGAAGTCGTTTCTGAAAGTATTTGTATGGAGTGTCACCATGTATGGAAGTGAAATATGGACGATAAATAGTTTGGACGGAAGAAAATAGAAGCTTTCGAAATGTGGCGCTACAGAAGAATTCTGAAGATTAGATACGTAGATCGCATAACTAATGAGGAGATACTGAATAGAGATGGGGAGAAGAGGAATTTGTGGCATAACTTGACTAGAAGTTGGGAGGACATGTTCTGAGGCATCAGCGTGGAGGGTAGAAATCGTAGAGATGAATGCTCCAGCAGATTCAGCTTTCCCTAGTGCAGAGTGGTTTGCATACACACATCAAAAAAGATTTGCATCACCTCGGTTCCGAGACTTCCGGAACCTGTACAGAAAACTGGAATAGAGATCAACGTATACACCATTTCTGCCGTTTTTATGGCTTATGAAAACCACACATTTCATGTTGTACCACCATACAGCGAGACCTTCAGAGCAGGTGGACTAGATTGCTGTACGCACTGGTACCTCAAATACCCAGTAGCACGTCCTCTTGCATTGATGCATGCCTGTATTCCTCGTCGCGTACTGTCCACAAGTTCAAGGCACTGTTGATCCAGATTGCCCCAGTCCTCAACGGCGATTCGGCATAGATCATTCAGAGTGGTTGCTGGGTCCTGTCGTCCATAAACAGCTCTTTTCAGTCTGTCCCAGACATGTTCCAGAGGGTTCATGTCTGGGGAGCATGCTGGCCACTCTAGTCGAGCGATGTCGTAATCCTGAAGGATGTCATTCACAAGATGTGCACGATGGGGGCATAAGGAACCACCACCTTGCTGCACTCGCTGGACAGTGTGTCTAAGCCTGACGGGATTGCCTCCAAACACGTCTCCCACTGTTGTCTGGTTGAAGGCATTTGCGACACTCATCGGCGAAAAGGACGTGATGCCAGTCCTGAGCGATCCATTCGGCATGTTTTGGGGCCCATCTGTACTGCGCTACATGGTTTCGTTGCAAAGATGGACCTCGCCATGGACGTCGGAAGTGAAGTTGTGTACCATGCAGTCTATAGCGCACAGTTTGAGTCGTAACACGACGTCCTTTGGGTGCACGAAAAGCATTATTCAACATGGTGGAGTTTCTGTCAGGGTTCCTCCGAGCCATAATCCAGTAGTAGCCCTTAGGCGGCTTGAACGAGGCATGTCATCGACAGTTTCTCTCTATGTCCTCCATCTCCAAACAGCATCGCTTTGGTTCACTCCGAGGCGACTGGACACTTTACCATGTTGAGAGCCCTTCCTGGCACAAAGTAACAATGCGGACGCGATCGAACTGCTGTATTGACCGTCTATTCATGGTGGAACCACAGACAGCAATTATGTCATTTTTAAACTGCAAATCCTCTAAGAGCTGTCTTGAATCTCCACGAGTCTCTCTCAATAGCCTTGATGTGGATAGATACGTACAGCAACCAGTAATCAAGAGTCAGAACTGTGTCTGCAAAATCACAAGGATTATTAAACAATTTTTGCTGTCACTAATTACAAGCAATATAATTGACAGAGTGGATTGCTAATATTTGCTGTAATGAAAGCCACTCAATGGGGTATATTTCACATTTTCAAGAACGATCTCACTGAAGTAATTAAGTCCATCGAAACACTTAGAAACTAACCTCTCGTCTGACGAAAACGGTCTAAAGACGCAGTGGCAATTTCTCCAGATCTGTTGACAATGATATTTTGAGTTATCAATTTACTGAGTGACTGAAATGTAGTTCGGGTACCTGTGAACATAACAATATGTTAGAATTCATTTTCTAAACACGAACTATTACGCTACTGTATGGCTACTTACATATTAATTACACTATTAATATTTTCACAGTTGTTTCTTTAATACAGAATTAAAGCCAACGGAAGAACAAACGTAAAACTTACTTACCAATAACAGATTTGTTGAGATGCAATTTTCTGTGTGGGCAGATGTAACTTTTTCATACCGTGGTAAGTCGCAGAAATCGCAGAAGTCACAGAAATCGCAGAAGTAGCAGAAGTCACAGAAATCGCAGAAGTAGCAGAAATCGCAGAAGTAGCAGAAGACACAAAAATCGCAGAAGTAGAAGAAGTCACAGAAGTCGCGGAAGTAGCAGAAATCGCAGAAATAGCAGCGGCGGAGGGATACGCGACCTACGTTCCTTAACTGCGACTCTTAACTGCGACAAATCACAGTTAAGAATAGCAGATACTGAAAAGTAGCATTCGCAGAAATCACTGATATCGGAAAATCGCAGTTTAGCCCATCACTACAGCCCGCCTTAGCCGATCGCACACAATCGATACTCGCCCGCACCGCGCCGCGACTATCGATACTCGGCCATCGCCAATACACTTCGCTACGGTCTGCCGTAGCGCAGCCGTGTGGCGTGTGTACTCGAACGTACAGTAGGGACTAGTCCAAAGTAAACGTGTCGCGCAGGGACCAGGCGGCCGCTCTCCCTTAAGGTCCCCGCCAACGATCAAACATTATATCAAACTTAACTAAGCATGCCGAACATTTGACCGTGTACGGTGCAGTTTGACGCGTTTGTCAATCATATATCGTGTCTAACGAGTTTGCGAAAAATTTTGATTGACAGGAAGTTCGACAAGACGGCGGACGTTGATTTATCGATGTTTTGTTGTAAGAGTCTTGTGAAAAATTGTTTTATTATAATTTATCACACTGTTTCGTGAGTTTCCGCTACCATGAAAACTACACTGAAGCGCCAAAGGAAGTGGTATTGGCTGTGTATTCGAGCACAGAGATATGTAAACAGGCAGAATATGGCGCTGCGTTCGCAACGACTATATAAGGCAACACGTGTCTCACGCAGGTGTTAGATCGGCTTCTGCTACTACAATGGCAGGTTATCAAGATTTAAGTCAGTGTGAAAGTGGTGTTATAGTCGGCGCGCGAGCGATGGGATACAGCATCTTCGAGGCAGCGATGAAGAGGGGATTTTCCTGTACGCTCATTTCACGACTGTACCGTGAATATAAGGTTGGTTGGTTGGTTTGGGGAAGGAGACCAGACAGCGTGGTCATCGGTCTCATCGGATTAGGGAAGGATGGGGAAGGAAGTCGGCCGTGCCCTTTCAGAGGAACCATCCCGGCATTTGCCTACAGTGATTTAGGGAAATCACGGAAAACCTAAATCAGGATGGCCGGACGCGGGATTGAACCATCGTCCTTCCGAATGCGAGTCCAGTGTCTAACCACTGCGCCACCTCGCTCGGTGAATATAAGGAATCTGATAAAAACAACAGATCTCCATCATCGCTATGGGCGGTAAAAGATCATTCAAGAACGAGACCAATGACGACTGAGGAGGTTTGTTGAGCGTGACAGAAGTGCAACCGTTCCGCAAACTGCTGCAGATTCAACAAGCGTCAGCGAGAGAACCATTGAAGGGTTTTCGGAGCCGAATGTCCACTCGTGTACCCTTCATGACGGCACGACGCAAAGCTTTACGCCTCGCCGGGGCTCGTAACACCGACGTTGGACTACTGATGACTGGAACCGTGTTGCCTAATCGGAGGGGTCTCATTTCAAATTGTAGAGCGGGTGGACGTGTGCGGGTGTGGAGCCAACGGCAGGAGTCCATGGATCCTGCCTGTCAGCCGAGGACTGTTCAAGTTGGTGGAGACGGCAGTGGTGTCGGGTGTGTGCAGTTGGAGTGAACCAGACAATGAGCTCGGACGAAGTACCAAACGGATAGAACTATTAATGCTGGACATAACGGCGTTAACAGCAAACTTGTACAGTCTCGCAGATAAACCAGCGCGACCCAAGGATAACTGACTAACGAACAACCGCTTATGATGGCATAAAGGTGCTGAAACGTGTTTGGGGTTGTATGAAGAGAACGAGTCGATTGCATAAGAGGTGTGCCTTATATCAAGCAATCTGGTCTGTAAGCACGAATACTGAAAGAGCTGCAAAACCAAATGATGAATGGGTGGCACTTGATTAAACATAACAGCTTCATAAAAAGCATCTTAGAAGGAAAAATCCGGAAAAAACGTCAACAGGGGTGCCCATAAAATCCACATCGCAGAATGTTATCAGTGGAGTATAATGAAGCAACTGCACGCACAGCCAGGGGTAAAGAACGACGGCGACATCAACCAGGCGTAGCCCTTATTGTCTGGTGAAAGGTGGACACAGAAGAAGAAAGAAAGAGACGACAGTTGAATCATTCGAGATGTTGGTTTCAACGAGGATGGAGAGCATCAAGTTCGTGGATATAGTGGAGAAGGGCAAGGTAAAGGGGTGGATATAGGAACGAAGAACTCTCTTGAGCCGGGTTAAGAAAAAGATATCAAACCAGTGACGAAAAGCGAATCTGCTACCTCTTTTGCTAATCTAGTTTCGTAAGGGTCCCAGAATTGTAGGAACATGAAGAGTCGCAACTGAAATACGCAAATAACCGTAACCACTCACTTTTATTTATCTTTCCAATACGCGGTTCGGGGTAACTGTCCATCATCAGAGACCATTATTTTAGTTGGCAAAACATAGGTGGTTCGTACATATGATTTTTCTGGAGACTGTCTGATAGATGACAACAAAAATGATCTGTGTTAGTGGGTGCGTACCACGATAACTGCATAGGTGAGCGATGATATAAATTAGATCTCTTTTATTGTTGCAGGCGGCCTTTCCAAATAAAATTTACGGTCCACAAACTCTATTCAAACGGCATTAAGCAAAGATTGTCTACTAGGAGCTCTAGCGGTGAAATTGTACATATCATTATTTAGCTAGTATTGTGTTAACTTTCTGTCTCTCCCCCCCCCCCCCCCCCCCTCTCTCTCTCTCTCTCTCTCTCTCTCTCTCTCTCTCTCTCTCTCTCTGTGTGTGTGTGTGTGTGTGTGTGTGTGTGTGTGTGTGTGTGTGTGTGTGTGTGTCTGTGTGTGTATGTTTTACGGAGAGAGAGAGAGAGAGAGAGATCGCCGCGCGGGATTAGCCGAGCGGTCTAGGGCGCTGCAGTCATGGACTGTGCGGCTAATTCCGGCGGAGGTTGGAGTCCTCCCTCGGGCATGGGTGTGTGTTTGTCCTTAGGATAATTTAGGTTAAGTAATGTGTAAGCTTAGGGACTGATGACCTCAGCAGTTAAGTCGCATAAGATTTCACACACACAACAGAGATCGATCTCAGTTGTGAGGCAGGGTAGAAGATAGAGAGACGACAAGGACGAAAAAGAGACATTTCAGGTAGGCAATAATAGCCAGCGGTAAGCCTAATCTAAAATGTTTGTATTTAAACTGAAGAATCGTCGTATGATAGTTTTGTCTCCATCATGGGTGAGTTACTTGTGAGTCTTCCACTGGATTTCGGTCACTCATATGCCTTACCCAGAACAAGAGATCTGTGACTGTCCGGCTTAAATCACGTTAGACGAATACTCCAAGGAATGTTATGCATTTGCGTTCCGTATTAGAGAATCATTCAGTGGGATGTACTTCCTAATGGAAGGTTGAAGTAGCATCACGCAGGAACTGTGGATGCCACTGCGAGAACCCACTCGGCTCCCACAGGTGGGCCGTCGCACCGAAACACGAGTCCGTCGTAGGCGCGTTGGGCCAGGCGCCATCGCAGAACTTGCTGCCGGCCTCGTTGAGTTCCTGCATCTGCTGCAACCACGGGCGCTCTTCTCCCGTTTGCCACAGTCAGTGTTAAATGCGTTCTTGTAACGCTTGGCGCAGTCTTTTAAGCACAGTCCAGGTCTCCACGCGGTCTCTTAACAAATTTTCATTTGTTCTGAAATGTTCTACAGCTGATGCCGGACCATAATCGTAGTTTGCGAGTTCATTCTTAATTGAATGTGGCTCCTGATCGTCAACGCAGTGTATCAGGCATTGCACTGCGGTATCTCCTGCCGTAGAAAGGCAATGAGGAAATAAAACAGAGTCTCGCTCTTTGCGGGAATCACGGCAATACAGTGCGAGCACAAGGGTGGTGGTTTATTCCGCTCCTGGAAGCGTACTCGGGTAGCCTAAGTAGTTAAGGCGACCATGCACTGTTAAGGGGAAATCCTGGTTCGAGTCCTCATCCGGAACGTATTTTCATTTGTTCTGATACATTCTACAGCTGATGCGGAACCAAAATCGTAGGTTGCGAGTGCCTTCCTAATTGAATACGGCTGTTGATCGTCAGTGCAGTGTTGGCTGATTGATTGATTTGGGGGAGGAGAGCAAACAGAGAGACCGTCGGCCCCATCGGATGGGGGACGGATCGTATGATGGTACAAACCTCCGTTACAAGATGAACAGGTCTGGTATGCAAGCATTGCCTTGTGGGGAGCGAGCGCGCTACGTGGCGGGCGATTCTCGGAAGCGCGTGGCGCGCGCGCGCGAGGCTTGCAAGTCTCCGCCGCCGGGCGGCCACGTGGCCCGCACCTTGGGGCATTGCTTGCTTTTTGCCGCATTACGCGGAAACTATGTAAGTTACGGTGAAGAGCGATGCGCCAGTGGATTCTGGTCAGCAATATGCACCTTCTGAAAGATCGATCTTTATTTCAAGTCACGAGACGCAAAAGTTATAGTAGCCTTAAAATCGGTTAATATCACGAATACGGAAAGATTAATAAAAATAGTAAGTAACAACTTACAGGGATGAGTGAGCACTCATTACAAACGTTTCGTCATAGCGGATCGAGTGCCGCAGTCATATGTTAAGATTCAAAAATAATTAAGCCCGTAATGAGCAATAAACAAAGTTTGAGGGAAAATTGTTTATAAAATTAAATTGAAAATTCATGACGTAAATAACGGCACTATATAATATTTTGGATGGCATCACACTTATTTTAAACTAGTTAAGATATACTATACACTTAATTTGGAATAGTTGTCATTGTTTGCAAATTATTATTAACAATTATCGCCCATAATTAATTAATTATTATAGATATGAAGATTTTGAGCAGCGCAATGTGTAGATTGCTATGGATTACGTCTAAAACGGTGCTATATGCAGTTCTATGTTAAAACTTTAAACTTTGCAACACAGATGTCAACAAACAAATTTGCGCTAAGTGGCGAAGTTTTGCTAAAACTAAAACTTGATTTACGGCCGAAATAATAATCCTAGAAATTAATGTAACATAGTACATAAGACGTACTTTTTAGCGCGGTTCCGATGGTGTACTTATTTCTGTCGAGGGATGTATATATCAAAATTTGTAACTTTAACTGGTGAGATTGGTACTTGCATAACCAGGGGGTTAACGTCCGAGCCTACAGGAGCGAGTGGCCATCTTGGCCAGGGGTCAGTCGTTGGTCAGTCGTTTTGGAGGGTGGGTGGCGACCGAGCCCCACTTGAGGGTGGCCCATGTGGTCGTTTGAGAATTCTTTTTCGCGCCGATTTATTTCGACAGAGAGTATTGTTTAACAGTGCAAGTGTGCAAGCATATATTTGGTGAACTGGAAGTGCTTCGATTATTTCTGAGAGTACGATTTACGAGGTGTACATCTTCGTAAGTCAACATGTGGCGATCTGTGATTTCGCACCAAACTGTTAGAACAAAGAGGACAGTGGAACTTGTGTTTATGAGCGAATTGATTAACTTTCGTTTATAGCAGCCTATATTACTGCTATTGGGGGCTCAGAGTCAAACTATTATTAAAGTAAAACTGTAAACCGTCTCACCAGTGCTAATTTCATTGTGTGAAAGAAAAGGACAATGCCAATAAATAGTGATTGAAGTGTGTCGTGAAAAACTGATTTTTTGCTGTAATAATCGCCTAATTTTTGTTCCCTAGCATAAACTGTATTCATGTCTGAGTGAATAATTAATTCTAAAACTATAACGAATGCGTGGGTGTGGAAGTGCACTAATGCACCAAGTGTAGAAATCATCCCCTGTGACTTACGTGAGAGCCAAAATTTGCAATAACATTTTGCAATAACATTTATATATGCACATTCGTGTGAACTCTTCAAGCGCACATCTTCTATATTTACCACCCCATCACAATCGGGAAGGAAGTCGGCAGTGCCCTTTCAAAGGAACTACTCTGGCATTTACCTGAAGCGATTTAGGGAAATCACGAAGAGCCTAAATCGGGAAGGCCGGACGCGGGTTTGAACCGTCGTCCTCCCGACTGCGAGTTCAGTGTCCTGACCACCGCACTCCCTCGCTCGGTGCACTGCGGTATAAGAAATAATTAGCTATTGATCAGACACTAACTCGGACATTCTCACTCAATTGCAATATGCGTCGCGGAAGACGGAAGCGGTCCACACGATGTAAGTGCCTTCTCCACCGCAGGCGACGTTCCTTCAGAGTGACTGTGATAGTCCTAAATACTGCGAAGGTACTGACTACGTCACTTGTCTCACGGTCACTCCATTTATGCCATGAATATTTCGTAAGCACCGCACACGAGAGTTGTTCATCTTCGGTTCGTGTTTAGAATACGATGTCCAAGACTCGGAACCATACACGTTCGTGTTCAGCACACATGCTTGTTAGAGGAGTATTTTTGTGGACACCGTAAGATGTTTGTGTCCCATATTCTATTGCGGAGTTTCCTGAAAGCATTCGCCGCTTTGCCAATTCTCGCTTTGTTTCGTCGCCCAGAGAGAGATCTGACACTAGCGAGCCGAGGTAGTAAAATTTGTCGACTGCATTCAACAGGGAGCAATCCAATCTGAGGCCACCATCGCATTGGGACGCCTCGGCTGCTGTGCTGGCAGCGCTCCGGGTTGACGGTGCGACTGCCAGCCAGCAGAACCGCCAGAGTATTTTTTTTTCCATTTGCACTCAGTATCGAAGTGGACGTGGAGCTAGTAGCTGTGTTTCTGCGCGACCTCGGAGAAAAGAGAGAGAGAGAGAGAGCGAGAGAGAGAGAGAGAGAGAACAGGTTCTGGGTAAAACCCTTCATCGCTGATCGTGACATAAGCAGGTTGTTTAGCACGCTACAGAATGATTTATGACATTACAGCGGTGAATTTTTCAGTCGCGCGAGAATGTCAGAGTCAGTGGACATGTGCCAAAATGAACTGAATAAAAAGTTCACAATTTTAGGGAAAGCCATCTAGCCGGAAGAAAGATTTTCGTCACATTAAGGTATTTACCTGTCTAATCAGTAGCTAATTATTTGTTATATCGCAGTACAATGTCTGAGAGACTGCATTAGCGATCAACAGCCGCATTCAAGTGGTTCCAATGGCTCTGAGCACTATGGGACTTAACATCTGTGGTCATCAGTCCCCTAGAACTTAGAACTACTTAAACCTAACGAACCTAAGGACATCACACACATCCATGCTCGGGGCAGGATTCGAACCTGCGACCGTAGCGGTCACGCGGTTCCAGACGGAAGCGCCTAGAACCGCACGCGCATTCAAGTAAGGCTGAACTCGCAAGGTTAGATTATGGTCCCGCGTCACCTTCAGAATATCTCAGAACAACTGAAAGTTTGTTCCGGGTCGGGACTAGAACCAGGAATTACCCCTCAAAGCAAGTGACCGCGTTAAGTACTTGGCCTATCCGAGTACGCTTCCAGGAGCGGAATACAAAATGCCTGTGCTCGCACTAGATTACCGAGATTCCCGCAAAGGGTGAGGCCCTGTATTCTCTACCCACATTGCCTTACTACGACATGAAATACTTCGGTGCAGTGTCTGAGACAATGCGTTGGTGATCAATAGCCAGATTCTAATAAGAAACAAATCGCAAATTGCGACTGTGATTCCGCGTCAGCTGCAGAATGTTTCAGAACAAATGAAAATTTGTGCCGAACCAGGTATCGAACCCGTATTTTCCGCTTATAGAGAGCAGTCGCCTTGACAATTTCAGCTATACTAACACACTTCTAGGAGCGGCCAAAAATCTCCGGTTGTCCTGATGTCTACTGTCCCTTGTGCTCGCAGTATATTACCAAATCATCCGAATACGGAAGTGTCTCAGACACTGCACTGCGGTATTTCATGCAGTAGCAAGGCAATGACGAGATAAAACAGTGACTCACCGTGTGTGGGAATCGCAGCACGATAAGGCGAGCACGAGGGAAGCAGACTCCACAGACACCAGGCCGAAGGGAAATTTGGCCAACTCCTGGAAGTGTGATCGGCTAGCCGAAGTGGTTAAGGCAACCGATCGCAATAATTGGGAAACCCGGGTTCGAATTCTGGTCCGGCACAAATTTTCATTTGTTCTGAAATATTCTACAGCTGTTGCGGAATCATAATCGAAACCTGCGAATTCATTCTTAATTATTGGACAGTTTCAAGATGTATTAATGGCTTGGTGGATAGCACTCGTGACCAGTAAGCGAGAGACACAGGTTCGATTCCTGGCCTTGGTACAAATTTTCACTTTTCACTTCAGTCTGTATACACAAAGTTATATCCGTATCTGATCAGTAAAGTGTCTGAAATTGTGTCATTTCATTTGTCTAAGAACCTGCTCCTGAGTGCCAGGCTGGAATGCCCAATTTACGTTCGATGCAGAGGTGGTATAGCAGAACATGGAAAACCATGGCAGTTCTGTTCGTGTGGAAGGGGGAATTTGAAGTAGTCTGTGGGGGCGGTGAGAATTTGGATCGAGGAGGGAAGTGTGTCAGGTTAATCTGTGCAGTTATGTGAACTGCCGTGCCAAGGTGGCTTAGCGGCTAGCACACCTGCCTAGTAAACGGGACACCCGGGTTCGATTTCCCACCTTGGTACAGATTTTTACTCGCCGCTTCTATGTATACAACTAAAATCTTAATTATTTGTGGGTTACTGTGATATTTACAATTTTAGCTGTAACTGTAACATTTACATACAAATGATTTTTCAGTTTTTATTTGAAAAATGCTTTATTATAAAATCAAATTCAGTATTTCAAATAAATATACATCAGACAAAAAGTAGGAAATCGGCCTCATTTATTCACATCCCATTTCTTAAAATAATTCACCCATGTGTGATGTCTCGGATCCATTAGCATCACTTGCTGTAGCAGAAGCTTATCTGTGCTGTTTCACTCCGGAAGTAAGCTTTGAGGAAAACTGCCAAATCCTGGATAATGATGTGCTTTGTCTCTATCATAATGTTTGTGTGGTTGAAGTGGGTCATCAGGAATAGGCTGTGAGGCGATTGAGGATCGATACTTTTTATCTTCGTACATCCATAGTTGAAATGGAGGACAGTGGAACGTCAGCTGTATCAATTTATATAAAAAAAATGAAGAAATTCTTCCAGCTGTATTTAAGTGTCGATTTTATTTTGGAAGCTAGTTTCAACGTTGCAACATCATCATCTTCAGGCCCAAGCACTTGTTGACGTCAACTGTGTGCGTGCGGCTGATACTTTTATGTTCTCGAACCGGCCAGTGTTCGGAATGTGCATCATTGTACCTAGTTTAAATGTGACTCTGACACTGAAGGGCGCATTCCTCATCTGTGACACTCACAATTCTCAATTTTTTTCAGTTTGTGGTTTAAATAGTCCTGAGATGAAGCGTCCCAAATTGATGATCTCACGTGAATCTCGCAAATAAAAGATTCGATGTCAAAATGATCCACACCTAGAATGGCCTTCGGGGCGCGCGAGTTGTAGAACGTGAAACGCACAGCACGGTACATGGGCAGTGAAATTTCATGTCATTCGATTCGTCTTTAAGAAATTGTTTTACGAACATGAATCAAAGCTACCTCCCTTTCTGTACTTAGTTTCTCAATAAAACTTTAAATTTTCGCGCAAGAAAAACCAGCGTTTTGGAATTCGTGCATGTTCTCCGCTATGCAATCTTTCTCATTCGATTTTTGGAAAATTATTCGGTAAAAAAAAGAAAAAAATTATTTTTCCGCATGTTATAGCCACGCGTTGAGGATGGTAATGAACTTGTTTTCTTTTCGTTACGGCCAATAGGTATGGTGATAGTTGCAGTTTGCAGTGAAAAATGTAGTCGCTGACCAGTTTATGTTTGAGGGATTTTTGGACATAGTCTTCTGTGTACGTAATGTAGCTAACGTAATCGAAATTGTTTTTAACGGTGAAAGGAGGGTCATGTCTGTTTCGATTCTTGAGAAAATACGTGAGATATATTGAAGATCCTCTGCGGCGAGGTTAGCAGCTACGCACTACATGCACGGCTGTTGCAGCGTGCTGTGCGGAGTGCGAAGCTGCCTCATGTTTCTCTTCTTCGTATAATGTCGATACAAACCAAAGCTGGAAAAAAAAAACTTAACGACAAGAAAAGAAAGCCGGAGTTATTAGCTCATGATGCTGACAGAATTTTTTTAAGTCTATGTTTCAGGAAACAATTTTACCTGTATTATTAAATTTATTCGCTAATTTATTATAACTTTTTCAATTTACAATTGCCGTTTTAGCTGCGAGTACTGCGAACTGTTGCCATGTTCTGCTATTGGTTGGTTCGAATGAGGCACGAGCGATGTCACTGCTCTCAGTCAAACTGTTAACTCGTTTCCTGAACTGTACTTTGTTAAGTGCATCAAATAAAAGATACATTCTCTTAACTCATGTCAGAAGGGATACAAAGAAAATGAACAGCTGGAAAATGAAACTTGTTTTACCGTCGCACAAAGCAGCTGTGCATGTAGGAGACAAGGGTAATTTTGTTTTAATATTATAGAGGTAAGCATAGGAAAGAAAAAATAAATAAAATTAAAGTTGTGTTACTGTCTAATAACTTAAGCGAACATGTCATACATGTTCCAGAGAGAAGTGTACGAAATTAATAAGAAATTTTTGTTTTGCAACCTAATAACTGGAACTGGAGTTTAGATCAAAGGTTTCCTCATATCGTCCGCATTTTCTCTCGTTGTTCTAAGAAAGTGTGACGCCATGCTACAATGTCCTCCTTCTCAACCAGAGATCTCATATTTTTACATTTTTTTTAAAAGGAAGCAAACCTTTCCGTTTTTGTATGCGTATGGTCATTTCTGTGAAGATGCACACATACGCCCGAACTCATGCGGGAATACCTCTTGGCACGAGCATTGAGATTAATGGGCAGGGAGCACGACTTTCGTAGTGTGTGGAGTAAGTTGAGAATGTAAGTCTACTGGAGGACGTGCTTGGGTTAAGTCCACGCAGCAGCGCTAATTCCTGTGTACTCGGGGGCATATGGGTTGCCGGCACGGTAGCTCAGCGTGTTCGGTCAGAGGGGTTAGCTGCCCTCTGTATCTAAAGGAGCTGCGTAAAGGAATCGACGATCAACTTGAGTGGCTGTCATGTGACGTCCACCCAGACGAAACACAACTAACATTACCGAACAAAATGGAAGGGAAAAAAAGGGGGGAGGGATTAGAGCGGCTGCCTAGTAAGCAGGAGTTCCCGGGTTCGAATCCAGATGGGCACACATTTTCAACTCTCCCCGTTGCTTCTATCAACGTCCCTCACACAGCTGATGTTTGATAATTCATTGAAATTTGGTTGAAATGGCTCTGAGCACTATGGGTCTTAACTTCTGAGGTCATCAGTCCCCTAGAACTTAGAACTGCTTAAACGTAACTAACATAAGTAGTACATCACACACATCCATGTCCGAGGCAGGATTCGAACCTCCGTCCTTATCAGCCGCTTGGTTCCGGACTGAAGCTCCAGAACCGTTCGATGATAGCGGCCGGCAATGATGAATTGTTCTCTGTGTGAATATGTAGGTAAATGTAGTCAGTACAAGAATGGATATGGAAATACAAACATTAAACATGGAAAAGCAAGGCCATATTTTCCGTTTCAAACATTGTTGCAGTCTCCAATATTTCAGAATAAAGTAAATTTATGTTTGCAAAGTTTATGCTGTTTTCTTCTATTCCCATATGTCTTTATTCTCTGATATCTCAGAAACACTTTCTGTGGACGTGCGTCACTTCTATTCCGAATGCTTCATATGATGATGGGGATAAAATACAGACACGCTCATTCAAAAGGGTCTAACAGAACCACGTGTCGCCAGCTCAAATGCGGGAGGCTCCACTGTGTTCCATACGTTGCGCCTCTGCCAGCAGGTCAAGTGCGGTAGGGCCCTCAAGACAAGCATGCTGATCTATTCTTGCGCCATAATCACGGTGTTCTTCTCTACGTTCACAAGGAAGAGGTTGCGTGCTGCAGCAGCCTTATCTATAAATTATTTAAGGCTCGCAGAGTGGCCTGAATAGTGCAGGCAGTGACAGTTGAAGTTGTAAAGAAATGTATCATATTGCGCATACATAGGAAAAGAAAGCCACTACTGAACAATTACATTATCCACGACAAACTGCTGGAAACAGTATCTATCCAGAGCGAACTTAAGTGAAGTGATCACAGAAAACAAGTAGTACGAAAAGGTGCCAGACTGAGGTTAATAGGAACAGTCTTAAGAAAATGCAGCTCATTCACAAAAGAAGTGCCTTGTAAGGCGTTTGCCCGACCAGTTCTTGAGTGTTGTTCATCATTATGGTAACCTCAGCAGGTAGGACTGATGGAAGACAGAGAAGATGCAAAGAAGAGGGGCCCGTTTCGTGACGGATTCGTTTTGTCGACGCGAGAGCTTTACCGAGATTCTCAACAAATTTCGTTGGCAGACGTGTCAACACAGGCGTTACGCATCATGGAGAAGTTTTCTAATGGAAATTTCGAGAGAGTACTTTCCGGGAAGAGTCAGACGATGTATTATTTCTTCTCACATACAACCTGCGTAATGACCACAGAAAATTCGAGAAACTAGAGCCAACACAGAGGCTTACCGACAGTCATTCTTCTCACGGGCTGTTAGTGGCACCAGAAGACCCTCCGCCACGCAGCATTAGGTGACTCGCGGAGTTCGAAGTACATATATATATCTACAGGGTTACTCTGCAGTTCACACTTAACTGCCTGCCAGAGGGTTCATCGAACCATTTTCATACTATTTCTCTACCATTCCACTCTCGAATGGCGCGTGGGAAAAAGGAACATCTAAATCTCCACGCACACACACACAAGGCACTTATACAAGCATAGACGGGTGAACATGCTTCAGGCCGTACCCGACGTGAAGTTAACACCACAAAACTTGTATTGTCGCCGTTGTGGTATGGACGCGAGCAGGCATGTGCCGAATGTAGCAGTGGGTAACCTTTGTGATGTTCGCCGGCCCCGACAAAGCATCGTGTCCTGTCGAAGTTCTGCGTTAACTTCGTAGCGTAAAATTCCACCCAACTACAGTTGTATTTCGCGGATTCGCTCGCTGTGCTATGCATTTAGCTGCATTGTGTGCCGGTGATCCGGACGTAACGGAGCCGAAAGACAAATAAAAAGCTAATGCGGCGCGCTCTCTGCAGACCCGTTTCATTTTAGCAGGCTGCTGCGCCGCGCGCGCCATCCCATCACAGCGTAATTTTACAGCCGCATTTCTGTAACAAAGGTCACCCGCTGCTGCAATCTGTCTGCCCGTTGTGAGGTGGCAACAAAACGGAAAACCATCAAAAACTGATTTCGGGAAGCTGTGTTATTGTTATCACCGAGCTGTGATCCTCTTGCTTTTTGCGTTCCGAAAGTGTGAAAAAGTGGGATGTGTGAAAGACACCGATAAGAAGAAGGGACAGGGTGGGAGAACATATGTTAAGAAATCGTGGATTAACTTCCTTGTGTTGTACAGGGTGAAGGCTCTAGTAGCTGACAGAGAGACTGAAATGTATTTAACAAGTAATTCAGGACAGTGGGAGAAAGTGCTACTCTCAGATGAAGAGGCTGACACGTCGCATCAGATCCAGACAGAGGACTGAATGCCCTCCAGAGGACTGAATGCCCTCCAGAGGACATCTTCCTGTATTCCAATCAATACTGTACGGGTAGCTCTAGTCCCAAAGAAGTCATTCGCTGATGGCTTACCGCATGTCCTCCTTCGTGACAGTGTTTTCTACATAATATTGGTTTTATTGCCGATCAGATTGTGCAGAGATCGCCGGCCGGAGTGGCCGAGAGGTTCTAGGCGCTACAGTCTTGAACTGCGCGACTGCGACGGTCGCAGGTTCGAATCCTGCCTCGGACATGGATGTGTGTGATGTCCTTAGGTTAGTTAGGTTTAAGTAGTTCCAAGTTCTAAGAGACTGATGACCTCAGAAGTTAAGTCGCATAGTGCTCAGAGCCATTTGAACCATTTTTCTGCAGAGATCCTCCTCATTTCGTATCTTATCCTTCCACTTACATTTCAAACCCTTCGAGTGTCATCTTTCCCGTTTTTCCACAGTCCATGTTTCACTTCTGTACAATGCTGTGCTCTCTGAAATTTCTTCTTCTACTACCAGCCACCTTTTAGCTATGAATGCCCTCTTTGCCTCTGATAGCTTGCTTCTTAGATGCTCCTTGTTGTGTCTGTGGTATGCTGGGGCGCATCCGAAGCAGCAGCATTGCTTCACTGGCTTTACTTCGCCATCCCCCATTTCAACACTAACGGTGTTTGGCGTGTGGGGCGCTCAGCTGCGCGGTGTATTTACTCAGTCCAGCCTCGCCACTTTCCTCAATGATCAGGACGCGTACTGCAATTCTTCCTCAGACTGAAGATGACAGGTGTCGGCCAATCATATCTGTGATATTCTTTAACCCTGAAGTTTTCCTCAATTCTTCGATGTACAGGCCGAACAGTGTGGGAAAGAGATTGCTTTCCTACGTGTATTTACTCAGTCCAGCCTCGCCACTTTCCTTAATGATCAGGACGCGTACTGCAATTCTTCCTCAGACTGAAGATGACAGGTGTCGGCCAATCATATCTGTGATATTCTTTAACCCTGAAGTTTTCCTCGATTCTTCGATGTACAGGCCGAACAGTGTGGGAAAGAGATTGCTTTCCTACCTCACTCACTACTTAATCGGAGCACTTCTTTCTTTGTTGCTCCACTCTTATTTTTCCACCTCGGTGTTTCTATGTTACAGTGTGTTAGCTTTCCTAAAACGTAGCAGGTATTTCAATGAAGTTTGATGCCAGTAAGCTCGTCCTTTTGAAATGGTCGCTAGGCTAGAGGGTTTGTGCAAAACTGTGACATGAAAGCCTTCCTTGATTATAATTACTACGGTACAACGAATTTGTCGTCGATTCCATAAACGACATGCCGTGTGCTCCAACTTCTGAGGGTCACTTCACACTTATCCGGCTGCCCTGTAAACGCCTACTTTTCGCATCACGCATTTTTTCCGTAAAGTTTTTCAATCGATTTTAAAGAAAGAATTCGATTAAAAAAATCTCGCTTCGTCACACGTGATGGTGTGAAATCTTAGTTTATTAATACACAAAATACCTTCTCAGAATTCATGACAGTCATTGTGAAATGATACCATTTGTCTGGTTTATGCATCTGATTTACAAAACTTATACTGAGAAAGTGCGACGGCACATACTGTCACAGTGTCTTGTTCACTAAGTTTCAGACCGTACAGTTCTGCGCGTGGTACACAGCTGACCGTACGGAATGGCTTTGAAATGGTAATAAGACTGATACGTGTTACTGTTGTGACCGCGGCGGTGTAGTGTAGGGCCAAACACTGCAGGATAGGAAATGTAATTACTAGCGAGCAGTCCAGGCCACGTACCGCACGCTCGCGTCATTCTAATCATCCACGTTCAGAAAACTCAAAATATATAAGAATTTTTCCGTCAGCGACGACTGATTACACTGCTATGGTTTTACAGTAGCCCGCACCTTACAACATAAAAGCCAGGGAATTAATTTTTGTCCATCTCTTATAGTTAAGTGTAATGTACTTTTTGTATTTGAAACGAGAAGAGGCGAATAAATTAATGTAAGACGAAACTTTGATTAGGATGGACTATACTAAAAGCTTGCTGTATTCTATTTAATTCGTTTATAGTTGGAGATCAAAAGCGAATCTACAAAGGGTGTTCGTCCATTCTGTCGATAGCGGAGGCAGATTCAGATTACAGGTTCATATATATCGACATCTGAAGTTATGGAAAGGGTTGTGACTCAGAATACTTAAAGTAAGTCCCATGTGGAAATGGCTAGTAAGTAAAGAACTGAAAATTCCTAAAGGTGACTGTCACCCCGCTACAACAGTGCCCAAGACGTCTTACTTCTTCGCGAGGGTTGAGGCATTTGGACTGCACAAGAGACCCTTTCCACCATATGGGGGGAATATGTTGATAATTGTCAAGAGAATCTGCAGTTGCTGTCTTTCCAGAGCTTGAGGGTGCGTAGAAAATGCCTCTCGAATATTGAGCAACATATTGAGAATATTTCGAAGACCTTTAAATTGGATCCTGATTTTTCTGTACACATGGTAAAATCTGCGTCGTTTTGCCTAACCCTGTGCGCCGCAGAGACGACTATGAAACTCGAGATACACAATGTGATCAAACGTATCCGGACACCCCCGAAAACATACGTTTTTCATATTAGGTGCACTGCGCTGCCACCTACTACCAGGTACTCCAAATCAGCGACCTCAATAATCATTAGACATCCTGAAACAGCAGAATGGGGTGTTCCGCGGAACTCACGGACTTCGAACGTGGTCAGGTGATTGGGTGTCACTTGTGTCATATGTCTGTACGCGGGATTTCCACGCTCCTAAACATTCCTTGGTCCACTGTTTCCGGTGCGATAGTGAGGTGCTAACGTGAAAGGGTACGTACACCAAAAAAGCGTAAAGGTCGAACTCATCTGCTGACTGACAGAGACCGCCGACAGTTGAAGAGGGTCGTAATGTGTAATACGCATACATCTATCAAGACCATCACACAGGAATTCCAAACTGTATCAGGATCCACTGCAAGTACTATGATAGTTAGGCGGGAGGTGAGAAAACTTGGATTTCATGGTCGAGAGGCTGCTCATAAGCCACACATCACGCCGGTAAATACCAAACGACGTCTCGCTTTGTGTAAGGAGCGTAAACATTGAGCGATTGAACAGTGGAAAAAGGTTGTGTGTAGTGACGAATCACGGTACACAATGTGGCGATCCGATGGCAGGGTGTGGGTATGGCGAATGCCCGGTGAACGTCATCTGGCAGCGTGTGCAGTGCCAACAGTAAAATTCGGAGGTCGTGGTGTTATGGTGTGGTCGAGTTTTGCTTGGAGGGGGTTTGTACCCGTTTGTTTTTTTGCGTGGCACTATCACAGCACAGGCCTACATTGATGTTTTGAGCATCTTCTTGCTTCCCACTGTTGAAGAGCAATTCGGGGATGGCGATTGCATCTTCAACACGATCTATCACCTCTTCATAACACACGGCCTGTGGCGGAGTGTTTACACGACAATAACATCGCTGTAATGGACAGGCGTGCGCAGAGCCCTGACCTGAATCCTATAGAACACCTCTGGGATGTTTTGGAACGACGACTTCGTGCCAGGCCTCACCGACCGACATCGATACCTCTCATCCGAGCAGCACTCCGTTAAGAATGAGCTGCCATTCTCCAAGAATCCTTCCAGCACCTGATTGAACGTATGTCTGCGAATGTGGAAACTGTCGTCAAAGCTAAGGGTGGGCCAATACCATGTTGAATTCCAACATTACCGATGGAAAGCGCCACGAACTTGTTAGTAGCTTTCAGCCAGGTGTCCCGATACTTTTGATCACGTAGTGTATATTATGGATTGCTCTGCGTGAATGAGTGCAGACAGCGAGATAGGCACGGAGAAGAATTTGGGCAAATAATGTGAGGAACACAACGATGTATTAGTTTTTTATTCCAGCTAGTTCTATAAGCTGAAAGTTTTTTAAAATATAATTTTTGTATAGTTTGTTATTACTCCAGTCAATGTAAACACATTTTTGAAATGGGTGTGATAAAACATCGTTAAGAGTTTGAAAAATTTACTTCCCGTGTTCATTCACATGTGTCGTTTACGTTTTGAAATGATCTACTCATTTCCTTGAACACAGCGATCCACACATGTTTTGTTTGGATAGTGTCCTTGCAGTTTTCTAGCGTTTTTCCGCACAAAACTGACCGTCCTTCCAACAAAGAAATTAATCACTTGATGTCTCTTTCCCAAGTCATGTGGAGGCTTACGAGAACAGGTCACGAAAACAAAAATGAAAGAAAAAAGCAGTAGAAAGGATGAACTTATGCACATGCTGTTGTTTCCTCAAATACTGCCGTTCCCTGCTACCGAGTGGATATGTAGGCACCAATGCTTTTATAAAGCTCCAGCCGTCACCGTAGAACGGCGGGCAACCGTCCGTGTGCCGTTTGAAGGCAACGGTCCGTGCCACGTAGATGTGGAGAGTGCCCTACGGCACGGTCCCGTAACGGTGCCGTATAGACGACTGGCGGACAAGGCTGAAATGGACCTAGGGTATTATTGAGCTGCTAGCGACTTTATTGGGCAAAACTGCACACTTCTTTGTTCAGCTTGTCCAGAAGTTAGTATGCGGCATGTTTAAGGATAAAATTTGCTTTCTTCGTGAGGACATGTTTTAACAAAATTCTTCTATCTCTAAAATTTCAAAATAGCTAACTAATTCTTGGTAATAGTGAAGAGAAATTTATTGTCGTGTATTTCCATTTACAAAAACAATTTATATTCTACATCCACCAATACTACTGCTACTACTACTACCACCACGTCTATACTCTGCAAGCCAGGTGTCTCTTCTCCATTTCGTGTTTCAGTCTCGAATGGTGCGTTAAAAGCCTCCACGTGAGTTCGAATACCTCTGATTTTTCCTTCATTATATTTTTGAGAGATATACGTAGGGGGAAGCAACACATTGGTTGGCTCATCCTGGAACACATACTTTTAGAAATGTAACAGCAAACCTCTCGCTGATGCACAGTTCTTCTCGTGAAGGGTCTGCCACTGAAGTGGATGAGCATGTCCGTGACGAAATGAGCTGCTCTTCTTTGGAACTATTTATCTGTCAGTTCTATCAAGTGACGAACAATACACTAGTATTGGCGAGGCGCGGTGTTCGGTAAGCTGCCTCCCTTGGGGGTGAACCACTCTGCCTGAGGATTGTTTCACTGAATATGAGCCTGTCATCTGCGTTTCCTAAAATGAGTGACATGTGCTTGTTCCACATTAAATTGCTTTGTACGCCCACTGGACTGCTTGTAGTGATTATTCGGCACTCGTATAATTCTCCAGCAAGATGACTTTCCGTTTTTTTATTTTGTTTGTTTTAAATAAAGGGTGGAGGTCCTCCACGCCCACACCGGCGTGATGACCAACACAAAATTCTACTGCCGTCTCTGCATACTGGTTAGTTTCCACTAAGTGAGGTCTTCGCGGGATGTGGGTACTTTGAAGTTTTGCTTACGTCTGGTTACGATTAACCATTAATAAGCGCTCTTCTGGAAATGGATTGTGACGAAAGTTGAACGAAGAGTAGTGATTTGAACGGCAGAGGAATAAGAGTGCTAAGGCAAGAGCCAAGTGGGCAAACCTTTGCGATAGTTGTGTCGGATGCTAAGGGCCGTAGTGGATTGCTTGCTATTGTGACAGATTGTGCAAGGGTTAGGTAAGCTGGTGGTGGGTACCACGCCGACGTTGCGAGGCGTTGTTTCTCGGCGGCTGCAGCTGGCGGCGTTTACTTCTCGTCCAGCATCAGCATACCTGTAACAGCTGGGTTCAGAATTTGTTAGTGTCCGATGGGTCGTAATGTCTAGGGTAGTGCCTCCGGTTTCTTTGTGCGTTACTGTGCGAGTTTGTCGGCTTCCCTGCTGTTGCTTGTTGATCGGCTGTGTCAGCACATCGCATATCCAGTCAGTGTAGCTGATGTGCAGGAACTTGTGAGTGTGTGTTAGCTCGCCATAGATGGTTATTCCGTAGTTAGTACAGTCTTTGGTCGCTTATGCTTCCACCTGTGGTTTGTGTATGCACAGTACGTTACATCTTTAACGTTGAAGGGTGAACTGCAAGTCTCTGCACCAAGCTTCTAGTTTTTGCGTGTCGTCTTGCATTTCACTATAACTTTCTCGCATTTAATGCAGTTTAAAGTAGTACATACTCGTTGTTGTTGTTGTTGTTGTTGTGGTCTTCAGTCCTGAGACTGGTTTGATGTACCTCTCCATGCTACTCTATCCTGTGCAAGCTTCTTCATCTCTCAGTACCTACTACAGCCTACACCCTTCTGAATCTGCTTTGTGTATTCATCTCTTGGTCCCCCTCTACGATTTTTACCCTCCACGCTGCCCTCCAATACTAAATTGGCGATCCCTCGATGTCTCAGAACATGCCCTACTAACCGATCCCTTCTTCTAGTCAAGTTGTGCCACAAACTCCTCTTGTCCCCAATTGTATTCAATACCTCCTCACTAGTCATGTGATCTCCCCAACTAATATTCAGAATTCTTCTGTAGCACCACATTTCGAAAGCATCTATTCTCTTCTTGTCTAAACTATTTATCGTCCACGTTTCACTTCCATAACAAAAAAAAAAAAAAAAATAAACCGTTTCCGCAAAGAGCAGTTTTGTGAATAAGGCAAGGATCTTTCAGTAATTCCGCTTATTCGAGGTATTGTCCCTCGCAGAAGGCTACCACGTGTTGGTGCACTCTCCCAGTAGCGTAGCGTAGTCAGCAGTACCCAAACTATGGACAAACGAATATCAAGTTGATTATTCATGTATATTCATTCGTTTGTCCCCCCGTGCACGGAACGGCTGTTGGCGTCGTTTTGGAGCCGCGGCGGCAATGTCGGTAAACAGTTTTTGTCCGACCACCGTGTAGCGGACAAATTTATTTGACAAGCTTTTGTGCAGGAAGGAAAAACGTTTGTTCCGCTACTCTGTTCGCTGTGAACACGCCCTGTAATGGCTGCACATTTGAAGCTTCATTAAGTCTGCAATTGTCCTCGTCACGGCCTGCTCTGCAATGCATTCACGTCTGAATTGATCTGCGCGTTTATAATTTTGCCTATAAGCGCGAATCCGCAGAACAAATTGATGGTGCGGGTGTACGTTTCCATAGGTACTAGTTTACAAAACACACTCTGGTTTGTTGTTCGCATTATTTTATCCGTTATAAATGTGAAGCCCGTTTGAAAAATGTTTGATTGATGGGACGTTTTGTGATATCTCGTTGTTCGCCAACAAGTACATGGGTCGCTCAAATGAAATATTGTAACTGTATTGAGAAATCCTCACTACAGCGAACGAGAACCATCGTAATGAGAATTCGACAGAGCGTGCAGGTACCCACCGCCCCAACGTGGTACAGTTTTCCGCTTATCTTCTGGGAAGCAGGTCGAAGACTGATGATGCAGCACTTCACACCAAGGTGAAGGACTGCTCTTTCAGGACCTGCTTTGAGAGATGAAAAGTAGCACTTTCAGACTGATAGATTCGGCTATTTTTGACTATTGCTTTGTACCTTAGAGCACGTACGTTGCTGAGTAACACATGTTTAATTATTTTTCCTCTTTGCGAAAAAGAACTTAATACATAAATAATACAAGACAGAAATGCACAAGTTGATTGCTGATGCTATGTAAGTTTGGATCGAATTTCCTTCCAAACTAAGAATATTACGAGCACTGAAATCCATTTGGTGCAAAGACCAGTAGCACTAGAAGACAGTTTTAAGTACTCTTGCATATCCGAGATCTGATCAGTGGTAGTATAATTTATTTTGCCTTTCTCTCTACAATTTTTCACAGTGTAAGACGTGGCAGTGATCTGCTGCCTCAATGACCAGATTTATTTTCAACACTACAGTTATGTAATCGACTTAGTAGAGTAAGAGAAGAAATGATTATGGGACATGTCCATAAAATATGCTTTGTCTAATTTAATTTTCATTGGTACAAACCACATCTTAATCCGACCTTTCGATCGATAGATATCTGAATTTTAAGTCAGCGCGTGCATAAGAATTCGCTGGAGAATGCACGATGGCCCGGTACGACCATTCACCTTCATCAACATGACTGCTCTGCAGTCCACACTCAAGTCCCTCGCAGAGGGTTTATGAACCATTTTTGAGAGACACGATGACTTAAATCGTTCTCTGATTTCTCTTATTTTATTACGATAATCATTTCTCCCTATGTAGGTGAGCGTCAAAAAAGTGTTTTCGCTTTCGGAGGAGAAAGTTGGAGATTGAAATTTTGTGAAACGTTATCACCTAAACGATAAACTTCTTTGTTTTGATGATTGCCATCCCAGCTCGCAGATCATATCCGTGACACTCTCGTCCCTGTTTCACAACACAAAACGAGCTACCATTGTGTGAACCTTTTGAGAGTCCTCTGGCAGTCCTATTTGGTAACGATCCGATGCCACGCAGCAACACACTATCAGAGGACGGACGTGTGTAGTGTAGGCCGTCCCTTTATTGGGTTTGTTGCATCTTCTAAGTATCCTTAAAAAAAAAAAAAAACGCAGTCATTGGTTCGCCTTCCCCACAACATTATCTGTGTGATTGTTCCATTTTAAGTTTTTCGTAATTATTCTCCCTAGGCATTTAGTTAAATCGACGGTCTTTACATTTGTGTGATTTATCGTGTAATCTAAATTTAACAGATTCTTTTTGGTACTCATGTAGGTGCCATACTTTTCATTATTTAGTGTCAACTGTCACTTTTCGCACTCACTGATATTTTCGTGAGATCATTTTTCATTTAGTTTTGCCTGAAAGGATTTAGCGCAGTAGTAGAAACCTTAAAATGGAAGGTCGGACTGGGATTTAAACCGCAGACCTCCCGAATACAGATCTAGTATATTACCACTGCTTTAGCTGTCTCTCGCCTACTTGCCTGGCCGCATTGTCCATACTTTTGTACCTTATAAATAGAAGTTGTACATAGCATAGCTGCGATTGTCTCTGGGAAATGAAATGTTCTCAGCAATTATGTGATATCGCCAGCTGAGTTACAATTTAGTCTCGTGTTACAGGCTTTTCACCTGTTTTTGTTGGACGATCTTTCTTCATTCCCTTGGCGTCGCTTGTATTATGGCTCTACATCATGAAGTGGGAACGGAGTTGTAAATATACTCATTGACCTCTTGTTATTTTAGAGATGCAGTGCCCATACCAAGTGACCTTACAGAACATGAATAAGGAGAACAGAACACACGATTATACGATTTGGGAGTTCGAATAGTCAGAACGGCTTAAATTGGATGGTTAAATAGTGAAACGTTGGAATTTTGTATGTCTCATTTTGTGACTATACAGTTTAAGTGGTTCTGACAATTCGAACGCTATCCGAACGTTGGGACACCGTGTATCTTTAACGACCCAATGTTAAACTAGTTATATGTATTCACCTGAAGAAGCGATTAAATCATTGCGAAACCGGTCTTGTATTATCCTGTACTGAGGGAGCTATTACCATCTAACGCCGCTACCAGAAGCTTTTTAGAAGATTTTAATACTTTTTAAAAGTCGTTTCTTAAAATATTTCTATTAAAGTGAACAGAGTCCAGACGGTCCGAAGAACAACATAAATAGGGTAAACGGTATTATCGTAGACGATAACAAAGAGAACAAACTGATAAGTACGCAGAGAATATCTACACGACGTAATTACGTAGCGTATACAGGCTGCTGATAAAAGGTGAGTATGTGTGGCTTTGTAAACCGGATGCCTTCTACTATACCATATCCGATCTTATCTCTTATACAGATGTAACAGAAAGTGTCGGCCAGACCTTCAGAAAAGATTCCCGAGATATAGGAAGAGAGTATGTTAAGTAGAAGTGGGTCTACAAACGCTTCGTTTTCGTGCTAGAACTCATTTCCTATCTCGTTTCAGCGTGATATGCGCGCAAATGTTCATTGCCAGCATGTAAGAGTGGACGTGGATCATCACAGAAGTGTTGGAACATGTCAGTAAGGAAGATTTTATGTCAATATTAGGGCCCGTCAAGCCTCAGTAGCGGGATGATTGGCCTGGACTGAAAGTAAGGCAGGCACACTGGTCATTACCTTCCTCCGCCAGTAGCATTTCTCATGCGTCCTGCCGGGGTCCCACGTCCCATTTAATGGGACTTCGAGAAAACCCATCGAGAATAGAAAGTCTCTAAGCCGCAAACGAGGCTAGTAAGGTCAGACGACAACATTCAGCATGCATTTTATATCTTCCCAACAATACACTTCATGCGGATTAGGGAAAACCAACTCAACACACCCTGTTGCTGGCTACTAACGTATGGGACGTCTATCGAGGAATCCCTGACAGACGTCATTTGTTGCTTTCCCTATAGCTAAGATCAGTTTACAGGGCTTCAGGGAGGGCTAAAAAATATGTAAATTTACTGCGAAGAAAACTGAATCGGATCATTAATTCTCCGAACACACCCCTAGTGTTTCGGGAGCGATTAAGCACTACAGACAAAAGGTAGCCACCCACAGGAGATATCACGTTAATCCCGTCTAACACAATCTCTAGCCGAAATTCTGCGAGGGAGAGTGTCCATAAGTTTCTTCAAATACACCATGCTCAGCTGAAGGTAGTCATTCACAGCACAATTCGTAGAGCTGCCAGATGTGGGAGTGTTGCCTGCTACATTTCACCTGCTGTTTCGCATTTGCTGTGGGATTAAGAGCGGGTTAATAACGTGCAGACCGGGGGTCTGAGTGCCCGTCAAATTCGTCCCTGTAGCCCTGTACACGAGACTGTGTTATCATGTTGGAGAACGAGGGCTTCATTCTCACCATAGGATGTAGAAGAAATGATACCACTTCATCACAAAAAATATTGAAATAGGCACTGTAAGACGGTGTAGGGTCCTGACCTTCATTGCTTACATATTCCGCCCTCACAATCATATTCCGCACATCAAGACGCTTCATTCGAACCCAAACTCGATAAGACAAAGTCAATGTTGTATGAATTCATGTAAACGATATGCAATTGACAAGTGAGTGCACCGTGGTTGAAATCCTTTAGGCTGGCGTGCACACATACATTCCAGACACGACGGTCACAGAGGCTTTAAGTTCGGGAGAGAGGTCAGACAACGGGACGCCAGGCCCTTCAGAGGACGACCCAGCCCATGTCGGCTGGTGACCGCCCGTGTAGCGGACAGCGTGGGCCCGAATGAAAGGGGGGAACGACCCCGTGTTCAGCTTAAAAGCAGATTCCGCTACATTGTGTGGGAGCGGCCAGCCTACGCATTCTTTACACATAGCATGCAGTTTCAGAGATTTTCACAGGGAGACAGCAAGCCAATGCTACAAGTTTCCGGGTTGGTCGCCTTAAACGAAACGTCATTCTCCCGTTCTAGAAGAGCAATGCTGATTGACAGACGATATTTCTGACGCCTTGAGCTGAAGGAATAATGGAAGAGACTGAAAGATATACCACTTCACGTCTAGTGTGGAGAGGCGCCGTTCCGTTGTCGCTCTTGGAGCGAGGAACAAGTCTCTCCTCAGTACTTCACTGGGAGAGCACCTCTGTCGAGAGCGAATCGAAGTGCTACTCTGTATTGAGGCCTTGTGATTAAGCGTTGTTCACTGTGTTGGTCGACACACTTATTTTGAGGTGTGAACAGACAGAGTCATAGTTAAACGCCTGCAAGCAAATTTTGAGTGCCATCGCGGTGAACTGGTTATCTGACCGGTATACCACGCCAATAGTTAGACTAGGGGCGAATAGGAGCCCTTGAATTCATCAAGGCGTAGGGAGAGTTTGATTGGCGAAGGTCAATCCAGATAGAACGAGAGTTATCTTAGTTGTCTTCAGCGAGCGGCGCAGACAGCAGTCATCGCAGCTTACGGTATTGTGCGCTACAGCTATTGCGAGCCCCATATTTCCTACACAACAGTACACTTCACTGCATTTCACACGCGACAGTCTCGACCGTACCTAGCAACATTCTTTAATTATTCAAGTTGTGTAGGCGCGCCTCTCAGGCATTCTGCCAAGTCAACAACCATCTTACACTTTGTATGGAAATTTCATTAGCGAATCCTATCCTTGAGAGGTAACTTCACATTCCGAAAAGAACCCGATATAACTTGTTCAATTCATAACTAAAAGTGCCATTGTGATTTCTCAGAATTTTTGCAAAATAAATAATAACTTTCGTTAGTTTCATGTTTTTCTTACACGAACTAGCACCACTCCAGTACCCAAGTATCGCACTAGTTGCGTAAGAAATTTTGTAAATTTTTGTGTCATTTCCTTACAGCGGATGACTCCAGAAGAGGCATTTCTCTTTAGAACGTTAGGAGCGTCTGTCTGACTTCTGTAGTAGTGTGGGGGTTCAAATTGCATCTTGCAGGAGCCACAGGGTAAAGGGTACATCTCAGATTAATCAGTTGCACAGAACAACAGAATAATAGATCAACCCCACACCTCAGAGCACCTTAGTTCATGTTTACAGTAACTTCAAAGAGTGTGTGGCATACCTGTCATATCAGCCTGCAATTCCTCGGTGGCACCGATCACGGCGAAAAACTGGCTGTAAATGTGGGTGGGTACAGCACCATCTACATCCAATAATGTGGTCGACATACACACACAATTGGTATCACAGGTTCTACTTGCATAAACTACGATCCCCCCCCCCCCTCTCAACGAATTAATTATGACCAGTTCGTGTTTTAATCACGTAACTAAGCATCATTTACCAGGTACGCACATACTGCATCTTCTAATTATACAACAATAGTCACTATGCTGTACAACACAACGAACCTCCAACAATCTCATTAGGATGAAAGATACGTGTGGCACTTTTATACTATAATTAACGAGCAATGATTGTTAATACTTCTTCTTCACTGTCCGTGCTCTTCACAACACATCATTTCACCATTACATTACTGCTTTTTTGACTCACAGGTGGCTTCAGGCCCAGTTCGTACATAGCTTAGAAAAATGGCTACTCAAGTTTCAGATGGTTAAATACGTAATTTCGATAATTTAAAATTAGAATTTTATATCTCAGATTAATTGAATAGTGCAGCTAAATTGGTATTGGTCTGAACTTTATATTACAATAAAAGTATCCACTGAAATAAGCCTTCTTAATGTAAACTACTCGAAAAGTAAGTAAGTCTGGTGTTCCTGCCATTTTCTGTGGCCACAGCTCGTGGTCGAGCGGTAGCGTTCTCGCTTCCCGCGCCCGAGTTCCCGGGTTCGATTCCCGTCGGGGTCAGGGATTTTTCCCTGCCTCGTGATGCCTGGGTGTTGTGTGATGTCCTTAGGTTGGTTAGGTTTAATTACTGCTGACCATAGATGTTTAGTTCCATAGTGCTCAGAGCCATCTGAACCATTTTTTAAACCATGTTCTGAAAATTAGATACATGAATAATTTGCGAATTGAATGGATTACTTCACTAACTTTATTGGTAATTTAGTAATTACATTATGTGATCAAAAATACGGACACCTGGCTGAAAAAGACAAGTTCATGGCGTCCTCCAACGTTAAGGCTGGAATTCAGTATTTTGTTGGCCCACCCTTAGCCTTGATGACAGCTTCGACTCTCGCAGGTTTCTTGGAGAATGACAGCCCATTCTTCACGGAGTGCTGCACTGAGGAGAGGTATCGATGTCGGTCAGTGAGGCCTGGCACGAAGTTGGCGTTCCAAAACATCCCAAAGCTGTTCTATAGGATTCATGTCAGGACTCTGTGCAGGCCAGTTCATTATAGGGATGTTATTGTCGTGTAACCACTCCGCCACAGGCCGTGTATTATGATTAGATGCTCGATCGTGTTGAAAGATGCAATCTCCATCCCTCAATCGCTCTTCAATAGTGGGAAGCGAGAAGGCGTTTAAACATCAGTGTAGGCCGGTGATGTGATAGTGCCACGCAAAACAAGAAGGGTTGCAAGCCCTCTCCATGGAAAACACGACCACACCATAACACCACCGCTTCCGAATTTTACTGTTGGCACTACACACGCTGGCAGATGACGTTCACCGGGCATCCGCCATACCCTCACCATGCCATCGAATCCCCACATTGTGTATCGTGATTCATTACTTGTCAAAACCTTTTTTACACTGTTCAATTGTTCAATGTTTACGCTCCTTGCACCAAGCGAGGCGTCGTTTGGGATTTACTGGTGTGATGTGTGGCTTATGAGCAGCCGCTCAACGATGAAATCCAAGTTTTTTCATCTCCCGTCTAACTGTCATTCTACTTGCAGTGGATGCTGATGTAATATGGAATTCCTGTGTGATGGTCTGGATAGATGTCTGCCTACTACACATTATCCTCTGCAACTGTCGGCGGTCTCTGTCAGTCAACAGATGACGTTGCCCTGTACGCTTTTGTGCTGTACTTGTCCCTTCACGTTTCCGCTTCACTATCACATCGGGAACAGTGGACCTAGGGATGTTTATGATTGAGGAAATCTCGCGTACAGACGTATGACACAAGTGACACCCAATCACCTGACCACGTTCGAAGTCCTTGAGTGCCGCGGAGCGCCCTATTCATTATTCATTAAGAACTCTTCAATCCAATCACACAGTTGGTCAGATGTTCCATACGCTCGCGTTTTGTTCATCAGGCGGTCGTCTAGAGCTGTATGGAACTCCAGGAATACGGCATCTACCTGGGGGCCTGTATCTACTGATTTTGAGTCTCCTCGACGAACAGAACGAACTCGGTTTCATGCTATCGTTGTATTCTAATTCCATGTTGTTTCCTACAGGGGAGATTTCGCGCCTCCAACAATGTCACAATATGCGAGCATAAAACATCTTCCGAAACCTAAACTGATCGATGTAAGAGACATAAGCCTATAGATTCGACGGCTCTTCTGGAAAGCAGGAATGACCTATTCTTTTGCCAATCACCGGAAACACTTCGCTACTCCAAAGACCTCCGGTACACTGGAGCTAGAAGAGCAGCCAAATCCTTTCCCACACTCTATGTAGAACCGTATCGGTATCGCTTCAGGTCCAGTGGCATTTACTCTCTTGCGTAATTTCAGTTACTTCTGTATCCCATGGTAAGTAATTCCGATATCAGTCATTTCGTCGCTCGTTCGACGATTTAAATAATGGTTCAAATGGCTCTGAGCACTATGGGACTCAACTATTGTGGTCATCAGTCCCCTAGAACTTAGAACTACTTAAACCTAACTTACCTAAGGACATCACACACATCCATGCCCGAGGCAGGATTCGAACCTGCGACCGTAGCAGTCGCACGGTTCCGGACTGCGCGCCTAGAACCGCGAGACCACCGCGGCCGGCGGGCAAGCACAGTCGCACATCGAGTAGGTGCATGGCGCACAGGTGTAAACGCACCTTAACAGCACCAATTCGGTTCTGAAATTGATCGCCGCTGTCAACAAGTTTTCTTCTTCAGGGCTAGTAGCCGTTTCGGCTTTTATGGCCCTTGCCTAGTATGTCTAGACTGATGTGAACTCCATATTCAGTCGTTAGTGAATTGTCTTACAACTGTCACAGTTTTAATAAGATGATAACCGACGTAATATTTCGGAAATAAAACGTTAATTTCGGTGTGAGAGTAATTTTATAGTTCCGCTCTTAAGATGCTACGCTGACAAGGCGTGACACTCGTCTGTGATTCTTGCCGGTCAGCATCTTTTGTCGAGAACGTAAGAAATATTCCAACCAATCCATTAATTCAGTTTAAGAAGAAGTTCTTGACCGAGAGAAAGCTGGGCCTTTGCGCTGATTGGGGATGAGGCGAGCTCGTATTTGAACTCGGCAAGGAGCCTAGGACGCGTTACAGCGGCGTGCGACTAGCCTCTCCGTCGCAGGGTCAAAAAATGTAAGGCAGGGAAAGACCAAGTGCACCGAATATGCAGGGACATCACGAGTTAACCGCGTGATCAGCCACGCACAGGGCACAGGGCAGAATCATCGAACCTTCTAGCGGTGGTGCTGAGTGCAACATAAATAGGACTCTCCTTTACTATTAGGGAGAGAGTGGGATGAGTTACGAGCAGATGATGCCGCTTTCACGACATTTATTAGGACTTACTTTACTTCGCTAGCCTCGACTAAAGTGGAATGCATTTCGGACTTGAAGAATGTCTGGGGAAGACATCGTAGTTTGGGACTTGTATGTACGGAAATGTACCAGGGGTACTTCCAGGTAATGGAATCAAATCGACAGTTAGACACTTTTACCCTTCTTCCTGAGCAGTCCTACCGTGTTCCGTACTCCGCATCATTCAAAGCGTGCCGTTCAGACGAGGTTGGGGAATCAGCAAGAGGCCTACCACCTGTTAACTTCAGCGAATTCCTCTGCCGGAGGTAAGCTCTTCTGTCGCGGTAACAGCCGTTCTTGTTAACCCCTCTGAGGACACGACACATCTTACTGCTGTTCTTTCGCCGTGTTACACGGCGCGACTGATACTCCGTTCCTCGTGGACACAGTGTCCAACCCGCGTTGATACGCCAACAAAAAGGGCAACTTCATTCACGGTGTAGCCACGGGCGTGACCAAACACGATACCGTAGAGCGTCCATTATTCGAACGACCGCTTAACCGAACTGTGTACTCGCTCGCACCTGTTATGCTCCCACCCTACCGTCCATCATCCCCCTCACTCCCAAACCAAGTTTCCCACAGTAGTCGCCGCAGTGGGCCACTGCTGGCGGAACATTGCTTCTAATGGGGGCTGCTGACCGGCCAAGGCGCCAGTCGCTGTATTTCAACAATCAGCACACATCTGTCGGCTCGGCACTGGCAGTAGAAGTAGCGGCAGTATCAAAGCTGTTCACAGCAACAGCTGAGCCAGCTTAGATTTGAGGCGTGGCGCTCCGAGCAGTTTGAAGCATTGCGCGTCCCCGAGAAGAGCTTCTCACGGTGCAAACAGTAACCTTCTGTTCTCTGTTACGACCACTTGTGTGCTGCTGCGTGAAGAAGTGAACTTGACGATACAAAATGCTTAAACGTAAACGTGTTGACCTTTCTATGAGGGACAGGTACGAGATTAGTACTATATATTCCTACTGAAGTTGCCTTTGTATGTTACTTTGTAATACTAAAAGAGATGCCTGTTTTTATGAATAAATTTACTGTACAGTACTTCTTTTAGGCAAATAAACATGTACAGTTCGATTATCCGAACAAACCAGTTTTCCGAACACCCGTGTCCCCCAATTACTTCGCATAGTCGACGCTCTACTGTAGCTGTTTTGTGCCGTCCTGGCAGGTCTCGAATTCGACCCACCTTACTGCGCCGATTCCATACAAACGAATCACACATACAGACCGTCAAGATCGAAGTTAGCGGCGGAGGATCACGTGACCATCTTGTGGCACTTACACATCTTGTATAATGCTCCTATTTGGCAGTGTGCTCTTTCGAGGCGGTGATCTACTTTGCTTGCTTGCCGACAGTGATCCAGCTTCAAAACTTTTCCCACTATTTACTGCGGAGAGCGTGTGCGCTCGCATCTTCACCCGAAACGTATGCAACGCGGAGGTCAGTAGCTGACTAGGCGGACGCGCTGCGTGTTTTCAGCTTCTCACGGTTACGGCGCCTCTGCTGCCCGTGCTTTTACACGTATAGCGGTCCCAGGGATTGTTCTGCCCGCGGCACTCGATTAATTAAAAACTTTTTATCTGCCGGCAGACGTCAGCCTCGCTCGCCGGCGACTAATCGTGCCGGTGGCGCGCGGCTGCGGACGAAGCGGCGCTGCGTGCCGTCTGTTTTACCTGCGCGATAAAAAGCGCCGCCTGAAAGGCCGCCCCCGGCTGTGTACTCAGCCGGCCCGCAGCCAAACACCGCCCCCTCCGTATTTATAAAAACCCTCCACTCTGCTACGCCTACCCCCTGCGCTCTGTGGCGTACTTTTCGAGTGCCACCCTTCCCCACCTATCTGGGGATTATTCACGGTTAAAGGAAGTCAAAGCTATCCCCTGACGTCCCGATCGGAGATAATCCTAAAGCGACATTTTTTTTAAAAGTCAAGCGACACTCGCTCACCATTTCGAGCGCCCGTGTCCGCGTTTATTCACGGCTTCGACGCTGTACGAGCACCGTATCGTTTATTTTTAAGCTCCCTCGGCCCAATTCTGGCTGTCTACGGGGCTTAGTGCACAAGTTTGGTTACGTCATAACATATATTTGCATCTTTTCCATTCTTGCACTGGCGGGCCCTTTTTTGTAGTCATCTGTCTTTCGACTGGTTTCATGTCGTCCTCCATATTCCCCTATCGCGTACCAGGCTTTTCATCTCTATGCAACTGCCAGATCCAATATTCTTTACAATCTGTTTTGCGTCTGCCCTCCTTTCTCTGTCCCTCTTTGCAGCTCCTCGCAGCTCGAGGTCAACTATTCCTGGGTACCGCAACAGGCCCCTTCTTCTGATTAAGGTCTTGCAAAAACTTACTTCGTCACGTTTTCAATACTTATTCATTTTGTTGTGCACTACCTTCCAGCTTAGTTTGAACATCCTTCGCTGCTGTAAGAGATTCTTTTAGTTTCTTATGCTCCGCATTTCCGATCGTTCTCTTACACTCTCAGGAACTTGTTACTAAGTTGCGTGTCAGTGTGTTGTGCCACTACAACTTTTCTGTTGAAGAAGTCGTCTCCTGTGTCGATCTACATCTGGTACATGCCTTGTTTCCGGCATCCTGCGTAATCTTGTTTCCTTGACACCAAAATTCTTTCGCGTTTTCCACTATTCTGTCGTTCCCAGCTTCGATTTTTTCTACTTTCATTACTTTCGACTTTGTTTTTTAATGATTCAAAATAATGTTAGCTTATATCTTTCTTTCGTTTTGTTAATAAACCTTTTGTGCATATTCGAACATCGTCAAGTATTTGAAAGTACGTACAATAATATTTCCTCCAAATGCGATTAGATCCCTTTTTTGTCTCCTCTTTCGGCACATCCCTTAACTCTTTGCGTCGACCGGCCCCGGTGGACCCGTAGGTACTGACGGAATGCCGTATCATGCTCTGCGAACGGCAGGCTGGAGCGGTGTGTGTCCAGCCCGCTGCTCTGTCGGACGCTGCCGGGCTTCGTGGCATGGGGCCGCCACTGCCGCGCCAGGCAGCTCCTCAGTCGGCGCCACGAAGCTGACTGCACACGGGTCCAGTCCTGCCACCGAGGAAACGTCACTGGCAGATTTTTTTTTTTTTGAGTCTTCAGTCTCTGGCTGGTCTGGTTTGATGCGGACCGCCATGAATTCCTCTCCTGTGCCGACCTCTTCATCCGAATACCACTTGTAATCTACGTCTTCAATTATTTGCTGGATGTACTCCAACCTCTGTCTTCCTCGCCCGTGCCGCCATCTAGTGGCGTCTGATGGTACTATCTCGAAGAGTGGTATTACCGCTGTTATTTATTCTGGCGATAGAAATGACAGTCACTTTACCACGGTATCTTTAGGTTGTTAGGTATTTGATTGTTCACTAATGCTCTTAGCCAACGGGGCGCCGCGCGCTCACATTCAATCGTCCTGCCAGGGGCGGTGTTGCCCACACTGTTTTGTGGCTGGATCTTGAATTTGCGCGCAGGGCGACCATAGTGGCCAATTCCAATGCTAAATAACTCGGAAACGGCGCAAAGTATCGATTTTTTCCTTAACATATGTGCGCTGCAACATCCTTCCAAGCGTCTGAGACATTTTCTGACCACTCTCTGTGCTGTGTATACTACAGAAATATATAGCCTGTGGCCGCCTAAATGTTCATTAGGGAAACGTGTAGAAATTTTTTAGTTCATCGGCCAACAATTTTTAGAGACTTTTAGTAGCACCGGTTTTCCTTTATGTATTACATACGAATTTGTTTCAAATCAAATATGAAATGATAGGTAGAAATTAATTTTTCTCTTGTCTTGAAGGAAAGTGTGCAAATTTTCATCAAGATCGGAATATAACTTTAGATTAGTCTGAACTAGAAACAGACACTCTTCTTTATATACGTAGATAACCACTACGCCAGACAAGTAGTCCGGACGCAGATACTTAGTGTTACCTTTGAGAAGCCAGAGTCGGTAATTAGTTTGAAAGTAGTTTTCAAAGTAGTGACCTGGTCTCTCATTTAGTGACTTCTGTTGCTTAATCCAGCTTCTAATAAAATCGTTACAGTACCCTTTTGCCATGTTATTTGTGCTTCAGTAAGATTGTCAGGTTTCTAGGAAATACACCTACGCTGAGATAAGAAATGATGGAGGCGCTGTTTACCCTCAGACGGAGTTTCGTTCACCTGCCGGAACACGGCGCGGACGCAGGTGTGGCGGCCACCAGTGGCTTGGGCTGCCTGCTACACGAGGCGCGTTGTTTGCGGATTATTGCAGCGGCCTGTAATTAATTTGGCCGCGCTGTGTTTGCGGTGTTGCCCCGCGAGTAGCGCCCACTAGCTACTCGCCACTCGCCACCGGGCACTCCTCGTGTTGCTGCCGTTATTAAAAGCCGCAATAAAACGCCGGGTGCGCCGCGCGCTTTCCACTCAATTACTGCTGAAATATGAGCGTTTTAATGCCTGCCGATGTAATCGAACAGCGCGCCCCTAACTCAATTTTCGAGCGCCGCCCGTCTGGACGCATCGCACGTGACCGCTATCCTTCAAACTCCCGTTTTTCCAGTTTTTAATCCATTTCGTTATTGCCGCCAGCGGGTTTGGACTGGACTCGGGGGTACCATTATTCGGTGGCAACGCCGCAGTTGCGGACATACGGTGGGAGGGGGTGGGTGGTGGACAACTGCCCACGCGCCAAACCGTAAAGCTGCGCTTGCTGCCTAAAACTCTGCGCAAGCAGAGCTTCGCTGGCGCCTGCCGGAGCGAGTACGAGTCCGGTGTTGTGGGTTGCATAGCTCAGAGATGAAGGCGCCGCTTCCTTCCTCGCTGCTGCAGTTCCGCAGCCTGACGAGAACGGCGGCGCAGCAGTGGCTTCCTGTTCGTCGAGTCGTGCCCTCTTTCTGAACCGTGCAGCAGTGCGAGGCAGCAGTGCAGAAGCTGAGTGCTCCATCTTACTGTTGTTAAGCAGCATTGACAGGGCGAAATGGCCGATTGTCTGGATGAGGAGCTAGCCACTAATGAACCTGTCTTCAGTGAGATTGTGAAGTGTGTAAGAGGAACATTAATTAATGTAGTGTATGCAATTACAAAAGTACTCCATTAAAGGAAGAGTTGTTCTTGTTGTGGTGGTCTTCAGTCCTGAGACTGGTTTGATGCAGCTCTCCATGCTGCTCTATCCTGCGCAAGCTTCTTCATCTCCCAGTACCTACTGCAGCCTACATCCTTCTGAATCTGCTTAGTTTATTCATCTCTTGGTCTCCCTCTACGATTTTTGCCCTCCACGCTGCCCTCCAATACTAAATGGGTGATCCCCTGATGCCTCAGAACATCTCCTACCAACCGATCCCTTCCTCTAGTCAAGTTGTGCCACAAACTCCTCTTCTCCCCAATCCTATTCAACACCTACTCATCTAATCTTCAGCATTCTTCTGTAGCACCACATTTCGAAAGCTTCTATTCTCTTCTTGTCCAAACTATTTATCGTCCATGTTTCACTTCCATACATGGCTACACTCCATACAAATACTTTCAGAAACGGCTTCCTAACACTTAAATCTATACTCGATGTTAACAAATTTCTCTTCTTCAGAAACTCTTTCCTTCCCATTGCCAGTCTACATTTTATATCCTCTCTACTTCGACCACCATCAGTTATTTTGCTCCCCAAATAGCAAAACTCCTTTACTACTTTAAGTGTCTCATTCCCTAATCTAATACTCTCAACATCACCCGACTTAATTCGACTACTTTTCATTATCCTCGTTTTGCTTTTGTTGATGTTTATCTTATATCGCCCCTTCATGACACCATCCATTCCGTTCAACAGCTCTTCCAAATCGTTTCCTGTCTCAGACAGAATTACAATGTCATCGTCGAACCTCAATGGTTTTATTTCTTCTCCATGGATTTTAATACCTACTCCGAATTTTCCTTTTGTTTGCTTCACTGCTTGCTCAATATACAGATTGAATAACATCGGGGAGAGGCTATAACCCTGTCTCACTCCCTTCGCAACCACTGCTTCCCTTTCATGCCCCTCAACTCTTATAACCTCGTATAACTGCCATTTGGTTTCTATGCAAATTGTAAATAGCGTTTCGCTCCCTATATTTTACTCCTGCCACCTTCAGAATTTGAAAGAGAGTATTCCAGTCAACATTGCCAAAAGCTTTCTCTAAGCCTACAAATGCTAGAAACGTAGGTTTTCCTTTCCTTAATCTAGCTTCTAAGATAAGTCGTAGGGTCAGTATTGCCTCACGTGTTCCATTATTTCTACGGAATCCAAACTGATCTTCCCTGAGGTCGGCTTCTACTAATTTTTCCATTCGTCTGTAAAGAATTCGCATTCGTATTTTGCAGCCGTGACTTATTAAACTGATAGTTCTGGAACTTTCACATCTGTCAACACCTGCTTTCTTTGGGATTGGGATTATTATATTCTTCTTGAAGTCTGAGGGTATTTCGCCTGTCTCATACATCTTGCTCATCAGATGGTAGAGTTTTGTCAGGACTGGCTCTCCCAAGGCCCTCAGTAGTTGTAATGGAATTTTGTCTACTCCCGGGGCCTTGTTTCGACTCAGGTCTTTCAGTGTTCAAGGAAGGAAGAGTTATGTCTGCAATAAATTCGATCCCAGAGTTCACACTTCAGACGAAACACAAATTTCGTCCAATGTCAACAAAGTTGTTGTATTCTTTTTTATTCTGCCTGCATCTAGAGAAAACGTCCTCCGTCAGACGAAACGAGGACACGCCGAAACGTCACTTTTATCTCTCTGCGACTAAAAAGAGCGCTATTGTGTATTCATTTGCTCACGATGTCTTGCGTCTAGCGGTGTAGCTTACCGATACAAAAGCGTTACATGTTTGCACCTTAAAAGTAGTCACCAGTGTTGTGTAGAACCTGTTGCCAGCGATGTTGAAGGCGTAGTATACCGTTACCAAAGCCTGTTCTGTTGATGGTGCGAATGGAGCGGTCCACTGCCTGTCTAATCTCTGGAACAGTTCTGAAGCGAATGCCACGAAGTCAAAAGTGAAACGCCAATCCAACGAACGGCATGAGTATGGGACGCCGCGAAAGTCGAAAGACCGTCAGAGCCCCAGTATGTTGAAAGTTACTGTGATTCTGGCGTACGACTGTGATGGTGTTACCCTAACGCATTACGCTCCTCCACGGCACACCGTCAATGCACAATAGAACTGTGCGTTTTTGGACCATCACCTGCGACAGCTTTGCGAAAGAAGCGGAGACACTTTCTGCGCAACCCACCCACCTTTTTGCACGACAATGCGCGGGCGCATACAGCGCGAGCTGTGGCTGCTCTGTTTGTCGACGGGACTCGGAAGTATTGTACCGTTTACCATAGTCCCCGGTCTTAAGTCCTTGTGACTTTGATTTGATTCCGAGTGTGAAGAACTGTTCCAGAGATTCGACAGGCAGTAGACCGCTCCATTCGCACCATCAACAGAACAGGCTCTGCTAACGGTATACTACGCCTTCCACATCGCTGTGAACTGGTTCTGCACAACACTGGTGACTAATTTGAAGGATAGTAACAGGTGCAAACATGTAACTCTTCTGTATCGGCCGTGAATAAATAGTTGCCAATATTTAAGTTCCAAAGGGTGAGTCACTAACTGTTGCCACCAAGAATAACTCCGAAAGTATGATAGAAACTGAAAAGTTTGAGGGACAAAAGTTGCATGGAACAACAGGAGCCATAATACGACGTCGCTTTTTTGTTGCTAGGTGGGGTCGGTTCAGAGATATGAGGGTCAACTTTATTTTTTAAATGGAATTCTATAGTTTGGTTCTTATTTTCTGATAGCGGCTATTGAGACGAATACAATGATGTGTAACAGTAAGGTTTTTGAAGGTCAACGAAGGTCAAAAAGGTGGCATGAACGTCCATTTACAGAATGTGTTCGAAGTGATGACCATTGGTATCAAGGCAGTGCTGCAATCTTCTTATAATCGACTGAGTGGTACTCCTTATCACTTCGGCGCTTATCGAAGCATATGCTCTGACAATTCTCTCTCGCATATCTTCAGGTGTAGTTGGTACGTGTTTATAAACAATGCCTTTTGCGAATCCACACAAGAAAAAATCCAGAGGCTTCAAATCTGGCGAACAGGCCAGTAACGACCCATCTCCTCCTCGTCCAATCCAACGATTTGGGAATTGTCTCTGCAACTGATTTCTAGCCATCAGCGAAAAATTTGCAGGCACCCATTGTGTTGATACCGCATTCTGTTCCTTGTTCCTAAAGGTATTTCTTCCAATAACAGACCTAATGTTTCATGCAGGAAAGTGGTGCACTTCCTACCATTAACATTCCCTTCGATGAAATAGGGGCCTATAATTCACAAATCGGCTTGTAATTCGATAACAAAGTTTCCGGCGACTTTCGGATGAGCAATACAATGTAGACATCGCAGAAACATTTTACGAAAAAAAAGAAAAACATCGAGTTCTTGAAACTTTCAAAGAGGACTACCCCGTTTAGGAAGACGTACTCGCGAATCTAGCAGAGATCTTTGTCTGACCCCGCACACTGGCACCGGTCAGTTATAAAGCCTGCTTACCTCAGGTCGAGGCTATCCTCAGTAGCTGCTGCACCGCAGAGTGCAGACCCTAACACACAGACAACTATTTCGCACGAGGACCACCTGGGCTCCGACGTTCAGCAAGTGTCGACGGTGTTCAGAAGGAACAGACACTCAGTCCATCCTATCAGGTCACCGAAATCTACGGACGTAGAGGGCGCCAAATCAGCATGCGCCACCTCCGTCATGTCATTTTGATGTAATCCAGCCACTCAGGTGCCGTCCTGGGTATAAATGTGGCAGCACCCCGTTCCAAGACAGAGAGACTACGATTATGGAGGCAGTCACCGAAAGCAGAGTTTGGCGCAGTAAGTTAACCGAGCACATTTTATCTGAGTACTCCGTCGCAAAAGACTTAATAGCCATAGACAGGATTTTGTTGAAAGATCCTGCGGCGTCAGATAAAACGATTAACTGGACGTACTTGCAAAGGAAGCAGTTTCAACAGGCTACTTTTAAAAGTATGATTACCCCACACAGAACCTTATAACATCATTAAAGCTGGATTAAACTACTTTGGAAGAAGATTGGAACATATTAAAGACATTTACTACATAGCGGTTCCAGCACTGTCGAAACGTGCTGCCACAGAAGGGATTGCAGCAAAACAAGCGTCACCAGCTTATAGAGGATGAGGCTAAACTAGAATAATTCTCCAAGTAATCTGCACGATCTTGTACTTCATAAGCCACTTTATTGTTGCTGCGGGAAGGAAACGATGTTAAACATTTCCTGTCTGGTTATCTTCTTTTGAGATTTTAGCGAGAAGTAGTTGTGAATCTAATGAAGAAAAATGTCCTCCCCTTATGCCCAGTGGCACCCTTTTGGAACATTACAAGTTACCACCTACGATCAAGTGACTGAGTAACTCAACAGAAGTTTGTAAACAGTGCTTGTATAGGCCAACATTGAATGAAATCACTTCGTAAAAATTGATTGTATTGGTCATGATATTTTCCACAGCTATATTAACACTTTAAGTGTACATTAATATTACATGATCTTTCTGGTACATCATCAAAATACCATAGGCAAAAATGATATATCAATACCTTTATGGCAGACTTTTTTATATCTACAAAGTGAACCAAAATTGTAAATATACTTCATTCTAGAACACTGACGAATTTATACATCAGTGAACAGTCTTGTCCTATTTGCATGCTCGTGCTGACATATTTCCATGTTTGCAAATTAAATTTGGTTTGTTTTAAAACATCGCTTCAAACAAAACGCAATCTGTTTCTTATTTATTTAACGAAACAAGTGCCGACACCTATGTGTCATCTTTTGTGGGTCTTTTGTGGCTCTGGATTTATTTCTGTAAAATATCATACAAAGGTGATTGTTGTTTTTCTGCTTAAGGTATAAATATTGAAACACGTGAACGTTGTGTAATTTGTTCCGATTGCTCACAGGGAATAACATTGTTTGTGAAACCTGAGTCTTACGGGTCGGTTATTTTTGTGTCTCTTGATCGTTTTGACAGCATGTCAGCTACAAAACAGTCGTGAATGAATTTCCTTATTTTTGAAGTGCTTTCGTGTGAGTGATAGTTGTGTATTTAGTGTACTTAGATTTCTCTTCCAATTGTGGATCTCTGGTGGATTTATTTTCTGTTGCTAATGTTTGCACAGTATTAAGTATAGACAGAGAAACCCACTATACATTCACAACTAAATGGAAAATACAAATACACTGACATACACAACCATATTCACAACAAAGTATTTCAGAAATCAGCAAATTACCTCACGACTGCTTCACAGAAGAAATACTATCAAAACAATGAAAAGGACAAACAATGCCGACCTCTAAAAATCAAGTTTTACCAGCACTAATTTCAAGTGCGCAATACAAAGAAAGTAAACAGAATTGCACACGTAGTTTTTAAGCCTAAAATAGAAAAATTAATAAAAATATCTATAGGGTACTTGAGGACAATGTTATGGAAATGGAAGAGGATGTAGATGAAGCTGAAATGGGAGATACGATACTGCGTGAAGAGTTTGACAGAGCACTGAAAAACCTGAGTCGAAACAAGGCCCCCGGAGTAGACAACATTCCATTAGAACTACTTACGGCCTTAGGAGAGCCAGTCCTGACTAAACTCTACCATCTGGTGAGCAAGATGTATGAAACAGGCGAAATACCCTCAGACTTCAAGAAGAATATAATAATTCCAATCCCAAAGAAAGCAGGTGTCGACAGATGTGAAAATTACCGAACAATCAGTTTAATAAGCCATAGCTGCAAAACACTAACACGAATTCTGTACAGACGAATGGAAAAACTAGTAGAAGCCGACCTCGGGTAAGATCAGTTTGGATTCCGTAGAAATACTGGAACACGTGAGGCAATACTGACCTTAAGACTTATCTTAGAAGTAGGGTTAACGAAAGGGAAACCTACGTTTCTACCATTTGTAGACTTAGAGAAAGCTTTTGAAATTGTTTATGGGAATACTCTCTTTCAAATTCTAAAGGTGGCAGGGGTAAAATACAGGGAGCGAAAGGCTATTTACAATTTCTGTACAGAAACAAGATGGCAGTTATAAGAGTCGAGGGACATGAAAGGGAAGCAGTGGTTGGGAAGGGAGTAAGCCAGGGTTGTAGCCTCTCCCCGATGTTATTCAATCTATATATTGAGCAAGCAGTAAAGGAAACAAAAGAAAAATTCGGAGTAGGTATTAAATTCCATGGAGAAGAAGAAAAGCTTGAGGTTCGCCGATGACATTGTAATTCTGTCAGTGACAGCAAAGGACTTGCAAGAGCAGTTGAATGGAATGGACAGTGTCTTGAGAGGAGTGTATAAGATGAACATCAACAAAAGCAAAACGAGGATAATGGAATGTAGTCGAATTAAGTCGGGTGATGCTGAGGGAATTACATTAGGAAATGAGACACTTAAAGTAGTAAAGGGGTTTTCCTATTTGGGGAGCAAAATAACTGATGATGGTCGAAGGAAAGAGGATATAAAATGTAGACTGGCAATGGCAAGGAAAGCGTCTCTGAAGAAGAGAAATTTGTTAACATCCAGTATAGATTTAAGTGTTAGGAAGTCTTTTCTGAAAGTATTTGTATGGAATGTAGCCATGTATGGAAGTGAAACAAGGACGATAAATAGTTTGGACAAGAAGAGAATAGAAGCTTTCGAAATGTGGTGCTACAGAAGAATGCTGAAGATTAGATGGGTAGATCACACAGCTAACGAGGAAGTATTGAATAGGATTGGGGAGAAGAGAAGTTTGTGGCACAACTTGACCAGAAGAAGGGATCGGTTGGTAGGACATGTTCTGAGGCATCAAGGGATCACAAATTTAGCATTGGAGGGCAGTGTGGAGGGTAAAAATCGCAGAGGGAGACCAAGAGATGAGGTTGCATCAGATACTGGGAGATGAAGAAGCTTGCACAGGATAGAGTAGCATGGAGAGCTGTATCAAACCAGTCTCAGGACTGAAGACAACAACAACAACAGAAAAAGAACGATGAACTTTGTATGATTTTTGCACAAAGATATCGAAACCGACACATAATGTAGAAACATATCTGGTTAAATAAATAAGAAAAACGAGAGCGTGCTGAAGAATAATTTCTCCGAATATTTTACGTTAAAACTCTTAAACCTTTTTGAAGGAAACATATTTTATTAACAGTCTACAACTTTATTCCCAATGCCTACGAATTTATTTCAGCATAGTCATCCTGGCGACGAATACATTTCTCCCAGCGAGGGACCACGGACCTACAACCTCGCCTCTGCTTGCACGCCTTTGGCTCTGATAACTATGGGACTTAACATCTGAGGTCATCAGTCCCCTAGAACTTAGAACTACTTAAACCTAACTAACCTAAGGACATCACACACATCCATGCCCGAGGCAGGATTCGAACCTGCGACCGTAGCGGTTGCGCGGTTTCAGACTGTAGTGCCTAGAACCGATCGGCCACTCCGGCCGCTGCACGCCTTTATCACTACCAAAGCGAAGTCCTTGGAGTTCTAGAAACAGATGGAATAGGATGGGACCTTGGAGTGTGGTAGATGACGGAGAAGCCAGGGGGTCGGACTGCTGCGGATGTCGCAGCGCACTTGTGTTGTCTGTCGTCGCACTGGAGGAGAGGGCGCTCCACGTGTTCACGAACTCTTCGAGTTCGATATCTCGATTACAGCACACTGTTTCTCACACAACGACATCAGCTCACCGGACAAAAAATTAGTCATCCGTGGAAAAGCATTACTACCACCTCTTAATAGCGTGTAATTCCACACCTGGACTTGATAACCATAACTTCGGTTAGGAAACGAGTCCACAAGTTTGAGAGCTTACGTCGCATTTAAATTAAGCTACCCGCTAAGGATTTGATCGTGCTTTTGCGCCTGGTTGCAGGGATGCTGATGCCAGCGTTTTACCCGCTGTTTCAAAATGTCCCACGGATTTTCTACGGGGTACACGTCAGGTGATTTTGAAGGCCAGTCGAGATGGAGTAGAATGATGGAGTGTTCGGAAAACCAGTCACATATTCTTCAACCCGATGAACGTTGCGTTGCTGTTGCTGTCTTTATGTGCCTATATGAACAATGATCGACAGGAAGTGCAAAATGACTAAGCAGGGATGGCTAGAGGACAAATGTAAGGCTGTAGAGGCCTATCTCACTAGGGGTAAAATAGATACTGTGTTTCAAGTGGTTCAAATGGCTCTGAGCACTATGGGACTTAACATCTTAGGTCATCAGTCCCCTAGAACTTAGAACTACTTAAACCTAAGTAACCGAAGGACATCACACAACACCCAGCCATCACGAGGCAGAGAAAAATCCCATACCCCGCCGGGTATCGAACCCGGGAACCCGGGCGTGGGATGCGAGAACGCTACCGCACGGCCACGAGATGCGGGCAGTGTGTTTCATCACAGTAATAATTTCCGTTCAGTTTGAATGCCTTACGGCACCTTAGTGGGGGAGGGGGGGGGAGGCCTGTTTGTCCGACTGGCACGGCTCTACTGGTCGACGTCTTGCTCAAACAATAAGCCCCCCCCCCCCCCCCCCCCAATGATCCACTTACTGCATCCGGTTTTGGGCCAAACAGATGGAAATAAAGAGGTGCGAGATCTGGGGAGTAGGATGAATGAGGAAGAACAGACCAGCGAAGTTTTATGAGCACTTCTCAGGTGGGCAAACGTGTGAGGCCTAGCGTTATCATGGGGAGAAAGCTGATCGTTTGCCGTTTTGTGACGACGAAAACGCAGATGTTTCTTCAATTTCCTGAGGGTAGCACAATACACTTTCGAGTTGATCGTTGCATCATGAGGGAGGACATGAAACAGAGTAACCCAGCAGAACTGACTGCCGGCTGACGGTGCGGCTTTGAACATTATCTTCATTATCTTCGGGGGGTGGGGGGAGGAGTAGTGGTGTGACGCTCCGTCATGGACTGTCGTCTTGTTCCTGTTCGAAGTTCGAAGTGATGAACCGATGTTTCGAAACCAGCGACGATGTTCGACAAAAATTGACAAGATCAGCCTCGTAGCGCGCAAGTAATTTCGCTGGTTATTACGGTCTTCTTGTTGGAGAGCGGGGAACCCAGGCGGCACACACGTTTGAGTCCGTCTACTGGTGGACGAGAGTGTCAACGGTACCAACAGCGACGTCCAGTTGTGCAACCACCTACCTGATTAGGTTCGTCAGTCACCTCCAATGAGACTGTCCGCACGTTCCAAAATTGCAGGAGTCACAGCTGTACGCAGCCTGCCTACACGCGGAAGATGGGACAGGTTTGCGCGACATTGTTGCGATGATGGCAGACGCCTCGTCCAACGACTCACAGTGCCTTTGTTCATCGCCAGGTCTCCGTAGACATTACTCAAACGCCTCTAAATGTTTGCCATGCTCCGGCGTTTCCCCAAAAGAAAGTCAATGACAGCTCTCTGCTTGTATCGCACCTCCGTTACAGACGCCATTTTAAAGGCTACGTATAGCTCGGCCACCTGTCAGAATTTCATGAAACTAAAGAAGCTGAAGTACGAATATTCCACTAAGTCCCACAACACATTCCTCAAATTTTCAGCCGAAACTGGTCGAGAAAAAGAAGTGTTGCATTACTTCTTGAACGCTTCTTGTGTAACGGTAAAGTGAAGTACGTAAGGTACATATTTTTTGGTATTTGCACGGACCGCTTTTGAAAACCTTCACTAAAAATTCGTAACAACGAACGTAATGAAACGACGAGATTGTAAGATTGGACAAGACTCGATGCTGAAAACTGCGTCTGGAGCTTCGGTGGAAGCGGAGAATCGGTGGAGAAAGGACAGTTCGCCTTCTCCACCCTCGGCCTCCTGTTTCTGAAGAGCGCCGAGAGACGCGACACTCGAGTGTGTTTCCGACCGTGAGCACGCCGCTCGGCCGGGCAGGTCAGCCGCGCGTAGGCCGGTCGTGATTACGCTGGCGCGCCACTAGCACGGCCGCGGGTCGATAGTGTTTGCCGGCGCCGAGCCATCCATCACCCTGCTGCCTCAGACACTGCAGCGGCAGTACAGGCCGGCCGCTGATTTACAACGACTGAGCCGCGTTCCACAAAAGGCGCTGGGCGCAGCCGCCTCATTACGAGCCGCCCAGGCGTTTAGAGGTGCCCGACTCGCGATGCGGCTGCAGTTGGGCCAACACGTTGTGACCACCTGCCAGCGGCGTGTCGGTGCTCCTTTGGAGCGCGGTGCAGCGGCGCTTCTGCGTGGCACGGGTCCGACAAGTCGTTGGTAAGTTTGCAGAGGCACGTGGCACCAGACGTCTAAGCACAGGTCACGCAGTTTCCTTAAATTACGGGCCGATGTTCGTGGGCGAGGAGCTGGCGTGCGATACAGTCAGCGCTGTGCTCCATCGTATCGGGCCAATGAGGTTGCCAGGACATCAACTGAATTAACTATCGTCTTCCTCAAACCACTGTAGCACGATGGTCCCATTGTTACATGGACATCTCTTTTAATATAATTTATTGGCGTTTGGTATTAACCATTTACCTAGAGAAGTGAATAACTACAGATTTAGTATACTATATAATACACTAAAGCTCCAAAGAAGCTGGTATAGCCATGCGTATTCAAATATAGAGACATGAAAACAGGCGCAATACGGCGCTGCGGTCGGCAACGTCTATATAAGACAACAAGCGTCTGGCGCAGTTGTTAGATCTGTTACTGCTGCTACAATGGCAGGTTATCAAGCTGTAACTGAGTTTGAACGTGATGTTATAGCAAATTGCAGCAGATTTCACTGCTGAGCCATAAACAAAACATCATCGATGTGGGCCTTTGGAGCCGAAGGCCCCCTCTTGTACCCTTGAGGACTGCACTACATAAAGCTTTATGCCTCGCCTGGGCCCGTCAGAATCAACTTTGGGCTTTTCATAACTGGAAACATCTTGCCCGGCCGGACGAGTCTTGTTTCAAATTATATTGAGCGGCTGGACATAGAGACAACCTTATGAATGCATGGACCCTGCATCTCATCGGGGGGTTGTTCAAGCTGGTGGAAGCTTTGTAATGGCATGGGGCGTGTGCCATTGAATTGATATGGGACCCTTGATACGTCTAGATACGACGCTGACAGGTGACGTGTACGTAAGCATCCTGTCTGATCACCTGCAACCATTCATGTTCATTGTGTATTCCGACGGACTTGAGCAATTCCCGTTGTAGGTTCCGACGGGCTTGGGCTATTCCAGCAGGACAATGCGGCGACCTACAAGCCCAGAATTGCTACAGAGTGGCTCCAGAACACTCTTCTGAGTTTAAACACTTGTACTGGCCACCAAACTCTCCAGACATGAACATTATTTGAGCTTCTCTGTCATGCCTTGCAACGTGAAGAGACATCTGCACCCCCTCGCACTCTTACGAATTTATGGACATCCCTGCAGGATTCGTGGTGACACTTCGCTTCAGCACTTCCTGAGACATTAGTCTAGCCCATGGCACTTCGTGTTGCGGCACTTCTGGGTGCTCGCGGGGGCCCCACACGGTATTAGGCATGTGTACCAGTTTGGTTTTCTTTGTCTCTTCAATGTATATAGAGCATGCGCATTAGAAAATACATCGCTTCCAGGTGAACTTCATGCTACAGTCTGTCCAATCACGCACTCAATATAGTCCATATACCACAGATTCTTACGCTGGAACCTTTGTATTTGACTTATAACTGGATACCCGCTTCTTGCAGAAGTCGGCCAACACTGACATAGTCCGGTGAGGTCAGCTGTCGGAACAGGTCCGTCACAGATGTCGGTTGGGGAATTCCTGGTTGGGAGTTCCTGCTCTCATCAAGCCTTAATAAACTAGCGGCTTTGTCAGTCACAGCGTGAACATCCTAGTATCATACGGCTGCGGTCTGCAATTGTAGTTGGGTAGTCTTCGCAGTACGGAGATGACAGATCTTTCATCCTATAAAGATATGAAGGGTAACAGCCCTCACACAGCCGGTTGCGCGTTATAGTAATGTTATGACGTCTAGACAGCTTCATTTGAGAGAATGTGACCATTCTTGATGAGCCTTTCTCTTTACGCCAGCAACGAAAACTGTATGTGGAAGTCAGGTGTAGTAGCGTCGGCCATCAGTCACACTTTGTTTCGCCAGGTGCTCCGCCATCTCGTCACGTGATATACCAGAGTGTCCCTTATACGGACGTTCGTGCTGCTAGAACATTGTTATCAGGAAATACATCAACCATGAAGTTTGTAGGCGATTCGAAATATAATTCACGTATCCACAGCTTTCATGGTACGTTAGATTACTACTCCAAGTATCGTGGAAGCCCAAGTGTTCGTCTCGCACACCATAAGACAGATTACTTAAAAATAGAAATACGGGTTTCAAAATTTTGTAGCATTTATTTCATTGAATTTACAGTTTATTTATCATATGAAACAGCAACTCATTTGTATTCCTGTTGCAAGCTGTAAAGGCTATAGAGTACGTTTTACGTGTCAACGTTGTAAACGAAATTCTGTTGCATTACGATGAAGATTTTCTGAATCTTTTCGTATTCAGTGATGAATCGACCTTTCACCTAAGTCGAAATGTGAAGACACATAATGTGCGCACCTGGATGTTGGCAAATCCTCGCGAGTTGGTACAATTGTAATCGGCCTCCTCTAAATTGAATGTTTTTTGCCACGTCCCGGTGGAAAGTTTATGGTGCGTTCTTCTTCGGTGAGGATTACTCTTGTCAGCTACCAAGTCAGCAGAACAATTTAAGGAATTTTGTTGTACTTTCAATTTGAGTCAGCTTCATATTAATTTATCCACACTGTGTTCAGATACATAAACTGAGAGTGACGTCACCACTCTAGAAATCTTCATGCGCTGCACGTCCTCAGCCACCGTTAGGTCTGCTCAAGTTGATGACATCACACGTTCCCGCCCCAGGATCTTGAGCGCCATTTTATTTCGCAGTCTGATATACGAGCCGTGTGCAGATTCATTTGACAGTCGAAACCGAATGTCCGCTGCTCTTGGCACTGTGTTTATTATTAAAACGCCGGCGCTTTTAAAATGGATCGCAGTTTGTTATCCGACGCCCTGCAGCGCGAATACGACTCTCGCGAATTCCGGACTGTGTAACTGGTGCCGGGGAGGAACGCAATGTAACTGCGCCGGTCAATTAAATCTGGCGATCGTATGAAATTGGCGCGTCCTGTTCGAAAAGTTCTCGAGCAGAAAATATCACCGCCAGAACTCTCTGAGTTGTCAGCCGTCTCTTATAGCACCCGTTCACACCCTCACATCGCACCAAAAAACTGCGGGCTTACCGACAGTCGGTGCTCTTCGTCCACCGAAGAGGCTACGCAATATTTAACGCAGTATTTAACATTTTATGCTCGTAAGATAATTTTATCTCAGTTTGGAACGATTCGGAGAGAAAAATGACGCACTTTTGTTCAACCCGAACAAACAATCATTTCTCCTTCTTCTTTATGCGTCAGATAAGAGTAAAATATCGACTTTCGACTACAGCTCGCACAGGGGTACGGTGGGCGGTGCGCTCTGACCAGTTTTCGTCCAAAGCGCTGGACGAGTTCATTCGTTTGTTCGGAAGGCGAGGCCGATGAGTATTTTGGACCTTTCTGCCGGCCAGCGATGACACAATCGAGGCGCGCATCCTGCAATCTTTCTCAAACGATTTTACGGTAACTGTTCGGTAAAAAATTTAATTTTTGCTTCACTTTTAGCTGTATGTTTCAGTTTCGTATGGATGTGCCCATGATTTCGTTAATGGTCATAGTTACTGTGATATTTACGTGAACGTAAGACACTTCCGGAAATTCGGAAAAGTGTGCAATGTGAGTTCGCTATCATTTTGCATTTGGTGCATATTACATAATATGTTGTTGCGTTTGAAATTTAGCCGACATATATATATATATATATATATATATATATATATATATATATATATATATATATATATATATATATTTTAATGCTAGGGTAGAGATGTCTGTCTGTCTCCGATCTCGCGAAAATTAATCTGATGTAGCGGACTCATTTGCGATCGCACCACGTCAGTGATACAGCCAGATTGAAATATTCACAACATTCGTCATATTTCATAAACGTTTTCAGATATCGAAATTAGACCTTGGCAAATGATAGCACCCAAAGAGGAGAGTATTTTACCATATCGTTGTTATGTAAAATTTGATTATCTACCATGATATTTTAGTTAAGTTACTACAGACTTGTCGACAAAGGATTGTGATTTTTAAGGGCCATCGATAGCTGGTGAAAAGAGAAACGCTGTGGGTTTTGCAACAAGATAAGTGAAGACATTACACGTTTTTTTGTTACGAGGTTGTGGTTTTTCATAAACTACTGACTTTACTTTTTCTCTGTTCCTCACTTAATAAACCACTGTTCTAGAATTCTCTCTGAATTGTGTGCACAGCATGTTAGAGAGGTGAGACAGTCTAAATTCACCTGTGTTTTGGCAAAAAAAGCAAATTTTGACATAGAAACCAGAGAAATATGTAGGTTTTACTCAAAATTCGCCACTCGCGACGCTTCTCTGAGAGTTACAAATAGTTAACAAGCTAGGCGAAAATAAATCGCAGCATTTTCGACGGACTTATTTTTAGATACTAACGAAAGCAGAGGTGACAGCTGATCTGTTTGAATGGGCACCATGCAAGTGTGGCGTGGAGGGGCCCGACTTAATATTCACAAAAATGTGAGCTTAGGCTTCAGTTTAGAGCGGCACTTTCCCGCACAGCGCTCTGAGCGACCCCCACCACTGCCGCTCTGCCGACGCTTCCCCAGCTCACTGTGCATCTAGCGGCCATGGCATTTTGCTCGCTCTGTACCTCCTTCGTCAGGAGCAACAAACAGTAGTAACAGTTTTTTTCGCTTTATTATATAATTCCCGAAAATGGAAGCCCGGACTAGCAGTCGCTATTTGCCCATTCTTCAGCCAAACGATGTTAAAAAATATGCAGTCACAGGGGTTGATCAAAAACATGTAAACTCCGAGAGAAATGCGTGCTCGAACATAAATGCAGGTTGCGCTGTTGTATTTCACCACGAACGGCACGTACGCGGCATCCTCAACGTGTTGCAAGTGGCGGTCGTGGTCGAAACTGTGTTCTGTGTAGTTGAGTCGGAGCTAAGTAGATTCGAAGGTGGGAAAACCGTTCGTGCTTGTATCGTGAGTGCTTCTGTAACCATTGGTGTACCAGGAGGCACCGTACTGAAGATTTATACCGCATACAGGGGAAGCGGTAAAACGTCATCCGGTAAGTCACAAAGCGTACGAAAGCTTGTCTTGCGAGGTCGCAACAGACGGTCATTAGGAGTATGAGGAAAAACAAGAGGACAACAGCTGCAAGAGTCACTGCACAGCTGGGTGCCGCATTCGCCAAAACGACACGAAGTTATCTCCACAAGCTGGCAATTACAGGGGGAGCTGGTATTGCGAAACCAAAAATCAGTGATACAAATGGCTGTAAAAGGAGAACGTGGGGCTGAACTCATAAAATATGGACTCTGGAACAATGGAAGAGAGTCATTTGGTCGGTTGATTCTTGTTTCACACTGTTTCGAACTTCTTACTGAGTTTACGTCCCAAGAGTAAAATGTGGCGGGTGGTCGGTGATGATATAGTAGTATTTTATGAGCCCCGCGGTTACTCCGGAATGTCGCGTCACGACCAAGGATCGGGTGACCATGTCAGGTCCATCCCGAGGTACAATGTTTGATCCTCAACGGTGATGCCGACAGCGCCCCCGTTCACACAGCTTGCATTGCCCAGGACTGTTCTGGTATGCACGAGAATCCCCCCTGGCCACCACCGACACCAAATCTCAGCATTGTGGTCCACTTTGGACAGAAGGGTGCGTGACCGCTATGTACCTCCATCATCGTTACCTAATTTCCACTATTCTGCAGAAAGATTCCTCGGAAAACCATTCAGGATCTGTATTTATCCGTTCCGAGGCTACTGGAAGCTCTTATGAACAGCGACTGCTTTCCTACACTGTATTAGGCAAGGCATGTTTCCATACTTTTGTCCAACCGCTCTATAACCTAACTGCTGCTGTAGTGGCCTGTTTATTATCATTCTGCAGTCCTCCGACTGCTCTGATGCTGCCCGCCAGGAATTCGTCTCCTGAGTCAACCTCTTCATCTCAGACTAGCACCTACACACAACATGCTCAATTACTTGTTGTTAGTATTCCAGTCTCTAGAACTCAGGAAGATTTTCCCTGTTCTGTCATCATGTCTACCTTCTTGTCAATGTTTTCTACACGTTCTCCTCCTCGTTCATCATATGGAGAAACTCCTCACTTCTTATGAGAACACATTTTCAGCCTCCTTCTGTGACTGAGCGCTTCAATCACCTCGATTTTCTTCTTATGTGGTCTTCCTAAAGTGCATCATTCACTTCCATATTCTTGTGAATTTCTTCCTAAAATGGCGGTGTGTATTTCATACCATGAGATTTTCTTTAGCGAGGAATGCCCTCTTTGCCTGTGTTAGTCTACATTCTGTATCCTCCTTGCTTCGTACGTAATTTTTTCAAAAGTAGCAAAATTCCTTCGGTTCGTCTATTAATAGACCCAGAATCGTTATTTTAATCGTATCGCTTTTCTCAATTTAGTTACTATTAGTTACTTTCGTCTTTCTTCAGGAACCCATCAGTCTATGTGCTGTGTTCAGCAGACCGTTCCAGTTAATAGGTCCTTTAATTCTTCCTCACTTTCTCTGAGGATGAAAATGTCAGTGTTGTGACTTCATGTAACGAATAACTGGCCTCTAATTAATCGACATATGTCGACATCAAGTCATGTTGCCAGAGGTCGTATTGATGTCTGATGTACAAGTGGCACCACATATTTCGCTGCTACGAAAACTCCTTAGCAAATTTATGTTCACTTTCTCATCCTGTAAATCTCCCTTCCATGCGCCGCTAAGATTATACCCGCTGTACTGGTTAAGCTTAGTGTTGTATATTCCGATCTACACGACATCACTGATGACAGAGTTCCAGAGTGTTGTTACTTGGGACTGTATAATTTTTCATTAAACAGTTTTTTCCCAAGGCTGTGATCGGATATCACTGATTTCTATTAATTACGACTTTAACTGTGACAAGGCTATTCAGTACAGTTTCTAGAATTATCACTCACTGATTGATCAACAAAGCTGTTTCGGAACTAACAACAGATGTAGTTAATTCCAGGATCTATTAGGTTAAGGTTATCCTTAGCAGGAAGCAGCATCGGGTTCGAGTTATTCTACAATCGTAGAACAGGTCTTACGCTTTGTGTACGAAAGACTCCACTTATTTTTCTAGATATACCCCACAGGAAAGAAGTAGCGCAATAGGTGAATCATCTCGTGAATGTTAAAATGTCGGAATAAGGCAAAGGCGAACCCATCTGAACAAGACCCTGTCTGGTAACACACTATGATGCTCAAAGCAATCTTCGGTTAGTTAACTGATTTACATTCATCAAATTAATTATCAATGATAACTTAAATATTCGGAGAAGGAATAAGACAACAGATACAGTACGCACCCTATGACGCGATAATCGTTAGTGAGCAAAAACAAACGAGGACTTGAAGGTTAGAACACGGATATGTTCCCTGAAGCATTACAATGCAATTGTCAAAAATACTCCAGTAATAAGCTTTGTACAGTAGAAAATTAGTAAGCGCTTTTAAGTTAAAACATTTCTGATTTATTAATAGTCACTTGTAGCTGAATATGTAGTTTGTAAGTTTTATAATCGTTGAGTTTCTGGTTCGATTCTCACCAGTGCCCACTTTTAAAGCTTTAAAAAAATATAAACATCAGCAATGTTCTTCAGTCTCAATAAACAAAGAGCATTATATTTTCTATACCTTGTTTCTCATTTATGCACCAAATTTTGATTTACTGTAAATGTTTACACTTTTGTAAATTAGTAATAAAAAATAAAATTTAATTTTTATAAAAAATTATGCATCACTATGTTTTAACTGTAACAAATTCCCAGAAATTTACTGCAAAGTTGTAAAAAACTGCCCCATGCTGCAATTAATTTGTAAAACGTTTCCCCATATCATAATAAAGTTATAACAAATTGCGTCAGGGATCAGTAAGATTGTAACAAACTCCGCGCCATGTTACATTTGTAGTATGCGGAGTAATAGGAGTCACCCTGTTAGTTGACCATAATACTGAGAGAAATGACAGTCGCTGACCAACGTATACACAATCAGATTCTGGTATTAGAATACTGTTTCACTTCTCAATGCTAATTTGTTTGTGTCAGCCATCACTGTCTTGCCTGCTTAACGCTATACCTTCCACATTGCGATAGCATAAGTTGGCATTATCAGCAGAAGACTAGAAACGTTTTGTACAGCAAGATGAAAGTAATACCTTAGAACGGTAGTCTCTCCAATGTTTGACTAACTTTGATATAAGTTTTAGCGGGACAACAACGAAAAAATAATGCAGACCACTTAGATGTAGTAATAAGATTGTTTACTTCGGTATAAAGATCAAACTCGTCTCGTCGATAAGTGTACTCTAAGCTGTTATTTAGATCTGCAGTAGTGCCATGAGTATTTTATAATCCAGATAATACTACAAAAATCATTTGACAATGTCTGCTGCACAAATGTTTGCTGAGAATGGCAGTGTCATAAACGTCGCACTTGAGACCCGACGTCAGACAGTATCTCACACAACCGCAGCTCGTAACAACCCCTCACGATCACCTACACCTGCTACTAATGTGGACATTTCATAAAAACTAGATGCAAGGATATGAACTCAATCCACTTCTGTACCATTACGACCGCTCATAATTTTAGGCGGTAATTATTCAACCATGTAACGTACTGTTTCCGACATAAAAAAGACAAAGACAAATAAGGCGAAAAAGAATTCATTTACAACGGAAATGAACTAAAACAAAGACACCATTTAAAGGGGTTGCAATGAGAAATTAAGCGAGATGAATAAATGTGATTTACTGCAGACGATAAACGCTAATTAGGGCGGCATCAATAAGAATCGAAGATTCCGGATGCTGTATAGTTAGCGACGGACACTGAAGCACCGGCAGGCTTCAGCTACGTGCTGTTGCCTCTCTAAACGCTTTCAGGGATGTGCACTGGGAAGCGGAAGAGCCAGACGCGGCGATGTGTGTTCACGTGTTGACGTTAACGCAGACATAGGGCGGGTTTATACGATAAGCCGGCAGAGCACATGTATCTAGAACAAAGCTTCGTGCCGAGATGAAACCCGTAAAGGAGCGCCTTTAATGAAGCTAAACGGCAGCGCAGTCACGCGAGGCTGGTGGTCGTAAATCAGGGGCCGGGCTGAGTCGGCGCTCTCTATCCCGCCGTGCCGTGGAAAAATACGAGTACGGTACAGCTTCAGCGCTGTGGAAAGAAACAAAATCTGCATCGCAGCACGTCGCCTTGAGCTCCAAGAGAGAGCTGCACCCTGTGGGTGAGACGCTGGGCGACTGCGTGTTCTGGTAGTATGAAAGTGATGACATAAGCCAGTGTTCCACGGAAAATGGCAGAACGGTATCCACGTTACGGCTAACTGCAGCATGAAATGAGTCTTACGCGTCGCCGTCCGACGTACTGGTCGGCCTACTAATCCTCTCTGGGTGACTTTATCGCTGATGCTGAGTCCCCGAGAACCTCGAAGATGTGCTTTGTAACGTCTTTTACGTGTCAACATTGCTCACATCTTAATCTTCCAAACTTTGAAGGCAGTAGCAGAAGACTGTAACGTCTCTTATAAGGCACGTCCAGAAAGTGATACTACTGAGCCTGTGACCATCAATAGGATTTTTTAACGACAAAGTGGCCAGTACTGCACTCATATACGAGGTGTTGGAAGTAGAACACACGATCGTTCGTCTCAATCGACTGAAATCTCTTGTTGTAGTGCTCTGTTGAAATGAGTGTCTCTATTCAAACCCCTGCAGCTGTGAGAAGCGTAAATCTATATCTTCTTCCATATGGGAAGGCATGTTCCAGAATTGTAACGAAATCAGAATCGTTTATGGGGATGTTTCGATAAATCGTAATAATGTGTAGAAGGGGTGTCGTGAGTTTATAGCTGGCAGAGCGAAGGCTCATAATGATGAAAGGAGTGGCTGGCACTCAATCGTGACTGAGGAAATAGTGAATGGACAAGATGAACGCAATGTTTCCAGAAATCTCCAGACCTTCTCTACATGAATCATTACCGAAACACTTGATTTTCAAAAACGTGTGGGAGGCGAATACCAAAACAGCTTAGAAAGCAATGCAATCAAAATCGCATCTTCAAGGCAATTTTTCGAGCACTATGAACTGAGACGCGACAATTACTTGACTCTGTTGTGGCTGGCGATGAAATGAGGATGTCCTATAACATCCATGACGAAAAAACCATTACGACATTGTGACACCTGAGTTTCTTCTGGCGCATACAATTTTCAAACGACTTAAGGGAGTTCAGTCAGGTAATATTAACAGCGCCCGCCGATATTTCGGCGGGAGCACATCCAGCCATTTTGAAGGCAAACTGCAACGGACAGGCGATGTACAGAAAATTTAAAACCTCGGTTCTTGGGCTAATGCAGGAAAGGTAATACACACACTGAACACTAGTGACACCAAAGATGACCAAAGTCAGAGATACCGATAGTGAGACTGCAAATCAGCAGGTGAGGTAACATTGAATATCCTTTTTTTTTATCCTTTCTTTCTGGCCCTTACGCGGGATGTATATTGGTAGGCGCGTTCTGCAGTTTGCCGCAAATGGCAAATGGCGAGTTGCATTGTGGTTCGGAACCCATGTTAAGCTGTATCTCTCCCTGTAACTGGCTGGGTAAGTCAGTTCAAAGGTCGGAGGGAGGCATTGGCATACCGCCTCCAGTGGGAAGATATCTAGCGAAGTACTGTGTTCAAACCAACCTTCAGGCTGATGACTACTTTGCATTAAATCCAGGCAAAGGAGACGAACCCTCTGCCAGACACTTAAATGTGATTTGCAGAATAACCATATAGCTGTAGATGATAGGAAGATAGTAGAAACGTCGTAAGGTTGATATTGGATGTAGACCTACTTTTATCTAATATGACTAAATATCTCTCTCCCGAGTCTGGCCTTTTATCTGTGGTACCAGATCAGGCTTGTTTACTGACCCTAGATCATTCATAAAATGATATAGTACGCATCATTTCAATTAAAAAAAGACACAATCTGTTTGTTCAAATCCACTAATTCATTTCCATGATGCTCAAGACTGTAGCAAGGTGACAGTCGACGAGCTTCGCTGTTCACGTGTCTGTACAACGGGCCGTTACAAGCTGCCTTTTGTCAAATTCGCTTACGTCAGTGTGCGGCCAGTACCGTCGCTAGCATAAAACCCCATTAATCTCTGCTCCGCTTGTACACACTCTTAAGACACTAAAAAAAAAAAAGGAAAAAAACGACGCACCATCGAGGAATTCTCCGATGGGATGGCAAATGGCCATCTTATTGGATGTCGTGCCAAATTCAGTCCAACTGCCTCGTGAGATCTTCAAAATCCGAAGCTGGTTGAGGGCTCTGCCCATAATGCCCCAAACGTTCTCCACTGGGGAGAGCTCCGATGACCTCACTGGCTAAGGTAGGTTTTGGAAAGACACGCAGTAGAGGCTCTCGGCGTCTGCGGGCGGGCATTAGCGTGCTGAAATGTAATCCCACGATGGCTTCCCAAAAAGGGCAACAAAATGGCGTGCAGAACATCGTCGAATTACCGTTTTGCTGTAAGGGTGCCGTGGATGACAACCAAAGGGGTCTCGTTTCGAAAAGAAATGTCACCCCAGACCGTCACTCTTTGTTGTTGAGCCGTACGGCTGGGCGACGGTCACTTTGGTATCCTTCCATTGTCCGCGGAATCTCCAGACACGTCTTCGGCGTGGAAACTCGTTGATTGTAGTAGAACTGCCTTCAGTGATGAGCCCTGCGTCGACCTGAGCCCCGATGACCAGGGAAGATGTGTGTGGAGAAGCTCCATACAGCGGTGGGATACCAAACTGACTGTAGACCACCATACGGCCCGATAAGGAGGAGTGATGATCTGGAGTGCCATTCCTCTTCATAGCAGGACCACGTTCGGTTCTCATGCGTAGCACCCTTACGGCACATCTGTATCCGTGTAGTATTCTACGCCCCGTTTTGTTGCCCTTCATGGCAAGCCATCCTGGGCTCTTATTTCAGCAAGATAATGCCTGCCTCCACATGACGAGAGTTTCTACTGCTTGCCAAAGCCTACGTAGGCCAGCGTGTTCGCTCGATTCCTCCCTATTTGAGAAACTTTGGAGCACTATGTGCAAGGCTCGCGATTCTGAGGATGTAACGCGTCAGTTGGACTGAATTTGGCCATCCCTCCAGAGGACATCCAGCAACTCTAACAATCAGCGGCAGGCAGAATAACAGGGACCTGCTCGGTCTGTGAAGCTCTTTCTGTCGGATAAATCGTCAATTTTTGTGATATTGTAAGCATTTGTTTGTCTGTACATGTACATCATATCTACCGATTTCCTTTCCACCGGAATAATTCCTTCGTGGTGCGTCGATTTACTATTGTTATTATTAATATTGTAAGTAGGCTGTGTATGTGCTTGTATGTAGAGCTTTGCATTAATAATCCTGACAGCGCTGTGTGCACTCTGTAAGAGACTCTGTGGCTGGTCGGACTAGTTGTTGGAGGTGAACTGCCAGCAGTGATGGAAGTTGGGAGTGAGTAGTCAGCAGTGATGGAGGTTAGAGGTTAATAGTTAGCAGTGATGGAGGTTAGAGGTTAATAGTTAGCAGTGTTGGAGGTTGGCAGTATTAGCGCGAGCGAACGATCTGGAGGTGTCCGACTTGGAGACTGAATTTTATTCATGATTATATTCAATCTTTATATTGAGCAAGCAGTAAAGGAAACAAAAGAAAAATTTGGAGTAGGTATTAAAATCCATGGAGTAGAAGTAAAAACTTTGAGGTTCGCCGATGACATTGTAATTCTGTCAGAGACGGCAAAGGACTTGGAACAGCAGTTGAACGGAATGGACAGTGTCTTGAAAGGAGGATATAAGAAGAACATCAACAAAAGCAAAACGAGAATAATGGAATGTAGTGAAATTAAATCGGGTGATGCTGAGGGAATTAGATTAGGAAATGAGACACTTAAAGTGGTAAAGGAGTTTTGCTATTTAGGAAGTAAAGTAACTGATGATGGTCGAAGTAGAGAGGATATAAAATGTAGACTGGCAATGGCCAGGAAAGCGTTTCTGAAGAAGAGAAATTTGTTAACATCGAATGTACATTTATTTATCAGGAAGTCGTTTCTGAAAGTATTTGTATGGAGTGTAGCCATGTAGGGAAATGAAACATGGACGATAAATAGTTTGGACAAGAAGAGAATAGAAGCTTTCGAAATGTGGTGCACCAGAAGAACGCTGAAGATTAGATGGGTAAATCACATAACTAATGAGGCGGTATTGAATAGAATTGGAGAGAAGAGGGGTTTGTGGCACAACTTGACGAGAAGAATGGACCGGTTGTTAGGACATGTTCTGAGGCATCAAGGGATCACCAATTTGGTATTGGAGGGCAGCGTGGGGGGTAAAAATCGTAGAGGGAGACCAAGAGAGGAATACACTAAGCAGATTCAGAAGGACGTAGTTTGCAGTAGGTACTGGGAGATGAAGAAGCTTGCACAGGATAGAGTAGCATGCAGAGCTGTATCAAACCAGTCTCAGGACTGAAGACAACAACAACAACAACAACATGATTTTTGGAACTGGATGTCACTGACGATTATATTTTTTTGTACTGGATGTCACATTGAAGTAAAAATACTTTATTTGCTTTGCAACAAAATATTTCCTTTGCTAACCACACCCCTATAGGTAGTTAGAGCTTTGAGTAGTTAGAATATTTCATTTAGCTGGCTGTATTGGCGCTTGCTGTATTGCAGTAGTTCGTGTAATGAAGATTTTTGCGAGGTATGTGACTTATGTAAGGTATAGGTTATTGTTAGGATTTTTTCTGTTTCACGACCATTGTTTTGTATTAATTACTTGAAGTAAGATTGTCAACTTTAAATCGGTCAGATCGCGTTATCCTTGAATGTTGTGAGTAATTAACGAATAGCATAAGTCTGAGCTGTATTAGTCAGGGCAAATTCTGTAGGTCAGTGCTGAAATGATAAAGAATCCCAAAGTGACTCTTGCTTTCAATTTCACTCAGAAGTTTAAGAACCTTGGGTTAATATTCAGCAGTTTAAGTAAAATCATATTCAGAAGTTTCACCTTCTCAGTTATTTCAGTCCAAGTGAAATCTCTTAAAAAGAAGTTTCAATATTATTATTCCTTTCCTTTCTCAGACGTTGTTGTTGTTGTTGTGGTCTTCAGTCCTGAGACTGGTTTGATGCAGCTCTCCGTGCTACTCTATCCTGTGCAAGCTTCTTCATCTCCGAGTAACTATGCAACCTACATCCTTCTGAATCTGCTTAGTGTATTCTAGATGAAGATGTTCTTCGTTTTTCCCAACTTAACAGATTTGCACACACGTTCCGACCACTGGTTAATGTGCGCACTATGGGGCGCAAGACAGGCCAGCGAACGACGCAGCACGCCGGTCCCTTCTTCTGGTCAAGTTGTGCCACAAACGCCTCTTCTCCCATATTCTGTTCGATATCTCCTCTTAAGTTATGTGATCTACCCATCTAATCTTCAGCATTCTTCTGTAGCACCACATTTCGAAAGTTTCTATTCTCTTCTTTTACAAACTAGCTATCGTCCCTGTTTCACTTCCATACATGGCTACGCTCCATACAAATACTTTCAGAAACGACTTCCTGACACTTAAGTCAATACTCGATGTTAACAAACTTCTCTTCTTCAGAAACGCTTTCCTTGCCATTGCCAGTCTACATTTCCTCTGTGCTTCGACCATCATCAGTTATTTTGCTCCCCAAATAGCAAAACTCCTTTACTACTGTAAGTGTCTCATTTCCTAATCTAATTCCCTCATCATCAGCCGACTTAATTCGACTACATTCCATTACCCTCGTTTTGCTTTTGTCTGGTTAAAAATGTAAAGTGACGCGGACCTTGATCAAGCGTGACTTCCTTTTAAGTGTGCGGTATATGTTACATTGCATTTAGGAACTTTCGGGTAATTGAACGTGTATCAATAATTACAGATTTCTGTAGTTGTATATATACGTTTGGATGGTGCTGTATTGCGTTGATGTACTGGTGGATATTGTGTGGTATGACTCCTGTAGTTGATAGTATAATTGGTATAATGGCAACTTTATCCTGATGCCACATGTCCCTGACTTCCTCAGCCAGTTGGATATATTTTTCAATTTTTCCTCCTGTTTTCTTCTGTATTTTTGTTGTATTGGGTATGGATATTTCTATTAGTTGTATTAATTTCTTCTTTTTATTGGCGAGCATGATGTCAGGTTTGTTATGTGGTGTTGCTTTATCTGTTATAATGGTTCTGTTCCAGTATAATTTGTATTCATCATTCTCCAGTACATTTTGTGGTGTATACTTATATGTGGGAACGTGTGGTTTTATTAGTTAGTGATGTATGGCAAGTTGTTGATGTATTATTTTTGCTACATTGTCATGTCTTCTGGGGTATTCTGTATTTGCTAGTATTGTACATCCGCTTGTTACGTGATCTCCAGTTTCTATTTGTTGTTTGTTGTTTATTATTGTTTCCCTCACTGCGTCACGTGCCCGCAACGCCAGCAGTCGGCTTTCAGTTCCACGGTTGGCTGTGGTCGTAATGCCGACGAGTGTATTTCGGCAAGTGCTTAAAACTGGGCGGATTTGGTTAACGACGTCACACTGTCACCCTCACTTTTACGGTCCTGCCACAAATCTCACTCGATATGGGAAATTGTTTTGAGTGATGGCTGCAGACTTCCCTCTCTGAGAAGCGCCCTCACTGCCGAAGTGCTCCCCCCGCGGCCACAAGGGCGGCTTTATCGAGCCCGCCGCCCCGGGGCAGTGCGCCAGTATTTCAGCGTCGCCTTATCGGAACAGGTAGAGCCAGAGGTGCAGGCGACTCATATCTGCGGCGCGACTCCCCATAACTCACCCGAGGCGCGCAAACAACCTGACGCGAACACGCCGCCGCCGCCCTTCTTCCCCGTCTAGACGGGGGTAACGGGTCCATCCTGCGACAGCGCAACCATTCACTTTGACCGGCCTTCCCCTTTATCTCTCCGTACCACCGGGACCCCGAGACCCGCTCTAGATTCTTTCGCTGCTTCCGCTTTCGTTCTTTTCAAGAAGCTTGCCCTGGGCAATAGTAGCGATTTTACCTTTCCTTGTTTTCAAAACATTTATCTGTCTCCCTGTTACCTTCCAGTACTGCCACCCATTCTTCTGCTCTCTAGTTACATCTGTGTTGTTGTAATGTAGCACCATAACATACTCCACATTCAACAGATGCTGCAGTACTCACAGACAACCAGATCAGGAACACTGATACACGACTAACAAAAAGAAATGCTACACTTTAACATACACACACAAATCAGCACACAGAATTGGGAATAAACTGGAGAAACATAGATCACACACAGCAACCAGAACAAGATACACAGTCCAGTCACGTTTACAATCACAAATAGGAAAAAAAAACATACAGATATAAAAAAGCTGGTGTATAATCAATTAGAACGTGAAGACTGCCAATCATTTTGTCTGGGGATGGTAGGTAGAAATTTCAAAGTTAGCTATGAAGAACAAATAAGAGACTGCATGTTTCAAAATAACCATTCTGTTTTTGCTAAACACCAAATGCAGCATCGCAAGAACCATCTAACACGGCACATAATATGAAAATTATTGGAAGACCCTTGCAATGACCAGGATAATAACAGGTGACCAAATGAAGAACTCACTTATCATGTTAGACTTTAAATTATTAATAAACACACATGTAAAACATAACCAGACTAAATAACAACTTAATATTCCGTTGCAGACACTGAAAGAAGGATAGTATTTGCACTCAAAACCCCCCTTGTTTCCATAGTAGGTCCGACCACACTGAACAGACAAACGAGCAGCGGACTGTATACAGGTATCGCAAGAAAAGTGAAAGACGAGCGATAACACAAAGCACAACACACAGAAAAATGTGTTCGAAAATGAGACACCTTGGTGTACGCAGGCAACCTAGGCACAATTCTAGTACGAAACTTATGGAATAATAAGATCACAAAACCATAAGTAGAACCAGTTAGTAATTGAACCTCATGAAACTTGTGCTCAAAAACGTTTTTTCTTACCTACCAATAAGAGAATTAAAAAAAACTCTGTAATACATTAGCATGTCTGCATTCATTATTATGTACATGCAACAGATATGTATTATGTGCCACTAAAGGTGTTCCATAAATAGAAAAAGAGTGAAACGCGTGCGTCATAAAAGAAGCACTGAAGGACCATATCTCCAACGACATTGTGTTGTGCTTAGCAGATAGTACTTTTCATCGTAGCAAATGTTAAACCTTTTTTCTTGCGTGTATGGATGAAAGATTGACGATTGACAGCCGTCCGAAATTAATTCGAGATAAATTCACTAACTGCGGATATCTTCGCATCGGCAGTGTCAGGCATAGATATACTACCTATTAGTGACATATGAAAATTTGTGCCAGATCGGGCCTCGAACCCGGATTTCCCGCTCCTCACGGTCGTCACCTCTAATAACTTTGACTATCCACACAGCTCAATGAGGCATACTGCCTACGTCCCTGTGCCATCATTGCTCGCAGTTAGCAAATTTATTTCCTATTAAAGTTTCTTCCGATTTCCTTCACGGTAGGGGCACGGAAAGGATGAATTCTCTTACGTCTCTGTACGAGCTATTATTTACTTCATTTCATGTGCACCATTTCTCCGGGATAGGTGCGCTGGGAGCTGAAGAATATTTATTATTTGTGCCCTGAAAGAACGTTCTTGAAGCCTTCTGAACAGTCTCTCGCGAGAAGTACGGTGTCGTCCTTCGACTGTTTCCCACTTCAACACTTCTGTTACACTCACCTGACAAACAAGCCGGTGACCTTTGTAACCGCGGTTCTTCGTATACGCTCCATGCCTGCCGTTATTGTGACTGATAGTGGTGCCATACATACAACTGTGTTCAATACAAGTACTTTGCATGCAATCTCTTTTTTTTTAAAAAAAAAAAAAATAATTTCCCAGTATTCTATCACGGACTCATAGCCTGGCCTTTGTTTCGCCTAAAAATCAGCCTATGCAGTTGTTCCATTTCAAATCTCTACATTTCGTTATTTCCCACAACGAATTTGTGTGAGAAACTATAATTATGACTCATGGTCAAAGCATACCATTCTTTCGGGTTTTCATGATGTGCTCAACTTTGCGTTTCTGTAGATTTAGAGCTAGTTCCCAGTATTTGCACAAGGCTAATATTTTGTCGAGATCAGTCTGAATATTGCTGTAGTTTTTACCAGACAGGTGTTTCAACAGCCTTTGATTGGAACTAATACTATCCGGTATTTGTTGAAGTATAACACCTGCAGCAGCGATTTTATTATATTCTCCAAACATTACTCCAGTATCCTATACAGGATAAGTGCTGTGCCACAACTTCAGAAAATTTCCGATAGAATTGCAAACCTGGCTGGAAATCCCTTGGTGGTACACTTTCTTTACGTGTCCAAATCGTTTCGAAAGACTGAAAAGACCAAATCAGTCAGGTTTCCTCTATCTACAGCATTGAGAATATGTAATCAGGGGATGTGTAATGAGACCGAATTCTTCTCATTGAAATAGTTGAATTTTTTTCCCGTTAAACAAAGTAACCTTCACACGTGTTTTTCTTGAGTAACTCTAAACCTGTGACCACCAAAGAAAATGTCTCCCAGTATAAAATGTAACTACATTAATTTTCCCTCAAAAGGCTCCATTCTTTATCCTATATGACTAATAGTTTACACGTAGTGAGCGAGAGAATATAAAAATCACACACGGATTTTTGAAGGCATTGCAGGTTTCATAAAACTCCTCTGTAGGTGAAGCTGAGTCACCATGCATGAATCGACCTTCCTTGTATACAGCCATGGACAGACGGAGCTGCCCAGGCGAAATGATGCCGCGAGCGTGGCTGGGAGAACACGTGGAGATCGGCAGCGCCTTCTCGAGTATCTTCCTACAGTGCGGGAACTAACGCCAGGTTACAGACAGCCTCCATGTTGCTGCCGGTAACTTCCGTAATCAGCTCCACGTCTACGCCTGCCTCGGCGATGAACACTCCGTTGATGTGATGCGTCTCCGCTCCTAGCGTCATATTTACACCTTCTGTTTCCATCTGGGATACAAAGATACTAATGTATTTTACGATATTGCAGTGCCAGTGTTATTCTGAATTACAATTCCAAGTTCTTTTCGACATAGATGAAAATCCAAAGGAACCGCCATTAAATGTATTCGCAATTACGAATAGAGACAACTATAAGCTAGAGAACTGAATGACGACAGTGAAAATTTGTGCTGGATCAGCGGTCGCCTTACCATTAGGCTATCCGCGCACGCCTCATGGTCAGACCCAACTTCCATACGTCATCAAGCATGTGTCTGCAACCTGTACCTTCTAACAATACCAGCACTTGCAAAGTAGGTTAGAAATCAGATTAATAATCTGGCTGACTCAGCACATGTTCGCTTTATCGGGCAACAACAAAGTTATTGTCTGTGGATGGTATCGTCCGAATGGAAATAATGAAGTCACTGTAAAAAAGTCATTAATTTTGGCAATTATCTTGAATGGATTCGCACGTAGATTTCATCGAAGTTGTTATGACTCATGTTGTTGAATCTAGGGTGATTCCACTTTGACTGCTAGAACGTCCAGATTTGTATTTACCAGTATTTGAAGACCTAACAAATGCGTTTTTCAGGAAATTCTTAATGATCAAACAATCCCGGATAAGAACAATGGTATGGTAGAAATAATTTTTGACTTGGTGTTCACGATCCATATTTTTATTAAACTTCTTGTAAATTGACATATACGTTTTCTTAATTTCCACATCATCAAGAAAACAGTTTTGTATCAATCTTCATATACTTAATTTCCACTTTAACCAAACACAAGACTGCTCTGTGCGCTTTCGCGCCAAAACGGTTACAAGTAAATCAAAGATTATGGCAGTCTCACAGAAATGGATAAACACAAGAACAATATCACTGTAATATATCGGCAAATCGGAGTACCTATACGTTAATAAAAGCAAATGTGATTGTTGTCACAAAAATATGTCTGTATGTCTGTTACTTCGCAGAAAAGTAGTACGATATTACTGGTATCCAGAACTGGGGTTGGAGTGCCGTAATGGCTACGTAAATAAAGAACCATTACAACCTGTAAGTCCATTATGTATATCCCCCACCCCCATGAGTCGTGCACGGGTAGCCAAACGGTGAGGTGAGCGCTCAGGATAAGCGGGGAAATTCACGTTTGAATCCCAGTTGGGCACAGATTTGCATTGTCGTCATTCCATTCTACAGCTGATGGTTGTCCATATTCATATCAGCGAATACATTTAATTTACTATATTGTAATTCATATACATGGATGATCTTGCGATCCACGAAACATCCATGCCACGGGGTATATGTCTGATACTGCGTACGAGGGTTATTTATCTACATGTAATTTGAGTAATCCCGCTGTTTTTTAGAACACTTCATCCATTACGGTTGTGTAGTCTTTTATATTTTAATCTGCATTTAATTTTGGTGTGTTAATATTTATAGATGTACTTGGCAATGATCAAAGCTCGAAACTAGCCTGCACTGCTTAATAAAGTACTATTTTAAATTAACGGTCTGCTGAAAACGATACCATCCTTCAGAGTTGTCAACACCGAGGCGCCCAAGCAGAATTAAGTCGGTCGAAGTGTGACTTGGTACTTGAAAACTAGTGAGCCGAGCACTGCTCCACATCTGAGCTGCAAGTCAGCAGCCGCGATTGTCGCACTTCATATCCGTGTAATGGCGGGTCCTGGCGTGGTTATGAGGCAGCGCAGTGGTGTGAAGGGGCCGGCACTTTATGAACCCGCCAGGGCCTAATTAAAAGCGGAGCCGCGGGCGAGTGCCGCTGTCAGCCGGCAGGCGTCTCTCGTCAGCAGACGGGGGGGGGCGCTCACCTGCTGCCGGCTCCCTCAAAGGCGCGGGAAGCGGGCAGAGGCCGCGGTAGGCGGTCCCCAGCCTGTGCACGTGTTGCGCGATGGGCGTACTACTCCGGCCACCGTGGCGTGCAGGAATGGAGCGACTTAGTGTGGTTGTTGACTGGACAGCTAGAGGCCGGGCTGTTGCCAACTGCAACGACACCCTCGATCAAACCTCATCACATAAACATTATAGGAGAAGCAGCCACACCATACCTGGGCGTACACATTGACAAAGAACACAGTTCCACACAACACATACGCATAAAGCAGAGAAAATACTCTACAAACTCGCACGCACAAACACAGCACAGTACAGACCGCTAATCACACACGTCAGAGCACACCACTGCACTCTCTTTGAATCGGTGCTGAACTTTGGATGGGCACATAAGCTTGCTCTGTTGACCGACGGGGCATCAGATAGGCGAGGACAATGAAACCTACTCCAGAGGCTGTCGGGGGCATTCTGTACTATCTCGACAGAGGCGCTATGTGTGGTATTGGGTGTCCGGTCGACATAACATCCATATATCAGGAGGGATGCTACTTGCTGAAGAAGAGTAAACATGGTGAGATCAGGAGAATAACAGGCTAACAGCGTCGAACAGAAACGTCGACTAACGACTTGGCAACAGGAGTGGGACCAAAGTAACACAGTCCGTAGGGTGTACAACTTTTTCTCGAACATCAGGGACAAGTTATTAGTGAAATCATGAAAGTGCCGGCTGTATAGCGGTTAATTTCCTGAGTGGGCGTGGCCCACATCCAGTGCATATTTCGGCCGGACGACAACTGCGAATGTGGCGATCATGAATTCCCTGAACGCGTCGTGCTGCATTTTGAGCGATACTCATACGCACCGCGAGACATAACAGGAATCACAACAGAAACACTGCAACACACCAACACACACTATGGAAATCTCACAAATGGGAACAACTAAAATAACGAATGGACCACATCCCCAAGACAAAGCACGTCATCTATAAACAAATGAGACCTTGCAGGCATCGGCTCAGACGTCAGAGAGACGAGAGGGTTACTTCGGATGACAACTACAGTACCGTGGCTTTTTCTAACACCAATACAGAGGACTTAAAACATGAAGAACATTCAGACACCCAAATTAAGGGTTTAACATAGATCGAACCAGTGAGACATATGTTATCATATCATCGTGTTGCCGGCCGCCGTGGTCTCGCGGTTCTAGGCGCGCAGTCCGGAACCGTGCGACTGCTACGGTCGCAGGTTCGAATCCTGCCTCGGGCATGGATGTGTGTGATGTCCTTAGGTTAGTTAGGTTTAAGTAGTTCTAAGTTCTAGGGGACTGATGACCACAGCAGTTGAGTCCCATAGTGCTGAGAGCCATTTGAACCATTTGAATCATCGTGTTCATATTTTGTACCAGGCGCTATGTTAAACCTGTTACTATAATAGCATGGATTTTTTTAACACATTGCATAAGGTACAATAAGAGTAAGCACACTATAAAACACATGAAGAGACACAATACATGGCACACACTACACATACCCATAGTAATTCTTTATCACATAGTATATGCAGACAGGATGTTGGATAAATATCCAAATGTGGCCGGTTATTGTAGCAGGCGTCATGGTAAACCTGTAAAACACTAACGTAGAATTAAGTAGACTTACCAACATACCTTAGAAAATAACTTTTGGAGGCACTGCACAAGGGCGTCGGGCTCGAGGTCACATTCCGAGACCTGCTCCCTGGGAAGTGCAAGTGAAGGCACGTCCGCTACTCAAATTTATCGTATCCTCCTTTATCGCTTTTCTTTAATCAGCGTTTTTCTTTTATAATCTCCTACTTCCGGTATGATACGTAATAGTTTAATAAGTATAATACAGCTGTCAAGTGTACAAAGAAAAAGATCTCCACGAACTCCCGGCTCCATGTGATGGTGCATGGACACTGGTGACCGCGGCCTCAGCTGCGTAGCATGTGAGGTGCGCAGGGGCGGGCGGCATTGCTCGCGGCTGAAGGGACCCCTGCTGTTCGCACGAAACCTTCTACACAGCGGGCGCTCCGTGGTTGTCCACATGCAGCGTGGCGAAAAGGAGAAGAGTGGCGTGTTGCCACTTCGTTTCTGCCAGCTGCTGGAAAGTCCGACTCCTTCCAAGGACCAGAAGAGGCAGCGTGAAGTGATGCTTGTCCACGGTAACGCCCGGTCCCCTTCTCCTAGAGGACGAAAAGCACTGTTGACGAGTTGGGCTGGGAGGTTATTCTGCACCCACTTTATTCTGCACTCTCTATCGAACAATGTCGAGGAACTTCGATTTCGGATGCAAATGGGCTCCGAACGTAGCTCGTCGAGTATTTCACCTCAAAATGACGTGTTTTTTACAGTCGCTGAACCAAAAACTTACCCCAGAGTTGGCAGGCAGTTGTAAACAGTGAGCCCGCATCTCGTGGTCGTGCGGTAGCGTTCTCGCTTCCCACGCCCGGGTTCCCGGGTTCGATTCCCGGCGGGGTCAGGGATTTTCTGTGCCTCGTGATGGCTGGGAGTTGTGTGATGTCCTTAGGTTAGTTAGGTTTAAGTAGTTCTACGTCCTAGGGGACTGATGACCATAGATGTTAAGTCCCATAGTGCTCAGAGCCATTTTTGTAAACAGTGAATGTGAAAATACACTACTGCCCATTGAAACTGCTACACCAAGAAGAAATGCAGATGATAAATGGGTATTCATTGGACAAATATATTATACTAGAACTGACATTTGATTACATTTTCACGCAATTTGTTTGTATAGATCACCCAGAACAACCACCTCTGGCCGTAATAACGGCCTTGATACGCCTGGGCATTGGGTCAAACAGAGCGTGGATGGCGTGTACAGATACAGCTGCCCACGCAGCTTCAACACGATACCACAGTTCATCAAGAGTAGTGACTGGCGTATTGTGACGAGCCAGTTGCTCGGCCACCATTGACCAGATGTTTTCAATTGGTGAGAGATTAGGAGAACGTGCTGCCGAGGGTAGCAGTCGAACATTTACTGCATCCAGAAAGGCCCGTACAGGACCTGCAACATGCGGTCGTGCATTATCCTGCTAAAATGTAGGGTTTTGCAGGGATCGAATGAAGGGTAGAGATACTGGTCGTAACACATCTGAATTGTAACGTCCACTGTTCAAAGTGCCGTCAATGCGAAGATGACCGAGACGTGTAACCATACCATCACGCCGGGTGATACGCCAGTATGGCGATCACAAATAAACGCTTCCAATTTGCGAAAACCGCGATGTCGCCAAACACGCATGCAACCATCATGATGCTGTAAACAGAACCTGGATTCATCCGAAAAAATGAGGTTTTGCCATTCATGTAGCCAGGTTCGTCGTTGAGGACACCATCGAAGGCGCTCCTGTCTGTGATGCAGCGTCAAGGGTAACCGCAGCCATGGTCTCCGAGCTGATAGTCCATGCTGCTGCAAACGTCGTCGAATTGTTCGTGCAGATGGTTGTTATGCTGCAAACGTCCCCATCTGTTGACTCAGGGATCGAGATGTGGCTACAAGATCCCTTAAAGCCATGCGAATAACATACCTGTCATCTCAAGTGCTAGTGATACGAGGCTATTGGGATCCAGCACGACGTTCTGTATTGCCCTCCTGAACCCACCGATTCCATATTCTGCTAACAGTCATTGGATCTAGACCGACGCGAGTATCAATGTCGCGATACGAAAAACCGCAATCGTCATAGGCTACAATCCGACCTTTATCAAATTCGGAAACGTGATGGTGCGCGTTTCTCCTCCTTACACGAGGCAGCACAACAACGTGTCACAAGGTAACTGTCAACTGCTGTTTGTTTATGAGCAATCGGTTGGAAACTTTCCTCATGTCAGCACGTTTTAGGTGTCGCCACCAGCGCCAACCTTGTGTGAATGCTCTGAAAAGCTAATCATTTGCATAACACAGCATCTTCTTCCTGTCAGTTAAATTTCGCGACTGTAGCACACCATCTTCGTGGTGTAGCAATTTTAATGGCCAGACTACAGACTCCGTTACGAGAAAACGTTACGAACTTTTGAACCGACCCAGAACGAACGTGTGAGGGGCAGAAAGCGCTTGGCGGCTCTGCTGCCGTCCCGGTGCCGGAGCGGTTCTAGTCCAAGGTGCGTTCGACCGACGTAAAAGCCAGCCCGGCAGAGCTACCGGACAACCTCGCAGGGGTTGCCGCTGCGGGTGTGTGGTGTCTCTTCCAGCAGACTTGCCGTGGCGTCCCAGTGCGGTAGCGTCTTAAAGGAAGCACAGCTGACATCTGATGTAGGCGACGCTGTGCTGACAAGCAACAAACCTCGCATGATACCCAGTTTTAATCAGAATGTAGTACACACTTTGTTTAACGCAAAAGGGAAAGTTAATCGAGTATTCCTCTGTGTTTGCTGTTAAATTATTGGATTCGCCTTTCTACAGTTCATACGGGAGATCCATTTTGATAAAAAAAAATATTATTACGTGGCTTTTACACTACTTCATTGTTATTGTTGTTGTTGTGGTTTTCAGTCCTGAGACTGGTTTGATGCTCTCCATGCTACTCTATCCTGTACAAGCTTCTTCATCTCCCAGTACTTACTGCAACCTTCATCCTTCTGAATCTGCTTAGTGTATTCATCTCTTGTTCTCCCTCTACGATTTTTACCCTCCACGCTGCCTTCCAATGCTAAATTTGTGATCCCTTGATGCTTCAGAACATGTCCTACCAACCGGTCCCTTCTTCTTGTCAAGTTGTGCCACAGACTCCTCTTCTCCCATATTCTGTTCGACACCTCCTCTTTAGTTATGTGATCTACCCATCTAATCTTCAGCATTTTTCTGTAGAACCACATTTCGAAAGCTTCTATTCTCTTCTTGTCCAAACTAGTTATCGACCATGTCTCACTTCCATACATGGCTACACCCCATAAAAATACTTCCATAAACGACTTCCTGACACTTAAATCTATACTCAATGTTAACAAATTTCTCTTCTTCAGAAACGCTTTCCTTTCCATTGCCAGTCTACATTTTATATCTTCTCTACTTCGACCACCATCAGTTACTTTGCTCCCCAAATAGCAAAACTCCTTTACTACTTTAAGTGTCTCATTTCCTAATCTAATTTTCTCAGCGTCACCCTACTTAATGCGACGACATTCATTATTTCGTGGTGTATTTGCGAAACAAATGATTATTTGATATGTTTATCGTTACATCGCGGGCCGCTCCGGTCGAAAGTACGAATCCTTCCTGGGGCATGAATGTGTGTGGTGTCCTTAGGTTAGTTAGGCTTAAGTAGTTCTAAGTTCTAGGGGACTGATGACCTGAGATGTTAAGTCCCATAGTGCTCAGAGCCATTTGAACCCTTTCTTGCAATACATCAGTCTCCTCGTTCTAAACTGCATCCCTCAAATAACACGGACATACAAATTTTCTTATTTTTATTTGCAGATCAACGTTAAATTGTTCTCTGTGTTTGCTTTCGCTGTGGAAAATGTCATAGTAACGTGGAACGCGGATCTCCTGCGTCAGATATTGATTCTGATCAACGTAGTGGCAAATACCCCAGCCGCAGTCAATTTTTCCCAGGACACAAAAGAGTGGAGGTCGCCTTAAGAGCGTACGCATGTGCTGTCGTGTAGCGCACTCGTCGGCAGAGAGCAGACCTTCCTCTAACTTTTTTAAATGAATCTCCACCGGGTCGGTGCGTGATGTGAAACGAGTATCATCGAATTGCTCTCCGCGGTCGCTTTCATTATTCATCAAAGAGGCAGCCTGCGATATGGACGGCGGAAATGCAACCTCTTTCCTGCGGGCGATCACCCGGAAATGTTGACCGATTCGTCGCTATCGACATTCCTCGAGTGATGCATACGATGTCGGGCGCTGAGTGGACTGTGTGTTGGTACTTCAGTTGGTCCACTCGAGTTTTCCTTCACGCTGCAAACTCGTCAGCCCGGTCGCATAGTTTTATATCGCCTCTCTCTCTCTCTCTCTCTCTCTCTCTGTCTCTCTCTACCCCCCGTCTATGTATATACTGGAGATGTAAGATCCCACTTTTTGTAGGTATTGCCAATGCATCATGCTCTTGCGGGTATCTTGCCGTATTGTTGTGTGTCTTGGCCAACTCTTGACAACGTGGCATGGAATTTTGGAGATTTCAAAAAATGGTTCAAATGGCTCTGAGCACTATGGGACTTAACATCTGAGGCCATCAGTCCCCTAGAACTTAGAACTACTTAAACCTAACTAACCTAAGGACATCACACACATCCATGCCCGAGGCAGGATTCGAACCTGCGACCGTAGCAGTCGCGCGGCTCCGGACTGAGCGCCTAGAACCGCGAGACCACCGCGACCGGCTTGGAGATTTCATTTTCTAAAAATTCATTTTAAGCGGTTCTGACAATACGAACACCATCCCAACGTTGGGAGATCATCTAACTTTAGTGACCTAGTGTTAAATTAGTTATGTGAGTATTTGTACCACTATCTTTCTGGTTTAGTTGCCTTATTTTTTTATCACTATCATTCTTTCAAATTCTCTCTACATTTTTCATAGGTGTGTATAACTGAGTATGCGATTAAATCATCGCGAAACGGGTCGCGTATGATCATGTGACGAGAAAACTGTTAACAGTTAATGCGGCTGCAGAAGTTTTTTTTAGAAGATTTTAGTATTTTTAATGTAAAAAAAAAAGGTATTCCTATCCATGTGAGCAGTCTAGGACTGCGTCTGGATCGCGAAGTCACAAACTTTTCTCTGAGAAAGATCGCTGTAACACCGTCTATGTCGGCAGTTTAATATTTTAAGTATTTTATAAGATGAGGCAGCAGTACACCTAGAACGATTTTAATGATATTGGCACAGTCCACCGAAGCGCACATATTTATAGAAGATTAGTCTGAGTGCAACAATCATGCTTCTCAAGTTCTATAGGGGTTGAATATTAAAAAACCGACAAACTGCAAGGACGAATTCCAGGGTGCAAATGGAGGAAAAAAGATCTTTGAATATGTTTCTGGAAATGCACAGTTGCCATAGTAGATGGCGCTGACGAATGACAGTTCCTTTGACAACGTGCCGTGTGTTTTTTGTGTGTTGCAGGCCAAGTGACTGACGCAGTGTATTGTAAACAGCAGAATGGTACGGTATTCATGTCGGGAACGGGCCGAGGTGGTGTTTGTGTACAACCAAGCACATGGAAAGGTCCGAGAGGGAGTGTGGCTATACGAAAGCAAGTACCCTCACAGACACCACCCACGTCACACAACATGTCTAGCCCTTTTTGGGCGTGTGAGTAATCATGACGCCTGTCAGACGGACGAACGTCTATTGTGGTGGACGACTGTGCGTACACCAGATTTGGAGGACCGGGTTTTAAGCATATCGAGACGAACTCAAGTACAAGCTCAAGGCAAGTGTCCCGCCAACATGATGTAAGGCAGACTACGATTGTGTGTGCTCTGCATGGCAGCCGCTACTATCCCTATCGCCTGCATTGAGTGCCAGTATTGTCAGCAGCGGATTTCCCCCTACGGGAAGGATTTTGGCGGTGGTTTTTGCAACAGGCATCTCAATTATGGGATTTGTCATCACTCGTCTTTACCGACGAAGCAGCCTTTATGAGAACTGGCATCTTCAATCTGCATGATCGTCACCTGTGGGGCACAGACAATCGTCGGGGAATTGGTTGAAGCGCCTCATTGCCATCGGTTCGCCGTCAGGGTTTCTTCGCGACCACATACTTGGACCGATTATTATTCCACAACACCTCGACGGGGGAACGAACTTGGACTTCCTGCGTAATATTCTTTTGGGTTACTTGAGAATATGCCTGTGGCAGTCAGACAGGTTGTGCGGTTTCTGCATGACGGAGCACCACCTCACTTTCTCTTTGCAGCTCACCTACATCTCAGCAACATCTTCTTCTGATGATGGCTAGGACGCGGAGGAGTGCTAGAGTACTGGACTTAAACCCCTGGAATTTTACCTCTGGAGACATCTGTAAAGCATTGTGTTTACTGAACACTCCCTGACGTTCAGATCCTTCAGGGGCAGTTCAGGACGCTACTCGGAGAGAGGCTGAAACGTGCGAAAGACTGCAGCAGTTCTTGATGCGACGTGAGAACGCTTGCATAGCATCCCGTGGAGGCCACTTTGGGTGCATGTCGTGGCGTGGTTGCGATGTAGCTCTGTACCGTGTTCCGGGAGGATTTGTTGTCGCTGCACGCACACCGTCCGTTACCGGACACAAGTTCATAGGACCTTCTTTCCTGCGTTTCCAGTCAGGAATCCATCACTGCAGTTTCTCAATTTTATTAACGCTCACCCTGCCTGTGAAAGGAATGGGACGAATTTCCAGTACTTGGTAGAATGACAAGTACGCTTTGCACTGTCGTTGTCAAATTGTAAATGTACTTGCGTGGCTGTTGACAACGATGTGCTGCTCTAAGTCAGTTACCGAGAGCGGGTCTTGTTTCGTTAGGGACTTAGCACCTCTCTGGACACGCTATTGAGGAGCGTTGGCAGTAATACAGGTTCACGACAAAGACGTCGCAAGCCATCTCCAACTGAACAGGACGACCTCGGCGTGCTGTTGGACTCTAATTACTCCTCTCTTTACAATTGTCCTGGCGAAGGCGACAAGTTAAAAAGACCTCTCTCTAATACTGCCTCACGGAAAGAGGAAACGGTGTGTGCGGGTGGTAGGTGGAAAGCAGTATCAGATAAAGAAGGCAACGTTGCAGTAATTTACTAAAGAAAGCTGGAGGTGGGGCTACGAAGACTGTAGGAGGAGGAACAGGAAGAATGGAGCGGTGCGGATTACAGGCGACAAGCTCCGGCCTCCCACGTAATTCCGTGGCGCGGGAGGCGAGGCCAAAGGCGATTATAGCATCGGCCGCGGGATTTATGTGTGCTGGCGATAGGCCGGCTACCGACAGACTCCATTCCGTTTCATTTGGTGTCGCCGGGGCTGGCCCGCGACTCTGCGGTTTGCACGGCGCGGCGGGCGGCTCTGGCTTTTTGGCGCCTCCCCCTGCACCACCCCCTCCCCTCGGCGGCCTTTGATCTGCCGACGCCTGCCGTCTGCCGTGACACGCGAGCCGATTTGCGGCTTCGACGCCCGCGGGATCTGATTTGCGCCTTTGTGGCCCGCCTCTGAACAAGTGCGGCTCTGCTGCTGCTGCCTTGTAGAGCCTCCACCTGGTAGCCCGCTGCCTGAACGCACTCCTTATCCCCGCTCTGCCATCACCTGCCTCTTCCTTTCACCGTAAACAATTTTTATAAATTACAGATATCACTTTGCGGGATATTTATTCTTTCTTGTTAAAGCTGCCCACTGATAACAGCAGCTTTAGCTATACTGAGAACAGAATAATTGTGACGCAGTTTTTTTAGTTACACGTTGCACAGGGTGAGGCAAGAGGGAAGGTACATGTTTGGAAGGTTGATAGTAATTCTGAACAAAATACTTCATATTCCCCATTCTGAGGTAGAAAACATTTAATATCTCTTTTACATGTTTTTATTGAAAGCGATACCCGCACTCTCGACCGACAACGTGCCGCCGTACGAAAGTAAACTACAGAGACTTCCTGCAAGGAAGGCCTTGTTCATTTTGCTCCAGCACCGACAGTTTGTGCGAAGAGAGGGCGACGCGGCGTACCGAGGCGCTGCAGCTTAGGCAGTTTTTGCAGGCCACTTTGAGTAGTTTCGCGGTAGACGTCAAGTGTCCTGTATCAAACTGTTCGTCTCGGCTTGCTCTACACTACTGTGGTACGTGGTAAACAATGACAATGGTTGAATAACACACAAAATACACCGCCGGAAAAAATATTGGTCCCTTTTAGAGGTTTGCAATTCACTCAAGATTTATTGTTGCAACAGTGGATATGAAGTACATGAAATGATTACTTTTAGCACAAGTGGTTCTGAGGTACCAGGTATCGATCCGTGCTGAAACAGCCGTGGTATAGCCTCCACTGGCGACAATGCAGACGCTGACTATGGCGTCTAGTCGATGGCGACTACTGTCCTGGGGTACCGTATTCCGCGCCTGCTCCACCTGTTCACGCAGATGTCTAGGACATGTTGGTTGACAAGTCGCACGAGTCACTTTCCGTCAACTCATTTCGCCATACGTGTCGGATAGGAGACAAGCCTGGAGATGGTTCTGGCCAGGGGCGCTGCTGCACTTCTTGCAGGGCACTCTGATTTCCAGGGGCGTTGTGTGAGCGAACGTTATCATCTTGGAACAACACGTCATTTTTCCGTTGCAAGAACGGTCAAAGAACGCGTCTAACAACGTTCTGCACGAACCGAGCACTGACTGGTGTCCCCTCTGGAAACAGCAGAGAGGCGTAGCTTATCGCATTACAGAAGATGAAGCCTCGAGTGCGGTCAGTCAGTCTCGAACGAATGACTCTACGAGACAGCGCTCATCAGGTCTGCAAACTACAATCACATGCGTGCTGGCAGAATCTGCTTTCTTTGCTGAAGACCACGGTGCGCCATTCCGTCTTCCAAGTGATCCTCTGAGAGCACCAGTTGAGCCGTACACGTCAGTGATGTGGCTTGAGTGGCAGATGAGCCAGAGGTGTGTGCGCTCGATGTCCCTCTGCTGACAAGCCCTCTTATCTGCACTGTGGTAGACGTACGCCACTGCTGTCCTTGTAATACGACAGTCTCCTGGCGGGAGTTTGTGCTGAGTGGACGTCCGGAACCTCACGTACGGGTGTCAGAATGTTCACGGGACCGCTGATAGCAGCATCGCTGCACAACTGACTCAGCACGACCAACTTGTGCGGCAGTTCTCCGAAAGCACCGTCCCGCCACACGCAAGGCCACTTGCAGACTCGCTAAGCTTGCGTCTCCGTGACACGGTTGCCTGCTTGCTTCTCACGCTTGTCCCACATGAGCCATCTGGCTGAGAGCATTTCCTATTAAAGAGTAATCACAGATGGCGCTCCGATAGCTGTGCCACTACGATATCAGTGGCGGACGACGTTGAAACCATTGTCTGTACATCTGCCACTCTCCAAGTGGCGGCATACGCCGTCATCGGATCGAAATCGACGTCGTCTCTCCACAGGTACTACTTTTTTCTGGCATTGTAAATAACAATGTACCTTACTAGTGTTCTATTTCGGAATAGGGCACATGTCTGTAGGAAGTCTTTTGTTCAGAACAGCTACCAGCCCTCAAAGCATGCGACTCTACTCCTGACTCACCCTGCAAATGACGGTTCTAATGCGACCGGAGAGCTGCGCGCGTTAGCACTTCTCCGTATCGAATCCATCTCGCGTACTGACCGACATTCCGGCCAGTCTGAATGTTTTTTTAGACGTTTTCTGACATCGTATCAGTCGCACGACTCGCAACCATTTCGAAAATCATTCGAGCACTCTTACATGGGATGACAGATGAGACTAGACGAAGACAGGTACTGACGTGGGAGGGGGGTGGGGTGGGAGGAGAGAGAAGCACAGGAAGGGCATGCGGCCTCCCTTTACCGCCAACATTGCTGAATCCAGATGAGCATGGACATCCTGTGAGGACACGGGGTAAGACCAGGAAAGAGGTTGAGATAATTATGACGTGTTTAGAGTAACACATTACAACTTCTCTCGTGCACATTATTTCGAAGTAGGATCATCATAGTATGTCAGTCACCTTATTTATGGTGTTCCTTTTGCCAGTGTACTACATCATCGCCATCTACCATCATCTCCTGTTGAATTTAGACCGCCTCTATTAACTTCGTGCCACTGTTAGATCTCGACCCTGCGTGCTGATGCCGTTACATCATTAGTTCAAATAACCATCCGCCAAGCCACGGTTAGGTTGTCTATGCATTCCGTAAATTATTTACGGGAAATGACGAAATGACTGGAAAGGAAAACATGTTACCTACAGCCTCTTTCACCCTGTCCAATCTTATGCACTGTCTCTAATCACCTTCTTCATACTTTTTCATTTGGAAATTTGTCGTAAGTTCCTGTGGGACCAAACTGCTGAGGTTATCGGTCCCTAGGTTTACACACTACTTAATCTCACTTAAATTAACTTACGCTAAGGACAACACACACAGCCATAAGCTTTTTCATGAATTATGTTCTGGACCTATTGCCATCCACGTTGTTCCCGGATGTTTAATACGCCATCTGATCATCTTCAGTTTGGTCATCGTTTCGCACTTATCGTATCTCTGGGAAGAGGCTACAGCAGAGAACTTGGTTGGTCTAGCTCTTCTGATTTCATGTTCCGCCCACGATCCTTTTACTTTCATGAGATCTTACTTCCTCTTCCGCTTCAATCCGTTCCCTAACCCATTTATTTGCTTTCCTGCTTCTCTTAGTAATTCCCAGTAAGCATCAATTCATTGCTCTCTGTACTATCCTCGTCTTGTCAGTGGTTTTCCCGTTGAAAGTCCATTTCTCACTCCCATCGCGGCCGAGATGCTCGAACCATAAGCTAAAACTGATAATACACGCCGATTACAAACATTTCCTTTCAAGCATCTTGGCCTCTTTTAATAAAGCAAAGTTTTTCTATGTCCATCCTTCTGACTGGAGCTCTGAGGGACTTCGGCCGTTCACTTATTTAATAAAATACAACGCCTTCAGCCGTCTTTACGAAGATACTTATTATATGGCTACCAGTTTCGGTGCTTCAGTACACCATCTTCAGAGGCCTTAACTGGCGCTGAGGGGTTAACCCCAATCGCATATACGATTCCATCAGTGGCCAACATCTCTGAACTGGTTTTCGCAGACTACCTGTAATAACGATGTTGTGCTTCCAACCGTCAACTACAGCTGGTTGATGGTTGGAGACACAACATGGTTGTTACAGTCTACGGAAAGCAGTCCATAGCTGTTGCACGCTGACAGAATTGTGTATACGATTGGAGTTAACCGTCAGCGTCAGTTAAGGCCTGACGATGGTGTGCTGAAGCATCGAAACCGGTAGCCATATAATAAATAACATCGTAAGGACGGCTGAGGGTTTGCTATTTTATTACATTTACCAAAATCGGTTCAGGCCACTCTTTCCTCTCATTAACGCTTTTATGGACTCTTTGACCTGTACGAATGGTGAGCGTTGACTCCAACCAACATCTGAGATCTATATGTTGGATGGAGACTTGAAAGTAGATGTCAAGCTTTCGAGCTCATTGATCGTAAAGACTTATTTCTGTTTTTTGAGAGAAGAGGAAGGCTATACGCCCATTTATGTGCAAACTTTATCGAGCGAGGTGGCAGCGTTTTGAGATACCGGTTTCGTTTTCGGGAAAACATTGGTTCAATTTTCCTTTAAAGGCTAAACTACGGAAAATGCGAATGTTGAAAGTAATCGGAGGTGTCTGTAATTTAAATGTCACACAGCAAGGTAGTATGCACAGATATGACACAAACAATAGTTTTCAGTTTAAGAATAATGTGGACGCCTGTTATCAGGGGGAGCACCAGTACGGTAAGTAGGGCTTAGTGGTAAGGCGCGCAGTTGGAAATCGAGAGAAGTCGCACGGAGGTTTTCAGTATGCCTTTAATCTAGCCTTTACCTCTCAACGATGTCAGGAGTAGCAAGCATCGACGCGTCGTTCGGAGTCCACATTAAAGTGTAGGTCCCTTTCCCCGATTGGATTACTGTAGTAAATTAGGAATACGCAATTCGGCGAGGTGACGTCCATTTGAAAGACATGTACCCGGCCTTTGAGCCACACAAAATTGTTATTAGTTTGTATGGTGAATATTAAACGTAGTTTTTAATAGTTTTAAGCTTATTTTTCAAGAACTTGTCAGTACTTCTTTCCTCCATTGCTCCCCCTTTCGCTAAAGTACTATCAGGTGCACACTTTTGCTCCCACAACAACTGCCCTTCCCTGCGCCCGTTCTACCCGACTAGTTGAGTCACAAAGTGCAGTCTTGCCAGAAAAATGAGAAGAATGCTTTGGGGAGGCAGACGTACTGACGACTTACAGGAATTGTTAACTTGGCTGGAAAGAATAACAGAGCAGGAAAATAGTGCTGCTGGAGAAAGACTAGGATATGCTGAACAGACTGCAGCAGATTGTTATTGTAGTGGCCACGCAGAGATGAAATGATTAGAACAAGATAGAAATATGTGTGCCGCATGGAACTGGTAGGAAAAGACTTTGTCGAACACAGCAACCCTTCCAAACCTTGATATAAATTAAGCAGCCTGTTTTTGTTACGAGCCGTTAAACTCGTAACAACTGAACTACGACTGATCGTTTCGCAGCTCTCTGCTCGATTCTCAGCGAGGATTTAAAAACGGTGACAAATGAGCGAAAAGCGAGATGAAAAGAATGTAGGTAACGTGCAATATAGGACAGTTAGTGTGCAACTCACACCGAGAGGTGGGAGCGGACGAAACAATATCAACAGTTGACGTCATCGCAGGGCGATGTTTTATTGGACGGAGACCTGCAGTGGCCGCTCTTATTGTGGAGATACATCAGACGGCGGCCGACAGCTGGCTGCCGACATAAATCAGCGGCGCCGACTCGTCCGTAATCACTTGCCAGTTCTGCAGCCGTAAACTGGGGAAAGGCGAACGAATGGCGCCTAGGGCTAGGCTGGAGCGCTTATTAATCCGGACGCACGCCGAAGGCGCAGTGTTTACACTCACACTGGGCTGCTTTAAAGGACGTAGATTCTCGAGAGCCTGTGTCGTCCGAAGCAGAGCAGAGGGAAGCCGTAGCACTGCAAAGTGCTATGTCACATCTCACAATGAACTAAACGCCGTCACGGTAATATCATTCGGCTTATTTATGACTGTTCTGAATGTCACACACTGCGACACGTGCACCGATGAGCCAAAACGTTATGTCCACCTACTTAATAGCTTGTTTGTCCGCCTTTGGAAAGACGTACATCACTGATTCTGCGCATCAGTGACCCGACAGGTTGTCTGTATGTTTGTGACGTTATATGTCTATGCAAAAGTCGTGTAATTGGCTTAAATGACGGGCCGGTAATTTGCGTACGCGGTGATGGCGGCCAATAGCGAACCAGAGAGGTTCCATAGGATTTACATCAGGCGAATTCGGTCGCCGAGACGTAAACGTGATTTCACTATAATTGTCCTCAAACCACGGTAGCACAGTTCTGGCTCCGAGACGCCGACAATTATACTGCTGAAAGATGTAATCGGATCAGAAGACTCGTGCATGAAGGGAAGCAAGTGGTTTATAGCTGTCAGCGATTACTGCACAGGTCCCATAGTCGAATGCAAGCGAAGGAGAATAACTGCCACAGCATAACACTGCTCCCTCCAGCCTGCGTCCGTGGCGTGCTGTACCTTTCAAGACCCCGTTCACCTCGATGACGGCGTTTGTGGAGACGACCAGCGACCTAGTGTAGCGAAGAGCCGACACTATTCCACTGACCAACAGTTGAATCCCGATGGTTCCTTGTTCTGGCCTATCATGTAAAATCCAGGCGCTGGAATGATGATGCATTCATAGAGTATTCTAAAAGAGAAAAGGGTTGACTGAGAGTTGAGTTCTCTGCCGAAGAAGGGGAATTTGGACAGCAGCAGAGAGGAGGTAATGGTGGACATACAACAAATGGTTCAAATGGCTCTGAGCACTATAGGACTTAACATCTGAGGTCATCAGTCCCCTAGAACTTAGAACTACCTAAACCTAACTAAAGTAAGGACATCACACACATCCATGCACGAAGAAGGATTCGAACCTGCGACCGTAGTAGCAGCGCGGTTCCGGACTGAAGCACCTAGAACTGCTCGGCCACAACGGCCGGCGACAACTGTGCCTTCAATAGATTTGCTTCCTTCGTTATACCAAGATTATCGCATGTACAACTCAGATAAGAATCACAACTGTTATTCACGTATCCTCCATGATTTCTGCTGGAATTTAAATTATACCGCAGCCTCCTAGACCTCGTGTTTATTGAGATAATAATTTTTGAAGAATGGTTTGTGAAATCATAAACTTCTCCTACGAAACTAATTAAATTTATAATACTTCCAGTCAATCAAATTCAATGAATTGTGCGCAAAAGTTATGAGCAGTTTGAGATAATGTTTTCGCATAAAAGCAAAAATTAAAAATTTTCAACACTCTTGCCATTTATACTCCCTTTACTAGGAAACATTCTGAAGCATGAAAGAATCGTCAGTTTGGTAATGGGGGGAGCAAAAGTTGTAACAAAAGACCGAGGCCTGCAGTAGACTAAGTGGGTTTAAGTGGAGAAGGTATGTGTTGACAAATCAGTAAAGTACAATCCTAGGGGGTAGAGGGGAAGGGGGGAGGTGCAGACTGCCACTCTACTGACGGCCTGTCCCTCGTCGTGTTTCTTCCCTTTTTTCGTCGAAGTGTAATGTGTTATCGCTTTTTCAGGGATGTGGTCAGATGCTAAGAAATCGGTAATAGGTATGTAGACCTACCTTTTGAGTGTTATGAGACGTAATCGTATACAGGGTGATCAGAAACTCAATATAAATATGTAAATTTAATTAAGCATGGAATAATGTTGATAGAGAGGTAAAATTGACACACATGCTTGGATGACATGGGGTTTTATTAGAACCAAAAAAAACAAAGTTCACAAAATGTGCAACAGATGGCGCTGGACAACAAAACTGCTACCGTGACGGGTGAGAGGTACGCCGATATGTTACAGAATCGCATCATCTCCACCCTGGCTGATAAACACCTGCTGGAACGTACCGCAGGATGGTGCTCCACCCCATATTGCTGGACGCGTGAAAGATCTCTTGCGCGCGTCGTTTGGTGATGATCGTGTGCTCAGTCGCCACTTCCGTCATGCCTGGCCTCCCAGGTCTCCAGACCTCAGTCCGTGCAATTATTGGCTTCGGGGTTACCTGAAGTCGCAAGTGTATCGTGATCAACCGACATCTCTAGGGATGCTGAAAGACAACATCCGACGCCAATGCCTCACCATACCTCCGGACATGCTTTACAGTGCTGTTCACAACATTATTTCTCGACTACAGCTATTGTTGAGGAATGATGGTGGACATATTGAGCATTTCCTGCAAAGAAGATCATCTTTGCTTTATCTTACTTTGTTATGCTAATTATTGCTATTCTGATCAGATGATGCGCCGTCTGTCGGACATTTGTCGAACGTTTGTATTTTTTTGGTTCTAATAAAACCCCATGTCATTCCAAGCACGTGTGTCAATTTGTACCTCTCTATCTACATTATTCCGTGATTTATTCAGTTTTCAAATTTATACTGACTTTTTGATCACCCGGTGCATAAGAGGCAGTCGTGCGATGGTATACAGATTAAATTAACCGAAGTTCCATACCGGTAATAGCTGACTCATACGTAGGTGACAGACATTCCTCTCACTCGAATATGGCTCTCGAAAACGACACCACAGTAACAAACCAGGTAGAAATCGTGAATGGCGGCTTATGGTGTTTCGATGGCGTCGTATACGTTACGCTACTGATTTAAATAATTAATCATTCCACAATGTCTTGCAAGCGTTCCATTCACCATTCACATTAATCCGACCTGCGCCTTTGTTGAAACGTGGAATGACGACTCGCAGACGGCAAGTGGCAGCAGCAGCGGTGGAGGGAGGGAAGGGGGGGGAGGAGGAGAAGGCTGTGGTACAGTATACCGTGCATGGCAAAGAGGCGCTATCGAAAACCGGTGCACCACAGTCCATTGAGGAAAGGGGTGGACGATAGCTGCGAAGACGTGTACGGGTGAACATACGTAAAGCTGTTGAGCAACTGACTGCCCAGATCAACCAAGGAGCTATCAACAGTGCCTCCTGAACGAGGGTTCTGCGACTTTCCTGCGTATGAGTTTCCACAGCAGGCGCCATGTTCCTCTGTAACGAAGGCTAGAATTTCCATGTCCATACCACAACTGGACAGGGGCGTTTACAGGTGAAACACGTTTTATACCCCATCGGACAGATGGCCATTAGCGTTTATGGCGTGAAGCGTCTAAAAAGAAACAGGCTGCAACAGTTGCTGTCTTGGGAATGTTTTCGTAGCATTTCCAGAATGATATCGTCATTCTGGAAGACACTATGGATCAACACATGTATCTATCGCTGGAGACATGTCAGCCCCTACATGCAGTTGGTTTTTCCTCGACACGATGGCATCTACCGGCAGGAAATTCTGTGTGTCACACAGCTCGCAGGGTACGTGCGTGGTTCGGAAAGCACCAGTATTAGTTTACCGCACCCCCTGGTCACCAAACTCTCCGGATTTAGCCACCAAACTCCCCGGATTTAAACACAATCGACCATCTGTGGGACCAGCTCGCTCGGCCTGTTCGCGACCACGGCGCTGGAGCTGACGGAGCTGCACGCTGCTGTCGGTACGTTCCAGAACCTCGCCGACTCGCTCCCTGCGCGTCTTGCAGATGTCCACGCTGCGAGAGGTGGTTATTCGGACTTTTGACGGCTGGTCGCGTTAATGTGACTGGATGGTGTAGGGCGAAGGAATTTATTGCTGCGTAGAACCACATAAAATGAAACTTTGAACAATGAAAATCGAGAAGCAAGAGGAACGTGGACGATGTTTCAGTAAACATTGAAATACTGGCTGTGTGAGTGGCGCCGCCGGTAGGTGGGGTGGCTTTAAGCGCCCCCACTGGTCCGCCGCCGTGGTTGCTGTCCCCGGTGATTGTGCGTGTCTGCGTGTTTGCTGACGTTTTCCAGGGTGGATGCGTTTTTATGTAAACCTCGTGTGTGCCACAGCAGCTCGATTCACCGGTACAGCAGGCGGGCGCAGGCAAATTCAGACGCACTGCTCGGCTTATAACAAGGGCCTAATAGTCGACACTCGATTCTCGCGCACGCAGTAATTCATTTTGGTTTACGCCTAACGGCTCCCCTTTGTAACTGCTTCTTTTGAACTATAAGTTCTTGTACGAAAACCACTTAAAATATGTGGTGGCCTGGACATACACCGATGGGCCGAAACATTATGGCCTCCTGCTAAGAAGCGTGTTAGTCCACCTGTGGAACGCAGTTCACCAGTGATTCTGCGTGCCATTGTTTCTACAAGTACTCGATAGGTTTCCAGAGGTTCGTGCCTACTGTTAAGTAGTACTTAAGATAGGTAAATAAACTAGTGAAATAAATGTGGAGTGAAGTAGAAATTGGAAAATAAATGAAAAACTTAGTTTAGTTTAGAAGAATTACACACTGGCAAACAACGGGCAGAGCAGCAGTGACAGAAGAGCCAATGACCGTGAAGTCATCACGTTGAGGAGAAGCCATCGCCCTCCCCATATAAGCGGAAGCAGCCGATTCAGCCGTCAGGGCATCGCCCGACCGGCTCACGTGTTTCTCAGTTGACACATGTGAGCAAAGGCCCTCGCCTACATTCCAAGAGCCAATGACCGACGTTAAGAAGATTCTTCGAGAAGCTTTTCAACGTGACAGAAGAGGCAGTAACTGTGAAGTCGTTCACCTGCAGTGAACTGAAGTAAAAAATACGTGAGACGCAGTGGGCCCGACAAGAGTAGTTTTCAGTTCAGTTTCGGTGCTGAAGACCGTCATGCAGGAAGAGACTTCACCGTACACAGAAGCACCAAGTCCGCCGCTGTGATGGAATAGCAAGCAGCAGCCTCGCCGCCAGAAGACAGAAGTTAGAATGTATTTGAAGTTTGATTTTTACGAACCCGGGTGACTCGTGAGGATGGGGAGGAGACGGCCTCACATCAGCAGTCACCTGTGAGCTGGTGGTGAAGATCTGACAGCCGAAGACTGGCAAGCTGGAGTCCGTTGTTCGAGTCCAGGACACTGGCCTTCCCCCGCCGCGCCGCTCCGCTGGCCGACGCACAACACTATCACACGCGGCCGCATAGAGAAGAGAAACACTGGGACGCCACATCCAAGGTACCACCATCCGATTCACGACTTCGTTCTCAATAATTAAACGGGCCACAGCACGATGTGCGTCTCCAGTGAACTGGGCGAGACGGCGGCACGAGATACACACCGCCAGGCGTAATCAGACGCCGCCACCCACGCAGCAGAAGGCTTCACAAACGACACAGCTGCCGCTCTCCCACCCAGAACAATCCAGTATGGAAACCATTGTACAAAACTTTCAATAAAAGTTATCTTATGTAAAAATGCTGTTTCATTCTACCTCATACCCAAGCCAAGAAAGAACCCACCCTGCCCTCATGTTGTTAAGAGAGAAAAAGTAATTTATTTAGTGTTTTTCACTCTGACGTAATGCTTTAGAATCAAATGCCCTTTGCAGTAATGCTCATCCTGACAATTGACTATCATCAAAAGAGAAAGCCCGGTTATACTACACACAGGTCACACACTGCCCGTATTTTACGGCTGGTTGATTTGTTTGCGCGGAGCTGGAGCCCGGTAGCATCCCAGTTGGGTTTTTTGGATTCAGAAAACCCGAATTTGATAGCCAGGACATCAGCGTGTAATCGTAACTGACGTTGTTGTCGGGTCAACATGGGAACATGTAGGGTCCTCTGCTGTTGAACACTACCACCAATACTGTGCGCTGAGCGGAGGGCTTCAAAACCCGTGTGCCTCCGCCAGCGCTGTACTCTACCGTCAGGTGTGCCACAGATCGACGCCTATCCTGCTTTAGGGAGCGGGTAAGCCTCTGACCTGTATACTCTGTGACGAGGTATGGACGTCCAACTACTCGTGATTTCGGTATTCCTTAACCACTCTCCACAGATGCTCACGACAACAGCGCGCGAGTAGCCGACACCATTTTCGCCAAGGTGCTCACTCCCAGGCACTGGGCCACAACAGTACGGCTTTTGTTGCAGTTGCTTAAGTTTGCGGATTTCAGAATTTACTCCACTTATCGTCGCCAGAATGATTCGCTAGTCGTCTCTGCTCCGTTCTTCTACTTGTCTTACCGCTTCACTTACCCTGAGGGCCACGAGACACCATACAACCCCGCGGTGGCAATGGTCATAACGTTTCGTCTCATCAGTGTGTGGTGCACCTAAGGAGCCGATAGCAATGAACTGTGCAGTCCGGGAGGTATTACCCAAGATACACATCGGCTGCCTGATGTGATACGCTGAACTTGGCCAGGTCATTTTACAGCCGGCATCGCCGTTCGCTTTGCAGCAACGTCTCTGCACGTCGTCGCATTTTCTTTTTCCTGGCTGCTCGATGAGGACGCACAGTGAGCGACGTTTTTCCTAAGAGCAGTGGGAGCTCGGAGAGAGAGAGAGAGCTCTGAATGCAGGGTTATAGGCCGGCGCCCGCCCATACAGGACATGGTGCTGCGTCAGTGCGGCCAGCAACTAGATGCCGGTACGTCGCGCTGGCAGCAGGGCGCCGTCATAAGGCGAAGCCGTGGAAGGCCTGGTAGACAACATACCTCCAAACCAGTCATGACAGAACTGATCCATTTAATATGCGTCTTACACGAGGCAAATGAAACACAGACTGGAAGAAGAATACAATAACCCAAATACCAAAGAGGCAGGTGCTGATAGTACGTTAGGTACGCACGCCACACTTGTCGTAATTCGTTACTGATCTCATGTAATTACATTTCCCTGAAGAGAAGTTGAGTCTCAGCTGTATCTTCGATAAGGATACAAGCTGAAGTAATGAATTAAAATTTCTACCAACCCATGTCTCCTGCTTAAAGGCAGATGCGCTGTCCACTGTACCAGCCTGGCATTGCGGCTAACGGAGCTGCGTGCACTGCTGTACTCGAATCGCCTCCGTAACTGACGATGTAGGAAGCGGGAAATCAAGACGAGCTAAGTGTGAACTGAAGTTCGCTTTGTGGAGGGCAGCAGACTATAGTATTCCACACAATGATGTGTGTCACCGTGCTAGGGTGGTGTACTGGATGGGGCATCTGCCTAGTCACTAGGAAACTCAGGTTCAAAACCCAGCCTTGGTGCAAATTTTAATTCATTACTTCATTACTACTTTAAGTGTCAGGAAGTCGTTTCTGAAAGTATTTGTATGGAGTGTAGCCATGTATGGAAGTGAAACATGGACGATAAATATTTTGCACAAGAAGAGAATAGAAGCTTTCGAAATGTGGTGCTACAGAAGAATGCTGAAGATTACATGGGTAGATCACATAACTCATGAGGAGGAATTGAATAGAATTGGGGAGAAGAGGAGTTTGTGGCACAACTTGACAAGAAGAAGGGACTGGTTGGTAGGACATGTTCTGAGGCATAAAGGGATCACAAATTTAGCATTGGAGGGCAGTGTGGAGGGTAAAAATCGTAGAGGAAGAGCAAGAGATGAATACACTAAGCAGATCCAGAAGGATGTAGGTTGCAGTAGGTACTGGGAGATGAAGAAGCTTGCACAGGATAGAGTAGCATGGAGAGCTTCATCAAACCAGCATCAGGAATGAAGACCACAACAACAACAACTTCATCTTCTATCCTTGTCGAAGGTATAGCTTGTTGCTCTTAATTTGTTTGTTATTGTTCATTGTCATTTAGTTGCTCAGTTTATTCTACACCGTTACAATCAGATAAGCTCTATTATTTACGTAACAATGCACATCATGTAGCATTGTTGGAAAAGCAGATGCCGTTATTTTTTTTATTTATAGTCAGGTGAAGTAATTTTGTTTCTACATAATGTACAGATTGTGTTATTAAATACGAGATGGAAATAAATAGAGAATTTTGTTAGTTGTAAATTTGTGGTAAGATTTTATGGGACCAAACTGCTTAGGTGATCGCCGGCCGGTTTGGCCGAGCGGTTCTAGGCGCTACAGTCTGGAACCGCGCGAAGGCTACGGTCGCAGGTTCGAATCCTGCCTCGGGCAGGAATGTGTGTGATGTCCTTAGGTTAGTTAGGTTTAAGTAGTTCTAAGTTCTAGGGGAGTGATGACCTCAGAAGTTAAGTCCCATAGTGTTTAGAGCCATATGAACCATTTTTTTGCTTAGGTCCTCGGACCATAAGCTTACACACTACTTAATCTAACTTAAACTAACTTACGCTGTGGACAATGCACACACCGATGCCCGAGGGAGGACTCGGACCTCCGACGTGACAAGATGCCTCAGACCGCACTTCTACCCAGCGCGGTTTTTTGTTAGTTAATCTGCTGTTCGTTACCGATGATAACCCTCTTCGACTGTGACTGGAGTCCACATTCTTTTCTAGAATTCTCCCAATAAACCGAAGTCGCCTTCCCTAACACAGTTATCACATGCTCGTATGTGATGTTCTCGCCACGCTCTTGACACTGTAGATCTCAGAATATTGAATTCCCTAACGACTTCCGAAACAGAATGTGGCATGCGTCTAGATCAAACTACCATTTCGCTTTCAAAGTCTGGTAATTCTTGTCGAGCGGGCATAATCACGTCGGAAACCTTTTCACATGAATCATCTGAGACCAAATGACTACTCCTCGGCGCCCCGCGTGGATCTGCACGGAGATAACTTTTCCTCCGATGTGTGATGGAGTTCGCAGCAGTTAGTGCTTTGCCTCCAATGCATGCCGATGTAATGCGTCTTCACATGTGGAATGTCTTCTTGGGTGTCTCCTCAGCACAGTTCTGCAGTGCTAGCTATGCAGCGAGCAGGTGTGGCCAGCGGGTGGCGACGCTGCGCGGCAGTTTGCGGCCCAGCGTCCGGATTTGGGCGTTGTGTGACCGGCCAGCACGTTCGTAAAAGGTGCGGGCGGCCGCCTGGAAGAGGTCACGGAGCAGAGGTACTTCCGCGATGTCGTGATGATGAGCGGTGGGGAAATCGTAAGGCAGGTGCAAGGCCAGCCGAAGGATGCGTTTCTGCAGTGTCTCCAGCTTCTTCAGGTTCGTGTCGGCGGCGTTCCCCCACGCGACGGCGGCGTATTGGAGTACAGGGCGGAGCAGCGCCTTGTAGAGAGTGATGCCCAGACGCGGTGGTAGTCGGGAGCCGGGGTTCAGCACCGGGTACAGGATGCGGAGCCGGTTCCGCACTTTGGCCTTCACTTCGCGGATGTGCGGAACCCACGTGAGTCGGCGGTCGATAGTGACGCAGAGGTAATGCGCGGTCGGACGCCACGGGACAGGGCTGCCACCGACGGTGAGCGGTTGCAGACCCGCAGGAACGAGTCGCCTGGTGACGATCAGGAAGTGCGTCTTGGCCCCATTGAATTGTAGACGCCACTTGACGGCCCAGGCTGCCAGGGTGCCAACGGCGAGCTGCAGACGGCGGCGCATGACGGCGGCATTGAGGCACCTCGTATATAGAGCCGTGTCATCCGCGTACAGGGCGAGCCGCACGCGGTCGATCTTCGGCGCATCAGAAGTGTACAGCGAATACAGGAGTGGTCCCAAGACCGAGCCCTGTGGCACACCGGCGTTGATGCGGCGGACGGAGGACAAGCCGTGCGCGGCCCGCACATGGAAGGTCCTATCGGCAAGATAGGAATGGATGAGACGGACGTGCGACGTCGGGACCCCAAGTTCAAAAAGTGTGAACAAGAGGCCGCGGTGCCACACACTGTCGAAAGCACGCGACACGTCCAGGAACACCGCGCCGAAGAACTCGCGCTGCTCGAGGGCGACGAACGCATCTTCCACTAGCCGTAGGAGTTGGTGAACTGCCGAGTGGCCCCTGCGAAAGCCGAACTGCTCTTCGGGCAGGAGGCCTTCCTCGTCAACGTGGCGCTGCAGCCGACTGATGTACACCCTTTCAAAGACCTTGGAGACGGCCGGCAGTAAACTAATAGGTCTGTAGTTCGCGGGCTGACGCAGATCCTTCCCCATCTTCGGAATCGCCACGATCTCTGCATGCTTCCAGGACTGAGGAAAACTGCAGGACCGGAGGATTACATTAAAGACGGCGGCGAGATGAGTGACAGCCACCGGCGGCAACTTCTGGAGCAGGGCGTTGGAAACCTCGTCTGGGCCCGCAGCTTTCCTGGGGTTCAGGGCACGCAGGATGGACGACACCACCTCCGCCGTCGTCTCTTCAATGACGTCATCGTCGTCGCGTGCCTCCAAGTAGCGTGGGAGCCGGTCAGCAACCAGGTCGTCGTGGACAGCGTCGGTCGGGTCTTCGATCGGCGTAAACGCGCCCTCAAAGACGTCTGCGACGGCATCAGCCTTCGCAGCCGGTTCGCAGACAGCCTGACCATTGACCAGCAGTGGGGGGATACGTTGCGTGCGGCGTAGGAAACGCTTCGTCGTCTGCCAGGCCGTGCCGTCGTGAACACAGAGGGTGGCGACCTTGTTATTCCAGTCGCGATTGCGATGGTTGTCAATGGCGGCCCGGATGTCCCGCCGCATCCTGTTGAGGAGGCGCTTGGTGTCGGCATTTCTTGTCCGCTGCCACTCCCGGTAGACCCGGTTCTTCTCAGTGATGGCCGCAAGGATGTCCGGCGGCAGCTGGCGGGAGTAGTCAGGCGGAGTGCGAGGTCGGGGCGGCGTTGCTATGTTGGCAGCGTCGATCGTGGTTGCCGCAAAGTGCAGAAGTGCTGCGTCCGCTCCAGCGTCCACAGGGGGCGGCGCGGCGGCGAGTGAGTCCGTCACGGCTGCTTGAAACCTGCCCCAGTCGATGCCAGCAAGTGAGGTGCCCCGCCTGGGCTGTTGCAGGGCGTCTATGTCGATATCGAAAACCACTGGGACATGATCAGAAGACAGTGCCGTCGTCGTGGCGGTGATCTGATGAGGTATGCCCTTGACGACCGCGATGTCGATGATATCCGGAAGGCCACGGGCAGGGAAGATTGTCGGGTCGTACGGCCCCACCACAAGCGAATGGTGGCGTTCTGCTACCAGGAGCAGGCAGCGGCCAGCGGCATTGGTGATCCTGGAGTTCCAGGAGACGTGTTTACTATTGAAGTCCCCGGCGACGAACACCTGCCCCCTCAAGGAGAGCAGAGCATCGATGTCAGCAGGGTCCAGTGGACGAGAAGGCGGCCGATAGGCAGCGACGAACGTGATGGCGCCCGCCGAGGTGTGAACGACGACACCAGTGGCCTCCAGGGTTGCCAGTGGTGGAAGTTGTATCACGTGATGACGAATGCCATTGCGGTCGTAAACGGCTGTCCCACCACCCGCCGTCAGTCGATCGGTGCGATAGCTGGAGTAGTTGGCCGCCCTGACGTCGACCCCAGGCTTCAGGTGGGTTCCGTTGATAAGGCAGACGCCGACGGCTTCATATCGAAGAAATTGGCGAAGTTCACCAGCTCGAGTGCGGACGCCGTTGGCATTCCACGCGACGACCGTGAGCCCTCTAACGCTGCCCGTGGTGCAGCTGACGAGTGTTGACAGCGGTCGGGGCCGGAGAGGCCATCGGCACTGCAGCGGTGAGCTGCTGCGACAGGACTTCAATCAACTTCGTAGCACTGGTCACCAGGGCAGTGAGCTGCGTGACGAGGTTGGCCAGGTCAGCGGTGGAGGCAGCCGGCGCGGCCCCGTCGCTGGAAGGGGGAGGCGTGGCTGACTCGCTTGGAGAGTCCTCCTGGGGCTGCTCGACTGACGGTGCTGAGCGCTGGGTACCCACGGGGCGCTGACCCCCGCGCAGGCGATTGGCGGGGCGCGGTCTGGCCGACGGCCCGGGAGAGGCAGTACCCGGGTCGGCCACTAGCAGCTGTGGTGGAGGCGCAGGAGCCTCAGGTGTCGGCACGGCATCGGAAGCGGCAGGAGCAGCAGCAGCCGACGCTGCCGGGACGGCGGAGGGCGCCCCTGACGTTGCCGCCGCGAAACAGACGCCGGGCCGTCTCGTTGCTGGCTTCTTCGGACGCGGCGCTGGTGTTTGGCCACGTTGGCGAGCGATGGCACGCTTCCACACCTCACACCCACGATAGCTGGCCACGTGAGCACCGCCACAGAGTGCACAAGTCGGCTTCTCAGTGGGCGGACGGGGGCACGCACTTTCTGCGTGGGCGCCGGCGCATTTAAGACATCTGTCCGGCATAGAGCAGTGGCGCGCGACGTGATTGATCCCCTGGCGGCGTAAGCACTGCACAGGGCCTCTCCTGGAGCGAAGATCTTCGGTCTGAACCGGAACATCGGCGACCCGCGTCAAGTGGTAGAGTTTGCGGTTCTCCAGGTGTCGGAGCGGCATATCATCGCGTGATTTAGGCGACTTCATCTTCACGACTGCCCGTATGTAGAAGCCCAGGGCAGCGAGTTCGCGATGCAGGTGACCGGCTTCCATGTTGAATGGGAGGTCCCGGATGACAATCTTCAAGACTTTGTCAGGTGCGGAAGCGTGGGTATAGAACGGGATACCACGCTCAGACGCCTCCTGAGTGACCCGGCGATACTCGTCAGCAGTGCGGAGTGTGACCCTGTACAGGTCTCGTCCGGCAGGCTTCACGGTGTACACGGCCGTTGTCCAGCTGCGAACAACTTCTGCAGTTCCCCATAGGGCGGCCGGAACTGGAGGACCACCGGCGGGAGAAGGGAGTCTTTCTTCGGCGCAGGATCACGCGGCAGCTGGTCCGGCGCGTCAGCGAGCGCGTCGAATGAGTTGGCGACGGCAGTTGGAAGCGTCGTCGATGACTGCATGCGTCTTGCAATGCGCCGGGCCGGGACAAAACCGTCAGCGTCAGGGGCGAAATCTTGCTTGGCGCTCTTCTCGATCGGCGAGCTGCGAACAGCGGACGTCGCGGCTGTTGCCCTCCTCTTCTGTTTCCCGCTTCGTCCGCGTGGCTGAGGGGCGGTGGAGCTCTCATCTTCAGAATCGGGGAGCGGAGCAGACAGCGCTGTCCTCAAAGTTTCCGGAGCTGTGTCCATCAAATCCATAGCCACAGCACTGATCGTCGTAAGTGGGGGGCCAGATGGGGCGCAAGCGCGGCCGGACGGCGATCTGCCACACCCTTCGCGTCGCTAGCAAGCGCAGGTACGCCCTCCTCGCGGCTGCACGTCTCAGCGACCCGTCGTAATCGACTACTGCGCCACTGTGCTGCCCATTTACACCTGCCATCTATACTAGTGCGTATTGCTGTACCGTGTTTTGTCACCTCATTGTATGTTAGTTGTCAATAATTCTGATGACGTGCTATGGTGCAATAGTTAACCCAAGCCTGGCCTACGTTCTTAGGCAGGCCGCCGCAAGAAGAAAGGAGAAATCTCCCCGTTGGTATCGCGCTACAAGCAGCACCCGCTTCTCCCACAAACCATTCCTGTTTCGGAGGCTGGAATATTTTCTGTGGCAGGTAGTGAGGAGTTTGGGTTCGCGATAAACGCGTAACCGGAGAGCGGTCTGCCGTTTACATGCAGATTGTGGGCCCCGCCAGCATAAATCTTTCGGCGCGCGGTTATTGGGACGGCTGTCCGCTGGGCGCTGGGCGCACTTCACAAAATTACATCCGCCGCTGAGCGATGCCCCCCGCGAGGGATGCCGGCTCGGCTCGGCTCGGCTCTTCTCCTATTACGCACGCGGCGCAGCCGCCTGCTCCCCCCCCCCCCCCCCCCCCCCCGGTCCGTGTATTGATTACCCTCGCTCCATCTCAGCAGTCTGCCGCTTTTCGTCACGGTTTACGCTCGGAAACGGGCTGAACCGTGCTGGAACTAGCCGCTTGCTGACGACGTCTAGGACGGATTTCTCACCCTGCCGCGGAGTGTGAACCGTCTGCAAATTCCTGGCAGGTCCGTGTTCTTTGCTTGTATCGGCGGTTTGTGCTCAGCTCACCGTTCGTTCTCGCATCTTCACTTCGTCAGTACTCGGGCTGTTTTGCTACGTGCAATTTTAGACGTATGGTTATGTGTGGTTAAATACACGGTAATTCATGTGCCCCTACCGATGTCGTTTTATACACCGCGCAATGTTTTATGTGTCCTTCAAAAACCTCGCACGAGATTCTCACGTTCTCTCGGTCGCCACGAAAAAACTACTAGTCCTACACCGAAAAATGAAGATCTCGTTTTTAGGAAATTTAATGTAGTTAAATTTTGTAGTGGGCTATGTTTCCTGTGGAGACTACTGTTTTCGCCGGCCGGTGTGACCGAGCGGTTCTAAGCGCTTCGCATAGTTACCTCGTTAACTATGCGAAAAGTTAAGAGTTCACACCAGGCGCGCGGCTGCTCACCGCTCATAGACTAAGTCCCGCGAAACCATAGAAGGCGAAATTTTGCAAGTCGTTTCGCTTCGTAGCTGCCTGGAGTCCGACTGTCCACTGTCGCGTCTTCACCAGCACTGACCAGCCAAACTGTACTCTTTGGTGTCCTCACCAGAACTGCCCTCTGCCCGTCTCCGACCGCTTTTCCAGCGCGCCGAACATCTTCGCTCAACTGACTAATGCAGTTTCCTTTCCTGAATCCGTGCATCTGATTGTCTACAGCTTATTCTACATTCCAGAATGAGATTTTCACTCTGCAGCGGAAGGTAGGAGACGAGATACTGTCAGAAGTAGAGCTGTGAGGACCGGGTAGCTCAGATGGCGCCGGCACGGTAGCTCAGTCGGTAGGCAGTCTGCGTTCGGCAGGGCAGCAGCGCGCACCGCGCTCGGCCGTCCACGCCGCTGCGCGCGCGGAGTGTTTTGTTTACATCGTCGTCACAGCGCTTCTCAGTGAACACGCTCTAATGGCCAACTCTTACAGGAACAACACTCTTAAGTTCACCTTCTCAAATGAATACGCACGACCCAAAGCACTGGCCGTGGAACGCTTCCTACGCGAAGACGTCAAGATCCCCCGTGACGAACTCATCGGCATACACCTATCGATCATTAGCAGCGTCGTTTATGTTAAGATGACTTCTGACGCTGCCTGCAATGAGATTATTCAAAGGACGCGACATGGACTAAAATTTCGGCACTCCGACGGAAACGTCGGGCCTGTGGATGTCGACCATGCAGGACTTGGCCTTCGGACGATCCGTGTATTCGAACTGCCTTTCGAGGTAAATGAAGATGAAGTCATCGCGGCGCTAAGCCCGTTCGGAAAAGTCCAGAGCCACGTAGCCGAGACATGGGCACAGTTTACGACGTATCCGGTGCTTAATGGTGTGAGACAAGTCCGAATCGATCTCAAACGGCACGTTCCATCTTACATTTCTATCGGCGGCTGCCGCGTGGTGGTCATTTACGACGGACAACCTCGAACATGTTCCGGTTGTGTCCGTAATGAATACCTGCAACGCCGCATCACACAACTAAGGCCCGACGATACGAACACCGACAGAACCACGACCACCCTCCCAGTCACGTATGCGGCGACACTGCACGTCCAGCCCACACAAGACGCCGTTCATGAGCGTCTCTCTGGTCCGATACACTCGGAGGCGTCCCAGCACCTTGACACCGACGATGCCGCCCGTGAACATGTCCAACAGCAGGACACACCCACGCTAGAAGATCACAAGGATGCCAGTGAGAGTGTTCTGGGGAATGACGACCGCATCATAGCACCCGCGGCTTTTGTACCCCAACGACGTGAATCTCTTCCTTCCTCAGACACCGAAACTCATTGCCGAAAGCAGAAGTCGCCCAAACGACGAAAAAAACGCCGCAAGACATCAGAATCAACCATTGAGCCCCCTCCGCAGGACGAAGAGATGGCACATCACTCTGACGGAGAACACGATAACACTTTCTCCTCTGCCACGGAGACGCGTCATCCAAAAGACGGTGAACCGTCCAACAGAGAGCGTGCGCAAGCCCCGCGCCCTGAAGCCATGGAACATAGCACGCCTGTTGTCACCGACGCAACTGAGCCGACTCGGCCGGCGCTGCCACCTCTCGCCGATGTCAAACCTGTCGGACATTTTTCATGGGCGGATGACACGGATTTTCCACCTCCATCTGATGCGGAAATGAGATCTGTTCCTCCGTTAGACCAACACTAAAATGGGGGAAATTTCTACGGCGACTCCTGCGACTTCTATGGACTTTCAGCATCCACCACAACGATCTTCACCAGCTACGACCCTATCGGCAGCACGAATCTCCCATCAGCCGTACCGAATAGCTACTATCAATACTAATAATATCGGCTCCCACGCTAAACTTCAACTCCTCCGTGACACGCTAAGAGCAGCGGACATCGACATCGCCCTGTTACAAGAACTGAGGACAGCAACTTGGGCTGGGTGTTATGGATATGAGACGTACGCCGCCCCTGCAGCTATGAAACACACAGGCGCAGCCATCCTCCTCCGTGAAGGGATCGCAGTTTCCGATGTCGCATACCTCCCAACAGCGCGAGGCGTGGCCATCACAGTTGACGGACTCAAAATCATTAATCTGTACGCCCCATCGGGCACTCATAAACGGAGGGATCGCTCCCAGTTCTACGCAGAAGATATCACACCTTTATTACTCGGCCGATACGATCATCTCATCGTAGGTGGAGATTTCAACTGCGTTCTCGAGCGCACAGACCAATACCCCCATTTCACCACATGTCCGGAACTTCGCTTCCTCGTCCGCCGCCTTCGTCTCCTCGACACTTGGCGAGTGGTACACGGCGACCGCCCGTGGTATACACACATTACGAGCCACTCCGCCAGCCGACTTGACAGAATATACATCTCTAACGCTCTAAAATCAGTTCTCCTCGACGCGGAACGTTGGCCGTCTGCCTTCTCGGATCATGACATCTACATTTGTACCATGAACCTACGTCGACAATCTATATGGCGCAGTGCAGGAGCTTGGAAACTCAATGTAGCACTGCTGCGGGACCCTGAATGTCGATAACAGGTCACCGACACGTGGCACACCTGTGTTCAACGAATTACGCGTTACGAGACCACACTGCAGTGGTGGTTGCTGTGCGCCAAACCGGCCATCCGACGCACATTGACACACTATGGCAGAGCCAAAGCCAGGTGGAATCACTATACAACTGATTTCTACTATAGCGCTCTACGTGAACTCATGGATCAACCTCCATCCCCGGATTGTCTAAAAGAAGCTCAACGCATTAAGGCGAAGATTTTAACCTTGACCAGATGTCGTCTAGAGGTAGCTATTGTACTAGCACGCAGCCAAGATAGGATTAACGGTGAAGAACCTTCTATGCATCTTATTATTCAAAATGTTCGTCGACGCCGACAGGCTTTAATGACAACTTTAGACTTACCTGGTGGACGCCGGCTGACTTCGCAAGCTACCATTGCGGATGCATTCACAACGCACTATAGACTTTTATATCAAGAGGTACCTGCCGGTGCAGAAGCCATTGCTGAGGTTACCCAGGAGACACTTGGTACTCTAAACGCAGCAGCTGCAACCCTCCTGACTTCTGAAGTGACCAACGACGACGTCCAAGGCGCTGTGGCTAAAGGGTCTCTGAATCGATCTCCCGGCCCGGATGGTTTACCTCTCGAATTTTACAGAACCTTCCAAGATTTGATGATGTCACGATGGAGGGACATGTACTGGGAACTTTTGTCCGGCGCGGCGAACCCGCCACCAATGTTCATGGAAGGCTTACTTGTACCAGTCCCGAAACCCGCAGGAGGAACACGACTCGACAGTTATCGGCCGATCACGTTACTCAATTCCGACTTCAAGATTTTCACACGCCTTCTAGCAGTGCGACTCAAACATGTCTTACGAGACATTGTTTCCCAAGAACAAACATCTTTAGGCGGCGATCGTAATATGCAGACAGCCCTCAGTGAATATCGAGATGTGATCGCTGTGGCAACACACTCGAGGCTGCCAGGCGCTTTAATCTCCATCGACTTCAAACAAGCGTCTGACCGCGTCAATCATGCATTCCTGAACGCAGTGATGAACCGAATGGCAATTCCCCCGACGTTCACGCAAGTGGTTATGCGGCTCCTTCGTGGAGCAACGTCCAGACTTCTCGTCAACGGCAGACTTACAGAACCTATACGGATTGAACGCTCAGTACGGCAGGGTTGCCCCTTGTCGACGGTGCTTTATGCCATTGCGATGGAACCACTCATTTGCGGATTACGGCGACGTTTGACAGGTATTCCACCCCGGGGTCATATGTTCCGCTGCCGAGCTTACGCGGACGACTTGGCCCTCGTCGTACGTTCAGCGGCCGACGTACAAGCTGCGATGCAGTGGATTACCAGTTACAGTGCAGGGGCAGGGAGCGCTATGAACGTGACAAAATCATGCACCATGAAGATCGGCCGCGACTTTCCTGCAGACAGCGTCGTCCCATTTCAACTGGTGGACACTCTTCGCTGTCTCGGGTTGCTGTACACGCGAGACATTCGCCGCACCTCGGCGATCAATTATCGGGCGCTGCTGCAACGCATCCGGGCCAACATACAAAATCACATTCTACGCCCGCTGAATATGTGCCAGAGAGTCACCTTCGTCAATAACCATCTGGCAACCCGGATACCCCATATAGCGCAGATTCTGCCCATCACTGCGACAATGGCGGCCAGATTACAGGCGGCTTTCGGCTATTTCATTTGTTCTGGACACATATTCAAAGTCCAGTATGAAGCTCTCACCTTACCGAAGCGGGATGGTGGCCTCGACCTGGTTAATGTGAGAGCCAGGACTACGGCACTTTACACCAATACTGTGCTCCGGTTATGGAAAAGCCAAAATGCTAGTTTTACTGGAACGTTGACCACCGAGCTCGCACCTGTTTCGAGACGCCCACCGACGTCTTTGGCGCACATCCCACCTCCGATGTCACATATCGGCCGTTTCTTTTTGGAGTAAGCTACATATGCACCGAGCTCCCCAGGACCAGGAAGACGACCACCCGCGACATCTACCGCCTTCTCCGAAAGTCTCCACCACGCAGCCCCGCCGAAACACGTCAACCTCAGGTTTCATGGCCTACAGTTTGGAAAACGATCCACCAACCATATCACACCACTGACACCACCTCTATGTGGTACCTTCTCGTCAACGGCAAGTATACTACAAGACAGAAACTGCATCGTATCGCACTGGTGGACTCACCCCTGTGCTTCAAATGCAATGTCGAAGATACAGATTTACATCGTTTTGAGTGTGGGCCAGCAGCAGCTGTCTGGACCCTCGTACAGAAGATTGTGGCTTTCTACCTCCGAGTACCACCACATCATGTTTCTCCTACTATAATGATATATCCCGACACGACCTACTTTCCACCGGCTAAGTGGCACGCCATCACATGGATCAGTGGCATGGCTGTCAACTACCTCTTCCGGGACGACATCGTCGATCCGGCGGACTTCTGGACACGCCTCCAAGTACGTCACCACACCCTTCGAAGACATCGACACTATCGGGCCACTTTCGCGAACTATTTACAGAGTATTTTCACCAACCCGCCTCAAAGCTGGAATCTCAACGAACATTGGCAGCCAAGACTGGACGATCCCACGTTCCCCTTCAATGGTCAATGATGCATTTTGTTCTGATGGCGCGCCAAAGTGGAGCATGGCGCGGAAAGTATTCCTATTTTATTTCACTTCTCTTTTCTCCTCCTCTTCTAAGTTTTTTTCTCCTTATACATGTTTATCCCTTTCACACATAGCTCTCTGTCTGCAGCCTATTTTGTTTTTCTTTCTCCTGTGCTCCCCCAAAACAAAAACAAAAAAGACTAAAAAAAGAGTTTGCTGCTGATGGTGAGACTGTATACTCCTTTATGTTAACAAAAAAAAAAAAAAAAAAGAAGATGGTAGAGCACTTGCCCGCGAAAGGCAAAGGTCCCGAGTTCGAGTCTCGGTCGGGCACACAGTTTTAATCTGCCAGGAAGTTTCTTATTCTACATTACTTTACATTTTAACATATTTAAATAATCAAAGCTTGACCACTTTCACGTTCTAAATAAAGTAACAAAAATATCCATTACATAATAAACGTTAAATTCTTTTACATAGAACCAATACAATATCCTTCTTAACTTTGAATATCACGGCCAGTAGCCTTCCACCAATGTCCTTTCTGATAAATAAATACAGAATAGAAGTAACTATTAATGATTAAACTTTACAACAAATATTCTATTACCGAATGATAAGGTGTCATGCTGTCATCGTTCAAAGTGTTTTATGTGGAGGAAATAATGATCTGACATTTAACTGAAAATGCTGATAATTTAAATTTACTATATCTTTTAAACGAATAAAGTTACGGAGTTGATTTTTACAACGTTTGTCATTGTAATGATGCGCTTTTAAATGAAATGTCAATCGTTAAGATCGACCAAAGTGTTCAGATTTTAGCATTCAGGTCTTTGTTACAAAATTTGTTAATTTCACTGTAACAGTAAATCCTAACCTATCATGGACTTGATCAATATTCATGTTTTATTGGGATCACCATGAAAATTTATGGAGGATGGCAGATTAAAATTACTGTGGCTTGGTTCCCTACACTACTACAGAATTAAATAGTTTTCATAAAAGTTTCCCTTTATGGCCGGTCTTGAGTCCGCCATATTTAACACTGCTACATCTCCATGGCCACAAAAGCCTTCTACTGGGTTTCCCTATGACGTAGGTTCTTGTCTCACTTACGCCTCAATAGGCAATAGACGCCTGTGAGTTTCTCCATCTCGTGATGAATCTGCGCCCTTTGCGGCATCCAGTACTGGATGAGAGGGATCTTTTACAATTCCTGAAGGCTGTCTCTTCCGGCCATATACTTAAATGAGAGCGCAATGCTCGGTAACTCACGTGTGGTACCAGATCGTCAGACGGACATGCAGATTGCTTAGATGCTTCCGTGCACCGAAATTGGTCCACTCTTCTCTTCGCTGACCTATGAGAGTGATATGTAGCAGTTTGTGGAATATGCCAAGACTTCTCTTTCCACTCATATAATTTCTCCCTCGAATCTTTTCCATTGCTGAGAATGTTGCTTAAACGATTCATTACTTTTTCAAGGGTAAGGCCAGATTAAGATTTCATCTCTTCTTTCTTCGGGGTTAGTACTGGTGTTTTCATACTAATATTCATGAAACGTTTCCTTACGCTTTCATTTTCTACAGTATTGGCTTGGTGCATAAGGTCGTAGCGTTTCCCCGTAAGTTTAACGAAAGCAACAGATACACATAACGGAGACTTCATCATAGATAATACATTCTCCTTCATTATTTACAACAGTGTGCCAACGTTGGGGTACCTTTTCGATTTCGCGGCTGCAGAGCTGTCGTGGTTTTGAGACGAAGAACTTGTCGAGCCATGTTCGGACGCAGTGTCATCCGGAAAGGAAGTTCCTGGAAGGTTGTTCGATAGAGAGCGGGAAGGTGAAAGTCTGACAGCGCAAAATCAGATGAATAACTCCCGTTGGGCGATTTTTTTGTCAGTCTAGCAGAGTACACCTGGCAGTAGCGTCGCTTAACGCAGTCTCCCTGGTCGGTGTTCGTGGACTGTGTCTGCAAGACGTCTCAGAAGTTGACAGTAAATGTCAGAAATGACAGTTTCACCTCGGAAGCGTTTCGTAGTACACCATACCTTTGCTGTTTCACCAGGTGCATAACTTTGCCTTTTGTGGATGCGCGTAGGTCTCTGTACGGTAGTTTCTGCTTTGCTTAGGTTAAACCATACCTTTCTACTGGTTAAAAGCACTCTTGGTTGCAATTTTTTTATTTTTTTTAAATATTTTTCAACGACGAGTTTCGCCTTATTTAGGCATCTTTAGATGCGAGTAACTGTTCTCGACTGTTACTCGCTCCTGTGAACGGGAACGCGTTATGCAGATCTTGGTGTCTCTCGCGTCCATCTAGAAAAGATAACCTGAAGATGCCTAAATAAGGCGAAACGCGTCGCTGAAAAATAGAAAAACTAAAATTGCAACCAAGACTGTTTTTAACCGGTACTGTTAAACACTGGCTTGCTGTATGCCACATATGGATTGGAAGAATTTCTATACCTTTCTGTACCTTGTTAGCATAAAGACAGAATTTCTTGTCACCAGTAACGATACGATATAGGAGTGATGCGTGCTGCTGACGAGCCAGTTGATGACGATCAAGCAGTGATGCCCATGTGGCTACCCGCTAGTTTTGTGCTTTTAGCTTATAGTGTGCGGTATCCACAGAACCAATGTCTGAACCTTCCGCATTGGAAGCAAATGCCGCACGTTGGTGAAACGAGCACAGTTCATTTCATTTGACAGTTCTAGAGTCTAATGACGTACATTATTGTGGATTAATGTGTTTAAACGTAGCCGGGCGCAGTGGCCGAGTGGTTCTAGGCGCTTCAGCCGGAAGCGCGCTGCTGCTACTGTCGCAGGTTCGAGTGCTGCCTCGGGCATGCATGTGTGTGATGTAGTTAGCTTTAAGTAATTCTAAGTCTAGGGGACTGATGAGCTCAGATGTTAAGTCCCATAGTGCTTCCAGCCATTTGAACCATTTTTGTTTAAACGATCTTCTACATACACCAAAGGTGTTCCTGAACGTAGAGAGTCTCTAGCGTCGAAACGATCCTCCTCAAAACGAGAAAACCGTCTTCTTGCCGTGCTCTGTCGAGTGGCATTTATCCTCATAAACGGCGCGCAAATGTTTCTTGATGCCTCCTCTACTGAAGTGAAACACAAGAATATGTCGGAGAAATGTTCCGATTTCTCCGTTTGGAACTCCATCTTCTAGCGGTCCACTCACCTCCAAATGGCAGTATGTAAACTCAAACAGCGACAGTGAACTGCAAATACAAAATTACAATCGTCAAATGAACAATAGCCCCCGGAATACCAACGTACAAAACAAAAACTATACGAACTCATACACCAACCTAGTAGTACCTCTGCTGCCTTTAATCCTTTCCACCATTGTCCAAGTTACAGGTTTCTCGCAGTCTTTAATTATTTTACGGTGTACAAACCTTGCGTGATGAAGCATTTCCCTCGGTAGCAAAAGCACTGATTGGCTGAGTTACGGCGGTACGCTCGCTGTGGGAGTGCGGACGTTTCTGGGACGCACATTCGGTTGCAGAGGCGCGTCGGAGGGCTTTTGGGAGCCGCGAGATTACTCTGTCTGACTTATCTGTAGGCGGCGAGCGTCGCGATAGCTGCGGCCAACTCGGCCCGTTACCGGCAGGGCCCCCGGGGTAAGATAACGATGCGACGCAGCTGGCGAGCCTGCTGGCCGCGATAACATCGGCGCGGCCTGCAGTAACTGCGTCCGGGCGTGACTCCACGGCGCCGACGCTCACCTCTTCATTAGCAGCGCCACCCGCGGGAGGTCAGCGGACGTACGGGGCGTTGTACCGGGCCCGAGCCGCCACCTGTGTTATCGGACCCCCAGCGTACACCACTGCCGACTCGTCCACGCTCTGCATCTGCAGTACGTAAACAGGATGCTTCCCAGCTCATATTGCGGGCTTCTAGTAGATAAAGTTCTGATAAGGAACCCGTGTCCGGAAATGCATCGTTTGGATATAAAATAAATTTGAAGATTGGCTCACTTTCAGATCTCCTGTTTCGCGGCACACATACACACTGAGCAGAGGGTGCCATCGTCATTCCCTATTGTAATTATGACACCATTTACCTTTTTGGTCAGATTACAGCAACGGCTGCTAGAAACTGGTACCTTCCCAGTTACAGTCTGCTTAAAATTAGAGATTGACAGCTACGACGGAAATAGTAGAGGTGATAATAGGTTTGTGGATTAATAAATAAATCTTCTGCTACCAGTCACGATTTTTCTTTATTTTCCTTTTCGCACGACGCGTTTCGAGAAATAATTCCCATTTTCAAGTTCCTTTTTTTGTGAGTATTAAGCCATTTCTTTTGATTTTGTCAGTGTGTGTGAGCCTGCTGACAACATCAAAAGAAATGGCTTAATACCCAAAGAAACGCATTTGAAAATGGGAATTATTTCTCGAAACGCGTCGTGCGAAAAGTAAAATAAAGAAAAATCGTGACTGGTAGCAGAAGATTTATTTATTGATACACAAATCTATTGTTTATACAGTCGCAGGCTTTAAAAAACCATTTGTAATGGATCAAATCAGACATCTATGCGAGAGGCGTGACACGATTTCGCCAATCCAATGAGACTTCTTAGAGCTACAGTCGCAGCAAACACCCGCAGTTGCCAAAACCCGTTTCTTCTCCTCTCTTCCCTAACCTACACACACACACACACACACACACACACACACACACACACACACACACACACAAAACCAACACCACGTGCTCCCGTGCTTGCAGTGCGCTAGAAGGAAGTTCATTGGGGGGGGGGGGCAACAAGTACACTTCCACTTCTTTGTGTTGGCCAGGGGACTGCCATATGAGATCAGCCGAGAGAAATAGCACATATTATAGATATCGCTTTTTACAACATAGCTGGTGCAATACTGAAGTACGTTTTTTCAGTATGGCTTTTATATCGCTCACAGTATAAGTGGGCCAATTAAAAAAAAAAAAAGTCTTCTCTTCGGGATAAAGACGGATAGATCTTGTAATCTCATTCTTGTTATGCTAGAAATGAATACGTGAATCAATAATCTTAACAGCAGGTTAATTATAAACCTAACGACTTGTTTCTCGTAACAGTACTAAACGGGCGACTTCTTGGTACGTGACGCGCAAGTGCACCGTTATGCCTCACATCTAAATGAAATTATATCGTATTAGGAAATACTGACAGTGTTCCGGTATTATATACAGGCTCACAGGTAGATGATATTTTCCTTGACTTCCGGAAGGCGTTCGATACAGTTCCGCACTGTCGACTGATAAACAAAGTAAGAGCCTACGGAATATCAGACCAGCTGCGTGGCTGGATTGAAGAGTTTTTAGCAAACAGAACACAGCATTTTGTTATCAATAGAGAGGCGTCTACAGACGTTAAAGTAACCTCTGGCGTGCCACAGGGGAGTGTTATGGGACCATTGCTTTTCATAATATATATAAATGACCTAGTAGATAGTGTCGGAAGTTCCATGCGGCTTTTCGGGGATGATGCTGTGGTATACAGAGAAGTTGCAGCATTAGAAAATTGTAGCGAAATGAAGGAAGATCTGCAGCGGATAGGCACTTGGTGCAGGGAGCGGCAACTGACCCTTAAGATAGACAAATGTAACGTTTTGCGAATACATAGAAAGAAGGATCCTTTATTATATGATTATATACTAGCGGAACAAACACTGGTAGCAGTTACTTCTGTAACATATCTGGGAGTATGCGTGCGGAACGATTTGAAGTGGAATGATCATATAAAATTAATTGTTGGTAAGGCGGGTACCAGGTTGAGATTCATTGGGAGAGTCCTTAGAAAATGTAGTCCATCAACAAAGGAGGTGGCTTACAAAATACTCGTTCGACCTATACTTGAGTATTGCTTATCAGTGTGGGATCCGTACCAGATCGGGTTGACGGAGGAGATAGAAAAGACCCAAAGAAGCGCGGTGCGTTTCGTCACAGGGTTATTTGGTAACCGTGATAGCGTTACGGAGATGTTTAGCAAACTCGAGTGGAAGACTCTGCAAGAGAGGCGCTCTGCATCGCGGTGTAGCTTGCTCGCCAGGTTTCGAGAGGGTGCGTTTCTGGATGAGGTATTGAATATATTGCTTCCCCCTGCTTATACCTCCCGAGGAGATCACGAATGTAAAATTAGAGAGATTCGAGCGCGCACGGAGGCTTTCCGGCAGTCGTTCTTCCCGCGAACCATACGCGACTGGAACAGAAAAGGGAGGTAATGACAGTGGCACGTAAAGTGCCCTCCGCCACGCACCGTTGGGTGGCTTGCGGAGTATAAATGTAGATGTAGATGTAGAAATGTGATGTATTCTTAAGATTTCGTCTGCGTAACGTGTTCATCAAACTTTAGCAACAGAAAAGTTTCGCATATGTGGAATGTCCGCTAATGTCTTGTAGCGAATAGGTTTGAGAAGGTCGTGTGCAGGATCCCGCTTGTGGCGGGGGAGGGGGGGGGGGTGGACTTCGTGCTCGATTCCTTTTAATGTAGGAATTTGCAGTAATCAGTTTTTAATTTATCCCGGACCAGCGACCGTTTAAATACAGCCACTCGAACATCTGTTTTACTGTAACTACGTTAAGCATATTAAGCAAGATTTGAACGACGAACCGTAGCTGGCGCCCAGGCAAATTGTGCTAATCGGTTAAATCCTTCTGCATAAGATATTTATTTTGCTGAAATTAATGCTCACGTAATGCCACCATTTGTATGTGCACTGTTTGGATTTGCGTGCAAATACGTAAAACAAAAAAGTTTCTCTGCGAGGTTTTTGAATCGCGCTTCTCTACTTTAAATTTGTACGAATCGCTTCAAACTTTGCGCTAACGTAAGTAAATTGTAAAAGTCAAAACGTAATTTTTTTCAGTAGTAATATTTATCCGTTGTCGGGACACGGGGGTTTAACGTCGAGCTAAAGGTAGCAAGTAAAAATCATTCTTACGTGAAATGAATTTGCGGAAACGGTTTAAAATGTCTCAGATAAATGAAAAACGCGTTCTAACGATAAAATTGAGAATTTGCTTTCGAAACATGTAGCTTCCTTCGGACTTTACGTGAAAAAACACGTTTTTATGAGTTTTTTTTCCTTATGCACACCACTTGTATGTTTCAAACTTGTGCGGATTGTTCAAATTTTGTACAAAGATAGATACAGACATTTAATTACGGGTTGTCCTGTACTTTTGTGAAAGATTTATAATTTGCCACGATGTAAGCAACATGATTCGAAAGACAGTAGAAAAAACCTGTACAGGATCAGTCGTCGACAGGCTCAACAAAAATCTGCATCGTTTGCCAGCTTCATTGTAGTAGAGCGAAAATTGTGAACCAAAATGAAAAATGTAAAAATGAAAAATATCGTAGCACAAAAAATGCGAATACGTCTTGGGTATAATTAGGGATGTAAAAGAAGGGAACTAGCTTTTCGACTTAATATAGCATTTAAGTGAAAACTGCTTGACATATTCACGCTTTTTTACGAGTTACCCTTACTTCCCAAGCGCAGTGACCCTCATATCTGCAAGATCTTGGCACGCCTGCCTCTTACAGTTGATGCGGTCCCTAATTCTGTGTCCATAACCCAGAAGATTCGCCAGCCATAGTAAACAATGTATAATGTCATATGGCTGGCTACCGAGCATACATCTAACAGCTAAAAAAATTTTCCCTGGGTGGGTAAAGTTTCTAGGGTAGACTTGCTCTTGGGTATGACATCATGTGTCGTGTTACATTACTTCACACGATGCATTATATTACATAATACTCAAGCGTGACGACGTCAAGATGTTTTGATGTTGGAAGCTGCCACGTAAGTGGAAAAAGTTAGTTCCTCTCCTAACATCACTAACTGTACTTAGGACATACTCACTTTTTGTGGTATAATATGAGCAGTTCTTATTCTGTTAATTTACTACCGCAAATAAAACTAAAATGAAAACATAGTGTATTTCTTCCAGAATACATCGATGCCAGATCCATATCTGCATACTGAATGGTTTGCCCGTTTCAGTAAGTTGAGTGAGATGTGAAATTACATTTGCATTCCCCGAGGGCCGGAGCAGCTGTTCTTTGCGATGTGCGTGCGCCTACGTGAGTGTCAGTCCTAAAGGAATTTTGTACACACTGTAGAAGAGTTCACTGCGATACTCCAAAGAGCACAGCTACATTTTTCGACTTCGTAGAGGACGCCTTTGGTCAAGTTAGAAGGATCCCAATGACGAGTATTCGAAACATTGCCCACGCCGTGGGCAACAGTAAACCACACAAAATTTGCAAAATTCAGGACTGCTGATATTTTTTAAAATATAGGGGAACCCGATATATTGACATTTAAAAAAATTCATAGTCGACTCTCTTTAAATCGATAAAATTACTTGTATTGACGGAAAAGATATCGACATACCGGTCAAAAAGAATATTGGCCGCACATTGTAAATGTATTGCCTCTAATAGAGCTGTATATTTAGCTATTGATTTATTATTAGATATTGTGTACATCAACAGTTTAGCAGCCTGGTTATCCTCCAGCCTGGTTATCCCCTTCTGAGCAAGAACTGAAAGGAGAACGGTGCACGTTCACGCTTAGCGATCACCGGTTTGCTGACAATGTTAAGTGTATGTAGGTGGCACAATAAAAGGTGTCCGCTGGGCTACGTTGTTCGGTTTCGTCACATATCGAATTTGTCTGGAACACTTCAGGTCGACTTCCTTGTTGCTTCATTTCTGTAAACGCCAGCGGCGTAACAGCTGCAGTGTTAAAATTGCGTAGTGAAGTTGGAATCGTGCCTCGGGCATGGATGTGTGTGATGTCCTTAGGTTAGTTAGGTTTAGGTAGTTCTAAGTTCTAGGGGACTGATGGCCTCAGACGTTAAGTCCCATAGTGCTCAGAGCCATCTGAACCATTTTTCTATTGGTAGCGCCAATGACGTCAGTATTTCCTGTCACACGTCTCCACCAATGCAAAGACCAATCATGTCATTTAGATTTTTGTTCCTAAGTTTTAGCAACTGTCTTTGAAGAATATCGATGTGAAGAAATAGCACACTGGTGTGCGATTTCTTCACATCGAAAATCTTGTTATTCCATTCACACAGTCACCCCCAGTGCAAAAGGACTTCTTTGTTCCATCTATACGTGCTTCACACAGTCAAAAAGAAATCTGGACTTTATGAAAGCTGAAAAATTGATAAGATTTCTTACACAGTGAAAATAAAATAATGTTCTACTACAATGTCAAAAGAACAACTTCAAATATTTGTAGTAAATTGCCAAGAAAATATAATATGAAATGAAAATGGCGGCAGTCGGTATTGACATTTCGATATCGATAAATCGGCGTATCGGCGAAGAACGTCCCCTATAATTATCGATATCTTTAGGAAAGATTTAGATATAATGATAGTTTACTACAGTCGTAATACACATTGCAACACATTGTCTTCGTGATAATTCCGAAGATACCGATTTAGGTTCACCGAGCTTCTGTTGATTGGAATATACTCTTTGGCATTGTCAAGTTAGCCACGATGTAATGCAGGATGGGAAAGCTTGTCTACAACTTAGAGAATATACTACAGCTACAACATATTAAAGTGTGAAAGAGGAGCAGTAGGTCAGAAATGATACAGGGCTGTAGCCTATCCCCGATGTTATGGAAACTGTGCATCGGGCGAAGTGTAAAAGGAACCGTGAGAAATTTGGAGATGGGATTAAAACTGTGTGGTTGACCGGGTCTGTAAACTTGAAGCTTTGGCTTTCACGGGCGAGTGTCGTACCGACTGAGCTATCCAGGCACGATTTTCAACACGCCCTCACAGCTCTGCTCCCACCATTACTTATCTCCTAGCTTCCAAACTGACGAGAAGTTACCGCTGAGCACAATTATACACTCACAACTGGAAACAAAAATTGAAGACGTACTGGACCTAGATGAGTTTGGTTTTTTCAAAAGGAAAATCTATAAAAGGAATTACGACTTTGTGCAGACAGACTGAAGAAACAAATCCGGTATACGTGAGAGAGGGACTCGCGCACCGAGGGTTTCGCACAAACTTATTTGTGTATGTAGTTGTGTCATCCGTCACAGGAATCGAGAGTCCGACGATTTTTGCCTGTTATCGGGATCTGTACATGCCAGATATACGTCTAGCCAGTCCTGAGAAAAAGGCGTCTTAACCGAAGGGCAGACTGATTGTCAGTTTTTCAGGTTTTTTCCTTTACTTTTACTGTGAAACCTTAATTTTTGCCAAATTTCGGGGTTCAAGGTCAACGGGACGTATTCTACAGGTTTTGAATAGCGAGTCTGCGCATTTCAAAACGGCTAACATAAATGGCCGTATAATTTGACTGAACTTATTTACTTCACTGCCAAGAGACCATAACCTTACTCCGTAACATAAATTTCAACTTGATAAGTCTCCCCGTTCCTGAGAAAGGGGATCTTCGCAGACGGACAGACAGTCGGACAACAAATGACAATTTTTTTTCGTGTGACGTAATAACAAATTAACAATTTTCAAGGTGCACTGTAAAATTTACTTCGTGCCAAATTTCTTGATTCTAGGTGAAAAGTCGGACATAAAAACAGACAGACAGACAAGCAACACACATAGTTTTTACCGACTCAGATACAGAACCCTAAAAATCTGTATAACTGTCTTCGTGGACAATGTAAGGTACATTCAGACGGTGTATAAAAAGTGCACAATCCCTGGTGCGAGTGCTAAAAGTGGAAAAAAAGTCTGTGTTGAGAAGGGTGTAAGGCAGAGTTAACACCGCTATTGTTCAAGCTGTATATCATGAAAGCAATAAATGGAATGAGAATAATATCGAAAGAGGTGTAATAGTTTAAGAGGAACCAGTTATAATGCTGAAGCTCACTGGCGTACAGCCTTCCAGGCGCAGGCCATTTTGACAAGGACGAAGTTTGTTCCAGCTCAAAATGTGGCTTGTAGATGAACAAAGCAAAGACGAAGGAGAAGAGTACGGAAGAGGAAAACAGCGAGATGGTTAACATCAAAATTGACATCGAGACACTGGTAAAAGAAGTGAAACGATCTCCTGTCTAGAAAGCAGGGTACACAAGATAAACGATCAAGAAAGATGCCAAAAGTTGATCGCCAGGGACGAGAAAAGCTAGTCTCTACAGAAGAACTCTACTGCTATCAGGTGTTAACATAGAAATACTGAAGAAGACTCTCAAAGTGTACGATTGGAGCACATCATGATATAAAAGTGGATCATCTGAAAAGCGTAGAAGTTAGAAACCGGGAATGTTGTCCTCTGCGAGCTTGTTAATCGCCACGTGAACGAAATGAAGAAGTGCTAAACAGTTTATCTGCCGCATGAAGCCTGTGGAATCCCCACACCACAAGAAGGGACGGGCTATTGCGTGTGCTATGGCAACTTGGCGCTTGAAGAAGCGGTAGAGCAGGGAAAATGTAGGAACATCTACATATACGTACATACTCCGGAAGCCACCGTATGGTGAGTGTCGGAGGACACCTTGTAGACTTACGAGTCGTTCCCTTTCCCAAACGACATGCAATGAGCGAGAGAAAGACGGCGATCTGTATACTTCCGTATGAGCCCTAATATCTCGGATCTATGTGGTCATTAAAATGAATGGATGTTAACGACAGTAGAACTGTTCTGCAGTCCGCTTCAAATACCGACTCTCCAATTTTTCTCAGTGTTGTTACTCGAAAAGAGTGTTGCCTTCCTTCCAGCGATTCCCATCTGGGTTCCCGAGGCATCTCCGTAAAGCATGTGTGTTGTGCAGGTCCGCCGGTAACAAATGTAGCAGCCCGCTTCTGAACTGCTTCCATGTCTCCTTTGATCAGCCATGGTACGGATCCCAAGCACCGGAGCAGTTCTCAAGAACGGGTCGCGCTAGCGTCCTGTTTGCGGTCTCCTTTACAGGTGAACCACACTTCCCCAAACTTCTCCCAATAAACAGAAGTCGACCATGCGTCTTCCCTACGACAATCCTCGCAACCCCTTCCCATTTCATATCGCTTTGCAACGTTGCGCCCAGACTGTCAAGCAGGACACTACTAATGCTGTATCCGAACATAGCTTTACATAACATACATTGAAACGCCCTCTTAGAAAAATTAGTGAATTACTGTGCTGGAAAACCCTTTACTTTATTTGATTTTCAAACAGCTGAGCAGAACTGAACGTACTCCGACATTGCGCTCTTTACTTATTCTGATCAACACTAAACTGACACACAATATTTTTAGCGCAACGCAATCTGACTTTCAAAAATCCCTACAAAAGAATGGCCCTGACTAACAATAAACTATACCTTTCATGAATCACTTACCTCACAAAAATCTTCGTTACTGAAACTACTGTAATACAGCGTGCGCCAATACCGCCAGCTGAATAAAAGATTCTAACTACTGAAGGCACTAACTGCTGATAAACATAGTTAGCAAATGAAAGATTTTGATAGAGAACAAACAATGTATTTACCTTAATAGTGTTCAGTTCATGACATCCAGTCTTACAAATTTACTGTCTCTGATGGACACACGTCCAGATCATCCGCTCTCAAAACTCTGCCATCTCTCTCCCCACATCCACCACTGCTGGCGGCTCACCTCCAACTGCGCAACTCTACGCGCTGTTAACAGCCAACTGCCCAACACTACAATAGCAAATTCCAACAATGCAAACCAGCCACAGACTTCACACAGCACAGCCAGTGATTTTCATACAGAGCGCTACGTGGCGTTACCAACATAAAAACCTAAAGAGCCTACTTACATAGAACCTAAACATTCTACTTACATCATCTCTAGCTTGATCAAATGAAATAGAAATTTTGTCTAAGGTACTATCCTCCAACAGCCATCCAACTGTGACACCTTACCGTACAGCATAGCATCATCAGCAAACGACCTCAGATTGCTGCCCTTGTCTCCGATGAACACTCGTCGTCGAGGACATCATGCTGAGTTCAGAACGATCCACTCACACATCTGGGAACCTATTCTGTATTCTCGTACCTTCGTCAGCAATCTGCAAGGAGATACTGTGTCAAATGCTTTCCGGAAATCTGGAGATATGGAATCTCTCTGTTAGCCTTCATCCACAGTTCGCAGTATTCATGTCACGAAAAGGCAAGATGAGTTTCACACGAGCGATGCTTTTTAAAACCGTGCTGATTTGTGGACACAAGCTTCTCCGTCTCAGGAAATTTGTTACATTCAAGCTGAGAATATGTTCAAGGATTCAGCAACAAATCCATTTTAGGGATATCGGTCTGTAATTTTGCGGGTCCGTTCTTTTATCCTTGTTATATACACGAGTCAGCTGCGCCTTTTCCAGTCGTTTGAGACTTGGCGCTGGGCGAGAGATTCACGATAAATGCAAGTTACAGAATTTTCCGGACCTGTTTTCAACTGTTTCAGTTGTTTCTCTACGCCAGGTATGCTTATTGCCATCTCGTCCATGCGAGAGTCAGTTCGACTGTCAAACGACAGTACGTTTATACGATTCTCCTGCTTGATCGATTTCTTACACGCGGAATTTAAATCACGCCAAGATTATAATTTGAAAAACAAATCGTAGAGGGCTCAGAGATGAAGAGAAAGACACAATATGGAAAAAGATGAAAGACAGCGTCAATCCCACTGAAAGCGTGCGAATTAGAAAAAGAGCTTTTTAGGCTTTCGTGACCTTTAGAGGTCCTGAGACTGTACAATCGATGCGTGGGGAGTGGTAGACTGGATTGTTGAGGAAGAAGCGTGAGTGTGGAGGTAATGGAAGTGTCTGTTGTTGAGACGGACAGGAGGGGGGATCTGCCCCGGAGACGTGGGGGCTGCTGGGCTCCAGCAATTGGCGGAATCCGACGTCCAGCAGACAGCAGGCGGAGGCTTTGCGGCCAGCGGAGCTAAGCCGGACGCGATTTCCCCAGCGGCTGCGGCCGCTGTTGTTGCAGCTGCAGCGCCGTATGCTAGACTCCCGCCGCGTCTCGTTACGTCTCAGCTTACCTGCGCTCAGCTGTAGGTAAGGCAAGTGGCAGCAGACTAGCGTACCGAGATCTGTCCGCTCGGGCCGACGGTAGCAACACCAAAAAACCACTACTGCATTCCGGTGGACGTTCTACCTGTCACAGAGAATGGCAACTCTATTGACGTCAAGCTGACACGTACATAGATGTGATTCACTTACTGTAAATTATCAATCTGTCAATCTGTGTTTAGAATAAGCACACATAATATGTTCAGTTTTGCACAAATCATGGCATTATGTATTTATGAAGACATTGACAGCTGCTAAACCAATACTAAGCTTCTGAAAATGACAAACAAATTTGTCGTAACCGGTAAAGTAAAATAAAAATATTTGCAACTAACGGTTTAATTGTATTCTGAAATATACAAACATCGAAAAAAGTTTGGCATCACGTCGGTTCCGAGAGTCCAGAAAACTGTACAGAAAATTGGAACGGAGATGAACATAAACTTCATTTCCGTCCTTTTTATTGCTAATGAAAACCACACATGGCATGTTGTACCACCATAAAACGAGACCTTCAGAGGTCGTGGTCCAGATAGCTGTACACTCCGGTACCTCCAATACTCAGTAACACATCCTCTTGCATTGATGCATGCCTGTATTCGTCGTGGCATACTATCCACAAGTCTACCAAGGCACTGTTGGTCCAGATTGTCCCACTCCTGAACGCCGATTCGGCGTAGATCCCTCGGAGTGGTTGGTGGGTCACGTCGTCCATAAACAGCCTTTTTCAATCTATGCCAGGCGTGTTCGGTAGAGTTCCTGTGTGGCCACTCTAGTCAAGAGAGGTCGTTATCCTGTAGGAAGTCACTCACAAGATGTGCACGACTGCGGCGCGAATTGTCGTCGGTGAAGACGAATGCCTCGCCAATGTGCTGCCGGTATGGTTGCACTGTCGGTCGGAGGATAGCATTCACGTATCGGACAGCCGTTACGGCGCCTTCCATGACTACCAGCGGCGTACGTCGGCCCCATGTAATGCCACCCCAAAACAGCAGGGAACCTCCACCTTGCTGCACTCGCCGGACAGTGTGTCTAAGGCGTTCAGCCTGACCGGGTTGCCTGTAAACACGCCTCCGACGGTTCAAAATGGCTCTGAGCACTATGGGACTTAACATCTAAGGTCATGAGTCCCCTAGAACATAGAACTACTTAAACCTAACTAACCTAAGGACATCACACACATCCATACCCGAGGCAGGGTTCGAACCTGCGACTGTAGCGGTCGCGCGGTTCCAGACTGAAGCGCCTAGAACCGCTCGGCCACCCCCGCCGGCCGTCTCCGACGATTGTCTGGTTGAAGGCATATGCGACACTCGTCGGTGAAGAGAGCGTGATGCTAGTCCTGAGCGGTCCATTCGGCATGTTGCTGGGTCCGTCTGCATCGCGACGTCGGGAGTGCAGTTCCGCATCATACAGCTTATAATGCACAGTTTTAGTCGTAACACGACACGCGTGGATACTTCCCTTGTTGAGAGCCCTTCCAGGCACAAAGTAACAATGCGGATGCTATCGAACCGCAGTATTGACAGTGTAGGCATAGTTGAAAACAGGCAACACGAGCCGTGTACCTCCTTCCTGGTTTGAATGACTGGAACTGATCGGCAGTCTGACCCCATCCGTCTAATAGGCGCTGCTCATACATGGTTGTTTACATCTTTGGGCGGGTTTCGTGACATCTCTGAACAGTCAAAGGGACTGTGTCTGTAATACAATATCTACAGTCAACGTCTATTTTCAGGGGTTCTGGAAATCGGGGTGATGCAAAACTCTTTTTGATGTGCTAAAATTGTATCTATGAACAAAATAATAACTTAAAATATGTTTGTGTCAACGTTTATTCGTTATTTCTCTTCCGCACGCCCGTACAAATGTTTCCACGAATTTTCATTTTCCTACAATCAGTCGTTTTTCGCGAGGGCGTCTTGTGTAGCGATAGTTCACTTATAACGCCCCTACCATTACTCGTATAGTAAACTTCCATTTGCTTTTCACATGAACCGTCGTGCCGTTACAGTAAGTCTATCAGATGTACAGACCGTCCAACAGCTTCCAAACATACTGATCTGGTTCAGCTGTTTCGCAACGAGGACGGCTCAATGTGGCGGTAGGCATACCACGTAAAAATCTTGCGCTAGATACTAGAGCACTAAATATGGTGATATGCAGCATTATTCGATACCTGAACTCATCTGTAGATTTTGAGTTCTGCTCAGTCATTGACGACTTTACAGTTGTCCAAGAAATATCACATTTATCATCATAGGACGCTTGTCTTCTTGAAGACTTCTTTTCTTATTCGCCAATAAATTCTGCCTTAGAGCTTTCTGTATCGGTGATACTGTCCACGTTTGAAGCTTAGTGTTCACCCGAGGGCGAAAAGACTCTCACAATCTCACTAAATAAATTTCGTACGGCAGCAAATTCCCCGCGATGCTGTACAATACGGGTTTTAGCGGGGGAGCGGAACACTTTATTCCAGCGTAAGTAGCGGGATCCAAAAAGGACTCGAGACAAGCGGAGGCTACGCCGGCAGAAGTTTGTAATGACCGCAGCTCGCTCCGTAATAACACGGGCGCAGGCCGAGCCTACTTAGCGGGGCTTTCGTTCCTCGGCGACAAGGCAGCTTAGCGAATATAAGTTCCGCAACCCAATAACAAGGAGGTGTGCGGCGGAGGGTGCGCCCAGCCTCGCCGCGCCCGACGAAGTTGTAATTCAATCCGGCGCGTCTGAGTTATTGCAGGAGGCAGCCCAGCCCCAGTCCTGGAAACTCCAGACGATAACTGGCCGCCGGTAACAAAGTCGGGGCAACGCCTCAGCGGGCGTGCATTAAGGTGGAGCGCGGATGCGTCTACTCGTGATTCGATTTCCGAGCGTCTCCCTCTGCAGCCGAGTTAATGTTGTCAATTTCTCTTTCCAAGATATTTCGGCATCTCCCCTCTTCGGCTACGCCGGGTATTTTACCTCCAACCAAACTGTGAACGGGAACGCTCTAGTGATTCTTTCCATTCGTGTTTTGGCGCAGCACTTAAATCTTTCGCCGATCTTCATCTACATGTACATGGATACTCTACAAAACGCACTCAAGTGCCTGGCAGAGGGTTCATCATACTACCTTCACAATAATTCTCTGTTATTCGAGTTTCGAACAGTGCACGGAGGAAACGAGCACCTATGTCTTTCCGTGCGAGATCTGATTTACCTCATTATATTGTGATGATCGTTTCTCTCTATATGGGTCGGCGTCAACAAATTATTTCCTCATTCGTTGGAGAAAGTTGGCGACTGAAATTTCGTGAGAATATTCCGCCTCCACGAAAAACACCTTAGTTTTAACGATGTCCACCCCAAATCCTGTATCAGGTCAGTAACACTCTCTCCCCTATATCGCGATAATACGGAATATGCTACTGCTGTTCTTTGAACTTTCTCAGTGTGCTCCGTCAGTTCTGTCTGGTAAGGATCCCGCATCGCGCAGCTGTGTCCTAAAAGAAAGAGGACGGGCAAGCGCAGTGTAGGCAGTGTCCTTAGTAGTTAGTAGTTACTTTTTCTAAGTGTCCTGCCAATAAAACGCAGTCTTTGGTTCGCCTTCCCCACAACATTTTCTGTGTGTTCCTTCCAGTTTAAGTTGTTCGTAATTGTAATTCCTAGGTATTTAGTTGAATTTACGCCCTTTAGATCAGACTTTTTTTTTAGCGTAATCGATGTTTAACGGAGTCCTTTTTGCACTTACGTGGATGACCTTACACTTTTTATTATTTAGGATCAATTGCCAATTTTCGCACCATAGAGGTATAATTTCTAAATCATTTTGGAACTTGGTTTGATCTTCTGATGACTTTACTAATCAATAAACGACAGCATCATCTGCAAATAACCTAAGACGGCTGCTCGGATTGTCTCCAAAATCGTTTGTATAGATAAGGAACAGCAAAAGGCCTATAACACTACGGTGGGGAACGCCAGAAATCACTTCTATTTTACTCGATGACTTTCCGTCAATCATTACGAACTGTGGTCTCTCTGAGAGGAAATCACAAATCAAGTCACAAAAGTGAGACTACATTCTATAAGCACACAATTTCCCTACAAGCCGCTTGTTTGTTACAGTAACCTTCTGGAAACCTGGCAATACGGATGTAGTTTGAAATCCCTAGTCAGTAGCACTCAACACTTCGTGAGGGTAAAGAGCTAGTTGTGTTTCACGAGAACGATGTTTTCTAAATCCGTGTTGACCGTGTGTTAATAGACCGTTCATAAAGTTAGAACACATTAAATGTTCCAAACTCCAGCTGCACATCGACGTTAATGACATGGGCCTGTACAGGGCTTCCCAGGGTCCTTAGTGGAACTCATAAAAAGCTACCTGTGAGGCAGAAGTTTCTCAGTAAAAACAGACAACACACTCTCAAGAAATAGACGCATCCGAGTAGGAGTACCCCAAGGTAGTGTCTTAGGGCGTACCTATCCTATACAAGCTATACACAGCAGACACCTCCACTGAACTGGCAGTGGAAACAGCGCAGTACGCTGACGATAGCGCCTTTTTCGCTCAGCATCAAGCAGGTACCTAGCAACAAGACGACTACAAAACGCCCTTGACAAAACAGACAGATGGGCCAAGAAATGACGCATAACACCGAACGGCTAGAAAACCCAAGGAATTAAGTTCACCCATACAAAAGGGAGGAGACCTCCACGCCGTCGCTCACTCCCGACCCTCCGTCTCCACAGGCGCAACACAGAGTGGCGAGCTGACAGAAAGTACCTCGGGGTGATTATGGACCGACGCCTCACGTGGCGTACACAGATAGAAGCCCTGAGGGTAAACGCAAGTCAAAGGCTCCACGTACGATACCCCATTCTAAACACAGAGAGCACTTATCAGCGAACGTTGGGGTTCGGGTGTACTGCAGTGTAGTGCGCCGTTCCTCGAATACGCCTGTCCTGTATGGGGTACGACGCAAAAACCCACTTAATCCGCTTCCCCACTGCTGCCGTCAACATATAACCTCTTAAGGTTTAGAAACCTCGCCCAAGCTTTCTACGATAGAGCTAGGCAATCCCCGAACGCACTGATAAGTTCCCTTGGTAACTACAACCCAAGAGATTCCCGGATCAAAACTCCCAAATGCCTACTAATACGAAAACTCGCAAACACACTACCTAATCCTAGATAAACCCAGGAAAACAAAACAATTCTCTCACAAAGCACAGGCCCTCAGAAAAAAAAGCCATGACCATCACCGTACCACTCCAAAAGGCAGAAGTAAATGTCGCCAAGACAAAACACTTCACCCTCTCAGCCTTCAAGTAAGCTTATAGTAAGAGAGAGGCGACGCCACTACTTCTCAGTGAAGTAGCTCCTCACTTTGCCTCACAAGGGTTGAGTGCACCCTGCTTGGCAACAGCACTCGGTAGACGGATGGTCACCCTACCAAGTTCTAGCCCAGCCCAAACCTTCTTAACGTCGGTGATTTAACAGAACCGGTGTTAGCATGCTCTGGACCCATATAGTTTCATTTAACTAAAGCACCTATGCCTGGGTTTCAGGCAGGAGGACCCCATTTCTTTCGTCACTGAGGTGCTGTTACAACACAGTTGGAGAGCCTGTGCAATGCTGTTCGGAAACCTCGTTATTATATTGTCGACATATTGGCATCATCATTGGGACGTTTTGTTGAAGAGCCGGTCTGGTGGTACTCGGGGAACTGCCGCCGCCCCTACTCGCGACGCAGACGCTCTCGGCCGCCGGCAGAGTAAAAAGGCGCGCCTCGGAGGTAGCGCGTCTCAGCTGGCGGCGCCCGAGCGTTGGCTGTTAGCGTGGCGGGGAATCGGGTTATGCGCGGCGGTGCGGGGGCGAGCGCTGATCTAATCCCCCGCTAAGAGCCGCGGGCGAAGTGAAGACACTGCTGCCGCTCTCCGTTCTCTGCCGCCGCCGCCGCCGCCGCCACAATCAATATTTGGAAATCGCACCCCCGGCGCTCACACTCGCTCGCCGCCACACCCTTCCGCGTTATTCAGAGAGCAAATAGAGCCCGCGTTAGCGGGAACCTCCAGTCACGGAATCCCTATGCAAACAGCAGCGCGCGCCAGCTGCCTCGGTGGGCGGACACGTCCTGTATGATAAACTCGTCACAACTGTTTGCTTAACGTCGAGGACTAGCGCATCGAACCGTGTCCCCGGTTCTAGTGGACGAGATCACTTCCCACATTTCCCTTGCATCGGTTTCTACGAGGGGCGATCACTAAGTAATACGACACTTTTTTCTCGGCCAATTTCGATGGAAAAAATGCGGGATAATCACGCTTCAGCCCTATAGTTTCATGAAAAGTTCCGACAGGTGGCGGGCTTCTTTTTTTTATATAGTCTTCTCACTACGAATTCCTCATCTCAGAGTATCACTTACAACATTCGTCCTCAATTACTTGCTGAATGCTGAGTGTATTCCAATCTTTGTCTTCCTTTACAGTTTGGTGGTCTACACGTGCCCAAAAAATGGCGTCTGTAGAGGAGCGTTCCAAGCAGCGAGCTGTCACTAAGTTTGTTTGGCGGAAAACCAGAGCATCGCAGATGTTCGTCGGGGCTTGCTGAATACCGACGTAAACCTGGCAGTGAACATAAGCAGGGCGAGTCCTTGGTGAGGCGTGAGGCAAGAAGGCCGCGCAAACGTGTCTCACCTGCCACAGCCCGCTGTGACGTCTGCAGTGCTGGAACGCCCGGACACTCTCATTCCAAGTGATCGATGGATCATAATCAGGCACCTCGCTGGACAGTTGTATTTCTCTGGCCGGCCACGGTGGCAGAGCGGTTCTAGGCGCCTCAGTCCGGAACCGCGCGACTGCTACGGTCGCAGGTTCGAATCCTGCCTCCGGAATGGATGTAGGTGATGTTCTTAGGCTAGTTAGGTTTAATTAGTTCTGCGTTCTAGGGGACTGATGACCTCAGATGTTAAGTCCCATAGTGCTCAGAGCCATTTGAACCATTTTTGTATTTTTCCGTTGATGGTGCTGACACCCTTGTCCACCAACAAGACGCTGCTTCCAACGTCGGCCAGTAGAGTGATACCTCGAGGGCATGGGTCCCTCCCAGGAAGGTGGCCGTCTCATTTAACGTAGTTTGCGTTGAAATACATAATATTGTCTAATTTGTATAACTGATAGAGCAAAGCAAACAGTCGTTCTTTCTTGCTGATTTATTTGGCAAATCCAGATTTCGGCCAGTGCCTAGCCATTATCAATGCACCTTTTTGTGTGTATTCATTACCCTTTAGTACTGAAAGAACTGACTGACGCCCCGACATCAGGGAACTGACATGCATTGAGACTAGAAAAGAGTGTACTGATAGTGGCTAGGCATTAGCCAAAACCTGGGTTTGCCAAATAAAACCTGTAAAAAAGGACGACTGATTGCTGTGCTCTAACATTTATAAATCAGATCACAGTGCTGAGTCCACCCACTTTCGTAATGCAAGGTAATCTGATAATATGGTGTACTGAAATCGTGAATAAAACCAGCCTGCCTTCAGAAAAAAAAGTAAATGTGTTAATTACTTACTGAGCTCCCCTCGTACATCTACTGCACAAGGAACCAAAAAAAAAAAGAAAATAGTCATGTCGATATATGCGATTGCAGTCTTTCTCGGCGTATTCCATTGATGAAATCTTCTCGGGTTATCAGCCGAGTGGTGGCGTCGTCTTGTCGCAACGTTTCGATGAGTTTCGTACCCATCATCTTCTGGCGAAGATGATGGGTACGAAACTCATCGAAACGTTGCGACAAGACGACGCCACCACTCGGCTGATAACCCGAGAAGATTTCATCAAAGTCATGTCGATTATTGCTGAAACAACGGGTTTTCTGTTAAACCGGCTCTTTTCGTGTCCACTTTAACCTGATTGTTAAAACTCTCGAAATAATTTTTTCTCCCTTGATATAACCGGTTTTCTGTTTTTAATTACTTTAATTTAATTTGTGGTAAGTTCCTATGGGACCGAACTGCTGAGGTCATCGGCCCCTAGGCTTACACGCTACTTAATATAACTTAAAATAACTTACACTAAGGACAACACACACATCCATGCCCGAGGTAGGACTCGAACCAAGGCACCTAAGACCGCGCGGATATTTTTTATTGCTGTTATTTCCAGTGATAAACGTAGATTTTGAACAAAGATTGAAAAGTTGTAATGAAAGCGAAGGAGCAGGAGATCACGATCGATGTGGGGTTGAGCATACGCCACTGCTTCATTGTCTCCAGCAAAGATTGCGAAGATGAAAGAGTCAGTGACAGCTGAAAGACAGGAGTTGATGACTTCCCTGCGTCAGCACTTTTAGATGATGCCAATTTTCCACCCTGAAGTAACCACAAAATTAAGAGTTCAGTTGTTATACCATTTATGTCCATAAAATTATAAGATCTCAGTCAAAGTTATCTTGTCTTCCAAGGAACGTTGTGAATGTTGTCTTCTCATTACGATGTCCCAACTTTCTTGTGCGTCCTCCCGTTTGTAATCTTTCAGAGCAAATGGAGTGCCGTCATCAGTCGCAGATCGCTGCTCACCCTATTCGTCAGACAGTTTATGTATTATAGGCTTGCCAGTGCATAAAGCCCCAATTGTTTTAACAGCCATTAGTGTCCACAGAGTGCTTCAGAATGACGTTTAAAAATTTAGGAACAAGTTTCTTGCACCAAAACAAGGAAACAATGCCCATAAACATGCGCTCTAAACTGCATACCTTAAGAGCTATGACTACTTGTCCAGTACGAGAGATGTGTTTCACTTCAGTAGAGATGAACAGGTGTTCGTAACTATTAAGGTATGCATTTTTATCTTGTTTGGCGTAAGGAATCAGCCCCCAAGTTTTTAAAATGTCATTCTGAAAAAATCTCTATAGGAAAACGTTTTTTTAGGTGCTTCTACTTTGATATTTTTTTCTGCACGTGTGCGAAGTTTCGAACAATTCTGACATAGCGGTAGTGCACCATCAAAATGGCATCTACGCGAGACACTCGTTACAAGTAACTTGAGCAAGTTGAATTCACTATTATGGAAAAAGAAATTGTGTTTAAGATCCGTAAACATTTGTGTGCAGCGTGATGGTACTCTTGGCCGACTGGTACAGACACTTACAAGAGTCTGTAAGTGCGTAAACTGAGCTCCGTGAGTTATTTAATAACGTGTATGGGCCGGCCGGACTGGCCGTGCGGTTCTAGGTGCTACAGTCTGGAGCCTAGCGACCGCTACTGTCGCAGGTTCCAATCCTGCCTCTGGCATGGATGTGGGTGATGTTCTTAGGCTAGTTAGGTTTAATTAGTTCTGAGTTCTAGGCGACTGATGACCTCAGAAGCTAAGTCGCATAGTGCTCGGAGCCATGTTTGAATACTGTGTATGCAACTACTAAATTGTCTTCTTTTCGTTACGTATAATTTTATTCAGTTAAAAACATCACAAAGTGTAAGATTTTATCATCTGCTTCTGGGTTTTAATGTCGTTCTGATGTATGCATCCATTTTTCATACGAATTTTCCCCCTGGCAGTCGAACTATAAATAGCAAATTGGAAGGAACTGCGAGACCACAACCGGCGAACACTGACTCACTAAGGCAGACAGTCAAGATCACTGGTAAGGTAATATTTTTTGGACGGCCAGTAACACAGACCATGTTGATGCAAGGGCCGGAACGGAGCTGGGGACAGCCTTTCCCCCCGCCGCACCTCTCGCAGGTGCTGAGCCCATCTGGCTACTGTCGACGCAGACGCAGCCACGTGCGACTGAACAGGTGCGCGGTTAGAAAGCCGGGCTGCGTGACGCGGCTCGGCTGCCTACAGATGGCGCTAACGACGCCATTAGGGGCAGGCTCGGAGGGTCGCCCACACGGAAGCACGCTCACTGGTCGCACCCGCGCTCCAGTGATATTATCACCACTACCTGCCACACACGTATCGCCTGCAGTGCATAGCCGAGCGAAAAAGATAGCCCAAATATTACGGGGCAGACAACAGCAGATGTGTTGTGTAGCAGGGCGTGTGGAAATACGCGATAACGAGCCAGCAGACCGAGCAACTGAGACCCTTGGGAAACACAGCTCGACGTCGAACCGTAGTGCGGAACAACTGTCAGAAATGGAGGAGTGGCTGCCAGTGTGGGAAGGGAGGACCAGCTGTGGTTGTCGAAGCCCACCACCGGCGTGTGGCGTTCCTCATCTCACTACGTCCACAGAGACACAACTGGGCGAACGTGAAACTCAGTCTTTCACTGTCGTTTGTACATGTTATATGTGAACCCAGTGAAATATCCATACACTAAGAGTCATTTGTTGTACATGAATGACTCCAATTACTTCAGCATGACGGAGAAAAGTAATTATACCTTCGTGGGAGATGAAGCAGCTCGTACAGGATAGAGTAGCATGAAGAGCTGCATCAAACCAGTCTCAGGACTGAAGACAACAACAACAATATTTTCAGTAAAGAAATAGTACGATTTTCTTCTGAACGTCAGCGAAATCATAAAGGGGACGAGGAGAATGTACACGAAACGATGTTGAAACAAAATGTTATTTGCACTTATACGAAAACAAAATGTTATTTGCACTTATACGAGCTCATCCAGATCACGTGCGTTGTGGAAACAAATGCGAGATGCTCACCGTTGAGACATTAAACTACTTCAACATTTTGAATAACTGGAATGGCTAGAGAACATACGAATGAGTAAAGACACATCTCTTTTCTCGTGCTCAAAATTTATTGCGTGTGAGTGGCTATGCCAATAAAACGTAGGAATGTGTAAATCAGTTTTAAAAAAATTAACCAGCTGTGCAGAATACATGCGTGTCGCCAATTACTTCTATTTCGCTGATTCAGGAAGTTTCTCATCTCTGTATAAAACGAAATGTCCTGATTGATTGACCTGTCATCTCCCACCCAAAAACGATTAGAGTAAAAACTTGAAATATGGAGAGAGTGTTGGTCCTAAACTGTAGGTGTCGATTAAGAAGGCATTTTTCGAAATTCCGCCCATAAGCGTATGAAATGGAGGATGAAAGGTTTTTTGAAAATAAGGTGTACTTATGGCAGTTTTGAAGCTAGGACTACGAAAATTGGTATTTGGTTGTCAGTCAGAAGTAAAAACGTACATGTTTCAGCATTTCTGGAAGTTCATCCCAAAGAGGATGAAGTATTGCTTGAACTTTTAAAAATAAATCATTATTAATGAACTGCTAAAGCATTTTTAAAGCTAAATCTATGAAAATTGGTATTTGACTTCTCGGTTGGAAATAAAGTAATGGAGTTTACAGTGAATGAGTTTACAGTGAATGAGTTTCTATGGGAATATCGCCACAACAACTCAAAAGGCAGGATTAACAAAATCCTCCGACACCAGTTAACAGAATCGCTTTTTGGTCAGAATTACATTTCGAAAAGACCTTGCTTCTATGGCCTTAATTAGCTTGAAGAGTTTGGAAGGTGTCGCAATTTGTCAACTAAATCAAAGGAAGCTTTTTATCAGTCACCACGACAAATCGGCTTTTTCAGAACTACATAAAAAAGAAACGAGTCTTTAATTAATCTTTCGGTAGGCCTAATGAATGTTTATAAAATTATTTTTCTTGTAATTACTACGCAGGTGCGCGCCAAGCAGCCAGCGCTATACTGGTCATTAGGCATGTAATTCCTCCTAACAGAGGCATAAATGAACTTCTTTAAGTTCAGTAAGGCAATGCGTAACTTCCTCATCAATTCATTCTTCTTTTCCTTCACTTCATACAAAATTACTTCATTAAAATTGACCACTATTTTAAGATGCAACCAAATTATCATTCAAATGCGGAAGAGCGTTTATGTGGAGCGAAAATCGACTGTGGGACCTGAAATCTGGCAGGAGAACACGCATTTGCAGAAACTGTACTGGAGCGTTTACGTGACCAATCAGACGCGATGATGCGAAACTGGTTTAATTGGGAAACAGATTTCCGGCAAATTGGGTTTCGGAGCACATATAACGTAGTGACTGACTGGTCGCTTCGCTAGAATGAAGTCACCCTGAAGCACAGCTTAATACTCTAACTGGAGAAAGCTCCAATCTGAGAAACCTGTGGCGTTCAAACCTCTACAATCCACATTTTAGCCGAATGGGTTTCGTATGTTGACGAGAGGGCAGAAGCAAATTTAAGTGGGTCTATGCGCTGTGTTGTAGTTGTTGACTCAAAGAAGCTTTCAAAATATTTTTCTGCGTCTCGATTTTAGGTTTCAGTTCGTTGCACAGTGTCTTGCACAGCGATCAGCTAGCCACTTCAGCTACCACTTGTACCGCTTTAGATATTAATAATGTTTGTTAGTTTGTGTGTGTGTGTGTGTGTGTGTGTGTGTGTGTGTGTGTGTGTGTGTGTGTGTGGGTGTGTCTGTGCCTGTGTGTGTACATTTTTAGGGATTTACTGTGTTTGAATTCTCGTTGACTACATTATTGTTTCACTAGTTTCAACTAAACTCCATGGAAAACATAATTTATTACTAAAGCCAAAGGTCTGTCGTGCACTCAAATCAACAAACTATCATCATCATCATCATCATCCTCATCTATAGCTTCTAGCTCAGTACTGTACAACTAAGCAACAAAGATTTGGCGCCATTGTTTCGGTGTATATGGATTTGTTGTATGGGTAGTCGAAGATGTGATACTTCATTTCTACAGTGTTGTAATTAATCTGCTGTAAGATAGCTGCTCTCTTGGGCATGGAGAGCTGCTGTACGATTGTTACTTCTAACGTAACTAGTAGCTTTGTTTTATTTAGCCTACGGTTTACAGAATTATATTTTAAAAGCACATACAATTATGCTGGTATAAGATAAGATAAAATAATATGAAATGAATCAGTGCAAGCAGGTACACAATCTTTCCAGGAACCCATGGGTAGCCGTGCGAAATGTGGTACAGTGTTTGTTCCAGTGTTCCGTAATCTCATTGGTCGTCATCGATAATTCTCTATTTGTGTAGCGTTGCTTTGATCACGGCGTGGCCAGTTCTTATAAGGTGGAGGGAGCTCCATATTTTTCTTGGTTGGTTCACACTCGGGTACTAGATGGGCATAGAAGGACGTCCACTGATCTCTTAGGGTATATCTTCATGTGGAGAGGTGGTTAGTTTCCCCAGATTGGTTCGTTAGAGGTGTATGTTTCTTATTTTATTATGGTAAAGCAATCCGTGTACTCAATCACTGTTTGAATTACTTGATACTTGATGACCTGGCGTTGCTAGATGAAACATTTCCGTAATTATTAAGTATTTGGGAATGGTCTATAGTATACAAGACTTGATTTCTCAATCTTATTAACATGGATTTATTAACACAACGTAAAGCAAGTTACTTATAGCACAAGAGATATACGTAAGACGACGTAACGGTCCCCACTCATGGTACATATATCTTATTACCCGCAAATACAGAGGAATTTATACACATCAAACTGCCACTTAGTTTATTAGTGCTCGCAACATCAGGCGGTACATGTAAGGTTGAGAAACGTAGGCATCGACGCGTAGGGTGGACACACTAAAGAAATCATTTACACATTTGTTCTAACATATAATAAAAAGTCACACTTGCAGATCCAACTCTTTTCATACATTTTCTTACTAAATTTCCTCGGATACTCGCTTTTTTAACACAATCTATAGTCTTTTGACTTACAGCTGTAGTAATCGAAACTTAATTGAATATATTAATTTTACATACATAAATGGAACTGTTTCAATGTGTTTAAATTTTATAATTGCTACTTTAACCATAGAATGTGAAACGTCCCCTTAGAAAAATTAATGAATTACTATGCTGATGAACCTCTTACATTATTTGATTTTCAAACAGCTGAGCAGAACTGAACATACTCGGACATTTCGCTCTTTACCTATTCTGATCAACAATAACTGACACACAATATTTTTAGCGCAACGCAATCTGACTTTCAATAATCCCTACAAAAAAATGGCCCTGGCTAACAATAACCTATACCTTTCATGAATCACTTACCTCATAAAAATCTTCGTTACTCGAACTACTGCAATACAGCGAGCGCCAATACTGCCAGCTAAATAAAAGATTCAGACTACTGAAGATACTAATTACTGATAGGCATACTTAGCAAATGAAAGATTTTGATAGAGAACAAAGAACGTAATTACCTTAATAGTGCTCAAAAGTCATAATATATATAGCAGTTCGTGACAAATTTCAAAACTCCGCCATTTGTCTCCCCACATCCACCACTGCTGGCGGCTCACCTCCAACTGCGCAGCTCTACGCGCCGTTACCAGCCAACGGCCCAACACTGCAATAGCGACTATTCCAACAATGCCAACCAGCCACAGACAGCACACAGCACAGCCAGTGATTTTCATACAGAGCGCTACGTGACGTTACCAACATAAAAACCTGAACGGCCTACTTACAAATGAAGTGAAAAAGAAAGGCCGACGAGTTGCCACTGATACCTCGAGTACTACAAAATTGTTATGGCTTTTGTGGCTACTGGTTGCCAGACTCTCTGTCTGGCCTCTGTACCGGGTTCTTCGGCCGACGTTTGTTTGATGATTTTCCTGACGTTTCGCCAGCACGAGTGGCCGGCGCTGCCGGAGGTTCAGCTGGTAGGCTGGAGTCGAGCTCGTGGCCACAGATTTTCTCCGCCAGCAGTGGAGGATTCTTTGGCGATGCCAGCCACTCGTGCTAACAAAGCGTTAGAAAAATCATCAAACAAAAGTTTGGAATTTAGAGAGCGTTTTACCTTTTCCTACGGCCCCCTAAGGCGAAATATTCTACGAGCTCGAAAGAGGCCTTTTCCTGCTTGTGTTCAAATAGTTGGAACCAAATGGGTAAACCCTCTTCCATGCCCTCCCCTTCTTAGATTTAAATTTGGAGTAGATCTACCTAACTCTTTAATTCTTACTTTCTCCTCCTAAGAGCTACTGGGAAAGCCCTCATCTACGGAATTCGCCATTTTGCTTGCACGATAGTTGACACACACATTCAAAGAAATGTACTGACCTGGTGCTGTGAGCAACATATTAGCACCCTGAGTGCAAGGTGGGGTGACGTCATATCGGAATATGAACACTCGAAAACAGACAGCTATGTCCCTTCTCTGAGTTGATCGTAGTGCCGCTGAGTTATTTCAGCACTCGGCACTGGTATTTAGTTATTGCACAGAGAGAGCCACAAAACATGTTTCCGCCTTACTTTCTTTTTTTCATTCTTTTTTTTTCTTAAGGTTTATGTGCCCACAACGCCATCATGCGGTACTTAATCACATGGTGCCGAAGAGTCACACTGTCTACCCCGTTATTACTGATGTTGTATCGTTGCTTATAAACGATCTGTCTTATACTACAAATCAGAAGTGAATATTGACAGCACATGGCTTTCAGTGCGACCCGCTTTTTGTCGTGTTAGTTGACACTGCGCCTCTAGCCGTGATGTGGAAGTACTGTAAACTCGACATTTGGCGAGCGTGACGAGGTCGGCACAACCTTTGGCAACAATGTGGGGCAGCCAGGAGCTGTCCGTCTGTACGTGTTGGAGCGGCGACGCACGCTGTTCGCTCGCCGGACCTCCGCTGCTCAAAAGCTGCGTGACGCGAATGGAAATAGGGGCGTGTCGGGCACAAAGCGCGCTGACCCTGCTCCGTGTCACATCAAAGGCCGGCCGCGTGAACTATGCCGCTCGCGCCGTACAAAAGGCGCCGGGCGGCCGCTAATTAATTTGCAGCCCCCTGGCACGCATCGCGTTTCGTGGAATGAGACAGCCCGCTGTGTGGTTAGCACTGCTACCGGCCCCACGTGGCTTCTTCCTGTTGTTGTCGCGCTGTCCAAACGCCGCGTCCGGCCTCAAATGTTCGTACTGCTGTTTGGAACTCTTTGTCAGATTAACGCTATTTGCCAAACTGGGATTCGAACGCCGAACCTCGCCTTTTTGGATGAAGCCACACCACATATTCACTTTCAGGCTGTCACTTGTCTGCTGACCTCCATATTCGGACATTAGGCCGGTCTGGATATGTGAAAAGTAGCTTCATCAGCAAAACAGACTGTTTGGATTGTTTCTTTCTAGCATATTCGTAGCGTACTATCATCTGCCTACAAAGCTCTTAGGAGTTGCACTTTGTATGCGTGGAAATGCACCTGTTTCTGCAGTATCTTCACCTAAGTGCTCTGAGGAATGCCCGTTACTCTGGAAACACGGCACGCGTGCTTCCGCGGACTGCGCTGAAATGCTGTGCGCGCGGTGATCAACACTGGCTGCCAGCCTACCGCCTCTCGTCCTCTCAGAAACACTGCCAGCCTCTTTCAGCTTTTCGCGCCGCCCTCTGTTGCCCGGCTCAGCCGGACCTCTACCATGGACTCTTGGGAACCGTCGCTGGGCTGTACTAAGCGGCCGCGTTTCACGAAACTGTCAGACACGGCGCGCTTTCTCGTAAGTGACACCGTCGTTCCTAAGTTACGAACCCTGTAACAGGAAAGGTACAGGGAAAAGCTGCTGTCAGCTCAGATGTAGAAGTGCGCATGACTTTAGCTACCATTTACAACTAGAGTTGTTGTAAAATATCGATCTATCGGTATTTTACGAAAAATATTGGTATATGTTGGTTATAGGATTCCACCAGGGTATCGATATATCGATATCAACCGGAAATATCGAGTCCCCATATTTTTGTTTCATGGTATATTTTTCCATAATTTTCGGTAAATATTTAAAGTTGTTCTTTTGAAAATATAGCAGTACATAATTTTACCTTTTGAGCTTTCATCAAGTCCAATCTTTCTCTTTGACTGTGAGAAACAAGTATGTGTGGCACAAAGCAGGTACGTCATGTGACGAAACCAAGCGACAGACCACTAGGACGTCTTCTACTGTGCCACTTACATGCAGTTACCATTGTTAGCAAAGTGGTTATCGTCAAACGAGAATGTACATCGTTTTCCTTTCAATTCTTGCTCTGAGTGGGTTATCCAGCATGTATGTGTAGAGAATATTTAATAATAAGTCAATTCTTAAATATACAGTCCTAAAACCGGCAGTTTATTTCTAATGTGCAGCCGATATTTTTATGTATAGGTACGACAACACTTCTGCAGTCGATATACAAAAAGGTACGGCCAAACGTTCAGGAAACATTCCTCACACACAAAGAAAGAAAATATGTTATGTGGACATGTGTCCGGAACCGCTTACTTTCCATGTCAGAGCTCATTTTATTACTTCTCTTCAAATGACATTAATCATGGAATGGGAAGACACAGCAACAGAACGTACCAGCGAGACTTTAAACACTTTGTTACAGGAAATTTTCAAAATGTCCTCCGCTAGCGAGGATACATGCATGCACGCTTCGTCGCATGGAATCCCTGATGCGCTGATGCAGCCCTGGAGAATGGCGTATTGTGTATCACAGCCGTCCACAATACGAGCACGAAGAGTCTCTACATTTGGTAACGGGGTTTCGCAGACAGGAGCTTTCGAATGCTCCCATAAATGAAAGTCAAGAGGGTTGAGGTCAGGAGAGGGTGGAGGCTATGGAATTGTTCCGCCCCTACCAATCCGTCGGTCACCGAATCTGTTGTTGAGAAGCGTACGAACACTTCGAATGAAATGTGCAGGAGTTCCTTCGCGCATGAACCACATGTTGTGTCGTGCTTGTAAGGGCACATGTTCTAGGAGCACAGGTAGAGTATCCCGTATGAAGTCATGATAACGTGCTCCATTGAGCGTAGGTGGAAGAACATGGGGCCCAATCAAGACATCACCAACAATGCCTGCCCAAACGTTCACAGAAAATCTGTGTTGATGACGTGATTGCACAATTGCGTGCGGATTCTCGTCAGCCCACACATGTTGATTGTGAAAATTTACAATTTGATTACGTTGGAATGAAGCATCATCCGTAAAGAGAACATTTGCACTGAAATGAGGATTGACACCTTGTTGGATGAACCATTCGCAGAAGTGTACCCGTGGAGGCCAACCATCTGCTGACAGTGCCTGCACACGCTGTACACGGTACGGAAACGACTGGTTCTCCCGTAGCACTCCCCATACAGTGACGTCGTCAGCGTTACCTTGTACAGCAGCAACTTCTCTGACGCTGACATTAGGGTTATCGTCAACTGCGCGAAGAATTGCCTCGTCCATTGCAGGTGTCCTCGTCGTTGTAGGTCTTCCCCAGTCGCGAGTCATAGGCTGGAATGTTCCGTGCTTCCTAAGACGCCGATCAATTGCTTCGAACGTCTTCCTGTCGGGACACCTTCGTTCTGGAAATCTGTCTCGATACAAACGTACCGCTCCACGGCTATTGCCCCGTGTTAATCCATACATCAAATGGGCATCTGCCAACTCCATTGCACCGACTGCAAAACCACGTTCGTGATGAACACTGACCTGTTGATGCTACGTACTGATGTGCTTGATGCTAGTACTGTAGAGCAATGAGTCGCATGTCAACACAAGCACCGAAGTCAACATTACCTTCCTTCAATTGGGCCAAATGGCGGTGAATCGAGGAAGTACAGCAACAGCACATGCTGACGAAACTAAAATGAGCTCTAAATGGAAAGTAAGCGTTTCCGGACACATGTCCACATAACATCTTTTCTTTATTTGTGTGTGAGGAATGTTTCCTGATAGTTTGGCCGTACCTTTTTGTAACACCCTGTATAGATATATCTGTACTTTCTGCGATATATCGACTGTCTGCTCTGATATTTCTTTTCAATATCGATATATTGGATCCCGACTTTTTATAAAAATACCAGCAGTCCTTCCTGCAACAATCCGCGTCGCTGTATCTAGCGCAGTTTCTTAGAAATAAATGTTCGTTACCATGGATGCCCTTCATGTAAAGTATCCAGGGTTGGATGATCTGCAACAACCGCTAAACACTGTTAGTGAAGAGCGCAGCGCGGTTTTTTAAACGTCAAGGTGACAAAATGGATGGCCGTTAGTAGAAACCGGGATGACACTCCGGGCAGTCTTCAACTCGGTACTGATAAGATCGAAAGAGTTCCGTTGCAGAAATATTTCGGGTGTCAGATCAACGGTAACTGGAATTTCTTGAAAGGAATTCGCTGCGGGGTTGAACAGGCGTGACGTTCTTTCCAGGAAATTAAGGAAGTTCTGACTAGCCGTGACGTAAGCACTGCTCTTTGCACTGGACTACTCAACATCTTATACTATACAATCGAGTCATGGACCCTTACCACCGTATTACGTAAGAAATTGGAAACATTTGAAATGCGGAGGTATCAAAGGATGTTAAAGCCCAAATGTCGCAGTACTGCGGCGTAATATCAAAGAGTCAAAAATTTTCGATACCATCAGGAGAAGAAAACTCAAATGCTTTGGCCCTAAAATGCACAGCAAGTAATATATCCTGCTACAACTAATATTTCAAGAAAACGTAATGGCAGATATGGTCCAGGACGTAGAAGACTATCCGGATGAAAACGTTAAGTCAGTGTTTTGGAGCAACAAGGGCTGTTCAGAAAAGCCATGGACGTGGACAATTATGCGACTGGTCGTCAATGTACTTGGAGGTCGAGGCACATAATAAAGAAGAATCATGGAGAGACTTTACGCTTATCCTGTATAAGGGACTGTAAACGTTAACTCCGTCCCCAGACACTGGTGCGCGCGACGGTAACGACCGACAGCCGTGTCATCCTTAGCCAATGGCGTGACAGGATCAGGACTTGGGGTCAGTGTACCACTCTCTCTACAGTTTTTAGTTTCCGTGACCTGGATGCACTGTGACTCGGTTAAGTAGCTTGTCAACTGGCACAATGGAGGCGAAGTCCCTGGCAGTACCGGGGATCAAATCTGGACCCTCCGATGGCAGTCAGCCGTGTACCACTCAGCTACTAACGGGGGCATAAGCAGCTGTAGTATGCTTCAATTACATTTCTTTAGCTACTACACTTAATCTGGTTGTTTGACACTGACTGAATGTACCGCACTTAACTGCAGTTTCATTGTTATCTATGCTGCTTATAAAACTGTAAAGACGTCATGTCTGTCTGTTTGAACTTGCTAATCTCCAAAACTACTACACGAATTTTCATCAAAATTTCACAGGTAACGTGAGCGTAGCTTGGGGCAACATATAGGCATTACTTCATTAAAATCGGATTACGGAGAAAAAAAGATACTTTGATTTAAATTTTTATCTAAAATCGTCGCATCCATCTGTTTGTCTGTTTGAATACGCTAATCTCCAAAACTACGTGAGGAAATTTCATGGAGTTTTTACAGGTAACTTGAGCGTTAGAGGCTTTATTTGATCAAATTCTGATCACGGAAAAAATGATATCGTAATTTAAGATTTTAACGCGATATTTGGAAACATATTTACTCTTTGAAAAAGCTGTTTTACTCTTTAACGTTTGATCTGTATCATGTTTGTAAAAATACGAGTACTTTTATTGATTAACATGTTCTACGTAATACGAATCAATGTAATGAATGGAAAGTTATACAGTCCTCAATCAGTTTAATTAATGTTTCCATACTAATGTTGTTAAATGTGAAAATAACTCTGTTATGTTTTCACGACTAAACTGCTTAATCGATTTCGATGGTGTTTGGTACGGAGGTAGCTTGAGCTGTGAGGAAGGAGACAGACCTCTTTATGGAAAATAATTGAGTGCTAGTAGTGTGAAGCAAGGCGTTAAACATCTTTTGTTTATATCAGTGAACGTAAAGTGTTTTTTTTAATTATTAAATTTGCTGCACGGTGTCCACGTTGGATGATTTACAGCTTTTTCAGCAGCACGATGCACCGATGCGCAGTCCTGCCACGCCGTTCAGAGTGGCGGTGCGTGGGGGGCAGGCGGGGGGAGGGGGGGGGGGGGCGCCCGCAAACCGCAGCTAGTGGATGGACGTGAGTTAGCTTAGCTTCTCAAACTGGATAGCACACTGACGTCATCGTCATTTAAAACTGACTATGCCTTTCGGCGTTCATTCTGGAGCTTAGTCCCCCTTATAGAATTCCTCCGTGATCCCCTATTCAGTGCTAACTTTGGTGCCTCTTCTGATGTTAAGCCTATTACTTCAAAATCATTCTTAACCGAATCCAGGTACCTTCTCCTTGGTCTATCCCGACTCCTCCTACCCTCTACTGCTGAACCCACGAGTCTCTTGGATAGCCTTGCTTCTCCCATGCTTGTATCATGACACCACCATCTAAGCCTGTTCGCCCTGACTGCTACATCTATAGAGTTCATTCCCAGTTTTTCTTTGATTTCCTCATTGTGGACACCCTCCTGCCATTGTTCCCATCTACTAGTACCTGCAATCATCCTAGCTACTTTCATATCCGTAACCTGAATCCACCCAGCTTTCGCTCCCATACAACAGAGTTGGTCGAAGAATTGAACGGTGCACAGATAACTTAGTCATGGTACTGACTTCCTTTTTGCAGAAGAGAGTAGATCGTAGCTGAGCGCTCACTGCATTAGCTTTGCTACACCTCGCTTCCAGTTCTTTCACTATGTTGCCATCCTGTGAGAATATGCATGCTAAGTACTTGAAACCGTCCACCTGTTCTAACTTTGTTCCTCGTATTTGGCACTCAATCCGTTTATATCTCTTTCCCACTGCCATTACTTTCTGTTTGGAGATGTTAATCTTCATACCATACGACGGAAAAAAATCTCAAGGAATTGTGCGACATAAACGAAGGTAGGTAGGCGTGTTTGTGCATCTGGAATACGATGTGTATTCCACTTTCGCTCCGTTTGGTTTAAATACACTCCCTGAGCGTTACTTACTTTTGGGATTGGACGTGATAAGTTGATGTTAGTCAAGAATGCCTTTAAGGCGAAGAAGATGTCGTTAATACCACACTGAGTTTGATCGAGGTCGTGTAATTGGGTTACGAGAGGCTGAATGTTCCTTCCAGCCTACCGCAGAGAGACGTGGCAGGAATGTAGCGGATGTGCATGATGGCTGAGACTTGAGCCGCGTGAGAAGACAACTATGTCTGGCGTGTGAGTCTGGCGCATCGTACTGCGTCTCCAACAGCGACTGAAGCGGCATTTTGCACACAATGGCACAACGAACTGTTGCAAAACCGTTACTGCAAGGACAGCTCCGAGCCAGATGCCGTGCAGCGTACGTTCCACAAACCCCAAACCACCACCAGTGATGTCACGTGAGAGCTCGTTGGAGGCAGGGTGGAGATTTGCTCTGTTTTCTGGTGGAAGCTGCCTCTGCCTCTGTGTCGCTGCTGGCCGTGTGTTGGTTGGAAGGAAACCAGCTGAGGGCCTGCCAGTGACCTGCCTGCGTGCTGCACGCGCTGCACCTACACCTGGACTCATGGTCCGTATGATTCCGTATGATAGCTGGAGCACTCTCGCGGCTATCCCACGCACCCAGACTGCAAAATTGTGCTCCAGTCTGGTGATTGGGCCTGTCGTGATGTCCTTCATGAACAACACTGCAGGGAGTGTTTCCCAACAGGATAACGGTCGTCCTCGTGCTCCACAGTACGTCGGCACCTTTCCTTGCCCTGCTCGACCACCAGGTGTGTTTAAAATCGAGCACGTATGGGACAGCATCATCCACAAACAGAACTCACTGTGCCTGTATTGACCAACCAAGAGCCATAGGCATGGAATTCCATGTTACAAAGTAACATCCGGCACCTATACATCACACTGCATGCACCTTTGCCTGCTTGCATTAATCATTTTGATGGTTACGCCGGTTATTAATGTACCAGCGTTTCATAGTTGCAATAGCTTATCTCGCATTTACATTAACCTGTGACTTTGCAATTTCAGTCACTTAAATGCGTTATCTATTCCCTAAATTTGATTATTTTTCATTATTTCTTTTATTGCGATTTTTTTCCCTCAGTATACAGGGTGGTTCATTGTTAGTGACCGGGCCAAATATGTCACGAAATAAGCATGAAACGAAAAAACTACCAAGAACAAAACCCCCGTAGCTTCAAGGAAGAAAACATTTGGCGCTATGGTTGGCCCGTAGATGGCGCTGCCATAGGTCAAACGGATTCCAACTGCGGTTTTTTAAGTAGGAAGCCCCATTTTTTATTACATATTCGTGTAGTAGGTAAAGAAATAGGAATGTTTTAGTTGGACCACTTTTTTCGCTTTGTGATAGATGGCGCTGTAATAGTCACAAACGTATAAGTACGTGGTATCACGTAACATTCCACCAGTGCGGACGGTATTTGCTTCGTTGTACATTACCCGTGTTAAAATGGAGCGTTTTCCAGTTGCGGAAAAGGTAGATATCTTGTTGATGTATGGCTATTGTGATCAAAATGCTCAACGAGCGTGTGCTATGTATTCTGCTCGGTATCCTGGACCGTTCGACGGATAGTTAAGTTATTTAAGAAAACACGAAGTGTTCAGCCACATGTGAAACGCCAACCACGACCTGCAACAAATGATGATGCCCAACTAGGTGTTTTAGCTGCTGTCGTGGTTAATCCGCACATCAGATAAACTGCACAAGAATCGGGAATGTCATAAACGTCGGTGTTGAGAATACTACATCAACATCGATTGCACCCGTACCATATTTTGATACTCCAGGAATTCCATGGCGACTACTTTGAACATCGTGTACTGTTCAGCCAGTGGGCATAAGAAAAATTACGGGAGGATGACAGATTTTTTGCACGCTTTCTATTTACCGACGAAGCGTGATTCACCAACATCGGTAACGTAAACCGCCATAATCCACGATGGCTGCGACAAGTGGAACATCAGCGACTTTGGCGGGTTAATTTATGGTGCGGCATTATGGGAGGAAGGATAATTGGCCCCATTTTATCGATGGCAATCTAAATGGTGCAATGTATGCTGATTTCCTACGTACTGTTCCACCGATGTTACTACAAGATGTTTCACTGCATGACAGAATGGCGATGTACTTCCAACATGATGGATGTCCGGCACATAGCTTGCGTGTGGTTGAAGCGGTATTGAATACGTATTTCATGACAGGTGGATTGGTCGTCGAAGCACCATACCATGGCCCGCACGTTCACCGGATCTGACGTCCCCGGATGTGTTTCTGTGGGGAAGGTTGAAGGATATTTGCTATCGTGATCCACCGATAACGCCTGACAAAATGAGTCAGCGCATTGTCAGTGAATGTGCGAACATTACGGAAGGCGAACTACTCGGTGGTGAGAGGAATGTCGTTACACGTATTGGCAAATGCATTGAGGTTGATGGACATCATTATGAGCATTTAGTGTATTACTGTGGTATTTACAGGTAATCGCGCTGTAACAGCATGCGTTCTCAGACATGATAAGTTCACAAAGGTACGTGTATCACATTGGGACAACCGAAATAAAATGTTCAAACGTACCTACGTTCTGTATTTTAATTTAAAAGACCTACCTGTTAGCAACTGTTCGTCTAAAATTGTGAGCCATATGTTTGTGACTATTATAGCGAAAAAGAGTGTCCAACTTAAAACATTCATATTTATGGACGTACTACACGAATGTGTAATAAAAATGGGGGGTTCCTATTTTAAAAAAACGCAGCTGATACCCGTTTGACCGATGGCAGCGCCATCTAGCGGGCCACCCATAGCGCGATCTGGTTTCCCCCTTCAAGCTAGACGAGTTTCGTTCTTTGTAGTTTTTTCGTTTGACGCTTATGTCGTGAGATATTTGGCCCGGTCACGATCAATGGACGACTCTGTATAATAAATCCGTCACCACATTAAGTAGCTTAGTGCTCCTCGCGAGCAGAGGAACTGTTGACCCTGGCACGTGCGGCGTCGCGTGTTGCAGAGCCTGCCGCAGACGCCGGTGCAGCCGGGCAAGGCGGGCGGCTCGCTGGTGAACGGCGGCGGTCCCGGCCCGGCCTCCCAGCAGCTCCAGCTCCAGCTCCAGCAGCAGCAGCAGCAGGCAGACGGCGGCGCCGCGCAGCAGCCGCCGGCCGCCTCCGACAACGTGAGTATCCAGCCCTCTGCAGCACCGGCGTTACGGCTGTGTGTCGCGCCACGCCGCGACGCCAAACCGGCATTTTGTCCTCCTCACGAAAGGTCGCCTGGGCTGTTAGTCTACCTTCTGTTCCCACTGAACCTCATTTGTTTGTGTTTTATGAAGAAATGCCAGGCTTGTGGCCGGCCGGGGTGGCCGAGCGGTTCTAGGCGCTACAGTCCGATACCGCGCGACTGCTACGGTCGCAGGTTCGAATCCTGTCTCGGGCATGCATGTGTCTCAAGTCCTTAGGTTAGTTAGGTTTAAGTAGTTCTATGTTCTAGGGGACTGATGACCTCAGAAGTCAAGTCGCATATTGCTCAAGAGCCATTTGAACCAACCTGGCTTGTGACGAAATTGACAACGATAGTCTATGACTTCTCGTTGTCTGTGCAGGTATCAGAAGACTTGCAAGTGTGGGGAAATGGAATAACCTATGGCAAACTAGTATTACCATGCATCGTGAAATACAGAGATACGTAAACAGGCAGGATATGTGGCTGCGTCGTCAACGCCAGTATAAGACGAGTGTGTGGGGCAGTTGTTGGAGCGGTTACTGCTCCTGCAATGGCACGTTGTCAAGATTTAACTGAGACTGAACTTGGTGTTCCAGCCAGCGTACGAGTGGCCGCACACAGCTCCTCCGAGGCAGCAGTACAGCTGGCATTTCTCCGTACGACCAATTGTTCAAATGTTCAAATGTGTGGGACTTAGCTGCTGAGGTCATCAGTCCCTAAGCTTACACACTACTTAACCTAAATTATCCTGAGGACAAACACACACACCCATGCCCGAGGGAGGACTCGTACTGCCATTTCACGAGTAAGCCGTGCATGTGAGGATTCCGGTAAAACATCATATCTCCGACATTGCCGCGGTCGGAAAAGATCCAATAAGAACGGAACCGACGACGACTGAAGAGAACCGTTCAACGTGACAGAAGTGCAAACCTTAGGCAAATTGTTGCAGATTTCAATGCTGGGCCATCAGCATGTGTTAGCGTGCGAACCATTCAATGATACGTCATTGATATGACACTTGATGACTTCATGATACAAAGCTTTACGCCTCGCCTGTGCCTTTCAACAACGGCATTGGACTGTTGATGACTGGAAACGTGTTGTCTCATCGGACGAGTCTCGTTTCAAATTGTACCGAGAGTATGGACGTGTACGGGTATGGAGACAGCATCATGAATGCATTGTCATTAAAGGACTGTTCCAGCTAGTGGAGGGTCTGTAAAGATATTGAACGTGTGTTTAGTTGGAATGACGTGGGACCCCAGATACATCTACGCATGGCTCCCACAAGTGACAGGTACGTGAGTATCCTGTCTGATCACCTGCATCCATCCGTGTCCACTCTGCATTCCGACGAACTTGGACAATTCCGGCAGGATAGTACGACACTCGACACCTCCAGAATTGCTACACAGTGGCTCCAGGAATACGCTTCTGAGTTTAAACACTTCCACTAGACACCAGACTCCCCAGACATGAACATTGTTCAGCATATCTGGGATGCCTTGCAACGTGTTGGTTCACCCCTTCGTACTCTTTCTGATTTACGGACAGACCTGCAAGGTTCATGGTGTCAATTCCCTCCAACGCTACTTCAGACGTTAGTCGAGTCCTTGCTACGTCGTGTTGCGGCACTTCTGCGTACTCGCGGGGGCCCTACACGATTTTACCAGTTTCTTCGGCTTTTCAGTGAAGATAGGTGTGTGGCATGTGGAAGCTTGAGTCGATCCGCAAAGAGTGGTCGAAAAGCATCAGTGATAAGGCGACCACTCGCGATGAGCGGGAAATCCAAGTAAAAGTCTCTTACAGATGTCTCTTTAGGTAGTATATCTGTACCTATCACAGTTGAATTGTATTTCATTAATAAAATGCACTTAATTTATCTGATACATCACGAATTTCATCAATCCGAGATGCACTTCCCGCAGCCGCTATCGATTTGTACCTGACCCTCCTTTACCATTCATTCTTGTACTTTCTTGTTTATTATCATGTTTCATTCCCTCACCGAAAAGAGGGGGCGGGACCTTGTGGAAACTGCTAAATGGCATATTCCAGCAGGATAATATTTATGAAACCTTTTTATCTTCTTCCCTTACACATTCACCAGTAAACCTTCGTAGCCCATGATACTAGGAAGACTGTATACCTCTGCTTTAAATATTAAACCTCTCAGGAGATCTGCGACCATCTTTTACAGTAAACCGAATACGCTTGTCTTGTTCGCCAATTATGTACACAAATATTTTAATGTATCATCTCATGATGTGTTTTGGGAGAAACCCCATCGACAGAACTTTGTTATGAAACATACGATATGAGAAAAGATATTAAAAGAAATACATTGGAACAACGCTGTGAAGCTGAGAAACTACCTGTTAAAATCCTACACGAATTCAATAACGATTCAGTCGGCATAAATTGATTGCGGGGAGGAAAGCATGCGTAAACGAAAAGTTTCAGTTAAAAGGAAGGTCAGCGTTGGTCGTAATATTGATGTTTCATTGATAGTAGAATAGATTTTCGATCACATAGTGATCATCTTCGGTACTGTACACATTAAACTCAGACACTGGTATCAAGTTATCAATAACCAAAACTGAGAAGCGATCACAATAACTCACTCCATGGAGTCGACAATCAAGAAAAGTTTCAGGCAGTAGCGAAACGGTGCTTGGAGGCTCGTGGCATATCCATCACACAGTACTGAATACGTACGATATCCAACAACTTTAATCCTCAGTGGGTGGGGCTAGTTAACCCTAGCTCTATGTGAAACGCCGCAGTTGTTTTTTATTCAGACCGCAACGCATTAACGTATTTCCTCACACTGTCTTAGCGTCGAAATGGTTAACTAAGTACGTGAGCAATGTAGAAAGTTCGTTGACCTCGTATGTGTTTAGGATTCGGCCACATATCTGTTTCATTACTTTGTTATTGTTCCGTTAACGTCCTATGAACAGATTAAACTGAAGGCAGGATTATGGTCGGTAAAAATATTAAATACCCTTAACACAAGCTGGCTACCGTTTGGTAATGAAAAAAGTCAGTCAACCCTTGTCTAATAGCGCGAGACGGACGACATACTGAATTACTAGTTCGATCAGGAATGCACGATTTGCGGCACTCCACGTTGCCGTGAATAGTTAAAGTTCGAATATTGGTTGTGGATAACTCGTCAAATTCTATGAAGCGGAAATTTCCCAAGTTTATAAACATACGCTGCAGTTCAGAGGCAAATTGCAAGTAGGTGTGTGGAGCGCAACTGTCGAAAACTGCTCCAAGTTCTCGGACTGCTGCAGAAATTTTACAAGGTCATAGGCTCGTCGCCCGAAAGTTTTGAACGCTTTAGTCTCGACTGACACGCCACTCATCAGGACACGACCCTACTCGTCGGCCACTTGCTTCCTGTGCGCGTTTCTTGTGCGTCTGGCGCGTTCTACACCATAACGATTTTTCCGTGCTATTGATCAGTGGAACACGTAACTAACTCAAAGCGAACTAAGTCCAGCCCAATATGGCCGCTGCCCTCGTGTAGACTCCATCCGTCATAATATTTTACTGTCAGCCGAATGAAATGGTCCACTATAAGATCTTTTATCGTACAGTTGTCTTCACTTACTGTCCATCATCAATTCAGGATAGCAGAGCTTGGAGTAATATTTTTAAGTGGTTTCAGCATTCGAAACGTGGATTCTAAAATACAGCATCGCAATGATTGTACTGTGTCAGTGAAATCAGCAACGGATCAGCAATATTGTACTAATTTGAAAAATGTTGTATTCTGCGTCACAAAGGAATTCACATGATATAAAATTTTTTGGGTTATGTTCAAAGTGTCACGATAGACTTTGCTTTGATAGATGATTATGAAGCCATATCGCAGACAAATGCGAACAGCCTCAAAGGGCTACACACGTTACTCGAAATGTCTTGTTTGTACATAGTGAAAGGCAGTATCACAAGTTTTGCAGCCGCATTGTTCTCAGCCTGTTTGTGGATCGTGTTGGTTGGCTAGGCGCCGACACAGAGCAGCCGATGTGATGTAAAATAAATTTCCTGTCTTCTGAACGCTGCCAGCACGCCCTTTTCGGACAGCCAGTCTGGAAACTCATTAAGTCGTCATAGACAGCAGTAATTAAGACTCGGGGGGTGGGTTCTTTCCTCTACTCTTGTGCGCTGATCCCCGTGGAATAACGAGAAAAGTTAAGTTGCCGCCGCGTGCCGAGTTGCTTAATTAGTCTTCGTATTAGAGCACCGCTTCTGTTCGTGTTTCGTTTTCAGACCGAGCATCGAAAATAAACAGTGCGAAAGAGTTGTGCCGTACAGCATGCAGAATTTTCTTGGCTGCCAGGAGAACAACTACTGAAATAAATTTCCAGATTTTATTGGAGCAGTGTGCTACTTGAAACTGGACACGAAGATAACAGGAAATTATTTGTAACAGGCGAATAACGAGGAATTTTAATTACTGGCGTCTGAAATATAAGCGTTTCCATAGCACTTAAAAAAAAATAGACGTACGCCGACTTGATAAGCTAAAAATTTCTTATCTTTCCTGTGTAAGTAAAGGCTTAAAAAAGATGCCTGTTATTGCGTACGATAGTTGCAAATGTAATAAAGCTACGTTCCTTGTGAGATATATTACAGCAGATATATTCCGCTGCTGATCGGAAATTGAAACTCGGAAAGACAGTTCAATACCTGACTGAATGGCAACCTGATAGCTATACTGATAAAATTTTTTCGAGATTCCCGCCGCGTTCAACGGTTTAAAATCCACGAGCTTCCGGCCACGTTTTCCACTGCCATTGTCAAGTGGAGACTGTCGAATGATTTCTGCTGCCGTCCTTATACAGGTTGTTACAAAAAGGTACGGCCAAACTTTCAGGAAACATTCCTCACACACAAAGAAAGAAAATACACTCCTGGAAATTGAAATAAGAACACCGTGAATTCATTGTCCCAGGAAGGGGAAACTTTATTGACACATTCCTGGGGTCAGATACATCACATGATCACACTGACAGAACCACAGGCACATAGACACAGGCAACAGAGCGTGCACAATGTCGGCACTAGTACAGTGCAATGCAGGCTGCTATTCTCCCAAGGAGACGATAGTAGAGATGCTGGATGTCGTCCTGTGGAACTGCTTGCCATGCCATTTCCACCTGGAGCCTCAGTTGGACCAGCGTTCGTGCTGGACGTGCAGACCGCGTGAGACGACGCTTCATCCAGTCCCAAACACGCTCAATGGGAGACAGATCCGGAGACCTTGCTGGCCAGGGTAGTTGACTTACACCTTCTAGTACACGTTGGGTGGCACGGGATACATGTGGACGTGCATTGTCCTGTTGGAACAGCAAGTTCCCTTGTCGGTCTAGGAATGGTAGAACGATGGGTTCGATGACGGTTTGGATGTACCGTGCACTATTCAGTGTCCCCTCGACGATCAACAGAGGTGTACGGCCAGTGTAGGAGATCGCTCCCCACACCATGATGCCGGGTGTTAGCCCTGTGTGCCTCGGTCGTATGCAGTCCTGATTGTGGCGCTCACCTGCACGGCGCCAAACACGCATACGACCATCATTGGCACCAAGGCAGAAGCTACTCTCATCGCTGAAGACGACACGTCTCCATTCGTCCCTCCATTCACGCCTGTCGCGACACCACTGGAGGCGGGCTGCACGATGTTGGGGCGTGAGCGGAAGACGGCCCAACGGTGTGCGGGACCGTAGCCCATCTTCATGGAGACGGTTGCGAATGGTCCTCGCCGATACCCCAGGAGCAACAGTGTCCCTAATTTGCTGGGAAGTGGCGGTGCGGTCCCCTACGGCACTGCGTAGGATCCTACGGTCTTGGCGTGCATCCGTGCGTCGCTGCGGTCCGGTCCCAGGTCGACGGGCACGTGCACCTTCCGCCGACCACTGGCGACAACATCGATGTACTGTGGAGACCTCACGCCCCACGTGTTGAGCAATTCGGCGGTACGTTCACCCGGCCTCCCGCATGCCCACTATACGCCCTCGCTCAAAGTCCGTCAGCTGCACATACGGTTCACGTCCACGCTGTCGCGGCATGCTACCAGTGTTAAAGACTGCGATGGAGCTCCGTATGCCACGGCAAACTGGCTGACACTGACGGCGGCGGTGCACAAATGCTGCGCAGCTAGCGCCATTCGACGGCCATCACCGCAGTTACTGGTGTGTCCGCTGTGCCGTGCGTGTGTTCATTGCTTGTACAGCCCTCTCGCAGTGTCCGGAGCAAGTATGGTGGGTCTGACCAGGAGTGTATGTTATGTGGACATGTGTCCAGAAACGCTTACTTTCCATGTTAGAGTTCATTTTATTACTTCTCTTCAAATCACATTAATCATGGAATGGGAACACACAGCAACAGAACGTACCAGTGTGACTTGAAACACTTTGTTACAGGAAATGTTCAAAATTTCCTCCGTTAGCGAGGATATATGCATCCACCCTCCGTCGCATGGAATCCCTGATGCGCTGATGCAGCCCTGGAGAATGGCGTATTGTATCACAGCCGTCCACAATACGAGCACGAAGAGTCTCTACATTTGGTACCGGGGTTGCGTAGACAAGGGCTCTCAAATGCTCCCATAAATGAAAGTCAAGAGGGTTGAGGTCAGGAGAGCGTGGAGGCCATGGAATTGGTTCGTCTCTACCAATCCATCGGTCACCGAATCTGTTGTTGAGAAGCGTACGAACACTTCGACTGAAATGTGCAGGAGTTCCTTCGCGCATGAACCACATGTTGTGTCGTACTTGTAAAGGCACATGTTCTAGCAGCACAGGTGGAGTATCCCATATGAAATCATGATAACGTGCTCCATTGAGCGTAGATGGAAGAACATGGGGCCCAATCAAGACATCACCAACAATGCCTGCCCAAACGTTCAGAGAAAATCTGTGTTGATGACGTGATTGCACAATTGCGTGCGGATTCTCGTCAGCCCACACATGTTGATTGTGAAAATTTACAATTTGATTACGTTGGAATGAAGCATCATCCGTAAAGAGAACATTTGCACTGAAATGAGGATTGACACCTTGTTGGATGAACCATTCGCAGAAGTGTACCCGTGGAGGCCAACCAGCTGCTGACAGTGCCTGCACACGCTGTACACGGTACGGAAACAACTGGTTCTCCCGTAGCACTCTCCATACAGTGATGAGGTCAGCGTTACCTTGTATAGCAGCAACTTCTCTGACGCTGACATTAGGGTTATCGTCAACTGCACGAAGAATTGCCTCGTCCATTGCAGGTGTCCTCGTCGTTGTAGGTCTTCCCCAGTCGCGAGTCATAGGCTGGAATGTTCCGTGCTCCCTAAGACGCCGATCAATTGCTTCGAACGTCTTCCTGTCGGGACACCTTCATTCTGGAAATCTGTCTCGATACAAAGGTACCGCTCCACGGCAATTTCCCCGTGTTAATACATACACAAATGGGCATCTGCCAACTCCGCATTTGTGAACGATTGCACTGACTGCAAAACCACGTTCGTGATGAACACTAACCTGTTGATGCTACATACTGATATGCTTGATGCTAGTACTGTAGAGCAATGAGTCGCATGTCAACACAAGCACCGAAGTCAACATTACCTTCCTTCAATTTGGCCAAATGGCGGTGAATCGAGGAAGTGCAGTACATACTGACGAAACTAAAATGAGCTCTAACATGGAAAGTAAGCGTTTCCGTACACATGTCCACATAACATCTTTTCATTATTTGTGTGTGATGAATGTTTCCTGAAAGTTCGGCCGTGCCTTTTTGTAACACCCTGTATAGCCGCGCCGTCTGCAGTCACGCCCCTGGTGCTCGCTCCAGCGTCATATATGCCACTCTCGCTCCAACTTTCAGATGGCCGGGTCCCAAGCTTTGCTTAGCTGCAGGCCGCCGTCTTTATTTAGGGTGTTGTCAGAAATTTTTGATTCGGTCGCTTCTTTTACAACACAGACGCAAAAACTGGAAGTCCGCGTAGTAACAGATGTCTCGGCAAATGCAATATCGTGTCCGTTTCCTAAATCATGTTCCGCCACCGCTGATTTCTCAGGATACTGTAGGCGAAAACATCGCTCGTGTTCCACACGGCGCTGTTCAATATGACGTACAATCTGTCCGATATAGAACCGTCCACACCCACACGGTATTTTATATACTCCTGGTGTTCTGAGTCCAACACCGTCTTTCTCAGGCTTCAGCTGTCGAATTTTAGCCGGTTCCCTAAAAACCGTATCGATTTTATACTTCTTTAGAAGCCGGCTAATCTCTCTTGTTATTGAGCCGCAGAATGGCAAGAACGTAAGCTTCTCCGTGGCCTCCTCGAAGGTCTTTTGCTTATGTTTATTCGTAAGATGGCTTGCGAAATCTGGCGGTTGTTGTAGCCGTCATCTTTGAAGACTTTCCGTAAGTGACTCAGTTCCTTCGGATTGCATTCAGCGCCTGAAACGGCTTCCGTTCGATGCACCAACGTCATCAGAACAGAACTTTTCGGTGACGGGTGGTGATAGCATGCAGTCTGTGTAGTTGGGTTTTCGATAAAGACTATGGCTGAGACAGCCATTTTCATGCTGAGACAACCATTTTCATTCCGGCGGACGAGGGCGTCTAGAAAAGGCAAGGCACTATCTGTCTCTACTTCCATCTTGAATCTGATGTTGTCATGGATGCTGCTGATGTGGATGAAAAATTTTCGTTGCTCTTCACGTGCGGCCAGACAACAAATGTGTCGTCCACATAACGATAAACAACTACATTTTGCAGGAGCCGTGTCCATGGCGATGTTCTCAAAGTGCTCCATGAAGGGGTTGCTACATTTGGGGTAATGGGCTTCCCATCGCGACGCTGTCCCATGGTCAAAATAATCTCCCTCGCACAAAAAATACGATGATGTCAGAGTGTGCTTAAATAAATCTACACCGGTGTCGTTAAATAATTGGGAGAGTATATCTAAAGAGTCTTAGATGGGAAGTGTTGTGCATTCGTATAGTGGTAACTATACATATCAGGGGCATTCAATAAGTAACACAACACATTTGTTTTTTTCGGCCAGTTTCTATTGCGGCGAGGCGTCGTGGAGTATTCCCTTACAGTTTCATAAAGTTCCATTAGGTAGTGGCGCTATACGCAGCCTTCAAAATAGGATCTATAACGGAGGTGCCTTCCAAGGAGAGGTTTTGCCATTGGGTTGCTTTAGCTGGAAAACTACAGCATTGCAGATATTGCTGCGGTTGCAGAATGTCTACGGAGACCTAGCAGAGAACAGAAGCATGGTGAGTCGTTCGGAGAGACGTCTGCAATCATCGCAAGAACTTCGCGCAAACTTGTCCAGTCTCCCGTGTGGTGGACGGTCGCAAACACCTCACTCGTGCTAAGTTGTAACGTGCCGACAGTCTCATTGGAGGCTGTCGACGGATCACAATCAAACACCTAGCTGCACAACTGGATGTCTCTGTCAGTATTGGTGACAAACTCGTCCAACATTTGGGGTTCACGAAGATGTGTGTCCCCTGGAATCCTAACAGCCTAACAAAGACCACAAAGAGCAACGAAAGACTATTTACGTGTTGCGAAGCTGACCGTGACAGTTTTGGTCGTATGTAGAGTATGCTAGCGGCAAGACACAGTCAATGCCTTCTCTGTGTGAGAGCAATGGAAATACTATCGACGACAGCGCTGCCAAAGCAGAGTTACTAAACACAACATTTCGAAATTTCTTCACCAAAGAAGACGAAGTAAATATTCCAGAATTCAAAATCAAGAATAGCTGCCAACATGAGTAACATATAACTAAATATCCTCGGAGTAGTGAAGCTACTTAAATCACTTGATAAAAGCAAGTTTTCCGGTCGAGACTGTACTCTAGTTACGCTCCTTTCAGTGTATGGTGATGCAAGAGCTTCGTAATTAAGAATCATATACAACCGCTCGCTTGACGAAAGATCCGTATCCAAGGACTGGAAAGTTCTACAGGCCACACCAATATTCAAGAAAGGTTGTAGGAGTAATAAACTTGATTACAGGCTCATATCAGTAACGTCGGTATGCAGCAGAATTCTGGAACATATTTTGTGTTCGAACATTATGAAGTACCTCGAAGACAACAGTCCGTTGACACATAGTCAACACGGATTTAGAAAACATCGTTCTCGTGAAACACATCTAGCTCCTTGCACACACGAAGTGTTGAATGCTATTGACAAGAGATTTCAAATTGATTCCGTATTTCTGGATTTTCAGAAGGCGAATAATCTGAGCAGCCGTCTTCGGTTGTTTGCAGATGATGCAGTCGTTTATCGTCTAGGAAATCCATCAGAAGGTAAAAAAAATTGCAAAAAGATACCTATAAGGTGTGTAAACTGGCAGTTGACAAATAATGAAAAGTGTGAGGTCATCCATATGAGTCCGTACACGATAAATCAGTCAAATCTAAAGGCTGTAAATTCAACTAAGTAACTAGGAATTATAATTACTGACAGTCTAAACTGGGAAGGACATACAAAAAATGTTGTGGGGAAAGGGGCACGTTTTGTCTTATCGCGAAATATTGGAGAGAGCGTCGATAACATGATACAGGATTTGGGTGGACATCATTGAAACAAAGGCGTTTTTCATTGCGGCCGAAACTTCTCACGAAATTTCAGTCACGTACTTTCTCCTCCAAATACGAAAATATTTTGTTGATGCTGACCTACATAGGAACAAACAACTAAGGAAAATCAAAGCTCGCACGGAAAGATGTAGGTGTTGGTTTCTTCCGCGCGCCGTTCGATATTGGAATAACAGAGGATTATTGTGAAGGTGCTTCGATGAACCGCCTGCCAGGCACTTGAATGTGATTTGCGGAGCATTGATGTAGGTGCAGGTGAACTTTGTCGCTGGCCATGAAACATGGGTTCTTCACATCGAACTGGCAACAAAATGGCAAATCATGAAATGGCGCCACACTTCCTCTCCTCCGAAGGAAAAGTTCAATGTCACACCCTCTGCCGGTAAAGTCATGGCTTCTTATGTTTAATGACCTCCCTCACAGTGCGACGATCAACTCTGAGCAGTACTGTGCTATACTCAAGAATCTGAAGAAACGACTTCAGCGTGTTCGTCGCCAAGATGCAAACAGGCTTCTCCTTCTCCACAACAACGCAAGGCCTCGGACAAGTCTGCGCACCCGAGAGGAAGTCACAAAATTTCATCAGACTGTTCTCCTTTATCCATCCTGCAGCCTACAGACCGGATCTCACACCTTCCGACTTCCTTCTGTGTGGAACAGTTGAAGGATGCACTCCGCGGGAAGCAGGACGTGAACTGATGCAGCAACGTTTTGTCTCCGACTTTAACCAGTGGTTTAGTACGATGTTGGATGGCCGCTATTGGCAGAATTATGTTGTCATCATCGGAGAAACTCTTTTCAGCGATCTAGTCTTGTGCAGCTTTCTTCATTTTCCATTACTGATATTCATCTTGTAAGCTCTTTTCAAACATTACCCATTCCGCTCAGCTGTATTCCAAGTTCTCCAGAAACTACTGCAACCAGTCACCTCCTGTTTTATTCTTCAGTTTTTATTTTCCAAGACCGGTTTCGAATCGCCAAGCGATTGATACTGAGATGGTACGTACTTATTGCATGCTTGCATCATTGTCGTGGTCTTGTAATGTTATTAGTAGTATATCTGTTGGTAATTTTCGGGAGCACCCATTATTCTAGAAAACATGTTGTCTACAAGTCATGCTAACCTTATAGCACTTCACCAGCTTTTCCAGAGGTAACAACTCCCATGAACTTTAAAAAACATAAATCATGATAAATCGCGAGCCTGATTGCAATAATTTCCGGAAACCTTTATTCATCACAGTCGCAATATTGTGCATCCATAGCGGATAAAAGTTTGTCTTCCAATTGCTTCATCGTCTATGGCACAGTTACAATGTACTCGGCAATACTCAAAATTTTAATTTGTTCTCCTCGAACTCCCTCGTCGGAACTTTTCCTTGGCTTCCTTCACTGCATGCGTATTGTGTAGGCTGTATAACATGGGCGACAAGCTTGATCTGCGACTCTTTCCCTTCTGAGACATTCCCTCTTTTCATCATGTTCGACTATTGTAAGTGCCGTTTGATTTCTCTAAAAGTTGAAGAAAGCCCTTCAGGTACTGTATTTGTCCCTAATAACTTAAAAAGAGCTAATTCGAGGAACTCAGTTTGTGTTCGCTTAGGGAATTAATTACCAGCGTTCATATTTTCAGCAATGGACTGAAATTATTCAGCAACGTCATCAACTTTATCGGACGAAAAGAGGGCAAGGAACCCACAAGATAGTCAGCAGTAAAGTGAGACGTCAATCTAGTGATATCAGGTCTGAATCAAGAAACAAATGTAGTAACAGATTTCTTGATGCTCAGCCACATTGTCAGTGGATAAGAGCAAAACTGAGGTGAAATATTTAACGAAGCACCAAAAACCTAGGGTAGTTAGTAGTAGTAACGAAGTAGTGAGAGCTGGCCGGAGTGGCCGAGCGGTTCTAGGCGCAACAGTCTGGAACAGCGCGACCTCTACGGTAGCAGGTTCGAATCTTGCCTCGGGCATGGATGTGTGTGATGTCCTTAGATTAGCTAGGTTTAAGTAGTTCTACGTTCTAGAGGTCTGATGATCTCAGATGTTAAATCCCATAGTGCTCAGAGCCATTTGAACCACTTTTTGAAGAAGTGAGAGCGTAAACATCACAAAGTTTTTCAGAAATGTGTGGATAAGATCCTACTCAAGATCGCAAATCTTATTTACTGATTACCGATTTGGGCTCATTAACGAGTGATCTTCAGATCAGTCTAAAACGCTGTTCATAGGGTTTTTATCGACAAATATTTTAACAGATCGCATATCTTCCCCCACTTACAAAGTTTTTCATATGCCATCCCTAAGAAAAGTGGTAAGTTCAAGTGAAAAATACTTTAGTTGTTCGGTTACGTCATTGCTCATTTGCTCTTTAGGTGAGTCACAAACATTTAATATGCACACATCTTCACCCGTTGAAATTTATGGCGGATAGGCCACATAAATGAAATTGAGAGAAATGCGGAGGTAGACCGACTTGCTGACATGAATTGGATTTTTTTTTTTTTTTTTTTTTCAGTCTACTGACTGGTTTGATGCGGCCAGCCACGAATTCCTTTCCTGTGCTAACCTCTTCATCTCAGAGTAGCACTTGCAACCTACGTCCTCAATTATTTGCTTGACGTATTCCAATCTCTGTCTTCCTCTACAGTTTTTGCCCTCTACAGCTCCCTCTAGTACCATGGAAGTCATTCCCTCATGTCTTAACAGATGTCCTATCATCCTGTCCCTTCTCCTTATCAGTGTTTTCCACATATTCCTTTGCTCTCCGATTCTGCGTAGAACCTCCTCATTCCTTACCTTATCAGTCCACCTAATTTTCAACATTCGTCTATAGCACCACATCTCAAATGCTTCGATTCTCTTCTGTTCCGGTTTTCCCACAGTCCATGTTTCACTACCATACAATGCTGTACTCCAGACGTACATCCTCAGAAATTTCTTCCTCAAATTAAGGCCGGTATTTGATATTAGTAGACTTCTCTTGGCCAGAAATGCCTTTTTTTGCCATAGCGAGTCTGCTTTTGATGTCCTCCTTGCTCCGTCCGTCATTGGTTATTTTACTGCCTAGGTAGCAGAATTCCTTAACTTCATTGACTTCGTGACCATCAATCCTGATGTTAAGTTTCTCGCTGTTCTCATTTCTACTACTCATTACCTTCATCTTTCTCCGATTTACTCTCAAACCATACTGTGTACTCATTAGACTGTTCATTCCGTTCAGCAGATCATTTAATTCTTCTTCACCTTCACTCAGGATAGCAATGTCATCAGCGAATCGTATCATTGATATCCTTTCACCTTGTATTTTAATTCCACTCCTGAACCTTTCTTTTATTTCCATCATTGCTTCCTCGGTGTACAGATTGAAGAGTAGGGGCGAAAGGCTACAGCCTTGTCTTAATCCCTTCTTAATACGAGCACTTCGTTCTTGATCGTCCACTCTTATTATTCCCTCTTGGTTGTTGTACATATTGTATATGACCCGTCTCTCCCTAAAACTTACCTCTACTTTTTTCAGAATCTTGAACAGCTTGCACCATTTTATATTGTCGAACGCTTTTTCCAGGTCGACAAATCCTATGAACGTGTCTTGATTTTTCTTTAGCCTTGCTTCCATTATTAGCCGTAACGTCAGAATTGCCTCTTTCGTGCCTTTACTTTTCCTAAAGCCGAACTGATCGTCACCTAGCGCCTTCTCAATTTTCTTTTCCATTCTTCTGTATATTATTCTTGTAAGCAGCTTCGATGCATGAGCTGTTAAGGTAATTGTGCGATAATTCTCGCACTTGTCAGCTCTTGCCGTCTTCGGAATTGTGTGGATGATGCTTTTCCGAAAGTCAGATGGTATGTCGCCAGCCTCATATATTCTACACACCAACGTGAATAGTCGTTTTGTTGCCACTTCCCCTAATGATTTTAGAAATTCTGATGGAAAGTTATCTATCCCTTCTGCCTTATTTGACCGTAAGTCCTCCAAAGCTCTTTTAAATTCCGATTCTAATACTGGATCCCCTATCTCTTCGAAATGGACTCCTGTTTCTTCTTCTATCACATCAGACAAATCTTCAGCCTCATAGAGGCTTTCAATGTATTCTTTCCACCTATCTGCTCTCTCCTCTGCATTTAACAGTGGAATTCTCGTTGCACTTTTAATGTTACCACCGTTGCTTTTAATGTCACCAAAGGTTTTTTGACTTTCCTGTATGCTGAGTCTGTCTTTCCGACAATCATATCTTTTTCGATGTCTTCACATTTTTCCTGCAGCCATTTTGTCTTAGCTTCCCTGCACTTCCTGTTTATTTCATTCCTCAGCGACTTGTATTTCTGTATTCCTGATTTTCCGGGAACATGTTTGTACTTCCTCCTTTCATCAATGAACTGAAGTATTTCCTGTGTTATCCATGGTTTCTTCGCAGCTACCTTCTTTGTACCTTTGTTTTCCTTCCCAACTTCTTTGATGGCCCTTTTTAGAGATGTCCATTCCTCTTCAACTGTGTTGCCTACTGCACTATTCCTTATTGCTGTATCTATAGCGTTAGAGAACTTCAAACGTATCTCGTCATTGCTTACAACATCCGTATCCTACTTCTTAGCGTATTGATTCTTCCTGACTAATGTCTTGAACTTCAGCTTACTCTTCATCAGTACTATATTGTGATCTGAGTCTATATCTGCTCCTGGGTACGCCTTACAATCCAGTATGTGATTTCGGAATCTCTGTCTGACCATGATGTAATCTAATTGAAATATTCCCGTATCTCCCGGGCTTTTCCAAGTATACCTGCTCCTCTTGTGATTCTTGAACAGGGTATTCGCTATTACTAGCTGAAACTTGTTACAGAACTCATTTAGTCTTTCTCGTCTTTCATTCCTTGCCCCAAGCCCATATTCTGCTGTAACCTTTTCTTCTACTCCTTCCCCTACAACTGCATTCCAGTTGCCCGTGACTATTAGATTTTCGTCCCCCTTTACGTAATGCATTACCCTTTCAATATCCTCATACACTTTCTCTATCTGTTCATCTTCAGCTTGCGACGTCGGCATCTATACCTGAACTATCGTTGTCGGTGTTGGTCTGCTGTCGATTCTGATTAGAACAACCCGGTCACTGAACTGCTCACAGTAACACACCCTCTGCCCTACCTTCCTATTCATAACGAATCCTACTCCTGTTATACCATTTTCTGCTGCTGTTGATATTACCCGATACTCATCTGACCAGAAATCCTTGTCTTCCTTCCACTTCACTTCACTGACCCCTACTATATCTAGATTGAGCCTTTGCATTTCCCTTTTCAGATTTTCTAGTTTCCCCACCACGTTCAAGCTTCTGACATTCCACGCCCCGACTCGTAGAACATAATCCTTTCGTTAATTATTCAATCTTTTTCTCATGGTAACCTCCCCCTTGGCAGTCCCCTCCCGGAGATCCGAATGGGGGACTATTCCGGAATCTTTTGCCAATGGAGAGATCATAATGACACTTCTTCAACTACAGGCCACATGTCCTGTGGATACACGTTACGTGTCTTTAATGCAGTGGTTTCCATTGCCTTCTGCATCTTCATGTCGTTGATCATTGCTGATTCTTCCACCTTTAGGGGCAATTTCCCGCCCCTAGGACAAGAGAGTGCCCTGAACCTCTATCCGCTCCTCCGCCCTCTTTGACAAGGCCGTTGGCAGAATGAGGCTGACTTCTTATGCCGGAAGTCTTCGCCCGCCAGTGCTGATTATTTATCAAAATTTAGGCAGTGGCGGGGATCGAACCCGGGACCGAAGACGTTTTGATTATGAATCACCCCTAGACCACGGGTACACGGAAGTGTAATTGGGCGTGCAGGTATGTCCGGATGCTATATAACGTCAAACAGAGTCTTCATCTTTGTTGCTCGGCCTTTTCCGGTTAGTTGCGCTAACTGGAGGGATACAACAGTTCAGAGAAGAGCTGCACAGTTCACGATAGGTTTGCCAGTCAGATCGAGAGCGACACGGAAATCCTGGACAACTGCTAGCGAGAAACGCAGCAATGAGAGCACTGAGCTTCACCTGTACGTCTACTTTTGTAAGACGAGAACGAACTGTTCGAAATGGATACAGAAATATGCACTAGTGTCCAAAATTAAATCAACGAGCAGCTGTATCCCCGTCCTGGGTCTAATTCACGATATAATCATACGAACTGTCAACTGACGTCCGTAGGATCGTATTCTGCACGGGAGATGGCTTTTCGGTCAGAGGAAAACCACGCCGACGATGACGTCAGGGCAGCTACCGAGCGGAGTACTGTTTGTCGGGTAGTCCCGCATCCACAGTCACAGGCGGTGCAGAGTGGCACAGACATGATGCCTATCAGGGTCTCGGGCCGTAGGGAGAATGGAAGCACAGAGTCGCAAACGCATGTAGCACGATGGCTCAACGCGAAGTTTCGGTGACGCGTCTTCACAGATGGGAACGTCTAGAGTGGAGTCATCAACATGGCATCTGAACAGTGGGCCAATGTTCTTTTCACATATGAGCCCCGATTTGGCGTCGAGAGTGGTTCTCGACGGATTTGCTTCTGAAGGGAATGTGGAACAGGATTTCGAGACCCGAACATTGCTGAAAGAGGCCGAGAAGGATCGCTAATGGCGTGGGCCGGGATTATGTTGATCACTCGAACATCTCTTCACGAAATTGTACGGGTGAACCGGAAACGTTAAACTGCTGTCAGGTATCGTGACGCGGTCTTGGGACCTCATGTATGGTTGTTGCGAGGTGTTGTGCCCCTAAATTTCGCACTGATGAACGATAATGCTCGGCCTCATAGAGTGGTTGATGTTTTCTTGGAAACTGAAGGTACTGCAAGCATGGCTTGGCCTGCGCGCTCTGCCGATTTGAATCCCACAGAGGGTGTGTGGGATGCACCACGGAGACGGGTTGCATAGCGTTAACATCCACCAAACACTCTCCAAGGCATTCGACCAGCTCCGAAGGAAGCATGACCGTCATTGCCCCAACATGACACTGATGACGTTATTCACGGCATGCTCCGTCGTTCGCTGGTCTGTCTTGCCCCCATAGTGAGCACATTCATCTACAATACACCAAGCAGATTCAGAAGGATGTAGGTTGCAGTAGGTACTGGGAGATGAAGAACCTTGCACAGGACAGAGTAGCACGGAGAGCTGCATCAAACCAGTCTCTGGACTGAAGACCACACACACACACACACACACACACACACACACACACACACATTTTCATCTACTGTTATGCATATTCTGTTGTTTACGATCTGTATTCTGTACTTCGTTTCTATTGTGCTATGAGCTGTTTATACTGTTTTGGGGGGCAAAATAAACGTGACCTTGCAAAATTTCAGTTTGTTGCTTTGCTTTTGGACACCAGTGTACGTGAAATGCCGCACATGCCAGATCATTGAGAGAAGTTCTGGTGAAACGGCCGAGTTTCATGGCGCACACTAAAACCGACATTAGAAGCAGAAGGGTGAGCTGGTGCACCGGATGACTTTGTTGCGGGGCAGACGGGGAGCTCCTGCAGGTAGCAGCCGGTCCCCGGCTCCTGCCGCCTCGCATTCATGAATGCCCGCCATTTGCATGCTGCCAGATGGCAAAACAAGGCCCGCTCTCTGCCGGTTCCGCCGGATTTGTCTGGAGTTGGCGCCGCATCTGCGCGGCTCGCATAATGAGGGTGGTGGCGTACCGAGTCCTTCAGTCCGCCAAGGCTGGCTAACGGCGGTCACCACCCGACAACCTCACTCTGAGATCCAATCTTTATTTCATTGTTATTGTCTGTGGACCTGCTCTGTGGTATGAGGGATCGCTGCGCTGCAGGAAGCGAGACTTAAACTGTGGTGTCACCGCCAGACACCACACTTGCTAGGTGGTAGCCTTTAAATCGGCCGCGGTCCGTTAGTATACGTCGGACCCGCGTGTCGCCACTGTCTGTGATTGCAGACAGAGCGCCGCCACACGGCAGGTCTAGTCTACAGAGACTCCCTAGCACTCGCCCAGTTGTACAGACGACTTTGCTAGCGATGGTTCACTGCCTACATACGCTCTCATTTGCAGAGACGACAGATTAGCGTAGCCTTCAGCTGCGTCATTTGCTACGACCTAGCAAGGCGCCATATTCTTCAAGAATGTATTCTGAACAGATAATATTGTGAATCATGTACCGACAAGTGCGACGTTCATCATTTATGGATTAAAGTTAAGTATCAAACTAATTACGTCCGCTCTCTGAATTCTAATTCCTTGTCATGCTCCAGACCTCACGCCAGTACAGCCCTTCGCTCCTCACGCCAGCCTGCGCGAGCTAAAACGTGAGCATTTCGGGTTCCCCTAGTAACACGGTGTCGGCTGTTCTGCCAACACAACAGAAACCTTCGTATCATACACAGTTAAGCATATTACAGATTTGATGCAACTACGTCTGCCGTCTCAGTACCACCGATTTTGGGGGATTTCTCCGAATACCGCATTGGCCGAAGACAGCTGATCTTTTCAAATGTGTGCGCCAGTATGTGCACGGTGTCAGTCTTAACAGGCGAGCGAACATGCTTCGAAAGACTGTCGGCGGAATTGAAATTAATTTTCTTCCTTTCGGTAGTATCCGGTGACGTACCCACACACAAAACTTATACGTTTTGTAAAAGAATGACGAAGTCCGTTGCATCCTGAGGCTAACAAATATCATTAACAGGGACATATAGTGGAATCTGTGGTCTGAAAGTTGAGCTACAGCAAAATTTATGAAGTTGAGACCCGCAAAAATTCAGAACCAGTCTCTGCATTATATCTAGATGAAAGTTCTGGTTCACTCGGTCTAACACGTTTCTTTGATTTGGCAGAGTGAGGAATATCGGTCCTCTACTTTGTGAAACAATTTGTGCTGTAGTATTTGGGTTGGGTGAACGTTCCTGAGCGTAGCCGTCAATTCGTAAACGTAGACTCTTATCGTTCCTTGTGATATACGCCGAATACTATTTCATTCTATGTCGACCTTCTGTAGACGCACGGGATTAGCCGAGCGGTCTGAGGCGCTGCAGTCATGGACTGTGCGGCTGGTTCCGGCGAAGGTTCGAGTCCTTCCTCGGGCATGGGTGTGTGTGTTTGTCCGTAGGATAATTTAGGTTAAGTAGTGTGTAAGCTTAGCGACTGGTGACCTTAGCAGTTAAGTTCCATTAGATTTTACATACATTTGAAAATTTGTGACCTTCTTTAAGTGGTCACTATTGGTAGTCAGTGTTATACTATACTCCGCAGCAAAGTATACCAGATCTACAGCTGAAATTCCAACGTCAGAGGATGAAGATCTCGACGTGCTACTACGGAGTTCATGCAGGAAGTTGTTCCTGTTCCCGTAGCTTCTCGGCTGTCTTCATTAGATATTGTGAGTGGCCTAATATTCTGTCCAGGATCACAGTTTCATTGCAAGCAGGGGCAGTGTTCTCAAACTCTACTGTGAGTTTATGGTAGGCATGTCTGTTGTTTAAGTGAAAACGGGTGACTTCTGTTTTGACTGGGATACGTTGAAGCTTCCAGACGAGGAAGTATTGTGCAAGAGTGTTTTCGTCCTTTGACAACTTTTTCATTGTTCAGTTTGATTTGTTTCCTCCTTCCATTGCTTATGACTCCAGATGGTCTGCTGCCGAGCATCTCGCTCAATAGGCGAGCCGGCTGTTGACACACGGTTTGGCGCCCGGTAACTTGTGCACTGCAAACTGCGTCCAAGTTTTCTGATATGGCTGCTCTCTGGTCGAAGAGCGCAACAGATATCTTTAGATGCTTCTGAAAGCCAGAAAAATGGAATCTGCAAAACAGTCTCCACTCTCATGATAATAATGCTCTTTGCAGGAGCAAATTAATGTTTTGGAGATATCTCTCAGATAACTTCAGCCCTAATATGTCATGCTATCACGAATAGATAGGGAGGTGCTCTTCCTGTACGCTCCCCAGCCGAAACAGAGTTATAGTATACGTTAAAAAATACACAATTTTGACAAAGCTGCACAGTCTGGTGGAATCATTGTTTAACCATCAATAAAGTGTCCGCGACTGTGAAACCAAACGTCAAGAAAATTCTGAACAGGACACGTTTCTCCTCTGTCGAGTGATTTGCGGTTTATTGTATGTCCTGCTTTCAGTTATTTCTGTACCTGTAATTTTCGGATTACTGTGACTCTAGAACGTTACGCTCTCCTCCTAAACGTAAATATTTATGTGTATGTGATAAGAAACAAGTGACGCCGTCCGCTGAACGAGGCCTCACAGCGAAAGTTAGTACCTCTGGCGGCACCACAAGTAAAGACGATCTCTGCCGAACCCAGCAGCGGATCGGAGACATTGGCGTAGAAACGTCCCCAAGTTTTTTCTTATCCCGACGTAGCTGGAGAGTTATTTATGTCTGATCACACTGCCGCTCAGCCCACTCTCTGTGTAATCGGCGATGGTTGTCAATTATATCATCGCTTACTATGACAGGACCTTCGTAGTACAGATCCGGCTGTATGCGATCAGCACAGATACACCGAACATTATATGAATAAACACAGCTAGACTCTGATGTGAAACTGTCATTCTGTAATGAAGTGATAAATGCTGTTACTGTCAATGACAGCATCAATTCATTGAAGTGGATGTGGGACTGCAGCTGGTCATAAACTTGAAGAAATAAGGAATACCAACAGCCGTACTGACCATTTTCGACAGTGCATTAGTGTCATCTTCAGGGACCTTTGTAAACCTAATGGTAATATCCAACCCTCTGTGTATTAGGACAGATACCACGTATGTTGATTTGTCTAATGGATTTCTGCTCGTATTTATACGATATGTGCAGTCCAGATATCTAATAACAGAGGTTTTGCTATCACCATTCAGTTACTTAGGGGTCTGAAGATAACAGTAATGTAATGTCGAAACTGATCGCGTGATTAATACATATTATATAAAAAAGTACAGCTGCTGTATTCCTTATTTCAACAAGCGTCACTTTCATGTCATCTGTGAGAACACAGCTTGTTTCCAAAGTTAAGTATGTACCATGTTCAAGTTTTAATGAATTACTAATAATCTGTAAGCATATTGTTGTATCCGCTCGACCTCCTCTTGAACTAGACTTGCTACAGATGTGGCCACATAAAAGTTAGAGGAGTTCACAGAATAAAGACGGAAAGACATAAGACGTGAGTGAAGGATTCCTAAGGTATAGTGCGCGCGGAAACCTCGTCAATAATGGCAGGGAGACAGTGGCGCCGTTGGTAAATGATGAATGTGGTGCGCGCCTTGTGCCGGGGCGGCCCTTGGTGACTCGGCCAGCGCGGGCGAGATAAGCCGCCTCGGCTCTCCACTGTGGCTGATGGATCGGCCTCTGGGAGGCGGTCCCCTCACACCCGCCAGATGGATCACGCGTCACCAGCCGAGAGCAAACCCGCTACAGGCGGGAGTCCGGCTGCGCCGGCAACTGCGGCGCTCAAGATGCTGCTGTCTGGGTCTCACTCCGGACTCGTACAGCTGCATCGGAGACCCGTGTCCATTCACGGAATAATGGGTGCGATATTCCTTGATGGAGCGGTGGCTACCGAACGGTACGTGAAGGTTTTGGAAGATGATTTAATTCCCATTATCCAAAGTGAGCCTGATTTCGACAAGATGCAAGACGTAGCTCCACACCATCGAAGCAGGAGAGTGTTTGATGTCCTGGAGGAGCACACTGGCGACCGCATTCTGGCTCTGGGATACGCAGAGGCCACTGGCATTGGCCTGTATTGGCCGCCATATGCTCCGGATGTGAACACATGCGACTCCTGTTGTGGAACTATATTAAGGACAAGGTGTACAGCAACAACTCCAAAATCATTACTGAGCTGAAAACAGCCATCCAGGAGGTCATCGACAGTATCGATGTCCGACACTTCGCTACTGGTCTGCTCCACATCATAGTCTTTGACAGCACGCATATCGAACATGTCATGACCTAAATCCGAATATCTGTAGTGACGTTTACATGTCGAATAAAGTGTGTGCACGTTGTATTTTGTGACTAATTTACTTTTTTTCATACAGTTCAGTAAGTGTTATCCGGTACCTACACTACAGCGTATGCGCGTCTCGCGCAATGTTTTCAATATTTTCGCGCTGTCTTCGAGTAAACTATTGTTGTCAGAGAAAAAATGAAATGGATTTTTTTTAGGAAACGGAATACAGGTTAATTTTGTACTGCGTCACGCTCTCGCTGGAGGGTCCGGTTTTCGAATAATTCAAGAAGAACATTAGGGAAGTGATGTGAAGTCTGTTCCCTCTGAAAAACGCATTCTAAGTAGGGCCTCTCCATCTACATCTGCGTGATTACTCTGCTATTCACAATAAAGTGCCTGGCTGAGGGTTCAGTGCACCACCTTCAAGCTGTGTCTCTACCGTTCCACTATCGAACGGCGTGCGGGAAAAACGAGCACTTAAACTTTTCTGTTCGAGCCATCATTTCTCTTATTTTATTGTGATGGTGATTTCTCGCTACGTAGGTGGGTGCCAACAGAATGTTTTCGCTATCGGAGGGTAAAACTGATGATTGATATCTGTTGCACCTTCTAAGTGTTCTGCCAGTGAATCGCAGTCTTTAGGTTGCTCTACCCACAACATTATCTATGTAATCGTTCCAGTTTAGGTTATTTGTAATTATAGTCCTTAGGTATTTAGTTGAATTTACAGCCTTCAGATTTTAGTGGCTTATCGCGTAATCGAAATTTAATGGATTTCTTTTAGTACTCATGTGAATAACTTCACACTATTCTTTATTCAGGGTCAATTGCCACTTTTGCACCATACAGATACGTTATCTAAATCATTTTGCAAATCGTTTTGATCAGCTGATTACTTTAAAAGACGGTAAATCACAGCATCTTCTACAAACAGACTAAGACGGCTACTGAGATTGTCTCCTGTGTCGATAATATGGATCAGGTATAATAGAGAGCCTATAACACTTCCTTGGGGAACGCCGGATATTAATTCTGTTTTACTCGATGACTTTCCGTCTGTTACTACGAACTGTGGCCTTTCTGACAGGAAATCACGAATCCAGTCGCACAACTGAGGCGATACTCCGTAGGCACGCAGTTTGGTTTGAAGACGCTCGTGAGGAACGGTGTCGAAAGCTTTCTGGAAATCTAAAAATATGGAATCAGTTTGACATCCTCTGTCGATAGCACTCATTACTTCACGAGTATAAAGAGCTAGTTGTATTTCACAAGCACGATATTTTCTGAATCCGTACTGACTATGTATCAATAAATCGTTTTCTTCTAGTTACTTCATAATGTTGGAAGACAGTGTATGTTCTAAAACCCAACTGCAAAATGAAGTTAGTGATGTGGGCGTGTAATTCAGCAGATTACTCCTACTTCCCTTTTTGGGTATTGATGTGACTTGCGCAATTTTCCAGTCGTTAGTACGGATCTTTCTGTCAGGGTACGGTTATACATAATTGCTTAATATGGAGGTACTGTATCAGCATAATCTGAAAGGAACCTGACTTTTATGCAATCTGGACTGAAGGCCTTGCATTTATTAAGCAATTTAAGCTGCTTTGCTTCACCGAGGATATCTGCTTCTATGTTTTTCATCTTGGCAGTCCCTTCTTGATTGGAATTCAGGAATATTTACTTTGTCTTCTTTGGTGAAGGAGTTTCGGAAAACCGTGTTTAATAACTCTGTTTTGGTTGCACTGTCATCAGCGCACATGCCAATATTTAGCTTTTTGTTCAGATTCATTAAAACTGTCACCTCTCAAAACATATACTTTTCCTCCTGACGCATCCTGTATAACTGTAAACTGAGATGGAGGACTTCATGTAAGTCGAAGTTCGTCATAATAAAAGTGGGAACCCCTCACATACTGCCGGTTGTATTCGCATGCAGTCGTGCCCGAGATATGTTGATTGAACTGTAGGGACGTCAGCGTAGAAGGCCTGAAAGCGATTTTTATGATTAATACAGTAGTTGATTAATACTAGTTATCGTTTTTTGCGTTGCGAGAGTTGGGAACACCTAATGCACCCTAGAATATTGTCGACCATGATCATTTTGGTGGTCCAGGTTTTATGGTGTAGGAAGGCATAACATTGCACGGGCGGACTGAGCTCCAAGTCTCTGACCAAAAGAGATTGGCGCAGAGTTTGGTACACCCCATCCTTCCAAAACTCGAGGTTGTGCTCCATCTCTAATGTCCTCGATATCGAAGGAATCTGAAACACTAATCTTCGATCCTTCATTTTTTCTAATGCGCGTCTTTTTGGGAGTGAATTCGACTCTAACTTCATTTCTGTGTACGACAATGCACGACCACATCGAACTGCTCATGTCTCGGAGCTCTTGGAACCAGAGGACACCCGGCCCTGGGCGTTCTCCCGACACAAATGGCACCGAGCACGTGTGAGATGCGTTGGACGGAAGTATTGCAGCACGGCCACATGAACCATCGACCATCCAGCAGTTCCCGACCTCGTCAGTGGGGCAATGGAGCGCCTCACCACAACTCCTTACCAACCTTGTGGCCAATATGGGAGCAGCTTGTCGAACATACACTGCCGGCCGTGGCGTTCACACACTCTATTTAGGAGCGTATCCTACCTTTTGTACCGTCCAGGGGACCACCGTGAATCGCGGTGGCTTGAATGTAACTATTTTATTTGAATAAAAATGTCATTTCAGCTCGTCTCACTGCGTATTTCTCATTCTGCTTTATGCTGTGGCAGTTCTTTCTATGTGCGGTCCAAGTTTCACCGAGCTATTCTCCTTGGCAGTGACACACGATGCGGAAGTCACTTTCTTCTTTCACACCAGCGTAGTTGTCTGAATAAAGGTATTCTGATCCCTTGCTTCTGCTGAGATATCTCTCTTGGTTGAAAATGCTTTTTAGAGGTGTCAAGAAACGAGTTGGTGATATTAGTTCATTGAAGCTACCCTAGAGAAAACCTAATATAACACTGCGAATATGAGTTTCAGGAAATTTTAGTAATATTAGTTATAATTTCTGAAAAGGAAACCGAAAGTGGAGACTTGAGTCAACCGATAGTGGATGCTGAAGTAAAAACAATTTATGAATACTGTTATGAAACGAGGCAAATAAACTGTACGTATTATAGGCGAGATTGTCTGTTATGTTATATCGGAACTAACTTTTGTTGGATGGAACTTTAGGATATGATGAACAAAGAGCTTTCCGTACGAAGCAATGAATGAAACGTGGATCCATTGCTTGCAGATACTTTTGTTCTACAATACACCTTTAGAACTGGTGGTTCACACTCAGCAAATGTTCTTGGAGCCTGCGGGGCTTTCACCCTCTGGCACTTTTCTGTTTCTCCTCCTGCTCGTGCTTTCTCTTCACGTGATGACCTCGTAACACACCTGCCGTGATATGTTAATACATTGACCTGTCGCAAGACAGCGGCCTATAGAAATATTTTATTACTAATAGTGTGCCTATGGTTCACCTCAGTCGCTCTCAGGTCTCCCTGCTGGTTGTACAGGATATATCGCGATTCACAGCGAAGACTCAGAAAATGATAGAAGCGAAATGACGGCTCCTTAAAACAGCCGTTTGCGACATAATTGTGAATGTGTGCTTTCGAGCCGCCATAGAGCACAGCGAGCATGAAATGTTGCAGTAATTAGAACAAATAAGGCACACACAACCAAAAGGGCAAAAAACACAGGATTCTGAGAAAAATTTATGGAAATCAAATATTTAGAGAAACCACCAGTCTCATAGCTCTGAATTTTTTAAAACCCTAACTCAGCATCCTCTATTTCTCATGGAAATACAACATACCCACTTTACGTTGGTGAAATACTAATTAACATTTATAACTGTATTTCGTATTACTCGTAAGGGGGCTAGGACGTCAGACGGACCAACTTGGAGCAGGAGAGGCATCATAGGACATTTTAATTTCCACTGCCTATACTTTTACAAATAAATTCATCAAACTTTGTCACGATGAGCAGGAAGGATTCAATATCCACACTCATAGCAGTGGAAGTTCAAAAAGATAACAAAATAACTTATTTACATGTGAAACGCCATCATTTTTCACTTACTATTGGCTGTATTTAATGCCATAAGTACACTTTTCTTAATAAGTAACAAAGATTCTTTTATGAATTTTGCTCAGCATACTAGCCAGACTTACAGGTGTATGGAAGAGTAGAATTTTCCAAAACCATTAACATCTGTGGTAAAAAGTGAGAAAATGAACTATAACATTTGAGTTTTTCTAAACATGAAGCTTATGATGTAACTGCTCATCCATTTTTTCATAAATTAAAGAAATTGTAGCGTTTCATACACCTGTAAGTATGTTTTATATACTGTACAAAATTCATCGTTTTTCTAGTTATTAAAGGAAAACACCTTTGAAGGCCAGTTTTGTACGTTTTTCTTGAATAATTCGTAAACTACATGCTCTAGCGAAAACAGATCCCAGTATGAAATTTAACTACATTACATTTCCTACAAAAAGGTACGCAAAAGCCCGAGTCGCCGAGAAGTTGTTGTGTGTGTTTGCCTGCTGGTAGCAGCACACGCGCGCGCTGTTTGGACTGGAGAGACGCGGAACGTGTTTGGCCCGGGGATCTGGAGGCTGCGAGCGGCGCCAGGCCGCCATAACTGGCTAACTACGCAATCTCCGCCGGTTACGCCGTTCGTTACGACCGCACGCAATTATCGCGGGTTTCCTTCCCCTAGCACGCTCCCAGCTGCAGCTGCAGTTGCAGGCCTGGCTGCGTAGCGTCACAAAACAGGCACGTGGGTTTGTGCGGCATCTCTAAGAGCAGCGTTTCCGCATATGATGACACGTCGTGAAGAAACACACCGTGACTGGCCACTTTTTGAATAATCATCTACTGCAGGCGCAAACTAATGTAATAGTTGGTGCAGTCGCGTTAGTATGACCACTACTTATTTTCATCGTCAGTGTAGAATAATCAAGGAAAGATGGCAGTGGCTGCAACTAGCAGTGGAAGTATATAAAGCGGTTCGGGCGGACGCGGGAAACAGTGCATTCGGTGTCGTAATGGAGAAACTGAGCGATTTATCTGACGTCCAAAAGGACATGATCATTGACTTTCGGGCCAATGGTGGAAGCATTTCTGCGGCGCAACGTAAATTGTAGTGACGTCGTTTAAGTATACCGTGCACGGGAAAATTGCGCCATCCAAAGATGGCGGCAAGGCAGCTGGAGTGTCCCAGAGGCCTCAGATGGCAGGGATGAACGATGGCTGCGGTGACGGATGCGGGCGAACAGACGTGCAACAGTTGAGCACCTTCAAGGCGGCGACGCATAAGAGAATCCGTTGAGTATCAACCTGCCGTTGAAAAGGGGACATGGTTTCGAGAGTTTGGCGAGAATTGTGAAATAGTATTCCATGGTATGTTGTTGGCATAGCATTTTGTGGCGACCGTAATTGATCATCGAACGACTTAAAGTTGGAGCCACCACCGGAGTGTTGAAGGATACGCTGGAAGGCGTCTCCACAGGTGTTCCAAGTCGTCTTTACGATCTTCCTTCATCCGGATCCATGAGATGGGCGACATTCTGCTTCCACAGGCGTCGACCGCGCCACATCTTCTGCCTCTGGATCGAAACAGTGCAAATGTAGGCGATGTGGTCGGAAAAGGCGGGAGGCTATAACTCAGCGTCAAGCGTGGCAGTTACGATTCCTGGGGAAACGTAGACACAGTCAAGACGACTATCTGAATGGCTGGTGACGTACGGATATCCAGGTCGATCACCGTGAGCGCGGTCCCAAGTACCTGTGAGGTTCAGTTCATGCACGAGCAGCTTGAGTTCCTGGCATGTGGTGAAATGCGGATGTGGGTCCTTCTGGGATAACACGCAATTGAAGTCGCCGCCGAGAATAATATGGTCGTAGCGGCCCACACACAAAGCAGGACCGTTCTGAACAAAATCGCGACCGTTCCCATCGCTTGGCAGTGCCCGAGGGAGCGTAAAAATTCATGGTTCGGACCCCGTGGAAAGTCGCAGCAAGAGCCCAGGCCGATGGTAGGTAAGTCACGTCGTCTACCTCAATGCCCTCATTTAAAAGAATAGCCGTCCTACTGCTACCATCTCACTAGGGGTAAGATAGATACTGCCTACAGGAAAATTAAAGAGACCTTTGGAGAGAAGAGAACCACGTGTATGAATATCAAGAGCTCAGATGGCAACCCAGTTCTAAGCAAAGAAGGGAAGGCAGAAAGGTGGAAGGAGTATATAGAAGGTTTATACAAGGGTGATGTACTTGAGGACAATATTATGGAAATGGAAGATGATGTAGATGAAGACGAAATGGGAGATACGATACTGCGTGAAGAGTTTGACAGAGCACTGAAAGACCTGAGTCGAAACAAGGCCCCCGGAGTAGACAACATTCCATTAGAACTACTGACGGCCTTGGGAGAGCCAGTCATGACAAAACTCTACCAGCTGGTGAGCAAGATGTATGAGACAGGCGAAATACCCTCAGACTTCAAGAAGAATATAATAATTCCAATCCCAAAGAAAGCAGGTGCTGACAGATGTGAAAATTACCGAACTATCAGTTTAATAAGTCACAGCTGCAAAATACTAACAAGAATTCTTTACAGACGAATGGAAAAACTGGTAGATGCGGACCTCGGGGAGGATCAGTTTGGATTCCGTCGAAATGTTGGAACACGTGAGGCAATACTGACCTTACGACTTATCTTAGAAGAAAGATTAAGAAAAGGCAAACCTACGTTTCTAGCATTAGTAGACTTAGAGAAAGCTTTTGACAATGTTGACTGGAATACTCTTTTTCAAATTCTAAAGGTGGCAGGGGTAAAATACAGGGAGCGAAAGGCTATTTACAATTTGAACAGAAACCAGATGGCAGTCATAAGAGTCGAGGGGCATGAAAGGGAAGCAGTGGTTGGTAAAGGAGTGAGACAGGGTTGTAGCCTCTCCCCGATGTTATTCAATCTGTATATTGAGCAAGCAGTAAAGGAAACAAAAGAAAAATTTGGAGTAGGTATTAAAATTCATGGAGACGAAGTAAAAACTTTGAGGTTCGCCGATGACATTGTAATTCTGTCAGAGACGGCAAAGGACTTGGAAGAGCAGTTGAACGGAATGGGCAGTGTCTTGAAAGGAGGATATAAGATGAACATCAACAAAAGCAAAACGAGGATAATGTGATGTAGTCAAATTAAATCGGGTGATGCTGAGGGAATTAGATTAGGAAATGAGACACTTAAAGTAGTAAAGGAGTTTTGCTATTTGGAGGGAAAGGAACTGATGATGGTCGAAGTAGAGAGGATATAAAATGTAGACTGGCAATGGCAAGGAAAGCGTTTCTGAAGAAGAGAAATTTGTTAACATCGAATATAGATTTATGTATCAGGAAGTCGTTTCTGAAAGTATTTGTTTGGAGTGTAGCCATGTATGGAAGTGAAACATGGACGATTAATAGTTTGGACAAGAAGAGAATAGAAGCTTTCGAAATGTGGTGCTACAGAAGAATACTGAAGATAAGGTGGATAGATCACGTAACTAATGAGGAGGTATTGAATAGGATTGGGGAGAAGAGAAGTTTGTGGCACAACTTGACTAGAAGAAGGGATCGGTTGGTAGGACATGTTTTGAGGCATCAAGGGATCACAAATTTAGCGTTGGAGGGCAGCGTGGAGGGTAAAAATCGTAGAGGGAGACCGAGAGATGAGTACACTAAGCAGATTCAAAAGGATGTAGGTTGCAGTAGGTACTGGGAGATGAAGCAGCTTGCACAGGATAGAGTAGCATGGAGAGCTGCATCAAACCAGTCTCAGGACTGAAGACAACAACAACAACACACTGCTACCATCAGCAAACGGCGTGAGGTAGGAAACATAGCCATAGATATTAGGAAACGTCGATAGGCGAACTTTCTGCAAAAGGGCAACATCGAGGTCCGAAGCAGCTGTAGTTTGGCAGGTGTTCCGTTGGTGTTGACATTGTTGGAGCCAATCCTGTAAGCTTGTCGCGGAATTGGGACTTCTGGGACGTTCAGGGAGGCACGAAGAGCAGCAGGGAACAGGACCGCTGTCCCAGCAAGATGCACGTCCACATCCAGTGTGCGTGTCGATAAGCAGTCGTGGGCTGGAGCAGCAGCATTCGCTACTGTCACGACGGTGGGTGTTTCGTCGTCTACATCGTCAGACCACGCAAAGGTGCGCCGTCGGTGTGCGTCGAGTGGAGTACCTGTGGAGTCCGAAGGCGGCGTCACGTCGTCTGTAGAAGAGTGGTGCTGACTCAGCTGCTGTTCAGGTCCATAGGCACAGCGCGTGGTGTGTGCGAAGATGGTTGTACCTCCGACGGAGGGCAAGCTAGTGCTTCCATCGGGAGAACGTCTTGACAGTTGTGTTCCTCATCGTTCTGCAGATGTCAGACGGGGCGACCCGCCGTTTCCGACATCTGTTCTTCGACCGTTGCTTCCGCAAGTGATGTTCAGTGTCTGAAGACGTCTGGGAATGGGATGGTCAGGCACAAAAGTATCGGTAGCCCCAACCATGAGTCAAGAGCCATCCCCTGCACTAAAGATTGCTTACCACTGCACATAACGGGAGGAGGAGACAAGGGCGTCCTTCCGTCCGCAACAGCCTGAGGCATTACCAGAGACGACGATGTGGCAGTAGTAGGAGCCGTTGGTGATGGCGGTCGGCGGTCTTTATCGAGAACGTCGACAAACGTCAGCGGTAGCGTCGCCGGAGCGGTCTCGGCCGGCAGCTCCCCAGCAGGTAACAGCGTCATCTTGCGGTGCAAACAGCTGCAGCGGAGGAGTCCTCCTTTCCCACATCCCGAGCATGTCTTCGGCTGGCCATCATAAATAATAATTGCTCGGCAGCCGCCAATATAAGTAGGACGGCACATTTTGGTTAGCTATATGCGGATCTGTCGTACTCCATTGAGAACCGGGTATGTAGTGAATTCAACCCACTTTTCAGCTGTATGACTAATCACCTTTCCATATGGGCGATATGCAGATACCAGTACCTTCGAAAGGGAGTTCAAATACAAGGATCGTTCGCAGTCCAAGACCAGCATGTTCCACAGTTACGTGACCGATGTGTCCATCAGAGTGACGGAACCTAAGACCACTTTGAGTTGCACTTAGAATTTTGTCACACATGTCTTCGTTAACCAATTTCATGTATACCACGCTGCTCACTATAGACAGGTGGATGCCAACAAGATTGTTGCAATCAGTCTTGATACCATCTATAATAAATTATTCGATTTCAAGTGCTTTTGGTCGGGCATATTGAAGTGAAAAGCTGATCTTCTGTGTCGATTTTCTGTGGGGATAAGCCATTCTAAGGAAATTAGAGCGCGCTGAGAAGGTAGAATAACGTAAACAACTCAGCGAGTGAGCTGCTCGGTGAGGACGTAAACAAGACGTCCGTCCCGCCAGCGTGCTGAAAGGCGACTCTACCATTTGACTGCTCGTGCACTACCAACGGCCAGGCGCAAACTTCCATATGCCGCCAACCGTGCGTCAAACGACCTGCACTCGTACATCCGGTACGTACAGGGCAGACGCTGTACTTGAAAATCACTTGCCCGGTATCGGCACATAAATACGATATTGCAATGAATGTGTTTTTCTAATCACGATGCATAGTTGCTGTGGATGTACATGGATGTCCAAAGGAACGTTGCATCGTAATCAGAATAACACAGGCATTGCAGACTCGTAGATATGGAAAAGGTCGTGGAGTAGAAGCAGTGTCAAGAATCGAAAAACGTTTTCCATGGATGCTGAGCCACAGTCGGCTTGGAGTACAGTGCTAGGCCACTTACACGGCATGTCTGGTAAAGTCAGCCCAAAGCTCTGTTGACGGCCTACAAACTTTTAGCATTGTACTAGATAATGTCGTAAAATGGTTCAAATGGCTCTGAGCACTACGGGACTTAACATCTGAGCTCATCAGCCTCCTAGACATAAGACTACTTAAAGCTAACTAACCTAAGGACGTCACACACATCCATGCCCGAGGCAGGATTCGAACCTGCGACCGTAGCAGCACCGCGGTTCCGGACTGAAGCACCTAGGACCCGTTGGCCACAACGGCCTGCAATGGCGTAAAAGCCAGTATAGATTGTACGGAAGAAAAATGTATTAATATTCAGCCAAATGGTGGGGGATTCTTTAAAGGATACAAGTGTGGCTGATGATCCAAAGATATAAATAGAGGACTTTAACGGTTCGAAAAAACTGTGATCTACCGTAAACCGTGTGACGACAAGTGTCGGAAGATATCCGAAGATTGCTGATGGCGTCTCTGGAACGATCTCGAGTACGAATGTGGACCACAAAATCGAGTATACTGTGCAGCCCTTAGTGGTTAACTTGATGACGTAATGAACCCACGGACAATGCCATTGACTAGCGTTAATAATGTCCTACTGCGTAAAATTTGATTTCATGTGATGCCGAAAGTGTGTTACTTTATAGCGTAATCTGTTTTTTCTTTTCTAATATTCGCGTTGTAAATGCCATAAGTAAAGGGGGAGAATAAAAAGGACATGTAAATGGACCGTTACAGCGTGTCGGCCAACACTGGCATCGCGTAACCCGCCACCTGCCCGCAGTCTGGTAACGACAGCTGCGCCCGTGGCTGCCTCCTCTGCGCCAGACGCAACGCCGAGCTCCGCCTGCTGCGTTGGCGGCGGCCTTCCGCCCCATTCTGGAGCTGAGACAGTCTCCAGACTGAGACAGGTTTCCACGGGCCTAATTAGCAACGACTGCTGCCCTCTGCCCAATAGAGCAGTTACTGCGATCCGCGGTAATTGTGTAATTAGAGGCGGCGCGCAGTTTTGGGGGGTCGTTTGCTCCGTAATTGGGAGCAGTCGCCGGAGAGCAGAGCGAGTGTGCCTCGCTCCCTGACGTGCTCCCTGCCTGCGTTGCGGAGTCACAAACTGCGAGCTGTTTGCGCTCCGCGAAGGCAGTGTGGAACCGTGGTGGCGCGTCCCTGTCTGCTCCTCGTCGCGAGGGCTGTAGCGTCAAAAACAAGGGCAGGGAGCCAGGATCGTCAGTAAGCTAGGACTCACTGTAATGAATGTGGATCATTCTTGTTTGTGTCCGTACCTCAGTCGATAAAATTATAACACCAATTCGTTGCCCGTGTTTCCGTCTGTTTGTCTCTTAACCTCCGCAGTCCTGAGCTTATATTTTATGAATAAAATAATTTTGATTGGTGGTTAGTGCATACTACGTGACAAAATTACACTGAAGTACTAAGCATACTCTCGAAGACAATCACACAGAGATAAACAGCTTTCTCCAAGCAGATGCTGTCAGCTACTGGAAACATGTACAAACGATAACGTGTACTGCACAGGAAGCATATAGTCTAAAGCATATCCCACAATCAGTTACAGCGAGTTTGGTTTATTCCCTGAGAAAGCAAAAAATCGTTCAAATGGTTCTGAGCACTATGGGACTTAACAGCTGAGGTCATCAGTCCCCTAGACTTATAACTACTTAAACGAAGCTAACTTAAGTACATCACACATGTCCATGCCCGAGGCAGGATTCTAACCTGAGACCGTAGCAGCAGCGCGGTTCCGGACTGAAGCGCCTAGAGCCGCTCGGCCACAAATGCCGGCTGACCTCAGATGTTAATTCCAATAGTGCTTAGACCATTTAAATCATTTTGAACTTGATGGCGTTGTAGAGGGTAAAAAATTGTAGGGGAGTACGAAGATCGCAGCAGTACATCCAACAAGTAACTGAAGACGTTCGGTACCGTCCCGAGGATAAGAGGTAAGCACCACTGACAATTTTACGGTAGGCCCCCACGAAACTCACAAGACAGAAAATCACAAGACAGACTCGAAACGAAAAGATGAAATCGTTTCTTTTCCCGCCCGCACGATTTTTGCCTTGTATCACTCTACGAATTACAGTTTTCAGCAACGATTCGCGTGCGAGGTGCGTCCAATAAATAATACAACTCTTATTTTTCTACATAATCTCCGCTCAGTGCGTCGGCCTTAGGACAATTTTACTGCGAAGGCCTCTGTACCCGCACGGTACCACTCTACTGCTCGACGTCGGAGGCATCGTCTTGCTGCATCAATAACCGCCTCGTTATCCTCGTACTGCTTGCCTCGGAGCTCATCCTTCACTGGACCAAATTGCTGGAGGTGGGAAGCCGCGGAACCCGGCCTGCGGATGAGGAAGAAACGTCGAATGAACTTTTGTGAGCTCCTCTCAGATGTGCAGAGCAACAGGAACTTGTAGTTGAGCTACCAGGTGTCTGATTCTGATCCGTCGATCACTTCAGAAGAGAGAGCCTTCCAACACTGCAGGAGTCATAGCTGCGTGCGGCCGGCCACCATGTTTGCACGACCTTGATGCGATGATGACAGACGCCTCGCCCAACGGCGCAGCGTGCTTTTCTTCACTGCCACGTGTGAGTAGACGTTCTGCAAGCACCTGTGACTATCTGCGATGCTCCGGCGCTCCACCAGAAGAAACTGAATGACTGCTCTCTGCTTGGAGCGCCCCTCCGCTTCAGACGCCATTTGAACGCTACATTTAGCGGAACTTCATAAAACTATAGGGCCTGAAGCCGCAATATTCCTCGATGTCCGACAACAAATTGTCAAACGAAACTGGCCGAGAAAAGAAATGCGTCGCATTAGTTACTGGTCGTAGTTACACTCTGATGAGCGAAATCATTATGAACCACCTGCTTAATAGTGTGTTGGTTTAGGTAACAATTGCTGTGCGAGTCTTCTCGATTTTCGCGAACTGTTTTACTGGCAGTGCCTTCTTCCACATTCAACTTCTTTTTGTACCACCACCAACAGAAGGGGCCTCCATGAACCGTAGTGGCGATCATTTGTTTCCATTCACCTTAGAGACTTTTGCAATTTTCACCGTATCTCCGGCTTCAGCCTAGTTCAGTGTCCTACATACTGGACGAGCCTGTTGGGCCAAGTACTGTGAAGGAGCGTTACTCCTCCATCAGTCAGCCGTCGCTAAATCTGCTCTCTTTTCAGCAACGACTCATACTGTAATACAGAGTGTTTCAAAATAAATGTATAGTTTTTAAGGCTTTGTAACATTTGTTACTTTCAAGTTAACAATTATCAATAATACGTCAAATAATACAGAAACTCAAACAGTTTTGTTTGTATATCCCTGCGCAAAGAGAAGAGTGAAAGACCAAGGGTGGCTGAATAATGTGTCGAATGAGTGAGAATCCTTTTACCCGTAGCCACAAGAAACCTGTGCGGAAGGCTTTTCGTGGATTAGCAGTTCCAGTGACGTCTGTGTGGAGACTGCGAAGGAGATGCTAACAGCTTCGACCTTAATGTTTGTAGTTGTTACGAGCCCTTCAGCCTAAAGACTACAGCCTACGTGCCAACTTTGGAAACGAAACGTTGCAGCATGACGATTAAGATTTTCTATATCGTGTAGTCTTCAGTGATGAATCGACGTTTCACCTAAGTGGAATTGTGAACACACATAATTTACCCATCTGGGGCTCAGCAAACCCCCAAGACATGGTACAGCTGCAACGAGACAACCCTAAATGGATTGTTTTTCGTGCATATCCTGGTGCAAAGTTGAAGGATCTTTCTTTTTCGGTGAAGCAACTGTAATTACCTTTCGTATCGTGATGCGCTGTAAGTATGCCCCTTTGCTTAACTGAAAGAATCTGAATCACAGAACTCTTATTTTCCAGCAAGAAGGTGCGCCATCTCACTGGCATAATTCAGTATGCATTGGTTAAACAACGTTGTCCAGACAGCTGGATTGGCCACAAGGGGTCCGATGACAGAGCTTGATTTCCAAAATCTCCACGTTCAGTAGCGATCCGAAGCCGTAGGAATTTTACCCTTGCTGGTTGTATGTGTGCCTTCGCTTCCGGCTGACGTACCCGTCTTTACAAACAGCATTGTTACAACAGTTACTCCAGAGACGCTGAACAAGCGTGTGCGAAGTACTGGTGCTCGCATTGAACGCTTGTAAGGAAAACTGTTTTAGTTGCTCTTTCATTTGATCTGTTATGTATAATTGCAGGTTTAATGAAATCGTTTCCTTGATGTGAATAGCGGTGTCGAAATTTAATGCAGCAATTTACAGAAAATATCTGCGTAAAGTGAAATCAAACATGTAGGAAAGCGATCTGGTATTTTCTCGACGTATGTTTTACTTGTACAATTCTCGGATGGCCGCCCGGATCGCTTAGTAAGTTCTCCACAATATTTCGGCAAACAGACTCACTTTCAGATTCGATTTTGGATGACTGCTGCTCTGTGGTCGGCATCCGATTTATGTTGTTTGGTAGGATCGGAGCGATAGAGGGAGTAACGGACAAGGCATGTAGCAAGCCGACCAGAGCAGAGCAGCGGTCATAGGAAACCAGAGCTATATAACCTTACGAAATAAGGAAATCTGGTTTCGTTCTGATGCCAAGTACAATAGTGTATTCTAGTATAGTGTAGTGCTGCCTAGTGTTATGGACTATAGTCTAGCCTAGAAGAATTAATCACAGAATTCCTGGTGTAGCAATGTCGCATAGTGCAGTAGACCAGTAACACGTGTCTTCCGGATTCCAGATGAACATGCATCTTTGCGCCAGACGATCGAAAAGTAGTACACAGATTTTAAAACGTTTTACATCATATCCTAAAGAAGATACGTAAGTAGATTCTTCGTTAAAACACCACAATGCTTAGTTATACTAACACATGTACTCTTTATAATATTGCGTGTGAAGGGAATGAATTGGCTTACCTCACAGGGAAGAATAACATTTTAAAGAAACAAAATACATACACTATGTGATGAAAAGTATCCGGACACCCCAAACAACGTACGTTTTTCATGATAGGTGCATTGTACTGCCAGGTACTCCATATCAGCGACCTCACTAGTCATTAGAAATCGTGAGAGGGCAGAATGGGGCGGTCCGTGGAACTCACGGACTTCAAACGTGGTCACGTGATTGGGTGTCACTTGTGTCATACGTCTGTACGCGAGATTTCCACACTCCTAAACGTCCCTAGGTCCACTGTTTCCGATGTGATAGTGAAGTGGAAACGTGAAGGGATACGTACAGCACTAAAACATACAGGCGGATCTCGCCTGTTGAGTGCAAGACACCGCCGACAATTGAAGAGGATCGTAATGTTTAATAGGCATGCATCTCTCCAGACCATCGCGCAGTAATTCCAAACTGCTTCAGGATCCACTATGACAGTTAGGCGGAAGGTGAGAAAACTTGGATTTCATGGCCGAGCTGCTGCTCATAAGTCACCCATCACGCCGGTAAATGCCAAGCGATGCCTCGCTTGATGTAACTAGCGCAAATGTTGGACGATTGAACAGTGGAAAACCGTTGTGTAGAGTGACGAGTCACGCTACACAATGTGGGGATCCGATGGCAGGGTGTGGGTATGGAGAATGCCCGTTGAACATCATCTGCCAGCGTGTGTAATGCCAACACTAAAATTCGGAGGCGGTGCTGTTATGGTGTGGTCGTGTTTTCCATGGAGAGGGCTTGCACCCCTTGTTGTTTTGCGTGGCTCTACCTAAGCACAGGCCTACATTGATGTTCCAAGCACCTTCTTGCTTCCCACTGTTGAAGAGCAATTCGGGGATGGCGAGTGCATCTTCAACATGATCGAGTACCTGTTCATGATGCCGGCCTGTGGCGGAGTGGTTACACGACAATAACATCCTTGTAACGGACTAGCCTGAACAGAGTCCTGACATGAATCCTATAGTTTGGGATGTTTCGGAACGCCGGATTCGTGCCAGGCCTCATCGACCGACATCGATACCTCTCCTGAGCGCAGCACTCCGTGAAGAATAGCCTGCACTTCCCCAAGAAACCTTCCAGCATCTGACTGAACGTATGCTTGCGTGATTGGAAACTGTCATCGAGGCTAAGGGTGGGCCAAGACCACACTGAGTTCCAGCATTGCCGTTGGAGGGCGCCACGAACTTGTAAGTGTACGGATACTTTTGATCACGTAGTGTAAAATTTACAAGTGTCTTTATTGTTGGTTTAACACTCCTTGCTTTATTTTCATACGTTGCGTAGCTGGTGTTGCAACTAGCGTCCAATAAAAATTACGTTTTCGACGTTTTCCTTCCCCTAGAGGTTGTAATTTGTACCGTTCTCCGAATATTGTTTTTATGAGGTGTGCAATCCAAATGGAAGGCGATTGGACAAATTAATTGTCCTATCTCCTCTTTCGTCGCTATTTAGTATTTCGGTACTGATTTTTAATAACTCTCAGACAATGTTTCAACTTCCTTGAGGTGTATTTCAGAAAATGTACAAATTTTATCACGAATTATTCAGGCAAGGGCTACTTAATATGCACCTCGTACGATAACATAAAACAGATGACAGGAGATAAATCTTTATACAACGTAATTACAGCTTGTCAATGAAAATTTATTTTTATCGCAAGTGCTTGTACCATTTGCCATTAAAATTTTCATCTAATTTTCCCGTACATACGCTACGACTCATACATTTAAAATTACCTTAAAATATTATGTGTTACATTCATGTAACAGACCACTCTTCGTGCAATATGTGGTCTACTATTGTATCTAGGTAACAGGCTAAAAGAAACTAACAAATACATAAATAAGTGATCATCAGCAGCTATCTGAAAAGAAAAAGAGGCTGTTTGCCGAAATATTGTGGAGAACTTACGACCCGATCCCGGTGGACACCAGAGAATTCCAGATGTAGGAGATGACAAATTGCGGAATCATTATTTTATTCCAGAACGAAACCTCTACTGCAACTGTGTTGCGCATCTAAACCGGACGCAGAATCTCGATTTTTGCGGGAAACGAATGCTCTTACCGAGCGAGACATCCAATCACGGTTCCCGACCTGCGCTATCTTTACACCAGCGGGTTACGCAATAGAGTTTTTCTTGTGAAGTTTGGCAAGCAGGAGAGAGATATTTGCAGAAAAGAAGCCTCGAAGAGAGGTCGTGATACATGTTTGGGTATCTCAGCAGGTACGAGTATTGTTCGTGAAATGAAAGTTCCTGGTTCGAGTCCCGGTCCGGCACAGTAGATTCAACTCAGCGCTTTCCTCTGCGAAGGTGCGTTTTAAGGGCACCAGTCGTGGGAGAGATCGTGCCGCTGACAGGCACGACGCCCGCTCTTGGGTCGGAGGTTCCTTGTGCTGCGCTGGCACTGAGACGACAAAAGACTGTCAGACTGTCCCCCAGGAGTTGCTGAGACGTCCAGTTGCCGAGGAGTGTTGGTCCCCGCCGGATAAACGAGCGACGCCGCAACGGCCCGGGCCAGGCGGGGGGACAATTTCCCGTCTCCAGCCTCCAGCCTCCGCCGCCCGCCGGCTGCAGCCCGCCAACTGCCGGCTTCCATTACGGTCGCCGGGGAAGCCCCGCGCGCAACAAAAGGCCCGCCCCAGCAGCCAGCATTGTGGCCGCGACAGGGACAAGGGCAGGGCTCGCAATTTCCGCAGGTTTCTTCTTCACACAACACAAGGAGCTGGCGCAATCCCGGTCCGGCAAGGCTGCTTCCTTTGTGTATCTACACACACACACACACACACACACACACACACACGCAGGCAAGCCGGAGCGTGGGAATCCAGCCCCAACAGGCCTGTATCTAAGTAAGACAAACACAGGTTGCTGGCGTAAAAATACACCTATATGCAAACTTAAACACTTTAGTATGTATCACTGCAAAGTAAAGGCTGGCGTAAAGTAGGTGTTACAGAGTTTTTGTCGACTGCGACATAATATGAGGTGATAAATTCTTGTTATCATATTTATGCCATGGCAGACAACCTCAAATGGAATAGAGAAGGTTTTCAAAGTGCCCTGCTTACAGAGAAACGCGTCTGCAGAGTCTTTAACTCAATTGCACGTTGAATTGCTATCACCATTTTCGCTGCGCCGATATTTCTGGAAATTACCGTACGAAGATGTTTGAGCGTTGCCGGCGCACCTGCGAAGTCTACGTCTTTTAGAAAATCCCAAAAGAAATAATCACACAGGCTGAGACTGGGATTACACAGGAGCCAGAAGTTGAACGTGTGACTTCACAATAGTTCACTGGAGCCAGTTCTGCTAGGTAATGTCTCCATGGAGATGGAGTTGTGACTCAACATTAAATCGGATCCTTAAGGAGTATTCCATTTTGAAAGGTCTCATTCACCGCATTTACAAAAGAATATCGCTGCTCCACATTACTGGCTTTCATAGGTTGACAGTTGAACTTTGTTGGAGGAAAGGTTAAGTTTCTCTTTCATTATTGTCAGGAGAGACAATCGTGATATTCTGAGTTTCCGTGCTGATTGTCTTTTTAATGTAGTGAGCTCTTCGTTGAACAGGATTCGCACTCTTTCCACATTCTCCAAGGTTTTAGCTGTGGCTGGTAATCCTGAGCGGTCCTTCTTTGAGACATTTAGCGATCCAGTCTTTTCAAAAGGTCTCATCACCCTTTAAAAAAAAGTAAGAAAAACTGCAGATATTAGACAAAATCCATATCAGAGGGCGCTTTGGTTTTGTCATTACAATTGGAATGCCTATCTTTCAGTACCGTAAGATCATGGAGAAGTGGTCATTCGGGAAAGTGCTGTTCTCGGATCATTGTGATGTTGAATACGTGTCTCACCATAACAGTACGTCCAGAATTTGTGTAAAATGTCTTTACGATAAGCAAACGCTGCTGCAGTGTTGGTGCTTCTATTCAGGGAGGCGAACTGAGACAGTGTCCAGAGCAACAATACCATAAGGTGACTTATTTATGACATACGATTAAACCACAGTAGACAAACACTCGTAATTGAGCCTACTTCAGAAGATATACCTGATACCATGTCTACGGGGGCATGGTCTAGAAATAAAACTAAAACAGGCTCAATAGGCGTAGTCACATTTTAAAAATGCGGTACATACGTACTAAGTCACCGCGAAGACTTACGAACGCGTCCTACATCCACCCGATGGGATTTAAATTTCGGCGACTGGGGAACATCGTTGTTGCCGGTAACGAGCGCATCAACACGGTGGCTCACGCCACGGTTCTGGTTCCTCATGTGGCGAGATACGCCACAACTGTTGACCTCAGCTGGCTTCCCTGCATTGCCTCTATATTTTCTGTCGGAACGTCTCATAGTGCAGTACACACGTGTTGGTTGATGAAATTAACGCGCTACTCTAATATTTCTTGAAGTAGGGTCAGCAATGTTGTCCAGGATCTGCCATTCTGTTTCGCGACGCAGTATCTCCTCGGTATCGTGTCTTCCGATTCAGTTGTTGCCGATCAGAACCGGCAACACGGCATACAGCGGACATCCTCAGATAGTAATTCTGGCCTACCTTCTTCAACATACGCACACTTGGATGTCTGTGAGAAAGTGCTAGAACACAGAATAATGGAAGTACTACTCTCCATCAGAACTGGCCTCGGATGGCCCAATGTTTCCGACCGACCGCCGTGTTATCCTGAGACCGCTGGCGCCGTCGGATGCGTCAGCACACCGCTCTCGTGGCCGTTGCCAGTTTTCGTGATCTGGGCAGCTTCTACTCGGTGAGGCAGCTCCTCAGCTGGCATGATGAGGTTGAGGGCGCCGCGGTGCGTCAACAGCATGAGGCTGCCGGCATGGTCGCCTGTCCAAGTGCCAGGCACGCCTGACGGTGATCTGATGGTAACCGGTGTATCCACCAGGGCACGGCCGTTGACAGAGTGGTGGTAAGAGAAGACAAAAAAAATGTAGTCGTGAGTGACACTAAAAATCTAAAAGAGGAATAAGCGTAATTGGGAGTCGGCGTTAGTGCCAGCTTCACTGTTGCCGAAACGTTACAGGAATTTGTATCGTACGTGGTGTGCACGGTAGCTCGTTCAAGATGCGGGCCTCTTACACAATTTCTGATTTGTACCTTTCCAGTTATCGCGTAGTGAAATTATCCTGAACTTTATATCACGCGTCTTTTCAAACGGTCTCCCAGAATGGTGACGGCTCATGCGATGTTATTTCCACACGTGTAGTAACTGAAAGATGTAGACTGAATATATTACCTAATTTGATAACATCACATGTTCCATGCTTTCTACACTACTGGCCATTAAAATTACTATACCATGAAGAAAAGCAGATGATAAACGGATATTCATTGGACAAATATATTATACTAGAACTGACATCTGATTACATTTTCACGCAATTTGGGTGCGTACATTCTGAGAAATCAGTATCGAGAACAACCACCTCTGGCCGTAATAAGGGCATTGATACGCCTGGGCATTGAGTCAAGCAGAGCTTGGATGGCGTGTACATGTACAGCTGCCCATGCAGCTTCAGCACGATACCACAGTTCATCAAGAGTAGTGACTGGCGTATTGTGACGAGCCAGTTGCTCGGCCACCATTGACCAGACGTTTTCAATTGGTGAGACATCTGAAGAATGTGCTGGCCAGGGCAGCAGTCGAACATATTCTGTATCCAGAAAGGCCCCCATAGCACCTGCAACATGCGGTCGTGCATTATCCTGCTGAAATGTAGGGTTTCGCAAGGATCGAATAAAGGGTAGAGCCACGGGTCGTACCACATCTGAAATGTAATGTCCACTGTTCAAAGTGCCGTCAATGCGAACAAGAGGTGACCGAGGCGTGTAACCAATGGCACCCCATACGATCACGCCGGATGATACGTTAGTATCGCGATGAGAAATACACGCTTCCAATGTGCGTTCACCGCGATGTCGCTCAACGATGCAACTACCATGATGCTGTAAACAGAACCTGGATTCGTCCGAAAAAATGACGTTTTGCCATAAGTGCACCCAGGTTCGTCGTTGAGTACACCATCGCAGGCGCACCTGTCTGTAATGCAGCGTCAAGGGTAACTGTACCCATGGTATCCGAGCTCACAGTCCATGCTGCCCCAAACGTCGTCAAACTGTTCGTACAGATGGTTGTTGTCTTGCAAACGTCCCCATCTGTTGACTCAGGGGTCGAGACGTGGCTGCACGACCCATTACAGCCATGCCTATATGACGTCTGTCATCTCGACTGCTAGTGATACGAAGCCGTTGGCATCCAGCACGGCGTTCCGTATTACCCTCCTGAACCCACCGATTCCACATTCTGCTAGCAATCATTGGATCTCGACCAACGCGAGCAGCAATGCCGTGATACGATAAACCGCAATCGCGGTAGGCTACAATCCGACCTTTATAAAAGTCAGAAACGTGATGGTACACATTTCTCCCCCTCATACGAGACATCACAACAACGTTTTACCAGGCAATGCCGGTCAGTTGCTGTTTGTGTATGGGAATTCGGTTAGAACCTTTCCTAATGTCAGCACGTTGTAGGTGTCACCACCGGCGCCAACCTTGTGTGAATTCTATGAAAAGCTAGTCATTTGCATATCACAGCATCTTCTTCCTGTCGTTTACATTTCGCGTCTGTAGCAGGTCATCTTCGTGGTGTAGCAATTTTAATGGCCAGTAGTGTAATTCTGCCGTTTTTCCTCAGTGTGACTGACATCCTTACAGTAGCGCACTCCTGTTGGGTGATGCCATCTATACGATTCTGTCCTTTATGTCGTCCTTGTGGGGGAATACCAAGCTTCCGTTCTGATTTGATGGAGCAGATCGTTCTCTACTCATATGATATCCTTTCATTTCGTCAATATACCACGGTATTGATTATACGTCCTCTAAACATTTTGACCAATGGATATTGTGGAGACCCTTCCCCTCCCCCCCCCTCCCCCCCGGGCCACAATAGGTAGTTTTCGAACTATGTGTTGTCGGTCGTTTTCAGAGGAAGATATTATAACTGCTTAGCAAGAAATTTTCTTTTGTGCCCCAGTAACGTAACGCCATTTTCTCGATCAGCTGGGCGCGAAAAAATTACCTCCTCCTACTTATATCATAACATGATAAAATACGTAATAGGAGACAGAGGCTGTCGCCGACGTTGTCAGCTACTTTTGCAGCTTAAACTGGCAGCCGACGAAAGGATGTAGCTGCAACTTTTATCCCATTCGTGATTTTATTTGTGTCAAAGTAATGGGCCAAATGATCGTGCCACAGGATTATCAAGAGCGATACCCTGCGGCCGCACTTCTTACAATTTGTAGTAATCACGGATGAGTTCCTAGATAACAGAACTCAGCATGTCATTCTCAATGGAGAGAAGTCTTCCGAAGTAGGAGTGATTTCAGGTGTGTCGCAGGGGAGTGTCATAGGACCGTTGCTATTCACAAGATACGTAAATGGACGACATCGGAAGTTCACTGAGGCTTTTTGCAGATGATGCTGTGGTGTGTCGAGAGATTGAAACAATGGAAATTTGTACAGAAATGCAGGAGGATCTGCAGCGAATTGACGCATGGTGCAGGGAATGGCAATTGAATCTCAATTTAGACAAGTGTAATGTGCTGCGAATACATAGAAAGATAGATCCCTTATCATTTAGCTACAAAATAGCAGGTCACCAACTGGAAGCAGTTAACTCCATAAATTATCTGGGAGTACGCATTAGGAGTGATTTAAAGTAGAATGCTCATATAAAGCTGATCGTCGGTCAAGCAGATGCCAGACTGAGATTCATTGGAAGAATCCTAAGGAAATGGAATCCTAAAACAAAGGAAGTAGGTTACAGTGCGCTTGTTCGCCCAGTGTTTGAATACTGCTCAGCAGTGTGGGATCCGTACCAGATAGGGTTGATAGAAGAGACAGAGAAGATCCAACGGAGAGCAGCGCGCTTCGTTTCAGGATCATTTAGTAATCTCGAAAGTGTTACGGAGATGATAGATAAACTCCAGTGGAAGACTCTGCAGGAGAGTTACGGGCTTTTGTTGAAGTTTCGAGAACATACCTTCACCGAAGAGTCAAGCAGTATACTTTTCCCTCCTACGTATATCTCGCGAAGAGACCATGAGGATAAAATCAGAGAGATTAGAGCCCACACAGAAGCATACCGACAATCCTTCTTTCCACGAACAATACGAGACTGGAATAGAAGGGAGAACCGATATAGGTACTCAGGGTACCCTTTGCCACACACCGTCAGGTGGCTTGCGGAATGTGGATGTAGATGTAGATGTAGATGTAGATGCATCTCTGAACCGTCATTTATCGCCTCTCATCGCCCTGCCAGATTTACATACTGCAGTGATGACAAAATGTAACCCTGCTCAGCCTTCTTCTTAATAACACTGTTGGTATAAGTGCTAATTTCAGTTGAAGAGATTAGGACATGAGACCAAAGGGATCGCATGTAACTGGTTATAAGACTCACAACAGAAGAAAAACACGTTTCTTTCGATATTGCGCTGTTAATCCCATCTGTTATTAGCAGATTTTCCAAACATTTCATTTCGCTTTACGATAAGAGATGCTCTACAGGTCCAAAAAATCCTCGACGTTAGCTTGACATTTTTTTTTACAGTGTCGTTATTTTTCCACTGTAGACTATAAAAATGTATACTGCACTGATCCGAGATTATGTCTCACCGGATTTCGCGTTACTCGCAACGGCTGTGCGCTCGCTATGAATAAAGCGCATTCAGAAATAGTCCCGCTGTTAAAATTCATAAGTCATCTGTGCGCCGCGTATCCAAACTTGGGCTGTTACATATTCAGAATCGCGCACACGCTGTCTGCGGTTGGCGGAGGTAGCGTCTTTACATAGGAAGCGGGTTCCCCGCAGTCGCATGCAAACAAACTCCGTCGGAAGCGCAGCTGGTTGCAGACGCACTCAGGCAGGATATTCCACCTGCGCAAGGCAAATTACTGATACTTGCTAAAATTTCAACAGGCATACGTATGGTTAGTAGTTTCTAAATGTGTCAAATTCCCTGGAAAATTACTTTATGGAGCAAATACTAACAAAGCTAATAACACTTATTTGCAAAATTGTTCTGTTGTAGCCACTATTTGCAGGATGGTAGTTTACAGATTTAAATTTTGTAAAACATACGCTATTACCCCGTTTGAAATAAGACAACTGTTTAAGGAAATGACAAACTTCCGCCCTCGAACATGAACGAAACGATATGACGTTACTTAATTGTAATGTGAGAGCGTTACTGCAATAAGTGCGGAGTCAGAGCAATAAATCAGCGCTCTTTAAAGTGTATGATATAGAATAATGAAGTGGGAAAAGGAAAACAGCGCAAGGGACCAATTACTGAAACAAATCGTGTGGTTAAAATACTGGCCTAATTAGTAGAGCACAGTACATATTTGCTGTGCAACTACATGAAATTGGCTGACCTGGTTTCGAGATTCCTTTACGGCCTGCGGGCTCGTTGCTTCCACATAGCGCATTTCCGATGGCGTTTGTGTTAATGGCAACTGGTATTTTCGAAAATGTTTCATAATTGGCACCGTCCTACGTTTTCGAGAACTGCCATGCAGAACAGCGTAATAACGTGAGGCCATTAGGTAACTATTTTTATTTAAAAAAATAATTTGATTGTGTGGAGAGTGATACACGATTGTGCAGGTTGGGGCATTACTGAATTAGGAAAAAAAGCTAAACAATAATTTAGTTCATATTTAAGAAATAATAAACACATGATGATCCGCCAGTGTCAACAAACAGGAAGTAGGGTTGAATGTGATGCTGTGAGATTAAGTGGTGGTGGGAGGAGAGGTGGCGCAGGGTTCTGTTCTTCATTCGTTGCTATTCTTTATAATATCAATAATCTATCAGTAAACATTTTCTATTTACGTATGACACAACTGTAAGCGTGAAAGGCAAGGAAAGTAACGTAACTCATTTAGCAAATAACGCAATGTATAACACTATCACATGTCTTAGAGAAACTGACTGATGTTTGAGTATAAGAAACCACAGTATTGCACTTTGTCATGTGGAATTATTGTAGAAGTGAAATTTTGTCACAGGGTCATCAAATAATATGAAGACGAAATGTTAAATACTTTGGACCGAATACTGAATAAAAGGTATTTTAGGAATATAATCTTCTAGATTTTGCATAGAATCTGAAAAAAAGCCTGCTATCTTTATTGAGGCAAAAACCTTCTCTATCTGTGACAATGAAATACAAAAGCTTGTTTGTCGCAAGAAGTCCCACTCTATTTTGTGAAACAGGAAGTGTATGGTCAGTAGTACGGAAATATCTGGATCATGCAGTATTAATCGGAGGTGAGTTTACCCTAACTAGAACAGACTGGAACGTCTATGGATTCATTGAAGAGGGTACAGACAGCCAGTCTTGCGAAATTTTTTTGCATTTTTTCCGAAACTGTCTTGAGCAGCCCACATATAATGGAAATATTTTAGATCTCGTAGTAACAACAGGCCTGAACTAATCGATTAGCGACTGTGATGTCATCGTAGCGGCTTTACTTACAAAAAGTTAATAAATCAGTCAAGAAGCCAGTTAAAACTACTTATTCGCAGATATTGATTTAACGGGGCTACTCTATAAATCAATATTTCGTAAACTGTTCAAATCGAAACCATGTTTTCGGCTTATGCTAATAGGCAGAAGGGTTCGTAATTCTTTTGCGTGTTTTTATCTGCCCAACTCTTGATCTTGCAGCAAATGTTTTTTAAAAAACTGTACGCTGGTATTAATTTCGATAGGCCACAAATAAAAGACAAGTATGCATAAAAATGATTTATTACTCAACGTTACGTACACCTTTGGCTACTTTCCGATATAATAACGATAATGGTTGAGGTATTTGTCTTAATTGTGGAAAACTTTCCGTCTTCAGAATATATTGCTGCAAATGTCTTGAAAGTCATCATTAGCCACTTTTTTAGTTCGGGAAAGAGATGGAAGTCACTCGGTGCCAGGTCGGGACTGTATGGCAGCTGTTCGAAAATCTCCCTTGACTCCTTCATCATTTAGACTGATGAGGCCATCTTTAAATTTTCGGCACCATTCACGCACAACGCCATCACTCATAAAGTTTTCTTCATACATTCGCTCTTTGATGAATTTCTGCTGCACTATTCCCTTCTGCTTGCAAGAAATGAAATAACGCTTCGCAGTTAGAACTTGGTGGGAGAATCGATTGAGGTTGCCACGTTTGTGTGACTCTATCTCAACACAGACAAACGCCTTGATCTCGGTAGTGACAAGAGTATGCGGTGTGCAATCGCAGGGAGGTGCGTCAGCCATGCATTTGTCCGGTACCATCTATAAGGTGCTGAACATTTAGTTAGCGATAAACAAGTACTCTTGTTAATAAACACTGAATGAGTACGGTCTGGGTAGTTTGCGCTCCAATTTACCAATGGCAAGTTTTTCACCCATCTCAGTATTTCTGACATCATATCTCGTGACATGTGTGTCGTACCTCTCCCAGGCTCTGTCTCACAACCTAGCTGGTTCTCACCCACTTCTGCATTCTCCTCCTATTTATTCCCTCCCCACTGGCACTGCCTCCTACCCTCTCTTCCTAGCACTGTCTTGTCATTGTGAACTGCTTCCCAATACAAAGTCAAGTAAGCCATGGATTACTAAGGGAATTAAGATATCGTATAAGAGGAAGTGGGTAATATATGAACAGGCCAGAATAAGTCAGGATCCTCCGTTACTAGCTTACTACAAAAGATACTGTAATTTTTTAAGGAAAGTCATTAAGAAGTAGAGAAGCTTATGTGTTCGGACAGAAATTAATAATGCGGGTGATAAGATTAAAACTACATGGAATATGTCAAACGGGAGACGGAGCAGCCTGACTGTGCACAGCACACCATAGCAATAAAGCTGCGTGATGATGATGTGAGCGATAATTCGCAAGTTGCAAGCATTTTTAATAATCACTTTCTGAATGTAGCAGCAGAAATGGGATTTAAGGGTTCAGTTGAAGAAGCAAAAAAGTATGTTAAAAATGTCATTCCTCAGGACTGTAGGCCTTTAGAAATAGCACCAATATCACTTACTGAAATTAAGGGAATTATAAATCTACTGAAACTAAAAACTAAACTAAACTATCACTGTATTCGTCTCTTTCGCTCTTTCTATAACGCAGCACTGTACTATCTTCCAGTATTTATTACTTTTCCATCTCTTCGTCTCTGCCACTGTCTTCTTCTCTCTCAGCATAAACAAGCGCGAATATGCTCTCAATCCAAGCTTTTTAGAAAATGTTTTTAAGATGGTGAGGGCGAAAGAATGAGGGAGCTGTACACGATCTTTTATTCAGAGTCATTTAAATAAAAAGGAACATAATCGCATTTTTTGTGTTCTGATACGAGCATTTTCCCGCTGGTTCTGTTCTTCTTCCCGCCACAACAGGGCATGTCACTCATATGAAAATAATTTTATGGGTAAGTAAAATCTTTATAGTTTACTTATGCGAAATTGAAGTATCGCGAAAGTCTATAGTTTTACGTTTCAGACAGAGTTTATACGCACAAAGATTTTGCACGTGCTTCAGAACTACAATAACTTGGGATTCCCAGAACCCTTCTGATGACAACGCACACACTTCACAGCATATTTCTTCGTGCTACGTCACTTTATAAACACAGGGCTTTACGTGCGTATTTTACGTGTGGAAGTGGGGCAACTTTGAACCTCTGTATGTCGGAAACGGAAAAGATATCAAGAAGATTTTCAAGGTTGTTCGAGATCGCGATCTTAGGAATATATGGTAAAAATTTGCAATCCTCCGCTGCGTTTTGATCCTCTGGTGACGGCGAAAATGCAGGAAAAGTCCCTTTTCCGAGGAATCAACGATGAGCTAATGAAGCCACCGTAGGCTAGACCAGAAGCAAAAAGTCCCAGCCGGTTAGGGAATGTGAAATTGCCTCTGCACTGTGGGACAGTGACACCAGGACGATCCTTCTGTCGGGTATGCAGGTGTCCCCGGCCCAGGCGCTATCGAAAACACTTGACCCTGCCCTCTGTCGTCAATAGAACCCGCGGTATAAGCCCCGGCTGAACCCCTTTTATGTGCCAGATGTCGTCCGCTAGCTATGCCGGAGGGGTCCGCAAGATGCTGTTAGAGTAAAAAAATATATTTCGTATGATAACAGTTTCTTTTGTTTTTGTTTTAGCCTCTTCCTGCTTGAGCACAGCTTTAGCGAACGCTAACTTCTGCGTCTAGCGTCTTCCTAGAGCCAACTGACTCATAGAAAACGTATAAAAAAACTCTTGATTTGGCTTTTTTAGGTACTTGATACTGTGATACGACAAGGTACCAATCATGCTCGATGAGGAGGGGGTCCTCGAGAAAACTTTGTTGGGAACATACTAAGTAGCGCATGCTGTCACATGTGTACCGATACTTTGACAAACTACGTAGCATTGCTGACGAGGCAGCTTCCACTGCCCGTGGAGCGGAGTTTAGCCTGGTACGTAAATCTCACGGAAGTACGCTTTGACCTCAGCTCGCTCGCTCCCCCGCGGGGATGATTTAAATTCGGTGCAGACGTGGGGTGCGCTGGGGGTGCGCCAGTGGGATCGGCGCTCGGCGTCTGGCGCAGCCGGTGCGGCGCTGCGCCGAGTGACGGATGGCGGCGCCATGTATCTTACTGCACGGCGACAGATTGCCGATACGCCGTCTCTACCTGCACCGGACACGGGGCGTCGCAGCCCGCCAGCGGACGCCCGCCCTCTCTCTGCTTTTGCCGCGCAGGACCCGAGGACGGAGCGCGCACGCCATCGTGTCAAGGCTGCAGCAACAGCGTTTCCCCAAATAACAGGTTCCTATACTGAGTCCCTTCAGATGTTGTTGTTGCTGTGGTCTTCAGTCCTGAGACTGGTTTGATGCATCGCTCCATGCTACTCTATCCTGTGCAAGCTTCTTCATCTCCCAGTACCTACTGCAGCCTACATCCTTCTGAATCTGCTTAGTGCATTCATCTCTTGGTCTCCCTCTACGATTTTCACCCTCCTCGCTGCCCTCCAGTATTAAATTGGTGATCCCTTGATGCCTCAGAACATGTCCTACCAATCGATCCCTTCTTCTAGTCAAGTTGTGCCACAAACCCCTCTTCTCCCCAATTCTATTCAATACCTCCTCATTAGTTATGTCATCTACCAAATCTATTCTTCAGCAATCTTCTGTAGCACCACATTTCGAAAGCTTCTATTCTCTTCTTGTCTAAACTACACTCCTGGAAATAGAAATAAGAACACCGTGAATTCATTGTCCCAGGAAGGGGAAACTTTATTGACACATTCCTGGGGTCAGATACATCACATGATCACACTGACAGAACCACAGGCACATAGACACAGGCAACAGAGCATGCACAATGTCGGCACTAGTACAGTGTATATCCACCTTTCGCAGCAATGCAGGCTGCTATTCTCCCATGGAGACGATCGTAGAGATGCTGGATGTAGTCCTGTGGAACGGCTTGCCATGCCATTTCCACCTGGCGCCTCAGTTGGACCAGCGTTCGTGCTGGACGTGCAGACCGCGTGAGACGACGTTTCATCCAGTCCCAAACATGCTCAATGGGGGACAGATCCGGAGATCTTGCTGGCCAGGGTAGTTGACTTACACCTTCTAGAGCACGTTGGGTGGCACGGGATACATGTGGACGTGCATTGTCCTGTTGGAACACAAGTTCCTTGCCGGTCTAGGAATGGTAGAACGATGGGTTCGATGACGGTTTGGATGTACCGTGCACTATTCAGTGTCCCCTCGACGATCACCAGAGGTGTACGGCCAGTGTAGGAGATCGCTCCCCACACCATGATGCCGGGTGTTGGCCCTGTGTGCCTCGGTCGTATGCAGTCCTGATTGTGGCGCTCACCTGCACGGCGCCAAACACGCATACGACCATCATTGGCACCAAGGCAGAAGCGACTCTCATCGCTGAAGACGACACGTCTCCATTCGTCCCTCCATTCACGCCTGTCGCGACACCACCGGAGGCGGGCTGCACGATGTTGGAGCGTGAGCGGAAGACGGCCTAACGGTGTGCGGGACCGTAGCCCAGCTTCATGGAGACGGTTGCGAATGGTCCTCGCCGATACTCCAGGAGCAACAGTGTCCCTAATTTGCTGGGAAGTGGCGGTGCGGTCCCCTACGGCACTGCGTAGGATCCTACGGTCTTGGCGTGCATCCGTGCGTCGCTGCGGTCCGGTCCCAGGTCGACGGGCACGTGCACCTTCCGGCGACCACTGGCGACAACATCGATGTACTGTGGAGACCTCACGCCCCACGTGTTGAGCAATTCGGCGGTACGTCCACCCGGCCTCCCGCATGCCCACTATACGCCCTCGCTCAAAGTCCGTCAACTGCACATACGGCTCACGTCCACGCTGTCGCGGCATGCTACCAGTGTTAAAGACTGCGATGGAGCTCCATATGCCACGGCAAACTGGCTGGCACTGACGGCGGCGGTGCACAAATGCTGCGCAGCTAGCGCCATTCGACGGCCAACACCGCGGTTCCTGGTGTGTCCGCTGTGCCGTGCGTGTGATCATTGCTTGTACAGCGCTCTCGCAGTGTCCGGAGCAAGTATGGTGGGTCTGACACACCGGTGTCAATGTGTTCTTTTTTCCATTTCCAGGAGTGTATTTATCGTCCATGTTTCACTTCCATACATGGCTACACTCCATGCAAATACTTTCAGAAACTACTTCCTCACACTTAAATCTATACTCGATGTTAACAAATTTCTCTTCTTCAGAACCGCTTTCCTCGCCATTGCCAGTCTACATTTTATATCCTCTCTACTTCGAACATCATCAGTTATTTTGGTCCCCAAACAGCAAAAGTCCTTTACTACTTTAAGTGTCTCGTTTCCTAATCTAGTTCCCTCAGCATCAACCGACTTAATTCGACTACATTCCATTATCCTCGTTTTGCTTCTGTTGTTGTTCATCTGATATCCTCGTTTCAAGACACTATCTATTCCGTTCAACTGCTCTTCCAAGTCCTTTGCTGTCTCTGACAAGATTACAACGTCATCGGCAAACCTCAAAGTTTTTATTACTTCTCCATCGATTTCAATACCTACACCGAATTTTTCTTTTGTTTCCTTCACTGCTTTGCTCAATATAAAGATTGAATAACATCGGGGATAGTTTATAGCCCTGTCTCACTCCCTTCCCAACCACTGCTTCCCTTTCATGTCCCTCGACCCTTATAACTGCTATCTGATTTCTGTACAAATTATAAATAGCCTTTCGCTCCCTGTATTCTACTCCTGCCACCTTCATAATTTGAAAGAGAGTATTCCACTCAATTTTGTCAAACGTTTTCTCTAAGTCTACAAATGCTAGAAACGTAGGTTTGCCTTTCCTTGATCTATTTTCTAAGATAAGTCGTAGGGTTAGTATTCCATCATGTGTGCCAACAGATAAGCGGCTAATGATCAGAGATGAATGTTCTAAGTTGGTATAATCAGTTTACACCATAAACCACTTTTTTTTACAAAAAATTAAAAAATGTGTCTGATGTGTTGCCGCGAATTCATCTTATTTGCCAACCTCTTAATCTCTGAGTAGCACTTACAACAAACGGCATTGATTATTTGTTCAATACACACTCTAAAAGAAAAAACAAAACGCACTGAAATTGGTACATGTCACAATCATACGATCGTGTACAGCAAAACATGTGACAACAATTTCAGAAAAATCTGTTGATTTATTCAAGAGAAAGAATTTCACAAGTTGAGCAAATCAATACTGCGTTGGTCCACCTCTGACCCTTATGTAAATAGTAAAATGGTTCAAATGGCTCTGAGAACTATGTGACTTAACATCAGTGGTCATCAGTCCCCTCGAACTTAGAACTACTTAAACCTAACTAACCTAAGGACACCACACGCATCCCTGCCCGAGGCAGGATTCGAAACTGCGACCGTAGCGGTCGCACGGTTACAGACTGAAGCGCCTAGAACCGCTCGGCCACCACCGGCCGACGTGCAAATAGTAATTCGGCGTGTTATTGATTCAGTTGTTGGACGCCATCCAGAGCCAGAGTCTGTCGAATTGGCGCATTACATCGTCAAAATCAAGAGTTGGTTGGATGGCACTGCCCATAACGCTTCATGCGTTCTCTATTGCGGAGAGATCCGTCGAGCTTACTGGCCAAGGTAGGATTTGGCAGCCACGAAGACAGACAGTAGAAACTGTCGCAGTGTGCGGGCGGGCATTATCTTGCTGGAATGTAAGCCCAGGCTGGCTTGCCCTGAATGACAACAAAACGCGGTGTAGAGTATCGCCGACGTACCACTGTGCTACAGGGGTGCCGCGGATGACTGCTGTGGAAAGAAGTGGCGAGCCGGTCCATCACTCGTGGTTGTCGGGCAGTGCGGCAGGCTATGGTCCGGCTGGTATCCCACCGCTGTGTGGGCATCCCCAGACAAGTCCTCACTCTGGAACCTCACCGACGGAGTAGAGTTGTCTTCGAAATGAGCCCCCCATGACCTGTAACGACGTGTCTGGAGAAACCCCCAACAGAGCTGGGATACCACCCTAACTCTGCCGCCCGGCACACAGTCCGACAACTTCAACTGATGATATGGAGTGCCATTCCTTTTCTTATCAGGGCTCCTTTGTCGTTAGCTGTGGCATTTTTAGAGCGCACATCGGTATGTCAACGATACTCTATCCCTCGTGCTGTTGCCCTGAGTGGCGGGCCATCCTGTGCTGACATTTCAGCCCGATTGTGCCCGCTCGCACGCAGTGAGACTTTCTACCTCTTGTCTTCGTGCTTGCTAAACCCTACCTTGGCCAGAAGGGCCACTGTCTCAACTGAGAACATTTGTAGCATTATGAGCAGGGTCCTCCAATCAGATCTGGATTTTGACGATTTAGGCGTTCCGACAATGGCACACTATCCCTCAGGAGGAGCATAAAGGTATGAAGTGGGCCAACGCATTGTTGACTTACTCATTTTGTGAAGCTCTTACCCTGGAATAAATCATTTGTTTCTCTGCGTACGTACATGCCAACGCTGTAAGCCAAATATGAAGAGATAGTCAAAGCATATGTGCATATTGAGCTGCTAATTCAACATGTAAAAGCACTTCGTCGTCAGGCCACAAGTGGCACATCGGGGCCATCCGACCGACGTGTCATCCTCAGTTGAGGAATGCGGATAGGAGGGGCGTGTGGTCAACACACCGCTCTCCCGGTCGTTATGATGGTTTTCTGTGACCGGACCCGCTACTATTCGGTCGAGTAGCTCCTCAATTGGCATTACGAGGCTGAGTGCACCCCGAAAAATGGCAACAGCGCATGACGTCTGGATGGTCACCCATCCAAGTGCCGGCCACGCCCGACAGCGCTTAACTTCGATGATGTCACGGGAACCTGTGTATCCACTGCGGCAAGGCTGTTGCCAATTCAACATGTAAAGGGAGACGAAATTCTAATATGGGGGATTGGAATGTGGTTTCGGGATACTATGACCTTGGTTTTGAGGAATGACAGAGGAGAAAGACTAGTTGTGCAATAAATTTCAGCTAGTAACATAGAATACTTTGTTCGAGAATCACGAAAGTAGGAAGTATAATTGGGAAAGGCTGGGAGATAGGGGAAGATTTCAGTTACGTTACGTCATGATCAGGCACACATTCCAATATCAGATACTAGATTGTAAGACGTACGCAGGGGCTTATGTAGACTCAGATCACAATTTAGTAGTGATGAAGAATAGGCTGAAGTTTAAGAGGAATCATTACACAAAGAATTGGGATATGGAAGAACTAAAGGAGGAAGAGACACGTTTGAAGGCTATAGACGCTGCGATAAGGAATAGCTCAGTAGGCAGTTCAGTTGAACTGGAATGGACATATCTAAAGATGATAATAACAGAAGTTAAAGGGGAGGAGAAGGTACAAAGAAGGTAACTGCGAAGAAACCATGTGTAACAAAAGAAATACCTCAGTTGATCGATGAGCGGAGGAAGTAAAAAAAAATGTTCAGGGAAAGAAATTGAAAAAAAAGGTTGTCGGAAGGACTGACTCAGCGTATAGAAAAGCGAAAATAACATTCGGTGAAATTAAGAGAATGGGTTGTAACATTAAGAGTGCAATGGGTATTCCACAGTTAATTGCAGGAGGAGAGAGCGGGTAGGTGGAATGAGTACATTGAAGGCCTCCTTGAGGGGGAGGACTTGTCGGATGACGTAATAGATTTGTAAATGTTTCAACGCTCAAGGTACTATTAGCAGCTTACGCTGCAACTACAGCGAAATGTTGGGTTCCTCGTTACTGTGGCCACAAAACCTGCAAAGAAGTCATAACAGCGGTTTTGTTATTTTGTCTTGCATACCTTTCGTCACAGACTGGTCGGACGTAATCGTTGTTGTCTAGACCCAGTTTCATATGTGCGCGATTAAAACATTCCATGCTCACACTTATCTGTTTCTAACGTCACGCACACAGTTTTAAAATGTAATGTAATTCACTTTTACTTGAATATTGCGAAGTTACACTCGTCCGCTCTTTTGGCAATCACGATAGTGAAATCCCAGTACTGCCGAGAAAAGGTTCACACGTAACAGCTTAAAACTCTCCACGGTGGCTGCTAATATTTTAGCTCGATGGTATCTCATTATGCTACACACGAGATAATAAGTTGAAAGTACATTAGCTCTGGCAACTCAGCTACGGCAAAACAATTTTGTACCCACCACGACAATCACAGTTTATTCGCGCCCGCATAGCCGCTGCTGTGTACAGTACTGAATGAAGCACACAGCATCCACAGTTCAACATTTTGAACATTTTGCTTCGTAACGCCCATGTTGAAATGTAGTGTACACCGTGCTCAGAAATAAAAACGGCTCACAAATTTTCGTGTCTGTCCGGCACGATTACACGACACACGCTCGTACGCCATGATGCTGCGCATCCACACAATGTCACTGTTCGACAGCGGAACATCCGGCTTCCCTTTATTTTTAAAGCCACCAGTCTTTTGACTGTGCCAGCAGCACTTGTAACCCGCGTCCTCTACTATTTGCTGTATATTTTCCTCTACAGTTTTTACCCTCTACAGCTCCCTCTAGTACAACGGAAGTTATTCCCTGATGTTTTAACAGATGCCCTACTATCCTGTCCATTTTTTTTGAGTGCTTCCTATATATTCCTTTACCCGACGATTCTCCGGAGAACCCCCTCATTCCTCACCTTACGATTCCACCTATTTCTTCACATTCTGCTGTAGCACTACGTCTCAAATGATTCGTTTCTTTTCTGTTCAGGTTTTCCCATAGTCAATATCTCACTATCATACAACGCTGTGCTGCAAACGTACAGTCACAGATATTTCTTCCTCAAATTGAGGCCTATATTTGATACTATATACTTCTCTTACCCAGTAATTCCATTTTTGCCAGCGCTAACCTGGTTTTTATATCCTCCTTACTCCGTCCGTCATGGGTTATTTTGCTGCATAGGAAGCAGAATTCCGTAACTTCATCTACTTCGTGACCATCCATCCCGATGTTAAGTTGATCGCTGTTCTATTTTCTACCACTTCTCTGAACTTTCTTCTTTCTTCGATTTACTCTCAATCCATATTCTGTACTCATTCATTTGACGCAGTAATTCCTGCAATTCTTCACTGTCACTGAGGGTATAAAAGTCATCACCGAAACTCATCATTGAAATCCTTTCTCCTTAAATTTTAATTTCACCCTTGAATCTTCTTTTATTTCCTTCATTGCTGCGATGTATTGTAGGGCCGAAAGACTACATCCCTGTCTTACATCGTTTCTAATTTCGTATAACAGAAGAAAACAACAAATTTCTAAACCACCTAAGATAATCGTACAGAGTAAATGAAGAAGAAGAAAAAGAATGATTAACAATATCTTCACAGGACGAAGGTGGGAGATTTCATGGTTAACGTTGAGCGATTGCGAAGCCCTTCGTCTTCACCGCCCCGGCCTCCATATTTTTCTCTGCCGTGGACTGGGGGCTTCCATCCAGGCTCATCAGAGCTCCTCCCCCCCTCCCTCCCGCCTTCGGTCTTTTTATCTGCGCTGTTTGTCGTTCCTCCGGCAGACCCTTTGCAGGGCTCCCCAGCTACACAAAGCCCTGCGCCGACTTTTCTTATCGTCTTGCCGGCAAGCTTTCTGCATTCCTTCCTTACTTGTTGACCATCTCGCTTCGTTAAACGGTGGAATCCTGAATAGTATAGCCGTGAACTCATCACATTTTGAGACAGTAAAGTTAAAGTTCCCCCCCATGAACCATGGACCTTGCCGTTGGTGGGGAGGCTTGCGTGCCTCAGCGATACAGATGGCCGTACCGTAGGTGCAACCACAACGGAGGGGTATCTGTTGAGAGGCCAGACAAATGTGTGGTTCCTGAAGAGGGGCAGCAGCCTTTTCAGTAGTTGCAGGGGCAACAGTCTGGATGATTGACTGATCTGGCCTTGCAACATTAACCAAAACGGCCTTGCTGTGCTGGTACTGCGAACGGCTGAAAGCAAGGGGAAACTACGGCCGTAATTTTTCCCGAGGGCATGCAGTTTTCCTGTATGATTAAATGATGATGGCATCCTCTTGGGTAAAATATTCCGGAGGTAAAATAGTCCCCCATTCGGATCTCCGGGCGGGGACTACTCAGGAGGATGTCGTTATCAGGAGAAAGAAAACTGGCGTTCTTCGGATCGGAGCGTGGAATGTCAGATCCCTTAATCGGGCAGGTAGGTTAGAAAATTTAAAAAGGGAAATGGATAGGTTAAAGTTAGATATAGTGGGAATTAGTGAAGTTCGGTGGCAGGAGGAACAAGACTTCTGGTCAGGTGACTACAGGGTTATAAACACAAAATCAAATAGGGGTAATGCAGGAGTAGGTTTAATAATGAATAGGAAAATAGGAATGCGGGTAAGCTACTACAAACAGCATAGTGAACGCATTATTGTGGCCAAGATAGATACGAAGCCCAAACCTACTACAGTAGTACAAGTTTATATGCCAACTAGCTCTGCAGATGATGAAGAAATTGAAGAAATGTACGATGAAATAAAAGAAATTATTCAGATAGTGAAGGGAGACGAAAATTTAATAGTAATGGGTGACTGGAATTCGAGTGTAGGAAAAGGGAGAGAAGGAAACATAGTAGGTGAATATGGATTGGGGCTAAGAAATGAAAGGGGAAGCCGCCTAGTAGAATTTTGCACAGAGCACAACTTAATCATAGCTAACACTTGGTTTAAGAATCATGAAAGAAGGTTGTATACGTGGAAGAACCCTGGAGATACTAAAAGGTATCAGATAGATTATATAATGGTAAAACAGAGATTTAGGAACCTGGTTTTAAGTTGTAAGACAGTTCCAGGGGCAGATGTGGACTCTGACCACAAACTATTGGTTATGACCTGTAGATTAAAACTGAAGAAAGTGCAAAAATGTGGGAAATTAAGGAGATGGGACCTGGATAAACTGAAAGAACCAGAGGTTGTACAGAGTTTCAGAGAGAGCATAAGGGAACAATTGACAGGAATAGGGGAAAGAAATACAGTAGAAGAAGAATGGGTAGCTCTGAGGGATGTAGTAGTGAAGGCAGCAGAGGATGAAGTAGGTACAAAGACGAGGGCTGCTAGAAATCCTTGGGTAACAGAAGAAATATTGAATTTAATTGATGAAAGGAGAAAATATAAAAATGCAGTAAATGAAGCAGGCAAAAAGGAATACAAACGTCTCAAAAATGAGATCGACAGGAAGTGCAAAATGGCTAAACAGGGATGGCTAGAGGACAAATGTAAGGATGTAGAAGCTTATCTCACTAGGGGTAAGATAGATACTGCCTACAGGAAAATTAAAGAGACCTTTGGAGAGAAGAGAACCACGTGTATGAATATCAAGAGCTCAGATGGCAGCCCAGTTCTAAGCAAAGAAGGGAAGGCAGAAAGGTGGAAGGAGTATATAGAAGGTTTATACAAGGGCGATGTACTTGAGGACAATATTATGGAAATAGAAGAGGATGTAGATGAAGACGAAATGGGAGATATGATACTGCGTGAAGAGTTTGACAGAGCACTGAAAGACCTGAGTCGAAACAAGGCCCCCGGAGTAGACAACATTCCATTAGAACTACTGACGGCCTTGGGAGAGCCAGTCATGACAAAACTCTACCAGCTGGTGAGCAAGATGTATGAGACAGGCGAAATACCCTCAGACTTCAAGAAGAATATAATAATTCCAATCCCAAAGAAAGCAGGTGCTGACAGATGTGAAAATTACCGAACTATCAGTTTAATAAGCCACGGCTGCAAAATACTAACGCGAATTCTTTACAGACGAATGGAAAAACTGGTAGATGCAGACCTCGGGGAGGATCAGTTTGGATTCCGTAGAAATGTTGGAACACGTGAGGCAATACTGACCTTACGACTTATCTTAGAAGAAAGATTAAGAAAAGGCAAACCTACGTTTCTAGCATTTGTAGACTTAGAGAAAGCTTTTGACAATGTTGACTGGAATACTCTTTTTCAAATTCTAAAGGTGGCAGGGGTAAAATACAGGGAGCGAAAGGCTATTTATAATTTGTACAGAAACCAGATGGCAGTAATAAGAGTCGAGGGGCATGAAAGGGAAGCAGTGGTTGGGAAAGGAGTGAGACAGGGTTGTAGCCTCTCCCCGATGTTATTCAATCTGTATATTGAGCAAGCAGTAAAGGAAACAAAAGAAAAATTTGGAGTAGGTATTAAAATTCATGGAGACGAAGTAAAAACTTTGAGGTTCGCCGATGACATTGTAATTCTGTCAGAGACGGCAAAGGACTTGGAAGAGCAGTTGAACGGAATGGACAGTGTCTTGAAAGGAGGATATAAGATGAACATTAACAAAAGCAAAACGAGGATAATGGAATGTAGTCAAATTAAATCGGGTGATGCTGAGGGAATTAGATTAGGAAATGAGACACTTAAAGTAGTAAAGGAGTTTTGCTATTTAGGAAGTAAAATAACTGATGATGGTCGAAGTAGAGAGGATATAAAATGTAGACTGGCAATGGCAAGGAAAGCGTTTCTGAAGAAGAGAAATTTGTTAACATCGAATATAGATTTATGTATCAGGAAGTCGTTTCTGAAAGTATTTGTTTGGAGTGTAGCCATGTATGGAAGTGAAACATGGACGATAACTAGTTTGGACAAGAAGAGAATAGAAGCTGTCGAAATGTGGTGCTACAGAAGAATACTGAAGATAAGGTGGATAGATCACGTAACTAATGAGGAGGTATTGAATAGGATTGGGGAGAAGAGAAGTTTGTGGCACAACTTGACTAGAAGAAGGGATCGGTTGGTAGGACATGTTTTGAGGCATCAAGGGATCACAAATTTAGCATAGGAGGGCAGCGTGGAGGGTAAAAATCGTAGAGGGAGACCGAGAGATGAGTACACTAAGCAGATTCAGAAGGATGTAGGTTGCAGTAGGTACTGGGAGATGAAGCAGCTTGCACAGGATAGAGTAGCATGGAGAGCTGCATCAAACCAGTCTCAGGACTGAAGACAACAACAACAAACAACAACAACAAGTTAAAGTTGATTGCGATTTCAAACTCGCTATAGTAAGTTGTGCTTGTACCGTTTTCTATTAGACAGTTATGATCAATAGCTTGGAGAATCGAACTTAAGCCAAAAGACAGTTTTCAGGGTATTTCAATGCATGTGTTGTCCTTCTCCTGAACTACGCAGAACGACATAATTTTGCAATTGCGTCCAGTGGTATATGTGAATAATGTCTGCAAATTGTGTTGCCTACAGAGTTAGTAGTCAACACGTTAAGTTTTTACTGCAGGAATTGGAACTGTACTAAGCGGGAAACATTTTTCCTTTAATTATTTTGTGAAGGTAGGCCGAGGAGAAGGCGGAGGAGGAGTAGATCGGTGTTTAACGTCCGGTCGGCAACGAGTCGATTAGAGACGGAGCACAAGGACGGAGAAAGAAAGCGGCTATGCCCTTTCGAAGGAATCGTCCTGGCATTGGCCTGAAGCGATTTAGGGAAATCACGGAATATCTAAATCAGGATGGCCGCAAGCGGGTTTGAACCGTCGTCCTTCCGAATGCGAGTCCAGTGTGCTAACCACAGCGTTACCTCACTCTGTTTTTGTAAAAGTCTGGGGGGGGGGGGGGGTCAGAGGAAGAGGGATCAGCCAGAAATAGTGGAACGTACCCTTAGAAAAATTATACATGATTGTGCTTAAACTGACACACAATACTTTTAGCGCAACGCAATCTGACTTAAAATAATCCCTACAAGAGAATGGCCCTGACTAACATTAACCTATACGTTTCACAAATCACTTACCTCACAAAACTCTTCATTGCTCGAACTACTGCAATACAGTGAGCGCCACTACTGCCAGCTAAATAAAAGATTCAAACTACTGAAGGCACTAACTACTGATAGGCATAGTTAGCAGATGAAAGATTTTGATAGAGAACAAACAATGTACTTACCTTAATGGTGTTCAACAGTCATAATATGTATATCAGTTTATGACATCCAGTTTTACAAATGTACTGTCTCTGATGGACACACATCCAGATCATCCGCTCTCAAAACTTTGCAATCTCTCTCCCCACATCCACCACTGCTGGCGGCTCACCTGCAACTGCGCAACGCAACGCGCTGTTAACAGTCAACTGCCCAACACTACAATAGCCAACATCAATGCAAACCAGCCACGGACTGCACACAGCACAGCCAGTGATTTTCGTACAGAGCGCTACGTGGCGTTACCAACATAAAAACCTAAACAGCCCACTTACAATAGTTTCGAAAACGTTTTAAAATATGTACAACGTTTCTTGGAAGTTGCCAAGTGCTCCCATTCTCAAATACTGTATGCGAATAATCTGGGTAATTTGCGCGCCACGAGTTGCGCTGCCTCAAGAAGTATATTGTACGCAGTACCTAACTTTGAATATTTGGGTTCTTAAGTTAATACTTTCATGTAAGATTATACCTCTTAATGAATAGATTACGACAGCATTTTAAATTTTTAAATTCGTTCAGTAATAATACGAAACTGAAAATGCAATTTTTGTTACCAATGTTAGTCACTAGACCGGCACCCTGCAACTGGAATTGGTTGAATGTGTTAGCCACCTAGTAATGTAGATTAAAGTTAATCAAATACGAGACGATGACGTTGACAAAGTATATACAACACAACACAAGGCTAAAAGTGATAACTGGTATTTATTTTCTTGTGAGTGCGTTGTAATGTGTCATGTAGCACTTGAGGCTCCTACAGTATACACGGCGATTGAGCTGCTCCTACCAATGCGTTTTATGCAACCCGCTCTGCGTCTGTGTCAGCAACGGTATCCAGATAGGCGACACACCCATAATTCATGTAAGATCCCTCTTAGAGCTGTGGGGGACTGTTCGCAAACGAAATTCTGTGAAACATATGAGTAAGATCTGACCAAGAGTATCACGGTATATTTGGACCAAGATATACCTTACTTCTGCCATATGTACCAAAGTGTCTGCAGTCTTTCATTGTGAGTTCCAAGAAATAGTATCGACAGATTTATACCAAATAAAGTAACAAAAGACGGACATGTTCCCCCACTGTACACGATACACGTCATAACACTGTTGCAGAAACAACGATAAAAGCACGCCAAATTTAAAAGAACGCCCCAAGATTGGCGATATTTTACAGAAGCTCGAACTTTTGCGCGAACTTTGTCTCGAAATCTGGCAGAAAATCCAAAGAGATTCTGGTCGTATGTAAAGTACGCTGGACACAATCAGTGCCTTCTCTGCGTGCTACCAATGGAAATACTGTCGATGAAAGTGCTGCTAAAGCAGAGTTACACACGGCCTTCAGAAATTCCTTCCCCAAAGAAGACGAGGTAAATATTCCAGAATTCGAATCAAAAACAGCTGTCAACATGAGTAACACAGAATTAGATATCCTCGGAGAGGGAAGCAACTTAAATCAATAAAGGCAAGTCTTCCAGTCCGGATTGTACACCAATTACGTTCCTTTCGGAGTGGGGTGACGCAATAACTCCATACTTAACAATGGTAACAACTGCTCGCTCGAAAAAGACTGAAAATTTTGCGCAGATCATACCAAAATTCAAGGAGGACAGTAGGAGTAATCCACTAAATTACTAATGCAGCTGGACTTTGGAACATATGTTTTCTTCGAACATTATGAATTACCTTGAGAACGGCCTTATTGAAACATTATTGACACGAATTTAGAAAACATCGTTCTTGTGAAACGCAATAGCTCCTTACTCACGGGAAGTGTTGAGCACTGTTAACAAGGCATTTCAGATTGATTCTGTATTTCTGGATTTCCAGAAGGCTTTTGACACTGTATCACACAAGCAGCTTGTAGTGAAATTGCTTGCTTATGGAATATCTTCTCAGTTACGTGACTGGATTTGTGATTTCTTGTCAGAGAGGTCACAGCTTGTAGTAACTGACGGAAAGTCATCGACGAAAACAGAAGTGATTTAAGGAATTTTCCAAGGTAGTGTTTTAGGTCCTCCGCTGTTCCCTATACATACGAGGCGTGTTTTTTAAATAAGTACCGTTTTGTAATTAAAAAAAGACGTGCTAAGACGTCTTAATAATTTTATTTTTACATGAAAGCCTGTACCTTAATCTACTTTTCTACATAATTAACTCATTATTGAGGCACTTGTCATAACGTTGCACTAGTTTTTGAATACCCTCCTCATAGAAGTCTGCCGCCTGACTTGTTAACCACTGCATCACCACTGTTTTGACTTCGTCATCGTCTTGAAGACGCTGACCGCCCAGGTGTTTCTTCAAGTGCAGGAACAGATGGTAGTCACTGGGCGCAAGATCGGGGCTGTACGGAGGAAGATCTGGAGTTTCCCATCGAAATGATGTGATGAGATCTTTGGTCTGATTCGCCACATGCGGACGGGCATTGTCTTGCTGCAAGACGTTCCCCTTGCTCGACTTCCATGGACTGTTGCTTTGAGTTCTGGTGTGACGTAGGCCATCCATGTTTCATCGCCCGTAGCAATTTGGCTTAAGAAATCGTCACCGTCGTTGTGGTACCGCTCAAGGAAAGTCAGTGCACTGTCTAAACGTTTGGTGTTGTGCACATCCGTCAACATTTACGGTACCCAACGTGAGCACAATTTTTGGTAATTCAAGTGCTCGGTCACAGTCCCATATAATACACTACGAGAAACATGAGGAAAGTCATCCCGCAAGGAGGAAAACGTAAAGTGTCTGTTTTCTCTCACCTTATTGTCCACTTCCTGCACCAAACTTTCGTTAACGACCGAAGGACGCCTACTCCGTTGTTCATCATGCACATTTCTGCGACCATCTTTAAATGCTCTCACCCATTTTTTTACCATTCCAACACTCATAATGGTTTCGCCGTAAACTGCAGAGATCTTACGATGAATATCGATCGCTTTTTGGCCTTTAGCACTAAAAAATCTTTTAACAGCCCGTACTTCACAGTCGGCGGAACTCACGATTATCGGAGGCATCTTATACACTCAGTACACAACGTAACCAAGGATGAATCAGACTGTAATGGCGTCAGTGCGTAGATTAAGGTACATGCTTTCAGGTAAAAATAAAATTATTGAGATATGTTAGCACGTCTTTTTTAAATATCAAAACGACACTTACAAAACACGCCTCGTATATGATTTAGGGCACAATCTGAGCAGCCGTCTTAGGCTGTATGCAGGTGATGATGTCGTTTATAGCCTAGTAAAGTCATCTGAAGATCAAAACCAACGGCACAACGATTTAGAAAAGATATCTGAATGGTGCGAAAATTGGTAATCGACGCTAAATAATGAGAAATGCGAAGTCATCCACACTAGTGCCAAAAGGAATCCGTTAAATTTCGATTGCACGGTAAATCAGTCACGTCTAAAGGCCTTAAGTTCAACTAAATACCTAGGAACTACAATTAAGAACGACTTAAACTGGGAAGAACATACAGAAAATGTTATGGGGAAAGCGAACTAAAGACTGCGTTTTATTGGGAGAACACTTAGAACAAGCAATAGATATACTAAAGAGACTGCCTTCTTTATGCTTATCCGTCCTCTTCTGTGGTACTGCTGCGCGGTGTCGAATCTTTACCAGATGGGATTGACGGAGTATATCGAGAAAGTTTGAAGAAGGACAGCAGGTTTTGCATTTTCGAGAAATAAGGGAGAATGTCGCGGACATGGGGTGGAAATCATTAAGAGAACTGCGTATTTCGTTGGGGCGGGATCTTCTCGCGAAATTTCAGTCATCAGCTGTCTCCTCCGAAGGCGAAAATATTTTTCTCAAGCCGAACTACATAGGGAGAATAATAAAGTGTGGGAAATCAGTGCTCGCACGGAAAGATATAGGTGTTAGTTTTATGAAAGATATAGGTGTTTGTTTTATCCGCGCGCTGTTCGAGAGTGGAAAATAGAGCATTAGTGTAGACGTGATTCATCGAACTATGCACGTAAATGTGATTTTCAGAGTATCCGTGTAGATGTATATGTAGATGTGTAATAAGCGGTGTAGTCGCACAGGTTTATTCCGTTTATGGCAATGAATCTTTCGTAAATAGTTCACAAACTTTGCCTTATAAAAGAGTGCGTTTCTCATGGGAAACAACTACATTAACAGGTGACATTATAATGGCAGGTATGGAAGTAACAGCTTTACGGCATATTACCAAATGGCCGTGGCCCCGTGGTTAGCGTGAGCAGCTGCGGAATGAGAGGTTCTTGGTTCAAGTCTACCCTCGAGTAAAATATTCCCCCCCCCCCCCCCCCCCCCCCCCATGAACCACGGATCTTGCTGTTGGTGGGGAGGCTTGCGTGCCTCAACGATACAGTTAGCCGTACCGTAGGTGCAACCACAACGGAGGGGTATCTGTTGAGAGGCCAGACAAACGTGTGGTTCCTGAAGAGGGGCAGCAGCCTTTTCAGTAGTTGCAGGGGCAACAGTTTGGATGATTGACTGATCTGGCCTTGCAACATTAACCAAAACGGCCTTGCTGTGCTGGTACTGCGAATGGCTGAAAGCAAGGGGAAACTACAGCCGTAATTTTTCCCGAGGACATGCAGCTTTACTGTATGATTAAATGATGATGGCATCCTCTTGGGTAAAATATTCCGGAGGTAAAATAGTCCCCCATTCGGATCTCCGGGCGGGGACTACTCAGGAGGATGTCGTTATCAGGAGAAAGAAAACTGGCGTTCTACGGATCGGAGCGTGGATTGTCAGATTGCTTAATCAGACAGGTAGGTTAGAAAATTTAAAAAGGGAAATGGATAGGTTAAAGTTAGATATAGTGGGAATTACTGAATTTTGGTGGCAGGAGGAACAAGACTTTTGGTCAGGTGACTACAGGGTTGTTGTTGTTGTTGTTGTCTTCAGTCCTGAGACTGGTTTGATGCAGGTCTCCATGCTACTCTATCCTGTGCAAGCTGCTTCATCTCCCAGTACCTACTGCAACCTACATCCTTCTGAATCCGCTTAGTGTACTCATCTCTCGGTCTCCCTCTACGATTTTTACCCTCCACGCTGCCCTCCAATGCTAAATTTGTGATCCCTTGATGCCTCAAAACATGTCCTACCAACCGATCCCTTCTTCTAGTCAAGTTGTGCCACAAACCTCTCTTCTCCCCAATCCTATTCAATACCTCCTCATGAGTTACGTGATCTATCCACCTTATCTTCAGTATTCTTCTGTAGCACCACATTTCGAAAGCTTCTATTCTCTTCTTGTCCAAACTAGTTATCGTCCATGTTTCACTTCCATACATGGCTACACTCCAAACAAATACTTTCAGAAACGACTTCCTGATACATAAATCTATATTCGATGTTAACAAATTTTTCTTCTTCAGAAACGCTTTCCTTGCCATTGCCAGTCTACATTTTATATCCTCTCTACTTCGACAATCATCAGTTATTTTGCTCCCCAAATAGCAAAACTCCTTTACTGCTTTAAGTGTCTCATTTCCTAATCTAATTCCCTCAGCATCACCCGATTTAATTTGACTACAACTACAGCATTATAAATACAAAATCAAATAGGGGTAATGCAGGAGTAGGTTTAATAATGAATAGGAAAATAGGAGTGCAGGTAAGCTACTACAAACAGCTTAGTGAACGCATTATTGTGGCCAAGATAGACACGAACCCCACGCCCACTACAGTAGTACAAGTTTATATGCCAACTAGCTCTGCAGATGATGAAGAAATTGATGAAATGTATGATGAGATAAAAGAAATTATTCAGGTAGTGAAGGGAGACGAAAATTTAATAGTCATGGGTGACTGGAATTCGACAGTAGAAAATCGGAGAGAAGGAAACGTAGTAGGTGAATATGGATTGGGGCTAAGAAATGAAAGAGGAAGCCGTCTGGTAGAATTTTGCACAGAGAATAACTTAATCATAGCTAACACTTGGTTCAAGAATCATGAAAGAAGGCTGTATACATGGAAGAACCCTGGAGATACTAGAAGGTTTCACATAGATTATACAATGGCAAGACAGAGATGTAGGAACTAGATTTTAAATTGTAAGACATTTCCAGGGGCAGATGTGGACTCTGACCACAATATATTGGTTATGACCTATAGATTAAAACTGAAGAAACTGCAAAAAGGTGAGAATTTAAGGAGATGGGACCTGGATAAACTGAAAGAACCAGAGGTTGTACAGAGTTTCAGGGAGAGCATAAGGGAACAATTGACAGGAATGGGGGAAAGAGATACAGTAGAAGAAGAATGGGTAGCTTGAGGAATGAAATAGTGAAGGCAGCAGAGGATCAAGTAGGTGAAAAGACGAGGGCTAGTAGAAATCCTTGGGCAACTGAACTTAATTGATAAAAGGAGAAAATACAAAAATGCAGCAAGTGAAGCAGGCAAAAAGGAATACAAACGTCTCAAAAATGAGATCGACAGGAAGTGCAAAATGACTAGAGGACAAATGTAAGGATGTAGAGGCTTATCTCACTAGGGTTAAGATAGATACAGCCTACAGGAAAATTAAAGAGACCTTTGGAGAAAAGAGAACCACTTGCATGAATATCACGAGCTCAGATGGAAACCCAGTTCTAAGCAAAGAAGGGAAAGCAAGAAGATGGAAGGAGTATATAGAGGTTCTACATAGGAGCGATGTTATTGAGGCCAATATTATGGAAATGGAATAGGAGGTAGATGAAGATGAAATGGGAGATACAATACTGCGTGAAGAGTTTGACAGAGCACTGAAAGATCTAAGTCGAAAGAAGGCCACGGGAGTAGACAACATTCCATTAGAACTATTGACAGCCTATGGAGAGCCAGTCCTGACAAATCTCTACCATCTGGTGAGCAAAATGTATGAGGCAGGCAAAATTCCCTCAGACTTCAAGAAGAATTTAATAATTCCAATCTCAAAGAAAGCAGGTGTTGACAGATGTGAAAATTACCGAACTATCAGTTTAATAAGTCACAGCTGCAAAATACTAACAGGAATTCTTTACAGACGAATGGAAAAACTAGTAGAATCCGACCTCGGGAAAGATCAGTTTGGATTCCGTAGAAATGTACGAACACGTCAGGCAACACTGACCCTACGACTTATCTTGGGGGAAAGATTGAGGAAAGCAAACCTACTTTTCTAGCATTTGTAGACTTAGAGAAAGCTTTTGACAATGTTGACTGGAATACTCTCTTTCAAATTCTGAAAGTGGCAGGGGTAAAATATAGGGAGCAAATGGCTATTTACAATTGTACAGAAACCAGATGGCAGTTATTAGATTCGAGGGACATGAAAGGGAAGCAGTGATTGTGAAGGGAGTGAGACAGGGTTGTAGTCTCTCCCCGATACTATTAAATCTGTATATTGAGCAAGCAGTAAAGGAAACAAAGGAAAAGTTCGGAGTAGGTATTAAACTCCATGGAGGAGAAGAAATAAAAACTTTGAGGTTTGCCGATGACGTTGTAATCTTGTCAGAGACAGCAAAGGACTTTGGAAGAGCAGTTGAACGGAATAGATAGTGTCTTGAAACGAGGATATAAGATGAACATCAACAGAAGCAAAACGAGGATAATGGAATGTAGTCGAATTAAGTCGGTTGATGCTGAGGGAACTAGATTAGGAAACGAGACACTTAAAGTAGTAAAGGACTTTTGCTATTTGAGGACCAAAATAACTGATGATGTTCGAAGTAGAGAGGATATAAAATGTAGACTGGCAATGGCGAGGAAAGCGGTTGTGAAGAAGAGAAATTTGTTAACATCGAGTATAGATTTAAGTGTGAGGAAGTCGTTTCTGAAAGTATTTGTATGGAGTGTAGCCATGTATGGAAGTGAAACATGGACGATAAATAGTTTAGACAAGAAGAGAATAGAAGCTTTCGAAATGTGGTGCTACAGAAGAATGCTGAAGAATAGATTTGGTAGATGACATAACTAATGAGGAGGTATTGAATAGAATTGGGGAGAAGAGGGGTTTGTGGCACAACTTGACTAGAAGAAGGGATCGATTGGTAGGACATGTTCTGAGGCATCAAGGGATCACCAATTTAATACTGGAGGGCAGCGAGGAGGGTGAAAATCGTAGAGGGAGACCAAGAGATGAATACACTAAGCAGATTCAGAAGGATGTAGGCTGCAGTAGGTACTGGGAGATGAAGAAGCTTGCACAGGATAGAGTAGCATGGAGCGATGCATCAAACCAGTCTCAGGACTGAAGACCACAACAACAACAACAACCCAATGATAAGATTAAGGTGAGCCTTGCCACGTTAAAGAGTAAAGTAGTTTCATAAACAAAATTTGTGAAATAGGTCTAAGATGTCTTCGTATACGTCAATAGTTATTCTGCGACATTTTGTCAATGTGCTTCACATCTCCAGAGCGAACTGGCAAACAGAATTGTTCTGGTATTGCGGTGCGGCGGGGTCGTTCGGTCGTTCTTTCGTCTCCTTACTGTCTCTGTCACTTTCATAGATCAGTTGACCTAGCTTTGTATTTCTTCCTTCCGACGTTGCTTCACTCTGTAGTAGTGCTAGGCAGAGTAAAGCAGCGTCGATGAAACCGCTACGTAGTACCGACCACACAGAGGCCGCGTAACGCAAGTTGCAAATCAGTTCCTGTAAGTTCATTTTCACAAATTTCGGGCGGTAGGAGAATGCAGTTTAATTGCAGTAAGCATTTTAAAATTCTATTAACATCTTTTTATTGATAAGGAACCACTTGAAATGGCTAGCAAGTCCGTATTTAATTATGCGAATTCTCTATCGTTCCTAGTTCTCTGTCTATACAACATATTTCACACTAAAAAAGCAGCCAGAATGTCTGCAAGTCCGATCCGATTAAGTTTTTGCGATCTTACAGTCACTGACCAACCACTATTAAGTAGTTTAACATTCTGTCGTTTCAGTGGTCTTCTATGTCAGAAGTGTTCGCCAAAGTATTCTATAAAGAACACGGAATACGCCACGCGGAATTGTCTCTACGACCAAAAGATCACACGCTTATAAAACTTCAACTAATTAGTTCTGAAACATCACACTTTCCACAAAATGTTCGTGACTTAAGCCGTTGTAGTCACGACACGTTATGAATACAATTAACTCGCCAGTTCTTCACTTTCAGTGAGACATGTAGCTCGGTCTTAGCCGGAAGCAGGTTAGCGAGCGACGCTCGCGATGCCCCTCTCCTCTCTGCCTGTCTATGCGCACGCGGGAACCGCTTAGTTCTGATTGCCTTTTAATCCGTATGACCAATCAGAGCGATCCTACCTGATCATTCTCGCGGCATATCTTGCATTAACCAACCACTAATCAGGTAGTCGTTACGTCATTACAGTTTCAATTTCTAATATATTGTTTAATAACATAGAACAAAATGCAAAATATTCTTTAAATTAATATAGAAGTTTTTTCCACTTCAGACTTTTATTTTGCCTGCTCCTTACAAAAGCAACCACACGTCGACTTACGTCATCTACCTCATGATTGCAACACAGTTTTCCCACGGTTCAGTTTTATAAGGTTTTACCTAAAATGACATTAACTTTTAACGTATGTCCCGCATACACTCTCTTATTCATTCCCATGTATTCACACAAAAAATAATAAGCAAATAATAATTTTGAATGATTTTATACTACATAACATAGAGTAATTAAAGTTTTGAAAAAATTCCAATTAAGTGATTTTATATACTGTGAGCTTTTTTATGACGTCAGATGATAATGAAAGAAATTTGGTTATTGTTCCTAACTGAGTTTTTAAACATAAGGGTCTGTTTTAAGACATTTAAGTAATTTTCTCAGGATCCTTTCCGTAATAACAAAAGATTGCATACAAATTTTGAACAAAATCGGATTATAATTACTATGGTTTATTTAGATTCGCAGGGGGTATGAATTTGACTACCGACTGTATGTTAAACGAGACTATTGTGACGGCTGGTAGCGTCAGCTGCGCTGTGAGTCAGAGCGAAGGAAAAAACGTAGCCATCCGGACAGTATGTGAGTTTGCATAAAACGGTAGACGCTGCAGAACCTGTAAGATGTTACTTCAGTGCTTCCCATTTTGCTATTCTAATTTCGTTGTTTCCGGTGGTGAAAGACATTGTGTAAGGCAAATTTTCTGAATTATTTACGAAAGATTAAGTACTGTAAATCAATAAATTTACAGAGACATCCCAAATGTGTATGACTACATCGCTAATGACACGAAGAAGGATATGAGAAACGTGGATAAATATCGTGGAATTAGGGAGTATCTTGGTCACAAAATGCAGTATAACTCACAGCTAGCCCCACTTGGATTTCTGAAAGTATGATCCCGTTTGCTAACAGTCGCCCAAAAGCTCTGAGAGGGACCTTCTACAGATTACGTTGCTGTCGCCTGTCTGAATACCGTACAAGATACAGACGTAGTGCGGGTGGCATAAAACGGATCGCTTGGGGCAGCTGAATCGCCCCGTACAGCCAGAGAGAGTTTAATCTGACGACCAATACTGCATTATTGATTTTTACATCGCCTTTGATCGGAAAAATACTTTGCATTGTAAAGACTGGAAGATGCTTTGCAAAGCTCTTGATAGGATTTACTTTATGTCTTTGCAGGGATAGTGACAACGTTTCCTATTGTTTATCCAGCAGTAAAATGTCAACTGTTTTTCATGATTTGTCGAACTTCGTCAGTGTTAACTTTGTGGTCTGATGCCCTTCCTGTCGCCACCTTGTCTGTCAAACTGAGGGAGGGATGTTGTCTTCGCCATGTGCCTGTGAATCAGGGCGATAAAAGTAACGACTAAATTTAGTATCGTATAAATACGTTATTGTCTACATACATACCTGTTACAAAGTACTCGTTACTTTCGTTAGTCATGGACATTACTTATGAAGCCCTTACAGATAAATGTTTTGCCGATAATCCATCACGATAACACACTGAAGAGTCAAAGAAACTGTTACCCCTGCCTAATACTGCGTAGGGCCCCCGCGAGCACGCAGAAGTGCCGCAATACGACATGACATGGACCAGAGTAATGTCTGAGGGGGGCTGGACGGCACTGACACCCTGTATCCTGCAGAGCTGTGCATAAAGCCGTAAGAGTAAGAGGGACTGGAGATGCTAAATATGCTAAATAATGTTCGTGTCTGGGGAGTTTGGTGGCCAGCGGAATTGTTTAAACTCAGAAGATCCTGCAGCTACTCTGTAGCAATTCTGGCCGTGTGGGTTTGCGCATTGTCCTGCTGCAATTGCCCAAGTCCGTCGGAATGCACAGTGGACATGAGTGAATGCAGGTGATCAGACACGATGCTTGCGTACGTGTCGCCTGTCAGAGTCGTATCGGGGGTCCCACATCACTCCAACTGCACACACCCCGCTCCATTACAGATCCTCCATCAGCTTGAATAGTCCCAACTCGCCCTTCCACCGGATACAATTTGAAATGAGAGGGTTGGGATGGGTTCGTTAGGGAAGGAAACCAGACAGTGAGGTCATCGGTCTCATCGGATTAGGGAAGGACGGGAAAGGAAGTTGGCCGTGCCCTTTGAAAGGAACTATCCCGGCATTTGCCTGGAGTGATCACGGTAAACCTAAATGAGGATGGCCGGACGCGGGATTGAACCGTCGTCCTACCCGAATGCAAGTCCGGTGTCTAACCACTGTCCCACCTCGCTCGATTTGAAATGAGACTCATCCGACCAGGCAGCATTTTTCGAGGCATCAGCAGTCCAGTGTTGGTGTTGACGGACCCAGGCGAAGCGTAAAGCATTAAGTCGTGTACTCATCAAGGGTACACGAGCGGGTCTTCGGCTCCGAATGCCCGTATAGATGAATTGTTCGCACGCTGACACTTGTTGATGGCCCAGCAATTTTCGAAAGGGTTACACTTCTGTCCCGTGGAACGGTTCTCTTCAGCCGTCGTTGGTCCCTTTCGTGCATAATCCTTTCCCGGCCGCAGTGATGTCGGAGATATGATGTTTTGCCGTATTCTTGATATTCACGGTACAGTCATGAAATAGCCCCCATTTCATCGCTGCCTCGGAGATGATGTGTCCCATCGCTCGTGCGCCGACTATAACACGACGTTCAAACTCACTTAAATGTTGACAAGCTGCCATTGTAGCAGCAGTAGCCGATCTGACAGCTGCGCCAGACACTTGTTGTCTTATGCATGCCCACTCCGGGGGGCCCCGAGAACGCAGCGTCTTGTCGCGTGGGCGTCAGCGGCTGTGCACAGGCCACTGGTCGCGGTACACGCGGGGTAAAATGATGCATATTTTCTCTTTTATCATTTGAATAGTAAAAAGAGGAAGACAGCGCTTTCTCTCGCTACATGGTCAGAAACCGCATAAATGTATTAGTGCCGGAGTCTACAGGTGAAGTTCTACGTACGCACGTTGTGGCCAAGAAATTTACCTATGTACCTGTTGGGGAAAACGACGTTTCGTTTAAGGAAACAGTCATCGACTCATAAAGTTTTATTTATATTTTGACATGATCACTTCCGTATGACACATTGATAACCGTTTTCGGTCTCAGTCCCCATCTGTAGTAGATGCAGCAAAAATTAAAAAGCATATATTGTACTTCAAAGCACGTACAAATATTTTTAATAATCTTGTGAATGTTACAGTTTTTCGTATTTACGTCCTTGCCTAGAAAATAGGAGAGGAATTTCGCTTTATGCAAGGCACCTTTGTCTGGGTGAAAACAAAACTACAAAGGTGTCTTGCACAAAGCGGAATTCCTTTCCAAAGATAATTTTATTAGGTCCACTAGTAAGTTAAATAAAGTCTGTTAAAATAAATGTGAATCCTATATGAAACGTCCCCTTAGAAAAATTAGTGAATTACTGTGCTGATATACCCCTTACGTTATTTGATTTTCAAAACTGTGAACGTACTCCGAAATTTCTCTCTTTACTTGTTCTGATCATCACTAAACTGACACACAATATTTTTAGCGCAACACAATCTGACTTTCAATAACCTTTACAAAAGAATGGCACTGACTAACAATAACCTACACCTTTCATGAATCACTTATCTCACAAAATCTTCGTTACTCGAACTACTGCAATACAGCAAACGCCAATACCGCCAGCTGAATAAAAGATTCAAACTACTGAAGGCACTAACTACTGGTAGGCATAGTTAGCAAATGAAAGATTTCGACAGAGAACAAACAATGTATTTACCTTAATAGTATTCAAAAGTCATAATATAGATATAAGTTCATGACATCGAGTCTTACAAATTTACTGTCTCTGATGGACACGCGCCCAGATCATCCGCTCTCAAAACTCCGCCATCTCTCTCCCCACATCCACCACTGCTGGCGGTTCACCTCCAACTGCGCAACGCTACGCGCTGTTCACATCCAACTGACAAACACTACAATAGCAAACTCCAACAATGCAAACCAGCCACACGCTGCACACAGCACAGTCAGTGATTTTCATACAGAGCGCTACATGACGTTACGAATATAAAAACTTAACCAGCCTACTTACACCTACTTGGAAGGGACATTTGTTGGACACATGTTCATGCGTTATCAAACTGAACGCACAACCAAAAAATAACGTAATTATAGAGGGTGTCTGGGATGGAAGTGTAGATATATTTATTGTTGACTGAGGACAGTGTATTGATCGTCATTACATCAGTTTTTACTTTGCCGCCTTTTGCTGTGACCCAGATAAATAACAGCACTTAGCCAAGAAGAGAATCTGGTAAAAAAAAAAAAGTTTTAAGATTGTAATGCAAGGGGTTTATTTTTGTAGCATCTGTAGATGGCCATTGTGGCCGAAAACCAGTTAAGATTGTGTCATAAAAACGTGAATGTGTCGAAAATTGACAGAACTTTATGTACCTACGTATGCCAGTTGAACAAAATGTGCTAGTGGTGCTGAAACATCGGAAAAGGAGAATCGCTAATGGGCAACGGGCTTTACGGAAAAAAAAGTCAGCCACCAGATGAGTTATAAATATCGGAATTTGCAAGCAGCTGTCAGAGATAAGCGGCGGTGAAACGCTGTGATTACGCTGAATGGAAATAACAGCTAAAAGAGAACGACATAAAAAGGTATTTTTTTTTCTTGTGGCACATTAATCGATATTTTAAAAATCCAATTAATTCGCGAAAAGCCGGTCATTTGATTACTTTGAGGTTGCGATTAGAAATACGGGCGGTGTGGAGATAGGGCAGTGTGGGGATGGAGCGAGCAGAGGCAGTGGTGTGGGAACAGCTGGAGTCAGCAGGGCAGGCTGGAGGGCGGCAGCCGGTGCGGGAAAGCTGCGCGGAAAGCGGCGGCGAGATCAGAGGCGCGCTGTTAGTGAGGCCGCGCAGTTAGCACGCGCAGCCCCGCGGGGTTCATTACGGAGACAAACAGCGCGAGCGGCGCTAATCACGCAGACGGCGACGCCGCCCCCTGTCGCCGGCCGGCCTCCGCCGCGCGGCGGCCACCGGGCTGGTTGTCGCGTGCGGTGCTCGGTGCCCGGCCCTACGTCTCGCTGCCACGGCAGCTCGAGCGGAAAAGGTGGCCGTAGAAAGGTTCACCTGCGGCGTGAGGATTAACGAAGCAGAGAGGAAGGAGATGCAATTTAGTGCAAAGGAAAATAATGATACGGTTACCATTAAAATGGTGAACCACACAGAAGTGAAGTCGAAGCAATTCTCCTAAGAGCAGGATTACATAAGCTAGACAAGGCAAGAATAATGTTTGATCTAAAGTGGTACAACCAACATTAGAGTTCTTCAGTAACTTACTTATCTCTATTGGTATCGCTACAGACATGGGTAAGAGATGTGAGGAAGAAGGCCTCGCTAGTTTATGTCTCGAGCGCAGCATTATACGGAAGTGAGGACATTGTAAAATCCGAAGATGTAGAAACTGAAACATCTTAAATTGAAAGAATGTTAACAATTTACTCGATAAAGTACAAAATGAAGAAGTATAAAATAGAATAGGTGAGGAAACCAGTCTATGGAGAACCCGTACTAGAAGCAGTGACAGGTCACTGAAAATTTACTACGGTGTCCAGGGATTAGTTAAACTGCCACTAGAAGGGGCATTCATGGACAAAAATGCACTGACGGAAATGGAAAATGATACACTATGAAGTACTAGTCCTATATTTATCAAACGGGTATTAAATCAAGATTTTAAACATAGCTGAAACAGCAGCTGTTGAAATCCTTCACGGTAAATGATGACAGCCAAAATGGAATGAATGTTAACAATATACTCGATAAAGTACAAAATGAAAAAGTATGAAACAGAACAGGTGAGGGAACATGTCTACGGAGAACCCGTACCGGAAGCAGTGAGAGGTTACTATGAAAATTGTCCATCATCATGTTGTATTTAATGGAGATGATGTTTTAACTATTGACGACGCCTATGACACAATTGTTTTATTAATCTCCATTGCAGGATTTAATTTTAGGTATTTTACCGTCTGATGAAGGTATATTTATATATACCGAAACCGTGGTCAAGAATTTAAATAAATCTTTATCCCGTAACCTGTTTGGCTGTCAGCATTTACCGTGGAGTATTAAATGATTAAACTTTTATTTCGTCTGGAACTGATGTGCATCATCGCTCCCCCCCCCCCCCCCCCCCCCCCCCCCCCCCGCGAATACCCAGTTTTATTCGCTGTAAAAACATATGCAGCTGGCTGTATGTAGGCTCGTAGGAAATCAAGCACGGTCTTACCGCATCCTAGATATGCCCTGTGGCAAACAAATCATGGTACCGGGCAGGTCACTAAAGTACCCGCACATTGCACAAGCAGTTTGTGGCGTGAACTGCAATGTGGGATCCTGAATTATGATACCATTTCATACTTGTTCATGAATAGAAATTCACTTTATGGTTCTTATCACGCACTGTGTACTCTACAGTTATCAGCCTCTGCTTGAGTATCAGATGCGTGGCATGGTATCCTCACCAGTTAGGACTGTGCGACTGCTACTGTCGCAGGTTCGAATCCTGCCTCGGGCATGGATGTTTGTGATGTCCCTAGGTTAGTTCTAAGTTCTAGGGGACTAATGACCACAGCAGTTGAGTCCCATAGTGCTCAGAGCCATTTGAACCATTTTTGAACCAGTTAGGACTGACAGAGGACGTCTAAAAAGTCCGAAGAAGGGCAGGTCGTTTTGTATTGTCGCGAAGTAGGTGAGAGAGTATCACTGTTACAAATAAGCTACTTGGGGTGGCAGTCATTAAAACAAAGGCGTTTTTCGTTGCGGAGAGATCTTTTCACGAAATTTCAGTCACCAGTTTCCTCTGCTGAATGCGAACATTTTTTACTGAAGCCGGTCAGTAGGAAGAAACGATTATATAATAAAACAAATGAGAGCTCGTAGGGAAAGATTTAAGTGTTCATTTTTCCCACGCGCTTTTGGAGTGTGGAACGGTAGAGAAACAATCTGAAGGTATTTATATGAACCCTCTGCCATGCAAAACTGCAGAGTGCCCATGTAGATGTAGATTCTGCCTCCTTTTAACATTCTGCAAATCATCCAGGAGATGGAGAGGTATTGGTCTCGGCAATCGCTGCTTCCTCTGACCCTTAACGAGGTCACTGGCGTCCGTCTGGCTTCTACAGACGGAAGCGCACACCACAGACTGCCTCCCATTGCCCCAGGTAGCTCTGACTCTACACCATGCAAGTCTCTGCTGTCAGTGGGATGCAGTCAGATACAAGCTACACACGGCAACTGAAGACCTCAACCCAAGTATCAGTAATATTTACCTACCGTTCGTGGTAACACACAGGTAGTAACATGTCACCAAATTTCCGTGTATTCGTCAGAGACAGTCACACAACTCTACGACATTTTCGCGGAGTAATTGTTCTGGAAGAAGCCGTGTGTGCTCTGCCTGTTGTCCCGAGTCATCTCGTCACAACTCGTCGTGCAGTACACCCAACTGTCTGTCTGATATGAAACTTCTTGGCAGATTAAAACTGTGTGCCCGACCGAGACTCGAACTCGGGACCTTTGCCTTTCGCGGGCAAGTGCTCTACCATCTGAGCTACCGATGCACGACTCACGCCCAGTACTCACAGCTTTACTTCTGCCAGTACCCGTCTCCTACCTTCCAAACGCAGACTCCGCTGCAGAGTGAAAATCTCATTCTGTCTGTCTGATGTTTGAGTATGGTGCTCACCTAGCCCCCATGCCACCGAATCGGCCTTTCTCAGATCCCGAAACATGACGATAAGCTGCACGTCCAGTTTTCAGGCATGCTGTGTTGCCATCTCCGGGTAAATAAATGTCGTGTGGCTAGGGCCTCCCGTCGGGTAGACCGTTCGTAGGGTGCAAGTCTTTCGGTTTGACGCCACTTCGGCGACTTGCGCATCGATGGGGATGAAATGATGATGATTAGGACGACACAACACCCAGTCCAATGGCGGAAAAAATCTCCGACACAGCCGGGAATCGATCCCGGACCCTTAGGATTGACAATCTCTCGCGGTGTCCACTTTTTTTAAACTTTTAAAAATCTCATTTTGTTCGTTTCGTTCGTTGTATCTTCTCGGGGCGGACGTCGCAAGACATCCGTTTCAGTTCGTCGTTGATCTATTTACTCATTTTGTTTATCACAGAGGGTAGCTAACCCGCTGACTGAACACGCTAAGTTACCGTGCCGGCCGAAATGATCATGATTAGGATAACACAACACCCATTCCCTGAGCGGAGGAGATCTCTGACCTAGCCGGGAATCGAACCCGGGCCCCTAGGTTGAAATTCTGTCGCGCTGACCACTCGGTTTCCGGGAACGGACGCAATCTCCGGCTGAAACGTTCCAGTATTATACGGAACGACCAAAAATTACTTCTGTTTTACTCGATGACTTTCCGTCAGTTATTATGAACTGCGAGTTTTCTGACAGGAAGTCACGAATCCAGTCACACAGCTGAGACGATACTCCGTAGGCTCACAATTTAATTAGAAGTCACTTATGATGCACTGTGTCAAAAGCCTTCTGGTACTCTACAAATATGGAATCAATTTAATGTCTCGCCTGGATAGACTCATCAGTTGATGAGAAGAACAATAATTTCTGATTCCATATTGGCTGTCAATGAATCGTTTTCTTTATAGTTGTTCGAGCACAATGTATGTTCCAAAACCCTACAGCGAATCGGTTTGTGATATGGATCTGTAATTCAGCGGATTACTCGTATTTCTTTTCTTTGGTATTTGTGTGAGATCTGCAACTTTCCAGCCTTTGGCTACGGATCTGTCCACGGGCGAGCCGTTGTGTTTGATTGCGAAGTAGGTAGGAACAGGGACAGGTGGAGGACAGTACCGAACCAGCGGAAACACCGCCGACTTTAAAGAGAAAGCTGGTCTCATATGAGTGCCAATGTGGTTCTGAAAACGTACCATGCCCAGTTCTTCCACCACGTTGCAACATACGATATACAGTAGATCAGAGTTTTTATTGTGACTGCTGTGGCAATCAGAGGAATAGTTATACAGATTTTCTTTTTACTCCTCAGCGGAGAAACAGAAATCGTTTGCCGACAGTTACCTCGACACCCTTTCGAATTCATGTTGTAATTATTCCTTCTCTCTATTCTACAACTCTTAGTACTGCGTCCTGTCGGACATGCTGTCAAGTGGAGGCGGAATCGCAGGTAATCGCGCGAGAGGGCCCATCATTTGCAGCGGCAGGCCATGAATACTTCATTCTCAGGCCGGTGCAACGCGGACCCCTGCCAACTGAAAGCAGTCGTTAATTACTCCGCAGCAAGTTCGCTTTGTGATAAATATTCAGGAGACCTCGCGAGGATTAGCGACGTTTAATTGATTCTTACTTCTCGCCTCAACCGGCTACTTGCAATTCTCTTCTGCTGTCACCGAAGAAAGACAAAAACTCAGAAATTAATTTTCGTACTTAAATGCAGATAGCGTGAAAAATTCAAATCCCAAGACCGTGTTTCCCCTCGAATAAAAAGAGTAGCCCTACATATACTAGATGGAATTCTTTGTCAGACGTGTCTGTGTCACAAGTGACCGTCGCGGTCAAACCTTTTAGCGTGCTTATCTGTGATAGCCATATTACCGTCCCAGACAATACCGTACGTTGCAGAAAGCTGCTATTATTACAAACGGTATCCCTTGAGTCGTCACTCATAAGTATCGTTGAAGTAGTAAATCATTCTCAGGCTGTTTGTGTATAACGATACGTCATAGATTGTATAGTAGCGTCGCCAGTTTTATTTGGCATCCAAGACCCCGTGGAACCTACTATAATCTTTATTAGACCCTCTGAATCCCTCAATCTTGGAAAATTCTGGCTGGTTCGTTGAATCTGAGAATTGCTAATACACTATCAACTGAACAAATTCTGTCAATATAAGACATATAAAAACACGTAAGGGAACTCAAAGGAGAGCTAAATTGCAGCAAGGAAAGAACACAAATAAAAGTATCAAAATAACATTTGCTTAGGTTAACACGACTAGATTACGTAGGAATATGTTATAAAGTTTTGCGGCACGAGTGCGACGCTATTTCAGCATTGGAAATGTATTCAGATTATGCGATCCAAAACTGTGCATTTCAAGTTTAACTTACTTATTTGCATCAAAATATATACTCCGGAGCGGTGTGTGGTGGAGAGTCCTTTGTAGAACTATATCTTTCCCCCCTTCCTATTTCATTCGTGAATGGCGCACGAGAAGAACGATTGTCGGTGAACTTTCGTATTAGTAATAATTTCATGGTTTTTCTTGCTGTGGTCGTTTCGCGAGACGTATGTGGGAGGAGATAATATGTTGCCCATTCGTCGTGGAACGCACTTTAGCGGAATTTCAATAGGAAACCTCTCCATCATGCACGACGCCTCCTTTGTACCATCCATCCATGGAGTTCGTTGAGCTTTTTCTTTGTTCAGTCATTCCACTTAGTGTAGCTACGGATGGTAGCTCCTAGCTTTACATATGTCGATTTTCTTACTTTCAGAACGACTTGCGTTCTATCTGCAGGGAAGCCAGAATTCAGCCAGAAATCCCTCGATGCGCAATAATACATCAGTATTTTCCAATCGAACCCACTCGCCTAATGGAGATGAATAAATGTAAGATGTTGCACATAAATAGGCAAAGAGGTATATTACTGTTTGATTAGCCAGTTAGTGAAAACCGCTGGAAAAGTAACAACTGTACAGTACCTATTAGTAACCGCCTGGAGTGAATTAAAGTGGAATAATCATATAAGAAAGTAGGAAAAGCCGATGCTTAGCTCCAGATGCTTAGCTCCAGATGCTTACTCTTAGATGTTTTATGACTTATAGAATAAAAATCCGCTTCAGTTGCTAGTAATTTTCTAAATTTGTTGCACGACCGGTATCGAAGCTTCAGACTTAATCCTCAGGCGCCACCAAATAATTGTGAAATCGTAAGTGTGTGGCGGTCGGGCCAGACAGCCACTGGGATCACTGACTGGCCCGAACGCACTCATTATTATTTTGTGCCGAGCGAGGTGGCACAATGCACACTGGACTCGCATTCGGGACGACGACGGTTCAAACACGCGTCTGGCCATCCTGATTTAGGTTTTCCGTGACTTCCCTAAATCGCCCTGGTGGTTCCTTTGAAAGGGTACGACTGATTTCCTTCCCCATCTTTCCCTAATCTGATGGTACCGGTGAGCTCGCTGTTAGGTCCTCTCCCCCAAATCAAGCAACTAATAATTTGGTGGCATCTGAAGATGAAGGTTTAAGCTCCGAAACCGGTCGTGGAATAAATTTACCAAATTACATTACTACTAACTGAAGCAGATTTTTGTTCTATAAATTTCTTTCTCATTTGTACACGTTAATCTTACCAAATATGTTTATGTTTGTTGGCCTTTCTCATGATGTACCGCCAATAGCGTAATCGAACATTAACATTTTGTTCTCTGTCGTCTGTGATGAATATATATGAATGACCTAGTAGATAGTGTCGGAAGTTCCATGCGGCTTTTCGCGGATGTTGCTGTAGTATACAGAGAAGTTGCAGCATTAGAAAATTCTAGCGAAATGCAGGAAGATCTGCAGCGGATAGGCACTTGGTGCAGGGAGCGGCAACTGACCCTTAAGATAGACAAATGTAATGTATTGCGAATACATAGAAAGAAGGATCCTTTATTGTACGATTATATGCTAGCGGAACAAACACAGGTAGCAGTTACTTCTGCAAAATATCTGGGAGTATGAGTGCGCAGCGATTTCAAGTGGAATGATCATATAAAATTAATTGTTGGTAAGGCGGGTACCAGGTTGAGATTCATTGGGAGAGTCCTTAGAAAATGTAGCCCGTCAACAAAGGAGGTGGCTTACAAAACACTTGTTCGACCTGTACTTGAGTATTGCTCATCAGTGTGGGATCCGTACCAAATCCGGTTGACAGAGGAGATAGAGAAGATCCAAACAAGAGCGGCGCGTTTCGTCACAGGGTTATTTGGTAACCGTGATAGCGTTACGGAGATGTTTAGCAAACTCGAGTGGCAGACTCTGCAAGAGAGGCGCTCTGCATCGCGGTGTAGCTTGCAGGTTTCGAGAGGGTGCGTTTCTGGATGAGGTTGTTGTTGTTGTTGTCTTCAGTCCTGAGACTGGTTTGATGCAGGTCTCCCTGCTACTCTATCCTGTGCAAGCTGCTTCATCTCCCAGTACCTACTGCAACCTACATCCTTCTGAATCTGCTTAGTGTACTCATCTCTCGGTCTCCCTCTACGATTTTTACCCTCCACGCTGCCCTCCAATGCTAAATTTGTGATCCCTTGATGCCTCAAAACATGTCCTACCAACCGATCCCTTCTTCTAGTCAAGTTGTGCCACAAACTTCTCTTCTCCCCAATCCTATTCAATACCTCCTCATTAGTTACGTGATCTATCCACCTTATCTTCAGTATTCTTCTGCAGCACCACATTTCGAAAGCTTCTATTCTCTTCTTGTCCAAACTAGTTATCGTCCATGTTTCACTTCCATACATGGCTACACTCCAAACAAATACTTTCAGAAATGACTTCCTGATACATAAATCTATATTCGATGTTAACAAATTTCTCTTCTTCAGAAACGCTTTCCTTGCCATTGCCAGTCTACATTTTATATCCTCTCTACTTCGACCATCATCAGTTATTTTACTTCCTAAATAGCAAAACTCCTTTACTACTTTAAGTGTCTCATTTCCTAATCTAATTCCCTCAGCATCACCCGATTTAATTTGACTACATTCCATTATCCTCGTTTTGCTTTTGTTGATGTTCATCTTATATCCTCCTTTCAAGACACTGTCCATTCCGTTCAACTGCTCTTCCAAGTCCTTTGCCGTCTCTGACAGAATTACAATGTCATCGGCGAACCTCAAAGTTTTTACTTCGTCTCCATGAATTTTAATACCTACTCCAAATTTTTCTTTTGTTTCCTTTACTGCTTGCTCAATATACAGATTGAATAACATCGGGGAGAGGCTACAACCCTGTCTCACTCCTTTCCCAACCACTGCTTCCCTTTCATGCCCCTCGACTCTTATGACTGCCATCTGGTTTCTGTACAAATTGTAAATAGCCTTTCGCTCCCTGTATTTTACCCCTGCCACCTTTAGAATTTGAAAAAGAGTATTCCAGTCAACATTGTCAAAAGCTTTCTCTAAGTCTACAAATGCTAGAAACGTAGGTTTGCCTTTTCTTAATCTTTCTTTTAAGATAAGTCGTAAGGTCAGGATTGCCTCACGTGTTCCAACATTTCGACGGAATCCAAACTGATCCTCCCCGAGGTCTGCATCTACCAGTTTTTCCATTCGTCTGTAAAGAATTCGCGTTAGTATTTTGCAGCTGTGACTTATTAAACTGATAGTTCGGTAATTTTCACATCTGTCAGCACCTGCTTTCTTTGGGATTGGAATTATTATATTCTTCTTGAAGTCTGAGGGTATTTCGCCTGTCTCATACATCTTGCTCACCAGCTGGTAGAGTTTTGTCATGACTGGCTCTCCCAAGGCCGTCAGTAGTTCTAATGGAATGTTGTCTACTCCGGGGGCCTTGTTTCGACTCAGGGGTATCGAATATATTGCTTCCCCCTACTTATACCTCCAGAGGAGATCACGAATGTAAAATTAGAGAGATTGGAGGGCGTACGGAGGCTTTCAGACAGTCGTTCTTCCCACGACTCATACGCGACGGGAACAGAAAAGGGAGGTAATGACAGTGGCACGTAAAGTGCCCTCCGCCACACACCGTTGGGTGGTTTGCGGAGTATAATTGTAGATGTAGATGTAGAAGACGGGCTCTTACCTTCCAGTTTTTTTCTGAATACTGAGCTTGCCTGATTCGAATGTCCGGTCTTCCATCCGAGAATTGATCGAACACGATTTACACGGGAAACACTTACGACGATCATTCTTCTTCATTAAAATTGTCTCGAAGAGCTTTACGTATTACGGAACAGAAAATCTTTTCAGTTTCCCTGTACGTTTCAGAATGTAGTAGTATCAGGAGAGGGAGGGGAGAAATGTTCGTAATTCGTGTTTATGGCAAAAGTTCTAGCCGGCCGGAGTGGCCGTGCGGTCCAGGGCGCTGCAGTCTGGAGCCGAGCGACCGCTACGGTCGCAGGTTCGAATCCTGCCTCGGGCATGGATGTGTGTGATGTCCTTAGGTTAGTTAGTTTTAATTAGTTCTAAGTTCTTGGCGACTGATGACCTCGGAAGTTAAGTCGCATAGTGCTCAGAGCCATTTGACAAAATTTCTCCCTAGGTTGGCGGTTAGGACGTCCCTGGCCGCCCCCCGCCGACCTGGCGACGGAAGCAGCAGCCGTTGTCCTAGCTGGCAGCAGTGCCAAACACAATCACATTAGAAGCGCGTGGCGCCGTCTCATGTTTTATGCAGTCGGGCGGCGCATTTAGTATTTATTAAAGCCGCTCCGTTCCAGCACCCAGCCCCCGGGGGCAGCGTCCGCGCGGCCGTTTTCCTTATTTAGTAAGCCGAGGTGCCTCTGGCAAAGGCGCGTCCGACGCCTGCAAAACCGCCTCCACTGGTACGGTGCTGTACAGAAGCGGGTGGAGGGGGGGGGGTCGAGGGGGGGGGGGGAGGAGAGCACGGAGGCGCTTACCACACCAGTTTGACAGCGTCGGAAGGGGACTGCTCAGCCTTTTTAGGCTTCAGGTCTACTCCATGCAGTTAAGTCCATTTAGAGACATACCGACTTAAAAATTGTGGGCCTACTACTCAGTTTTCAAGAAAATAGACATGTAAGAAAATTAAACTACACACCGTTGTAAATGGTTAAAAACTTTAGTGAGATACTTGGCATTGCATATCGTTGGCAAGTTTTCCATAGTCTTGTGAATAATCTGTCAGAGCCAACCTTACACCATCTGAAAGATAAGGATCAGTCGTCGTTGGAAACGTTGCTGATCTAAGAACCGATGAAATGTGCGATGGGACTTTTACAGTGTTAGGATAGGTTTTTACACTCACTAATTACCGAAAGTTATCTTCACTACATTTTGATTGTAAGGAAATGTCATATTGAAATCGAATTATTTCCTCTTCAAGTTCCAGCTCTGACTTTATTTGAGGAAAGTGTTTCACTTTTAATTTACGTAACTTTGCTATCCAAAGGTCAATTTTTTGTATGAAACACTGAGTATAAGAGAAACTTATGACAATTTGGTTTATTTTTCCTTGAAGATCTTTGTTTAACTCACTTCGTTTAAGTGTGATATCCGTGAGAACAACCAGTTTAAATAGAGTTGTGAGTAAATTGCTGTCCTTCTGACACAAATCTGTTGTTGATTGGATTATCGCTGAGCTGTGCTTCGCTGATCTAAAAACCTATGAAATGTACTATAAAACTTTTATAATTTTCATTGCGATTGTTTCGAAAATGAGTAGTGACGCAGTTATTGGACATGCCAATACAACCAGCGATCTCATTTTGGATAACGCGAAGTATTAAACGGAGCATTACCTCCGTCGTGCACATTATTGTTTCGTAGAAGGTTTGTGTTGGCTACTGGAGTCGGTGACCCCCCCCCCCCTCCCCCGACTGCACACCATACCTCACCCCTCGACAAACCCTCAGCGCTCTCCCCGCTCCAAGTTAGAGTTCGCGAGCAGTCACCTCACCATGCAGTAGGAAAGGCAGGTACTTGGTGCGAGCGTTAAATGCGGTGACGTGCACATGGAGGAGAGAGAGGCGGAGACAGTGCTCTCAGATTTACCGCAAAACATTCCGTGCGAAACACTGCTTGTCAACCAACTGGTATTTTACAAAAGCAGCTCATTTAAACATTTCAGACAAAGGTTTAGAAAGATCGATTCATAAAGCCTGGGGATCGACAGGTAGATCGCGATCGACAGCTTAAGCACCCCTGGTGTATAGGCTCGTAAAGGGTGTGTCACAAGATTAGAACAGAAGTCACTGAGCACTCCTCGGATGCATTGAGATTGTTTATGTTTCCGTAATATTTACAGGAGTACGAGAAAGATGTCCGCACACGTAGCTGAGTGGATGCTGGCACGGTAGCTCAGCGTGCTCTGTCAGAGGGTTAGCTACCCTCCGTAATTAAAAAAAACTGAGTTAACGGATGAACAAAGAAGACCTGAACATATTCACCGAACAATACAGCACAAAATGAGATAAAAAAGTGGACAGCGAATCTGGCTGCTATTCGGAGGACCCGGGATCGATTCCCGTTACTGGCAGGGATTTTTTGTTGGTGGGAGCACTGGGAAAAGGGTGCTCTCACCCTTGCGATGTCAACTAAGGAGTTACTGCTCCAAGGTCTGGAAATCCGAGCACAGCTGGGAGAGCGGTGTGCTGGTCCCATGGTCGTCCAAACCGCATCTGTGTGGCGCCATTGTCAAAGGCTGGCACAGCGGTCGGCCGGTCCCGACGGGCACAGCTCAACGTTTCTTCCTTTACGACGAAGATACTGGAAGAACGGACGAGCAGTTGTGGTACTCGTTTACAAGAAAAGGAACCGGGAACAATTTGGCTATTATAGGGTCGCAGCAGGTTGGAAAGTCCACAGCAAAACTTAACATGACTTTTGACTATAATTTGCGAGTCTCCTTTAGCAGAAGCACTGTATAGTTTCGGGAAAGGACGTATGTTGATATCAAAACAATCGATTTAAATGAGAGGAGAGCTCAAATGGGAAACCCAGATTCCTTTTATTGACTACAGAAATATATTTGACCTGGTTTCGAGAAACAGGATTAGGTAAATAATGACACAGAATAGGTCAGTTCCTTTGCAGAGCTCGTAAACAGCATATATAGGGATACAACCCTCTGTGCTGACAATGGAGAGAGAAAACATCTGGGTGTTGACATAAACGAGGGGGCAAGACAAGAGTGTGCTCATCAGCAAATGTTCCTAATGTATGTTATCGATGCAGTTATAAAAGGCTGCAAAAGCAATATGGAACATTATAAGACATGCAACAGAACTTTAATTGCAAATTTATTATCAGAATTAATTTTTCACTTTGCAGCGATGAGTGCACTGATATGATACTTCCTGGCAGACTAAAACTGTGTGCCGGACCGAGACTCGAAAAACGGTACAAATGGCTTTGAGCACTATGGGACTTAACAGCTGAGGTCATCAGTACCCTAGAACTTAGAACAACGTAAACCTAAGTAGCCTAAGGACATCACACACATCCATGCCCGAGGCAGGATACGAAAATAGAACAGGAAGAAGTCTTGATACGTAGTACAATGGCAAACACTCTCTGCAATGAAAATCACGTTCTGTAGTGTGGCACATAAAAAATTAATCACGTTCACGGTATATTATTAACAAAATCGGCGTGGCTGTCGCTTTTAGTGAAACATCATACAACAATCACAACATTCCGCACTCATACCAAGGATTTGCCGTGTGTAGTATTACTGCTGATCCGGTACACTCAGTGCACAGCCTTACACACTGTGATGCGTCACCAAGGAACACAGCTGGTGCTCCTGTCCAGTGGAATCGCTGTCCTCTGGCTTCAGCTTCCCTTCCCTTCCCTTTTGCTTACACGCGCTCGTGGCCTGTTGATGTGCAGGTTCAAATGGCTCTGAGCACTCTGAGACTTAACTGCTGAGGTCATCAGTCCCCTAGAACTACTTAAACCTAACTAACCTAAGGGCATCACACACATCCATGCCCGAGGCAGGATTCGAACCTGCGACCGTAGCGGTCGCGCCTAGAACCGCTCGGCCAACCCGGCCGGCTGATGTGCACTACGTGTCATTATTGAGATTCCGCATGGTGTGGCCTCTCTTTGTGAACTGACGTCACTTTCCATTTGATGCTCCTCGCCACGAATTCCTCTCCTGTGCGAACCTCTTCATCTCGGAGTAGCACTTGAAACCTATTATTTGCTAGATGTTTTCCAATCGCTGTCTTCCTCTACAGATTTTAACCTCTACAGCTCCCTCTAGCACCATGGAAGTTACTTCCAGTTGTCGTGATACATGTTCTATCATTCTGCCCCTTCTCCTTGTCGGTGTTTTCCATGTATTCCTTTCCTTGCCGATTCTCCAGACAACCTCCTCATTTGTTATCTTACCAGCGCACCTAATTTTCAACACTCTTCTGTTGCACTACATCTCAAATCCTTCGATTCTCTTCCGTTTCGGTTTTTCCCACAGTCCATGTTTCACTATCACACAATGTTGTTCTCCAAACGTACATTCCTAGAAATTTCTTCCTGAAATTAAGGCCTATCTTCGGTAGTAGTAGGTTTCCCTTGTCCAGGAATGCCCATTTTGCCACTACTAATCTGCTCTTTAAGTTCTCGTTGTTCGATTACCTAGGGTTATTTTCCAGCATAGGTGGCGGAATTCGTTACATTCATGTACTTCGTGATCCGCAATTCCGATGTAAAGTTTTTCGATGTTCTCATTTGTGCTATTTCTCATAGCCTTCGCCTTTCTTTCGTGTACACTAAGTCCGTATTCTCTACTTATTACTCTGTTCATTCCATTCATGTAATTCTTCTTCACTTTCACTGAGGATAGCAATGTCCTCATCGAATCTTATCATAGATGTCTGTTTACCTTGAATTTTAATCCCACATTCGAAACATTCTTTTATTTGCGTCTTTGCTTTTTCGATGCGTTAATTGAGCACTTCGTTCTTGGTCTCCCAGTCTTGTTGTTCTCTCTTGTACATATTGTTTACCATCCGTGTTTCCTTATGGGTTACACATATTTTTCTCAGAATTTCGAACATCTTGTACAATTTATCATTGTGAAACCATTCTTCCAGGTAGAAAAATCTTATGAACGTGTCTTGATTGTTGTTCAGTCTCGCTTCAGTTATCAACCGCAACGTCAGAATCACCTCTCTGCTGCCTTTATATTTCCTAAAGCCAAAGTATTGGTCATCTAACAGATCCTAAATTTTCCAGTCTACTGCCTCAGGTGTATCTGTAAATAGAAGAAAAACACATATTTGCTTGCCAAGTTAGTGGCTCGGAGGTCTTAGCAGGGTGGGTTTAGTACCCAAACTCGATCCTCCGCTTATTCTTCTTCTTTATGGCTTTCTACGCGTCCGCTCGGAAATTTCATCTAATGTAGACTTCACCTGTCCCGTGGACAGCTCTTTGTCGCGTGAGCTCGGAGGAGGCGTCTCGGTTCAAAAGGCTCTGAGCGCTATGTGACTTAACTTCTGAGGTCTTCAGTCGCCTAGAACTTAGAACTAATTAAACCTAACTAACCTAAGGACATCACACACATCCATGCCCGAGGCAGGATTCGAAGCTGCGACCGTAGCGGCCGCTCGGTTCCAGACTGTAGCGCCTAGAACCGCCCGGCACTCTGGCCGTCAAGGCGTCTCGATCTAGGCTCTGCACCAACTCACTGCCTCCAGCTGCCCCGTGGGCAACCACCGCACTGCACGGATGGGCCTGGCTACAGTACACACGGAATCTGGAACAGCTCCAGATGTCTGCGCAAGGCAGTTCCGGTCGGCAACCGGAATGGGGTCCATCGCGCATCACCAGACCCGACTACTGGTTCCACTCAGTCCAGTGCTTCGGCTGGATTGCTGGTCAGCCGTAGACTCTGCCCCGTCCTGTGCTGCTACACCCAGCACGACGGGTAATAGGCTCCGGTCACGCAGAGCGATGTGCTTACCACTTGACCCTCCGTATCCGCATCCAGTGATGCTAATCGGCATATGCCGGTCGGTCGGTTCCGTTGGGCTTCCTAAGTCCTGTTCGGACGTAGTTCAGTTTTTGTGACTGGGACAGAGTATTCGAGAGGGGCCGATGTGTCAGCAGAATCACCGCGTCGTGTGCCGTGGCCGCTTCACGTGTTGGGACAGCGAGTGTGCGCCGTGAGCTGCTTGGTCAGCGGCCGGACATTTCCCTTGCAAAGTGGCGGCCAGGGGGCCTCATTTCCATCCTGATGGAACGCACGATCGCCGCTACAGCCGCTGCGCCTCTGTCCCAATTTTGTCCTTTCATCTCTGTCCAAGCTTTTCACCGTAACCTCCGGCTGTTGTGGATTCCGTCATTCTGGATAAAAATTAATGCCCCCAGACAAGCGCCAGTACACTGCGTTACATTTCTAGCACAGCTTCGACCACACACACTAATTGACGCACACAAGGGGATACAGAGATAATGTTGACAACTTTAGACCTATTTCTATGCCATCGGTGTTTGCTAAAGTTATCGAGAAGGTTGTATATACAAGGTAACTGGATCATTTAAATTCACATAATTTGCTGTCAAATGTACAGTTTGGTATTAGAAATGGTCTAACAACTGAAAATGCTATATTCCCTTTTCTCTGTGAGGTTTTGGACGGATTAAATAAAAGGTTGCGAATGCTAGGTGTTCTTTGATTTAACGAAGGCTTTTGACTGTGTTGACCACAAAATATTACTGCAGAAGTTGGACCGTTATGGAGTAAGGGGAGTAGGTTACAATTGGTTCGCCTCTTACTTTAAGAACAGAAAACAGAAGGTAATTCTCCGCAGTACTGAGAGTGGTAGTGATGTTCAGTCGCAATGGGGCACCTTTAAGTGGGGCGTTCCCTAAGGGTCGGTGCTGGGGCCACTGCTGTTTTTTTATTTATATAAATGATATGCCTTCTAGTATTACAGGTGATTCAAAAATATTTCTGTTTGCTGATGACACCAGCTTGTTAGTGAAGGATCTTGTGTGTAATATTGAAACAGTATCAAATAATGTAGTTCATGAAATAAGTTCGTGGCTTGTGGAAAACAATTTGATGCTTAATCACAGTGAGACTCAGTTTTTACCGTTTCTAACTTACAATTCAACAACAACCGATATTTTGGTCAGACAGAATGGGCATTTTATAAGCGAGACGGAACAGTTCAAGTTCCTAGGCGTTCGGATAGATAGTAAGCTCTTGTGGAAAGCCCATGTCCAGGATCTTGTTCAGAAACTAAATGCCGCTTTATTTACCATTAGAACAGTATCTGAAATAAGTGACACTTCAACACGAAAAGTAGCCTACTTCACATATTTTCATACGCTTATGTCGTATGGTATTATTTATTGGGGTAATTCTTCTGATTCAAAAAGCGTATTTTTGGCTCAAAAACGGGCAGTTCGAGCTATATGTGGTGTAAGTTCGAGAACCCCTATTCAATAGTCTGGGAATTCTGACATTGCCCTCACAGTATATATTTTCTTTAATGTCGTTTGCCGTTAGCAATATTAGCCTATTCCCAACAGTTATCAGCTTTCACTCAGTTAAAACCAGGCAGAAATCAAATCTGTATGTGGAATGCACTTCCTTGACTCTTGTACAGAAAGGAGTGCAGTACTCTGCTGCATCCATTCTCAATAAGCTTCCACAAGAACTCAAAAATCTTAGCAGTAGCCCAAACACTTTTACGTCCAAACTGAAAAGTTTCCTCATGGCTCACTCCTTCTATTCTGTCGAGGAGCTCCAGGAAGAGCTAAAAATTAAGCAAATTCCAGTGTTACATTGTTGATTTTATTTATTTAAACTTACGACTTGTCGTCTGAATATGTTTTTATATTTCATTTTATGTGTTTCTACTATCGTGTTGTAATTTAATGTATTGACTCGTTCCATGACCATGAGATTTCTCCTTAATTTGGTCCCACGGAACAATAGACAAATAAATAAAATAAATATAAAGCGCTCATAACGTCCCACAAACAAAACGACAGTAACCTGAATTCCCAGTACCTATCAAGGTGTCCGGAATGTTTCCCATTCTTTATTGTTCTTTAACTTTTACAATCATACAGCCAACTTTAATACTCGTATGTGAGAAATACTATTGTTTTCTTGCTCACCACTCAACTCAGGCTCATCATTCCATTCTTAAGTTAACATGGCGAGTTGGCTATAACGTACTTGAACACTAATGGCTAGGTTCGCAATGTCTCGTACAAATACGATAACGGTTACATAGTATAAAAGCACGCAGTATCATATACGAGGTGTTTAGAAAAGTGGTGTCCCACGTTACAATGGAAAATAGTATTGGTCATAACTACAAAAAAGTTCTTAAACATATGTCTGGAAATATATACTTTTGAGATAGGGACCATTCTTTTCTCTTATAGCTGTCAGTCTGTTGACACTGCGATAGGTGCTGGAGGTGATTGCCACACATTCTTACGTATCGCTCAGCCCTCATTGTCATAGAATCACGAACTCGTGTCGACACTCTTGGCTGTCATCGGATTTCGCCATATGCATTTCTATAACACCTGAACGTTCTCCATACGCGTGGAGTACAATGATGCTTTAGAAAAACGTGTTTGCCTACTGAGCACCGGTTTCGGTACATAGCACCGTCCTTAGGCCATCCTACGGTAAAAAAGACAGTAAATACTTAAAATAATAATGTAAGAAATATTTACAAAATATATTCTCTCTCTATAAAATAGTTAATATATGATATAGAGGGGAAGCTTAAAATATATTGGTAGCCCCTTACTTCTATCAGGCACCCAAAGAAGGTGTCTCGGAAAGTAAAGTAAATATCTGAATAGATAAATGTATAAATAGACGGAAACTGCGGCCAGCAGTGATAGGAGCGCCCGCTACATACGGAAGTCCTTTGTTTCTCCTCTTAGAAGAAGCCACACCGTAAAAAATAACTACAGAATAAAAAGTCGTAAGTATTAAATTTAGGGAATGACAGAATCAAACAGAAGAAAAGAACGCCCAATGTAATAAAACAGTAAAAGCAAAATAGGAAATCTAGGTAGCCATGTTTACATTCATCGCTCGTATACGGTTTATATTACTGTATAACACTTATGTGACCATGAACCATTTCAACAAGTATCATCGTGATAATAGCATTGCACACTGAAAACCCGAAATTAGTTTTGTTGAAGAGATACCCAGCGTCCAGGGGGCATAGTGGCGCATTGTGGCCAGGTCTTATTCTGCGACTGTCAGTTGAGGATCTGCGGCTGAGTTTCCGCTTACATTTTATCCCAGCAGTGTCTTGTGTGTAAGCTGGGACCCTTGGCGACGCCGCATCGCGTTTACTCCGCGCCTTGTTGCCGATGTTGCGGTTTTACATCAAAACACTTTATTCTCGTACTGTTGGTCGTCGTTCCAGCCAGCCGTATGTCAGGAATGTGTAATAATGCTTTAAATGTTCACATAGCCACAAATATAAGGCAGTATGTGTTCTTTCATGTATGCTGGGTCATGTTGAATTTCGCGGTCGTCAAAGGTCGTTGGTTAAGAAAGCAAACAGCCGTAAATATTTTTAAAATCTCTCTTTCAATGCCATAACCGGTTTCGAGCTATCATGCCCATCTTCAGATTGCTCAATATTTAGAGTAATGCATTCGACAGAAGCATACCATCTGCTCAAGCGCTGCACAAGAATATTTGAGTATTTAATGCCACTTTTTGTGTTGCTTGGATAACATTTGATAAGATACGAAATGAAACATTTAAATACAATTATCTGTCTTCCAGTGGATGACTGAAGGTCAGTTGAACGAGGAGAGGATGCCACAGCACGTTTTCGACCAATCCTTCGCTCACGAGGCGTTTTATTACGCACTGTCATGTTTGGCGCAGGAAATGGGGTAGTGCCCCGACGTGCGTAAACCTCATCCGTGCTGTTCCGTCTGCAACAACGCGGGTAATGCGCCCCGCAGAAAGTTTCAAAAACAGCACTTGATTAATTTTTGCAGTAACGTACATATCCCTGTGGCGTCTGTTACCCATAGTACCTGTCCTAACATTCCAATACTGATGCCTTGTTTGTATGACCGCGCGAGGATTGCATTAACCCTCATGTGGTTATCGTGTTCTGCGTGAATCCCGCCTCTACATACAGTGCAAGTCTTAAACTGCAGATGTTGAGTTGTTGTTGTTGTGGTCTTCAGTCCTGAGACTGGTTTGATGCAGCTCTCCATGCTACTTTATCCTATGCAAGCTTCTTCATCTCCCAGTACTTACTGCAACCTACATCCTTCTGAATCTGCTTAGTGTATTCATCTCTTGGTCTCCCTCTACGAACCGGCTGGAGTGGCCGAGCGGTTCTAGGCGCTACAGTCTGGAGCCGCGCGACCGCTGAGGTCGCAAGTTCGAATCCTGCCTCGGGCATGGATGTGTGTGATGTCCTTAGGTTAGTTAGGTTTAAGTAGTTCTAAGTTCTAGGGGACTGATGACCACAGTAGTTAAGTCCCATAGTGCTCAGAGCCATTTGAACCAATCACTCTCTACGATTTTTACCATCCACGCTGACCTCCAATACTAATTTGGTGATCCCTTGATGCCTCAGAACATGTCCTACCAATCGATTCCTTCTTCTAGTCAAGTTGTGCCACAAACCCCTCTTCTCCCCAATTCTATTCAATACCTCCTCATTAGTTATGTCATCTACCAAATCTATTCTTCAGCAATCTTCTGTAGCACCACATTTCGAAAGCTTCTATTCTCTTCTTGTCTAAACTATTTATCGTCCATGTTTCACTTCCATACATGGCTACACTCCATGCAAATACTTTCAGAAACGACTTCCTCACACTTAAATCTATACTCGATGTTAACAAATTTCTCTTCTTCAGAAACGCTTTCCTTGCCATTGCCAATCTACATTTTATATCCTCTCTACTTCGACCATCATCAGTTATTTTGATCCCCAAATAGCAAAAGTCCTTTACTACTTTAAGTGTCTCGTTTCCTAATCTGCTTCCCTCAACATCAACCGACTTAATTCGACTACATTCCATTATCCTCGTTTTGCTTCTGTTGATGTTCATCTTATATCCTCGTTTCAAGACACTATCTATTCCGTTCAACTGCTCTTTCAAGTCCTTTGCTGTCTCTGACAAGATTACAACGTCATCGGCAAACCTCAAAGTTTTTATTACTTCTCCATCGATTTCAATACCTACACCGAATTTTTCTTTTGTTTCCTTCACTGCTTTGCTCAATATAAAGATTGAATAACATCGGGGATAGTTTATAGCCCTGTCTCACTCCCTTCCCAACCACTGCTTCCCTTTCATGTTCCTCGACTCTTATAACTGCCATCTGGTTTCTGTACAAATTGTAAATAGCCTTTCGCTCCCTGTATTCTACTCCTGCCACCTTCATAATTTGAAAGAGAGTATTCCACTCAACTTTGTCAAACGTTTTCTCTAAGTCTACAAATGCTAGAAACGTAGGTTTGCCTTTCCTTAATCTAGCTTCTAAGATAAGTCGTAGGGTCAGTATTGAGTCACGTGTTCCAATATTTCTACGGAATCCAAACTGATCTTCTCCGAGGTCGGCTTCTACCAGTTTTTCCATTCGTCTGTAAAGAATTCGAGATAGTATTTTGCAGCTGTGACTTATCAAACTGATAGTTAGGTAATTTTCACATCTGTCAACACCTGCTTTCTTTGGGATTGGAATTATTATATTCTTCTTGAAGTCTAAGGGAATTTCGCCTGTCTCATACGTCTTGCTGAGATGTTGAGTAGTTCACGTAAAGATTAGCTGGGATGGCGATCTTGCGTCTTGAGAGCTTCCTCCCGCTACACGTGGTACGCATAAAGTAACCGCTTGTACGGAATTGACAGAGCTAGAACTTGGGTAATTGTCTTCCGCAGCCTTACATCTCCACACACCTGCTTCAGGGTCATCTTCTAAGCTACCTTTCGCAACTCTCACTCCTCGATACCAGGTGTACAAACTGTACGAGCTCTGCCGCAATCCCTTGAGCTTGCTGACACCGATCCAGTACGTGCAAGTCGCTGGAACAACTTGCTGAACACCATTATTCCAGTGGACTGCTTCGGCGCACAGGGAACGTGCATCTCGAGTGACGCCACTGGCGAAGCCGCAGCAGGATATCTCGTCTGCCATTTCCCATGTGGAATAATAGCTACACGCTCAACTTCTTGCACTGCTCACCAAGCCTTACACAAATCACCGAGCGAGGTGGCGCACTGGCTAGCACACTGGACTCGCACTCGGGAGGACGACGGTTCAATCCCGTCTCCGGCCATCCTGATTTAGGTTTTCCGTGATTTCCCTACATCGTTTCAGGCAAATGCCGGGATGGTTCCTTTGAAAGGGCACTGCCGATTTCCTTCCCAATCCTTCAATAACCCCAGCTTGCGCTCCGTCTCTAATGACCTCGTTGTCGACGGGACATTAAACACTAACGACCACCACCACCTTATACAAATCGCATTACGACTTTAACATATAAATTCATTGATGGGTGCGACAACCCTGCCTGTGCTCCTCCCCTTGTGCCATTTTGTCTGTCCTGAATTCTTCAGCGTTATTCACATAAAAATGCAGCACTACCCTTCTCTTGCTGTGGTGAAGAATGAGATTTTTTACCATATTGGACTGTGATGGCAACAGTAAATTCAGTCCGTGTTCCATTCCGGTAAGATATTTTTAGCAATATTTTGTTGCTTGGTTCTGACATTGATATCAAGCACTTCCAGTATCTTCGTCTCGACAGCAAATTAATCCAAAAAGTCTACGCTACTACATCCAGAGATTCGAAACAAAGGACGGGCTTTATACGCCATCAGCTATTGCCTAACGGTTATTGAAATGTTCTACTAGTTTTGATGTTTGTATATCATCTTTTGTCATCTGATGATTAGAAACATAACAGATAATGATGTTAATATTAAATTGTGATAAGAAGGATAAAAATTCTTATAACACGTTGCATGGATGCCACAGAACGTCATTTTAGAATCTTGCTTTCTGTTACAGTAAACGTAACTGACTTAGTATTGACTTAAATAGGAAACATCTGTATTTCTTTTGTAAGTCGCTAATACACTTTTGATAACTGGTCTGTACGCCTGCTTAAAAGGCGACATACACAATTCTTGCTAGACCCGTGAAGCTGATACCATATATATCCATTGGAAACAGCTGTTCTGACGTTGTTGAGCATCATTTGCTCGCCGTACTTCAAGTTACACCTTAAATCTGCGATGCAACGGCCTGCAGATAAGTGGAGTATGTTTTCTACCAACGCAGTTCCAAAATTTTGACAGAACTTGCAAAGTGCATGTAATAATGATAACTTGCACAAATTAGTGAATGCAGAATGTTATGACTGGCACAAATGACCATCATCAGTGCTTCTGATAGTGCTTATATCAGATTAACTTCCCTATCTTACAAGAATTATATATGCCGCCATCTCAGAGGGACGTCAGTTATTAAAAGTATGCTAGTGACGTATTCATAGATAAAGATGTTTCCTGATTTGAGTCAATAATATTAAGGCAACTATATTTAATACGTCAGAAAGCAGTGTGGCAAAAGAACATCTTCTCTAGTAAGTACCTATTGGCATGCATGATTTTATTTTTCCTTTTTTCGTATCGGTCTTCTCCGAGCCACGCTATCTCAACTGCGGTTATACTATCCGCTGCGCCCTGTACCCCCTCATTCATTTTCTACACTGTACCTTTCTCGCCTGTACACGTTTTGATAGATTTTATGGCGTTTCTTGGAAACCATGAAGCTCTTAGAATTTCCTGCCGAGTGGAATACATTTAACCATCCAGTGTTATTCCCACTTCTTTCAGTTATTTTTCATCGTCAGTGACCTTGTCTTGTTGAGAAAGTAGCGGATGATTCGATTGCTGAGCCTTGTAGGACTCATACTGGAAATACGGCCGCATAATACAATCCTTCTCCCACGGGCGGAATCTGTGATCTTTTTCACATGTGCACAGAGTTCATAGTTCTTTTGTCTCCTGAATTAATTTTTTTTAAATTGGACCTAGCATTTTCCCCAAAAACTGTGTCTCGTTTAATTCTAATTTATCGATAAGATTTTTTCTATCCATAGCGAGATATTCAGCGACATAAAGGACCTGCAGTCGTTGTTTTGTGTATCAATTGTGGACGGTTTGATACTAACATAAATGTTCTGCTTAAAATTATGAAGTGCCCTAGCATAGATCAAACCTAGTACCACATTTCATTGAAGGTAAATACGGCAGCTAGTGCTATGTACAAGCATGTCCTTCATAAATATGATACAGCTGTGGAGCAGCATTTGAAAGCACAGAAAGTGTGCAAGGCAAGCCAGTTTTCTCGGGCGAGCTGTTTTGGCCTACCATGTGTCGCACGTCTCTGCGTGGCATATCGGGGCCAGCGTAGCAGGCAGACGCTGGAGGCGAAGAAAAGCCCTTTGTTGGGTGGGACTCCGGATTTCCCTCGCATATGCGCCGGACCAGGATAGTGACGCAATCCCATCTCCCTGCCTGACGTATGCTCGCAGCCGTCGCAAGCCATTCGCGCATCTCATACTCTTTGAGACTGCCGAGTGACAATCCAGTTATGAATATATGCTCAGCACAGCGAGTTTCCTCAATTTTCTTTCGTACAACTGAACCCAACGGATGCTGCCGTTCGTCGTACTGCCGTGGACGAGACACACGTGATGGTCTTGGGCAACCTGTTCCGCAAGATTTCGTAGTATATTCTTTCTCTCAACAGCCGAAAAGACGTCTGTCAACATTAACTGACAAAGTGAGACCTTGTCAATGGTACAGTGCCTCATCTAAAATTTGTATATTTACGTAGATATTATGTTAAAGCATTATTTACCGAGATATAAACACTTTTTATATGGTAGCGTTGGTTGGGTTGGTTGTGGGATGAGGCCAGACTGTGAGGTCATCGGTCTCGTCGGATCAAGGAAGGACGGGGGAGGAAGTCGGCCGTGCCCTTTCAGAGGAACCATCCCGGCATTTGCCTGGAGCGATTTAGGGAAATCACGGAAAACCTAAATCAGGATGGCCGGACGCGGGATTGAACCGTCGACCTCCCGAATGCGAGTCCAGTGTGCTAACCATTGCGCTACCTCGCTCGGTATGGTAGCGTATTACACGAGATGTTTACAGCAAAGACCCAGGTTAAAATGATATTGGATTCGCATAGGACTGAGAACTACAGGGGTTTAACAAAAAAATTGGAAACACCAAAAACAAAGATGGATGACGCGTACCTGATTTTTTGACGGGTTATGCTTCAGTTGGTTTTGCTTTTAGGAGTTGGTTAGTTGAGAGTCTCAGATTTGGTTGTCTGAGTGACAACAGCCTCCGTCTTCGTAGCTGAGTGGTGAGCGCGGAGGAGGAGCAGAGCTCTACATCCACATCTACATGATTGCACTGCAGTTCACAGTTAAGCGTCTGGCAGGGGTCCATCGAACCATATTTCTCTACCGTTCCTCTCCCGAACAGCGCGCAGAATTAGCATTGTAAAGTTTGGAAGGAAAGGGCGAGGTAATGGCAGAAGTAAAGCTGTGAGGACGGGGCGTGAGTTGTGCTTGTGTAGCTGAGATGGTAGAGCACTTGCCCGCGAAAGGCAAAGGTCCCCAGTTCGAGTGTCGGTCCGGCACACAGTTTTATTCACAGGCAGGTTGTCTCATTTTTTTATAACTATCATTAATCCCTATGAAGGGGGGTACCCACAAAGTATTTTCAAACTCTGAAGAGAAACTTGGTGATTGAAGTTTTATGAGAAGGTCCTGCCGCAACGGTAAACGCCTTTGTTTTAACGGTTGCCACATTCACATATTATTGCGGTGGCACTCTCTCCCCTATTTCGCGATAGTACCCTTCTTTGAACTTTTCTGAGATCCTCCGTCAATCCTATGTGGTACGAATCTCGCACGGCACAGCACTAGTCCAGAAGAGGACGTACAAGCGCAATGTTGTCACTCTTTTTAGTTGATCTCTTGTATTTTCTCAGTGTTCTGCCAATAAACCGTTGTCTTTGGTTCGTTTTGACCACAACATTACCTGTGATCGTTCAAATTAAAGTCATTCGTAATTGTAATCCCTAACTATTTAGTTGACTTGTGACGGACTTTATATTAGTGTGATTTATCGTGTAACAGAAATTTCACGGATTACTTTTTTTACCTCATGTGGATGACTTCACACTTTCCATCATTTAGAGGCAGAAAAGAAGAAGTAAATATTCCAGAATTGGAACCAAGAACAGCTGCCAACGTGAGCAGCTTAGAAGTAGGCATCATTGTAGCAAAACAGTGTAAAACCGTTAATGAAGGGAAGGCCTTCGGTCCTGATGGTGCACCGGTCATGTGTTTCTCAGAATATGCTGATAAAATAGCTACATATTTAGCACCGACCATTCGTTGAAAGATCCGCACCCAAAGGCTGGCAAACTGCACAAGTCGCACCGACACCCGAGGAAGGAAAGAGGAGTGATCCGACTGAGCGAGGCGGCGCAGTGGTTAGCACACTGGGCGTGCATGCGGGAGGACGGCGGTTCAGACCTGCGCCCGGCCATCCAGGTTTAGGTTTTCCGTGATTTCCCTAAACCGCTGCAGGCAAATGCCGGGATGGTTCCTCTGAAAGGGCACGGGCCGATTACCTTCGCCATCCATGACACAATCCGAGCTTTTGCTCCGTCTCTAATGACCTCGGGGCCGACGGGACATTAAGCCCAGTGTTCTTTCCTTCCACCCAGGAGTAATCCGCCGAATTGCAGACCCAATTCACTGTGTTCTAACACTATGAGTTACCTCACAGGAAACGATTTATCGATAAACAACCAACACGGATTCAGAAAATATCTTTCCTTGGTGGGACGGCCGGTGCGGGGTGAGCTCAGCCTCCTGAGGCCAATTGAGCAGGTGCTTGACCCAGTAGTGGTGGCTCCGTGTCACGAAAGCTAACAACGGCAGGGTGAGCGGTGCCCCACTGACGGGGGATCACCCGGAAGTGGGTACTGATGTGCCCGCCAGGGACAGTGCAGAGACATATCTTTCTGTAGCAAACTGTGAGAAGTAAATGGACACACACACACACACACACACACACACACACTGTAATCCAGAACTTGTACGAAGATCTGCAACCACGAAGCGCTTCAGCCGGGAACCACAAACACCACCATTGTATCATTGTGAAGTGGTACAGAGTCGAGCGAGTGTGCTGGGGATTATCCCTGTTCACCGCTATCAGCGCCCCATCGTCAGAGCGCGTCTGTATTTAACATAGAAAGGATTCCACCACGTTTTAAGAGTGAAAGTAAAAATTAAAATCACTTTTCCACGATTCGCTATGCTTAAGAATATTCATATGAACATTGTAAAGTGTCAGTGTGGTCAAATGAATATACTAGATAAAATATGAGATCGTAACGAAAAAATGAGTGGAGCTGAATAATAAAACTAGCAGTTGTTCAGAATATGCAAATGTATATCATAACTGAAGGCTGCAGGTCTCAACTTGATCAGAGGAATATTTTGACTGAAATCGGTGTTTTTACGAAAAACTGAAGCAGATAAATATTAGACAGCTGAAAACTGATATGTAGCGTCAGTTTCATGTAAAAACGTTACATATGTGACACCAGTAAACTGCCTGTATTAGTTTTCAAGTTATTTACTAAAAACCGAATCTGGAACGAGATCGTCCTTATTCGTGGCTGGTTAATTATCATTTGTATGTGTAATAGAATGTTCTGATTACAGCACTCGATTACAGTAATGAAATAATGCAGCTGTACGAAGTTTCAAGACTCTGTTGTAGGTATCAATGGTTACAAGAAATCTTACAGAGGTCTCCTCTGAACTGTAATGGTGCTGTTTATGAGAGGGAAATTAGTTACAATACCAAGACTTACACACTGAAGCGTCAAAGAAACTGCATGTGCATGCGTATTAAAAATACAGAAATATGTAAACAGGCAGAATACGGCGCTGCGGTCGACAACGCCTATATAAGACAACACATGTCTGGCGCAGTTGTAAGATTACTACTGCTACAATGGCAGGTTATCAAGATTTAAGTGAGTTTGAACCTAGTGTCATAGTCGCCACACAAGCGATGGGACACAGCAATTCCGAGGCAGCGATGAAGTGGGGACATTCCCGTACGACCGTTTATGACTGCAGCGTGAATATCAGGAATCCGGTAAAATATCAAATATTCGACAGCGGCTGCAAGAACGGGACCAACGACGACTAAAAGAAAATCGTTCAACGTGACGAAAGCGCAGTCCTTCCGTAAATTGCTGCAGATTTCAATGCTGGGCCATCAACAAGTGTCAGCGTGCGAACCATTTAACGAAATATCATCGATATGGGCTTTCGGGGCCGAAGGCCCACTCGTGTACACTAGAAGACTGCAAGAGATAAAGCTTTACGCCTCGCCTGGGTCCGTCAGCACCGACGGTTGATGACTGCAAACATGTTGCTTGGTCGGAGGAGTCTCGTTTCATATTGTATCGAGCGAATGGACGTGTACGGATATGGAGACAACCTCATGAATCCACGGACCCTGCATGCCAGCAGGGGATTCTTCAGGCTGGTGGAGGCTCTGTAATGGCGTAGGGTGTGTGTAGTTGGAGTGATATGGTACCCCTGATACGTCTAGATACGACTCCGACAGGTGACACGTATGTGAGCATCCTGTCTGAGCGCCTGTCCATTGTGCATTCAGACGGACATGGCAAATTCGAGCAGGACAATTCCAGAGTGGCTCTAGGAACAGAGTTTAAAAACTTCCGCCGACCGCCAAAATCCCCAGACATGAACATTATTTGAGTTATCTCGGATGCCTTGCAGCGTGCTGTTAGAAGAGATCTCCACCCCCTCGTACTCTTCTGGAATTATGAACAGCCCTGCAGGATTCATGGTGTCAGTCCCCTCCAGCACAACCGCAGTCCATGCCTCGTCATGCTGCGGCACTTTTGCATGGTCGCGGGGGACCTACACGATAATAGGCAGGCGTTCCAGTTTGTTTGGCTCTTCAGTGTATATTGTGCGTGTGAAATTTTTCAGAACATACCATCCAGTTACAACTCAAAACTTTCAGTTATAGACACGCTTCCTGAGCCTGCTGAGTAAATAGCAAGTAGGAACATATTCTTTCAGTGGGCACATGAGTATTGTGGGTCTGCCGACCGTAAATTATGGCCGGCATGCTCTCCATCGCTTTCTGGCTGACAGCAAAAATAGTTTTAAAGCTCTCGTGGACGGCGAAGGTAGTTGGAAAGGTGGCACAGAGAATTTTATAGTCTTCTCATGTCAATATAAAGAAATAACAACCGTTCGATCATTCCTCGGCGCCGCACTCGTGCCCACGGCCTGCGTGGGTGCTGAGCAGCGGGTCATTTCCAGCAGAACAGCGCAGCGGAGCGCAGCGCAGAGCAGAGCGGGCTGGTCGTCATTCAGGGGCGGGCGCCGCGCCAGCTGCGGCGGTGATGCACGGCGTGCCCACACCCGCACTCGCAGCCTTAATGGCGGCGGCCACCTGCGCGCGCGTCCATCAGCCGGCGGTCATTCCGGAAAATTAGAGTCCTGCCCCGTACCTCCCCTTCCTCCCTCCACCCTCCCTCCCCACGAATCCTCTTCCAATATGTGCAGCGGCGAGCGCCGCTCCAGATAATTTAGGGCCACGACATTAGCCGCCGCAGGTCCATTCAGTGCCGTGACGTACCACGTCTTACTTCTTCCCCACAAAAATAGGCAACTGGCCCGCAGTGCTGCCGGCTCGTTAATGCCGCACGTAACTCGTGGAATCTTTTGCAGTGGTCATTTTTCACCCCAGCGTCCCTGACACGGCTCTAGACCAGTGATGAAGACCAGTTTCCAACTTCCCCGCGAAAACAGTCCACGGCACGTGGCGGGAGGTACCCCGTACCATCACTGTTTCTTTTCCTGTTCGACTCGCAAATGCACTACTGGACATTAAAATTGCTACACCACGAAGATGACGTGCTACAGAAACGAAATTTAACCGACAGGAAGAAGATGCTGTGATATGCAAATGATTTGCTTTTCAGAGCATCCACACAAGGTTGGCGCCGGTGGCGACACCTACAACGTGCTGACACGAGGAAAGTTTCCAACCGATTTCTCATACACAAACAGCACTTGACCGGCGTTGCCTGGTGAAACGTTGTTGTGATGCCTCGTGTATGCGTACCCTCTCGTTTCCGACTTTGATAAAGGTCGGATTGTAGCCTACCGCGATTGCGGTTTATCGTATCGCGACAATGCTGCTCGCGTTGGTCGACATCCAATGACTGTTAGCAGAATATGGAATCGGTAGGTTCAGGAGGGTAATACGGAACGCCTTGCTGGAACCCCACGGCCTCGTATCACTAGCAGTCGAGATGACAGGCATCTTATCAGCATGGTTGTAACGGATCGTGCAGCCACGTCTCGATCCCTGAGTCAGCAGATGGGGACGTTTTCAAGACAACAACCATCTGCACGAACAGTTCGGCGACGTTTGCAGTAACATGGACTATCAGCTCGGAGACCATGGCTGCGGTTACCCTTGACGCTGGTATCACAGAGAGGAGCGCTATCAATGATGTACTCAACGACGAACTTGGGAGCACGAATTGCATAATGTCATTTCTTCGGATAAATCGACGTTCTGTTTACAGCATCATGATGGTCGCATCCGTGTTTGGGGACATCGCGGTGAACGCACATTGGGAGCGTGTAATTGTCATCGCCATACTGTCATATCACCCAGCGTGATGGTATGGGGTGCCATTGGTTACACGTCTCGGTCACCTCTTGTTCGCATTGACGGCACTTTGAATAGTGGACGTTACATTTCAGATGTGTTACGACCCTTGGCTCTACCCTTCATTCGATCACTGCGAAACCCTACATTTCAGTAGGATAATGGACGACCGCATGTTGCAGGTCCTGTACGGGTCTTTCTGGATACAGAAAATGTTCGACTGCTGCTCTGGCCGGCACACTCTCCAGATCTCTCACCAATTGAAAACGTCTGGTCAATGGTGGCCGAGCAACTGGCTCGTCACAATACGCCAGTCACTACTCTCGATGAATTGTGGTATCGTGTTGAAGCTGCACGGGCAGCTGTACCTGTACACGCCATCCAAGAAATGTGTCTGTTCTGCTCGAGGTCGGCATATCGCAAGAGAGAGAAGCAACTGTGTTGGGCACTGCAGAAAGATCCGGCGTCCACACAGATGACTTATGGTCACGCGCTTTATAAGCTAAAATCCATGGCATAAATTTGCTAGCAGTTTCAGCAGAGACCCCAACGCGTCTCTTGTCAGCAGCTTTAAATGGACAGGACTGCCTCGATAGACAGACAACTTGTGTCACGTAGGTACTGCTGAAGTTGGTCTGGGAGAAAGCCTGGGGCCTTCGAAATAAATTTTTTTTTTAACCAATTCCCTAAAATATTCCTCTTCTGGCTGCCACCCTGTACAATATTAAATTAAATAGGCAAAAAAAGGAAAAATTGTGTTAATTTGTCCGTGTTAAAGGGCTACAAAGAGATAAAAGCGTATTATGTAGAAATAGGCAGCAGATTAGCTACTTTCTATTTTTATCGTAAACTAGGAATGAATTGTTAAGTTTTAAGTTTTCTCCTCATATGATGTCTCAAGTTTCTTGTGGCTTCTCCCGTTTCTAATTTGTTGAAGCAACTAGATCAATGTACTTCATTGGCAACGCAGTTGGTAGAATACCTCACACTAGTAATGATGCCATTCTGTAATACAACAATGTCCGACGATGATCGTGGGAAACTACCTTATAGATCAAATAGCCCCCCCACCCCCACCCCCATGAACCACGGACCTTGCCATTGGTGGGGAGGCTTGCGTGCCTCAGCGATACAGATAGCCGTACCGTAGGTGCAACCACAACGGAGAGGTATCTGTTGAGAGGCCAGACAAACGTGTGGTTCCTGAAGAGGGGCAGCAGCCTATTCAGTAGTTGCAGGGCAACAGTCCGGATGATTGACTGATCTGGCCTTGTAACACTAACCAAAACGGCCTTGCTCTGCTGGTACTGCGAACAGCTGAAAGCAAGGGGAAACTACAGCCGTAATTTTTTCCGAGGGCATGGAGCTTTACTGTATGGTTAAATGATGACGGCGTCCCCTTGGGTAAAATATTCTGGAGGTAAAATAGTCCCCCATTCGGATCTCCGGGCGGGAACTACTCGAGAGGACGCCGTTATCAGGAGAAAGAAAACTGGCGTTCTACGGATCGGAGCGTTGAATCTCAGATCCCTTAATCGGGCAGGTAGGTTAGAAAATTTAAAAAGGGAAATGGATAGGTTAAAGTTAGATATAGTGGAAATTAGTGAAGTTCGGTGGCAGGAGGAACAAGACTTCTGGCCAGGTGAATACAGGGTTATAAACACAAAATTAGATAGGGGTAATGCAGGAGTAGGTTTAATAATGAATAGGAAAATAGGAATGCGGGTAAGCTACTACAAACAGCATAGTGAACGCATTATTGTGGCCAAGATAGATACGATGCCCACACCGACTACAGTAGTACAAGTTTATATGCCAACTAGCTCTGCAGATGATGAAGAAATTGAAAAAATGTATGATCAAATAAAAGAAATTATTCAGATAGTGAAGGGTGACGAAAATTTAATAGTCATGGGAGACTGGAATTCGGTAGTAGGAAAAGGGAGAGAAGGAAACGTAGTAGGTGAATATGGTTTGGGGCTAAGAAATGAAAGAGGAAGTCGCCTGGTAGAATTTTTGCACAGAGCACCACTTAATCATAGTTAATAATTGGTTCAAGCATCAGAAAAGAAGGCCGTATACATGGAAGAACCCTGGAGATACTAGAAGGTTTCAGATAGATTATATAATGGTAAGACAGAGATTTAGGAACCAGGTTTTAAATTGTAAGACATTTCCAGGGGCAGATGTGAACTCTGACCAAAATCTATTGGTTATCACCTGTAGATTAAAACTGAAGAAACTGCAAAAAGGTATGAATTTAAGGAGATGGGACCTGGATAAACTGAAAGAACCAGAGGTTGTACAGAGTTTCAGGGAGAGCATAAGGGAACAATTGACAGGAATGGGGGAAAGAGATACAGTAGAAGAAGAATGGGTAGCTTTGAGGAATGAAATAGTGAAGGCAGCAGAGGATCAAGTAGGTAAAAAGACGAGGGCTAGTAGAAATCCTTGGCCAACGGAAGAGATACTGAAGTTAATTGATGAAAGGAGAAAATACAAAAATGCAGTAAATGAAGCAGGCAAAAAGGAATACAAACGTCTCAAAAATGAGATCGACAGGAAGTTTAAAATGGCTAAGCAGGGATGGCTAGAGGACAAATGTAAGGATGTAGAGGTTTATCTCACTAGGGGTAAGATAGATACTACCTACAGGAAAATTAGAGAGACCTTTGGAGATAAGAGAACCACTTGCATGAACATCAAGAGCTCAGATGGAAACCCAGTTCTAAGCAAAGAAGGGAAAGCACAAAAGTGGAAGGAGTATATAGAAGGTGTATAGAAGGGCGATGTACTTGATGACAGTATTATGGAAATGTAAGGGGATGTAGGTGAAGATGAAGTGGGAGATACGGTACAGAACGTAGAGTTTGACAGAGCACTGAAAGACCTGAGTCGAAACAAGGCACCCGGAGTAGACAACATTCCATTGGAACTACTGACGGCCTTGGGAGAGCCAGTCCTGACGAAACTGTACCATCTGGTGAGCAAGATGTATGAAACAGGCGAAATACCCTCAGACTTCAAGAAGAATATAATAATTCCAATCCCAAAGAAAGCAGGTGTTGACCAAACAATAAGTTTAATAAGTCACAGCTGCAAAATACTTACACGAATTCTTTACAGAAGAATGGAAAAACTAGTAGAAGCCGACCTCGGGGAAGAGCAGTTTGGATTCCATAGAAATGTTGGAACACGTGAGGCAATTCTGACCGTAAGACTCATCTTAGAAGCTAGATTAAGGAAGGGAAAACCTACGTTTCTAGCATTTGTAGACTTGGAGAAAGCTTTTGACAATGTTGACTTGAATACTCTCTTTCAATTTCTGAAGATGGCAGGGGTAAAATACAGGGAGCGAAAGGCTATTTACAATTTGTACAGAAACCAGATGGCAGTTATAAGAATCGAGGGGCATGAAAGGGAAGCAGTGGTTGGGAAGGGGGTGAGACAGGGCTGTAGCCTATCTCCGATGTTATTCAATCTGTATATTGAGCAAGCAGTAAAGGAAACAAAAGAAAATTCGTAGTAGGTATTAAAATCCATGGAGAAGAAATAAAAACATTGAAGTTCGCCGATGACATTGTAATTCTGTCAGAGACAGCAAAGGACTTGGAAGAGCAGTTGAACGGAATGGATTGTGTCTTGAAAGGAGGATATAAGATGAACATCTACAAAAGCAGAACGAGGATAGTGGGAATGTAGTCAACTTAAGTCGGCTGATGCTGAGGGAATTAGATTAGGAAATGAGACACTTAAAGTAGTAAAGGAGTTTTGCTATTTGGGGAGCAAAATAACTGATGATGGTCGAGGTAGAGAGGATATAATATGTAGACTGGCAATGGCAAGGAAAGCATTTCTGAAGAGGAGAAATGTGTTAACATCGAATATAGATTTAAGTGTCAGGAAGTCATTTCTGAAAGTATTTGTATGGAGTGTAGCCATGTATGGAAGTGAAGCATGGACGATAAATAGTTTAGACAAGAAGAGAATAGAAGCTTTCGAAATGTGGTGCTACAGAAGAATGCTGAAGATTAAATGGGTAGACCACATAACTAATGAGGAAGTATTGAATAGGATTGCGGAGAAGAGGAGTTCGTGGCACAACTTGACTAGAAGAAGGGATCGGTTGGTAGGACATATTCTGAGGCATCAACGGATCACAAATTTAGTATTGGAAGGCAGCGTGGAGGGTAAAAATCGTAGAGGGAGATCAAGAGATCAATACACTAAGCAGATTCAGAAGGATGTATGTTGTGGTAGATACTGGGAGATGAAGAGGCTTGTACAGGATAGAGTAGCATGGAGAGCTGCATCAAACCAGTCTCAGGACTGAAGACCACAACAACAGATCAAATGGAACAAGGCTTGCACGCTGCCTGCGTACACTTACCACCTGTTAGCCCAAAGGTGCATTATTGTTTCAGCAACCTGTACTAATTTTTATGGCATGTGTTTGTTGCTCGTTTTTGTCGGCACTGTTATTAAAATAGCAGTGATCACGTATCTCGTTTTGTATCATAACGTAATATATCAAAGTAACGGTAATTTTACGATTAAAAATTACTAGTTTTTGAAATAGGTTTATTTAAAACCAAAATGTTAGCACTGCTGTTATGCGTAATTGCTACTTCGGTATTTTACCCGTTTATTAGTTAAAAATAAAAAAAACTGTTGCTGTAACCAGCTGGCTTTTTTCCATCCCGAGTTTTTTAGCAGATGGCTATTGGAATAGTAATGTGACTTTTCGCAGTCACGATTGACTAGCGTTCTCAAGAGCAGCCGTGCACTGACTTGCTGACTGACTGCTGACTGCAGTAGACACCGCGAGGGAGGGGGAGGGCTGCATGTCATCCCGGTGATATTGTCGAAAGCTGTTCGTTGATCTCTACCGCCGTGTCTTCAACTTGCCACCTGTGGTCCTACATGAGCTGGACAAAACTTTGAAAACATGACAAGAAATACATACTCGAACATAAATACAGATGCTAGACAAGGCTGCAAGTTGTGTGGCTCTATTTGACCAAGAGAGGCGCTTGTGTAAAATCCTCAACACGCAGAAAATGTCAGTCGTGATCAAAACACTGTTCTGTGTATTTGCGAGTGCGATCGGAGCTAAGGGAATTCTGAAGTGGGTAAATAGTTATTGTTCTTATTTTGGGTGGTGTTTCAAGAGGCACCGTATCGAAGATTTATACCGCATAACGGGAAAACGGAGAAGCAATATCCGGTAAGTCACAACACGGACGAAAGTGTGTTCCGAGGGATCGTGACAGATGGAAATTTAAGAGGATTATGACGATAAATGAGAGGAAGACAGCTGCAAAACTCAGTCCAGAACTGAACGTTGCATTCGCGACCGCTGTCAGCGCCGAAGCAACTGGAAGGGAGCTCCATAAGCAGAGAACTGCGGGGCGAGCTGGAATTCTAAATCGACTCATCAATGATGGAAATGCCTGTAACAGGAAAACGTCGTACGTAATCCGTGAAACCTGGAAGCAATGGAAGAATGTTATTTGGTCGGATGAGTCTTGTTTCTCGCTTCCAAATTCTGGCGGATTTTACCTCCCAAGAGTGAAACACAGCGGGGGTTCGGACATGATTTGGTGGACATATCGTGGTATTCCATGCCACCCATTGTTACTCTGCAAGTTCGCCATACTATTGGGGACTATGTGACCATTTTGGCCGACCAGACACCTCAAATGGTACAGTGTTTATTCCCCAATAGTGATGTTGTGTTTGAAGACGATAGGGCCGTTATTCACAAAGATCGAATCGTATAGCACTGGTTCCCTGAGAATCCCCACCCCCCGACCACCATCGTGACAAATCTCGGTATTATTGAGCCTTTGTGATCTAATTTAGAAAGGAGGATGTGTGATAGATACCCTTGAAAACCATACAGGATCTGTATTTATCCATTAGCCGACAGTGGAAGCTATTTTGAATGCCAATGGTTTTCTTGCATCATATTACGCGTGGTAATGTGTTGTGGTTTTGGTGTTGCTATATCTTTGGCCACTCCTGTGCCAGATCTCTTTCATCCATGACTTTAACTAAGTCACGCGAGAAAGGCGCAAGTTCGGTTTCATATGACCGATGCTTTCGGAATTCATACAGCCTGTCATGTAAGAGGTAGCGCATTATGTACCTGTATCAGCTCAAAATATGTTGTAAGTTTCTATAACAGATGGCTGTCGATGGTTTGGGGGCACTTCTCCTTCCCTTCTTATAGGCAGGAGTTATCTGTGCTTTCTCCACCAATCTGGGCCCAGTTTCTTGTTTGGGATATCTTTGTTTATTTACTCATACCAGCAGCGACAGTGGAAAAAATGGCTTTACCTAATAGTGATTATGGCAACACCTATAAAAAATATCAAGTTCTGTCCGCCCAGAATTTTGCCATATCACGGAAATTACATGTCGTAGCCACCAAGTCCTCCGTTGTGCCTCTCAAAGGGTGTTTGCTGTAGTTCATAAAACGGGCTGTCGTTTGATCTTCGCCCATTGGAAAAATCTAGATGGGCTGGGAACGTCCCATTTCCAGAACGAAAATCTGTTTAACAATTCCTAATGGGCCAGTTTTCATCATGTCCTGGAGAGAGTTGTTGCATTGTTGCATCCAACGAGCAAGCTGTTTCTTATTCTCCCTAATCTTAGCCTTGTGTAGTCTGAGGAACTTCATTCAGATTTTCTGTTGTACGGGGACCTCAGTCGTTGGTACTTGTGTGAGGCAAATGCTGCAGATCTCTCGTTCAGGGGTGAACTAGTTCCTGCCAAACAGTAAACTTCATCACATAGCGTTGGTCTCAAGCAACGAGTGGTGAATCTACGCGTATTATTGAGAACATGGCCAGTTTGCTTAGTAGGCGATCTTTTAAATTTGAGAGTGCAGTGTGCTTTTAGAAAACTTTATTGCCTAGATCACAAGTTTTGTTACACAGATAACCACTTTCAGCCATGTCAGTGGCCATCTTCAGATCCATAATCCAGAACTTACAATATATGAGACGTTGTACAGAGTACTGAACACTCTCACATAGTGCAAAATGACTTGCGATCCAGGCAATAAAGTATTCTAAAAAGATACTAGACCCACAAATATAAAAGATCGTTTTCTGCTTTCAGTGACCACGTCAGGTAGTATAATTATATACTAGGCACTATCTAAATGAGCGTCTTCCCGAGCTACTTCCAGTTTCCTCGAAATACCAAGCATTTGGGCTCCCTGGTTACGGAAGCGCTCATCGTACCAGCCGATGTTAGGATTCACTTAGCTCCAACGAAGTGCACTCACAGCTACACAAAACACAATTCTGGCCACGACTGACACCCGCTGCGTATTGAGGACATGCGGTATCAAAAGACGTGTGTGGATGGATTGGCCATTTCTTGGTTTGGAGGACACAGCATCTTATCTTGTATGAAGAGTCGTCGACAGACGTAGAAGTAACTTCTCTTTAAGTGTTGTGATTCAGCCTGTTCTTCATTACTGATGACCTGGCAGGCAAAATTAATAGTGCTTGGAAGACTCTGGAATTTGCATCAGCTTTCGTCTACTGACACCCTGAGCCATGGTGTGGGGTATATGTACTTACTGTCCTCCCCGCTCCATTATCGATCTGTGCGTTGCCCTCATGACAAGGCGGCCGGGGCGATAAGGTTTGTTTTCTCAAGGGGCTCGAATATGGGATCTCAATCTGTGCCCCGTCTCCATCCTGCTTGGTGTTCTGCCTCTGATGCATTTGTAGCAGGTCAGCCGCTGGTTCCACCCTTGGCTAAGTTGAAATCAGTTGTACTTGTTGATTCGGTTCTTTTGTAATCGTGTTTTGATGGCCCTCTTGTGTACATAGTCCCAAAAGAGGGAAGCCTTTCTCAGATCTTCGTGACTTTATATCTCATTTCACGGTTTGTTCAATAATTGCTGCAGGAGGTCGTTATGGCGCTTGTGGCTATTGCACATTTCTTCAGCCTCGTGAATTGTTGTCGGATATGTATTTTTTTGCGCTCACCCAGTATTTGTTATACCTCAAGTTTCTGACATCTGAGTTTCTTCAAAAAAGTAGTGATTCTAATTCTAATAAAATTGGGTATCGTTAGCACATAGCATTTGGTAGTACTGGTCAGATGATTCGAACTTGCAGATAAGCCAGTGTCTGTTCATGCAGGTAACATGGGGCCATCTTCCTGTGATTCAGACTTCCTCAGACTTCAGCACTCTATTTCTAACTTCTCTACTACAATACTATGATTGACATCTTCATGTGGATTCGATAAGTCGATAAAGGTTTCAAATGGTTATAATTTATTATTTAACACTTCAATATATGCTCATTGGTAGCAGAAATAGCTGCCTAAGCAGAGTTGCCCATATGAAATGTAATCTGTGAATCTGTGATTGGCTTAGTATCACATTGCTATTCAGGTAGATGACAACCCTCGACTACAACACCTTCTTAAAAATTTAGGGAAAAATGATAAACCAGTAGGGTCTAACAGTGAAATAGTGGAGAAAGCAGTGTGTGTTTATTGCCCAAGTCACATTTAATCTTCATCAGGATGATGGGTTTAGTAGGTTCTCCATGTAAATAAAGCTATTATCAGAAGCCCAACACAAAAAACATGTGACTCCTCCTCCCTCACTGAACCAAGTTATTACATCCAAGTGAAATATTGTTTTATGCCCAAATATTAACAAGTAAAACAGTGAGAATTCTCCAGAGAAACGCCTCTTGATTGTCCCAAGGCTTTCTGTATGACTGTCTATGTTGACAGAGCGGAAGGCACAGAGGTAGCAGAGAGTGTGGCTGAGGTGTGTGCAGGCGATATCCGCTGCGGAATGAGGCAGGGAAACGCGCCGGCCATCTCCTGGGGCCAGGAAGCAATTTGCGAGCAGAGGCCCCAGGGCGCTGTGGCCCAATTTGCCGGCGATCTCGTCATCCTCCGGAGATGAGCCGGCGCCGCAAAGTGGCGACCGTGACAGGACTGCCGCACGACGGCCGGCCGCCCACCTGTCAGAGCGCGCCAGCCCTCAGTCTGCAGACCTGGGAAAGCATCTCGACTGGCCTGTCAGTCCAGACGGGGTAACATAGCTAATCGTTCCCTCACATTCCTTGCTAAGCCTAATGGGTGACTACCTGCCTCTTGTTAAACTTAACAATAACTGCAGAAAATATTAATTCGTGGTTTTCTGTCCAGGGATCTAAAACAACTGGGCACAGTTATGAGGTTAAGGCACTGCACTCACATTTGAAAGGATGCGCGCTCTTGCTTAACAGTGTAGCAGAAAAACGTCTCTAAATTGCCTAGTTGTCGGCTTTTATCGTTTTGCGTTTGTGTTCTTGACAAGTGCCTTAGTGGAAATCCTTGTCAAAATAACAACATGACTTGTTTTGTAATAACTTCATCAGTAACGCTCACGTCGTTGGAGTAACTGGTGCACCCCTTCACTCCGCAATGCATAATTATAAACTTTCTAAAAAAAATGGCTCTGAGCACTATGCGACTTAACTTCTCAGGTCATCAGTCGCCTAGAACTTAGAACTACTTAAACCTAACTAACCTAAGGACATCACACACATCCATGCCCGAGGCAGGATTCGAACCTGCGACCGTAGCAGTCGTGCGGTTCCTATAAACTTTGTAGCTTTTGAAGAGTTTAAGCGATGGAGATTTTCCAGAGACTGATTGCGGATCGTCCTCATCAGACAAGCATTACAGACAAAACATTTGTGCTGTTTGAGACATTCTTCAAGGCGATTGACGGGTGAAAATCTCAGAAATCGGAGAACAAGTCGAAATAAGTTACGGTAGCTGTCAAGGGATCATCACAAATGACATACATTCTGTGAAGTGTGTTTCAGTTTGGTCCCTCAGCTCTCGGCCGAAAATAATTTGAGATGTTCGAAGACCTGTCATAGCTTACAGCAAGTTGTGCGGAAGAAGGTGATGCATTTCTGAGAGGAATTATCACCTAGAACGATACGTGGGTCCACGACTACATACGAATCCAAAGACGCCACTATGGAGTGGCGGGGGTAAACGGAGGGAACCCCAGGCAAAACCAAGTCTTGATTGTCAACTGGCAAGGTTCTCTTAACCGTTATGTTTTTCCGACCTGCGAGATATTTTGCTCATTGATTTTTGCATGAGCTAAGTAAAATCAGTGCTGTGAATTAATGCGACTTCTTGAAAAAAGTGAGGCACGCATATTGCAGCAGAAGATAAGGCCAACCGATTAGACAGGTCATCCTCCTCCACGACAATGCGTGGCCACGTGGTGCAGCTCTAACGGTCTCCAGTCTGCGGGAAATGCACTGATTGCAGCTTCCTCATCCTCCTTGTAGCGCGTCTTAGCGCCGGCTGCAGCACCTCCGTCACATGGTTTTTAATACCACCCATAGTTGTATTTGCCTGCCTGCCAGCGTGCGGTGAACTGATGTCGCTGATAGTTTCAGCGCAGTGGCTTGCGATTGTGTTTTTGACTAGTTTGGTAGGACGGAAGGAGGATTAGGGTTTAACGTCTAGTCGGCATCGACGTCATTAGGGGCGGGAGCTTCGTAGTGCCAGTCCTGGCCTGAAAGACAAAAAGAGTCGTTTTTATTGACTATTTTTAAATAGTGTTCTCATTCGAATTTTGGTAGTACGATAGCTATAGTCTGGATAATTGCGCTCTGTTTTAAGCAAAAAGTAGTTTTTCGCACAGCTCAATGTTTATGATGTCATACGTCCTGACTGTCTGACGTGAAACAGGTGTCTTCACTGGTATACGTGGATACTGTCTTCAGAACATATTGCGAATCGAGCTAGTAGCATAGAAGCTTAACTGCGTCAATAGCATAAAAATGCTAAGCATTAAAGTTTTTCTCTTTCAGCATTTTGTGGGTGTGTCAGAGGGTAAAAGTTTCCTGAAAGTTTCAAATTATGTTTAAGGTTTTTTTTTAAAAAAGAGTTGCTAAGTGGTCTCATTCTCAAATACTATATGAATATATCGAGGGTAATCTCTTCGCCATGAGTTAAGCTACCTGAAGACAGTTTGGGACTTGTCTTGATATACTTATCTTCATGGAGTAAACATTTAAGACGAAGATTATAGGTCTTACTGAGTAGGCTGTGACAGCATTCAAAATTTTTAAATTCGGTCAGTAACAGCATGAAATGTTGAAAATCAAATATTCGCTGGCGGGGATACGAAAATTATTTTGAAATATCCCGTGGCACTTAATTGGTTTTAGGTTCCAATCTGTCCTGCATTTTTTTCTCGAGACGTCTAAATACACTCCTGGAAATTGAAATAAGAACACCGTGAATTCATTGTCCCAGGAAGGGGAAACTTTATTGACACATTCCTGGGGTCAGATACATCACATGAACACACTGAAAGAACCACAGGCACATAGACACAGGCAACAGAGCATGCACAATGTCGGCACTAGTACAGTGTATATCCACCTTTCGCAGCAATGCAGGCTGCTATTCTCCCATGGAGACGATCGTAGAGATGCTGGATGTAGTCCTGTGGAACGGCTTGCCATGCCATTTCCACCTGGCGCCTCAGTTGGACCAGCGTTCGTGCTGGACGTGCAGACCGCGTGAGACGACGCTTCATCCAGTCCCAAACATGCTCAATGGGGGACAGATCCGGAGATCTTGCTGGCCAGGGTAGTTGACTTACACCTTCTAGAGCACGTTGGGTGGCACTGGATACATGCGGACGTGCATTGTCCTGTTGGGACAGCAAGTTCCCTTGCCGGTCTAGGAATGGTAGAACGATGGGTTCGATGACGGTTTGGATGTACCGTGCACTATTCAGTGTCCCCTCGACGATCACCAGAGGTGTACGGCCAGTGTAGGAGATCGCTCCCCACACCATGATGCCGGGTGTTGGCCCTGTGTGCCTCGGTCATATGCAGTCCTGATTGTGGCGCTCACCTACACGGCGCCAAACACGCATACGACCATCATTGGCATCAAGGCAGAAGCGACTCTCATCGCTGAAGACGACACGTCTCCATTCGTCCCTCCATTCACGCCTGTCGCGACACCACTGGAGGCGGGCTGCACGATGTTGGGGCGTGAGCGGAAGACGGCCTAACGGTGTGCGGGACCGTAGCCCAGCTTCATGGAGACGGTTGCGAATGGTCCTCGCCGATACCCCAGGAGCAACAGTGTCCCTAATTTGCTGGGAAGTGGCGGTGCGGTCCCCTACGGCACTGCGTAGGATCCTACGGTCTTGGCGTGCATCCGTGCGTCGCTGCGGTCCGGTCCCAGGTCGAAGGGCACGTGCACCTTCCGCCGACCACTGGCGACAACATCGATGTACTGTGGAGACCTCACGCCCAACGTGTTGAGCAATTCGGCGGTACGTCCACCCGGCCTCCCGCATGCCCACTATACGCCCTCGCTCAAAGTCCGTCAACTGCACATACGGTTCACGTCCACGCTGTCGCGGCATGCTACCAGTGTTAAAGACTGCGATGGAGCTCCGTATGCCACGGCAAATTGGCTGACACTGACGGCGGCGGTGCACAAATGCTGCGCAGCTAGCGCCATTCGACGGCCAACACCGCGGTTCCTGGTGTGTCCGCTGTGCCGTGCGTGTGATCATTGCTTGTACAGCCCTGTCGCAGTGTCCGGAGCAAGTATGGTGGGTCTGACACACCGGTGTCAATGTGTTCTTTTTTCCATTTCCAGGAGTGTATTATGTGGTTCATATCGTCTTCGTCTCCATGAGAGGGGCGTCACAGTTGTTTTTTCTTTTTTCTTTTTTTTAAACGACCATGCTTTTGCGTCATATGTGCTATGGTTCTATAAAATTATCTCGGTATGGCTGTCAGTTGTGAGGGTCACAGGCTATATACTTCAATAACGCTTCACTCTGGTGGTAATAGGTCAAGTCGGCTCTGCAAATTTTCACGTTCTGCGCAGCTACGCTACCATTTCGTAGTCGGATGACAAATATTCCCGGCATTACAGGTTGCGCCAAACGCCGTTACAGATTGTGGCAATGTTTATCTTGAACAGCAGCTTTTAGTCCTTGACCAAGTTTTGTTTTATTTGCAGCTCGGAAGGTCTACAGTTACAGCCATACGGTCTTATTCGGGACGTTATGTACACCGCAGCAAATCTAAAAGTTTGCAACAGCGACTGTGTTAATATTTGCACAGCGAGCTATATTGCTTTGTCGTTTGCAACGCGGATTGCTGCCAACCGCTGCGTATAACAAACGTCAGAACAACGCATGCCAGCTGGGTCACTGTATGGCGACTTCCTGCAGCGAGGGCCGGCACCATTAAAAACTTAACGCCGGGCCCAGATCTGCGCGGTGCCGGTGACACTCTGTTCCTTTAATTGGAGCGCCTCCGCGTCGCGAGGAAAGAGTTTAACGTTGCTCTGACTCAGACTGCGGCATAATAAAGCAACCCAACCCTGTCTCGACCCGCGTTCGTGTTTCATTTCCGGCTCGCGGGAATTCCCGGGAGACAGACAACTGCTCCCCCGCTGCCTGCTGGAGCTGTCGTCTTCCCCCTGTTATGTCTCGTCCTCATGACACATGCAAACTCGTTTCTCGCCCTTCAGGCCTGCCTTTTTCTTTTTTTTTTTAGTTTCTAAATCCACGATTGCTGGAAGATGCAACACGCTCCCTCATAAAAGGCTCCTCGAACCGTGACATCATGTTTCTTCCACGCCAAATATTGGAACGGGACAGACAAATGTGTGGTTGAAATAGTAAATGCGTTGTGCGATGGAGGAAGCTAAATTACGTGGGGTGCCCGACTGTAACATTCCTAGTACTTGAATTTGTGAAGAAGTTGACCGTGCGGCAGCGAGCTTAATTTAGTTTTTTTTCTTTATTTTTGGATGTGTTGTGGATCATATTCGTAACATCTTGGCATGATGTGAAACATGTGAGTAATTTTACATTGTCCGTTTGGTAAAAAACTGTGTGCTGGTCATTTAGGTAACTTTAATCTCATATTAAAACAAAATTTGAGACATGTAGTCCAACTGTATACACTGATAAGCCAAAATATTGTGGGAACTGTCCAGTGCGGGACTGAATATAGTCTGCGTTACCCGAGTAATGAAGTATGGGAAAGTCCGAGCAAGCTACTGGAGCACGTCGTAAAGAAGCGAATTCAAATTCTAGCAGCAATCGACACCATCCGCGTCCACAGCTCGTGGTCGTGCGGCTGCGTTCTCGATTCCCGGCGGGGTCAGGCATTTTCTCTGCCTCGTGATGACTGGGTGTTGTGTGATGTCCTTAGGTTAGTTAGGTTTAAGTAGTTCTATGTTCTAGGGGACTGATGACCATAGCTGTTAAGTCCCATAGTGCTCAGAGCCAATTTTGACACCATCCGCTCTGAGCAATTGGGATTTCAATAGATGTCCGCCATATTACCCCGTGCCTCCGAACATATCAACACCAACGTTAACTTAACTAAATAGACAGCCGCTCTCTTCTTTGAGATTAAGTCTGCGTATGACAACGTTTGGCGTGAATTTGTTCTTCGGAAGGTACGAGAACAGATCAAAATACGTGACTGCTGCGAACAATCTTTTTGTATAACAGGTCCATGATCGTGTTGGTCGCCAGCGAGGGATCGGATGCAGAATGTGCCACTGTCGGGATACCCTAGGTCTCTGTTTTACGCCGATACTTCTTGCGCCTTACGTCAGTAACACGACTACGCTCCCAGGTGTCCAGTTGGCCCAGTTCATAGGGTGATACGGTTTTTTTTTTCTCTACTAGCAGGCTCTATGCAACCAATATACGACGGCTTCAGAGGCAGTTGGACTCGACTGCCGACTGCTACGGTCACAACAATGTGAAACGTAACCCGAAGGAGAGATTGATGGTGTAGCTCAGCAAGAGGACGCAGGGACAGTCTCCGGTTGCAAGATAATGAAACCCCGTTGATGTGATCCCCTCGGTTCGATACATCGCGTTCTCCTTGACTAGCACCTCTTCTCCTACGTCGACGATTTGCGCAGCGAGGCCACGGCTGTGACGAGACAATTGATGCCTTCATTCATAGTGCCGAGTCAGGCACGCCTACCAAACACAGACTCTGTAAGAACACCGTTCCTATGGAGATCCTCTATGGTAGCCCGGTATGGGGTCCAGTCAGCCCCCCACAACGCAAGAAGATACAGGTCTTACAGAACACTTGCTTTCGCAATATACTGCTTGCGCACAGATGCACCAGGATACTGGCCTCCACGACAAAATGGATAAAGACCCACAACTGTTTGGTAACTCTATTGGCGATGAATCATTGGAAACAGCAGCAACCGTAAACTGTCTACAAGCATCCGCCTGGAGGGGTCCAAAATGAAACGATCACCTAATAAAAGTTGTAGGAAAAGCGTACACAACATTGACATCCGTTGCACGAATGTTAAGGAAATGGAATTGATTCATGAAAGAAAACCCTTATTACCGGTCAATACGGGTCCCGTAACACATAGGATTCGTATATATATATGAAGTCCCAGGCGTTTAGTTATCAAGGGATCGTCTCGTAAGCGAGACATGTTCACAGAGTTGCTTACCAAACTGCAGTGGCAGACGCTACAAGGCAGGTGTCGTGCTTTAAGGGGAGGCATGCTGTTTAAATTCCGAATGCGTATATTCCAAGGAAAGACAGGTTACTCGTTATTTTGATTCGCACACGACTCGTGAAATAACGATGAAGGAGAAATCAACGGGATTATAGGCTTAGTGGCACTGGCAATAGACGGCAAATCGCCGAGAAAACTGAAGTGGTGTCAGGTGTTCCCCAGGGAAGCGTGCTGGGACCTCTGCTGTTCCTGGTCTATGTAAGTGACGTGGGTGTCAATGTGAGCAGTTCTCTTAGCTTATTTACCGTCTAGTAAAGTCATCCGAAGACCAGTATCAGTTGCAAAGCGATTTAGAAAAGATTGCTGTATGGTGTGGCAGGTGGCAGTTGACGCTAAATAACGAAAAGTGTGGGGTGATCCACAGGTATTCCAAAAGAAATCGTTGGAATTCGATTATTCGATAAATAGTACAATTCTCGAGGCTGTCAATTCAACTAAGTACCTGGGTGTAAAAATTACGAACAACTTCACTTGGAAAGACCACATAGACAATATTGTGAGGAAGGCGAGCCAAAGGTTGTGTTTCATTGGCAGGACACTTAGAAGATGCAACAAGTCCATTAAAGAGACGGCTTACACAACACTCGTTCGTCCTCGGTTGGAATGTTGCTGCGCGGTGTGGGATCCTTACCAGGTGGGATTGACGTAGGACATCGAAAGGGTGCAAAGAAGGGGAGATCCTTTTATATTATCACATAATAGGGGAGAGAGTGTGGCAGATATGATACGCGAGTTGGGATGGAAGTCATTAAAGGAAAGACGTTTTTCGTCGCTGCGAGATCTATTTACGAAATTTCAGTCACCAACTTTCACTTCCGAATACGAAAATATTTTGTTGAGCCCAACCTACATAGGTAGGAATGATCATCAAAAAAAAATAAGAGAAATCAGAGCTCGAACAGAAAGGTCTAGGTGTTCGTTTTTTCCGCGCGCTATTCGGGAGTGGAATGGTAGGGAGATAGTATGATTGTGGATCGATGAACCCTCTGCCAAGCACTTAAATGTGAATTGCAGAATAATCATGTAGATGTAGATGTAGATGTAGATTCCCAAGGGGTACAGGAAGGGAGGAAATTAAAGTTGTAGCGGAAGTAGCCTCCACTATACATCCGAAGTTATTTTTCTGAGTGTAGATACAAACGCCTCTCGCGAATAACGTAACATTCACTTTGCGGCAAGCCAAAATATTGTCCTCTTCCTTATTTTTATTTACTAGCTTTAGCGATCCGAACAGTAGCTTAGCTGTCTACACCTACAGTTTCATCCACTCTACATACATACCCTACAGGGTAACATACGGTGCATGCTGGTGGGTACCTTATGTAAGTAGGCTGTTTAGGTTTTCTTATTGGTAACGCCACGTAGCGCTCTGCATAAAAATCACTGGCTGTGCTGTGTGCAGTCTGTGGCTATTTTGCATTGTTGTCTCCCATTGTAGTGTTGGGCTGTTGGCTGTTAACAGCGCGTAGCGTTGCGCAGTTGGAGGTGAGCCGCCAGCAGGGGTGGATGTGGGGAGAGAAATGGCGGAGTTTTGAAATTTGTAAGACTGGATGTCATGAAATTCTATATATATTATGACTTTTGAACATTATTAAGGTAAATACATTGTTTGTTCTCCATCAAAATCTTTCATTTGCTAACTATGCCTATCAGTAGATAATGCCTTCAGTAGTTTGAATCTTTTATTTAGCTGGCAGTAGTGGCTGTCGCTGTATTGCAGTAGTTCGAGTAACGAAGATTTTTGGTGAGGTAAGTGGTTCATGAAGGGTATACGTCATTGTTAGTCAGGGCCATTCTTTTGTAGGGATTTTTGAAAGTCAGATTGCGTTGCCCTAAAAATATTGTGTGTCAGTTTAAGCACAGTCATGTACAGTTTTTCTAAGGGGACGTTTCACTTATGTCAGTAGTAGCCCTTTTCATTCCGTCCCACTTGCAAATCGAGCGAGGGAAAAATGACTTTCTACAGAGAGTATTTTGAGAAAAGCGTCAGGTATTCTTAGAGGATGTAGTATTGGCCAAAACTAGAAAAAAGTTTCTGTGATTATGTTTCCAGAAACCATTAGCTGTTGGGATATGGGTCGTTACACCCGTGACGAGCAATTTTTAGTATTCGGTGGTGTAGGTAGGAGTCACAAGGAACGGCATGGTGCATCAACACGCACATGTGTCGTCGATTCTGTGCCTCCCGAGTACCTCGTACGCCTTTAATTTTATTTAGAAAGCGTTAATGCAGGCGATATTAACACCCGGGAATCCGCACATTACACTATCTGTCCACGTGTGCTACGTCTGGGCAAACCTGGTGCAGCGACACATGTTTGGACTGTTAATTGCAGGGACAACATGTGGACATAGGTGCGGTCTCAAGCACTGTGTGCACACCGTAAGCGTGACGGATCATTATGAGGGCGCAGGTGCACGGGGCATATTCATCCTCGTGGGACTGCTTCAGTCTCGTAGTGGAAAAGGTTTGTAAGGGCTGTGGCAGTTGCCATGAAAATAAATTTTGTGCGCTGTCAGCTAGACTACTTAATACGTGTCAGGAGCAATGGTCTGACTATAAGACCTGCTCACTCGCTTGCTGACATCTGGCAAGTCTTGGATGGCCGGAGGGCTGAAGCTGTGTCACAGGAAAGCTGGAAGCGGCTACTTATGCCTCGTGTCGATGCCGCTGTCGCTTGTTTTTCTTGATTTACAAACCGCCGGCAGAAGACCTTCACAGCGGTCGCGACTCACATTACTTAAAGCTAGCCAAAAGGAAGGTGGTACAAAGAAGAGAAGAGATACGTCATATAATTTGGTATTCTGTTTGAACAGTCATTTATTTTGGATCACTATACAAGATGGTCCTAAACTGCAAAATGCAACGGCAGGTGGAGGGGACCGAAATAAGCAGATGTCGTATAGCAATGTGTGTGCTGTAATGACGCCTTGAGAAGGTAGAGAACACTGATGACTTGTATGTGTAAAAGCGGTTTTCCAGCCTGATTCGTCACTCGAGTGGCATGCATCGTTTTACGAGCTGGGCGACAAGCATTTCATGTATGGGGCTGCACAAGGAGATGGATCAGCTGCTCAAAGGATGTATAGGAAACGATCGCTGCATAGGAATCAGCCGCATCGCCAAAGATTCGAGCGTCTTCATAGGAACCTACGCACGAATGGATCGTTTTATGCTTCCAGGGGTGAAACTGGCATTGGAAGATGTCGCAGAACCCATGCAGTGGAAGAAAGAATGCTAAACACATAGAGAACAGTCCTTCGACAAGTCGAGAGGTGTAGTACGTGCGTTGGGTGTGAGCCATGAAAGTGGTTTGAGGACTTTATATGAAGACGGAATGCATCCTTATCATTTACAGACAGTGCAAGTAATGACCCCTGACAATTATCCTCCACGTCTCCACTTTGCTCGTCGGTATCTACAACAGACTGCAGCCAATGAAACCTTCCCTGCAGATGTTTTATTTACTGATAAGGCTACTTTACGAGGTTGAACATCCATAATTCTCCCTTGTGGACCCATGGTAAAGCGCATGACACAATAGCACACGCCTACCAAGAAAGGTTTTCCATTATACTATTAATGTTTGGACAGGCATTGTGCACAATAACTTAATAGGACCGTACATTCTAGTTAGTCGTTTAACTGGCCACAAACATAGCATCTTGCTACAGTAGGTCTTACCTGAACCTCCGGGCGACGCTGATTCCGCCAACTTGTCAGGCGCTGGAAATGGTGCGGCAAAGGGCGTGTCCTTAGTGCGCCCTCACCGGTACTTCGGCCTGCTGTACTGTCCAGGCGCTTAGCGCCTGCTGCCCAGGCAAACCGTGCGACCCTTCCGTTCCTCGTGGAGCCTGTGTGCCCCGTTCATGTTTTAAGCAGCGTTCTACGTCCTGTCTTCTCTGAGGGCACTGAAGACGGAGCGCAAGCCCGAACTCGATGTGGATGCGGCCCGTGAACTGTATGAAAGGACTGCCCTGGCATTCGGCTTAAGTGGTTTAGGGAGAGCTGAGACGTGCTGAGCACTCACTGTGTCGTTCTCGACGACCGCTCAGACACACTTCAGGCACATGTAGAGGCGTGCCTGTCAAGGACGCAACAAGTGCATAACTTCGAAACGCAGAGCTCCTGCTCCTGTCTTCTCCATATCCTCTTTTAAACCTCACTGTCGTTGTTCCAGAGCGGCAAACAACACTCAGAACCATATACTTATATGGATATGATGTCTGTTCTTTCGTACATGTCCGAAAGAACAGACAGCATAGCCATATAAGTATATAGTTCTGTCAATGCCGGCCATGACCTTCTACTTCTGTGCGGATGTACACATATTACCAGAACTTTTACGGGACTTGGTAAGAACGTCTTCCACGAGTAATGAGTGTGTTGTGTAGGGACACTACGAATGTAGTGAATGGACATGTAAGGTGAGAATGTCGGTCTCGCGGGAGGCGTGCGCGAGATAGTCCCTGCAGTCGCACTATCCTCTGTATCCTCGGTGGCTCAGATGGATAGAGCGCCTACCATGTAAACAGGAGATCCCGGGTTCGAGTCCCGGTCGGGGCACACATTTTCACCTGTCCCCGTTGATATTATCAACGTCCGTCAGCAGCTGCAGGTATTAATATTTAATTCTAATTTCATACTCAGAGTCAGTCTATCGAGTGCCTTCTAGGCCATTTGTTTTTCTTGGGTATACATTTCCACATGACATCTACGAATATCAGGCTAAAATAAGTTTCTCAAACAACTTGCTTTTGTGGTCGCTCCACTCTAGGTCGCTCCGAACGGGTATTCGTATACTTACCAACCTTGTGCATTTATGACCATTGCGGCGTTCCCGATTCGGAAGAGATCACAATCCGTAAGACAGAGATATGAAAGGTATTCGTGTACTTTTGAGCTACGTAGTAGCAATCTCGGTAACAAGAATAGGTTCATTGTGTTCAATTTGATTACAAAGCCCTCTCCGCTCTCAGATTGTATGTTTAGCAAAACAGAATTCATTTTGCAAACGTTTGCACTCTAATATTGTACCAAATTATTGTACTCGAAAGAGACAACGATACATTTGCGTGTACATCTGACATACACTAGAGCCTTGCTGATGAAGTCGAAGGACACGTAAACACAGCTAACGTATAGTATGTTATAGCAGAGTAGCGGGGAATGTTTGGATGCAGTTCTGCTCTCTGCAGACGGTGGAAATACGCCGGATCGTCGGCGTATCGTCTGCTTGCATTATTCATGATATTTCGGCGAACAGCCGAATTACTTACTGCAGTCGTACTTCTGTTGGTGCTTCGTTGTTCGCTTCTGACATATCAATTCCGATATTCTTTCTGATAGCTGTACTGAATGTTCAATTTTTGGTGACCTTTAACAGTTTGTAAATACCGGTATCTGATTTTGTCTATATATCAATAGAAATTTTTTATCGCATTATTGCTTTGAGTTAGGGGTTTGATCTTCGTCGTACTTCAGAGGTCTTTGAACGTCATAAACATATCTTAATGTGTGTGGCGTCATACGTTTTTCGTAAATCTCATTTTTGTGTATGAAAATGTGTGATATTAGATGAGACTGAAGTTAAAAACGCTGTGAAAAACACTGCATCTGCAAAACTCCCAAAGAAAGCTCAACAAAGAAAAGTAACCAAACATCTAGAGCATGGGGAACATTCACAAGCCGTAAAAGCAAACCTACCTGTAAGGTCCACCATCACAATTAATGTACTTTAAAAAGTAATTAATGTACTTTAAGAAATAGAAAAAGATACTGAACATACCTGTCGGAACATATTTGTGTTTTGCACGAGGTAGATTTTAAAAATGCCAAATGGGTGAATAGATTGTGCATAAGCTGGATAAGACAAAGTTGAAAAGAAGTAAAACCAACTGTCCTCCCAAGGTGTTTACTGGCTCAGGGACTATGTGAGTATTACGGTAGAGAAAGAAGTTGTGGCTATCTTACCCTCCTATCTCGACGAAAACCGCAACGACGGCGACACGATGTGTTGCTGTCTGGAGTGTCAACTCGAACATTTGTAACTGCGATTGCTGTAACCTGCTCGAAGGTCGTAATAAATGTATTTCAGGTATACTAGGATTAGTTTAAAAATAGTGGCAACGCTACCGTGACATGAAGAGGCTGTACATCCAAGGGCATGCACGATATCTGTAACTAATGGCAAAAGACCAGTTAAAGTAGCACAGGGAGCGGCAACTGCTGTGTCTGAGTCAGTCGCAGCATCTACTGTCCGAAAACGCGAGAGTCCAGTTCAAGCGCCCCCACCACTGTGTTCACGAAACCCGAACAACATACATGGATGAAGACGGAAGTGTCTCACGGTCGGAGCCTACTACAATGTTTTCATTGACTGCGTGACGCAGTATTTGCCTTTTTGTTCGCTCGCGAGCTGGGTGAAAGTATTTCGGGGTGGCAGAAATGTCATTCAAGATAACAGTTGAGCTCCTTGCCTCCGTGCTATATGTGGATCGCCGATGGACGGTATCTCGTCATGTTTCATAATAATCCACGATGCGGGAATTGCTGCGTATGTGGGGGTGGGAGATAGTGGAACGTACACCGTATTCACCCGAAATAAGTCCGTGCGGTTATGACCTGTTGACCAAAATGAAGGAAAATCTTGGTCGCACGCGCTAGAACTTAAGAGACGACATCATCCGTGCCATAGGGCGGACGTCGACAGAGGAGGACGCCCCGACGGTGTATCACGCCTTCGACCTGCGTCGGGGAAGATGATTGAGTTGTTGAACGATTCAGCTGAAGGCATGTAATACGACGAACGTCTGTCAATAAAGTCTAGAATGAATTATGAGAGTGTTGTTACTGCTTTACGTCGAACCCGTGTAGTTATTAACGTGCATCCTGAATCAACATACCTTTCTTTCTTTTCTTTTCTCATCCACGAAACTTTGTTTCTGAGATTTAAGTGACGTGATTATACATATAAAAGATGTTTCAGTGAATCAGTCGATTCTCCATATAAAAGATTCCTTGTACAATTGGATTTTTCTTTAGAAAATAAAAACTTGGGTAGCCATAATTCCCAATACCCATTCATTTTCAGAAACGAACTTTGGTTTAGATGTAAATTATGTCTAGAGGTAGTAAATTGAAACGTGATACCTGATGCTGAAGTGTTACTGCATAACCAGCCACAATATAGTAAGCAATAAAGTTTTTCCTTTGATTATTTTGCGGGGGATAACAGCGAGGAAAAGTTTCGAAAATGTTCGACGTTATCTGCAAAGTTTGTTGGAAATCGCTAAGTACAGTCACTCTCAAATGCCGGACGAATACAGTCAGGGTAATTTGCGCGCCCTGAGTTACGCTGCCTCAAAATACAACACAGTTCCTAACTTAATTCTAGTATTATATAGTGTTGCACCTTTGAAGTGAGACAATCAGAATATTAATGAGTAGATTAAGACAGCATTTTAAATTTTCAAATTCCGTTGATAATTATGTGAAATACGTACCGAAAATAAGTATTTGGCACTTCTGGAAGGAATCACATAGGCAACCTGCAATTAGGAGCGCTCGCCGTTCTAGCCGTTTAGTAATATACTCTACTGGCCATTACAATTGCTGCACCACAAAGATGACGTGCTACAGATGCGAAATTTAACCGACAGGAAGAAGATGCTGTGATATGCAAATGGTTAGCTTTTCAGAGAATTCACACATGGTTGGCACCGGTGGCGACACCTACAGCGTGCTGACATGAGGAAAGTTTGCAACCGATTTCTCATACACAACAGCAGTTGACCGGCGTTGCCTGCTGAAACGTTGTTGTGATGCCTCGTGTAAGGAGGAGAAATGCGTGCCATCACGTTTCCGACTCTGATAAATGTCGGATTGTAGCGTAGCGCGACTGCGGTTTATCGTATCGCAACATTGCTGCTCGCGTTGGTCGAGATCCAATGACTGTTAGCAGAATATGGAGCTTGGTATCACTAGCAGTCGAGATGACAGGCATCTTATCCGTATGGCTGTAACGGATCGTGCAGCCACGTCTCGATCCCTGAGTCAACAGATGGGGACGTTTGCAAGACAACAACCATCTGCACGAACAGTTCGACAACGTTTGCAGCAGCATGGACTATCAGCTCGGAGACCGTGGCTGCTGTTACCCTTGATGCTGCATCACAGACAGGAGCGCCTGCGATAGTGAACTCAACTACGAACCTCGTTGCACGATGGCAAAACGTCATTCTTTCGGACGAATCCAGTTTCTGTCTACAGCATCATGATGGTCGCATCCGTGTTTGGTGACATCGCGGTGGACGCACATTGGAAGCGTGTATTCGTCATCGCCATACTGGCGTATCACCAGGCGTGATGGTATTGGGTGCCATTGGTTACACGTTTCGGTCACCTCTTGTCCGCATTGACGGTACTTTGAACAGTGGACTTTACATTTCAGATGTGTTAGGACCCGTGCCTCTACCTTCCATTCGATCTCTGCGAAACCCTACATATCAGCAGGATAATGCACGACCGCATGTTGTAGGTACTGTACGAGCCTTTCTGGATACAGAAAATGTTCGACTGCTGCCCTGGCCAGCAGATTCTCCAGGTTTCTCACCAATTGCAATCGTCTGGTCAAAGGTGGCGGAGAAACTGTCTCGTCGCAATACGCCAGCCACTACTCTAGATGAAGTGTGGTTTTATTTTGAAGCTGCATGGGAAACTGTACCTATACAATATATTTGTGCAATGAATACCCGTTTTTATCATCTGCATTTCTTTTTGGTGTGGCAATTTTAATGGCCAGTAGCGTACATAGTCAGGTAATATCGGATGAATCTTTCTGAAGCACGTTGTGGATATGCAGCTGGATTCACGGTTTCTTTCTTCAGGACTGCACGTAGAAATCGCCGGCTTGTGTACCAGACGAAAGCGACTACGTCTGACGTGGAGACACTGTGCGTCAGAATGGAACGGTAAACACGGGTAGGCAGCCTGACAGCCTGCCATAGCGTTACAGACGTGTGTGCTACTGCAGCGGCGGACTTGGGAGCCGGATTGCAGCTGCCACACATCACACGTAGAACGTGCGGGGGAGGGGGGTGGGGATGTTCGGCCGACAGTCGGGAACCGGGATTTGGCTGAAGGACGCGTGCCGGCGCATCCGCGGCCGTATCGACCAGGCCGTCGACGGCGCAAACAGGCAGCGCGCGTAATTGGATTCGCGCGGCCGCGACGCTCGGTGTATTTGCAAACAGAGCTGCGCACGCAATAATTAATGCCGTTATTTATGTAGAGCGCAGAAATAATTGGTCGTTAGCCGGGATCGCGGCGCTGCATCCGCCGCCAGCTGCCGGTGTTAGCTGGTGGCGCCATCCCGGGCCAGCTAGTGGTCCGTGCAGACGGCAGCTCCGGCGGTCCTCGAGTGCACGCGGCCCGCAGGTGGAAGTGTCAGGCAGAGTAGTGGAGAAAAAGCTTACTGCGTAGAGGAGTACAGGCACCTCCGTCGTTGGCAAAATGCAGGAAGACCTGCAGAAGATCGAACGGTTGGTGCACAGGAAGTGACAGTTGACCAATATCCTTAACATCGGTGCTCATCGGAGGTGAGGGTATCATCTGGAGTGCCCCAGGGAAGTGTGATAGCTCCGCTGTTGTTTTCTATCTACATAAATGATCTTTTGGATAGGGTGGATAGCAATGTGCGGCTGTTTGCTGGTGATGCTGTGGTGTACGGAAAGGTGTCGTCGTTGAGTGACTGTAGGAGGATACAAGATGAGTTGGACAGGATTGGTGTAAAGAATGGCAGCTAACTCTAAATATAGATAAATGTGAATTAATGCAGATGAATAGGAAAAAGAATCCTCTAATGTTTGACTACACCATTAGTAGTGTAGCGCTTGACACAGTCACGTCGATTAAATATTTGGGCGTAACATTGCAGAGCGATATGAAGTGGGACAAGCACGTAACGGCAGTTGTGGGGAAGGCGGATAGTCGTCTTCGGTTCATTGGTAGAATTTTGGGAAGATGTGGTTCATCTGTAAAGGAGACCGCTTATAAAACACTAATACGACCTTTGTTTGAGTACTGCTCGAGCGTTTGGGATCGCTATCAGGTCGGATTGAGGGAGGACTTACAAGCAATTCAGAGGCGGGCTGCTAGATTTCTTACTGGTAGGTTTGATCATCACGCGAGTGTTAACGGAAATGCTTCAGGAACTCGGGTGGGAGCCTCTAGAGGAAAGGAAGCATTCTTGTCGTGAATGGCTACTGAGGAAATTTAGAGAACCAGCATTTGAGGGTGACTACAGTACAATTTTACTACCGCCAACTTACTTTTCGCGGAAAGACCACAAAGATAAGATAAGAGAGATTAGGGGTCGTACAGAGGCATATTGGCAGCCATTTTTCCCTCGTTCTGTTTGGGAGTTGAACAGGGAGAGAAGATGCTAGTTGTGGTACGAGGAACCCTCCGCCACGCACCGTATGGCGGATTGCGGAGTATGTATGTATGTATGTATGTATTGAATCGTTTTGCTAGTAAAAGTGCCACTGGCGATGTATCGCTTCCGACGGTATCTAACGGTCGTTACTGACTATAGTTGCTCTTCATAACAGCATCAGATACGAGTTGCATCTTTACCTGCGGTTATTCGTACTTGCGGTATTAGGGCTATGCACCGCTCTGTTAAAAAAAAAGATGGCTCGATGTAGTCATTTGCTTCCACGCCCTCAGCTAATTCACTGCAACTAGTGACCTCTAGCTGTGATCCTAGTCAGATTGTCTATGCATTGGCTATAATTGCGAACTAAGAAGAACAATTCAATAAAAAGCGTTCTTTTCTAACTTGTGTAATTGATATAGACGACAGAGAATTATATTGAATATTGTTTATTCAAGAAATAACATCGCAAATAAACGGGAAGTGTTCCTACGATATTCAGTTAAAATGCACACAAAGAAAGTGTTACAAGAATAATAGCAAACTCCCCAAACTAAATAGTCACTATAGACTCACGAAAACTTAAGTCCATTTCGTGATCACAATACAGAAAAGACTCTCCAGTTGAAAACAGTTCACAGCTGAACACGCTGATTCACAAAGCAACTCTTCGATTATTGCCACCGGTCCCACACAATTGCAGGAGAAAGTTTCACATAGCATAAAGTTGCTCCCACCAGCCTGATTCCGTAGCGCGCTGCACGTTTGGAGTCGCCGTTCACCTCGACGATGGCGTTTGGAGACGACCATCGACCTAGTGTAGCAAAAATGTGATTCATTCGAAGAGCCGACACGTTTCGATGGATCGTCGGTTGAATCCCGAAGGTCCCGTGCCCAGTGAAGTCGTAATTGACGATGTTGTTGGGTGAAAATGCAGGGGTGATCTGCTACGGAGCTTCATGTGCAACAACGTACGATGAACGGTTTGCTCCTTAGCCCTTGTGCGTGCATCAGCATTGTCCTGTTATGGCAGAGATGCCACAGATGGCCACGTATCCTGCTCTTAAGAGCAGACAAACCTCCGAACCTCACTACTTCTTTCCGCAGATGCTCATGAGAGTAGTGCGTGGACGTTCGACCAGGTTCGCCGTTTCCGAAGAACTCGTTCAGAGGCTCTGCCTAATAATAATTACTCTTTGTCACAGTCGTTTATCTCAGTGGATGTCTCCATTTGCAGCGCACATCTTCGTTAGGATGACCCCCCCGTCCGCTTACATACTTCCGTTACCGTGGCACGTGTCCGCAGCGTTCAATGTTTTGGCTGATCAGTATACGCATTAGTAGCAGGAGAGTATTACCGTGCGTTAACGCTCCCCCCAGCGTCCCTGTTTGAGGACTGGACGTGCGAAAATGGTAATACGATGGGAAGACTTTGAGATGCGTGTAGAAATTCCAAGCACGCTAGGTACATTTATGATTTACCACCTATAATAAAAACCGTGTGGGTTCCCCCTAGCCACTAGCATCTGAGGTATTATCGTATAAAGTAGTTCATATTAGACAGCACCAGAAAGAACTCGGAGGTCTGCGTTGTATGGACTTTAATCTCCTGTTATCTCGCTGTGAATCATTACCATCTGTGACTGGCAACTGTGACGGTAGGTCACATAAATATTGACAAAGGTTGTAAACAGTGAACAATATTGTTAAGGGTAAACCGAAAATTATTTGTATCTGATGTATTTGTATTTTACGAACATAATTAGTATAAAAGATGCAGTTAATGTTTCTGAAACAACTGATATGCACCGATAATTTAAAAGTAGCATCTTTATTTAAAATATGTCTATGAAAATAAAAAAAAGATCGAAAGAGACGCGATTCTACGGCCGAGGAGGAAGGACGTACTTTATGGCAAACACACTGTTTTATTTCGTGATACGGAAGGCAGCCATTGAGCGACTACACATATTTTATGTAAGTTATTCAGTAATCTGCCAAAATAAATAAATATTGTTATCACAAAATGAATTTCTTTGTAATAGTTGTCACCTCAAATGGTCGCAGTGGCTAATTATTTTTAATAAGCATTTTTTCAGTAATTTGCGCTATGGGAAGCTCATCTTCCGATGCAGCCTTTGGTCGGCCATTACGCGCAGAAGTATTAATTTATTTTTCAAAGTGTTAACAGTAACAGTAAGTGCGAGAGATTTCGTTGTAAGAACCTTTTTAAATTCCAACAGTTAATTAATTTACGTTAAAGTTCATTTTTTAAATTATACAGATTCCATGAGTTCAGTAAGTTTTCTCTTGGCCGCTCCACGGCAACAATCGAAATTCTCCCGAGCCTTGTTTGCAATCAATAAATAGAAATTAACAAAATTACATTCAATTCAGTTAACGGCAACTACACTCCTGGAAATTGAAATAAGAACACCGTGAATTCATTGTCCCAGGAAGGGGAAACTTTATTGACACATTCCTGGGGTCAGATACATCACATGATCACACTGACAGAACCACAGGCACATAGACACAGGCAACAGAGCATGCACAATGTCGGCACTAGTACAGTGTATATCCACCTTTCTCAGCAATGAAGGCTGCTATTCTCCCATGGAGACGATCGTAGAGATGCTGGATGTAGTCCTGTGAAACGGCTTGCCATGCCATTTCCACCTGGCGCCTCAGTTGGACCAGCGTTCGTGCTGGACGTGCAGACCGCGTGAGACGACGCTTGATCCAGTCCCAAACATGCTCAATGGGGGACAGATCCGGAGATCTTGCTGGCCAGGGTAGTTGACTTACACCTTCTAGAGCACGTTGGGTGGCACTGGATACATGTGGACGTGCATTGTCCTGTTGGAACAGCAAGTTCCCTTGCCGGTCTAGGAATGGTAGAACGATGGGTTCGATGACGGTTTGGATGTACCGTGCACTATTCAGTGTCCCCTCGACGATCACAAGAGGTGTACGGCCAGTGTAGGAGATCGCTCCCCACACCATGATGCCGGGTGTTGGCCCTGTGTGCCTCGGTCGTATGCAGTCCTGATTGTGGCGCTCACCTGCACGGCGCCAAACACGCATACGACCATCATTGGCATCAAGGCAGAAGCGACTCTCATCGCTGAAGACGACACGTCTCCATTCGTCCCTCCATTCACGCCTGTCGCGACACCACTGGAGGCGGGCTGCACGATGTTGGGGCGTGAGCGGAAGACGGCCTAATGGTGTGCGGGACCGTAGCCCAGCTTCATGGAGACGGTTGCGAATGGTCCTCGCCGATACCCCAGGAGCAACAGTGTCCCTAATTTGCTGGGAAGTGGCGGTGCGGTCCCCTACGGCACTGCGTAGGATCCTACGGTCTTGGCGTGCATCCGTGCGTCGCTGCGGTCCGGTCCCAGGTCGAAGGGCACGTGCACCTTCCGCCGACCACTGGCGACAACATCGATGTACTGTGGAGACCTCACGCCCCACGTGTTGAGCAATTCGGCGGTACGTCCACCCGGCCTCCCGCATGCCCACTATACGCCCTCGCTCAAAGTCCGTCAACTGCACATACGGTTCACGTCCACGCTGTCGCGGCATGCTACCAGTGTTAAAGACTGCGATGGAGCTCCGTATGCCACGGCATACTGGCTGACACTGACGGCGGCGGTGCACAAATGCTGCGCAGCTAGCGCCATTCGACGGCCAACACCGCGGTTCCCGGTGTGTCCGCTGTGCCGTGCGTGTGATCATTGCTTGTACAGCCCTGTCGCAGTGTCCGGAGCAAGTATGGTGGGTCTGACACACCGGTGTCAATGTGTTCTTTTTTCCATTTCCAGGAGTGTATATTTTAGTCATGACGTTCAAAATCTAAAGTTGGTACATGAATAACAGCGGCCCTTCAAGAACCTGTTTCATATTTACTCATGCACGTAAGTAAAAGTGATAAGAAAAGATAATATCCCTGATAGAATGAATCATGTTCTAATAAAAGAAAAATGCACCTGATAAAGTACAACTCTGCGTATCAACTCCGGCTGCATTTGTCAGTTCACAGTCTAGGCGACATTACAAAAGAACACACTCTGCACAATGTTAAAAAGAAGTAGGTAATAAAGATGCTCTTATTAACTACAAAAATGATTAGTAAATGTGTGAATACTTCACCCACATTGTTGTAGTTGAATTCTTTTTTTTTTTTTTTTTTTTTTTTTTCAGTCTCTAAGATTGTCCTGTCTTCAGGAAGACTTGTAATTAATGTGTTTAGTTTCGTAGACAAAGACACACTAATAGAAAGAAACTCGAAATATTTGCAGTAAATGCTATAATGTAGCCTATACGAAGTTTGACAAAAGCCAATAACAATTATACATTTCTTACAAAAATGCTATCTATGCTCGAGGAGGAGTAACTACACATTTCGTACTGAATTTTTAACTGTCGAACACGTGTTTAAACTGAACACGAGTTGATGAATGAAGATATTAGGCATGTGTAAGTCGTTAGCAAATGCATATTTATCAACCATTTGTGAGACGAAAGTGCTTTCGGGAGCTCAGTAGTTATGTGCTGTGTCCGCAGCTCATTGTCGTGCGGTAGCGTTCTCGCTTCCCGCGCCCGGGTTCGATTCCCGGCGAGTCAGCGATTTTCTTTGCCTCGTGATGACTGGTTGTTGTGTGCTGTCCTTAGGTTAGTTAGGTTTAAGTTGTTCTAAGTTCTAGGGGACTGATGACCATAGATGTTAAGTCCCATAGTGCTCAGAGCCATTTGAGCCAAGTTATGTGCTGGAATACGGTGGAAATGGTCTGAGGATCGATGCCACGTTACTTCTTGAATTTCGTTTTCGCTTGTCACTTCTTTTGTCTCCGGCAGTGTTAGTTAAAGTGCAAAATAAGGATTTATTTCCTTGTTGCTTTTCTTTATATTGTCACAACGCATTTTCAAACTTTCTCAATTACGATTTGTCCGTACGTTACGCGTATTAAAGTAAACGGCAACTTATTACTGCCCCAGTTTATTGGTCGTAATAACTATATTAAGCTTTTTGCCCTCTATTGTGTCTTTAAACAGAGCGAATACGGTTTACAACATAAATATTTTTCGTCTGTGGAGAAGTTTGAACAGCGCTGTTTTCTGCTTATTTTGCTTTATTTAGAACGAGAAACATTCAATAATAAATACTGTGTATCTATAATATACGATTAATATATGCGGTCAGGATGCGATAATATTGTCGACGGCTGATTTTAGCTGTGTTGCTAAGCATGTTTTGTATTAGTGTAACGGCACAATGAATTTGACGCAATTTAGTATTATGCTGCAGAGTTGATTCCTGAACTGAGTTCATTTTCACAATAAAGGTCAAAATTGATCTCCACTCAGCAAATTTGTGCAACGGCCTTAAGCTGTCGGCGCACGAAACGAGGCAACTAACGTTTGACGTGCATGCACGCGGGATATCCAGCGTGAAGATGGGCACTGCCAGCGGCACACGGCACGCGATAATTAACGTGGATTTGCGCTCTTAGCGCTCTCCAAGGGCTGTTGTTGGCCGTATCTGGCTCGCAAATTGTACCGTTTATTCACGAAAGTGGGGAAGGATAGTTCCATACGTTAGGATTATTAAAACTCACATTTCTGCTCTTGACCTATGTCAGTCTTTTTGTTATGCCTGTGATATACATAAATAAAAATTTCAATATCTATGATCGTGTAATAAGATATAAATGTAGAACACATGTCCACTCAGTAAAGACACCAGTTAATAAAAAGTTCACCAAATCGAGCAAATTCACTCCTGACAGAGGGCGCACTTCTATTTACACGACACATAATATAAAAAAATTATTTCTTTTAATTTCATAGGAACGTTTCCTCGTAAACGTAAAGGTGAAAAAAGAAATTATATGCTGAAGGACACCAATCGTCTACCATTCTATTCTCGGTACCGAAACGGGACGCCTCAACCAGTTACGCTGTGCTGAAACTCTCTTGCTAACGACTTTTTTATGTTACAGTCCTCCGAAGGCTTTAATTGCGGAAATGTTACTATCTAACGTTTGTTTATAAGAAATCCTAACAAGAAAGACAATATTTGAAGACTCTTCAGTGGGCCGTTTCATTAACACGGCTTACTCTCACCTCATTGAAACAAGTCGTAGCAATAAATATTCTTTCCCGAGACATTCAGTGCGCTAGTGCCTAGAAAATGTTCAAATGTATGTGAAATCTTATGGGACTTAACTGCTAAGGTCATCAGTCCCTAAGCCTACATACTAGTCAAGCTAAATTATCCTAAGGACAAACACACAGATCCATGTCCGAGGGAGGACTCGAACTTCCACCGCAGCAGAGTGAAAATCTCAAAAAAAAAAAAAAGTTCAAATGGCTCTGAGCACTATGGGACCTAACTTCTACGGTCATCAGTCCCCTACAACTTAGAGCTACTTAAACCTAACGAACCTAAGGACATCACACAGATCCATGCCCGAAGCAGGACTCGAACCTGCGACCGTAGCGGTCACGCGGTTCCAGACTGTAGCGCCCAGAACCGCTCGGCCAAAATATAAACGAACGATATTAATAACGAGTAAGTTGGTTTTAGTTTTGGTAGTCGCTGTAGTGAATATTGGCAGTTTGAACAGTGGCCGTTGTACAGGAGACAGCTGAGAGAGATGTCGTCTGTGCGGGAAGCGTCCCTCGTATGAGACGGGGCTCCACGGTGCCTTGTGAGAGACCGGCTGCCCATATAACAGGTCGTGTGCCAAGGCCGTTGTGGGGGCGCGCTGCGGATGTGCGCCAGTGGAAGTGGGCGGCGTGCGCCGGCTCCTGCCTGGAAGGCTCTTTGTGTGCCCGCGGGGGAGGCGGGTGGGCGGCAGGGAAAGAGTTGGCTCGCGATCGAAGCCGGGGTGGGCCGGCAGGCACAAGGAAACAAAGTTTCCCCCAGCCGCCCTTATCGCAGCCCGCCCTCGCTGTCGCCGTTCCATTCCATTTCACCCCCGCCGTCCATCAACGTTGCCTCGGGAGAGACGGGGCGCCGGACACTTCAGCAGACCCCGAGGGCCCGGGCGGATATACGGTGTGCCAAATAGCTCCGTAGGAGCCCTATAGAAGCTCCCACATTTGCGTCACCGACACCGCTAGTGGAGCTGGCCAGTTTCACAGATAAATGTGCTGAAAGTTTATCTAGCTGGATGTGTACCACTGATTAGAAGAACAAAGAGTAAGAGTCACAGTTAACTGGAGCCAAGTTGTGACTGCAGGCATTAATCGGGTCGGTAGTTAACGAAAGGGAATACTTTTCGAGTATTCATAACTATTACTGACTGCAATACGCTCTTAAACTCGATGTAGGTGCTTCAAAGGCATCATGCAACGAACATCGAAATTTGTATCTTAGTATATACCACTCGCTACCCTGCACGATCTTTTCGCATATCGTCCAAAAATACCAACCTGTTATCCTCAGGCACAAGAAACTACAATCAATAATAAACAAACATCAGAAGACGTAAAATTATAAAGACGAGAAACAGACCAAAGACAGAAGTTTAGTGCCTCCAATGACTACGGATACTGCATCATGATGAAAGTGTGACGCAGACGACGCCGCAGCCGAAGCAAGACGACGACAAAGACTTCGAAGCTAATTAAGTGGAGCGTCAAGCGAGGCGTCACTTCATGCAGGTGACACCTCCATCAGACCACTTTCGAACACTTTGGGCCTGTCTGAATGACAGAAACCAAACAAAAATGTTATTCAGAACATAAAGAAAACTGTTATGAATCACTACGAGATTTAGCGTACTTAGTCAAACAACGCCGGATGTGAAACAGCCAATGCAGTACCTTCAAAACACCGACTGATCGGACAAAACAGTCTAGGCACCAATACAATGACGACGGAAATACTTGAGAATTTTCAATACTCCAAGAGTTCAGTAGAGTTTCTTTTAATTTATTGACTTCCAGTACGTGCCCATACAGTCATCTCAACAATGGAAATGTTATAATACAGTTTGTTGTGACAATTCGGATTATACAGTACTGTAAGTTGTACCCTGGAACTAAGTTACGTAGACTTAACTAAGGACAGATTCCGACATAAAACAAGTTTTACATCTACGGATTTCAGTACAGTAAGCCGCCACATACAGTGGATGAACCCATAAAAAAAAAACAAAGAATGTAGCGAAATAGAACTCAAACGGTACAAACCAGCAATATCAAGCATCTCCGATAAGAAAGTCAAGAAAGACAAAGGAGGAAATAACTATGAAATCCACTGTCCACGAAATAATTCCAAATGTCTCTGTAGAGGGGTTTCCTTCATCTGTAAGGTCAATGCTGAGGTTATAATTTAGCCCCTCAAACCAAGACCTATATCAAAACCAAATCAAGAAAAGAAGAACGAAAAGACAATATATTCAAAACTTTCATTTGTACTCTTCAAAATAAACGGTGCAAACACAGAAAAATACAGATCTATGGCTGAAGAAACGATAAGCTCTCACATCAGCCCACACTGTCCCTTCGGGAGTGGAAAAGTATATTCTTTTCGCGAAAATAGTGCCGGGGAAATCGACTATTGACAAGTCTCCTGTGATCTCTAATTTTCTCGTTCTAATCATTTCGGCAGGTGTGTGCGGGATGAAGTAATGTGGTGTCTGACTCTTCCTGGAGCGTTGAACATCATGTGACCACTGGTATAGATGTGTTAAATGTTACAGGATTCAAATTAACTTCTTACTTCTGTAGAGAAAATAAGGAGAAAGGAGGAGTTGCCAGAAACTGTTTGGATTTCAAGAATATTGATATTAATAAATTTTGCTGCGAGCAGCACTTAGAAGCTTGTGCAACAGAAGTAGTATTTCATAACATGTCCTTCATAATAGTAGGTATATACAGATCACTTTCAGGAAATTTAAACTCTTCATAAAAAATATAGAAGCTCTGTTGTCCCATCTCATGATAAAAAGCAAGGAAATGGTGAATGCTGGTGATTTTAATGTGGATTTATTGAAAAGCTCTGACAGTGATCAATTATTGCAGTCAGTAACACTATCATTAAATTTAGTTCCTATTGTGAACTTTGCAACTAGGATATGTAAAAATTCTGAGACTGCTGTTGATAATATCTTTGTAGACAAATCTAAGGAAAAAAGTCATATCACAAAACCACTAGTAAATGGGCTATCTGATCATAACATGCAACATCTTGTGTTAAATGTTGCAACTTGTCAGGATAAAAAATCTATTAAATCTGAGTACAGGAGAGTAATACGTAAGTCAAAAATTGACAGATTCAGGACATTGTTCAAAGACATGAACTGGATAGATGTTTACAACACTTCTGACTCAAATGGAAAATACAAAGCATTCATTAATAAAGTTACCTCCTCTTTTGACAATGGTTTTCCCCTAAAGGTAACACAAATCACACAGAAGTCAAAAAGTAAACCATGGATTACACAAGGAATAAAGATATCACGAGGAACAAAAATGAGACAGTATCTACTATCTAGGAACAGCTGTGATGTTAGAATCGTAATGAATAATAAAGAATACTGCAAAATATTACGGCAAGTAACCCAGAAACCGAAGCAGATTTATTATGTGAAAAAGATAATTACATCAGGCAACAAAATAAAAACTGTATGGTATATAGTGAAGACAGAGACGATTGATGCCAAGAAGGAAGAGGAAGAGATAGCTCTAAAAATAAATGAGACTTTGGTAACAAATGCATGTAATGTTTCACACTTCTTAAACAGGTACTTCATTTCTATCACTGACAGCTTGAGGTTATCAGGTTCGGTGAACATTGTAATGGAGTGTCTGAGACTCGACTTTAAAAAAGGCTGCAGTAAAATGGAAATGACACTCAAATCTCCCAAAGAAGTAGCATCCATTATAATATCCTTAAAATCTAAGTATTCCAATGGGTATGATAATATATAAACGAAGTTAATCAAAGAATGCTCATGTGAGTGGACTTCTATCTTATCTGTGTAATCAATCTCGTATCAGTGGAACATTTCCAGGCTGGTTAAAATATGCTGAAGTTGAGCCTCTTTACAAGAAGGGAGATGAAGAGATACCATCGAACTATCGACCAATTTCACTTTTGCCAGCTTCCTCAACAATATTTGAAAAATTTGTGTTCAAGCTCTCCTGAAGCATCTGACTGCAAATAATATATTGTACAAGTCACAGTTTGGGTTTCTTAAGGGTTGTCATATAGTGAAAGCCATTTATGCTTACAGTGAGAATGTATTTAATTCTTGAGATAATAAATTAGAGGTTACTGGCATTTTGTGTGACCTGTGGAAAGCCTTTGACTGTGTGAACCACAGCATTCTCTTAAGTAAATTCTAATATTTTTGGTATCACTGGCAATGCTGCGAAATGTTTGAGTCTTATCTATGTAACAGGAAACGGAGAGTGACGTTGCAAAATACCTGTGCAGTAAGCAGTCAGTCTTCATCTGATTGGGAATTAATTAAATGTGGTGTTCCTAAAGGTTGCATCTTGGGGGTTAATTGCTTTTTCTCGTGAACGTTAATATCCTCCCGTCTGTTACATTGCCAGATGCTAACTTCGTTTTATTTGCAGGTGATACAAACATTGCAATAAGTAACAAGTGAAGTACAGATTTAGAAATAGCTGCTAAACAAATTTTCACTGACATTAATAAATGGTTTAAAGCTAATTCACTGTCATCAAACTTTGGGAAGACTCACTATATGCAGTTGAGATCCTGTAAGAGATTTCCTTCCAGCATGTGTATAACATATGAAGACAAGCACATCGAAGAGGTTGACAGTGTTGAATTTCTGGAATTACAACTCGATACTAAATTCTGTTGAGAATACCACAGAATTGCTTAAGCTCCTAACAAGTCTTATTTGCAGTGAGAATCTTTCAGATGTAGGATATATAAACATAAAAAGTCTTGGATACTTTGGTCCTTTCATTCTGATATGTCATACGGAATCATATTCTGAAGTAAATCATCAAACCGAGCTAAAGTTTTTTTCATGAAACTTGATATTCTAACCACTGCTTCTCAGTACATTTGTTCCTTAATGAAATTTGTTGCAAGTAAAATATCTATATTACCAACTAATAGCTCAATACATAGTATCATTACTAGGAATAAGAGCAATCTGCATAAAGACCTAAAATCACTTACCTTGGTCCAAAAAAAGGGCCCAATATTCAGGAACACGCATTTTCAATAAATTTCCAGCAACCATTAAAATTTTGGTTTCAGATAAACCACGGTTTAAACAGAGTTTGAAAGACTTTTTGATAGTCAGATCCTTCTACTCTGTGACGAATATCTTAACAGAGACTGTTAAGCCAGCTTAAGTAAAAATGTCTGTTAGATTTCAGTTTTGGCAGCAGTTGATCACAACACTCAAGATCAGGAATTTTTAGTATGATGAATTTATTAATAGTGCATAACAATGTTTCGTCCGGAGCTCGTGGTCTTGCGGTAGCGTTCTCGCTTGCCGCACACGGGTTCCCGGGTTCGATTACCGGCGGGGTCAGGGATTTTTCCTGCCTCGAGATGACTGGGTGATGTTGTGTCGTCTTCATCATCATCATCATCATTCATCCCCATTACGGTCGGAGGAAGGCAATGGCAAACCACCTCCACTAGGACCTTGCCTAGTAAGGCGGTGCGGGTCCCCTACGCTCCTCAGAGTATGTGACCTCATCATCATCATCAACAATGATACATTCTGACAGCGTGTTAATTCTGTAAATATTAGCCGTTCCAATTTTCCTCACTATATTCACCTGTTTCGACAATCTCCTAACAAATGATCTGGGTACTAAGTATTATATTGAAATGTTTTATGTTTTTATGTTATACTTTCTGAAATGTTCCACACTCCCGAGACTCATATAATTTTTGGGACTATGGAACGAAAACTGAATCTAATCTAATCTTGGAATTTTAACAGTAAAACCTCTCTTTGTAGCGTCTGCCACTGATGTTTGAAGCCGTCTCCGAAATTCTTTCTCTCTCACTCTCACCCGCCCCCCCTCTCTCTCTCACTCTCTCTCTCTCTCTCTCTCTCTCTCTCTCTCTCTCTCACTCTCTAGTCGTTTAGTCAATTCTGACTTTTAGTGACCCTATGAATAAAGGCACATCAATTTCGTCAGTCCTGCACTTTCTCTCGTAGGTTGGAATCCATTACTTCTGCGATGGCACCGATTTATCTCATGTTTTGCCTCGCTCTTCTTTTTGTGTCTTCGATAATCCCCAGCATTAATGTCATTTCCAGCGAATCATGCTTTCTCGTAGAATCCCAAGGTACGTAGGTCAGTTTTTGATTCATTATCAGATCGTCCTAAGGAGCAGTCTGGTTTTATTTGTTGGAATACTAGTTTGGTTTTATTTGTTGGAATACAGGTCTCTTAGTTATCTTCACGGCCCATGGAACTCTAAGGAGTTTCCTCCAACACCAGAATTTGGTCAGAAGCTCGTGGTCTAGTGGCTGGCTTTGCTGCTTCTGTATCACAGAGTCCCGGGTTCGATTCCCTGCCAGGTTGGGGATTTTCTCTGCCCGGGGACTGGGTGCTTGTGTTGTCCTCATCTTTCATCATCATCATTCATGACAGTGGCTAGAATGGACTGTGTGTGGGCGCTGATGACCGCGCAGTTGAGCGCCCCACAAACCAAACATCATCACATCACCCAAATTCAAAGGTGTCTGTTCCACGCATTTATTATAGCCCAGTTCCCACATTCACACATCACAACTGGAAAGAGCATAGCCATTACTGTACGGATATTTTGTATTTAAGTTATGTCTCTACTCTTCAAGACATTGTCCAGGTTGGACGTTACCTTTCTGCTATGTAAGAAGCATCTCTTGATTTCTTGGCTACGGTCACCATCAGCAAACATATGGGAACCGAAATAACTTAGAAACTACCTCCACTGCTTGTCCTCCTATATGCCGTGAAGTGTTGGATGTAGTTGCCAAGACCAACCTTAGCAGTGTCTTCATTCTCATTCAGTAACAGGATATTTAACTATTCTTCACTTTCTGTCATCAGTATGGTATCTAAAGTTATTTACATTTAACTAAGCTATTTTATATCTATTTTCTTCTTTGGTTTAAATCAAAATTCCTCACAGCGTGATCTGCATATAGATTGAATAAATAAGATTCATTCCAATCCATTGTGTCGCTGTGGTAGAGCAACCTTCTAATGTGATTAATATCACGGCTCAAGAACGACGCGTTTCACTTGGGTAGGGCATTACAGGGTTATGTTGTGCGACGTGGATCTTCGATCACAGCCGCGCAGAATAAGACCGCACTCGTAAACTGTAAATAAGGTCCCGGAACGAAGTGCCGGTGGCCGATTCGTGCTCACACCGCCTATACACAGTACAGTGTAGATTGTGTAAACAGTGTGTGAGCGCGGATTGGCCATCGGCACTTTGTTCCAGGACCGTGTTCACAGTTTATGAGGGCGGTCTCGCTCTTCGCCGCTGTGACTGGTGACACACATCGCACGGGATAACCTGGTGATGTCTTGCTCGCTGAAAGGTTTCGTTTTTCAGCCACTAAAAAGCATTCTGCAACTTAGGACTGACTTTTAATGTGAATAAATAAGGTGACAGTACGCACCCTTGCCGCACTCCTTTCTGAAACTTAACACATTCAGTTGCTCCATGTGTGGTCCTCAGAGTGACTGCTTTGTCAGAGTGCAAATTCCGTATGAAGTAAATGAGATATGGTACTCCCATATTTTTGAGTGCTTATAACTTATTGTGATAGACACATTCGAAGGCTTTATCATAATCAATAAAACAGAGACACACATCCTTCTGGTATACTCTTACCTTTCCCATAATCAGATAGAAGTTGGGAGTTTGATGTCTGCTCCCTCATCCTTTACGAAATACAGCTTTTTCTTCAGCTTATGTACTGTCGGGCTCTATGTAGTGCCTACTAAACAAATCCGTGACAAAACGCGCCTCTCTTCTTTGGATGCTTTCTGTCTCCCCCTACGGGTAGCACATTGCCGCGTAATGTTGTGAATAGCTGGCTTCTGTGTGGGTGAATTAGCCTACACTGAATTTGGAGTTGTGAGAAGTTTAACCCTGTCTTGTCGATCAAAACTAGGTCAGCGATCCTTATTTAGACTGATTTAATGCAGGAATACATACAGCGATCTGAGATGCATACTAGTAGAAGTCATTGGTTAACTCAGTTGAATTTTCATTCCATTTTCGGTTTTAAATTGAAAATTGCCAAGGTATAGTGTCTAATGTCAATTTGCGCTTGCGTGATATCCATATTTTCGATGTGCTCCCAACATTCTGAAATGTAGTAACTTCATCATATTAGATTTCAGGATTAAGTTTCGTTTCCTAATTTCATCCCAGTGCAACAGGAGATATTTCCCAAGTTGCTTACCGTCATGGGGAAAGATATTTACGAGCAAGATGGGCTACAACCTTGAGCCAGGCCATCAACTCAGAGATAGGTATATATAATTTACAGAAAGTTTTATAATGTTCGAAACTTCCAGTGTGTAGCTCGTGTTTACTTTCAGAGATACAGTGGCAGTCGCATTATAATTTCTGGTTCAAATGGTTCTCAGCACTATGGGGCTTAACATCTGAGGTCCAGTCCCCTAGAACTTAGAATTACTTAAACCTAACTAACCTAAGGACACCACACACATCCATGCCCGACGCAGGATTCGTACCTGCGACGTAGCGGTCGCGCGGTTCTAGACTGAAGCGTGTATAATTTTTGGTCGCTGGAGAAATATTACAGTAATTGCCCTTTGCAACAAGAATTGCAGAAAATAAGTAACATCGACTTCTCAGGTATTGAGAGAATAAGACAGACCAAGAGTCTTTTATATAAAAATAGGTGAAAAATCAGTTGTAAAGGAGGTGGACGCGAACGTGCTACCCGTCTCCCTCAAGCCAGGAGGTCAAGACGCTACCAACTTCGACATAGAAATCGGACCTCCGTTATGGTTGTTGTTGTTGTTGTTATGGTCTTTGCGCCGGCCTCGGTGGTCTAGCGGTTCTAGAAGCTCAGTCCGGAACCGCGCGACTGCTGCGGTCGCAGGTTCGAATCCTGCCTCGGGCATGGATGTGTGTGATGTCCTTAGGTTAGTTAGGTTTAAGTAGTTCTAAGTTCTAGGGGACTGATGACCACAGATGTTAAGTCCCATAGTGCTCAGAGCTATTTGAACCTTTTTTTGTTGTGGTCTTCAGTCCTGGTTTGATGCAGCTCTCCACGCTACTCTATTCTGTGCAAGCTCCTTCACCTCCCAGTACGTACTGCAGCCTGCATCCTTCTGAAACAGCTTAGTGTGTTCATCTCTTGTTCTCCCTCTACGATTTTTACCCTCCACGCTGCCCTCCAATACTAAATTGGTGATCCCTTGATGCCTCAGAACATGTCCTACTAACCGATTCCTTCTTCTAGTCAAGTTATGCCACAAATTTTTCTTTTCCCCAATTCTATTCAATACCTCCTCATTAGTTATGTGATCTACCCATCTAATCTTCAGCATTCTTCTATGGCACCACGTTTCGAAAGCTTCTATTCTCTTCTTGTCCAAACTATTTATCGTCCATGTTTCACTTCCATACATGGCTACACTCCATACAAATACTTTCAGAAAAGACTTTCTGACACTTAAATCTATACTCGATGTTAACAAATTTCTCTTCTTCAGAACCGCTTTCCTCGCCATTGCCAGTCTACATTTTATATCCTCTCCTACTTCGAACATCATCAGTTATTTTGGTCCCCAAACAGCAAAATTCCTTTACTACTTTAAGTGTCTCGTTTGCTAATCTAGTTCCCTCAGCATCAACCGACTTAATTCGACTACATTCCATTATCCTCGTTTTGCTTCTGTTGTTGTTCATCTTATATCCTCGTTTCAAGACACTATCTATTCCGTTCAACTGCTCTTCCAAGTCCTTTGCTGTCTCTGACAGAATTACAATGTCATCGGCGAACCTCAAAGTTTTTATTTCTTCTCCGTTATGATATACAGTGTCTAAACACTGCATCTACAAATATCGTTATTTGATATTTAGTATCCAAACTGTTCCAAAAAGACACGAATCACGCATTTGATTGATTACCAGTGTGCCGCAGCACTGAAACGGTATACTTCCGTAGCACACAATTTATATCGCTGAAGACGTCATCTACCGGAAGCGTGTACCTATTATCACAAATAGTAGTTAAAATGACGTGTTTCCGAGAGATCTTCAACTTGGAGATGGTTTAAAACCGCTAATATTCGCACCATATGCTCTATGAGAAAGTAAACCCAAGAACTACGTTGTTTAGCGCCATATAATATAGCAGCTCATACGTTCTGCTTGAAACGAAAAAATCGCTTCTCATTGACCACTTTTCTCTCTGCAGGAACGTGGAATTCCACGCTGTTTCGTCACCAGTTCCGTCCCGTGAGCGAACTGTCGAGTAACTTTTGAACACCTGTAATGAGGATTTTAACGCTGCCAGCTACGTGAGTGAATTAGCCTATATTGACTTTTGGGTTTTCAGGACTTTAAACGTATCTCGCGAGTCAAAGCTAGGTTGGAGACTTTTATTTAGACTAATGTGATAGTGTAACAGAGCACAAAATCAGCCCGAGTCCGACAATAGACGTTTCCGATTATATGCGCGGAGCAGTAGGTGCCACAGTTTGTGTCGCGTGCCGCACATCGCCAGAAGTGTGTGTGTGGTTCTGGCCGCGGGGACACGGAAGCTGGTAGGCGCAGGCGGAGCGAGTGTTTCACGTCCTCTAAACTGTTCTTACGGACTCGTGGCTACAGCCACGAATCTTTGTGACGTCCTTTGTGCACGCGAGGGGCACAGGACGGCAGTGGGAGTGGCGTAGCCGGACAGGCAGCCTACTTGTCGCGGCCCGCCGTGGACGCGCGCGCGCGCCGTAATGAGGGCACTTCTGCCCCGGCGGGCGCCGTAGTCCCCGCGGACGCAGTGCTGCGTCGGTGAGCGCACGGGCGGCTTGTTAGGCGGCCCGCATAACGAGCGCAGCGCGCCTACCGCGGCCTTCCGTTCCGCGCCGCTGCCCACCGGCACAGGCTGTGCTACAACTACAACTACAGCTGCAGCCGCAGGTACGGCAGGGGCGCAGGAACGCGGCAGCTCCGGGGACAAAGCGAAGCCATTACGCCGTTTCCCTGCGGGGCCGTACGCACTGCAGACGTCTCTCTGGCCTTGTCTTACCGCCGGAAGATTTACTTTCGAGCTGCCCGGAGGGCCGGCGCATTCCGCCCCACGTACGCCTCCACGAGCCAGCGCTCCAGCTCGGCCTACCAGTTGGCCGGCTACAGAATTATCCTGCCCCCCCACTGCTCGTGTGGTGTACAAAAGAATGTGCCAAGCGGGGTTTAAAAGAAACGCAAAGAAAACTCAGTGTGCTGGTTGGTTGAACTGTCCCTGCCTCTAGGCTTTACGCAACCCATAACTCCTTCGAATTCCACACGCAAGATTTCGTATCCCTTCGCTTGCTACGCGCTATTAGTGCTTAAGAAAAAGACGAACATGACATATTTGTAGGAAAGTTAATGTAGTTGTATAACGCTCCCCTGTTTCCCGGAATTTGGGAAAATACAAGTTAACAATGACCGTGAATTATGAATTTTTACCAGTGTCGGGATAAGGCATCCGAATCCGAAGTAAATAATGATTATTCCGCGGGAAACAGGAGACGTTGTAACTTGATCGATATCGAATGAGTAATTTCATTCAATAACGATCGGTAAATGAAACAAAGGAAATAATTTGAAAATAAATTTTGCTAGTGGAAATTTTGCCGAAAGAAATGATTAATTTGTAAAAGCAATTAAAAAATCGATCGCCAGCTCAACTGATGAGCGACAGTACTGTTAAATACGTGAATAATTGTGTCAAAAATGAAGTTTACCTGTTTGTAGCGCAGAAGGTGGAACGGGAACTTTTACGTGAGCGCTGAGTCAGGCTCAGTAGTCATATAAAATAATGTCATGACAATCTAACTACACTTAACTTTCAATAATTATTTTGATAATTATTTTGTTGATAATTTGTCAGCTAAGTGCAATGCTGACAACACATAATTATCTATCGAGATTTTGAATAATGAACTGATATTGCCAATAATTGATTAACTATGTTTTGAGTGATAGTAATTCATTAGTTGGGCGATTGTCAGGTGGAATAAGCTTTATAGTTTCATTCAATATCCATTGAAATAAATCTTAATAATCAAATTTATTACTTCAGTCTATTATCAAGTTACTACGGTTGGCATAAGCTTATTAGATGTAACAATGAACTACGATAACCAATCGTTCAAAACAGTCTGAAATTTACTCTTCACAGTCTGTGCAAATAATTTGATAACATATTTTCTCTTGATAACAGCGTGACACACTCGGTTCAATAAAGTAAGAATCGGAAGGAACCTACTTGGTGTTATTGTCAGGTGGAATGTAACTGCAGCACTTCGATTATAAAGTGCTTGTTATTAATTGTTCAACTTCAGAGAAAAGCACAGTCACTGGCAAGCCTTCTACAATTTTATCCTACGAAAATTACGTAGATCTTACTTCCCTCGTTGTCGGTGGATCGACGGAAGTCCACGGTGGAGAGACAATGTGGCAGCGGCCTTTTACTGTTGCGACTTGGGCCCACAGTGCGCTTCACATTTAAGCCCTCGTTTCTTCACCACTATGCCCATTAATCCATAATAAATTGCCGGGCCATGCTTCCAGATATGCCGACCATTACTTTCCCGTCGTACTCAGATCCACACACTGGCCGTTAGACGCAACACACCCAGGACCAGCAGCACTCGACTACGCCTCACACCGAGCACGGCGTCACTGCTAATACTGCCCGCCGGCACGACAAAACAATCTCTCTGACTTCAACGTTAACTAAATATGCCCTGACTTGTCAGTATTAAATATTACATATGCGCATCTTCACTCCCGACGTCCACGGCGAGGTACATCCTTGCAGCCACGACACCATGCATCGCGGTACAGATGGGCCCAACAACATGCCGAAAGGACCGCTCAGGACCGCTCACGTTCTCTCCACCGATGAGTGTCGCTTATGTCTTCAACAAGACAATCGTCGGATACGTGTTTGGACTTCAGTCCGGAACCACGCGGCTGCTACGGTCTCAGGTTCGAATCCTGCGTCGGGCATGGATGTGTGTGATCTCCTTAGGTTAGTTAGGGTTAAGTAGTTCTAAGCCTAGGGGGCTGATGACCTCAGATGTTAAGTCCGATAGTCCTTACAGCCCTTTGAACCATATGTGTTTCGAGGCAACGCGGTCATGCTGAACGCCTTAGACACACTGTCCAGCGAGTGCAGCAAGGTGGAGGTTCCCAATTGGTTTGGGGTGGCATTATGTGGGGCCGACGTACGCCGCTGGTGGTCACGGAAGGCGCCGTAATGGCTGTGCGATTCGTGAAAGCCATCCTACGACCGATAGTGCAACCATATCGGCAGCGTATTGGCGAGGCATTCGTCTTCATGCACGAATTTCCCGGCAGCAAGATGTTGAGGGGCGAGGAACGACCGTACTGTTTTCTCAAACGAAGAAAGAAAATTAATACAAGGGCAGTCACTGAAAACGAGACATATGTCAAAAAGTAAGCTCAAAAATGTCCAAATGTGTGTGAAATCTTATGGGACTTAACTGCTGAGATCATCACTCCCTAAGTTTACTCACTACTTAACTGAAATTATCCTAAGGACAAGCACACACCCATGCCCCAGGGAGGAATCGAACCTCCACTCCATGACTGCAGCGCCTTAGACCAAAAAAGTAAGTATACAGTTTGTTATTTCAAAAGTAACCGTTGCAACTGTTAATGCACTTTTCCCGCTGCGACAAGGCGGTTAATGGCTTCATAGAAAACTGTTCGCGGGTGGCTACGGAACCACGATGATAGCCAGGCGCGCCTCTCCTTTTCCAAAGGAAATCGACGGCCACGAATCTCTTCCTTCAGGGCTCTAAAAACATGGAAATCGCACGGGGACAGATCGGGACATGGGCACGAATAAACGCTTCCCAGCGACACTTTTGGAGCTTAGTCGAAAACAATCACCAGCAAAGTGCCCGCCCGTGTTTCCTAGACTTTTTCGGCTATTAACCGTTATGCCGATTACTTTTGAGATAGTAAACCGTTTACTTCATTTCTTCCGTCTACCTAGTTTTCATTTATACTTCTGCATCTGGTAACCCGCCTTGTTCATTTTCGAACAGGTTCGTGAGCCGTTCCTGGGTTGTAATCCAGCCAAGAGGAACCAATGGCGGATAGGAAAGATCTTCCTGTCATTTACGATCGACATTAATAAACGTCAGATAAAACTTCGAGGCTCAGAGACCGTGATCGATGTAACTTGCAGTGTGTAACGCATATAATTGCAGATATTCTTATAGAAGGTACCTTAATAAGTATACATATACACACGTATCACTGTGTTGGCTATTATTTGCTCTTTGTCAGACAGTCTCCTCAAACACGTCACATAATGTACAGCATGTTTTTTCTGCATGGTCATAAGTGCACCACTATTGGACTACACCTGTCAATATAGACGAACCGTAATTGTTCCACGCGTTCAGAATACAACACGTGACGTGCTGCACAGGGTAAAATAAACGTTATTGGCTTGCTCTCGCCACGTATACTCTGCAACACGCCCGGGAGTACCTACAAGTGGGAGAGGACCCTTAAACTGTTTTTTTTTCACTTCGGACGAGCGCACGCGTAACCGAACACGGCGCGGATGATTGTTGATGATACGGAAGCCGAACGATCGAACGAAAGTTGTTACGCTCGTCACGCATACACAGATATTTGGTACCAGTCCTCCTTGGCATAGAGTTACAGTTCACAGTTCTCAGTTGTACGAGCGTGCGCGTAGCCGTCGCGGCGCGGCTGATTGTTGATGACGCGGAAACGCGATGACCGAACGCACGTTCTCACGCTCGCTACAAGACACTGGCACTTGACTGCATTCTTTTGTGGTGACTAATTTCTACTGATTCACATCAGTTCATTCTGGGAGACCGAACACGGCGCGGATGGTTAACGCTGTGAGACACGCAACGAGAGGACACACAAATGCATTATTGGCGGCACTGCTCATTTTCAATTACATCATTACGCAGTTTCCTCTGAATCACTTCCACATTCCATTACTTTACTGTAATAGCACTTGTAGAAGCACTTCAACTTCCATTCTAACAACGCCTCTCACTTGCAGAGCTACCCACAACACAACATAGCAGTTCCGTGTCACGTGTTCGACTCACTACAGACGCGGCTGGCCGCAAAGATACTCACCAACCAATCCAGCAATAAGACAGTACGCTTACAGCTCGAAGGTACTAATCAACCACATATGTGTAATTATTGCTCTGAAAATGAAGTAAATACCTATGTGGTGGTGTCCAGCACACTGTCTGGAGTCACCAATAACAATATTTGCGGTTATATCCGCTGCACCTTGTGTATCAGCCACAACATGTATCGAAAAAGGCGTCTCAGCCAGAAAGGTTTGGCTGAAGTAAAGAGCAGCCGTGGAATCCTGCATTGTACGATATTAACTGAATTATTAATACGAGTAGCAACGGCATGGAATGTTGTATGTAACGTCGTGTGTTGTCCGGTGATGAAACATGTATCCCACATTCCCACTCCTGGCTCTGTTCAGTCCTGCCACGTTTGCGTCACTAGCAAGGGGGCTCGCATTTCGCTACGGATGTCGTAAGCAGTTGAGAGGCTAATCCTCTTCAGCCCTTTGTGACGTCAAAGCCACACACCGGTTTTGTTGTTATCTTCCGTCCGTCTCTGAATACGGAGCTTTGCGGCCCGTCAAACTTTATTAATTGATAACACCTTTATTCCTTGTCCGCGGTGGACGGGCGGAACGGGGTGCAGTCCCCCAGCGTGGTCGGCTCACCCGGTTGTGACGGCGGATGCACAGGGCCTAGGTAGGCCCCGCACGATCTCGGCGACGGCTCACTGATGTGGTCAGCATTGGCGGCGAGCGAGTCTGCCGCGATGTCTGCTAATCCTGGGTCGATGATTCACAGCGGCAGCAGAGAGGACCTGAGTTGGTACTGTCCCCTCACGTCTGCTGCTGGATGGGCCGCCCTTACTGCAACATCTCCTTCATAAAGATTAACATGTCGATCACCGAGCTGAGCGCTACGCAGCGACCCAGTACACATCTAACTGCAAGTCTAACTGCGAGTGTCTTGTTGCTGTCAAAGCTGGCGTATTTAAAGGAAGCACGAGCGACGTCCAGACGTCATGCTCGTTTGTAATGAACGCATTCGTTGCACTTATACTGCTGATTCATCTGTCGTACTCGCCCCTTAGCTGTTCTTGCGACAGAGTCACGAGTTGTTACGGCAGACTTACGCGAAGTTGCGAAATACTGTGCAGCTGACACTATACTTCTGTCTCGCACTCTACGAAAGTCTCCGTCTAACACAAACCCGCGTGCTAAGTAATTCTCTCTCACCTGTTTTATGTGACCAGGCCATTGCCCCTGCGTGACGACACATTCCGATGTATGTGCAATCCTCCTACCTGCCTCTGGCTCCCGGCATAGGCAACGAAACTTTGACAATATTCCACGTTTCCAACGCTTTACTATTCCGCGACACTAGAATAAGAACAAGATTAAGACCCCAAAAGGCTTAGCCTTTGTTGTGTCGTCAGTTGCGCATTGACCGCCTGCCGTACCAGAGACTCTCGAGCCTCCAATCGCCGAGCCGCTGCCCGCGCTCCAGCTGAATAGCGAGGATGCTTGTGGCTGCGCCTCGCCCGCCAGCTGGTAGGCCGCGGTCCCGGAGTTGCGGCGGCAGTCTGGCGGCCAGTAATTCGATTCCTGCGCCACAATAAGCCGGCGTTAGTCTGCGGCCCTAGCGGGCCTTTCGTCGGCGGCCGCGGCACTTAATCTCGACAAAATTACCGCCCGCAGCTGCGCGGCGAGGCAACTCTCTGGGATTTATGCGCCAACTTGGGGTGGGTGCACCTCGTGATTGGTGACTCCGGCAGCGGCACGCCACCTGCCCCGCTTCCTGTTCCGCTGGGCGGGCGCATCGGTACGTAGGGCTCACCAAAAGCGGACAGCAGTGGCGAGCCGGACGACGTCTGAGGTACGCAAACTTCCCCACATTACACTGAGCTGTCATCTTGTGTCCTCCTACAGTCACTCAACGACACCTTCCCGTACACCACAGCACCACCAGCAAACAGCCGCACATTGCTATCCACCCTATCAAAAAGATCATTTATGTAGACAGAAGACAACAGCGGACCTACCATACTTCCCTGGGGCACTCCAGATGATACCCTCACCTCCGATGAACACTCACCATCGAGGACAACGTACTGGGTTCTATTACTTAAATGGCAGCTAACCCTAAATGTAAATTAAGCAGATCAATAGGAAAAAGAATCCGGTAATGTTTGAATACTCCATTGGTACTGTAGCGCTTGACACAGTCACGTCGATTAAATATTTGGGCGTAACATTGCAGAGCGATATGAAGTGGCACAAGCATGTAATGGCAGTTGGGGGGATGGCGAATAGTCGTCTTCGGTTCACTGATAGAATTTTGGGAAGATGTGCTTCATCTGTGAAGGAGACCCCTTATAAAACACTAATACGACCTATTCTTGAGTACTGCTCGAGCGTTTGGTATCCCTATCAGGTCGGATTGACGGAGGACATAGAAGCAATTGAGAGGCAGGCTGCTAGAGTTGTTACTGGTAGGTTTGATCATCACGCAAGTGTTACGGAAATGCCTCAGGAACTCGGGTGGGAGTCTCTGGAGGAAAGGAGGCGTTCTTTTCGTGAATCGCTACTGAGCAAATTTAGAGAACCAGCATTTGAGGCTGACTGCAGTACAATTTTACTGCCGCCAACTTACATTTCGCGGAAAGACCACAAACATAAGATAAGAGAGATTAGGGCTCGTGCAGAGGCATATAGACAGTCACTTTCCCTCGTTCTGTTTGGGAGTGGAACAGGGAGAGAAGATGCTAGTTGTGGTACGAGGTACCCTCCGCCACACACCGTACGGCGGATTGCGGAGTATGTATGGATGTAGATGTAGAAACCTAACTAACCTAAGAACATCACACACATCCATGCCCGAGGCAGGATTCGAACCTGCGACCATAGCGGTTGCGCGGTTCCAAACAGTAGCGCCTAAAACTTCTCGGCCACTCCGGCCAGAGGAGACCAAGCCATTGGCTCCAACTTTCCATGAAGTTCTACAGACCAATCGCAAACAATTATGGCCGAATGACATGGCGCAATGTCAACCATAAAAGTTGCGTAATTGTTTGGCAACTTAAGTTGATGAACGCCTGCAAACGGTCTCCAAGTAGCCGAACATAACCACTTCGATTTGCGTCACACTCTAAACCTACCATCAGTTCTTACCAACAGAAAACGGGCACGGTTTTCCAGTCTAGGTACAAACAGATACCGTCACGAACCTAGGGGAGACGCTTCAGGCGATGTCGTGCTGTTAGCAAAGGAACTCACGTCGATCTTCTGTTGCCACTGCCGCACTTTGCCAACTAATACGTGCCCCACATTGATTTCTGCAGTTATTTCACACACTGTTGCTTGTCTGTTATCACTGACAACTCGTCACAAACGCCGCTTATCTCGATCGTTAAGTGAAGGCCGTCGGCAACTGAGTGAGAGGCAGTGCCTGAAATTTCGTCTCCTCGGCGCGCTCTTAACACTGCAGATGGCATTCGGGAGGACGACGGTTCAAACCCGCATCCGCCAATCCTGATTTTGGTTTTCCGTGATTTCCCTAAATCGTTTCAGGCAAATGTCGAGATGGTTCCTTTGACACGGACTACTGCCTCCCCCATCCTTTCCTTATCCGATGGGACTGACGACCTCACTGTTTGGTCCCCTCTCTCAAATCAACCAACTAACTTACGTATAGAACAGACAGAACATGAGTAGCGTATGGACGAGGGAGGAAATGTGCGTTTTAAAGAGATATTGTAGGAAGTTTAAGCCTGTCGATTTTCGTAAAGAAATTGTGTGATTTCCGGGCCAGACACAGCCGACAATTCCGCTAGAGAGCGCTTCACTCGCAAATCACGTTAACGAGCACGTCCCGTGTGACGTCGCTTGGCCTCGTGCCACTGATTTTAGCGTCCGTGTGCAGTTCGACGTCGACGTCAGCTGCCTTATGCCGCGTGAGGCCGGCTGTAGCACAGAATACGACGTAAGGATAAATAGATGATTGACAAAGGATAGTACACAGTAGTGAAAGTCAGCTGTCACTGGGGAACGACACGTAATGCAGTAAATGAAGCAGTTCTCTTACCTAGGAAGCATGATTACATAAGATGTCCGAAGAACGGGACATATCACAAGAATCACAAGAAGGAAAGCTTCTACACTAAAAGTGCTCTGCCGGTATCAGAGATTGTCCCGGGAATGTAGAAAAAATTGAAGGGTTCGTCTGTTCTACACGGAAGCGACGGGTGGAACACAGCGTACTTGCAAAAACAAACGTTGCAACTATTTTGTGCTATAAAAATATTAAGAGTTAGTGCTCACATTAGGTACTAAATTACGTTTTACCGAAAATATTCATGCAGAAGTTACCTCTGGGGCCGACCGTTACTAGACGAGGAGACAGGACGGCACTGCTGCTGCTAACGATTACGCGGATGGTTCCTTGCCACGACAAGGAGCATTAAAGAGAAAAAAATATACGGACAGATAAAGATTAGATTATATAACTGGTTATATGGAATATTGGGTGTAATAGTTTCGTGGGGACTAGAAGATTAACACTAGGAAGGAAAGGTGGAGGTCAGTGTCAAATCAGTCGAAAGACAACATACCTGTAGGAGGTGGTGCTCAATAATTCTTAAATATTTGAAAAATGTCATAGTACCGCTTTAGCTTCTTCTACAATACTTTATGCATACAACAATTTTCACTCGCCTGACCATCATCAGATCCTTAAAAATATTCACAGCATCACGTCAGCGGAAATATAAAATCGTTATTGTACCTTGAATAATACAGTGTTATCATATCGTAATATAGAGTGCATCGTCATTCTGTAGAAAACTGTGCTAGACTTTTTTTTGAATTAATGGTTCGCGTGACCTTCACCGAAGAACGTATTTTTCGTTATTCAGAAAAAAACAATGAAATTGTCCCTGTAACTACAATTCAGCGCTGACCGGAAAATGGATTCCTACCGGAGAACAAATATCCGCTGTAGACAGCAGCGGCTCGGCCCAGGATTACGGGCAGAAACAATTCCGGCAAACGGATTCCGAGCTCTGCCCTTCAATTTTTTTAATTTACCCTTTTAATGTTTTGCGAGGCTCTCGCAACGAGTATTGAAATTGCAGGGATTTGTTCTGTAAGCGCACTTAAGAAGGTGCTTCACTCGGTAATGGTGACCGGATTGCTTTAAAATGTAAATAAATTCGGCCGTTGTTTAGACTGCAGGCTGGATGGAGGCGGTTTAATTGCTCTGCGGAGTGGCCCCTGCCACCCCGAACCTCCCCCCCCCCCCACCCCCTCTCTTCCCCTCATCTGCCTGTAAGTCGAGCGGCTTCGACACGATTCTTGTAACGGAATGCTGCCGGGGCGTTAGATTCCAGGTCCAGAAAACTAGTTGCTGCTGTTACATACTATCACTTCAATAAACTGTTGCCATTTGTAAATATGCACTTCTAGAAATCAACGCCTTTTCATGAAATTTGACCAAATGAACTCGAAAACGAGGAAAAATCGGATAAGATCATTAAAAGCGTTGTCAAACGAGAGACATTATTGAAAGATTCGTTGTGAATTAAGCAAAAGAAAATAGAAATACAAAATAAAAAGAGCTGCTTACAGAATTATGGAGATTACTCTCACTGAAACTGAAATAGTTATTCTCCTTCAAAACAAAGGCCTGCATTCCCGCCTATTAACTCGGGTATCCTTTAGTATGACAAATTCCAAAATATAAACAAACTCTTCTGTCATCACGCAGCTGGCATATTCATATACAAGGTGGACCATTTTAATCCGTAATGGGGAATATATGGGAATAAAGAAGAAATACAGCAAAATGTTTCAGATAGAAGTTGTAGGTGGCAAAGAGGGTCACACATTGCTATTAACTGCCGTGACCTTGAACGTGATTTTCAAGGTGATTTGGAGTTTAAAGTGATTTTTGAATGGAAACACAAATGTTTCATTTAAGATTTGAAAAGAGCGGAAATTTTACGAGTAAAATGATACGGTAATGACAACGTTCAGTGAAGGTCAAATGAACAAATATGTTTTTGGTTCTACTACGAAAAAAAAGTGAGAAGCTGTGGTACGTTCCTATGGGACCAAACTGCTGAGGTTATCGCTCCCTAGGCCCACACTGGACTGGAATACTCTTTTTCAAATTCTAAAGGTGGCAGGGGTAAAATACAGGGAGCGAAAGGCTATTTACAATTTGTATAGAAACCAGATGGCAGTCATAAGAGTCGAGGGGCATGAAAGGGAAGCAGTGGTTGGGAAAGGAGTGAGACAGGGTTGTAGCCTCTCCCCGATGTTATTCAATCTGTATATTGAGCAAGCAGTAAAGGAAACAAAAGAAAAATTTGGAGTAGGTATTAAAATTCATGGAGACGAAGTAAAAACTTTGAGGTTCGCCGATGACATTGTAATTCTGTCAGAGACGGCAAATGACTTGGAAGAGCAGTTGAACGGAATGGACAGTGTCTTGAAAGGAGGATATAAGATGAACATCAACAAAAGCAAAACGAGGATAATGGAATGTAGTCAAATTAAATCGGGTGATGCTGAGGGAATTCGATTAGGAAATGAGACACTTATAGTAGTAAAGGAGTTTTGCTATTTGGGAAGAAAAATAACTGATGATGGTCGATGTAGAGAGGATATAAAGTGTAGACTGGCAATGGCAAGGAAAGCGTTTCTGAAGAAGAGAAATTTGTTAACATCGAATATAGATTTATGTATCAGGAAGTCGTTTCTGAAAGTATTTGTTTGGAGTGTAGTCATGTATGGAAGTGAAACATGGACGATAAATAGTTTGGACAAGAAGAGAATAGAAGCTTTCGAAATGTGGTGCTACAGAAGAATACTGAAGATAAGGTGGATAGATCACGTAACTAATGAGGAAGTATTGAATAGGATTGCGGAGAAGAGAAGTTTGTGGCACAACTTGACTAGAAGAAGGGATCGGTTGGTAGGACATGTTTTGAGGCATCAAGGGATCACAAATTTAGCATTGGAGGGCAGCGTGGAGGGTAAAAATCGTAGAGGGAGACCGAGAGATGAGTACACTAAGCAGATTCAGAAGGATGTAGGTTGCAGTAGGTACTGGGAGATGAAGCAGCTTGCACAGGATAGAGTAGCATGGAGAGCTGCATCAAACCAGTCTCAGGACTGAAGACAACAACAACAACAGGCCCACACAGTACTTAATCTAACTTAGTCTGTCTTACGCTAAGGACAACACACACACCGATGTCCGAGGGAGGGCTCGAAACTCCGTCGGGGGAACCGCGCGAACCGTGACAAGGTGCCTCACACCACGCTGCTACCCCGCGCGGCGGTTATAGTAGGCATTAACTGGGAATAGAGAGGGGATACAGCAAAATACTATATTCGGTAGAAGTTCGAAGGGGCACGAGGGGTCACGTATCATTACCGTTCCAATAGCCATGATCCTAAAGATAACTGTCGAGTTTTGTATCATGAAAACCCCTATTAGTGATGTCGGATTTGGAAAGAACGAACATTCATTTCAACATCAGGTTTTAATTAATGTGTATTGGCAGAAATAAATACATAAAAAAGTATAAATGTTATTGCGCCGTTTTCAAGACAGAACAAACAAAAAAACAGCAAAAAAAGTAAAGCCGCTCGATTTGAGACGACATGTCACGGATAGTGCAGCCCCTCCCGCGGGATGTTCGAGTCCTCGTTCGGGCATGGGTGTTCGTGGTGTTCTTAGCGTAAGTTAGTTTAAGTAATGTCTAAGTCTAGTGACCAATGACCTAAGCAGTTTGGTTCCTTAGGAACTCACACACAGTTGAACAGTGGAAAAAGTAAAACGTAGGTCACTGATTTACAAGTGGCTGAGTGAGTCCCCTCACCCCTCATTCCTCGGGATGTCCCTTCCAGTTTGTCTCTAACATTTTGTTTTGCTATATCACTCCTCTGTTCAAAGTTAATCCCTACTTGTTTGACCTTCACTGAACCAGTCTTGACCTTGAATAATGCATCATTTTATATGTAAAATTTGCCACTCTTTCCAAACCTTGAATCAAATATTAGGGTTATAGAAAAGAACATTTTGATCTCCAAAGCATGATGAAATTCACGTATAATTCACGGCCATTAGTAGCAATACGTGTTCCGCTTTGCCACATACATCTTAAACATATTGCTGCTGTATTTCGTCTCCATCCCGACGGATTACCCATTATGGATTAAAATGCTCCACCCTGTATAGTGCACAGTTTTTTTTCTTTTTTTTTACGAAAGTACAATGTTCTTCTTTTGCACTTGCATATATTGCAGGGAAGGTTCCCATAGTCAGTGGGTGCTTTATGTTTTTCTGTCGAATAACCGGTATAACATTCTGGGGTTGAGTTTCTATTACTCATCTTAACAAAACAGGTAGGATGTTTTACAATTGCCATTACAGGCTTGTAGCGGTTGTAGAGTGGACTTACTAGAAAAGATTTTGAAGAGAAACTCATGTCTAGAATTGTACCCTTTGGATGTGGAATGAATTTGAAGATCGGCTCACGTTCAAATCTCCAACTTTACGTACCCACGCAACGGGAACGATGAGCTCTGGCCTGCGTGCCCTACAAGAGATTTTGGCGGGGACGATGTTTCCAGTAATCGTCGTCGGGTTCTGTTCAACGTGGCAAAAAAAACGTTCTGAAAAATAAAAAGCGCGCCGCGTCCGCGGAACACAATGGTCAACCGTCCAGTGCTCGAGACGGTGTAATCAAAAATGGTTCAAATGGCTCTGAGCACTATGGGACTTAACATCTTAGGCCATCAGTCCCCTAGAACGTAGAACTAACTTAAGGACATCACACACAGCCATGCCCGAGGCAGGATTCGAACCTGCGACCGTATAAGGCCCGCGGTTCCGGACTGCAGCGCCTAGAACCGCTCGGTCACCGCGGCCGGCACGGTGTAATCCTGACAGCTCGAAGCACTGCTGCCAGCATCCAGTTGCGAAGCACTAATGGATGCGGTCGGAAACAACACCCGTCTGAAGAGAGGGACAATAATGAGGTATTGCTACGGAGGAGTATACGAAATCGCGTTACGTTTAAGTAGGCGCGCGAAGATGCTGGCCGCTCCCAGCCCACTGTGCGGGTATCTGGCAGTGATCAACTAAAGCCGACTCAACAATGTTTGCGAACGTACAAGATTCTCGCAGTCGTTGTTGTAGTGAGGCGGGAGTGGTATGTGAGGTCGTTGTCACAATACGGCCTGATGACGGCGCGCTCTTGTCAAGTTGTTTGCGTACCGTGATTGCGGTATTTGAAAGCGATTGAATCTTCCAACTTTATTTACCAAGGACCCTCTTAAACACCTAGAAGCATGTAACAAGATTGTCGGACACACTGTGTAGGTCAAAAACTTCTGACACTATTGTGTCATACATGCCGCAAGTACGAGAATCATATTCGCATTTCCGAATATCGCTGAACTTTAGTTGCTCTGTGAACTGCTGTCAATCAAAATGTCTGCCGGTTAGGACTCGAATCCGCTTCCAGGACTGACACAAATTTCCATATATCGGCGCTTTCGTCTACATCCTACACTAGCACAGATACTGTAAATCCATTATAGTGAAAGACACTGGATTAAAGTCGAAGCATGGAGCACTAAATTGCAGTGGCTGCGTTTTTCTAACGTATAACTACAGTGACCTTCAGGCATGTATGCATACGTCTCTTTCTGTACGGGGTTCACAGTATCTGCGGGAGTATAAGATGTAGACGAATGCAGTGCGTTGTGAAAGTTTAAGTCGGTCCGGGGATGGTAGAGGCGGACAGGTCACCACTGGCGTCAACAGGAAGATCCGGGTTCGAGTGCCGTCGCGGCACGGCCGAAGTTTAACCATATTCGCAAGTGCGAATATGATTCATGTACCAGGTGATCAAACAGTCAGTGTAAATTTGAAAACTTAATAAACCACGGAATAATGTAGAGAGAGAGCTAAAAATTGACACACATGCTTGGAATGATATGGGGTTTTATTAGAACAAAAAAAAAGTATTCCTAGAGGCGTGAAAGCACTCTTGCGCGCGTCGTTTGGCGATGATAGAGTGCTCAGCCGCCACTTCCGTCATGCTTGGCCTTCCAGGTCCCCAGACCTTATTGGCTTTGGGGTTACCTGAAGTCGCAAGTGTATCGTGATCGACCGACATCTCTAGGGATGCTGAAAGACAACATCTGACGCCAATGCCTCACCTTAACTCCGGACATGCTTTACAGTGCTGTTCACAACATTGTTCCTCGACTACAGCTATTGTTGAGGAATGATGGTGGACATATTCAGCGTTTCCTGTAAAGAACATCATCTTTGCTTTGTCTTAGTTATGCTAATTGTTGCCATTCTGATCAGATGAAGCACCATCTGTCGGACATTTTTTGAACGTTTCAATTTTTTTGGTTCTAATAAAACCGCATGTCATTCCAAGCATGTGTCTCTATCTACATTATTCCTTGATTTACTCAGTTTTCAAATTTATACTGACTTTTTGATCATCCGGTATTTCATATGGCTGCCGATCGCTGCAGTGTCCGGGCCTTCAGACGTGCTTGCATGTATGTCTGAGCGACATTGCAGAAGTACATTAGGAGAATACAGGCACTGTAGTTTAGTGCTGTAGCAGGTGGTCGCTCGTCATCTCTGCATGTTTTAAGAAACATGACCGGGATAAAGATTACACGTCGCCTTTATGCAGTCTTCCATGGGTTAGTGGCCGGCCTTGTGGCCGAGCGGTTCTAGGCGCTTCAGCCCGGAACCGCGCTGCTGCTACGGTCGCAGGCTAGAATCCTGCCTCGGGTATGGATGTGTGTGATGTCCTTATGTTGGTTAGGTTTAAGTAGTTCTAAGTCTAGTGAACTGATGACCTCAGATGTTAAGTCCCACAGTGCTCAGAGCCATTTGAACCATTCGTGTTAGTGCCAAACATAATTAATTTTCAGTGTAACGTAAGAAATATGGCAGCTTATACCTAGGCGTACCTATGGGCCATAATACGGTGGTTCTTGCGCCGGTTTACGGACTCGGGGGTGACAAGTCTGATCTTGATCGATAATAACCATCTTGCGGATTAACGACGAGGTCTGGGTAACCGCCCAGTCTGGACGCGGTTTTTACGCAGTGTCCCACATCCATCTAGGTGAATACGTGGCTGATACACATGTTTCGCTTCAGATACAAGTTATGAATATGTTTGGACACGTTCTGACAATTGCTAGTCGGATGAATTCTAGATGCAGGCAGACGGGTAAACTGATTCCGTCCTGCGGGGTGAATGATGTACGATGACCTTAGATGTTAGTCACTTCCAGACCTTATCAGCAGCAGCTGCAGCGGTGCCCACTTTCGGGCAGTCTTTTATTAACTCCGCCCCCCACCCCCTCCGATACAGAACTTTTGTGCCCCAGCTGTCTGCGTTAAGTATAATCCCCTGCGGAGTAAACGTTTTTTTAAATGTTTGCTGATCATTTAACGCAAGCGGAACATGGGTGTCAGGGCGGTATTCGACTTGTCGGCTGTGGGAAGTCACAAACAGGCTGGCCGGCACTTGGATCCTCGTCGTTAATCCGCCGGGCGGATTCGATCAGCGGCTGGCGCGCCTCCCCGAATCGTACAAGTGGCGTCCTAGCGCGCGCGCCTATCCGGTCGGGTATATTCATGTATCTGATTTGTACAAATCTTACGAATGTAATTACTTCAATCCCAAAACTAGCTCACTGGAACATGTGCGTGGAAAAATAAAAATGTGTTTTTTCGACGCAGAATCCACTTCATAATAAATTTTAATGGTCTTTATCGCAAAATACTGTAATTATAATTAATATAACTTTTTTAAACTGTGACCAGTGCCATTAAAATTTATAATAAATAAGAAATCTTACTGTTTTAAACATGGAGCTCCTCAGCAACCCTATATAAGTTTCAACATAGGAATCACACAAACAAACGATTGAAAAGAACTGCTTGGTACACTGAAGTAGGTTTCGACACCTCTAAGGAAGTCTTCATCATAATGAAATTTTGAGAATCCGTAAAATTGCTTTGCGAGAATCAATGGTCAGAGTTAAAACAGAGATGCTCAAGTCAAAAAATAATATAAAACACGTTGCAGCCTTTGGTACATTATCCTTAGCTATGAAGAACATCAAAATTTCATTCTGCTGAAGACATCCTTAGAGGTGTCCAAACCTAGGTCAATATACCAAATAGTTATTTGCAACCAACTGGCTGTGTCATTCCTGTGTTGGTAAATAAGAAAGACCGATATGATTCTCACACCTCGTGAAAAAAGAATTCCTTTCAAAACAGCTCCAAACCCAATATCTGTCAAATTTAAGCATTCGCCTCTATCTAACTTTTCTACAAACACCACGAGCCTACTATACTGTGACTGGTTAAAGTGAGCTGGCCTAATGACTATATACGAGTAAAACACACAAACATTGTAACATCGTCAGGGAAAGGTATAGTAATACAATAAGGTATATAAAATAAATCAAAGCTATCACATGAAATATCGCATGTTTAGTTACTACAAAGACTAGTAGTAACTGGTGAAACAGACAAGGTACTTACAAAGCATTTTAATATCCAGTGACAATTCAGGTAAAATTTTCTGTGAAACATCGTTTAGCTGCAGACTAATTCGTCACTACAAATAGCATTTTCTTAAAATATATCACGTCCGGAACAAAATGTTCGTTACACCTACAACATAACAGTCATTATCGATAGCACAAGGTTCTACCATCTTGATAGATCACCGCAGCTTCCCTCTCGTATCATCGCTATAATAACGTCCATTTAATCTGTACGGAACCAGTTTTTGCTCTAGTTAGAGCTTCAACTAAATGTGGAAGTGGACTGGCAGCGAATGTTTGTGCAGTTCGCGAACTTTAGGGGAGTCGTTCTGTGACGCCTGTAAATTAGAGAAATCTTTCATGAATGCGCACACGCGAAGGTTGAACCCATTTTTTTTATGTGATCTACAATCCGAAGATTGATTTATGTATCTCCACACGCTATTCACCTACATCAATTTGACCCTGTTTACAGTATTCCTATCTTGGACTCCCTCAACAATTCGTATCTCGTCCTTCCCCACTTTCCACTTTATGGTTTCTCTATGCCACGGGATGTGTCCTATCAACCGATCCCTTGTTTTAATTAAGCAGCGGCATAAATTGCTCTTTTCTCCATTTATATTCAGTACCTCCTCATTATTTACTCGATCTATCGATCTATTTGTTAGCGCCCTGCTGTTGTTCCACATTTCTAAAGCTTCTAACCGCTTCTTCTTTGCTTTAACGTCCACGTTCGCACTTCTGTGAAAGGTTTCAGTCCAACCAAACACCTTCAGAAATGATTTCATATCATTTACACTGAGGCGACGAAACTCTTGGGTTAGCGACATGCACATATGCAGACGGCGTAGTATCGCGTACACAAGGTATAAAATGAAATGCACTGTCAGAGCCGTCATTTGTCTTCAAGTGAATCATGTGAAAATGTTTCCCACGTGATTAGTAATTATGGTCACACAAAGGGAACTAACAGACTTTGAACGTGGAAGAGTAGCTGGAGATAGACTATGGGACATTCCATTTCGGAAACTGGTAGGGAATACAATATTCCGAGATTCACATTGTCAAGTGTGTGCGGAGAACACCAAATTTCAGTCATTACCACTCATCACAGACAACGCAGTGGCCAAGAGCCTTCGCTTAACGACCGACAGCAGCGGAGTTTGCGTAGAATAGTGCTAGCACACAAGCGACACTGCGTGAAATAACCACAGAAATCAAAGTGGGACGTACGACGAACGTATCCATTTGGACAGTGCGGCGAAATGTGGCGTTCATCGGCTATGGCAGTAGACGATCGATGCGAGTGTCTTTGCTAACAGCACGACATCAGCCGCAACGCGTTTCCTGGGTCGCGGCCATGTCGGTTGGACCCTAAACGATTGGAGAACCATGGTGACTCCGTAACGATGTCCGCAGCTCGTGGTCTCGCTTCCCGCGCTCGGGTTCCCGGGTTCGATTCCCGGCGGGGTCAGGGGTTTTCTCTGCTTTGTAATGTCTGGGTGTTGTGTGTCTTTCATCATCATTGACTCGGAAGTCGCCGAAGTAGCCTCAACTAAAAAGAACTTGCAATACGGCGGCCGAACTTCCCCTCCCGGCCAACAATGTCATACGATCATTTCATTTGATTTCCATAACGATGTGGGCTGTGTTTAAATGGAATTGACTCCGTCCTTTGATCCAATATAACCGTTCATTGACTGGAAATGGTAGTGTTTGGCAACTTGGACACCATCTGCAGACTTTCATGGACTCCATGTTCCAAAACAACAATGTCACGTCACCGGACCGCAATTATTGGCGACTGGCTTGAATCTGATCCTCGACAATTCGAGCGAATAATCTGACCGCCCAGATCTACCGACGTGTATCTCGTCGAACATTTATGGTACATAATTGAGAAGTCCGTTCGTGCACAACACCCTGCACCGGCAACACTTTTGCAATTATGGACGGCTATAGAGACAGTATGGCTCAATATTTTTGCAGGTGACTTCCAACGACTTGTTGAGTCCATGCTATATGGAGTCGCTGCACTAGCAAAAGCATCCGACACGGTATTAACGGTATTAGGAGGTATCCTGTGACTTTTGTGACGTCAGTGGAAACTTGGAAGGTCACAACCGCGCTCATTAAGGGGTTAAATAGTGTTGAGACGTTTCAGCAGCTACATCAGATACCTTTATCAGTAGCGAAGACAAGTGTATCCTGCCTGTATCTCGTCTGTAGTTCTCGTATGCAGAAATACGTCATCACGCGTGCTTGGTGGAGTGTTAATATTGCGAGTCGGCGAAGGGGAGCTTATCGTAAAGCCTCCAACACAGTAATTCCATGGTTCTTTCCGTACCTGCAAGACAGAGAACAGTGCTTATGAGACCAATGTCGATTGCATAGTTACAATTAGTCAATCATCATCATCATCATCATCATCATTTAAGACTGATTATGCCTTTCAGCGTTCAGTCTGGAGCATAGCCCCCTTATAAAATTCCTTCATGTTCCCCTATTCAGTGCTAACATTAGTACCTATTACTTCAAAATCATTCTTAACCGAATCCAGGTACCTTCTCCTTGGTCTGCCCCGACTCCTCTTACCCTCTACTGCCGAACCCATGAGTCTCTTGGGTAACCTTGCTTCTCCCATGCGTGTAACATGACCCCACCATCTAAGCCTGTTCATCCTCACTGCTACACCTATAGAGTTCATTCCCAGTTTTTCTTTGATTTCCTCATTGTGGACACCCTCCTGCCATTGTTCCCATCTACTAGTGCGTGCAATCATCCTAGCTACTTTCATATCCGTAACCTCAACCTTGTTGATAAGGTAACCTGAATCCACCCAGCTTTCGCTCCCATACAACAAAGTTGGTCGAAAAATTGAACGGTGCACAGATTACTTAGTCTTGGTACTGACTTCCTTCTTGCAGAAGAGAATAGATCGTAGCTGAGCGCTCACTGCATTAGCTTTGCTACACCTCGCTTCCAGTTCTTTCACTATGTTGCCATCCTGTGAGAATATGCATCCTAAGTACTTGAAACCGTCGACCTGTTCTAACGTTGTTCCCCCTATTTGGCACTCAATCCGTTTATATTTCTTTTCCACTGACATTACTTTCGTTTTGGAAATGCTAATCTTCACACCATAGTCCTTACATTTCTGATCTAGCTCTGAAATATCACTTTGCAAACTTTCAATCGAATCTGCCATCACAACTAAGTCATCCGCATATGGCTGCTTATTTTGTGTTCACATATCTTGATCTCACCCAGCCAGTCTATTGTTTTCAGCATATGATCCATAAATAATATGAACAACAGTGGAGACAGGTTGCAGCCTTGTCTTACTCGTGAAACTACTCTGAACCATGAACTCAGTTTACCGTCAACTCTAACTGCTGCCACACTATCCATGTAAAGGCCTTTAATTGCTTGCAGTCGTTTGCCGCCTATTCCATAATCTCGGAGAACAGACAATAACTTCCTCCTAGGAACACGATCATTTGCTTCTTCTAGATCTATAAAGCATAGATACAATACCCTGTTCCACTCAAAGCACTTCTCCATAATTTGCCGTAAGCTAAAGATCTGGTCCTGACAACTGACAACTGACAACTGATTTTCATCCAATTGGTCCTCAACTAATACTCGCACTTTCCTTTCAACAATACCTGAGAAGATTTTACCCACAACGCTGATTAAAGAGATACGTCTGTAGTTGTTACAATCTTTTCTGTTTCCATGTTTAAAGATTGGTGTGATTGCTGCTTTTGTCCAGTCTGATGGAACTTGTCCCGACTCGCAGGCCATTTCAGTTATCCTGTGTAGCCATTTAAGAGCTGACATTCCACTGTATTTGATGAGTTCCGACTTAATTTCATCCACCCCAGCTGCTTTATTGCACTGCAATCTTTTGACCATTTTCTCCACTTCCTCAAATGTGATCCTATTTACATCATCATTCCTATCCCATTCTACGTCGAAATCTGAAACATTACTGATCGTATTTTCACCTACATTGAGCAACTCTTCAAAATATTCGCTCCATCTGCCAAGGCATCCACAGGATTCACCAGCAGTTTTCCTGACCTGTCCAAAATACTTGTCATTTCCTTCTTACCTCCCTTACGAAGACTGCTAATTACACTCCAGAATGGTTTTCCAGCGGCTTGACCCATAGTCTCCAACCTGTTTCCAAAGTCTTCCCAAGATTTCTTCTTGGATGCTGCAGTTATCATGGTGTGGGTTCCTGTAGTCATGTCCTAGTTCATGAACCACGGGCAACGTATGAGTGGCCAAGTAAGTGGTCCCGACAGCAGGATTCCTGTTACTTTGGAATAAGGCTGGGCATCTCGGACATATTCTGAGTCGTGGTCACCTTTGTGCTCATACGGCAAAGACTACCAAATCCACCGGTTAGTCCCTCAACCGTTAGGGGTAAAACCCAATGGGACTCGGGGCAAGTAAGGCTAGCAACAAGCTTCCCTGGTACTTCAAATATGATGCTGGCAACAATCAGAACAATTAGTCAATGTTTAAAACAATCAGACGAGGCTGTATGTTGGACGCATTCTGTTACCTCTGAAGCAATTAAAAGTAGCTACACCTGGTTAGAATTTTGATCTTTCTCCTGGCGATGCACACATGGAAATTAGGACTAGTACTAGCTCTCTTGTTCAAAAGACACCTCATGAAATATCTTGAGGCATCTGCAGATGGTTCAAGGTGAATGAATTTATATTAAATTATGGCAAATCTCATTACATACAATTCAGTAATCCTTATACACTCCTGGAAATGGAAAAAAGAACACATTGATACCGGTGTCAGACCCACCACAAATCGAGAGTGCTGTACAAGCAATGATCGCACGCACGGCACAGCGGACACACCAGGAACCGCGGTGTTGACCGTCGAATGGCGCTAGCTGCGCAGCATTTGTGCACCGCCGCCGTCAGTGTCAGCCAGTTTGCCGTGGCATGCGGAGCTCCATCGCAGTCTTTAACACTGGTAGCATGCCGCGACAGCGTGGACGTGAACCGTATGTGCAGTTGACGGACTTTGAGCGAGGGCGTATAGTGGGCATGCGGGAGGCCGGGTGGGCGTACTGCCGAATTGCTCAATTGTGGGGCGTGAGGTCTCCACAGTACATCGATGTTGTCGCCAGTGGTCGGCGGAAGGTGCACGTGCCCGTCGACCTGGGACTGGACCGCAGCGACGCATGGATGCACGCCAAGACTGTAGGATCCTACGCAGTGGCGTAGGGGACCGCACCGCCACTTCCCAGCAAATTAGGGACACTGTTGCTCCTGGGGTATCGGCGAGGACCATTCGCAACCGTCTCCATGAAGCTGGGCTACGGTCCCGCACACCGTTAGGCCGTCTTCCGCTCACGCCACAACATCGTGCAGCCAGTCTCCAGTGGTGTCGCGACAGGCGTGAATGGAGGGACGAATGGAGACGTGTCGTCTTCAGCGATGAGAGTCGCTTCTGCCTTGATGCCAATGATGGTCGTATGCGTGTTTGGCGCCGTGCAGGTGAGCGCCACAATCAGGACTGCATACGACCGAGGCACACAGGGCCAACACCCGGCATCATGGTGTGGGGAGCGATCTCCTACACTGGCCGTACACCTCTTGTGATCGTCGAGGGGACACTGAATAGTGCACGGTACATCCAAACCGTCATCGAACCCATCGTTCTACCATTCCTAGACCGGCAGGGGAACTTGCTGTTCCAACAGGAAATGCACGTCCGCATGTATCCCGTGCCACCCAACGAGCTCTAGAAGGTGTAAGTCAACTACCCTGGCCAGCAAGATCTCCGGATCTGTCCCCCATTGAGCATGTTTGGGACTGGATGAAGCGTCGTCTCACGCGGTCTGCACGTCCAGCGCGGACGCTGGTCCAACTGAGGCGCCAGGTGGAAATGGTATGGCAGCCGTTCCACAGGACTACATCCATCATCTCTACGATCGTCTCCATGGGAGAATAGCAGCCTGCATTGCTGCGAAAGGTGGATATACACTGTACTAGTGCCGACATTGTGCATGCTCTATTGCCTGTGTCTATGTGCCTGTGGTTCTGTCAGTGTGATCATGTGATGTATCTGATCCCAGGAATGTGTCAATAAAGTTTCCCCTTCCTGGGACAATGAATTCACGGTGTTCTTATTTCAATTCCCACCCCACAAGCTGTGCGAAAGTTTCCTCACCTAATGAAATACAAAATGCTTCAAATGGCTCTGAGCACTATGGGACTTAACTGCTGTGGTCATCAGTCCCCTGGAACTTAGAACTACTTCAACGTAACTAACCTAAGGACATCACACACATACATGCCCGAAGCAGGATTCGAACCTGCGACCGTAGCGGTCGCGCGGTTCCAGACTGTAGCGCCTAGAATCACTCGGCCACTCCGGCCGGCAAGTGTTGTAAACTGCAAGTCAATCACGACTTTAAATGGTAAATCCACGCCCTAATTAATGGAGCCTCTTAGTTCAGCTACATTTGCTGGGGAATGATATAGCAGTAAGTGATTTACGAATGAAGAAACTAATTTTTACCGCACATATCCATTCACTAATCGCGACAGATATTGCTAGGGGCCATGCCTTATTCTCTCTACGGCTCAACTTACTTATGGCAAAATTACTAGAAAATGAGAAAAAGAATGAACAGTTACTGGCAAATTTCTCAATGGCACAAACCATTTTTATTGCATGGGATATGCTGATTTTAATACAATTCTCTTGAATAATAGACAAGAAGCAATTCGTTTTTAGAGATATTACAGCGTCAAAAATACATCTTTTCGCTTTTTGGCTGACTAACTACTGCCTGTCGGCGATTGGGAACATTCTGTGTAAAGCTTCCACTGTTGTAGCTGCATTACGGCACGTACAGTTATGTTTGAAATGTCAGAAACGTAATATGATGCTACAGAACGGACTACGCTATTTTATGCGATCCGACGTTGGATCGATAGCCGGTGTTCGCATGCGGGTAGCCGTTAAGCGCTGACGTCAGCTCTCTCAAACAGTAATCCCCTACCGCTGTTGGCCAATTGAGAAACAAAAGCCTGCGCCACGCTATTCAGTAAACGCTCAAGAGGCCGCAGTTGGCTGTACCGCTAAATCTTGTTCGGAATTAGTGGCTACCCGTCTCTACAGCTGGCGGGCCGACTGCGCAGAACGAAAACTGCACCCCTCTGTACATGGCGGCTCCTGCTGCGGCGCCCGTCTCGGTCAGTCAAGTGTTTCTGCGGCCGCGACAGGGTCTGACATTCGCTACGTGCCTGGTGATATCATCTTTTGGATAATGTAGCTCTTCTTTATTTCCCTGACTGCTAAGAAAAATCACTAAGCTAAGAAAAAAATGCGTCGTTTCATTAGATCGTTTTATCCAAACATGTTTCAGCACTTTCATTCTTGCATGACACTGTCAGTTATTTATTTTGGTTATTTACTACCTAACATACGTGCTAAAGCTGACATTTTTTATGCTGTTGTCGTGCTTTCTTTTTTTGTGACATATCGGAAACCCTAATATCTTTTACAACTGCCGTTTTTCACTGTTACACACGCATTTAATACATTTTATCAGAAGCCTTATTTTTCTGCGGGATTGTATCTGGAAGAAGTAGATTTCAGGTATTTTCTGTCGCCGTCTTAACTGCGGTTTCCTTAATCATTTCAAACAAATTCTGGGATTTATCTCTTGACAACGCGAAGACCAGAATGAATTTTCTCTCTGCAGTGGAATGTGTGGAAGTGATTTGAAACTACCTGGCAGAGTGAAATTGTCTTTAGGATCGGGTCGCGAACCTGGGGCCTTTGCGTTTTTCGGGCAAGTACTGTACCGACAGAGCTATCCAAACACAACTCACGACCCGTCCTCGCAGCTCTGCTTTCGCCAGTACCATTCTTCTACCTTGCATACTTCACATAAGTTCTCTTGCATTCTCAGTCGATAGAGCACATGTTCGCGAAAGCTGAGTCCCAGGTTCAAGTCCCGCTCTGGAACACAGCTTTAACCTACCAAGAACAGAGTTCCGCTCTACCAGAAATTTCGGTACACAGCATGAACGACGTAGTAAATGGCAGGACTGCCGGTAGTGTCGGTAGAACTGATAGGGAAAGAAATAAATGTGTAAGAGAGAAAATGGGAACCGACGACTTATCTTTGTTTTTTGTTTGGTTGGTTGTTTGTTTTGCACATAATTAGAATCGCTCATCGCTCAGTGTTAATTCATTGCGCATTTTATATCCGTTCAGAATATAAATTGCATTATAGGTGTAATAAAAATTAGTTGACTGCGTAAGTTCCGTGGTTTTATGTAAGCAAAGCATCTATTTCTGAAATAGGTACAGCTAACTCAGACATAAAATTATTATTGTTATTTTGTACTCAGTAGAACGTTCTTCATCATGACCAAATGCAAGAATTTCCTATTGTTGTTGATAAATGAGAATGTTGTTTGTGAATAACAGAAACATGATTTATGTAAGTTTGACGAAGTGTTGAAGCGATGTTTGATATATTTTGGTTATGAGTTTTTTTATTTTACTTTTTTGTTGAGGATATTGTTTTTTTTTCTAGCGCTATATGATGAAACTGTTTCTGTTGTTTGTTTAGGCTACAACATTCCCCTGTTTCACGTTACAAATCAAGAGTTTTCGAATAAAACCGTAGTTATATTTTGACAGATTCAGTTTTGCTATAAATACTGTTTATTCGTAAGTTCAGAAGAGAGAATAACTATGTAGAACAAAAATACTTCGTAGGTTACCTGGCCCTCCATATGTCCTAACTCAGTTTCTAGACGATTCGCCGCTTCCTGTTATTAGAGGAATGTAGCAAGACTCTGTAAAGAATGCGATCGCTCTGAGGTAACGCCTGATAGGTACGCAACACATCCGACATACAGGAACGCATACACGGCCGTAGCTGACGAAAGCTGCTACAAAAACTACCGTTGTCTACAAATGGTTCAAATGAATCTGAGCACTATGGGACTTAACATCTATGGTCATCAGTCCCCTAGAACTTAGAACTACTTGAACCTAACTAACCCAAGGACATCACACATATCCATGCCCTAGGCAGGATTCGAACCTGCGACTGTAGGTATGTATTGATTCTGTGTGCCTGCTACCACAAGCAACATTCAGGTACATGGGAAATACCCAACCTTCAACGTCTGAAACTGAATAAAAATCATATTAAAATTTGATTGATTCGCTAACATCTAAACATGAACTGCATACAAATGTGGTTTGTAACGATAAAGTACATTGATGAATCATGGAAAGGATATGTCCGTATTGTAGACTCATTTTTATTCTGTTTTATTTAGCCTTTAGATCTCGCGTACTTGCCTTGTTAGTGACGGATTTTTTAAATATTATCTTCCTGTTGAAAGCGTGGTCAGACTGAGCAACTCGCCAGTATTCTGGCTGTATTAATTTTGTGCTTACTGTGCATTATTATTCGCACAAATTTATGGAACAAAAGCAAGTCTCGATGAATCTCTAGGGGAGCCTTTCGCTTAAAACTGTAAAGTGAATCGAAAACTTAAGTTCTGTAAATGTTGGAGTGTTTTCAGCAGCACGATGTTCATAAATGATAAAGCCACCTCTCTGTTTATGGTTGACATTAGCCCATGGAAGAGAAACTGCAAGACAGACACACGAATAGTTTACTTCGTACACTGCCGTCCACAAACCACGTCAAAGAGCTCCCTTTATTTTCCCCAAAGTGATTCTCAACAGGGATAAAAACGACGCAGCGGGTACACGCGAAAACATTTACCGTTGAAAGTGATTTTAAGCTGAATAAACAACAATGTGGTTCTCACTGAGTGTACTCAACGTTTGTGGTCGCGAAGCCTGTTGCAAATGCGGGCTTTTAGCGTGGTCTTTTGAGCGTGGCGTAATTTCATGTGGGATGTACGAGCATCTGCTGTGGAGTCGGCTGGCATGTACAGAAAAATCGGCCCGCGCTAGAGCTGAGTGTGTGGACCTGTGAGTGCGTTTAGCGACTGGTGTAATCATCTCCGGAGGAACTTCAGTCTGACGAGAGCGCTAAATTAACCTGCAACGATTTAAGTTATAAACACCGCGGAAGTCTAGTCGCGGGGAAAGAAGGTGGCTGGCTCATATTGCTTCCCAAGGACGGTTAGATCACGTACGAATGAGGTCGTTTCGAAAATCTTCGTTCTCTCAGCTCTTGAGTAATGTTCATCACTAAATTTCTGACACTGTTTTAAATTTAAAAAAACTTTTTTAATATTATTCATCTTCATTCTTGATACTACGCATTTATATCAAAATGCTCGCCCTGGCGACGAATATATTTCTCCGAACGAGAGACCGGTTTGTCGATATCGTCATTGTAGGATGTTTGACAGAGCCACGACTCACCTCTGTTTGCACCGCTTCATCACTGTCAAAGGGAAGCCCTCGAAGGTGTTCTTTACGTTTGGAAACAGATGAAAATCAGATGCGGCCACCTCGGGACTGTATGGAAGAAGATCGAACGCGGTGAACCAAAGGCGTCCGATTCTTGCAGATCTCCCAGCGACCGTGTGTGTCTGGTATTGTTACGCTAAAGGAGAGGGTTCTTTGATGTGTAGACGAACTCTTCTGCGGTTAGAAACTATATTACAGCGCGCTGTTTCTCACGCAGTAACGCAGTTACGTTGCACACCGAAATGTTACACTCTAGAGTTACTCAGAGTCCTCCAGCGGAAGAGCGTTGCAACTTTCGTCAGCGAAGTGCGACAATGGACCGAGTAATGTGCACGTCATGTGACATTATTTTTCAGGATGCCCTCGTATATTTTCTCCATGATATAGGCGGTAAAATGAAGTAAGTCACCATCAATTGTAATTATATGAGTAGGGTACCTATTCGAAATGAGACTCATACTTTTCTTGACCTTTACAATAATTATATTAAAGTGGAGGGCGGGGAGGCGGGGCGTGGCGGTAGAACAAAAAATTTATTAACTTACCCCACTTCTCAAGTGTACCCTTTTTCTTCATCAATCCTCTGACTCGTTTGTTGCGGCCTCCCACGAATTCCTCTCTCGTGCCAACCTCTTCATCTCAGAGTAGCACTCGCATTCCAAGTCTCCAGTTACCTGCTGCATGTATTCCTTTCTCGGTCTTCCTCTACGGTTTTTACCCTCTGCAGCTCCCTCTAGCACCACAGAAGTTAGTCTCTCAGATTTTAGCAGATGTCTTGCATGCTTCTTGTCCGTATAACCTCCACCCAGCACCGGGTCGAGAATATTTTTCCATACACGTGACGCATCATTTGGTGCCCCTACTCCCGCTTCTCCCTTCCCCCTCCCCTAGTCACCCCTCCCCCTTTTCTATTGTTCACGTTCATCCGGGCCAGTTGTTCGTATTAATTGTTGTACACACTGTACAAAATCTGGGATATTATACATGTAAACCTCACGTATAAGGCAGCCCTGGCGCCTCTCTTAGATTGTGTTGCATATGCCTTAAACCGACTCTGCCTCCACCCACATTAATTCACAGCAACTATCCATTTCAGTTTCACTACAAGACAAACTACTGTTCTAACAGCAAGAAACGCACCACAAAGAACTGAATTTAATCTCCAGAATGAGATTTTCACTCTGCAGCGGAGTGTGTGCCGATATGAAACTTCCTGGCAGATTACAACTGTGTGCCGGACCGAGACTCGAACTCGGGACCTTTGCCTTTCGCAGGCAACTGAATTTAATCTGTTATTTCTGAACAATTTTGAGTCCTTAGTAATAGCCAAGCGAGGTGGCGCATTAGTTAGCACACTGGACTCGATCCGGGAGGACGACGATTCAAGCCTGCGTCCGTTCACCCTGATTTAGATTTTCCCTAATTTTCCTAAATCGCTTCAGGCAAATGCCGGGATGTTTCGTTTAAAAAGGCACGGCCGACTTCCTCCCCCATCCTCCTCTCATCCGACGGGACCGATGACTTTGCCAGTTGGTCCTCTCCGACAAATCAACTAGGCAACCTGAGTAAAAACTTTGGCTTAAGCCATCTTTCAGTACCTACAGCGATCTGAGCATCAGTGCTTTCTATTACCACTTGGAGCTCTGGTTCTTCACCAACACAGCTACGACAGTTTACATCTGCGTTGTCGGTTGTTGCCAGGTCTACCCTCGTCCTGCGTTTTCCCTGCACCCTTTGAGGCTGAAGCCGTGTTCGTATATCCCCAAGACCCCCAACCTAAAAGTAGGCATGACAGCAGGCATGGAACGAATTGAGAGACGCGCTGCGACGATCGTAACAGGTCGGTACAGCCCAAACGAAAGCGTGACAGAAATGCTCTGCGAACTTAATGGGGATCCTCGGAAGAAAGTCGGCGCACTCGTAGTTCCCGCGAAACCCTGTTAGGTAAACTGAGAGAGAAAGAGCGCGCCAACATTATGCTGCCACCAGGTATACCTCGCGTAGGCGTCATGAGAGAAACGTAATCGAGATTACGGCGCCTACAGAAGCATATAGGCAGTCATTTTTCCCTCGTTTCGTTCGCGCATGTAATGGACAATAGAATATCTTTTAGTCTACTCGGGTTTACTGCCGAATCCTGAAGTCGGTGTGATTCGATATTTCGGTAAACCATCTGCCCGCTGTCTCGAGGAGAGACACTGCTGATGCTGAGTCCCCTTGAAATGCCAAAAGACTGGAAACCGTAGTCTTATACACTGAAGCGACAAAGAAACTTGTATAGGCATGCGTATTCAAATACAGAAATATGTAAACAGGCAGAATACGGCACTGCAGTCGGCAACGCCAATATAAGACAACAAATGTTTGGTGCAGTTGTTAGATCGATTACTACTGCTGCAATGGCGGGTTATCAAGATTTAAGTGAGTTTGAACGTAGTGTTACAGCCGGCACACGAGCGATGGAACACAGCATCTCCGAGGTAGCGATGAAGTGGGGATTTTCCCGTTCGACCGTTTCACGACTGTACCGTATCAAGAATTCGGGAAAACATCAAATCACCGATATCGCTGCTGCCGGAGAAATATCCTGCAAGATCGGGACCAACGACGACTGAAGAGGATCGTTCAACGTGACAATAGTGCAACCCTTCCGCAAATTGCTGCAGATTTCAATGGTGGGTTATCAAAAAGGTTCAGCGTGCGAACCATTCAAGAAACATAACCGATATGGGCTTTCGGAGCTGAAGGCCCACTCGTGTACCCTTGATGACTGCACGACACAAAGCTTTACACCTCCCCTGCGCCCATCGGCATCGACCTGGGACTGTTGATGACTGCCAACATGTTACCTGGTCGGACGAATCTCGTTTCAAACTGTATCGGACGTGGACGGGTATGGAGACAACCTCATGAATCCATGGACCCTGGACGTGTGCAGGGGACTGTTCAAGCTGTTTGAGACTCTGCAATGATGTGGGGTGTCTGCATTTGGAGCGATATGGGACGCTTGATACGTGTAGATACGACTCTGACCGGAGACACGTACGTTGGCCTCCTCTCTGATCACCTGCATCCATTCATGTCCATTGTGAAGTCCGACGGACTTGGGCAATTCCAGCAGGACAGCGCGACACCCGACACGTCCAGAATTACTGCGGAGTGGCTCCAGGAACACTTTTCTAAGTTTAAACGTCTTCACTGGCCACCAAGCTCCCCAGATGCGGACATTATTGATTATATCTGGGATGCTTTGCATAATGCTGTTCGGAAAAGATCTCCACCCCCCTCGTACTCTTACGGATTTATGGACAGACCTGCAGCATTCATGGAGTAAGTTCCCTGCAGCACTGCTTCAGACATTAGTCGTGTCCATGCCACGTCGTGTTGCGGCACTTCTGCCCGTCGCAGGGGATCTACATGATATTAGTCAGGCGTACCAGTTTCTTTCGCTATTCTACATCGTACATGGCGCATGCGCTGTCTCAAAACTTGGCCTGTGGCGCCGTCCGTAGTACACACCGGCGCCAGTGTTGTGTGGCAGTCAAAGACTATCCTAGCCATAGGAGCTGGCACACTTGGTGTCAGTGTTTAAAGAGAACGGATACGCGGAGAAGCTGGTTCATCTGCCTGTGGAGTTAGCACCATTACCGGAGCTGCTTGGAGAGGAGTGTAGGTAGATCTGTGGCTTTTGTTCCTTGTGGTGGAAGTATGTCCTTTAAGACTGGAAGATTTCTAAGGAGTTTCGACGTTTGAAGAATATCACGACAATTGCGACATAAAGTCGCGTAGGAAGCAGGCGACCTTGTGACCTTTATATCTTCGTGCAGCAAGGTGGTTAAGCCCTTAACGTAACATATTTCTAGCAATAAAGTTATATTTCTGAAGCACAACCTTTTGATTATTGAGCACTCTAGCCTTTACACGGAGGTGAAAAAAGTCACGTGATGCCTGTTAATATCGTGTTGGACATCTTTTTGCCCGGCGTATTGCAGTATCTCGATGTCCCCTGCAGCAGTACTGAGCCACTCTGCCTCTATAGCTGCCCATAGTCGCGGAAGTTTTGCCGTTGCAGGCTGTTGTGCACGAACTGGCTTCTCTATTACGTCCCATAAATGTTCGAAGGGGTTCATGTGGGGTGATGTGGCTAACCAAATCGAACTGTCCAGAATTTTCTTTAAGTGGTCGAGAACAACTGTGGTCCGGTAACATGACATCGTTGTTTGGGAACATGACGTCTACGAATGGCTGCAAATGGTCTCCGAGTTGCCGAAAATAACGATTTACAGACAATGATGGGTCCAAAGGTCCTCGAACATTCCATGTAAACACAGCCCACAAAATTGCAGCGAAATGCAGGAAGATCTGCAGCGGATAGGCACTTGGTGCAGGGAGTGGCAACTGACCCTCAACATAGGCAAATGTAATGTATTGCGAATACATAGAAAGAAGGATCCTTTATTGTATGATTATATGATGGCGGAGCAAACACTGGTAGCAGTTACGTCTGTAAAATATCTGGGAGTATGCGTGCGGAACGATTTGAAGTGGAATGATCATATAAAATTAATTGTTGGTAAGGCGGGTGCCTGGTTGAAATTCATTGAGAGAGTCCTTAGAAAGTGTAGACCATCAACAAAGGAGGTGGCTTACAAAACACTCGTTCGACCTATATTTGAGTATTCCTCATCAGTGTGGGATCCGTACCAGGTCGGGTGGACAGAGAAGATGCAAATAAGAGCGACGCGTTTCGTCATAGGGTTACTTGGTAGGCGTGATGGCGTTACGGAGATGTTTAGCAAACTGAAGTGGAAGACTCTGCAAGAGAGGCGCTCTGCATCGCGGTGTAGCTTGCTGTCCAGGTTTCGAGAGGGTGCGTTTCTGGATGAGGTGTCGAAAATATTGCTTCCTCCTGCTTATACCTCCCGAGGAGAATGTAAAGTTAGAGAGATTCGAGCGCACACGGAGGCTTTCCGGCAGTCGTTCTTCCCGCGAACCGTACGCGACTGGAACAGGAAAGGGAGGTAATGACAGCGGCACGTAAAGTGCCCTCCGCCACACACCATTGGATGGCTTTCGGAGTATAAATGTAGGTGTAGATGTAGAATTATGCAACCCCCACCAGCTTGCACAGTACCACGTTCGCAACTTTGATCCACTGCTTCGTGGTGACTACGCCACACTCGAACCGTGCGATCAGCGGAAATTGGTTCACAGTTTTCCATTCGTCTGGGTTCCAACCGAATGATGACGAGCCTAAGAGAGGCGCGGCAGGCTCGCGCCAGTCATCTGCTGCTGTAGCCCATTAACCCCGAATTTCGCCGCTCTGTCCTAACGGATACGTTGCTCCACCGTACGTTGCACATTGTTTCCTTCATTACTTAAACGAGGAACACTGCACGGAATTTAACGAGAACCTGATAGTTGCCGCTACGGCCGGTTTTTGGGACAGTGTTTATTAGCAGTCAGTTGAAATTATTTGCAGACATTTGATTACTACAGACCTGGGTTCTCCTCCTAGCGGGACGTGAAGTCCTGTATTATCCTGCATCAAAGCACAACGGACTTCGATGCGCCCCGAGTGGTTGAGAGGTAACCTTCCATTGGATACGTTGTCGGGGTCGGTGCCTACTACGGTAGTCGCACAAGCCCAGCCTTGGGGGCAGCGCTGGTGATGGATGGCGCATGCGCCGTGGACGGTGCGGGGACTTGCATAGGACGACGGTTGCCACCGTTGGCATTAGTTTCCAGCTGGACTTAGCAACATCAGCGCCTCTCTTGAAGTTAGCCGACAGTGGATAGCTCAAATATCGAGGATGTAGGATGTGCTAGCAAACACGAGGAGACTACCGAGAACTATTAAGCGGGGAAAGCGTAAGTAGGCATGCAAATAGGTAGTATTTTTGCGATGTAACCAGTGCCAATATACGTTGATTTCTTTAAAGTCAGTACCTCCATTTGACTGTTGTTTATGTGCAGTGTTACATTTACACTTACACGGTCATGATTTCGGCTTCAAAGTGCCATTATAAAGTGTTTTAAGTGTTATATAGTGCCTAAGATGGCATACTCTCGTATCTAAAATACACTGTTAAACACACTGTCTGAGGGCATGGTTCTAATGGTTCTAATGGCTCTGAGCACTATGGGACTCAACTGCTGTGGTCATCAGTCCCCTAGAAGTTAGAACTACTTAAACCTAACCTAACTAACCTAAGGACATCACACACATGCCCGAGGCAGGATTCGAACCTGCGACCGTAGCAGTCGCACTGTTCCGGATTGCGCGCCTAGAACCGAGAGACCACCGCGGCCGGCCCTGAGGGCATGTGTCTAACAGTGCATTTTAAATACACAAGTATGCCATCTGAGGCACCACATAACACTTAAAACACTTTGTAATGGCACTTTGAAGCCCAAATCATGATCGTGTAAGTGTAAATATAACACTACAAATAAACAACAGTCTAATGGCAGTACTGAATTTAAAAAAAAATAAATTATGACTGGGGCCCCGTATTATGAAAAAATTATTAAACATACATTGACTTGCGAAATGTTTATACAGATGTAGCTGTAGAATGCGCGAGATAAATGAAAATCGTTACCGTAGGTGAAGTACTGTAGTAAGGGCCGGCATCAAGTTATTTATAACATTTTTCTGTTACGGAGCTTGGGATAAAAATCTGCTAGTATGGAGCAGCCACTGGGGAACCCCTGCTAGAGACAGAGTGAGCACGTATCTTGCATCTGTGAACTCAGCTAGGTTCAGGGACGGCGCAGACTGCGAGGTGATGATTGGCTTTCGTGCTTTATCTTTCTCGTTCTCCTCCCCCACCCCGGCTGCAGGAATGAAGCGACGAATCCAACTGGAGCGAGCGGCGACGGCCCACCCGCGAGAGGAATGGCCAGCACGTGGGGGACCTGACCCGCGCACGCCCACACCCTCCGAGCGTCGAACTTCCGCGGGGTTTGCGCGCCGAGCTGCACTGCGCGCCCCGAGCTACGGCCCAAGTCTCGGGAAGCAATTTTCCCCCGCCGAGAAGGCGGGCGATTATCCATTCAGTTTGCCGACGTGAGTGACTGCTGCAGGTTCAAAGTCAGCCCGGTCGCCGGAATTACTGCGACAGCGACTTTACTTCAGCACTAACAACTGGCACGGGGCAAGTTACTACGTCGCTGATAAAGAACGAATTCAGGAAGGAAATAACAAGGGATGGTGTGTGTGCTGTCACTTTATACTAAAGAAGGAAGTAATAAGGGATGGTGTGTGTGCTGCCATTTTATACTAAAGGAAGTGAAGAACGCCTCATTGCGAAAAAGAAACAAAAAAATGCCAGTTTTTCGGCAGCAAACTAACTGCTCACCTGTTTGTTACCAGGTCATGTAGCCAGGCAGTATGGTCTCACTTTAATAACAATTGACCGTGCTGCTAGAAGGATCACGATACGCTGTACATTTAATTTTTCCGTGTCCTAACGTTACATTTACTCTGAATGACTGATAACAATGTTCAGAGTCGTACATTCGGTATTTCCATTGTGCGAAGACAGGGTTTGGACAAAAGTCGGACTATAAAGTCTGCTTCGTCACTACTTTGGCTGCTGCTATCCTAAAGTTTAGTTATAGGAATCATCTTTTTTCACCCTTTACCGTCTAGCGAATATTCTTGTGGTCATGGAGTTGGATTTTCCAGACAATTCGGCTCTCTACGTGCTGCTCGTCGGGATAAATACTCACATATACTCTACTTGAAATAAGCGTGCACGACCTTTGACACCTTTAAATCACTTGTCTCTCGCTCTCTCCTCTTTTCCAACTAACTGCTAGACATGTGTTCTAAATGATAACGAAAGGGAGGTCGGTATCTCGAAGCTCTAAACTGAAATAAAGTATCTCGGCCTCATGTGGATTGTACTCGATGCAGCAGTGAATACGACACCAGTTCCGTTTAGCATATTCACTCTTCACCCCTGTCATCAATGAAAGTTGTCGATCTTCATCACCAATGTCAGTGACAGCTCTGATACGTGTTCACCCGCAACATCAATGACAGTTTCAGTGTTCAATGTGCACCTTTGACCTCACTGACATTGCTCATAGTCGATATTCATCTCAATGATAGTTCTATGGTCAATTTTACCTTCGACACCGGTGACTACTTATATGTTCGATGGTCACCCCTGATATTTATGATAGTTCCAATGTTTGACGTTCAGATACATCACTGTGCCAGAATGAGATTTCCACTGTGCAGCGGAGTGTTTATAGAACCTCTCCGACGAACCTTGCAGAACTTTCAGGAGTGCTAGTTCTGCAAGGTTCGCAGGCTTCTGTAAAGTTTGAAAGGTTGGAGACGAGGTACTGGCAGAAGTAAAGCTGTGAGGTCGGGGCGTGAGTCGTGCTTGGGTAGCTTTGTAGAGCACTTGCCCGCGAAAGGCAAATGTCTCGAGTTCGAGTCTCGGTCCGGCACACAGTTTAAATCTGCCAGGAAGTTTCAACATCACTGTGAGCTGCCATAGCCATTGTCGATCTCTGACATCAATGAGAGCTCCAGTATTCGGAGTGCAGCTCTTATGTCAGTAACAGTTTCTGTATTGGGTGTTCACTGCTACGGTGGCAGGTTCGAATCCTGCTTCGGGCATGGATGTGTGTGATGTCCTTAGGTTAGTTAGGTTTAAGTAGTTCTAAGTTCTAGGGGACTGATGACCACAGATGTTAAGTCCCATAGTACTCAGAGCCATTTTTGTATTGGGTGTTCACTTCCGATATCAATGTCAGTCCCCATAGTCTGTGCTGATCTGCCACTTAAATGAGAGTTTCAGTAGTCGATATTTATCTCCAACGTCAGCGATAGCTCTGCTCCAGCCTTCACCTGCGACGTCAGAGATAGTTCCAGTCTTCAATGTTTGCCTTGACATTCAATGCGAGTTTCCATAGTCTATGTTCAGCTTCAACACGAAAGAAGTTGGAGTTTTCGATGTTCATTTCTGGCATCAGTGACAGTTACAGTATTTTATGTTCACCTCCGACACTAGTGCCAGTACACATAGTTGGTATACACCTGCCACATCATTGATTGTTAGACTTGTTGATGTTCACCTCTGGCATCAGTGACAGTTGCAGTGTTGCGTGTCACTGACGGATGTTCGCCTGAGTGAGGAGACGCTTGGCGCGGTGTCGCAGGCGCTGGTGTACCGGGACGGCGGGAACCTGGTGTCCGGCTCGCTGGACGCGCTGGTGCAGCACGTCGTCCCCACGGCCGACTACTACCCGGACAGGGCCTACCTGTTCGCCTTCCTGCTCAGCTCGCGGCTCTTCATCAAGCCGCACGAGCTGCTCGGCGAGGTGTGCGCCATCTGCGAGCAGCAGCAGAAGCTCGGCGAGAAGCACCCGGCGCACAAGGTGAGGCCGGCCTGCCGCTGCGTCTTACACACTCACGCTGCGCCTCATAACCGAAACAGGAAAACTCGCCGTATCCATGTAACACTGCCGCCTGCCACTATTATACCACAACCACAAATTATTTTTATTAAAGCAATTACAGTATAAAGAACAGAGCGGTGTTACTCTCTGAAAGGAATTAAGTTGTTAACGGAAGTGAAAGTTACAATCGCGTAAATATTTCAACTGTAACAAACAATAGTTTACCTATCTGCAGTGTCCAATTGATAATAACAACGGTCGACAGCCTAATTAGGCATAAGAATGAGTAACATTCTTGTTCAAGGAACTGAAAATAAGTAACTTCAATGTGCCATCACAGCCTATACGAGAGTGCAATGAACTCTGGCACCCGCATACGTTCACGTTAAGGTTGGAGCTGACAGAGCAGAACAAACTATTTGCATTTAATTTAATTGATAACGAAACACACTATTACCTCGAGGACTTAGCCAAACTGAATGATCTCAATAATGTTACTATTAATATTCACTGTAGATTCGTAAATTGGACATACGCTCAATTTTAATTTTTAAACATATTCCTATCTGACATGAAATATGGATAATATTCACAGCAAAAATAATTATTGTGCACATGTTAATTCTCGCACTAGTAAACACCTTTCTACTTGGAATGAAAATTAAATGGAGTTCACTAACAAATTACTCCTCACTGTCTTTTGAATAAAGAAGTTACTGTTTTCATAGATAGTGGTCGTTCTATTAATCGTTATCTAGCATGAGCACAACAGACAAACTGGGGTTCCTGTGACACCATTTATATTCACTTCTAATACACAAGAGGAACCCAATATTGTACAGAACGTGACAGGAATAGTAAGAGTAATTGAAACTCTCTATAATTAAGTAACTTTTGAGCATTTGGACTACTTTCAATGGAGGGCCTTAATCTTGACCACTGTAGTAGAGCAAAATAAATGCACTTTCATTACATTAGTGAAACAAGCACTTGGCAAGCATGAACATATAACTCTCAACAGTTGCAGTTCAGAACTTTTACTGCTGTGAAACACAAAATTGAGATATTTGTAAGAGCCTTTCAACAAATAATATTAATTTTAGCACACTCTGTTGCCATATTAATTGTAATGTGCTTTCAATAAAGCACACTCGATAAGCAGTTTAGCATGGGAGGGAACCTAATTGGATATGTGACTGAGGATAAATCACGGTAGGTACAAGAGTTCACTTAAAATTTACCTTATATTTGAGTGAGCTATGACATCCTATGAGCTGATCCTTCAGTGTAAATTACTATAGTGCTCCATTACAGTGGTTGCGCTACGTGCTGGCGATTGCATGTTGGTAGGTGGATTTGCAGGTAGTATTGCCGGACTCAGTCATTTTTTGGTGGCGATGATAGATATCAATTCCAACATAATTCTAGCTAGTTACTGCATCCATCTGAGGCTTTGGCACATTGGAAAACGGCACAAAAAGCACCTATCGGCACCAGCAAAATTCACAACCTTTTCGTGAGCTGTTGGTGATCCCCGAATGACTGTTTGTCCCACCTTTCTATCCATGCCAACCACATTTTGCGCGCGCTACACAGTTCCGTTCCCGAGGGGAACCACCCCACCTTTTACACACAAAATAACTAAGGACGCTAAGTCAAGGTCAGCAGTTTACATAACAGCAATCAAAAATATTAAATGAAACAGAACATTTCCACATATTGACATTTCTACAAAAAATATTTTAAAAACATTATGCAACCTGAAAGATAACCAAAGAGATTATGCGAGAAAGACAAAACATATCATTAGCTCATATTGTGCATATTACAGAGATTTCACTTCCGGCAATCTAAAAGACATCAAAGTTTTCAACTGAGAAAAGATTATACATGTATTATACAGTATTAAATTAATAATAATTACAAAAGCTCAACGTCATAATCTTGAATAAACAAAAGGCAGGATAAATCAGTACAGTATTAGAGCTATGGTGTTACATCCTCACGTTGTACTCTGGAGCTACACTCGTAGGGGCACACTTTGACTTTCAGGTTCCGTCTAGCAAACGCTGTAAGTGCCCTTATATTTATCTCCATGTTAATGAAAATACATATCTGTACTAGGTAGCGTTATCCACACATGAAAGGCGGAAGCTTGTTCGTGAAATTACTTCTTTACTAGACGAAATGTTGCTAATGTAGACTCACTATCAGGTTGCGTCTAATGATTAACTGATGACAAGGTCACTGAACAAAAAAGTTAGTCTCCCTTAGAGAACTCATTACAAGCATCATTTAATACCGTGCTGAACATCTCCCGCTTCTCCCGGTGCTGCGGCGCTGTGGACTTAGTTTTGGCAGACAACCACTTTCGGTAACTTCGCGAACAATGGTCCGCCAAACTCTACGCTCTGGCTCACCCTCACCTCCCTAGGCTTATGTAGCCCCCTTTCAACATGCTTTAGCCAATAAATGGCCTTTCTCTAAAATTAATCCTAATCATTCCATAACGCCCACCGCCTGCCCATACTCCCGTCCTGTACACAGCCACATATCCTTCTACCTCACTGAACTTCTCTGTGGTCGCCTTTTTGTACCTGTGAGTAATGGCCTCTTGTGAGGTGACCGACTCTAGATGTCCACTGCAAGAAATTCTTGTCGCAGTGTTTTCTCGCTGACAGGTTAGGACGCTACTTTATTCATTGTCTGCAGCAATTCTTTTCTGATTAGAAAGGCGATTTTGATTCCGAAGCCGCAAAGCAGTCTTCGGTTCCTGCTCCCTCCGTTGTTCATCTCTCAAATGAACCGCTGGCTACGAAGACAACATTTTGGCACAAACGATTAAAGGCAGGCCAGCTTAGGGAATTGACGGGAAGCACAGGCGGCTGTTTTCTGTGGTGAGTGTACTGGGAAGTTTGTACAACGCCACTACTGATGTGTGTGCCGGAGGGGCGGCTGTTTAGAGCGATACCTGGAAGGTGCGGCTAACTGTTGCGAATAAAAACTTTTGATTTTCTTTGTGGTTATCATTTCGCGACCGATCGGACCTTACTTTCCGAACAGCACTCGGTCTTCGTAATAATAAAAGTTGCGGTCGCGAGCTATATTTGTTATACTAATAGGAATTCCGTGAAAATGTTAAAATACAAGAACGCCGTCGCGAGACACTCGTTTCGCAGACGTGCTGCACTCGCGCTCTCTCTCTCGTCCGGCCGGCCGCCGGCTCTCTCTCTCGTCCGGCCGGCCGCCGGCTGATCGTCGGCGCGCCAGCCCCGGGCTACACGGCCGCCAGCGAGGTACACGTGTTGTGCGGTCAGCGGAACGCCCCTGCGCGCAGGTTAATGCTGCCGCCGCCCGCCGCCTCGGTCGCCGTTAGTCGCACCAACTGCCCCGCGGACCGCACACTGCACTTCGTCAGAAAGTGTGCCTTAGGTCTCTTACGTTTTTCTTTTGACGCTGGCTACCCGTGGACGAAGCAAACTGACCTTTTTCTTTTTTCCACTACTACGTACAGGGTGACAATTATTGAACTATACGAGAAAAACGTAAATTAGTTACAAACTACAGCGTGCACACACTTTATTCAACATGTAAACATCACTAAAGATACTCGGATTTAGGTTATGACGTGTTCGATATACCTGCCATCATTGGCGATGATGTTGCGCAGACGAATAGCGAAATTCTGCATGACCAGCTGAAGTTTCGGAAATCGATGCTGTCGATGACCTCCTGAATGCCTGTTTTCAGCTGAGCAATGGTTTTGGGGTTATTGCTGCACACCTCGTCTTTAATGTAGCTCTACAAAAAGGAGGCGAATGTGTTCAGATCCGGAGAATATGGCGGCCCAATCTACGCCCCCCTGGGTACCCCACAGCCAGAAAGCGGTCCAGTAAGTGCTCCTCCAGGACACCAAACACTCTCCTGCTTCGATGGTGTCGAGCTCCGTCTTGCACGAACCACATCTGGTCGACATTAGAGTCACTTTGGATAATGGGGATGAAATCATCTTCCAAAATCTTCACGTACCGCTCGGTAGCCACCGTGCCATCAAGGAATATCGCACCGATTATTCTGTGACAGAACACTGGTCACCACACAGTCATCGGAGAGAGTGGAGAGATTTCTCGATCACGAAATGCGGATTTTCAGTTCCCAAAATGCGCCAATTTTGCTTAGTGACGAGCCCATCCAAATGAAAGTGGACATCTTGGTTAAACCAAACCATACGCGCACACTAATTCCTATCATGCCGCCAATCTGAAGTTCCATGTAGTTCAATAATTGTCACCCTGCAGTTTCTGTTGTAGAGCTTTTTCCAATTGTGTGGCCGGCCGAAGTGCCCGAGCGGTTCTAGGCGCTTGAGTCTGGAACCGCGCGACCGCTACTGTCGCAGGTTCGAATCCTGCCTCGGGCATAGATGTGTGTGATGTACTTAGGTTAGTTAGGTTTAAGTAGTTCTAAGTTCTACGGGACTGATGATCTCAGATGTTGAGTCCCATCGTGCTCACAGCCATTTTAACCATTTGAACCAAATGTGTGTTTGAAAATGGCTCTGAGCACTATGGGACTTAACGTCTGAGGTCATCAGTCCCCTAGAACGTAGAACTACTTAAACCTAAGGACATCACACACACCCATACCCGAGGCAGGTTTCGAACCTGCGACCGTAGCAGTCGCGCGGTTTCAGACTGCAGCGCCTAAAACCGCTCGGCCATAACGGCCAGCGTGTGTTTAGAATGTGCATCGATACAATAAGGTAAAATACAGAACAACTTCAGGATATAAAGACGAAAGAAGTATTTAGTTAAACCTCTGAGGATGGGTAGATCCCTTGGTGGATAAAGTTTCGCTGTCACAGCATATCGAGAAAGAGTAGGTGCAAGGTTGAGGTAAAATGTTGGCACAAGCACTACAGGGTATAAGAACTGATAATGACGATAGGGTGCTTGATGTGCAGGGTGCAGAAATGTACGGAATCGGAAAATGGTCATTTTAATAGATAACAGAGAGTGGAGGAATGAGTAAGCTTTATACAGAATCATTGGATAGACTCTACTGGTAGAGTATTGTGGAGGAATGCAGCAAACATGTCCATCATCGAGTAGCTGTGCAAGATCCAGAAGACATGGAATATAGCATATTGAGTCAAAAGTAAATGCTAGCATGTCAGGTGCATATTATTTTGAGTCTCAAAATATCTAGCCAATCTCATCTCTCAATTGGTAGCACCCAGATGACAGTGCGAAATTGTTTGAACATGTAGTCTTACAGAATTTGTTTCTTTTATGAGTAGTTAGATGAAGACATTGCAAAGGAAGACTAAGGAACGTCGTATTGAAAGATGTGAATCTCATAGTGGGCCGCTTTCCAGCACCTTTCTGAACATGGTCATTTTCTCGTAAGGTCGCGTTATTTAGTTGCCTTCCAGGCGCGCTGCAGCGGCGGCTGTACAACGACGTGCGTGGTGTTGTGTGTTGCAGGAGCGGCTGAGTCGGTTCGTGCCGCGGCTGGTGCAGCTGCTGGGCGAGTGGAGCGAGACGTTCCCGTACGACTTCCGCGACGAGCGCGTGATGGCGCACGTGCGTGCGCTCACGCAGCAGTGCGTGACGGCGGAGCCGGGCGTGCGGCGCGACGTGTCGGCGCTGCTGCAGGCGCTGCTGCACCGCCTCACGCAGCTCGAGGCGTACGAGGAGCGCCTGCGCTCCATGGCGCAGGAGGGCGCCGCCGGCTCCGTCGAGGCGCTCAGCCCGGTGAGTGCCGGGGTGCCGGCGCGCTGCACGTGCCGCCCAGCTGCAGGTGCTCGCAGGTGGCGGGCGCTGCAAGTTGCAGGTGTCAACACGTTACTGGCGCTGGCAATTTACGTGTGTCCGCAAGCTGAAGGTTATGTCGAATTACAGACGTTGGTAAGCTGCAGGTATGGACAAGTTGCAAGCGTTGTCAAGCTGCAGGAATTGTCAGGTTGCAGGAGTTGTCAGGTTTCAGGCGTTGTCAATTGTCAGACGTTGTCAATTTGCAGGCGTCGACAAGGTGCAGACGTTGTCAAGGTGCAGACGTTGTCAGTTTGCAGGCGCTGTCAAGATGCAGGCGTTTATGAGCTGCAGTCATTGACCACTTGCATGTGTCAGCAAGCAGCAAATGTTGTCAATTTACAAGCGTTCTCAAGTTGCATGCAACGGCAATCTACGGGTGTTGGCAAGCTACTGACGTTGCCAAGTTGAAGGTGGCGTCAATTTGAAGGCAGTGGCGAATTGCGAATGTTGGTAAGCCGAAGCTTTTGCCAACCTGCAGGAACTGCCGAACTTCAAGTTGTTTGCAGGTGGTAGCGAGCTGTAACGTCAGCCACTATAACGCGGAATGTTTATCTTTCTGGAGAATGAAACGGATCCATATGATGACAATGAAAATGACGAATTTTACTCCATTTTTACTCGGGCACAGTGCGATTAGAGCACCGGAAATTTTTTACAAGTGGATGTCACTACCATAAACTCTGAGGCATGATTAATTAAGAGTTTATCTGTGAATTTATGCCTCTGAGTCGAAGTGAAAGCGGCTCTGGGACATACTTCAGTTTCCTTGAAATGTCGCACACGACACACAGTATGATCAAACCTATGCCATACATACACGTGCTGCTAAAGGTGGACGCTGAACCAGATCGTACTCTCTCACTTACAGAACCAAACACATTATACTGTACAGACGCATGTTCATCTTAAAATAATACATGTTAATAATTATTTAAAACTAAACTTACCAAATTCTTTACGAGGTAACCTATGGTTCACTCGACCTGCAGTGCCATGTTGGACAGTGAAATCTGATGAATTAATACGTTAATACTCGAATTAGATCACCAAAATGGTTCTCTCTTTACGACAGTGCAAAGAAAATTTACAATCCGTCTCATTTTATAATAATTTATTTACTAACTATGAGGGTGTCATGCGGTAAGCATATCCATGTTTGCGCCAAGCAGTACATTTTTTGTGACAGAGAAACATGGTAATAGCGATTTGGGGTATTAAAGGGAGAGGAAAAAGTGTTGCTCCTCGGACAGGAAGAAACACGCAGAACCGATCCCTCCACCTGTTTTCTCCGTAAGAAACTGAGGCCGAGGCGTCCCAATGTGAGTTATGCTGGGTGAGCACAGCCGGTTCCTTATTACACAAAAAGTGTTCCTGAGGAAGTGTGCTAGATACAGCTATGAGGATTTTTGCGAATGTGGTGTAACTCACTCACCTTTTGACAGATATACCTCCATATATACTGCGTTTGTTGTCCGTAGAACGTCAAGGCAGTGCTCATCCTCTCTCCATGCCTTCTCCATGACCTTTTCCGTCACCGTCTCCACAGCACCTCGTATTCGTACCATGACAGTTTGCCCAGCGGCACTGTTGAGCGCAACACTCTGTCCTTAACGTAGCCCCATAGATAATATCGAGAGCGGTTACGTCTGGTAAACGTGGTGGCCACGACAGACTGTTGGACTGCCTCTACTGATCTATCTGTCTCGAAATGTTTCATCCAAAAACTGGTGAAAAATAGTCCTCAGTGTGGCAGCGCACCATCTTGCTGAAACACTGTCCACGGTTGAAATTTGAGTTACTGAGGTGCAGCGTGTAGTTTCAACATGAACAGGTAACCGTTACGTAATGGCAGGCTCAGAAAAAAATAATGGTCCAATAATTGTGTTCTGCATTAAGCAACACCACAAATTCACTTTCTCGTTATCTCTTGTTTTCTGCACCAGGATTTGTGGTTTCTTCGACCCCCAGATCTGGACATTATGCTTTATTATTTTTCCCTCGGAGTGAAAAGTCGTTTAATCGTTGAAAGGAACTTTATCAAGGTAGTCATTGTCTGCAGCGATTCGTTCCAGCGTGTTCCTAGCAAACTCAGCGCGTCTGGGCCTATAGTCTGGGTGCAAAACTCGTGGCGATTGCACCTTGTATGCATGGAAACGCAGTCGTTTGTGTCAAATCTTCACCACAGTGCTCTGAGGTATGTGTGCTTCTCTGGAAATACAACGCGTCGATTTTCGCGGGCTGTTTCGAAATGGTCACCAACACTGCCAGTATCTTTAAATTGTTTATAGCATTCCTTCGTTGCCCTTCACATCTGGCGCATCCCGACCACAGGCACTTCGGAACATTTTGCTGGACCGTAGAAAGTGGCCGGGTTTCATGGAATCGCGAAACAGCTCTTGCATTGACGCCATTGTGCTAGCAGAATTCCTATCTTACGCTGCCCTTAACAAGAGAAACGTATCCATAAACAAATTGAGTTAAGCTACCAATAGCAGCAAACCGCATAGCTCACAGTTCCTTAGAAAAAAAATTCTAATCAGGGAAAGAATTTACGCTGCCAACACTAGTGCCACGATCTTACTGGTATACGGGCTCTCTAAATTACCCAGCAGGGTTTCACGGGAACCACATCTTTCTTCCAGCCACTGCCGTTTGCGTTTCACGACCGTTTCTGTTACTATTTCGTAAGGACTCTACCAAGCTGCTAGCGGTGGATGTATTCGTTCGCTTACTTGATAAGGACTCCAAGCTGTTGAGACAGTTATAATCGTGTGCGAGCACACACTTGGCGGAAACAAGCGTTAGTCAAATAGAGAACGAGTGTAACGGCACCCCGCGAGCGGCTTAAGTTGCGCCCTCCACTTCGGAGAGTGTAACGAAGAGCAAGAGAGTGGCTCGTGGAGTGAAGAGAAGGAAGCTTGTTGAGGCGTCGTCCCGCGCAAAGCCCCCACTAAGCCGATACTCCATAATAACCAGCCCGCCTCGCAGCGGCAAATTCTTGTTCCGCCCTTTTTAGGAGAGTGTTTTCATCTCAGGCGTCTCCGTGTATCGCGGATGCTCCGGCGAGCTGGGAACACTGTCGGAGGCAACCACGGGGAAAATGCTGCGTGGCGTAATTTGTGGAAGGCTGGCCGGGCGTGTAAGCTGTGGCGCCGCGTCCTCCAGATAACACGGCAGCCCTAGCTGCCTTCCCGGTCGCAGTGGGCGGCGGGTGTATGGCGCCTCGCTTTCTATCAACTTCACTTCCGTCGAAATGTCAAAAAACCTTTTCACAGAAGTGTTTTACTTACCTAGGTCGCGAACATAGATAGAAATTGCAATATGATGGGTTGACTACTTTCAGTTGTCAAGGCAACCACCATCATATCTGCGAACTAGAACGAAAAACATGGAATTGCCTTAGAAAAATCTTTTTCTTAAAAAGCTTAAAGTGCTTGAAGGAAACACAAATAAGAACCAGTCTCATTTTTGTTCTTACTGTTACTACTACATTTCTAATTCAGTTTGCTTCTTAAACAAGTGCAAGTTATTGCGTGATTTGATAATTATTGGTATATCCAGTTCGTCTTCAGCCAGTGTCTAATATGAGCACAGTACGTTTAAAAATTGTTTTTGTAGTGTAACAATGTGAAGTTGCCTGTGAATCACGTTCATACAATACTTATATTTGATGTTTATTGGGGCCGGCCGGAGTGGCCGAGTGGTTCTCGGCGCTACAGTCTCGAACCACGTGACCGCTACGGTCGCAGGTTCGAATCTTGCCTCGGGCATGGATATGTGTGATTTCCTTAGGTTAGTTAGGTTTAATTAGTTCTAAGTTCTAGGGGACTGATGACCTAAGTAGTTAAGTCCTATAGTGCTCAGAGCCATGTTTATTCGGTACGTTAGATGCGGATATTTTTACCATGAGTAGCAGTTTCTTGCCTTTCTATCTGTGTTTCCTGGAAAAACTTCAGGCTTCAAGATAACGTTGTAAAAAAAGAAAACAAAGAAAAAAAGGGGTGGGGGGCGTTCTCTAAGGCGTTTCTTGTTTCTGTGCTTGTTCACAGATCTGGGGATGGATGCATTGACAACTGTAACTGGTCTAGCCATGACATTTTAATTTTTATATACGTACACGTTCTAGGCAATTAAAACATTTTTTGAAAAAGATTTTTTAAATTTTAGAGAAATACGTAAGATCGCTTTCTCATTTCCTGAAAATGTTAGGGATTACTAACATCACCGACTGATGTGGTGCAGTGGTTACCGCACTGGACTCGCATTCGGGTGGTCGACGATGCAAATTCGCGTCCGGCAGTATTGATTTAGGTTGTCCGTGATTTACCTAAATCGCTTGACGCAAATGCCGGTGAAAGAGGACGGCCTTCTTCCTACCCCATCATTGCGTAATCCGATGAGACGGATGACATCGCTGTTTGGTCCCCTCCCCTAAATCAACCGATCAACCAAGCCTTACTAACTTTGCGTCCGTTCTTAAAATTTCGAGTGTTCTCATACTGAATCACCTTTTATAATTACTTCAGTCAATTGGATTTGCAAGAAGAACACAGGTGACATACAGGACTATAATGCTAAGGCGGACCTTACAAAATGTAGCGATCTGGGGTTTCCACTAAGATACAGCGAGCAATGTAACGAATTTGCTGACTTAAGATAGTAATGTGTCTAGCTGCCGAATTATGACAGCGAATTTTATTTTAAATAGATCTATCTACTTTTTATGATATTAGAGGGAGTCTTCGAAGAGGCCTTCAACAACATGAGATACGTGCTGTTGCTAAATGCTCCGGTATAAATGCTCACTGCCCAGTAAACTTTCATTCCCTGATGTTTCGTCCAGAGCTGCGCTAATTCTCAGCGCCTAACGAGTGGTAAGTCGGACAGCGACATAAATACTCTGAAAAAGAAAGGCTTGGGAGGAGTTTATGTACGATCTGCAGAGATAAAACTTAACTTTCAGCCTGTCATTTGTCCGAGATAAAACTTAACTAACCATTTTGAAGACCTAGTGTCCATACAGTGTGTCGCCTGAGGAATGGTCAGTACTCAGGGATCATTCGAAGGAACGCATACCTTAAGAGCTACGAGCAGTCCATCTTCGATACTATGAAACAGACCACTCTGCTACAAGCTATTTGCTTTTCATATTTTGGGAGAAGGTTGTATGGACCAAAACAAACATCAGCTCTAAAATGCATACTTTAAGAGAGATGAGCACTTCATCTTCGATAGTAGGAAACAAATCACTTCTGCTAGAAGGTATTTGCTTTCCATGTTTCGAAAAGACCAAATCAAGAAAAAATTGTCTAATAAACATGGGCTCTAAAATGCATACTTTACGTGCTATGAGCACTTGTTCAGTAGAAGAGATGTGGTCCACAGTAGCGAGGATGAACCATTGCTCATAGCTCTTAAAATGATAGCTTTAGCGTCCTTGCTTACTGGACATTTTTCTGCTTTTGGTTCATACTACCACCTCTGAAAGTTGCCTGCCCTTCAGTGTCGTACCGGTGCATTTATTGCATCGACAGAGGTAACAGAACGATTTTCGGTAAAGACTTTCGACTAGGTGGTTTCAGGAGCAGGGTCCCTTACCCCAGATTGACACATTCACCCTTCTTCATCATCCCTGAAAATTGGTAATTCATGGCGAAATAACTCTATATCTGAACCTACCATTTTTAATAGAGTTATGTGGAACGCATTCGTATGATTAATTAGGAGAAGAAATTGTCCAGATTGCAATTAGATGCACTTCATTTGTTTTTTGTCATCGATTTGTGGTAAACAGGGACTCTATAATGCACACTTTAAAAGCTGTGAGCGCTCGTTTAGGACTTAAGTCGCCTGCGACCAGCTTCGCGAAAGAAGCGGCGACACTGTCTGCGCAACCCACCCATTATTTTGCACTCGAGTGCTGCAAAGCTCAGTGTTTGACCCGACACGGCTCGCCCTTCGGCGGGACCGCCTCGCCTCGCCCCGGCACTGTACTGTACTGTGCTGTACAAATCCAACGCCTCTCTCTCTCTCGCTCTCATTTAACACAAAGGAAACGTTTACTAGAATGGGTACGTGACACAGCTAAATTCATAAAGCACTTGGAAAGTAAAATTATATTTCAATAGAATCACGGATAGAAGACGAGTCTCATTTCGAAACAGAAGATATATTCTTCTTTTCATTAACAGGAAACACTGAATAAGTGCTGTCCCTGTAATCTAGAAGACAACCATCTTCATAAAGAAAGCATACAAAGAACATTCAACTTTTACAGACGTAACTTGTCACCCCTTTTCACTTGTTTGCAACAGAAACAAAATTATAGTTATTGTTGATCAACAAATCACTAACGCGTTCCGGATTTAGCTGGCTGACGTCTGCCACGTTAACTTCTCCATAGCGCGCACCTAGATGAATTCTTGGCCTAGTTCTCTGAAACCCTCACTGGAATCATTATTAAAAGGTTTCATATCGTTAGCACACATTGCAACACACTTTGCTGTAATACTATTTTTTATTACTGCCGGTATCCCTGAAGGAGCTGTAACTTTGTGAGGTTTCTTGAAATTGTGTTTCTTTAAATGCGTGGGTCCCTACGGGAAACACAATAGTGTGGAGCAGTTTATGCACGATACAACCCAGTAGACCCACTGTTTTCGTCTTCAACCAACAAAAATGTACTCCATAGTTGGCTTTTTAGACCTTCTGTTTGTTCATTGTGTAAACATTAGTTTCAATCTTACGTCTTACTGCACCGGCTTCCATGCGCTGCATGATTACAGAGAGAGACACACCACAAATGAGAAGCCCGTACTGGCTGCAGTCTCATACGGATAATGACATGCGTAATGTGTCTGAAGTTACGTACTACGTATTCGGTCACGGCATCTATGCTCGGTCACAAAGACTCGTGCGGGCAGCCTATCCAGTTAGGGTGTGCTCGCCCCATCTCGTATTTTGTGCTCGCTTACTCGGTCATGCAGGACTCTATTTTGCACGATAATGCGCGGGCGCATACAGCGCATGCTGTGACAGCTGTGTTCGGTCGATGGGACAGGGAAGTACTGCACCATCCACCATACCCTCCGAACTTAAGTCCCTGTGACTTTGATTTGATTCCGAAGACGAAGGAACCACTTCGTGACATTCGCTTCAGAACTGTTCCAGAGATTCGGCAGACAGTAGACCGCTCCATTCGCACTATCAAGAGAACAGGCTCTGCTAACAGTATACTACGCCTTCCACATCTCTGGCAACGGGTTCTACACAACGCTAGTGACTACTTTGAAGGACAGTAACAGGTGCAAACATGTAACTGTTTTGTATCGGTTGTGAATAAGTACTTTCCACTATTTAAGTTCCAACCATCGTAAATACCGGGTCAAGCGCCAAAAAACGAAAATTTGAGCTATTGGTAAAACTCCACTGTAAACGCCTAGGGCAATAACATGTGGCCCCAGAAGATCAGGAAACAGTTCAAAATGGCTCTGAGCACTATGGGACTCGACATCTGTGGTCATCAGTCCCCTGGAACTTAGAACTACTTAGTAGCGGTCGCGCGGTTGCAGACTGAAGCGCCTAGAACCGGTCGGCCGCTCCGGGCGGCGTTGCAGGAAACAGTGTTTACACGTGTCCCAAGATGGCACTTGTGTCTGACACCAATTTCGGTGTTCAAAGAATGAGAAAGGAAGAAACTAAAATACAATATTGTGGTTCCAACTATTGAGGCTTGCAAGTATCCGGTAGGCGTTGACTGTCATTTCGTAATTACTTGCGTGGATTCATTTATACTCCAGCGAAGACTTAGGTATGTTGATTTAAATATGTTATTATACACACTGTATATACAGATGCGATGGATTTACAAAAAGTGATTTCGACTCCTTCATTAAGGCACCGTGAAATGTACTATTTACGGCAGCTGTCAAATTACAACTTTTGCATTCGTGTTGATGATAATCAGACTGGTCGCATGTTCCTCAGGAATGAGGCCTTATTTGGCAGGGGTGGAAGTGAAACTGATTCCTGTGTTCACAAAGCTTTCATATCGAATCTTACTTGTAAAAAGAAACTGGTAAATGGAGTATCAACTATTGTGGGAAGGACAAAAAAAGGTTGATGATGTTTCTGTGGGTTTACCTGCCAGCAGAGGGTTACTTTACAAGTTTTTGGTGAAATGATACTCTTATATGTCTTGTGATCGTTATTTTGCTCATACTGAGAAATGACAGAAGCTAACTGCGTGTGAAATTCCGAAAGGTTCAGTTCGCCTTATGACTGAATCTACGCAGTTAACACCATTCGTAGTGCCTGTTGTGCAGAAAACAGGTTTTTATGACTGTAAGTCAGCTGCTGAAATATATATGAATTTCACCAAAGTGAATATTTTTGAAAATCACAGTGGATCAGACTGACTGCTGAAAACTATGTGTTCTGCAAGTCCGGTCAACTCTCAGTGCAATTGAAGAGTTCAGGTAACACTGTGCCTTGAAGAGGAACGTGAAGCCTTCTGATCTTCAACAGGTGATGCCTAAAACACTATACTTTGAATCTGGGTTGTCTGAAGGAAAGAATTGGGGTTTAGCTAAAATGCTGAGAATTCTTCCGGGTTGTCGGATGGAACTCCTCAATTCCTGACGTTTCGTACAAGGCTACGTTGGACATCTTCGGAGTTACTCCTGATTGTGCAGTCGGCAAGACTCAGCACTGTCAGCAGTACCTCCGAAGATGTCCAACGTAGCCTTGTACGAAACGTCAGGGATTGAGGAGTTCCATTCGACCACGGCCATACAACCCGGAAGAATTCTCAGCAGCAGAAACATCCGGTCGTGAAAGCCTTCATTGTATGATTAGCGAAAATGATGCCATTTGTGAAAGAGGAGAAATAGTGATTTTAGAAGAACCTTGTGAATGAGAAAAATGGACGTGATTGTACTTGTTTCGTTATTTGTGTCAAAACCACTGCATAGAGAATGTTTCGTTTTCGTCAGATTTTATGTGTAACTGTTCTTAAATTCACTAATACAGAATAAAAATACGTATATGACAAGGGAACTGTATAGTAGCCAAAGTTTATACCGTACTGCTGTTGTATAAGTGCTGTAGACATATCTTTCATTATCTGTACATCAGTTTTCAGGCGCTTGACCCGTTATTTACGTACTTTCCACAATTACTATGAGCGACCTTGTATGCTGTGTATGTCCATAACACACTAAACACACTACAAATGCATTTCCGACCATTGGTTCTCTATCTCAATATAGTCGATTGTGCACCCACTATGACCTGTTGAGTTTCACTGAAAGGCTTGAGACCCGTATCATGTACATGTGATATTGAGGCTAGAAACCTCGAAATCGATAACTGTGTAGTAAAACGAAAAATATTTAACTGCAGTCTGAGGCAATCTCTCTTTTTTCATGGCGCACCTAGATATATTTACTCGCTCCGGGTGTTCGTGGGCGGCCCGTCTTAGCTGCTTCCGCCCTGTATTTAGACAGTTTACGCGGGGAGCGCTGAGTACGCTGCAATAAGTTCGCCACATCCGTCGTGTTTACTTTTTCCCCGCAGTACTTGCTCCGCCAGCTGGGCCTCAGGTTGACGCTGCGCGGCGTTTGCTCTCCGCGGCTGTGAGTCCGCTACGGGATCAGCGGAAGGTCCCGCCCGGGCCGCCGCTGACATAGTGCTGCGGCGCCTGCGACCCGGCATCCCGCGCCACCGCATGAAAGGCCGAGCGAGAGCGCGACAGCGCGCCGTTTTAATTGCGGGCGCCCGGGCACGTTTTTTGTGGCGCGCGCAGCGCCGCCTCTAAACGCCCGCTTTTATTTCTGTTTCCTCCTCCTTTTTTGTTTTATTTTGCGGTATTTTCCGCGTGCGGGTGGCGGATGCGGGCCCGCTGGGTCACGTGACGAGCCCGTCGCCGCCGCTGTGGCTGCAGACTCGGCCAGACATCCATTCAGAGCGGTTTATTTCGCGCCTACTTGCACCGCAAAACTTCCTTAAATAACGCAGCTTCTCCGCACTCCTTCTGTTTTAGCGCAACTCTTCGCTTTGTGCAGTCTGAGAGCAGTGAATTCGTCTGTACGAAACGTAATAACGTAATTCCACATCCACGTCAGTACTCAGCAAGCCGCCATGCAGTGTGTAGCGCAGGGTAGCTCTGATACCTTCCTGCACCATGGTATGAACAAATGGCCGTGAGCTCTGATTTCCCTGATTCTTCCCGCCGTACTCCGTAAACGTCACCCCACTATATCTGCAGTAATAAAGGTAACATATGACCTGAAGCTTGTTATAGGCGTACAGGAGGCGACTATCATGATCGTCTTAGACTTCATCAAAGCCTTTGACACTGTCGCCTGCGACACTTTAGTTGCCACACTTAATTATGGATCCCTTAAGCCTTATTTGATCTCAAATCTTCCAAAGCTCTTCTCTAATCTGATTCTGATACTGGACCTCCTATCTCTTCTGCATCGATTCCTGTTTCGTCTTCTATCACTTCCTATTCACAAGAGGCCTTCAGTTCACTCTGTCCACATATGCGCCCTCTCCTCTGCATGTAGCAGTGGAATCCACACTGCACTCTTAATGCTACCACCCTGGTTTTTAATTTTTTTGTCCTTCCGACAATCATTTCTTTTCCGAGTCATTCAGGTTTTCCATGCAGCCATGTCGTCATAGCTTCCCTGCACTTCCTCTTTATTTCATTTTTAAATGACTAGAATTTCTGTATTCCTGAATTTTCCGAAACATTTTTGTACTTCTTCCTTTCATCGATCAACGGAAGTATTTCTTCTTTTACTCATGTTTTCTTCTCAGCTACCTTCTTTGTGCGTATGTTTTTCTTTCCAACTTCTGTGTGTGTCCTGTTTAGACATGTACATTCATCTTCAACTGCAACGTCTACTGCGCTATTCGTTAACGCAGTACTTATAGCATCAGACAACTTCCAGTGTATGTCTTCATTCCTTGGTACTTCCGTAACCCCTTTTTTGGGCACTGATTCTTCCTGACTAGTCTCTTAAACTTCATCTTTCTCTTCGTCATTATTAAATTGTGATCTGAGTTTATATCTGCTCCCGGGTACGTCTTACAATCCAGTATCTTATTTCGCGACCTCTGTTTCACTATGATGTAATCTAACTGAAATTTTCCTGCATCCCCATGCCTTTTCCAAGTATACCTTGCGACGGGGCGGTGAATACAGTGGTGCTGTTGCAGTGTTCACACGTATGTGCTTATACAAATGTTTGCTAAAAAAATGTTATTGCAAATTTTGGCTCTCACGTAAGTCTCAGGGGATGATTTTTCACACTTGGTGCATTAGTACATTGCTCCACACCCCCGCATTAGTTGTAAGTTTTGAATTAATATTCATGAGTACAGTTTATGCTAGGGAACAAAAATTAGGCGATTATTATAGCAAAATCAGTTTTTCACGATACAGTTCAATCACTATTTATTGACGTTGTCCTTTTCTTTCACACAATGAAATTAGCACTGATGCAACGGTTTACAGTTTTACTTTAATAATAACTTGACTCCGTGCTCCCAATAGCAGTAATGTAGGCTGTTATAAACGAAAACTATTCAAACTGTTCGAACAGAACCACAAGTCTCACTGTCCTCTTTGTTCTAATAGTTTTGGTGCAAAATCACAGTTCGTCACATGTTCACTTACGCCGATGTATATTTCGTAAATCGTACTCACACAAATAATCGTAGCAGTTACAGTTTACCAAATATATGCTTGCACACTTGCACTCTTTACACAATACTGTTTGTCGAAATAAATCGACGCGAAAAAACAAAACGTCCACATGGACCACCCAAAAGTGGGTCTTGCTCGCCACACACCCTCCAAAATGACTGACCAACGACTGACCCTTGGCCAAGATGGCCGCCCGCTTATATAAGTTCAGATGTCCACCCTCCTGGTAATTTAAGCACCAGTCTCACCAGATTAGGTTACAAATTTTGAGACATATATCCGTCGACAGAAATAAGTACACCATCGGAACCGCGCTAAAAAGTACACCTAATTTGCCATGTTACATTAATTTCTAGGATTATCCTATCGCCCGTAAATCAGGTTTTAGTTTTTGCAAAGTTTCGCCACTTAGCGCATATTTGTTTATTACATCTGTGCTACAAAGTTTTAACATGGAACTGTATATAGCACCGTTTTTAGACGTAATCTATAGCGATCTACACATTGCGCTGCTCAACATCTTTATATCTATAATAATTAATTAATTATGGGCGATAAATGTTAATAATAATTTGCAAACAATGAAAACTATTGCAAGTTAAGTTTATGGTATAACTTAACTAGTTTAAAATACGTGTGATGCCACCCAAAATATTATATAGTGGCATTCTTTACGTCATGAATTTTCTATTGAATTTTATTAAAAAAAATTCCCTCAAACTTTGTTTATTGCTCTTTGCGGGCTTCATTATTTATGAATCTTAACATATGACTACGGCACTCGATCCGCTATGACGAAACGTTTTTAATGAGTGCTCGCTCATCCCTCTAAGTTGTTATTTACTATTTTTATTAATCTTTCAGTATTCGTGATATTAACCGATTTTGAGGTTACTATAACTTT